>NC_091827.1:110025303-111403636 GCF_038994185.2 Dermacentor albipictus | reverse complement strand
GCACATAAGGGATGACGGCGGTTTTGTCCTGTCGTTTTTCTTCGTTGATGCAGAACTGTTTTTTCGGAGTTGATGTGGCAGATATTTGGCAAGAGCCAATAAATGAATATCAGGGAAACTTGCTTCTCCAAATCGCTTGGCTTTCGAAGCAAGGTTCTGTGCCACTCGATGAGGGCATGATCGTGCGAGTGCACTTTTCACAGCAGTGGGTGCAATAACGCGAATAACCAACTCGGAGTGGTTGTTGTCAAATGGAAGGCGGCATTATTTTTTTGACGTAGGGGCGTACACCCCACAGGCACGCTCTGATGTGAAGTGCAAGTCCGCAGAGTAAGCGGATGTGGTCATTAACAGGGATTTCCCTGCTGAGAGCTAGTTCAGAAAACATTTGGAGAATCTAGAAAACAGATCTTCCATTTTCTGTGTGGCATCTTTTGCAGTGCCATGGAAGACAGCGAGATATTCGTTGACGAAGCGAAAAATCTTGACCACATGGGGCAACCCACTGTCTTGAAGGCCTCTGTCAAACTTGGCTAGCAGAAGGTCACCAAACCCTGGGGCGATGCGTGACCCGATACATGTGCCGGCCTTTTGCATGAAGAACTTTCCGTTGTGATTAACAACCGCGGATGCTAGATACAAGACTAATTAATTAATTCTTTCAACTGGAGTACCAATAGTGTCCTAGAAATGAGCAGCCCCATAATCATCAATGCGAGCCGGCACTACCCCGGCAAGAGCAGCGTGCTGCAGGGAATAATAGAGGTCCTTGATTTCTACGGAAAACGCGTGTACGGGAGGAGGACAGGAGGCCTCCAGTAATTTAGGTACCTCAACTGTCTCTTTCACGAGGAATGGTAGTCGCCGTTAAACAGGGAAGGGCCTCTTTGAAGAAAGGACCCGACGCATCGCTGCCAAGCTCCTCTCTCGGTCACGATCACTCAAAACGGGAGGCAGTCTTTGCGGCTTTTTACAGTAAAAAAGGTGGTGGGGTACATAACTTTTAATGCTGTTACAGAGAAGGCTAGCTTTGACGAGCCTGTGTTATCGGAAAGCTCCAGTGATTTCTTCTTCGCCTTGGTCGGGAGAAAGTTTTCGTTGATAGCGCAATCAGCTTTCTTCAGTAGACGTCAGACGTGAGAATGACAAAGCCTCCCTCTTTGTACGATTGAACAAGCTTTGCTTCTTTTCTTTTAGTACTCTCCCCAACTTAGAAACGGCTGGCTGTTTGACCATCGCAAACATTTTTGGGAGGCGATGAATGCTCTCCTGCATAATGCGATCGAGTTCATTGATCTATCTATTGAGATAGACAGCACTAGTAACACACACACATGAAGGCGCACACCAGGCATAGAAACAGCTGATAGGGCTGTCGACCTAATTTATTGCGACAACGTCTTCATCGCATTCTGCTCCAGTGATTCGCATGGTTATGGTACAAAAATCCCGGCTCCTGAAAATAGTTTTTTTTCTGGTCGGTTCAGTGCTGTCCGGAGAGGGTGGGGCTGGACGTCGCTACAAGAATAAAGGCAAAGGACCTGTTCAGTATTTTGTTCGATACCACAAAAGTTGCACGCACGTGTTTGATATATTGCAGCTCACACGCTTCATCGTCTTTCATGGCGCCGACCTTTGCTCAGTTCAAGTTGTTCATGTAGTGCGCATGAAACCCTACTAAGCGCGTACGTGAACGCCGAAATGCACCTGAGGAGCTCCATTTCTTGTCGCCGAAAGAACTTTTTGACGCGACCGAGACGGTCGCTTTTCGCATGTGGGGGCAATTGACACAATGATGTAGGGCTCCCGCACCACGGGACGGCGCGCGCAAAGGTCGGTACCATTAAAGACGATGAAGCGCGTGAGCTGCACGGTCTTCCCCTGGCCCGCGATTAAACAGAAGCGTAATTTCTAAGACTCAGTCTTGAATCTACGTTACAATATTACAATGTGGTGCGAGTATGGTTTCGTGAATGTAACTAGGATTCAGAGACAACGATACTAAGAGCGGCAACGCTAAGAACAGGTCAGGCAGACGTTTATAAGCATTGGTGCACGGACGCCGAGTTCGAGAAGTAGCTACTGAATTTCACATGACGTCCATCATTCTTTGATTTAATTACGCATGTATTTAAGAGACCAAAGCACAAAAAATGTGTCCATATCTATAAGAAAGGTCTGATTAACATTCTGCAATGTTCCGAGATTGCACTAATCGCCACTGTTTCACCTTGAAACATACGTCCGACAATCGCAGTTTCTCCGTGTAAGCAATCTTTCTGCCGCAGTATGTTAGCATTACAACGAACTGCTAAGAACGCTACTGCTGCCCTTGAAATGTAAATATTGTAAAATCGTCAATGATGGTATTGTTTTCATTTGTTTCCGTGTTCATGGTCTGCTATTACAAAATATCCTGACTTCATTTCTAATATATGGTTCTATCATGTTGGCAGACAGAAGGCTATTTAATACTTTTACGATAATATACGTGTTGAATAAAGCAAACTGATTTATTGCACATATGGTGATATTTCAAGCCGTTCCTCGAGGTGCCTTCCTTTCATCACTTCTTGCATGAACTAAAATACCCTTACCAATCCTGTGCTATGTGCTCACTGCGTTTTCAGTTCCAATGAACCTATCATAAGACTAGGAATAGAACCGTTGGTTCAATTTGCAAGGGCAGATGGGGAATGAGTCATTTATATTGATTCATAACTCGCAAGACCGCGTTAGTGTGTCAAATTCCACCATCGTGCAATAAGACGCTAGTCTTGAGTGCATTTCTGATAGCTGGCTCGATCACGATGGCACACAGAAGGCGATTGGATGCTTTCACCATATTATGCGTATAAGCCATAATATGATATAAGCGATAATATAAGCCATAATATGTACCAATAAGCAAACTGACTTATTGCACAAAATGTTGATGCTTCAAGACGTTCCTCGTGATGCCTTCCTTTCATTACTTCTTGCATGAACTAAAATACCCTTAACCATTCTTACTATGTGCTCACTGCGTTTTCTGTGCCAGTGAACTTATCCCAAGACTAGAAATAGAACCATTGGTTCAGTTTGCAATGAGAGATGTGGAATGAGTCATTTATATTGATTCATGACACGTAAGACTGCGGTGATGGGTCGAATGCCACTATCGTGCAGTAAGGCGCAAGTACAGCAAAGTTGTTGCGCAACCGCGCACATTAAGAAGCAGATTTGGTACCTTGTCAGTGTACTGCTTTTTCAATTAAATGAATCTCGGCCGAACTTTGCAGACAATAGCGATACAGAAGTAAAGATAACTGCTTACTGTTACACGAAAGTGTTTCTTTCGGCAAGCGCTGGCAATTCTCTTCTATCCCGTCCATGGCGTCACGTACCTCCATAAGGGAGTTGCATTCTTCATCGTCTCACGCAGTGTTCTTACAGGTAGGATACGGCGCGACGGAGCTAACCATGGCTGCTATAGCTTTGTTCGACGACGACCCGGAAGACAAGAAAATGCACACAGTTGGCCAGCCATTGCCCTGCCTTGAGGTAAGTGATCAAGCACTACGGTGATCGTTGAAAACATGCAAGGCTGTGTGAAAAAGTTTAGCATGCTTGTCTGACAGTCTTATTAATGTAACTTTCTTTCATTTATATTACAGCCGTGTTACTCGTTCGCATTAGTGAAATTTTGTTCTATTTTATAAGAGCTTATGTTCACTATTTGTTGCAGCGTCACATTGTTGCTTGTATTCTATGCTGTCTTTTATTATCTAATATGTTAGTATGTCAGCGTCTTTACTACCACTTGATTCCATGGATAAACAGACTTCATCTTTCGTCGCTTTTTATGGCTTACCTTTCTCTTCAGTAACATCTCTTCTGCACCACTTACCTTTACTGTGCATTGTTACATACTGCAGACCCATGAAATTTCTGGATTTTTACTGCAAATAAACTTTTGCGCAGGTTTCTTGTCATCTAAATGGTATTTTTAGAGTTAATGAGCATTTCATTGAATTGTATAGCGTGTTTTGCTTATTTAATTGTTATATGTTCTTTCTTTTTATTATGAGCATTCTAATACCCATAAGCTCCTTAAACTGTGGGGAAATTATATTTATTTGCAATTTCTACTGTAAGTGGTCCGAAAGCTACCTTTCTAATTGATTAAGTTGGTTAAAGTTCTCGACAAACTTCTCGGACCATTTACATCCTTGTCGGGAGTAGCTCAAGGCTGTACTTTAGGATCTTTTCTTTCTTTGTGTTTGTTAATAATTTCATCAAACTGATGTTTCCAGATGATTTAAACTGCTTTCGAAACAGATAGTGCGTAGATGACTGCTATAAATTGTAAGAAAATATTTCCTTTATCCATTTGGTGCGGTACTAGTCGACTTAAAATTATCGTGAAGAAGATTAGCGTGGTGTCTTTTAGCCTAAAGTATGTGCCGACGAATTTGTAACTTTGCTTTGTCGGGTAATATTATCCATCGTGTGCTTGATGTTCGTGACCTTGTTGTTATCATAGATTGAAGGCTGGACTTTTGCTTTCATGCAGCGCGTATTGTCAGTCATACCGCGAGAAATTTACGCCTAATATCTAGACTTATAAATATACTTCAGAATCCTGAACGTTCCAACACATTGTTCTGCTCGCTACTGAGGCCGCGACTAGAGTTTAGTGGCGATTACCATTGTATTAGAACTCATCAAAGTAACCTAACAGCAGCGCTCCAGAGTCGATTCGTTCACGCTTACTACAACACACATATTCGCCGGCGCCGTTTCTGGGACCTGCTCAAGCCGGTTGACTCAATTATGTTTTCTTTGCGTAGCACAAGACTCTTGCAACTTAAACCTCTCGCGACAAGTGGGGCGTGGTCTGATTGATTATCCTATGTTACCAGCATCGTAGGAGTACTGGGTTCTGTCACTGAAAACCACAGGTATTCAGACGTGTTTTACCTTATGCTTTTTTAACTAGCCCCATGACACGGCTGCAGCAGGTTTAAAATGCCAGATCAGCTGACACGGAAGTTTTCCATCGAGTTTCTGTGTAAAATTGGGGCACCGGAAGTTTGACGTAAATTAGTTTACTAAGTATATCTTTTTCTTAGGTTTCTTATACAAAGTTGTCCCTTGCACTTTGCTTCAGCATGCGATATCCGTGCAAAGGCGGTCCTGTGTTCACATTTTTATTAGGTTCATGGTCTTGTATGTACTAGTGGCCCGTTAGCAAGGATTTACAGTTGTTTGCTGGCACTAAAATAAACAATAAACAGTAAGGCTGCTGGGCAACCCTCAGGCATAACATCGTTTTGCCGCTGAATAGGATATGGTTGGTTCATCCCGAGCTCTCCTCTACCATGCCTGTCAAGCATATGTTGCTTAGAGACCTGAAAACCCCTGAATGAGACATTCAATAATGTGCGCGCAAGCAAGTGCACATCTGTCTTTCTCTTCATATCGTTCTAGATTTAATGGTCTTTTGTCCTGTAAGCGCCCTAGGCCGTTCCCTCCAGAAATTCACGAACAGGGAAGCACCTTGTTTAGCCGCTGCAGTGGGTTCGTTTGTATCTTTGTTTCGCTGTACGTTATGTGTCTTTTGGTACGGTTATTTGGCGCAGGTAAAGATCGCCGACCCTGCAAAAGGCCTCGAGCAGCCTATAGGCATGCCTGGTGAAGTTTGGTGCCGAGGCCATAACGTCTTCCTTGGCTACTACAATGACGAGCAGAAGACGAGGGAATGCATCACGCGAGCTGGCTGGTACAAGACTGGGTACGGTCAACGCAACAAAGAGATAGCTTAGTTGAAACAAGCAGCCAATGGAAATGCACGACAGACTATCCGGGCAGTAATCGGACGTCCTATCTCGTAAAAGTATAGATGTGAATGTAAAGTAAGATGAAAAGAGGACAGTTACTCTGGATTTGAGCAAGAATGCACCATCTTGACATCTTTAGTTTGAATAATGGATGAAGGTGGATAAAAAATGCTCGGCGAGTAGAGATTTGTTCGGGCTATAAACCTCTAAAGACAGACGCCTCTTCAGCGCTCTTTATTGACAGAAGAAAACACTCGTATCTTTGCAGACGAATGGCGAGAGTGCAGCCAAGTATATGAAAGCCAGCAGAAAGAAAAAAATAAAAGCAGGAAACTTATCTACTTCCGCGAGGGATGTTCGACGTCAGGGCCTTCACACCCCCCCCCCCCCCCCGCACATCAGTTTAGTAAGGGGCTCAAAATTCTTCCTTGATTCACAGCAAGTTATTTACTCTGTGGAAACAGCCGATACTTTCTTTCACGCTTTATAACCTCTAATGGAGGGGGGAAAGATAGAGGAAGGAGGAGAGGCATGCATTGAATGGAACACGCATTTAAGGCGCACTGCAATCCAAGAATGACAAAAACGGGGTGCACTTCCTAGCCAGATATCGGGGCTCGTAAACTTAGAAGACACTACTTGGCGGAAACAATACTAAAGAAAACGCAAATATTTTGATGAATAAGAAGAGCCTCCGCGCCATTCCCACTGGTTCACGAGGAGTAGGGTCTCGAGCTAGGAGCCATCCGATTGTATTCGCAACGCTCCGTACAGTTTTGGATTCTATGGCCAAAAAATTATTTCATTATAATATAAAGGTGCGCTGAAACATGAAAAAGCAAGATAATTTTTGGTGCAAGCAAGCTATGTGCCGGAGCTATATTTGGTGGGAAGAGGGAGGAGGCGAACAACCGTCTTTTTCTCAAGCAGAGAAAGGTGATATAAAGAAACAAACTTTTGTTAGCGCGACGGCCAACCGAAAGCGATAAATTATATCAAGCAACATTCCATTTCTAAGTTTCTTGCACATTTTGCAGAGGAAACGTTGTTAAGAAACAATTCCCTGCACATTTCATTTACAATAGATGCAAGGTGTGATGCATTGTGCGTAAAAGGGAGATGGTCTGCACAGTACGCAAGAGAGGTAATCCAGGTGAACAGTGAGCCACCAAATTTAATTCTCGAAACGTGACATTCATTGGTTGAGTACTGCTACCCTGTATTCCAGGCCTTAAGCAGAAAGGGGATCTACAGAATTCATTACAGAATCCGATACTGTGTATTTGAATAACAACAGAATACAACATACAAATACCGATCACGAAAGTGCAAACTTAGTAGTGCCATTGACATATCAATCATACTATTGCAAAGAGCGCTAAACCGGGAACCAGAATAGCAACGTATGACAGATGCCTTATCAGGTTTTCATGCTCTTTACAATTCTATGTCTGTCATACAAGAAGCCCGGCCCACCACCATTCAATATAGGATTTTCAAAACATGTATAATTGCTCAGAGAGGCGAGAATAAAGAAGCCACACCATTTTCGGAGATATAACGCAAAAGGATCATAGACACCTTCTATGTGGTCTGAGCCAAAGCGGAGCACTTAGTGGGTGCTCCGCACACGGATATATACTAGCGCGAATGGGAAAGTCCTTGCCCCTATATTTAAAGCCAAATTACCGCTGTTTTTGAGAAGTGCACATATCCATTTTCAGCGGTAAATATTTCTTGGACAGGCTCGGCTTTAGCCGCTGCTGGCTCCACGGCAAGGCGCTGCTGTCACTTGTTAGAGATGGTGGTTTTGCTTCACACGTCCGCGACGTGCGAGAAACGAAGTACGATTTGTTTTCTATAAAGCAAGGGACGAACATCCAGCGTAATCCGCAGAGAAATGCAGTTGCGTATGGGGAAAGGTGCTTCGCTTCGAGAAGTGAGAAGTGGTATTGTGAGTTGGCGAAAGACCGTAGACTTCCATGACAATTAGTTTCAGGAGGTCGTCTGCGTCGCTGACTGACGATGTTTCCCGCGTGGATGCGTCAATGAGTGTGTCTAAAACATCACGCTCATTAATACGCGCCTGGTATACTGAAAATATAGTTATGCGCGAAAGCGTTTTCCTGCCCATTTATTCCTATGGCAGAGAGAGAGAGAAATAAACTTTATTGTTAGACCAGGCTTCTTGAGCCCAAAGGTGGGTGGCCTCCTCAGTCCGGGTAACCATGGCTCGCTGCCGCCGCCCTAGCCATGTTCACCAACCGTAGCTGGTTGTCAGGGTCTTGCGTCATCAGCAGAGCCTCCCACTGGTCTTCCAATTCTTTCTCTGAATCCGCTTCTTTCTGCATGTTATCGCCCCGTGGTGATGATGACGGTGGTACTTCTCGATTATTCCTGCACCCAAGTACCATATGGCGCAAGGCGTTGGGCGTGTGCGGCGGGCAGAACTTGCAGTCTCGCCCGTAGGTGCCCGGATACATGGCGTGCAGCAGTCTTCCATGCGGGTAGGTTCCAGCCTGGGGCACTATAACGTAAAACTATTCCGATATGTTTTTATTCCAATCTCCTGACGTCAAATTTGCGTAACCGCCGATGCAAGCATCGGGCGGTGACCCGCAGGGTTGTGTAAAGAGACCGATCGAATGCTTTCCTCGTTTATAGGAGGCCACTTCTGTTTGCTTTAAAAACGAATAACATTGCCTACACTGAGCGGCTTGTCTCATCTAAATGGCAGATAAGAGGCGAGGAGCACGGCTCTAGTGGAGAGGGATTCGATGGGGCCCAGCCAGTGCACTGAAAATCAATAACTGCATGAAGACGGTGGTGTGGCGTCGGCGATTGGTCCCCTTTTCCTTACTTAGCTTCGGGTGGCTCGTCGAAAATCGTGGCGGAATGCAACAGAAGGTTAAGAATGCCGCTAAAAAAGATCATCAGCAAAGAAAAGTTGACTGAGTGAGGTCGTGAACGTGCGGAAAGTGCTCGAAAACGTTACACAGCCACGCAAAAAGTATTATTGTACGCAAATAAATCCATGCTCTCCGACAGGTGCGAGTAGTCAGTGCCTGAGTGATCGGTGGCAGCCATCTTTTATTCCTTTCGGAACGGGACAGCCCTACGGCTATTCAGAGAAAAATTGAGTTTTGTTCGGCATAATAATGTACCTTTAACGCTTACACGTCTCTTCGACGCAGTGAGTTTTTGTGGTTTTGTGACGTCGCGTGACAGGCGGGTGAAGTGGGTGCAGCCCGAAAACTTTTGACCAATAGCCGAGGGCTAATGGCGAAAAGGGGTCGAATCAGTAATAACTATTTTTTGTTCTTTGTAGTTATGCGTAATCAGTGTGTTCACATCAGATGAGATGGGGAGTTACCGCGGTTTTCGTGACGTCGCGTGACAGACAGGCGAAATGGGGGTGGTTAAAGATGCTGTTGGCCAATGGTGGAGGGAGGATTGCAGAATTGGAATAGAAAAGTTTGGAATAGCTTTACGATATAGCGGCCCTGCAGACTTCTCCAGGTTACCGCTTGTTCCCTATTCATCATATCATGCGCTGGTGGGTAGCGACACCTCTGCTTCCTGAAGTGCACCAATATATCGGAATACTTCTTGGACTTCCGATCATCATCTTCGTCACAGTCATTGGCCTGTGTTCTCTGCGTGCCGGAGATGGCTCGGCGTGCATGATCTCGAGCGACGGCGTGCGCTACCTGGTTCCCTGCGAGAGACTCGTCTCCCGGCGTCCAGAAGATTTGTGCAGCTTCTATCTCGGTGTTGTTCAAGACCTGAAGCGCTGCCTTTCTGATCCTTCCGTTCATATAACTTCTGCATGCTTCGTGCGACTCCGTCAGCACGGTAACCAGGGTCTTCTTGCACGTTGCAATGGCCACAGCTATGCCCAGCTGTTCCGCTGTGTTCCAGTCCTTGGCACATGTGGATGTGGCTATAAGTTGTTCACCCTTCTCATCGGCAACGCTGATTGCAAATAGGTTGTTTTTTCTGTACGCAGCTGTGTCCGTGTATCTCACATTTTTTTCTTTTCTGATGGTGCATTCGAGTATGTGCTTGAGCGCCTGTATTCTCGCCTGTATCCTTTCATTGTCGTATTCGGGATGCATGTTTCTCGGAATCGTCCTTATGTATAGTTTGTCTCTGATCTGGTGTGGGGTACGCTGGGATACGCTCATCCTCGACTTGGTAGCCATATCTTGAAGGAGCGCTCTTCCCGTCTTTGTCAACTTTAGTCGCCCCAGCTGGTTGACGTTGTGCGCTTCCATGAGCTCTGGCCATGTGTTGTGGACTCCCATTTTGAGTAGTTTTGTTGTGGACGTGGAAGGGGACAGGCCCAAGGCAATTTTGTAGGATTTTCAGATGAGGGTGTTTGCTTTGTCTTTTTGACTGTTCTTCATGTCAACGTGTGGGGTCCCGTACGTGACGATGCTCGTGAGCAGCGCTTGTACCATTCTCGTGCAGTCTTCTTCCTCGAGTCCGAGATTTTGATAAGGTGGGTTGTTTGTTGCATTGCTCTCTTAATTTTTTCCAACTCTTCTACCCCGACCCCGTCCATTTGAATCAGGAGTCCGAGGATGCGGAGCGTCGTAACGTGCGGAATCATGATGCCTTGCATCTTTACTACCGGGTCTGGTATCTGCTTCGGTTGTCGGCCTCTTGTGCGCTTTCTTAGCACAAAGAGCTGCGACTTTTCAGGTGCGCACGTCAGTCCACATGCTTCCAGGAACTTTTCCGTTGTGTCAACCGCTTCTTGCAGAGCGTCTTGCTGTTTACCTGTCGACCCTACCGTAGTCTAGCTGGTCAGGTCGTCAGCGTATATTGCGTTGGAAATCCCTTCTATTCGCTTCAGTTGCTTGGGTAGCGAGCTCTTCGCCAGACAGAAGACCAAATATTAGGACCTGCTGAATTGACACAGTATTTAGTGGCTTTACATTGCGTGTCGCTCTCAGGAATGAGCCCTGGTTTACAGCGAAGCTGTATACTTCTACCGTCCAAGGAAATTTTCGTGTCGTTAGCGTAGTAAGCAAAAAACTTCCCCATACGCGGGCCGATCCCGGATAAAGTGCGATGCCGAGCTGACCTACGCTGGAGGTGCAATTCGCCATCAAGGGGCCCAGATACACATCCTTGCTGGCCATCCTACTTCTCAGAGTGGAAGGACACTGAGTTTTTTTCTTATTCGTTTAGAATATTGGGCTTCTGAGGTGTGGGGCTACTTGAATGAAGACTTTTACTCACTGAACGATTTGTCTACCGCAAAAAAAAAGAAGTTTCCATCTGGTGAAGGCAACATGCTAGAAAGTTGGGAAATGAGCAAAAATGGTAGTTTTGCATTTATATTTATTCATCTGCGGGAACTAAATAATGCATCAAGACGGCGTGTGTGGATACACACAAAGGTAAATGCTTATGCATTCTGCCTCAACGATTCGGGTCTTGTAATGCCGGGAATATTCTGTAAGCATGCAGACAAAAAAAAAAACAAGTTATATATGATGTCACATTGAGTCAGCCGTGGCTTGGGGCTTTAAGTTTTAAACCGAAGAAAACAGCTCCTACTGGAATTTTTATGGTGGTTTGTTGCTGAAAAAAATGCTTTGTCAATTGAGAAAATCTGTCGGTAGGAAGATTTATGAGTCAGTCTGAAAAAGAAAATTTGATAAACGATACCTTGCACATGGAATGTATTATCTTTATTATTTCTAAGCAAAGTGATTTATAGACTTTCCGGGGGGTCGTTTTTAAGAAAAGGCGTATTTTCGTTGAGGATACACGCATCTATACACACATGAAGTACACTGTAAAACTGGACATTATCTAAGAAGGTGGTAAGTGACACATCAACAGATGCAGTTGATGCAGTACTGTGTACCTTAGAGGGCATAAATCTGATACATGAGCACTGTACTTTTCATGGGAAGCAAACAGGCGAGATAACATTAAGTTTCTTTTAGTCATCCAAGATTCGTAGGCTGCCTACGAACAAGTCATTTTTATTGAGCATCTGCAAGTTTTTTTTACTGAGAACTGTCTCGGACGTAAAGCAGGGGTTTAACGTTCCGAAACAGAACATAAAGAACGACGTAATGGATGGCTCAGGATTGATTTGAGCACCTGGAATTCTTTAACTTGCATTTATCTCATGGTAGCAGAGTGTCTGTGGTATGTATACGTAGCTCTCGGTGAGGCTTATAGGCAAGGCAAAACTGTTATGCGAAGATGCACTTCAGGACATTGTTTCCTTAAGCAATGAGTCCAAATTCGGCGTCTTCAGACATGAAAATACAGTCTGGTCATTGCTCGTGTGCAAGTCATACAAAAATAACTTCTGCGTACTTCTACCAATAGAGGCAACGTTATTTCGCCGGATATCTGAAGAAAAATAAAAGCAGTTTAGAGATGCCACACCACGGGCCACTGTTTGCTGAAGAATATGTTTTGGGAATTTGATGTTGCAGTGGACACAGTGATTCGATGAAGTATACGAGACGAGCAATATTTCCGAATTCTAGAGCAAACGTATTTAGTTTTAGTGGTCCAGGACATTTAATAGCGTCAAAATATTTCCCAAGTACTTCAGAGAAAATAGAGGTTGGTACGTAGACAGGCCCAACTGCTGCAACGAGCCTAGTGTGTGTGTTCGTTTGTGTAACGGTGGGTTTAGAATACAAGGACCTATTGCTGAAAACAAAAGAGAACAAAATGGAAAAATACACTATTCATTTATGTAAATATTTTTGGTCTGTATAGCATTGAAACAACCAAAATCAACGACTGACATAGTAGCGTTCTCTCATCCCATAGCTATTCCTAACGTTGTTGATACAGAAACATAATATATGAGGTGAGTACGACGGGAGTTGGTTTGATGTCTGAGTGCCCAGAAACACATACGTGAGAATAACAGGCGGAGTGTTTGAATTTGCATTTTCAATATATGAATGAGCAATCATTAGAGACACCGAGATGCGCTCAAGGCGATGCATATTGACTCGAATTTCATCCTTATTGATTTACGCTTCCAGCAGCTTCGAAATATCTTCACATTGATTCAGCAAACCTTGACACAGTCAAACCAATTCGGGTACTTGTAACACTAATAGTGAGTGAGTCTTGTGATGTAACACTAGAGCGACTAAATATACTACATGTGCCTTTGTGGAAACTATTATAACATGCCATCATTGCGATGTCTTGCCATTATTGCGAACTTATGCGCAGTGACGTAGGTGTAATGGATGAAGACGGCTACGTGACTATCGTCAGCCGAATTAAGGACATCGTAATCCGAGGTGGAGAAAATATCTTTCCGGCCGAGGTGGAAGAAGTGCTCAACACCCATCCCGCCATCCACGAGAGTCTGGTATATTGCTTAATTCCTTATTAACATATTTCAATATTCTTCGGGCTTAAATGCATTACCGGAAAGGGTGTTCTCATGAATAATATCATTTAGTTCATTGTTAATAGCGGGAATACCTTGAACCGAAGTATTATCTCGTTCTTTTTCTTTATTGACAAGAAATAAACATAGTAGCTGTCACGTCGGCACGATGGACCATTCCTATTGAAATGGTTATTCTAATCGAAGACGCATGTTCGTGAGGAATAAAAAGAGAATTATCAAGTGTTCGTTTATGATATACACCTCACAAAACCGGCTTAAGCGTCATCGTTTGGGGTACATTCAAATGTTCAATAATATAGAATTGATTTAGGACAATATTACTGAAGAATCTGTCTGTGACGACGAAGATCGACGCTTTGACGATTAGCTATAAAGCAATGAAGCGGCACAGCGTGTTGCCGCTGTCAAAATGCCTCAGGTATGATGCCTGTACTGCAGCTGGGCACCCCTCTGTACACGCTGGACATGCTGCGTCGTCTAACAGCCCCTATGCGAAGTTTGCTCGTAGGTTCAGAGATGCGGGGCGCACCGGTGCGTGCGGACGCTGAGAATAGTTACCTCGCTATCCGCGTGCATTCGCGGCAAAGAGCTAAACATTGTGCTTGTGTACTTGAGGAAACCGTGTGACTCGGGTTCGATTCTGCTCCATAACAAACAAAAAATTATTGACTTTTTTTCATTGAAGATCAGCGTCAAAGAGGTTAGACACGAACATACATATATGCATACCGCATAATTGGTAGCTTCCCCGGGAATGCTCGTTATATTGTCAAAGGCGCGATGCGAACATTGGACAAAGCAAAACTGGGTGACTCCTCGAAAATTTATTTTCCAATAAAAACAGTAGTTTTAATTAGGTACTCGCTGCGACTTCCCCCACTTTTCTGTTGTGTTGCCGCGTAGTGCCCACTAGTCACGCGAGAGATAGAAAAAGAAAAGAAGATCTCAGACCAACACAAATCTTTGTTTTCAAAATACAAAGACAATTTGTTAACCTTGGTAGCCGAAAGCCACAATTTTGCTTCCGTGGCTGGGGTTCAGATGAGATTATGTGCCGA
This sequence comes from Dermacentor albipictus, assembly GCF_038994185.2. NCBI lineage: Eukaryota > Metazoa > Arthropoda > Arachnida > Ixodida > Ixodidae > Dermacentor > Dermacentor albipictus. The sequence goes on along the minus strand of NC_091827.1, from coordinate 111,389,336 downwards.
TACTCTTGATTTCTTCTGTTGTAGAAAGATTACTTAAGAGATACCAACATGAATATTTGCTGCGCAGGCAGTAAGTGGTTAGAAGAATGCATCTATATGGCGTAGATAAAGTAGTATTTTTCCGAACTACCTTAAAACACTAGAGCATATTAGCACATCAGAACACTGCATTTCAGTGAGAGTATACTCAATTCGATCACAGGTGATTGGTGTAACAGACGAGCGGATGGGGGAAGAACTCTGTGCGTGGATAGTACTCAAGGTGAATGCAGAAGTGACAGACGAAGAGTTGAGACATCACTGCGAAGGAAAGGTAAATAACGTTGCCAAAAAAAATTCCAAGGTGCTGCTCACACATCGGTTTACTTCATGTTGTAACGCAAAACGTGAACAACGTTCTACTTGAGATAAGCTTTTTTGTCGAATAATTGTTTAGCGTTAAACAAACAAGAAATATTTATGTGATGTGCTCATGTCATCAGTCAGCGTTCACATATCTATGGATGATAGTCTCGTGCTGTTTTTTCTTAGATAGGAGTAACATTTCAGGTATGCTTAATGAAGAAGCGGATGAATTGATTGAGTAGTGCACTGTGTTATAAAAGCCAGCTCTTCTGAGACACCTGATCCCAGTTTGTAACTTCTCCACCACTTCAAGCATGGCGCAATATTAAAATTCTCTCTCAATGGGCGTATGGTGCGGAGTCTACTTACCTTTTTTTGTACATTTCTAAACTCACAGTTGTGTGCAGAAGGTTGCTACCGTACGCATTTGTGTTATGTATTACACCGGTAAATGGGATTCCATAATATTGTTCTCGCGTTTACCATGTTACTTGGTGCCCAGATGGCACTTGCCCTAAAACAATAAGCTTTATCAAGAAAAGTATTTCCCAGAAGCCGGCGTCTGTAAAAGCAAAACGGTAACTAAATTTCCATTGGCTGCGATGCCACGTCACGCGTGCACCTTGGCGGAGCAGAGTGAGCGCGAGGGAACACCTGCTGCTGCACTGCCGCGTGAGAGGAATGGGCATCGCCGCGACGCCATGTCACCCCCGCTTCGCAAGCCTTTATTATCCGCGCGTTCCCTGTCTACGCAAGCTCCTGCCGTCGTTCGCACTTCGCCTCGGTAATCGATGTATTTAAATTATTGTATAAAAACAGAACAAATGCGAAAGGAAAAGCGTTGGCGTAACCCAGTTTCGAACGTAGGACTCAACGCTCAGAAACCGAGCACCTCAACCACTCGGCTAAACCAGCGCCTCTCACTTAGCAGGCCCGGCGTAAGTAGCATGAAATCATGCTTCTTAGACCTAAATTTTCATTTCGCGAAGCGCGGCGTGACGAAAGCGGTGGCGTCAAAATCACCGCGGCTTACTCGGGAGCCTTCCATTAGATTCTATGGTAGTCGGGCAAGGTAGCATGACGTCACGGATCGAAGCGCACCGGCATTTGTGCTATCTGGGAGGCGTTGGCCAAGTGTTTCAACGCGCTCACTTGCCAGCGAGGAGTTCATAACTGGAAGGGCCGATCAGCGGTGTTCAGTCGGATATTGATGCTTTGTCGTTTACAACCCAATTGAAGTTTTTAGGTGTCCTAAGATTTTTTCATACTTCTGATCGGTTCTTCCTAATTACACAGCGGTGGGCAAACATTCGATACTTTCGAATAACGAATCGAAAACTCTCCTATTTGATTTCCTAGTATAGGAAGTGCTCTCCCGAATATTTTTCGAATAGTTATCTATTTCACGTCGTCGATTGTGCACAATGAAGCGTGAAATTGAAGCTAAAATACGATAACTCTTACACCCTGCATGGAGGAGATACCGTACAAGATCAGGTTGTCGCTCAGGAAGCAGCCCTTTACCAGTAAAATCACGATGATTGAAAAATAAAATTTTCCTCAGCCGGCAACAATGGACTGAGCTGTGTAACACGGTGGATGGACAACTTCATCGCCCTTCCTCGTGGAAACTTCTCAAACATCTGCTTGACAATACCGGCGCCCGCATCACCCAACAGGATCGGCTGCAGAAGCTCCTTTATACGGAGACCCTTAAGCAAGGTCTACAACAGGTGCTTGACTACCTCTGCACCAGATATATCTCCAGGGGACAAGTCAGTCCACACAACAATTACATCGGTAGCCCCAACCCTACACTAGAAGCCGATTTCAGCGTATCTGAAATACATGCCGCTCTACACAAGCTTAACGGTCGTTCTGCTCCAGGGCCAGACGGGGTCACTAACAAAAGCCTTCGCAATCTCGATGACGAGTCCGTCTCCCATCTGACTGACTACATCAACGATTGCTGGCGCAGTGGTGCCCTTCCAGCCACCTGGAAGACTGCCAACGTTATCCTAATCCCAAAGCCTGGCAAACCATCTAGCCTCAATAACTTAAGGCCCATCTCCCTCACTTCATGCGTAGGCAAGGCGATGATTTTCTTATGATAATAACGTTCCACTGACTAATGTCCCCTGCAACATAGTTTCTAGCATGTCGAGCGTGGTGTTTTATCCTGATGGTGTTTTACGCATAATTGAAAACCTTAAACTTTCATCCTCAGCAGGTATAGATGGTATAAACTCTAAACTGCTAAAAAATACAAAATATACTTCTTCATCATTTTTGTGTCTTGTATTCTCGCACTCACTTTCTACAGGTTCCATGCCTCAAGACTGGAAGGTGGGGAAGGTCATTCCCATCTCAAGTCTGGTAATAAGAACACACCGCTAAATTATCGACCCATCTCTCTAACTTGTCTTCCTTGCAAAATCATGGCACACGTAATCTACTCCCTGATCATAAATCATTTGGACGCGAATCAATTTTTTCATTCGGCACAGCATGGGTTCCGCAAGGGTTTCTCTACCGAAAGGCAACTAGCTCTATTTCTACACGACTTACATGTACACCTTGACTCCAACCAACAAATTGGCGCTATTTTTCTGAATTATGAAAAGGCCTTTGACAAAGTTTCTCACCGCCACTTACTACTAAAGCTTTCTTCTTTAAACTTCCACAGTGACCTACTCAAAGGGCTCGAAGCATTCCTTACTGATCGCTCAGGAAGCAGCCCTTTACCAGTAAAATCACGATGATTGAAAAATAAAATTTTCCTCCGCCGGCAACAATGGACTGAGCTGTGTAACACGGTGGATGGACAACTTCATCGCCCTTCCTCGTGGAAACTTCTCAAACATCTGCTTGACAATACCGGCGCCCGCATCACCCAACAGGATCGGCTGCAGAAGCTCCTTTATACGGAGACCCTTAAGCAAGGTCCACAACAGGTGCTTGACTACCTCTGCACCAGATATATCTCTAGGGGAGAAGTCAGTCCACACAACAATTACATCGGTAGCCCCAACCCTACACTAGAAGCCGATTTCAGCGTATCTGAAATACATGCCGCTCTACACAAGCTTAACGGTCGTTCTGCTCCAGGGCCAGACGGGGTCACTAACAAAAGCCTTCGCAATCTCGATGACGAGTCCGTCTCCCATCGGATTGACTACATCAACGATTGCTGGCGCAGCGGTGCCCTTCCAGCCGCCTGGAAGACTGCCAACGTTATCCTAATCCCAAAGCCTGGCAAACCATCTAGCCTCAATAACTTAAGGCCCATCTCCCTCACTTCATGCGTAGGCAAGGTGATGGAACACGCCTTCTTAGCATGCGTCAACAGGCACCTCGAGGACAACTCTCTTTATCCCCACACCATCATTGGATTTCACCCTCACCTTTCTACTCAAGACGCTATGTTGCATCAAGTGCTAAACGATCGTTCCCGTAACATGAAAGCCATCCTCGGACTCAACCTCACTCAAGCCTTTGATAACATTTCCCATGCAGCTATCCTTGACCAGGTCTCCAACCTCCACCTGGGAGAGCGAGCCTACAATTACATCCGTGACTTTCTCTCCAATCGCACGGCTACCCTCTCGGCCGGGGATTTACGATCAGACCAGCTTCCCTTTGGCAGCAAAGGCACCCCGCAAGGTTCAGTTATCTCTCCCATGCTCTTAACTTAGTCATGATTGGCCTTGCTAAGCAACTACAGCAAGTCAAAAATATCAACCATACCATCTACGCCGACGCCATCACCATCTGGTCGTACCGAGGCAGTGATGGTCAAGTGGAATCAGCCCTCCATACAACGATTGACACGGTTGAAGCCTATCTCCAAGGGACTAGACTGCGCTGTTCGCCGGCTAAATCGGAGTTTCTGCTATACAAGCCCATTAAGCGGGGTCACCCTCCCAAACACCAATCTGATCACCGACCCTGTGACGCCATCACCCTACGCCTTCAAGATGGCAGTCCTATCCCACTCGTCCCTAGTATCCGGGTTCTCAGTCTCACCATCTCTACCAACGGCTCCAACGCCTTGGCTCTCAACAAGATCTGTGCCCAATCTCAAAACACCCTACGACTTCCTAAACGTATATCTAACCGACGAGGAGGACTCAAAGAAGAAAGCCTTCTCCGACTCGTCCAATCCTTTGTCATATGCCACATTACCTACGTTGCTGCGTACCTCAACTGGTACCGGGCTGAGCAAAACAAGCTCGACACCCTCATACGAGGGGTCTACAAGCAAGCACTTGGGCTCCCGCATTGCACCAGCACTGAACTCTTCAACCAACTGGGAGTTCACAACAACCTTTCCGAACTCATTGAAGCCCAACAACGCTCTCAGCTTGAACGGCTCACCCTTACTGAAACGGGGCGCTTTATTCTGTCCACGCTTGGCTTCACCTACCATCAGCAACAGGGCCCCAAACAACTGATCCCGACCGACATCCATAGGTGGATCTACATAGACCCTATCCCTAGAAATATGCACCCTGAATATAACAGCGCCCGTCGCCAAGCTCGGGCTGGAGTTATCTTAAAAGCCCTTGCCAACGTACCTGGCGTCACATTTGTTGATGCAGCCCAATACTCCCATGGCACACGATTTGTGGCCGTCGCCACACGCGATGGAGCCCTACACCATGCCTGCGGCGTCACTACCCCTACTGCCGAGACGGCTGAAGAAGTGGCCATCGCCCTGGCCACTTTAGATCGCACCTGTCACACCATAGTGTGTGACTCTCGCTCAGCCGTTACTAACTTCAGCAAAGGGCGTATTTCTCCCCAAGCTCTTCGCATCCTCTGCCAGGCACCACACTGTAAAGACAGTATAATCTCCCTGACATGGATCCCGGCCCATGCGGGCCCTGTCCACCCACACCTCCCCAATCTCAACGAGGTCACCCACTCCATTGCGCGAGGCCTAGTCAACCGCGGCGGAGTCACTGGAGATGAGTTGGACACCAGGGACAGTCTGACAACTTATAACGATCTCGTTAAGGCCTTTTACCTCAGTCGCCGAATCTTCCCCCCGCCTCACCAAAAGTTCAGCCGGGCGCAGGCTACCACCCTGCGTCTACTACAAACAAACACGTACCCTTCACCCGCCCGCCTCCACCTTATATTTCCGGACGTCTACACTACCCCCAGCTGCCGGTGCTGTGGAATTCACCCGGCTACGCTTCCGCATATGCTATGGGAGTGCCCAGCACAGTACACCCAGACTAACACCACGACTCTCTCGTCGAGGTTAAATGAGGCTCTGCGGAGCTCCGCCCTCGACGACCAAACCTGGGCGACCCAGCACGCCCGCGAGGCGGCGGCGAGGCAAGCCCTCGACGTCCCTTCGTGGGACGCTTCGGCCCAGCCATCATAAAGTGCTGGTTCTACAATAAAAGCTTATTCCTCCTTAGACGTGACGTGACGTGATGTTAGGCAGCGGGTATTGTCTGGATGCTATGCATAGATGCAGCACATGTGTCCTCTTGTCGTAATAAATATGAACGTATTTCAGAGTGACATAATTGATGCAATAGGGACTCAATCTGCTTTGACTGTACGAAATAGAGAAAAGGGCTTCTTTTATTCGTTCGCTCTGCCATCGCGGCAGATAAACAACATTTATTGTTTGTGTTCAAGGCATACAGGAAGGTTATTCGGCCGGCAAGACTTTGTTTGCGACCTTAATGTGATAACGCATAACGACGTACGTTCAGAAGAACGCTGAGTTGGCGAACAAACTTTTTTGTTGTACTTAAGGATCCTTTTGTGCGTTTAAAATATTACATGATTTTTAACGTGCAGCATAACTACAAACTTTCTAGTGCCGTCAAAACCCGACGTGACATTTGTCTGATATTGCTGGTGAGAAGGCTGTATATTGTTTGCAAACTACTAAAAAAGGTATTAGATATTCGATTCAATTCGCTTCGGTTCTGGCACTGTTCGATACGTACTCGATTTGATGCGAAAAGCAATTATTCGCGCACTCCTAAAAATTAATGTAAACAATTTTGTGGTGCTTTCTTATTCTTGTTATCTTGCCTCTTATTTAAAAAAAAAATTGCCTGCTTGCCCTATGTGACCGCAGCAAAAAAGAAAAGAAAAGAAATATAAAAGTAAGATTATGCGTCATAGGTTCCTTTGCTTTCTCGCTATATGCTTCTTCAATATACGACACCATAATGCCGCAAGGTTTCACAACGCGTCCGTGTGTGAGCAATGTAAACACCACTTATTTCCTTTGCCTGTTTTCTCTGTTTTTGTTAGTCATTTATAATAACGTATTTTTTGCAGACTGCGTTTCTTATTTATGTTACTTTGTTTATTTACGTGCTATACTTGTGCTTCGCAGCTCACCCGTTTCAAGATTCCACGGTACTTCATCTACGACCCCAAGGTGCCGAGGACGGCCGTCGGGAAGGCACAAAAGGCCAAGATGCGCCCATTGGCCGCACAATTCCTTGGGCTCACAAACTGAACCTTCCTGTGGCATTCAGTTGTTTTTGTAAATAAACGGGACGACATCCGACATTTGTACCAAAACGGGTGCGACACAGCGATAGTAGCACTCTCGTATGACCGTAAAGCACCTTTATGGCTTAAAAAAAAAAAAAGCTTTTCCAGGTCTCGCTCAGTACCGTTCTGGGTCAGTACACATTTTCTTTTTTTTTTGCCTAGAAGGTATGCATTGCTGATGAATGTCTTCAGCAGGGAGCCAAGCCGAGAAGTCAGAGGAGGATCCCTAGGGGAAAAAAAGTCAATGGCGAGGTCGGGGTAAATCTGAGAGAAATGCGCCAGTACTACGTCGCACGTCCTTGAGGAGCCTGAACCATGATTTAATCGCGTTCACAACATTGCAAAGTGTTGTTCAAGAGCTCAATCGACAACTGGCGGTGGTTTGAAACAGACTACACTGAGTTGCACTCTACAAATAAATAAATAAATAAATAATTTTTCAGCATAGCTACATCGTCATAAAGGCGGGAACAAGAACCTAGCCGCTAACTGAAAAGCATTTCGCAATAATGTTTTCCTATCCATCATAAACACTGCAATTATATTAAAAAAGTGTAAATAAGGCACGAACAAACACTTTTTCAAGAAATTTAGCCCCCACAGTTGTAATTTAGGAGTGATTATTTATTTATTTATTTTATTTATACATGCTGCGAAGCAATTTGCGCTATAGCCGGAGTGGGTTGAGAAAAGGTACAGAAAATGCATTAGAGTATGTAGCGCTAAACACAAGTCAGCACTTTTACGAAAGAGAACTGATGAAAGGAAAGTACAAACGAAATTATACAAATTCTGCCGGGCATGGGTGAGCACGATTATGCATCTAGGATGGCAGTTGAGAAAATTCGGGATGCGCATGAGCGAATGTACCCAGGTAATGAATTCCAGTCTTCCATTGAGCGGGGAAAAAAATCTGAATTTGAACATGTTAGTACGTGCGTCGTAGGGTATTGAACTTGATACGGTCATGATGATGATAGGTGGCCTTGATGATAAGTCATGATGTCTTCTCGTTGATGATCCTGGCGCGAAGTTAATGTAATTATTATTTGAGAGCCTAACCAAAGAATTGACAATGCAATGCAAGAATTGCAATGATTTGACACGGCGACGAGGAGAGAGCGTGTTTAGGTTAAAGGAAGAAGGCGATAAGTCGCGATCGTAACGACATATAAATCGCACAGGTTTTTCTGTATTGCTTCTAGCTTATTAATCTCTAACTGCTTATGCGGGCTCCAAACTACAGATGCATAATCAAGAACAGGGCGGATTAGAGATTTATACATTAATAATAATAATAATATTTGGGGTTTTACGTGCCAAAACCACTTTCTGATTATGAGGCACGCCGTAGTGGAGGACTCCGGAAATTTTGACCACCTGGGGTTCTTTAACGTGCACCTAAATCTAAGCACACGGGTGTTTTCGCATTTCGCCCCCATCGAAATGCGGCCGCCATGGCCGGGATTCGATCCCGCGACCTCGTGCTCAGCAGCCCAACACCATAGCCACTGAGCAACCACGGCGGGTAGATTTATACATTAGTAACTTTGTGTTTTTAGGAGATCGGGTTGGCATTCGCCTTAAGTAATGTAATTTTTTTAGTGCTTTACTGCATATGTAATCAATTTGTATAGACCATGACATATTATGCGTAAAAATGACAACAAGATACTTATACTCAGAAACCTTATCTAGAGCATGGCCATTGAACGAGTAACTGAAAAGGGAGGGAGAAAATTTGTTGCAGAAAGACATCAAAACGGTTTTATTGATATTAATGTTCATTTGCCAAGTGTTACACCAGTCGTAAAACCTAGAAAACGACTCTTGAAGGCGATAATGATAATTAGAAGATTTATTCACTTCATATAGAACGCAGTCATCAGCATAGAGACGGATGTTAGAAGAACAGTGAAGTGGCAAATCATTTATGTATAATAAAAAAGAAGCGGCCCAAGGACGGAGCCTTGGGGCACACCTGCTGTCACATCAACAGTAGCGGAGTCAGTCGAACTGTAAGAGACGAACTCAGAGCGCAATGAGAGAAAGCTTAAAATCCAGTTAACTAAATGAGGATTATTCAGTACAGCATTAAGTTTAGCAATAAGTTTAGAAGGTAAAACGGTGTCAAATGCCTTCGAGAAATCCATAAAAATGGCATCAACCTGGTTGCCTGCATCAAGGTTAAATGAAATGTCATGCGTGAACTGAGCTAGCTGCGTTAACGTGCTAAAACCGCGCCCAAACCCATGTTGCATGTTAGACAGTAAATTATTTGATTCCAGCAAGAGCGTGATGTGCTTATGAATGACGTGCTCCAGCATTTTGCATGACTGTGACGTCAGTGAAATTGACCTGTAGTTCGACAAACACTGCTTATCTCCAGATTTATAAAGAGGGAGCACTTTGGCTAACTTCCATGAAGAAGGTACAGTAGCGGATGATAAGGACTTTCTGAATATGACTGACAGATATTTCGGTGACCAAAACGAATAACGAACAAGGAACGCGTTGCGTATCCCGTCCGTACCGGTGCATTTCTTAACATCCAGGTTTAATATAAGGTTGAGGATGCCTTCGCAGTTTATCTCAACGTCACTGATTGCTTCAGAAGAAACTATATTGGTAAGTGTCGGGCTAAAGTTGTCATCGGAAACAAACATGGACTGGAAATACTTGTTGAAAGCATCGGATATCACCGTCGGGTCATTGATGACGTCATTATTTATTCGGAAAGAAGTAGATGAAGCATCGCGAGGTAAAATAGAAGACCAAAATTTTCGTGGGTTAGTTCGTAACAAATTGTGCAGGCGAACGCGGAAAAAGAAAACCTTGGCCTTTGCAACTTAAGATTGAGTTCTTTCTTTGCCTTAACAAATCCAGCCATGGGATCACTGCCTCTTCTGGAACGCCTTAACCTTCGAACATGAAACGACAAATGTAACATATCACGAGCCATCCATGGAATGTTAGAATTTCTTTTCTTAGTTTTAATGGACACAAACTATTCGATACATGATTTGACAAGATGCTCAAAGTAATTAGCAAGGCATTTGACGTCCTGGTTATCTGATAGTGCACTAAACGCATCGAAATGATGAGATAAGACATCAGTAATGGAGTTGTCGTCCACACGAGTGAAATCAGGGAAACTAGTAAACTTGTAGTGGGATTTAGAAATTGGGCAAGAGAGTGACACTAAAACGCCTTTATGGCCAGAAATACCATCAATTACCTCGCAATAAAAGTCACGTTTGCCTAGGTTAGCGCTTAGAAAAATTAAGTCAAGGACGGAATTTAACCTGGTTGCGCTAGAAAGAACCTGGGTGAGACCAAATGACAAGGAAATGTTTACTAGTTCATTACAAATAGCTGTGTCACGACCGACTGCAGACAGTGATGGCCAGTGCATGCCAGGGGCGTTGAAGTCACCCATACAGATAAAACTCGACGAAGCAATGGTAATCTCTCTCATGTAATTTGCGACATCATGAAGGACGTCAAGAGTAGAGTCGGGGTAATGGTAGATAACACTAATAACAATACAGCGATTATCTAGGTAAATTTTACACCGCACGGATTCTGTTTCTGGAGGAGAAGGCGAGACTGAGAATCGTAGATCTGACCGGATAAGAAGTGCCACGCCACCACCAGTGCCACAATTCCTGTCTAAGCGCATGGTCACAAAACCGGGTGGAGTGAACTCAGATTCGTAAATACTATTGTGCAGCCAAGTCTCTGGGATGTCGATAACCTGGGGGGAATGAACTGATATAAGGGACAATAAATCGGGAAACGTTTTAACAATACTAGGAGCGTTTATATTCAAGACGACAATGTTCTCAAAAGAGAGCATTGCGAACATATCACAGCACAGGAAAGAATAATTTGTTTTGAGATAGATTTACCAAATTATTAGATCAATGGTTTCATTCTCTTATTGATTAAGGGTAAAAGTGTAGTGACAAGTGTTTGTTCTGCAGCTTTAGGCTGAAATGTTTTGCTGTTATGAAGTCGTGTGTTTACGTAGTCTGGTTCCAGAAGATAGTTGTAGTGGCTGATACCTGTTTGATTGTGATATACACGGTGCGTTAGTTTGAGCCTTCGCTTCTGCCCAAAGGCACGTAGCAGATTCCATCCTGAAGTAGCTATCATTTTTGAAACGCTCAAGTACAGGGTGTAATGATTAGAAATACATTGATCGGTTCTGTAGTTTTTCCAGTTTACTAGTGAGATAATCTTGATAGAGATCTCATATTGGACAGGCATAATCAAGTATTGTCCTGACATGTAAAAATATGGTTTCCTCAACTCTCGCTTTTTTGATGAGAGTGTCAATCTGTTTATTGTAAGTAAATGATTTGGTGAAGTAGACTCCTAGCTACTTGCATTCGGACTGTTTGTCAATAAGCGGGCCATAGATGTTATAGTGGTGCGGTAATTTGGATAACATTCAGGAAAAACTAACGCAACTGCACTTATTGATATTAAAATTCATGTTCAATTTTTTTCATACATGAGCCCTATTTTATCTAAATCCGTTCGCAGAGTATTTGTCAGTATATCACACAGTTGTCACCAAACAGTCCTATGGGTCATGCAATGTTTTTGACAATGTTATTTAGTAGCATAGAAACAATAAGGATGGCAGTACTTTTCTATGCGGAATGCCAAAAATCACAGTTATTGTTGAAGATTTGGCGTTTTTCAGGACGACATAGTGGGTTTTTCCAATTAGGTAGTTTCCTATCCAATTTTGAACGTTTTGTTTATACTTATGCCAACTAGGAATGCAAATTTATGTTTATAAAATTTATATTTATAAAACTAGGAGTACAAATCAATGCATAAAATGTGCTCAAATATCTTTCTGCATATCGACCTTACATCGGCCTGGAGTTGTCTCCGAGTTTTCTCTGGAAGGATTTGAAAACGGGTGTCATGCTTGCCATTTCCAGTCTTAGGAAATGAGCCCTGTTTCATGGAAAATCTTATAGATAATCTTTACCTGACCTGTACTGAATCCAGAGGACTCAGGATAACTCCACTCGAAAGAGTATTGAACAGGATTCAGAAACTCCTCCTATAGCTAGCGATGAGGTCAGATGGGCCTTGCAAGACATGAAGCAGAGAAGAGCTGCAAAAGAAGATGGAATAACAGTCGATTTATTAAAAGATGACGGACACACAATGCTTGGAAAACTGGCGGCTCTCTGTACGAAGTGTCTATCGAATGGTACGGTCCCAGAAAACTGGAAGAATTCAAATATTATGTGATGTTCCGGCGAAGAAGAAGACAGAAGAGACAAGAACAGCAGGAGGAAGAGAAAGAAGGGATCAAGATGGATACCTGTAAATAAATGAGTGTATTTTAACTCGTACTTTATATTTGGCGCAGCCGACCATGTGGCTTGAAGTGACGTTGGCAAGAAGAACAGATGGGCAGACGACCGTGAAGACCTAGCAGCTTGACGGCGAAGATCCAGTGCTTCTTCGGGAATCAGCGACTTCATCGGAACTGCTTCGCATCATCGCTGAGAAGAGTCAACTGAATGAAGCGGCCCTCGTTGAGAAAAAGTTGATTCCTCTGGAAAAATATGAAGGAAGATATCAAGAACTACGTGTAAACATGTCACCAGTGCCAAATTCACAAGGCCAAGTATCGTCCAAGAGGGAATCAAATGGTCATCGCTAATCATTCCCAAGTACCATTTGAAGTAATTCATTTAGATTTTGCCGAAATAAAAAAGCGAGGAGAGGGAGTCAGTAAGACTCAGGCATTCCTTGTTGCAATAGATGAATGCACACGCATGGCAGCTGCAAAGCCAGGAAAGGAAGACGCCAATTCTGTTTTGACGTTACTGGAGCGGAATATGTTCAAGAACACCAAGGTAGTGGTCTCCGACAACGGGCCAGCTTTCCGCAGTAAGAAGCTTCAAGAATGGGCCCGTGATAGAGGAATTGCCCTGAGATTTGCCACACCCTACCATCCAGAAGGAAACGGCCTAGCTGAGAGGCTCATTCGGGATTTGAAAACATTTATCGCAATTTACCATGATTTCCATGGAGGATGGAAGTGTGCCTTGGAAGCAGCAGTCAGGCACCACAATCATTCTCATACCATGGGATTAGGATGCACGCCTAACTTTGCTGCATCAGGCGAAGCAACTTGGCTACCGGCCGACTACGACCTTGGAATCGTTGGGAAAGTAGATCTGCAGGACAGGCGCAAGACGGAAGAGGAGCTCGCACGCTACAGATGAACAATGAAGAGACACTTCGATCTGCGACATAGCTCAAAGATGCCTGTAATAGAGCCTGGAGATACAGTTTTAGTCCAGAGGAGGAGGAGTACGTAAACTTCTGGTACGCTGATGTTCTATTTGTAATTTCCAATACCGGCATTAAAAAGGCAGATACAGGGTATCATACACTATATTGTCATGTTCCGGCGCTGAGGTAGGGTTGACTGAGCTTACTTTAATGCCAGCGTCCGTGAGTTCTGCAGCGTGGGTTTTGCATCGCCTCGAAAGATGAAGCCATTTCACACGCTTTTCTTCTTCTATTTGGGCAGTGCGCTCTGTCTCCGTGACGTATTTCGCTGCCTGTCGTGCCACCTTCAGCGGGTTTCGTTTTTCTAGCCGGCAGCGTCCATATGGACTACTCCACAATATGACGTGGTGCGGTGTGGTGACGCGTGCCATTGCGAATATGCACTACACCAATTCAAGATTTTGGCTAGTATCATCTGCACCCAATCGGCTTTGCCGGTTGCCATTTCAAGCTAACGTCTAGTACCGATTACGGGAGAGCCAGCAACTTTTTTTACTTGTTCGGCACCGCTTGCGTGTCGTACCGTAGCCACGAAGAAAAATTAACAAGCTAGTATATTTTCAGAGAAAAACATCGCGCACTGTGCGGCTACACCATCTGGCGCACGATCACAGCAAAAAGGCCTTATGACGTATGCTCAGAGGCCCGCAGAGCCCTACTTCTCAGATGCACACGACGTCTTGAATCTTTGCCGCAAAGCTGACGACAAAATGCCTGTAGCACACAAAGCGGCCCACATACTAAAGGGTATAGCAGACGACGCCCTCAATTTTATTGTTTTTGGCGGCCTTTCAACTGTTGACACCATTATAGAAGAATGTCGCCGCATCGAACAAGCTATGAGCCGTTGTATGACGCCCCACATAGTGTGCCTGCTGAATACTGCTGCTACGTCAACTTATCCAATGCAATGTGAAGACGTAACTCGCGTTAATTGTTTGCCGCATGCTCGAGGCCGCTTATTCGCCATCCTAGCCTTCTACTCCCACCGATTCATTACCAACCACGGCTGTGATCCAGGCCGTTGTCCAACAAGAATATGAAAACATGGGTCTCAACTCCGTGTGCTCGTCGACGCATGAACCTATAATGCTGCGCTTCTATCGTGGTCCTCCTCGTACCGGACAATCATTTCCGGCCACATCATGCAACCCGTCTGAATGGTGCACCTCTGACGACAAAACCGTCTGTTTCCCTTGCTGCCACATTGGCCACAACGCTCGTCACTGCCGAAACCGATGGCCAACTCTGTCTCCAACATACAACAGTGCCTGTTTCCGGGCCTCTGCACTTACTGCTCCGTATGCTTCTCGCCAGGATCGTACTGCCGCTGACACCCCTGCTCCGAATTTTCACTCAGCCAATTGCCGTCGCCCCGGCGTCGTCAGTCTCATTCGTCCTAGACCCGTCGCTTCTCGGTGCCATTCATGAACCTCCACGCACGTGCGGAAAACTAGGAACTGCAGCTCTTGGAGTTGAAGCTGTGATGTCGACCTCGCCCCCAAATGCCCTGCTTACTTTGTCCACTAATCAGAACCTTCTTGAAGCTTGGAAGTTGAAGGTACAAGTGCATCTGCACTGAGTGGCACAGGTGCACACCTCTATATGAACGCTGCTTTCCGTGCAGGAATTAAAAGGCTCCTTACTACTGCAAGCACTTGCATCGTTTGCGTTGCTTATGGTGGTACTGTTCTTGTCATCGATCTGTGTACACCATCCCTAAGTATCCGCGGCCGTCACACTGCTATCCTTTTTAGCGTGATTGCGTTTTGCCCGAACGACCTCATTCCCGGCCTCAATTTTCTCTGTTTTTACTTTTGCCACTCTGTCGCCATTCGCCAGTATTGCTCCACCTCTCACGGACCCTTTGAAGTAAGCCGTACCTTTCTCACGGGGATCTCCAAGATTTGCAGCCTTCTCTCGTGTGATCAGGCATTTTACCCCACCACTGATCCTAGCCCACTACGACCGCAATGCCCCAACAGAATTGCGTATGGATGCCAGTGGTCATGGTGCCGGCACTGTTCCAGCCTAGCGTCGGCGTGGTCAAGACCGGGTTATCGCTTATGCCAGCCACTTCATGTCACCACCAGAGCACCGCTATTCTCTTACGGGACAGGAATGCCTTGCTTTTGACTGGGCGGTTGACAAGTTCCGTCCTTTGCTTTACGGCCGTCCCTTTTCCTTAGTAACCGACGACCTGCTGACTTTCTTTAGTAACCGACCATCTGCTGGCTTTCCTCCTTCAAGCATCCCTCGGCCGGGCTTGGTGGTTGGGCATTGAGGCTCCAAGAGGTTTCATACTCTGTGATTTACAACTGCGGACGCCTGCACCAAGACGCGGATGCTCTGTTGCGTTACCCCGTCAACAGCTTTCACGTACCTGACATCGAGAATGCCAATTGTGTTTTCTCCGTATCACAGCTCTTCTATATCCTCGGCGAGCCACGAGGTGATGCCGCACTCAATGTGCTGATTGATCGTTTTGAATCCGCGCCCGACAAGACTCCCTGACCCCTCGCCATTCTTTTGAGAAGGTATTTTGTACCCTCAAAATGCTCATCCCGAAGGTCCCGATCTTTGTCACCCCAAAGCACATCTTTGCGACCGTCTTTGCGAGATGTCCAGCGGTGGGTGCGTCGTGAAGTTCACTTCACGACGCACCCACCGCTGGACATCTCGGCGTATCTCGAAATTACGAGAGCTCACCACCACTTCTGGTCTGGTCTTGTACCTTCTGTGCGACGCTATGTCGCGGCTTGTGAGCCATGTCAACAGCGCAAGCAGCCATCCCTGCTTTCCACTGGATACCTGAAGGCACTTGAAATCCCAGTAGAGCCATTAAATCGTGTCGGGGTGGACGTCCTGGGCCCTTGTCCGGCGTATGTGTCGGGGAACAAGTGGGTTGCTGTCGCTGTTGACTACGCGACCAGATGCGCCATTACGCGCGCTCTCCCTACCAGCTGCGCTACGGATGCGGCAGATTTTATGCGAAGCATATTACTAGAGCTCAACCCAGCTCCTCGGGCGCGGCGGTGTCGCCTTCAATACCACGTGACACCGTGACGTCACGACAGAGGTGAAGCGGGGCTCCAACTCGCGCTGTCGCTCGCGGCGTCACGGCGGTATGTAAGCAGCTGCGCTTGCCTCTGCTAGACACTCGCGAGGTGAGATGCCTCCTGGAGACAGAGCTGCTCGTTGGAATGAGAAGCGAAGGTTGCGGCGTGCTACAGAGACTGTTTCTAGGTGGCTCTGCTACGGCGCAGCGACTGCGCGCCCTGCATCGGACGCGGTGAGCGTGGAGCAACGCAGCGTTCGGCGCGACAACGAAATGTGCGCCTGAGCAAGCGCCGCACGCCTGAGCTGACGCCGACGACACCGGAATTTCTGCTGCACGTGCTCCTTAAAGCTGTCGCGTTAAAATAAATGCTAGTATGCTTCGCATCCTGGGCTTAGCCTTAGCTAAGCCACAGCCATTTTTTCTGCTACGCGATATCATCTTGATGCATGGAGCTCCACGTCAAATTCTCAGACCGAGGCCGTGTTTTCTTGTCCAGCATCCTTCATGGCATCAAGCTTACCACCTTCTACCATACCCAAACCAACGGCCTGACCGAGCGATTGAGCGGGATGCTTACATATAAGCTGGCGAGATACGCTTCAGCCGATCACCGCAATTGGGACCAGCTTCAACCTTACATTACCTTCGCCTACAATTCTTTTTACCTGAACACCGCCAGCTGTTCCCCATTCTACCTCGTGTACGGCCTTGAAGCCATGCATCCTGCCGACACACGATGACGACATCGATAAGTGAATATGCGCGTGATATCATCACTCACGCTGACCACGCTCGACGGCCTGCACGCGCTCGCCTATCAGTGTCGCAAGAGAACCAGAAGCGGCGCTACGACCTCTGTCACCGTGAAGTGCACTTTTCTTCGGGCGGCCAAGTTTTCCTTTGGACGCCTTCCCGCGGAGTAGGCCTTTGTGAGAAATTCCTGTCTTGTTACCAAGGCTTATCTCACGTGGTTCGTCAAGTCGTTGATGTCTCCTACGAAATCGTTCCGGTTAGGCTCTCAACGTCCTCCGCTCCAACCACGAGTGATATTGTCCACGTCGCAAGGCTCAAGCCCTACAACCATCTGCTTGCCACACATATCTAGCGGCGCCGGGACGGCGCTTTTGCCGCCGGGGGTTGTGTTGCAATACATCAGGCGCCTATGAGACATGACACAAAGGAAGCCGAAGACGGGCATGTGGGCTTGGCACGAGCTGGTTACCATCTTTTGCTATGTTGATGAATGTAAGTTTCAGTCCCTCCAATTTGGTCGATTCCCCTCGGGGGTACGAGCCATGTGGCGAGGCAACAACCAACGTCAACAATCCTGGTCTCTGGCTGCGCTGCTCTTGTAAATAGAATGTAAATATTCTCTTTTTAGAGCGCAGCTCTTTGGCGTCCGTTCCTGGGTTTCGCGTCGGCGTTGTCGTCGGCCTCGTAACCAGCTCCGCCCCCCTTTCATCCCCCCAGCGCTAGCAGCGACCGACTGATACCGCTGGATGCCGCTGACGCCGCTAGAGTGTCAAGATAACGTGACTGCATAGAACACCGTCGCCGCCATGCAGAAAGAGGAGGAAAGGGTCCCCCCCCCCCCCCTGGTTCTTAGCGCTGCGGAAGCGAGGGTATCATATTGTTTGTGTCGGCATCGGCGGCGTTGTCCCTGAAACCAACTCCGCAGCTGGGGTTGACTCACTATCGGCGTCAGCGGCATCAGTCAGTCGCTGCTATCTCTTCCCTCCTCCCTTTATCGTGTTGTCCGCTTGCTGCACGCGCTTCTGCCCCCATCGTTTGCCGCTGGGTGTACACGCCGCCCCCCTCCCATCCCTTCCTGCGAGTCTCCGGTTGTCAAAGCGCCGGCTCGAACTTTGAAGTTGGCGAACTGTGCGCCGTAAAGTTGCCCAACGGCTTGCTGGTAGTAGCTGCCTACTTCGCCCCTACCGCACTCACGAAAGACGTCGTGCACTTCCTGCAACTCGCATTAACCGTCCATCGATCCACACCGATGTTAGTAGTGGGGGACTTTAATGTTGACATAAAGACAAACAGCAATTTCCTAACACTTATGCGGGAGAACATCCCGTTCCTCTCGCTCGTAACGCGTCCCACGGCTGTGACAACCTCGCGAGGCACTTGTATAGATCTCGTCTTTGAGAATCAAGCATTGGTGTACCAAGTCGAACATATATCAGTCTATTTCTCCGACCACAAAGCTTCCTTCATGACTGTCATGAACTGTTAGTGGAGTCTTTGTTAAAGGAATACGTGTGAAAAATAAAAAAAAAAAAATTCTGTGATAGCGCATACATGTGTTGCTCGATTTCTTTGCCTCAATCTATCGAAAAGGTGAAACAGCTTATTTGCTGCGCTCAAATTTCGCATTAGGAAGTAACGTAATCGTCGGTAATTTTTTCTCCGTCTTTCCACACGTTGCAATATTATTCAAAAGTGGAGTCGCCCGAAAACTGAGATTGAAAATACTGGTTGATGCATTCCGCTCTAAGGTAGTCGGACGTCATGGTTTCGCGGTTAACAGGTAAAGATGGTACGGATATTTTTTTGGGGTCCTGTTTTACATATGTCCAAATGAGTTTCAGTTTTCTTCTAGGTATTTGTTTAGGAAAAAAGTTCTTTTGAAGAGGTCATCGTTACTTTCAACAAAGTGTTTTCTTCTAAGCGTTGCGATTAACGAGACAGGTGTTGGCAGAAAAATTCTTATTATACGCATCTCACTTTCCTTAGAAGTTTACCTATTTCCGCCTTAGACTAAGATTTCTGTTCTTCTTTCTTTCTTTTCTGCGGGCGCTTACATGAAACATGAATATCTAATCTTATGTGCGCTTTATCAAGAAAACTTGACCACAAAGCTAACGGACGAGGCGCATTTGACAGATACGGAAAAGTAGGAAAGAAATGTTGTTGTTTAGTCCTAATAGCAGCAAAGTCTGTTTGTATAGTTTGCATCATCCTTACTCGCTGTATGTTAAGTTCTGTAACAACTGCCCTGTAATCACTAATAGCGGGGCATACCGTAGTATTTGACACTAAGTTCAATTCAGTGCATAGCGCCAAATCTAAAGTTGCATTTCTCTGTGTAGGTTGTAGTACGTACTGCTGAAATCCATTTACCTAGGTGTACATGGGACCTGCTACCAGTCACACGTCCAGCATTCCACTTGAACTCCAGCAAACCTAAATCACCCCTTAGAAATATGGTAATACGCACAAGAGATAGCATATGAAACAGTAGTCGAAATGAGGCGCTACTGAGGGGCGGAGGGTAAAATGTTCCGAAAACTACATTGTTTGATTTGGGCACAAGACAGACTCAAAGCTCTATTGAAATAAAATTTGTATGCTTGACAGTGGATTTGATATAAGAAAATTATGCAGGTCCCACGCACTGCGGGAATAGATGTAAGCGAAGCTTCCTCTGCTGGCTGCTTTGATTGACGATAATTAGCGGTGATTTGAATGGTAAAAACTTAATTTCTTCAACGCTTCGTGTAACACGAGTGTGGTGAGATGACGCTAAACGTTACCTTGCAGGCACCACTGCAGTTTACCTGTGCAGTACACAGAACACCGAGGGAGAGGTGTTTGTTTGAGGCGTAGTTGTGCGCCATATTTCATAACCTCTGAGAGGGGTGAGCATAGTCATTGCCTCGCATGACACATCGCGTTGTGGCAGAATTATTAAAGTTTAATTGCGTTGTGGGGATGTACGTGCCACCAACCACAATCGGATTATGAGGCACACCGTAGTTGCGGAATCCGGATTAATTTTTGCACCGTGATGTTCTTTAACGTGTTCCGAAATCGAAGTGCACAAGCGTTTTCTGTATCGCCGCCGTCGAAATGCGGCTGCCGTGATTGGGATCAAATCCACGGCCTCTAGCTATGTCATAGCTGCAAAGCTAAGACGGCTGGCACAGAAGTTTTGATTTGACGGTTGACCGCTTCCGTAGTGTCGCCAGGATTCTCCCGTGCACTCTAACTAATGCGCCTCTGCTTCTGCATACTTTGCGTAATTTGTCCGCTTGATATCTGTGCATGGCGTTTATTTTTCAGAAATAGCAGGAGCGTACTACACCGTACCTTGAACTTAAAGGGCCCCTCAACAGGTCTGGCCATTTTGAGCTGACAAGACCTCAGCATACATGGCGTGGCAACGTACGTGCCTGCAAAATATTACATCGCTACGCACCCCGGAAAGACCTGAAAATTCAAACCGATCGCTGTTTTCCCTTCTAGCGGCCACCGTGCTCCAAGCTGGAGGATGATGTACTCGTGTACCTACGTTTACGTACTCGAGCCCGCAGTGTGACGTCGCTCGTGGTGACACGCGTATTCGAGAATTATTCAAGACGTCTGTTATCTGTGTGATCTGTTGCTTGAATTGACGAATTGAAGTTTAGAGAAGTAATAGAACGCACAAGCGAAATGTCTGCGTGTTTTTTGTTTTACTTCGCAGCGAAGCAAGAGAGATGTACTTCCGCTTCGTTTTCTTGTTGCCACGGTCCATAGCTTTGTGTGTCCCCATAAAAGAAAAATAAAGATAAAGAAAAATAAAGTGGGGAAGCCCGCACCACCAGGTAGGTATGGCAGGCGTACGCCAATCAAAATAAATGAATAGAGGAAGCCTATGCCATCCCAAATAAAATTGATAGAAAAGCCAATTATTGAAAGAAAACATCGGAGGCAAGCCTGTAGAAGTTTAGAAGAAAAAAAAGAGTATAAAGAAGAAGAAAAGTAGTTAAGCGCAGGTTGGAAATTGTGCTCCTAATGAGGAATCCAACGAACCCCCCCAACCACCCACCCACCGCTCCGGCTACCATCCGCAGCACGGGCGAGTTTTATTGAATACAGCAAATAAGCTTCCGCATGCCTGGCCCACGGTAGGCCAAGTAGCCGATATGGCAAATCCGTGATGCTGCAGGTCGTAACGGTCGCTGCCCAGGGTAGGCCGGAGTCAATCAGGTGGGTAGCAGGACCCAGCAAGATGGCCACACGATGGGGTGGGAGCAGCAGGTCTCGCAGATGAAGCCAATGGCCTGTGCTGCAACCCAGTCCAGATAGTGTCAAGGAGTGCGTGTTGAAACTTGAAGGGCATGCTATGGTGAGGGCGATGACGTCTAGAGGTAGGTAGTGAATGCAGCAGGACGGCAACATCAGGCGCCAAGAAGTGCGCAGGCCGACGCCTGGGGCTCGAGTAAGCTAAGGTATGGAAGTGGCAGCAGAGCATGATCATCCCAGACGTCCAGGAAAGAAGGCCAGGCAGGTGGAGCCGATGCCATAGTCTGCACATGTGGCTAAAGGGCCGTTTATAGTGCGACGTAACACCCGCACGCGCGCATGCTACATCACGTCGGCGAAAACGACCCCTCTATAGTCGGGCGCACCGGCGTAGACAACGTAACCGGCGGCTTCCGACGCGCCCCGGCGGACTTGGCGCCGATATGGCTCCTGATCCATTCGCGCGTCGGAGTCGGCGCAACTCTCGCACCACAATGCATTGCGCGCGAAGAAAAAGGCGCCAACACAACTCCGCAGACGGCTTTTGCGGATGGCGCGCGACTTAGCGAACGTTCTGCGCATGCTCCGAAGATAGCAGCCGACGGCGCGCGCGTTGAAGTATAGAGAGGATAGCATCTCGGCTGGCGCAGCGCAACCGGCGTAGCGGGACTGACCACGAACGACGCTCGCCCGCGCGCCGATAACGTCGGACTATAAACGTGCCTTAAGGACAAAGAGTGAGAAGGGCCAGGGTGCACACAAGGAGCAAGGGATTGTCATGCAGGCAGGGAAAAGAGAAGGCGAAGCCACGAAGGGTAGAAAGGAAGAAGCGAGCAAACTCAATGATGACGCTTGTAACTAGAGCCAGCTGACACGGGGAAGCCCCGCCAATAGTAGACAAAAGCAGTGCATTTGGCAGAAGCACCACCAGGAAATAATGGCCCTTGAAGGGTCCCCCAAAATCCACATGTAGGCAGGACCAGGGTCTCTGTGCATGGGAATGACTAGGGGGTGAATTCAACATGACGCGAGGCTCGCTGATGCTGCTGGCAGATATCGCAGCTCTGCGCTAAGTGAGCGAAGTCCTGGTCTAGCCCAGGCCACCAAACATGGGACCGGGCCACCATCTTGGTCTTTTCTATGCCAGGATGACCCGCGTGCAGCAACTGCAGAACCCTGGACCGGAGACTTTGTGGGATCACCACCCTCGTACCCCACAGTAGGCAGCCCTGCTGCAAGCTCAGCTCAGCGGCCTTGTGGCTACAGGCCTGGTGCACCAATTCCTCTCCACGCGACACCGCCTTGACTACCTGCGACAGGACTGGGTCCCGGCTGGTCGCTTGAGATACCGCCGATCTGGAGAGCACCTCCAGGTGCGCGTGTTCCAGCATGACCTACTAATGACCTATTTAAAAAAAAAATTAAGGAGAGAAATAGGCTCTTTAACCAGTTTATTATTTCCAAAGATCCTGGTGATTTGACAACATTTAGGTCCTTCCGTAACCGGCTTACAAAACAGCTACGTGCGGCTCGTACCGCATATTTTGAAAAGAACTAGTTCTCATATATATATATATATATATATATATATATATATATATATATATATATATATATATATATATGTATATATATATATATATCTCATATATACATGTCTCTTTTCCTCATATTTTGAAAAGAACATATATTGAAAGATGCCAAAATGATGGCCGTAAAATCTGGCAGAAGTTAAACACATTAACAAACAGAGAACCGTATCATACACCTGAGATGCACATTGTCATTAATGGTAAGGAAATCTGTAGTGATGCGCTTCCTGGTTGTTTTAATGATCATGTCACCAGTACATGTCGCCAAACTGCCAGCCTGAGTGCCTGTCAATTTATTGAAACTCACTGCATGGAATCAATATTTCTGAACCCTACTAATGAACATGAAATAACACTGCTTTTCCGTAACCTGTGTAATAGTAGTGCCTGTGATGCTGATGGCCTGCAAATCAGGCCTGTCAGCTACGTGCTTGAAATTATTTCACCTGTACTTGCTCATATCTACAATATCTGTCTCTCCCAAGGCCAATTCCCAAAAAGAATGCAGGTGACGAAGGTGTTTCCCATTTTTTAAAAAAGGTGATAAAACACTTATTTCGAACTACAGACCCATCTCCCTACTTCCGATTTTTTCCAAAGGACTAGAGAAGACAATATTTTGTAGGTTATCCTGTTTTCTTGACAAAAATTACTTATTAACCTCACATCAACATGCTTTCCGCAGATTCATGTCGACTGAACTAGCACTCCTTAAGCAGAAAGAACTAAGCCTTGAAAATATTTTTTAATTAATATTTAGGGTTTTACGTGCCAAAACCACTTTCTGTTTATGAGGCACGCCGTAGTGGAGGACTCCGGAAATTTTGACCACCTGGGGTTCTTTAACGTGCACCTAAATCTAAGCACACGGGTGTTTTCGCATTTCGCCCCCAACGAAATGCGGCCGCCGTGGCCGTGATTCGATCCCGCGACCTTGTGCTCAGCAGCCCAACACAATAGCCACTGAGAAACCACGGCGGGTGTTGAAAATACTGAGGCACGTTTATTAACGTTAGGCGTTTTTGTCGACCTATCTAAAGCCTTCAATTCTATTGATCAAAAACCTCTGGTTCATAAACTAACTTATTATGACAACCGTGGCATTGTTCTCAGCTTGCTTGAATCTTACTTGAATCACAGAAAGAAATTTGTGCATGTAAATGGATTATCATCCAGTGTCCTTCCTGTTCATGTGGGTGTCCCACAAGGAAGCATCTTAGGCCCTCTCTTGTTCAATAGTTTCGTAAATGACTTTATTGACATTGATTATGGCAGAACGTAAATTATGTATGCCGATGACACCACACTTCTTTTTTCATCCAAATGTCTGGATGACCTGGTCTTACGTGCCAACAGCGGGCTCTCCAAAGTACACCAGTGGTCCCTTGAATATGGTTTCACAATCGCAAAAACCAAAGCCTTGCTCTTTCATCCAAGAAATTTAAATGTCGTGCTACTTGGAGATATTGTCCTTAACTCCAGTACTGTTGAAGTTGTCCAATCAATCAAATGTCTGGGTATGCACTTTGATCATGACATGACATGGCGCTCTCATGTAGATTTCTTCAGCGGCAAACTGTCACAGGTTTTGGGTGTAGTCTATTCCTTTAGATACCTGCCGCAATCCGTGAAATTGCTGATTTATAACTCACATTTTTTTCAGTCTTCTAAATTACGGCTGCCTCGTATGGGGGACAACTTCAGCTACAAATATTCAGAAGTGGTTTGTAATCCAGAAGAAATTTCTTCGTGTCATTTTTAATAAGCCTCGTGATTTTCATTTCGCTCCTCTTTTCAGCGCGATTAAAACCCTTAAATTGCCTGCCCTAATAAACCTGCGCTTGTTGTCAACCTACAGAACATATGAGAAAAATATTGGCGCCCTCAGCTCTCTCGCTAATCTCACAACACGAGAAACCTCCTTCACAACTCGAGCTCCTGAGACTTGGTGTGTTCCTCAACTTCGGACTAATTATGGCCAGCAAATGTTAAGCCACTGGTTGCCCAGTTTACTCAATGATCTCACCAGATGGAATATCGATGTGCTCACTTGTTCCGCAAAAAATCTGCGAGATATGTTCCTGCAATCCTGACTGTGTAGCGTTGTATTTAGTCATTTTTTGCCCTTAGCGTTATGGCTCTTCTGTCTTTTGTTTTCTTTTTTTTTTTCTTCTGTTTTTTCCCCTTACCGTTTCCCACCTGCGCTGCTGCCGCCATTGTAAACGGAACCTGGGGCCAGTCAAGCTGCTTCTCTGCAGCTTTTTTCCCCTTGTTTTTCCGCCACAACCATGTACCTCTTTGCTAGCGGAATCCAATAAATAAATAAAACACTTCAGCAGGTTCTGGCACAGCATCAGGCACCTCTGGCAGGGGCAGGCCGCGTAGGGCATCACCAGGTCCCAGGTCCTTTCCCGGACAGCAAACCAGCTGGTAACTGTAAGCTGCCAGCCTCAAGGCCCAGCGTATCACTCGATGTGATGCCTGCACAGGAACTCCCTTGTCAGGCCCCAGCAGCCCCAACAGCGGCTTGTGGTCGGTGACCGCCTCGAACTTCCGGCCGCACAGATACTGGTGGAAGCGTTTGACACCGAACATGAGTGCAAAACCTTCCTTGTCCAGCTGGCTGTAACGTTGCTCTGCATACATGAAGCCGTGGAGAAGCAAATGACACAGGGTGTTCCTGGCCATCTTTGTCCCGTTGTGCCAGGACGGCTCCCACACCGTACGGCGACGCATCTATGGCAAGGATGGCAGGCTTAGCAGGATCGAAGTGCTCCAGCACTGGAGCCTTGGTGATTACCTCCTTGCTGCGCTTGAAGGCCCGGTCCTGCTCCTTCTTCCCGACCCATTGTTGACCATCGCGTAGCAGAAGATGGAGCGGCTGTAGATGCTCTGACAGGTTCGGCAGAAAACTCCTGTAGAAGTTGGTGAGGCCGAGGTAGCTCGGAAGCTCATTCTTGTACTGGGGCTTAGGTGCCTTGAGCAAAGCATCGACTTTGCGGGGAGCCGAGGCTAGGCCTGCCTGGGAAATGACATGTCCCAAGTACTCAAAGCTGGGGGCAAGGAAAACGCACTTTTCCAGCTTGAGCTTGAGGCCGGCGTCCTACAGTCGTGCCAGAATGTTGTGCAGGTTCTGCAGGTGGTCCACCTCGTCGCGGCCAGTAACCAGGATGTAGTCCAGATACATCACCACGTGCCTCATGCCCCTGAAGAAGGTGTCCATCTCCCTCTGGAATATGGCTGGGGCAGAGGCCACGCCGAGCGGTAAGCGCGTGTACTGAAAGAGCCCCAAAGTTGTCGATATTGTGACATACTTCCGGGTGGCATCCTGGAGCCTCAGCTGCTGGTAAGCATATCCGAGGTCGAGCTTGGTAAACGTCTGCCCACCGGATAATGCTGACCAGAGATCTTCACTCCGGGGAGCAGGTACTTCTCGACGGTAGCGACGGGGTTGATGGTAACCTTGAAATCCCCGCAGATCCTGACACTGCCGTCTCCCTTAAGGACTCATACGATGGGAGCGGCCCTTTCAGATGTGTTTACAGGTACCAGGATGCCCTCTCGTGGTAACCGTTGCAGCTTCTGGGTGACCCCCTCCTTCAGGGTGAACGGCAGTGGGCGAGGCTTGAAAAAACGTGGCCGGGCTCCCTCAGGTACATAGATGCCAGCCGTCGCGCCAGCAAATGTGCGCGCCCCAGGCTGGAAGAGGGACTTCAACTCGGTGAGAAGGCTGCGGACGTCTTTCACCACATGCACGCTGGCTTCCTGGTACTGTGGCAGAAAAACGCCATGTGCATGAATCCAGTTTCGGCCCAGCAGCGTCGGCGACGACCCCTTAGTTAAGCAAAGTGGAAGGGTAGCCTTCCTGTCGCCAAAACGTACGCTGACCTGTGCCTGACCCTGGACCTGGGAGAGTTGCCCGGAATAGCTGTGCAGCATCACTCCCGAAGCCTCGACGGATACGCCGGGGAAAGCACACTTGAAAAGTTTCCCGGCCACTACAGACACGCTGGCCCCTGTGTCCAGCTCCATGGAAATGGGGTGCCCGCCGATTTCGATGGCCACCATGTACGGCGGCACAGATGACGGTACAAAGCCTGTGTGCCACAAGTGGAAAATCGGTGGGTTCGCGGCCACGACGTGGAGCCTGGCCGCGGAAGAACCAGCCTGCTGCCGCACGCCCCCACCCCATACTCTTGCGATGGCTACCCTGGCCGCGGGCTTGCGTGGTACGTGGGCTTGAACAAGGCTGCTGCTGCTGTTTGCTGTTCGTCCTCCCCATTCGGCATACACGTGCCATGTGTCCAGTTTTCTCGCACGTGAAGCATTGTGCTTGAGAGAACTGGCACTGTGGGGAGGGGCAGTGGGCACCACCAA
Source organism: Dermacentor albipictus (assembly GCF_038994185.2). Lineage (NCBI taxonomy): Eukaryota > Metazoa > Arthropoda > Arachnida > Ixodida > Ixodidae > Dermacentor > Dermacentor albipictus. The sequence goes on along the minus strand of NC_091827.1, from coordinate 111,362,075 downwards.
AGCGACCGCAGGTACTGCCATTTGTCGCCAACTCTTTGACCGCCGCTTCCACCGTCGGCGAGCCAGTCGCACGGGAAATCTCGCCGGTGCCTTGGCGGCAGCTTCCATTGCCAGCGCTGCCTTCACGGCGTCGTCCAGCGAGGGGTCGGGAAGCTACAGGAGTCACGTCTGCATGGCGGGGTTCTTGATGCCACAGACGAAACGGTCCCCGGAGCAGCGAGTCCAGCTGGTCCCCGAAAACGCAGGCACTCGCTAACCCTCATAGCGCAGCAACGAACTGCCCGAGGGTCTCTCCTTTCCGGCGGATCCAGTTGTTAAAGCGGAAACGCTCCATCAGTGTGGGGGGTGCTGGGTTAAAATGCGAGCGCAGTATGGCGAGCAGGTCACTCAGCGTCTTAACGTGCGGCGTGGCTGGCTTGAGGAGTTCGAGCAAGAGGCTGAAGACGCGGGTCCCGCGGCTGGCCAGGAAAATGTCCCGCTGTTTGGCCTCGGGTGTGTCATTTGCCCGAAAGAACACGGTGACTTGCTTCTCGTAAATTTGCCAGGTGGACCCATCTCTCTCGATCGGCTCGAGCCTTGCGTACAGCGGCATGGCGGTAGCAAAGGGGGGCGGTGTTTCGCCGCTCGTGGCGGCGTGGGACGATTCGTGGGTACTCGTCACCAGGGATCCGTGGGTACTCATCCCATCCTCGTTGCCAGTGTCACGATCCACCCGGGTTCGTGAACAAGGGAGGGCTCGAGGCACCCTCCGTAAGATGGACGCTCCGCAGCGTGGTGGTGCTGAACGATGACTGACCGCCGAGCAACCGTGCTCGTCCGTGGTTATTGCGGTGCGGTGACCAATGTTGCCTGCCGAGCTTAGCAGGCCACCGAGCCTGGCGGCGAACGAACAATATGTCTGAGGGGGCATCACATGCGTGCTTCAGCAGTATTTGCTGTATTTGCATCATGTTTTCTTTGAAGCATGGCGGGTCTAAACCGAGATCCAACATACTTCATCTCTGCGCAGAGCCGTGTTTTGGGGTTCGAATTGCAGCTGGCTGTCATTCTGAGATATTTTGGGGTCAATGTCAGCGTTTCGCAGCTGGTTTCTGCAAGCCAAGTAATCTTTCTTGCCACCACCAATTCTCATTTTGCCGAGCGGTTATCAGCACTGGCCAGTCAACATTTTCCGGGCCATGGAAGAGAGCTGTCCTAGCCCGCTGCAACGAATTGCTTCGTGAAGCCAACAATCCGTCTTCCTCGGACAGACTACCGGCGCCGCAAAGCGAGACACGTTTGGTGGACCGAGAATTGTTAGTGGGTTTGCTGTCGCCCTCGCGGACCAATTGGAGCAAGCAAAGTCCTGGAAAAGAGTGTTCTTTGGCATTCTCCTCACGAACGCTGAAAATTGAATGGTTGTTTGACAGAACTGGTGGCTTACTGCGGAAGAAGTTCAGGAACCAAGACATGCCTGCTTGAGGCAAGCGTGACAACCCATCTACTAGGACCCACTCCATTCGTTGTGTTCCGTTAAACAAAAGTGTGGGAGTGGGTGTGGGAACTCTCACCCTCAAAGGCGAGTCCTTCGACCACTTTGATGGTTTCGATTGGACGAAGGTTGGACGGCCAGAAGGACGGGGGTGGGGGGGTCTTAAGATGCCGTTTTCGGATGCTCTCTGAGCTTCGTCCACAGTCATCCTAGACTGATGAATTGTGTCGCCATTCACCCTTCATGTATATATTGTAAATACATTCCGTATTCCTCATTCTTGATGAGAACAATTTCTCCCTTCAAGAACGTCCTTAGCATGGATGAGTCGGATGATGGCATGCGCCCGCTACCACTTATTAGATTCCGCACTCCAACTGTTACATCATGCTCTTATGCCAATCGGTTCGCTTGTTTGTTACACGATTGTGCACGTGTAGCAAACTCCTTCTATGGAAGCCTGCGAAAGATAGAAAAGGTGGTTGAAAGCCGACGCTTGTCCTTGTCAACGCCATCTCATCGGTGCCTGTCTTTCGCACAGCGCATTTTCGGTTTCTTCAGCCTAATTTTCAGTTCTTCAACCCCCACCTTCCTCCCCCACACACTCATTTAATCCTGGTGAATGCGATGAATGATGCAGTCAGATAGCTACATGGTGCCATTTTTAATGGGTTCTGCATGCAGGCACAGTCAAATGCATTGGTGTCTATACTGTCCTACTTGTCTCCCTCTATCGCTGCCGTCCGAAGAACTAGGTGGAGCTAGGTCCTGCGGGGGAAAGTGGGACATTTGGGGCCGTTCTCTTTCTTCACTCTTTCTATCCACCCTTTCCTTCTATACATAGCTCGCATATCGATTGGGTGGCGCTAGTACTTGCGGTCTTTTTCGTTCTTGTCAGTGAACTGCTGTTGCGTAAAATGCTCGCTTGCGGTCATCGTTCCTTGTGCGAAGTATACCACCTAAAATACGCAGGAAAGTGCCTGCATATTTTTGTGAGTGTTTGAAAAAGTTATACGCAAAGGCAACAATTGAAAACAAGTTGGTGCTGGTGGCCACTGTCTTCGATGTGGGATGAACACGGAAACACAGGAACGCGCATTTTGCAAAGGTTAATCCGTTTGTGTTGCGCATGTTGCAAATTTTCCAAGGCGCAGAATGGAGTGAATCTGGAAACCGTTATTAGGTTGTGTATGTCACGAGCAAGATTGTTTGACTGAAGTAAATTTCAGGATACTGTTGCCTTAGAAATCATGAGCAGCTACTCAAGCACGTTCTTGCGGCTTTCATTCTACGATTTGTGTGTATGTTACTGTGGAAGTTCTAGCTTTTCGTCTTTTTTTGGTGCTGCCTTGACGTTCTACTTTTTTGCATTCAAGTTGCTCTGTACTGCATCAGTTTGTCGATTTGTGACGCCCTAGAGCACGCTATTTGGTGGCGACTGCAATGTTATGTTGCGTTTGCCGGCTATAATCCTTGGACAGTGATGTGCGGGTTATAAATTTAGGTTGACTAGAAACTTAAATTATGGATCTATGTTTAGCGATGACATTTCATATGGGATATTACATATTTATCAACACCCTTTATTTAAATGAATAGATTTTCATATAACCGCTAGAGCGTTGTCGAGTTCCTTGTGGTAAGGGAATGGAAATATTTGAGAATAGGCAGGCAATCGAAAATAAAATGGGGCTCTTCAATGCTGGAAAATACCGTTGGCACAGCAAACGACCACGGAGATCTGGTGTCTTACTTTTTTTTTGCCCGTGTGAGTTTAGCTGCAGATGAATTTCTCCTGTGCATCAACCAACCTTTACTGAACAGATGCGCTGTAAGCTGGATTAAGAATTATTTTATGCTGTATTACGATGAATGCTACAAAGAGCTGTAAAAACAAGCACTGTCAAGCAGTAAAGATAACATTGAAACAGCCCAGACTAAGGGGCAGAGTGCCTGTAATTGCTTGCACTTCTGTATATAACACCTTTTGAATTGCTTCCAACGTAGAACACGCGCAAATCACTGTGAATACCTACTGTTCTTTTTTACGTAGCAATATATTTTGTTGCAATTCTTTAGTTCTAAAGCGCCGCGTTAACTAAATGTGGCTGCAAACAAAATGGGTGGACCTGAGCATTTTGTGTTTGTTTTCTAACTGTACCTTGTAACATATTCTACGAAATATGCCTGAAATGTTGAAATGTCAGTGTTGCCTCACAGATATCTTGTAGCAAGACAGTGATTTACCCTGAGAACTCTCTGTTCTGGCTTATATTCTTGCAGTAGGGGGATTTTTAAAATGTAAACCTTGCCATGTACGTTTCTCATTCTGTCTCAGATATTTGATTTTATTTCCCAGCGAATCTCCTCAAAGTAAGGAGAAGTCGCTGTAGGGGGTGGCAGCAAATGCGATGAAACCACTGCGTTATCACGATCCCCAGAGACCTGACAAGCCCGACGTCATCTGAGCATTGACCAATCAGCTTACCTACGTCATCTGCTTGCCCAGAAAGCCCTGATCAGTCCACTGCCCTTGGCACCTATCCCAGTTCCTATCCTCCGGAGCCCTGCCTAATCCACAGTCATCCACTAGCTTCACGAGAGATGCCGATTAGGACTTTGCTTCTAAAAAAACTGTTTTATCATAACCCCGCATCACCCATTTATGTCTACGAAAAATTCATGTTTGTGCATATTTTATGTGTAAATAAACTTATAAAATCGCCTTCAAGTATTATTTTAATCTTTGCATGTGCAGAGGACTTTTAGCTCTTGAGCTAACATCTTTCTATTGCATTTTCGCAGGTACAATGGATGTAGATATCATGGGGACAATATTAATAAAATGTAATTATAAAAAGATGCGCGGTACTAATATCTGCATACTGTAGAACCAGCGTACTTACAATATTCGTCATGTTATGAAATTGGCTCAAAGTTGGCTTTAATAATGGCAATGGCATGGCTCAGTGAGGGTACTACGCTAGCAACACACTTGCTGCTGCACTGGCGTAATATCGGCGCAATCTTGGCTTCAACTTTGGGTCCTCTTGCAGTGGGCTGCACTTTGCTAGTATGCCAGCGCTGGTTGAGGACCGGTACCAATTTCTGCCAGAATTAGTCCAAGCTTGGACCATTGCAGGTGTGCTGTCTGGGATCGCGTAGAACGTCACCAATTGAGAGTGCGATGAAGGGAACATCTTGCGCAGTTCTTCGCGTACAACGGTTCTGATGGTCTCTCGAGGTTTGTCGGAAGGTAGTGTCTAAATTTAAAATTTTGCTCTTCGGCGAAAGCACTTGGTGGTTGTACTGCCAGGTACGTATTTCCAGCGTCTTCTCGATGCCGGTGGCTCCTGTTCAAAATTCGGCAACGTTCTTGGGTGGATTCCGAATCAATATGCCGAAAAGCTTTTGCCTCAACCCACGAATCAGGAAGCGAATTTCCTCGTTTTCAGACATGTTCAGGTCGGTGAGGCGGAACAGGTGGATCCGGCCTTCTGTGTAGATCGGAACGTTCCCGTTTGAGAGTTCGGAACAGAATTTCAGTATAGCTTCAGCTCGCTTATTGCGAACGACGCTCATGAAGCTCTTCAAGAGGGTTCTGAGGAACAAGTGCCACGTAGAGACGGTGAACTCATGATTCCCAAAGCACAGCCTGGCGCCGTCTTCCCAGCAGAAGTAAACATGCCGTGGCTTGTCGTCGGAGTTGCAGTTAAATGCAGTGACCCTTTCGTGTGTTTTCAGTCAGTTTTCCGCATCTTCGAATAATCGGTCATGTCAGACGGTCAGAAGGGAATAGGTCGGGGCACCTTGGTTATTCATCGCGATGCTAGAGACATAGCGCAGTGACGACAAGGGACAAGCTGAGACAGGGCAAGCGGCAACTTTCAACTAAGATTTTACTGCGGGTATATATATATATATATATATATATATATATATATATATATATATATATATATATATATACCCATGTGGATTCGAAGAGAAGACTTAAGTAAACTGCCACGAGCAGGGTATGTACGGAATTGAAACTCTTTTTTTGTTGATGGCACTGATGACCAACTGACGCAACCATCTCCTGCTTATGCGATCCAGGTAGTTTCTATAATTTCCCTGGTTAAGCCATTGTGACGGCAATACATCACCACAGACTGATCAAAAAGTGGACGGCAATGTGGCTGTGCGTCACATTTTTTACAAGAGACAGCCAATTGTTCATCTCTGGCTATATTGCTGACTTTTTTGTAGTGATCTCGCAGATGCACATTCAAGCACTTGCCGGTCTTACCAAAGTAGCGTTTTCCACAAGAGAATAAAATTCTGTAATTACCTCCGTTTTTGCAGGTCGCATAAGCATCTTTGAGTTTGATTGTGAAGCCTTGTTTGCGCGTTCTCATAGGGCAACTTAACTTAAACGAACTTAAAAGCTTATCTGGCGACGTGAACAATACATAACGCGCGGAGGTTGTCCTACCTTTCTCATACCGTGAGAAGCTTTATGTAGGTAGAGAATCACGGCTACCTCACTTTGGGTTTTTATTTTTGTTGTTTTCTTCTCTTCCGCTCTTTGTACGTCGCTAATGCGCTATTCAGCATTCCTTCTGCGATGCAGGCCTTCAGCAACTGTGACTTTAACGCGCTTAAAATACACCGCCGCCTCCAAGCGCGCTACTTGGTTTTGAAGGCTTTGTATCATGGAATGATCGCATGACTTACAGAAATCGTGAGACAAGAAAGAAAGCACTATATTACTTTCTACAAGCTTAGAGTGTGCTGAGCTGTACTGCAAAGGGGGCTTTGGCTTTGGGCCCCTACATCTAACACGTGCGGTTATCTTTAAAAGCAGCCGCAAATCTGAAAACTTAATGCAGTCGTGCTCGAGGAATTCAAAGGGGAAATAGGGTGGCTTGAAAGAGGCATAAAAAAAGGCTGAAATACGCGACGCAATAGGGTCTGTGAAATTGAAACAGAAATCTAAGTGACTTCTGACAATAGGGTCCGTAAGAGCTAATCTAAAAAATTAATATTATGAATGCGCCGGATTTTTTTTAAAAACCTTAAATTCTTCTAGCTGCTCAAAAAGAGCCTTGTCACATCAAACTAAAAACAAATCACTTAAAATAGTGGTGTAGCGCTCACCCTTGCGCGTCGCCTAGAACTCAGCGTGCACCCGCACGAGAAGAAAATAAAGACGGCGCCTGGTCGTGGCACGCGAAGCCGCGGCTCGCAATTCTTTTCCGGAGTAAATTCGAGTCAGCTGTCCTTCTCACTCGCTCCTGAGGCACAAGCGTGCAAGTGGTGGCCCCGACATGATCCCGGTGACTGGCATCCCTGTGACGTTCGTATGGAGACTATCGAACGTTGAACGCCAAGACTGCCCACCACAGCTATCCGCTGCCTCACATTCAAGGCTTTACATTGCACCTCGACGGATGCGTAATATTAAGAAAAGAGGACCTGGCTAAGGCATACCTCCAAATTCACATCGAACCCGCCGACATACCCAAGACCGCCATCACGACTCCCTTTGGTGTGTTTGAGCACGTGCGGATGCCTTTTGAACTCCGCTATTCGGCTCAAACCTTCCAGCTCTTCACTGTGGTCCAGTGGGGCCTTCCTACTGTGTTCACGTACCTTGCTGATGTCCTCATCACCAGCCCTACGCCTGAAGATCACGAGCCCCATCTACATGTTTTGTTCCAACGTCTACAGAAGTACGGCCTGGTTGTGAACACCTCCAAGTATGTTTTCGGCGCATCAGAGCTCGGGTGTTTGGGCCATCACGTATCATCCGAGGGTGTACACCCTCACCCGCCCCATGTCAAGACCATCCAGGTGCAGGCCAGCCTACAACACTGAGCCAGTTACGCCAATTCTTGAGTGTTGTGGATTTTTCCAGCGGCTTTATTGCGCGCTGTGCAAAGCTGCTTCACCCTCTCACCGACCTCCTTCGGTCACCCGCCAGCCCGTCCTCTGGCATTTTTTGGTCATCGGAAGCCCAGGCCTCCTTTACTCCTCCCAAGCGAGGACTGCCTAACGCGTGCTTTTTATCCATCTTCGCAGCGACGGCCCAACGGGGTTGATGTTGGATACCTCCAGCGTGGCCACCAGCGCCATCTTACAGCAGTGCATTAACGTCGAGTGGAGACCTTTGTCTTTTTACTCTCGGACGCTAATTCCTACTGATATCTTCTACACCGCCTTCAGCCTAGAGCTACTAAGTATCTACGCTGCGATGCAACGCTTTCGGCATTTCCTGGAAGGATGCCAGTTTTACGTGCGGGCCAATCATAAGCCACTCGCGTATGTTTTCCGTACCAATTCATCGAAGTACGTGTCACCCGTATTTCGCTTATATTGCGGAATTTACAGCCGACATCCGTCACGGCAAAGGTGCCGACGTCCTTTCTCGTATAGCTGCTGTTGACTGTCCATCTCCAACCGTCGACTGACTCTTCCTCACAGCAGATTGAGGGAGTATTTGCCGCTTTTCGGGAGAACCCCCGTTCTCTCCGACTAGGGCTTGTGCCCCATCCATGCTAGCTTGAGTCCTTGTGGTTCGATATCTCAGCAGACCTTCCCCGCGCCTCTGTTCTGGCTTCACTGTGTCGCACCATTTTTCACTCTCTACACCACATATGTCACCTAGATATTCGGGCTACTCAGCGCCTTCTCACCCAGCGCTATGTCTCGCCCAGAATTAACGCTGGTGATCGCACTTGGACGCTCACGTGCCTGCCCTGCCAGACGACAAACGTCTCCCGTCATACCAAAGATGCCTCCCCAAGCCTATCTTCCACCCGACCGGCATTTCGAACATGTTCGTGTAGACATTGTGGGTCCTGTACCCGTGTCCTCAAGATTATTGTTATATGCTCACCATGGTCGACCGTATCACACGCTGGCCGGAAGCTGTTCCCATTCATGACATCACCGCTGCGATTGTTTGCAGCGCTTTCATTTATGCGTGGGTATCACACTTTGGTTGCCCTGGTATTGTGACAAAAGACAGTCGACGCCAATTTCAGTCGTCCCTGTTTGCATGCCTTAATCGCATTCTCGGCGCCAGACTTTTCCGTATCCCTGCGTATCACCCGTGTGCCAACGGCATGGTGGAACGCCTTGACCGATAACTGAATGCTGCCCTGATTATACGCCTCAATTACGCCGCCTGGGGTTGACGCATTGCCTGTTGTGCTTCTGGGCTTACGGGCCGTTTTTCGGGCAAACCTAAAGTGCTCCACGGCAGAGCTGGTGTATGGTCGTTGTCTGCGTCTGCCCAAAGGACTTCTTTACATTAACGCAGCTATCAGCCCAGCCACAATCATTCCTACAACGCCTCGGAGAATCTGTTAAAGACCTCCGGGCCTCTCCGCCCCCTCTTTCCTTCCACAATACAATATTCATGCACCACCTAACCTGGCCACTTCAACACACGTTTTCATGCGCCACGACGCTGTCAGATCACCGCTAGCCCCGGCCACCTGCGGACGATTCCGCATTCTCCACGGCACCCGAAAACCGCCAACATACTTCATAACGGCCGTGAAGATACAGATAGCTTAGACCGCCTTAAGCCGGCTTGGATGCCGCGATGAAAAGCCTCGCATCGCCACCTGACCTCGTGCTAGAGTGCCATCGCCGGCCCCCAATCTCGTTTCAACTAGGCACCACCGCCTGAGGCCTGTAGCGCCCTTCCTTAGGCGGAGCCTAGAACTCGGATAGCCCGAGCTCGCATGATAAAAAAAGAAAGCCGGTGCCTGTCGTGGCATGCGAAGCCGCGGCTCGCGGTTCTTTTCCGGCGTCGATTCGAGTCGGCTGTCTTTCTCCTTCGTTTTTGCGGTCTAAGCCTACAGGTCAAATTTATGACCCTATGGAAACACCCTGCTCTTGCAGGTAAACATTCTTGTAAAAAGCAACAAGGTTGTCGTCAAATACGATGATATAAGCTGTAAAAAGCAAGCCGTACTAACACCACAGGCGTTTCAAAAATATACAGCGGCGTGCTCGTCAGTTGCAGCTTCGACGCAGGACAGCAATCCTTCATGAGGCAACGAATAAAACAAATCTTTTATATCAAGAGAGAAAGCACTTATACATTTGTGGTCCCTTGACTTTAAGAAATTGCACATTCCACTCCTGTCATAGCCTGAGAAAGGCTCACAGTATTACGAAATAAATAATAATGAATAAATAAGTAATTTAGGCATAATTTTAGTCAGGAACGAGTCGATCACGTCAAGTAATCTTAATTTATTTTCCAAGATTTCCGCAACGCACTTTTACCACGTACCAGACACAGCGACAATCACGCGGAAGGGACATTCTACCCTATAAGTCTTACTGGAGAAACACAATCGCAGACAGTCGATATCGGTGCCCTCTATTAACTTTACAACATTTAACAGGCTGAGCTGGTCACACGGCTTCTTTGCTCGTGACCTAATTTTCTTCAGGACAATGGTGGCCTTGGGTTAAAGACGGCATGCCCATCTGCAGATGCCTTATCACGGAACACATAATACTTGAGTACACCAAATCCTCCCTGTTTGTGCACAGGCAGCACACATAAGCAGCGTTTCGGGAAAGCGGTAGCCACGCGTCTGAAACTGACAATCGGATGCTCTTGTCCGCACCTTGCGAGCACATTTACTCTCTGGGGCATACAGGAATCGTGTTCATCAACTGATGCCTGCCTCGCCGTTTGCCGGACACTTGTAAGAAGTTCCGCTAAGTATTCCCGTGACTGGACTGCGAACATGCGACCAAGGCTCAGAGTCCAAGATCGTACGGGTAGGAGATGGATGTGTCGGTTGGCCGTCAGTGGCTTTTTAAAGAAAGAGCTTGAATTCTCGAAATAACCAGCACGTGGCAGTGTACCTTCGTCTTGTCCGCGTATTCAGATGCTCAGATTGCGCAATAAAATCTTAGTTGAAATTTAGCGCTTCTCCTGTCTCGACTCTACCCTCGTCCTTGCTGCATTATGTTACTTGCCTTATGATCAGCCATAGAAGGCCGGTGGCTCGCCGGACTGTTGCAGCACGATAGAGGACGCTGGGCCCGGTATTAGGTTTGTTAACTTGCCATGAAATTCTTGGTCGCCTCATTACGTGCTTCGGATGTAGGTTCTGTAGCCTGCGGCTTGCTCGATGTTCCGGGGCCAAGTTGGTACGGTCTCCGGGTTGCCCGCTTGGATCGCGGTTTTGCGAAGTGTCTGGTACATGAACGCCACGTAGTAGTGCCGGGGAAGAGCACAGCAGCAAAACTGTGAATAAATGAACTAAAATTTTGATTGATCGAACATGTGCCCACAAAAGCAAAATACACTAAAGGCGCAATAATACCGGCGAACGCAGTCGGCGATCGACAAAATCTGGTCGACCTGTCAAACAAGTCGGCTTTTATACACGAGTCAACGAAGGCTCCAGAGTTATTTCTTCTGCCCGCGTGCCTTCCAGAAAATATTGCATAATTTGTTACGCGCATACAGTCAGATTACACATGCTTTGATGACAACAGATAACCAATAAAACCATCGAAAACATTCCCGTAAGTTGTGATAACGAAGGCGCGTCTTGCACTGAGCGACAATGTTAACTTCTTAGTGGGTGAAATGCAGTTCCCGAGAAAGGGATGAATAAGTACACGTGTCGATAACGATGGAAACGTGGCGACGGCGGGCTGAAGAGAATGAGACGATGACTAACTTATGGCCATGACGCCGGGACGACAAATGTATGACCACGAAGATGATATTCGACGAACAAATTGCGAAACTTATGACGAAGACAGTGGCACGTACCCTTGCACATTTAGCCATGGGAACTGTAGACTACACCATCTAGAGGATTGGCTCAACGTAACAGATGGTGCCAACGGACTAAAAAGAGAAATCGCCAAGAGCAATAAAGCTAACATATAAAAGCAAAGCACATGCGATGGCGCTATAGTTCCCAGAATGTGAAATATGCGGAAACTGATTTCTGATTGCCAGCCGCACGATACTGCCAACACGTCCATGTTAAAGTCAGTGGTGTATGAAGGTTTTGACCGAAAAAAATATCGAAGTCTCAGTGTTTTAGTGGCAACGAATACGAAAGAACTGAAATTTGAGGAAGGCCACTGCACCTCGTAAATGAAGTTTCCTACAGTGATTCACTGTGTCGCGCTATTACTTTAACGCTGAGGAGGAAGAAAGAGAGAGCTAACAGCCATTGTAACCACCGGCTGTCTACGCTATGATGGAGGAAGGAGGAAAAAGAATAAACCGTGCTAGAACAAGAGAAGCAATGCCGGAGAGAGCTACAAAGGTCGAACTGGCAGTTTTGCTCGAGGAGCGGTGTCTTGAGTGCGACAGCAAGCGGTAGCATTAAGCTTGCATAATGTCATTTGGGGCTCGTGCTATGGGATTCAGGAGCAAGAACGTTTGTTACGCAATCCAAGGATTTCTTAAGGAACCTCATGCACTGCCTTCTTTGGCCGATCCCCCGTCAATTTTGGTAGCAAATCTTACAGAATCGTGTCTGCAACTACAAGATCATTGCACCCTTCCCTCGGGAATACATTGGACTCCATAGAAAATACTCCATAGGACTTCATAGAAATTTCAAAACACGTTAAAACATTAAAAGTAACTTTTACTAATTAGGTCTCTCTGTAGATTTTAGAAAAGCGTTTCACTGCATCGCTATTGAGATTTTAATGAACAAATTATCTTCGATATTTACGGTAACGCTCTTGAGCTATTTACTTCCTACTCAACTAGCAGAAATGAGTCATTATGTATTGGTGCAGCGCAATTTGTTCTTTCCGCACAGTGCTAAGTGGAATCCCGCAGGGCAGTTTATTGGGAGGTTTCCTATTTAATGCATTTAAAATGATATTAGTAACACGGATACAGCGACATATTTATAATATATGCATATAACGATACTGTACTACTTTCATGACCGAGCGCAAATGACTTGATTATAAAATTTATAACCTATTCAACCGACTGGTCTCTCGGTCTCTTTTTATATAGGTTACCAATTCAACCACAAAAAAAAATACTTGACCTGTGTCCTGCGCGAAAAAACAACTGCCATTTCAGTCAACGCTACCATGCATGGTGGGTAAGAATTTGTTGACGCACACAAAATACTTGGTGTTTCATTTTGCTCTTACTCTAGCTGAAGCATTCACATTATTAAGGTTTGCACAAACGTTTCATCGGTAGCAAGGCCGCAATCACGCGATTGCGCTCTTCCTGCTGTTAGCATTAAACTTATACCATGAACAGGTTGAATGAAATCTTACGTACTGCAATTTAGTATGGGCATTGACTACTGCTAGCAACATCATCAAGAATCTGACGCTTAAAAAGAGGGCAGTTCGTTACATAGTGAATCTTCCCTACCTCTCGCATTCAGAACATGCTTTCCGCAGATACAATATTGTTTTAGCAACATGGTATGCATGAGCGTATGCATTTCGCATTTTACGTTCCCTCCATTCCTTATCTAGTATATTTAGGAAATTTGTAACAAATCTCGCCGCATTACAATCTCACAACAAACGTGTTAACACCAAGGGTGATGCAACATGGCGCTTCTCAATGTTCTGCACAAATGATAAATTGCAGATATTAGAGCACAATTTACCCTTTTTATTAAATAAGTATAATGACATTCATTACAGGTTTATGAACTAGGCTAAAACATTCTTGATCGATAATTCTTTTGAGTTTTTTTTTCTATTTCACCTACTAGTATTCTCAGTGCAGTCTAAATCCTAATGGCTATCATTGTTTGCTCGACTTGTATTATTGTGTACATTGATCGTTGTATAATCACAATAGCTTGTAAAAACTATATAATTTAACATAAATTTAGTCTGCATTCTTCTGTATTTTATTAATGAGTTCATAAACATCGTCTGCTTTCCTGAAATATGGTCGCTATGCTGTAATTACCATGACGCTTAGCATTATATTCAACTTTTTGTTTTATTCATAAAATGCTTTTACGTTCCGTTGTTAATGGCGATATGTAGAAACTACTCCTCATCACGGTTGCTAAGACTTTGTCAACCTGTTTAAATCAGCTTCTTGATGAAGTATCCATTTCGTGTTTTTATTTTGGAAAAAAAACAAAGTGATTTGGTTCATTTATTGATAAGTTTGGGGGTCAGATGTCGTAAGGTAAACCTAAATTTGGAGTTAAAATGGGGATGGCGCAACCTGAATTACTGGGGATATCGCGGTAGGAAACCTAAATTTGGGTGCCACATGGGCGTGGCGAACTTAAATTGGGGCCCCATATGGGGTTGGGTCAACCTGAATTTTTGAGTCATATGGGGGTGTGTCGAACCTAAATTTGTCGAGGATATTTTAATTATTTTTATTTTATTTATGAAATACTTCCTACAAGGAGTCCGAACAGATGGAGCAGAATGCACAGGATTATTTACAGAAAAGAACAGAATGAAACAATTTCTTAACATGTTTTTTACATAAATTCGTTTGTCCTAAAGTAAATGACTAAGAAAATTTAAACAACTTGGTTATGATAGAACTCTAATATATATAAGAAGTAACAACATTACATGCCCAAATCTCATGCAGGCCACGGACGCTGGGAAAATGCTTCAGTTTTGATCCGGTACTATGACTGATAGCAGTGCAGAGTGTGGTTTATGCAATGCGTTTTTTGGAGATGAGTGTAGCAATACTTGTGCGGAATGCAGTTTGTCTTATCATTTTGGGCAGCACTGTTCTGGTATTGCTGAGTCGACATACACGTCAGTGGGGTCTGCGAAACGTGAGAAATGGCGTTGTCGTACATGTCGCGGAGACTCTAGAGCCACTGTCGCTTCTGGGAAGCTGTCGCAGGACAGCTCTTCAGGCATATTGGCAAGGTTATCTTCTCTCGAAGACAAGCTGACAGCTATCCTTGGTCTAAAAGACGTAATCGACAGTCTTGCACTGATACCAATACACGTTGATAAGCTGACGCTCACTTGTCAGTCCCTGCAGACCACAACTGTTGAGTTAAAAACATCAGTCACGTTCATGTCGTCACAATACGACAAGCTTCTTGAACAGTGCAATAGCAACTCGCAAGCAACGATGAGACTTGATCAGAAAGTGGTTTGCCTTGAGGAAACTGTATCCGAGCAGGCAAAACAGATCAGATACTTACAATCGCAACTAAATGACAGTGAACAGTATACTCGCAGAGCTAACCTGGAAATAAGCGGATTACCGGTCACGACAAATGAGGACTTGCCGGCAGTCTTGTCGGACCTGGCTGTGAAGCTTAATTTGCATGACCATACTGCGGAACGGGTATGTGCTGTTCACCGCTTATCAGGAGGCCAGGGAAAAATACCGGTGATATTGGCTAGATTCACGTCACCAGACTTGCGAGCCAAATGGCTGCAGGCAAGGGCTCGACTCAAGGCGTTGGCCGAAAACAAACAGATTCCTGACATTTTTTTTCAGTGAGAACCTGACTCGTGCGAACAGTGAACTTTTTTGGAGGGCTAGGGTTCAAGGCAAAGCAAAGGTATTTAAATTTGTCTGGGTGCGAAATGGGAAAATATTTGCGAGGAAGACCGAGGGTGCTGCTGCTCTAAAAATCTCGTCTGTAAGCGACATTGATAAGATGGCCTATGATTTGTAGTTCCTCGCAAAAGAGTATGTCGTTTCCAGATTTCGACTCCTTTGTTAAGACCTTTCAGCCAGCGTTGGGTTGTTCGTGTACCATTCTTCACATTAATATTCGGAGCATGAGGAAACACTGGGATCAATTTGCGGTTACGGCCTGTGCTCTCAGTGACGTTGTTGACGTATTTGTATTAACGGAAATTAACATTACCGACACTCTAACCGATGTATTTAGGCTTCCCGGTTACCATGCCTATTTCATTACACGCAACACTAGCAGGGGTGGTGGCATTGCGGTATACTTCAAGGAATCATTGATGATCTCCGAGGTTACCGTTTCCTTCGGCAGAGCGGAGGTCATGGCCTTTGAAGTATGCTGTCGTGGTATTTCATTTTATCTTCTTGCTATGTACCGACTTCCTAGTCAAAATGTGTTGGGATTTATTGAAGAATTACAAAATCTAATGAAAACCAACTTTGTTGCTAAAAACGTATGCATGATAGGGGACATCAATATCGATTTGATGAAGGGTGATCGCCATGGCACTGAAAGTTACTTAACAGTACTCGCCGAATTTGGCATTGAACCACATGTCACCGATCCTACTAGAGAAGAATTTCGTAATAATCGCATTACAACTACTTGCATTGACCACGCTAACGTCCGTGCGTCGGACATTTCTTCAGTGACCGGAGCTGTAATCAGACAGAAACTGGCAGATCACTATTACATTGCGTGTCGCCTTATGAAAACAGACTCTATGCAGCACGCTAACTCTGCCAGGTGTGTTGTGACCATTCTAGACCAAAAAAAAAGTTCGATAATCATGTCACTGAATATGATTGGGATTCATTTACTCATCATAACACTAACGACACTGCGTACGATAGCTTGGTCAGGATATTAGGCGAAATAAAGAAAGTGTGCAAAAAAACTTTGGTTGTGAAGAAACGTAAAATTGACTGCCAGTGGCTGACTGCGGAAATCCTGGCTGCTATCAAAGAAAAGGACACTTTCTGGTCTCAATGCCGCAGGGCGCCAAAAAATCACAAAGTTCGAGCAGAATATCGTTGCATCAGAAATAAGGTAACTGCGCTTATCCGCTTATCAAAGAGGAAGTTATTTGCACAGCAGTTTCACAACACTCGTCGCCACGTAAGGAACACTTGGTCTCTGATAAACCAGTTACGTGGTAACATACGCTTGTCCGTCCAAGAAGCAGTGGAGCATAATTTCGGTGTAGTGTCGCCTATTTCGGCTGATGAGTTCAATAACGTATTTTCGGCTGAGCAACGGGTCGCAGTCCAAACTTTCAGCTTGACAAAGATTAAAAACAGTGCATCGCCATCAGCCTTCCTTCCTCTTATAACAGAATCTGATCTTTTCAGCATTTTGTCTAGTCTGAAACGTAATAAATCCGCTGGACTTGACAACATTTTCATAGCTGATCTGATAAGAAACATTACAGCTCTGAAACATGCTCTGCTATTTATTTTAAACGGCATAATTGCAACTGGTACATGGCCAGATTTACTGAAGAGGGCTCGCGTTGTTCCTCTGTACAAAAATGGGAAAAAGAATGATATTGCCAACTACCGCCCTATTTCTGTTCTTTCCTGCATATCCCAGATTTTAGAAAAACACGTACTTTCTGTGATGAATGCATTTGTTGCTAAACATGACCTAATGAGTGTGAATCAGTACGGATTTGTTAGTGGGTCTGGAACACAGGTGCTATTAGAAAATCTCTCTGATTTACTGCACCAAAGCCTGGAAAACAATGAGGTGGCATTTGGGCTTTTTTTGGACGTAAAAAAAGCTTTCAACACAGTAAATCATCAAATTTTAATCTCTAAACTGTATTAATATGGATTTAGTGGTCCTTTTTTGTCACTAATTAAAAACTATCTTCACAATCGCTCACAAGTAGTCATGTTTGGGCCTATCTGCAGTAACGCGGTATGTCTGGTGTGCGATTTATTTTTTTTATTTATTTATGGTACCCTCAAGGCCCGAAGGCATTACAGAGGGGAGTGGGAAAACGGGAAGTATAACAATAAAGTACGGAAAATAAACAATGCAGTGTGTTAGTTAATTACTAATTATACAATACTATGTAATATCTTGCACAATATTTGTAAGTACGACAATGTAAACAAAGTAGCAACTTGGTAATTCCTGTTAGTACAATGTTAACCAGTGTCGTCCTTAGTCGCCTGTAAGTACGGCAAGTAAATGAAATAACATGTTAATAATTCCTAATTATACAATGTTAGCTAAAGCCTTACGAAACAGTTTGTTGTCGACAATAGATACAATTTCACAGGGAAGGTGGTTCCACTGTCGTGATGATCTGGGAAAGAAAGATTGACTGAAAGTGTTAGTGTTGCCTGTTTGAAGTCCGACCTTATGGCGATGATCGATGCGGCTCGATAGGTAATGAGGCTGAGAAATGAAGTTACTGTGAAGGGAGGAATGGTAATAAAATTTGTGAAACAGTGTCAAACGTGCTATTGTTCTGCGAGATGCAAGTGATGGAAGAGATAGATTGTCCTTCATTGATGTTATGCTAGCGGTACGGTTATAATTTGAAAATATGAATCGGACTGAGTTATTTTGGACAAGCTCGAGTGAGGAAATAAGGTTTTCATGGTATGGGTCCCACACAGCTGCAGCGTATTCTAATTTAGGGCGCACTAATGACTGGTAAAGTAGTAATTTTAAGGATGATGGTGCTTTGGAAAACTTGTGGCGTAAGTAACCGAGCATGCTATTAGCTTTGCTTATTATGTACTCAATGTGAATGTTCCAGGTTAGTTTTGCTGTTATATGAACTCCTAAGTATTTGTATGAGTTAACGGGTTCTAAAGGAATTTTATTTAGATAGTAAGTAGGAAGAGTACTTGAGGTGTTCCTCTGCACGCGCATAACTTTACATTTATTAATATTAAGTTCCATAAGCCAAGTGTTACACCAATCAATCACGTAGTCCAAGTCAAACTGAAGAGCATTAGTGTCGTCGTTAGTAATTATTTCACGATATATCACGCAATCGTCAGCAAACAAGTGAATGTGAGATGTCAATGAAGAAGGTAGGTCATTAATATAAATCAGGAACAGTAGGGGCCCTAGTACTGATCCCTGAGGCACACCAGAACGAACCTCAGTCAATGATGAATCGTAATTATTCGCAGTAACAAATTGATGACGGTTAGTAAGAAAACACTCAATCCATTTCAGCAGGTTACTGTCAAGGTTTAAAAGACTCAGCTTGAATAGGAGCAGTTTGTGGCAAACCTTGTCGAATGCTTTGCTGAAATCTAAAAATACACAGTCGGCACAGGAGGCGCGGTCTAAAATACAGTGTAATCTATCAGTGAATGATATTAGTTGGGTTTCACAGGAGAATGTTTTGCGAAAACCATGTTGAGCAGAGGTGAAAAATGTGTTCGAGTCAAGAAAGTCAACGAGGTTAGTAAATATAACATGTTCAAGAAGTTTGCAACAGGTGCTGGTAAGCGAAATCGGGCGGTAATTCAGGGGTGAGCTTTTGTTACCAGACTTATGCAATGGAACCACCTTCCCTATTTTCCATTGAGATGGCAGAGTACAAGTGTTAATTGATTGCTGGAAAATATTAGCAAGTATTACAGAACAGTATGTGGTAGTGTTTTTCAAAAATTTGCTATTAATGGTATCATAACCGGGAGCTGAGTTTAAAGGCAAATCATGAATCAGCCTAGCAATACCTGCAAAGTCAAGAGCTATGGGTTGCATAATGAGGTAGTTGTAGTGTTCTGTGTGTGGTAGATCAATGTTCGATGAAGTGGCAAAATCATTTGCAAATGATTCACACAGAATGTTCGCGCAAGCTTCACTTGAAATAACTTCACCAGACTCATTTTTCAAGGTGATCCAGCTATCAGAAGACGGGTTAATGACGCGCCAAAACTTTCGGATATCTGTCGTAAGCATGTCAGGTAATGTATGGGATAAGTAATTGTCTTTAGCGTTTTTTAGTGCAGTTAAGTACAGATTATTGGCAACGTTATAGGTTTTCCAAGTTGTTTTACTTGCAGATGATTTAGCTAAGCGATAGAGACGTTTTTTTTCTGTTAGATAGGCGCTTTATATAAGAGTTGTACCAAGGGGATTGAGGATTAGAAGTGATGATGCGATTAGGAATAAACTTTTCAGTTATTAGGCGTACTTGGTCCACAAATATATCCCAACTTGACTGGACCGTACGGTTCTCAAAATCAACAAAAAATGTTTGAATAAATGACGATAGTTCATTGTTAATGGCTTCAAAGTTGGCTTTCTTGTAATCGCGTATTACTTTCTTAACTTTTATCTTTTTGGGATGGAAGACTTTTAAACCGAATGTCAGTAAGGTATGGTCGCTAATACCAGGTAGGTGTGTTATGGAGGAAGCAAGTTCTGGTCGATTAGTTAGAATTAAATCAAGCGTGTTAGCGGTTCTGATTGATGATCTGGTAGGCTGAGTCACAAGTTGGGAAAATGAAAATAGGGAACACAGTGTACAGAAATCTTTAGCCTGAACGGAAAAAGGCTGTATGGTGGGTGGCTGCGTATTCCATATTAAATTTGGAAAATTAAAATCGCCAAGTAAGAATAACGGTGCTGTAGGAAAACGGGAAAAAATTAGATTAATAGCATCGTGTAGCTGTTCAGTGAAAGTAGCAGATGACGAGGGTGAGCGGTAGCAAACGCCGAGGATTATCTTTGTGTGACCGAGAGTTAGGCAAGCCCACGTGGTTTCAAGTTCAGTGTTAATATCTATATGAAATGATGGAAAATCTTTAGAAATTGCGAGAAGGACGCCTCCTCCTCGACGTGCAGATCGGTCACAGCGGTAGACAGCGAAATTGCCGGCGCCACAGAAAGTATCATAATCGCGCACATGTGCAGGAAGCCAAGTTTCTGTCAAGGCAATAATTTTTGCATCGCACGTGTCGATTGCCGAAGATAAAGAATGAAATTTATTCCCGAGGCTTCTTATATTTGTAAACAGAATAGGCAAGTAAGGAAAAGCTTTTTGTGATCTTAGGCCACTACCCCTTACGCTTCCCTATTGTGACGCACGTAGTGGAACCGAATGATTCTGTAATGTGCCAGATGCACTCTGCGCTCTTTCACGGACGCTATCGGTAGACGCGTCGTAAATATAACACTTATTGTTCAGAAACAATTTATTGTAGCGGAGTTTAAAGTTGGGGGAACCGGGGTGACTGGTACCGAACTCTATTAGTTTTTTGCGAGCAACGCGGGTGGGAACCGAGAAGTCTTCGCTAATAGTAAGGTTATTTTGTTTGAATTGATCGCGCAGCGCGAACACTTTCTCCCGGGTTTTCGAATGTGAAAACTTTGCAACTATGGGGCGACACTTGTTAGGATCGAAAGGGCCAAGGCGATGTGCGCGATGGAGGGTGTCATCTGGAAATGTATCGAATAATGATTTAATCGTTGATATTAACTTGGTCTCGGTTTCTTGCCATGATTCTTTTGTGTTAGGGATACCACGAAATATTAGGTTATCACGGCGCGATCTGTCTTCAATGTCAACGAGGCGTAAGTCAAGCGCTTCCAAGCGACAGGTCGTACTGTTTACCTTGGCATTCACTTCTGAGATTTCTTTGGCCACTTGGTCGACGTTTTTAAATTTTTCTTCAAGTAAATCTAAGCGATTTTGGAGACCAGTAATTTTTGTTTCAATGCTTTTCTGGCCATTTTTGATTGACTTTACGTCAGCAGCTAGTTCGGATTGTGTTTTGGAAGTTTGAAGCGATCGAGTGTGCAGATCCTTAAGCAGTTTGAATAAAACGTTCATTTGTTCAGAAGGATCAGAAGGAAGCGATTCAATATCAAGCAGAGATTCAGAACGTGTGTTAGGTCCAGGTTTAGTCTCGACATCCCCCGAACGTAATAACAGTAGGATAACAGAACAACAGTCGTACACTGTGTCAAATAACACCTGTGGACACGGGAACAGTACCAGGTAGCGGTTGTCAGATTTTTTAGCATGAAGAGAGGCAATTGTACGCACCTGCATAGCGAAAACAAGGCGATTAGGCGTGGTACCACAAGCGCTGTTCCCGTGTCCACTGAAGTGTAGGTCGATCGGTCGGCAGCTTAAATCAGCCTCTCCTGGTGATGGCTGTGTCGATGTGGCTGGGAGGCCGAAGGAAACGCCGAGCGAATAGGTCGGTATCGCGGCTGGCGTATCGCTGAAATAGGCTTCGGTCATGCCTGAGGCTGGCACAAGTAAATGGGACGGTGCGGGTTCACGGGATAAGCAGGACGACCATCCGAAGATGATAAAAAGCGAGACCTGCATAGCGAAAACAAGGCGATTAGGCGTGGTACCACAAGCGCTGTTCCCGTGTCCACTGAAGTGTAGGTCGATCGGTCGGCAGCTTAAATCAGCCTCTCCTGGTGATGGCTGTGTCGATGTGGCTGGGAGGCCGAAGGAAACGCCGAGCGAATAGGTCGGTATCGCGGCTGGCGTATCGCTGAAATAGGCTTCGGTCATGCCTGAGGCTGGCACAAGTAAATGGGACGGTGCGGGTTCACGGGATAAGCAGGACGACCATCCGAAGATGATAAAAAGCGAGACCTGCATAGCGAAAACAAGGCGATTAGGCGTGGTACCACAAGCGCTGTTCCCGTGTCCACCAACCTTGCGACCCTTGCGATGTCCCGCAAGGGTCTATCTTATCTCCTTTGTTGTTCAACTTATATGTGAATGATATATGTGACCACGTGAAAGCATCCACCATATTCCTTTATGCCGATGACACTTTACTAGTGTCAAGCAACCCTGAGTTTTCACGTGCCCTGGCTAACCTTCAAGAGAACGCTATTAAAGTTAGTAATTGGTTTGCCTCAAACTTAATACAAATAAATAGCACAAAATCCAGACTTGTCTGTTTTCGTAACCCGCACAAAGATGTACCAAGCGTCGCTTCCATATATTTACACCCTTCATATTGCTGTTTGTGCTCTTGTCAACCTATAGCTAGCGTCCAGTCGGTTAAGTATCTTGATGTGCACATAGACAGTGATCTGACGTGGAATACTCATTTGACCCACATTTGTAAGAAACTTAGAAGTGTTGCATGTTTGTTATTTAATTTAAAAACCATGATGTCTTTTTCTATCAGAAAACTAATCACGCAGGCTCTGGGGTATAGTGTTTTAAGATACGGTAGGTGTTGTTTTTTTAACTGCTCTTTCACATAGAAATGTCGAGTTAATAGGATTTTGAAAAACATCGCTACAAGCGTCCTCTACATGCCACAGGAGAATTTGCCCAGCATTGTCTTTAGAACAGCCGGTTTGCCTTCTTTTGAGAATTTTTTTAAACAAATCGTAGTACTTAAATATTTTTGGAGCATTGCATACAGGCACATAAATACGAAACCGGTACCGTTGAGACATGTTCCTCGTTATGTTAAACCGAGAGTGCGCACTCACTACGGTAAAGCAACAAGACGTTATTATGTTCATGCTATCTTCAATGAACTACCGGACGATGTATTTTCTTTGTCCACCCGCAAAACACTGAGAGTTGCTGTTCAAGCGTTAGAGAACCTTTAATATGTACTGATGTTATCAGTGCATCTTTGATAATGTGTGATGGTTGTGCCAAATGCACAACCAGCTTCTGATGGGGTTCTGGTGTGGCGCGTAGATTGCCTCGGCTGCCGGTTGTCACCGCACAAGCCCTCTTGTGGCTTCGGCGCTTCCGTTTTGTATAATGTTTTAACTATACTGAATAAAGAGTATTATTATTATTATTATTATTATTATTATTATTATTATTATTATTATTTTATTCCAGTGAGCCATAATTTTTGGATAAAAGAATAATGTCGAAAAGTGTCAGTCTTTGCAAAAATTGGTGTTAAAGAATAAGGGTGGTATTGTCAAGAGGGTCTGCTTACTAAAGGGTATACATATTTTGCGGTCGCTAAGGATATCCTATGAATAATTAGGTCGGAAAGAATCTCATCTCTACTTTTCTTTCTTCACATTTGTAATAGTTCAAAGCCATTTGCACTAGTTACTCGAAATTATCTACATTTACATTTAAATGTACATTTAGTACATTTACTCGAAATAAATCGTACTGATTTTCTTTGAATTCTTTCTAGGTTCTTAATGTTAATTTTCTTGTTTCCCACCTCCTTCAAGTTGTATGTGCTTCAAGTGTTGGCCATTTATTGTATTTTAAAAGAGTAGTTCAGCACTAGCAGGGGCAGTGTTGAGTTTTTGTCATAAAAAGCATAGTTTCCGGAAAGCGGCAGAGCAGGCGTCATTTGTGTGCAAGTTCCACGATACCACTCGTTATATTTGGAGCACCACCTAATATTTATACCACCTAATACCACCTAATATTTATAGCAGGCTACCTTCAGTAAAGGTGGAGCAAGCTAATTATAAGTCTAGTCCATGAGGACTTTTTATTGGGTTATGGTGAGATAGACACGTTTAGTTGCATTAAGAAGCCGTCCCCATTTCTCGCCCCATTTTAACACATTAGGTTAGAATTAAAGCCACGTTGCTCACTAATGCAGGTAACGCGTCCAAAAGAACCACATTGATAGTAATATTTACATTAGCAAAAACACAAGGGAGCGGAGTACGCTCCCCTGTGGAATGCCAGAAGTTGCTGGAAGGCACCTAGAGTGTGTTCTCTTACATAAATATGTTGGTTGAGGTTTCCAGATAGGCTGACATCCTGGAAACGAATAATTAGGTATGCCAATCAATCGAAGCTTTATATTCAGTTTATCGTGGGGAACTGTATCGAATCCTTTGCTGTAATCTAGGGGTGTTACAATAATTTGACAGCTAGTATCAAGACAAGCTGAAAACATGTGAAGTATAGTGACCAATTCTGTTCTAGCACTAAATCCGTTTCGAAATTCATGTTGATGATTTGTTAAAACGGAGTGTTCCAAGAATTCCTTCAATTTGTCAGTTAGTATGTGTTCGATAAGTTTACAACACGAAGATGTTAATGAGGCCGGGCGAAAATGTTGTAGTAATGCTCAGCCGCCTTTCTTGAATATCGGCGCAAGTCGGGCTGACTTCCTGTCATTTGACAATTCCGCTGTTAAGAGAGAGACGCGAAACGAAATTCTAAGCTGTCCTTAGCTATTGCCGAAGAGACGCGAAGGCGAAAGCCTTCTAAGTGCTGCTGTAATTCACCTAAATCCTCCTTAATCTACACTAACACTCCTTTATTCACCAAACTCGGCCTTAATCCGCACTACTTCACCGCTGTAATGATCTTTAATACTTCTTCAAACGCCTTAATACACCCTAATCGACTTTAATCAACATTCATCTCCTCAATCCACCTTAATCCACCTTATTCCTCCTTAATCAAACTTGAACTACCTTAATTCACAGTAATCCACTTTATGCGTCATTGATAAAGTCAGTAATCAATTATTAATTAACTTTGCTAAAAAATAACCATCTCTTACACACGGCTGGACATGTTCTGGATCACTTATGGCCTTCCTGGGGTCACATAGTCCACCATAACCTGCCTTAATCCAATGACTAATCAATCATTATTTAGTTTATTATTCATAATTCATCCTATTATTCGGTAATCAGGCTCATTATTATTGAGGGTTATTACCGATTACTAAGATGAATAAGTGCCAGCACACCAGCGATGGCCGCGACTTACCCGTATCACCTATTACTTTTAGAGCGAATGCCCTTGGCCTGTCTTCTGATCAGTCTCTCCTGTCTGCCTCGTTCTGCCGTCAACGACAAGGCGCTCCTTGGCTTGGACGCACTGCAGCTAACAGAGCCACCTGCCGCTGCTCGTGAAACCTCGGAAGCTCCCGGTGAACATTGCCTGCCACACCTCCAATGGTTCTCAACATCTTCACCCTATTCACGTTGTCTGGTCTCCGGAACGCTAACCTCGGCGCATGTAATTGAAGCGATATTGAGGCGGTCATTATGGTTGGATAAAACCCAAGATGTCAACCACGCACACTCTACTGGGCTTGGCAGCACACCACCGATTGCCGGCCCTTTGCCCGTGTCACCTGTCGCTTTTACAGGCAAACAAATACCACTCGCTCGGCACGCCATGTACTCGTTACATGGTATTGTTAAGGATGCCACTCCCCAGCTGTTGTTCTACCATATACAGGGTGTTTCACCGAACATTTTGAAATATCTTTAAAGTTGCCTGTGACCGATATCACAATTGTAGTTCATGAGCCGGTCTACTCGAAGCGGTGGACAATCCCTGCATAAAAAATTAAGATCCAAAATCGACTAATTCATACAAATTCACAAATTACTCTTTAACTAATTACATTATGGCCCATTGTGCGATTTACAAATTCTAGCCACGCAGTTCGCAAAGTGCCTCCATTGGAATTAATTTTCAAGATGATACCTGTTTCGAGGTATAAATTTCCGAACATCGCGGGAATATGCAATAGCGTTCCACTTAATTTGTTAACAAAAAGTCGTTTCATGCACTGAAGCACACAAGCAACTGGAAAGCCAACCCATTTCTCGGTAAATTTCGGGAATTTAGATCTCGAAACTGGTGTCGCCCTGAGAATTCATTCCTTGCGATGTCCACTGCTAGAATTTGTAAATTGTAATATGGGTCATAAAGTCATTAGCTAAAGAGGTAATTAGTGAATTCTCGTCAATTATCCGATTTTACATTTCAGTTTTTTGTGCAAATAGTGTCCACTGCTTCGAGTAGAGTGGATCTCAAACCAGAATTGAGTTATCTGCCACAGGCAACCTTTAAAACTATTTGAAAGTGTTCGCTGAAACATCTTGTGTGTGACTGTGCATCTGCACTACTAGTGCTCTTGCTTCTCGCCGGCGATGTTGACCAGAACCCTAACCTCAGTCTTACCCAGAAGCAGCCGAATCATCACCAGAAATCTGAACACCCCTACACGAACTGCAAGCTCCCGAGATGACACTGGTGAACGAATTAAAATCTGCATTCACAATAATCTCATCAGAACAACAAAGACTTGGATGACATCACAAAAGGGATAACTAAAATAGAGTCTGATTGCTGAACTCGCATTCCGCTCCAAATTGAAGTAGGAGACGTGCGTGCGCTGGCGTCGCAGAGGGCGGAATCACCCCCTGCGTTATCGTCTTATTTCCTTTTTAAATTATTATGTGCGCTATTCACAGGTAATTGATTCGAGCCACGAGGAGCGTGTGAGCTTCGAGAAGTCGACAGACGCACACTTGCTAGACGCGATTACTTTCCTTTTTTAACGTTTTTGTATTAGTGTGTTTTTCTACTTTACTTACTTGTACTTAATTTGGCGAAGAAAAATTTGTAGGTGTCAGGGCACCTCAATTGATCTGACGATTTCAAGATATAGATTTTGGTCTTACTCTTGTATTGTAAGACCTGTGGCCGCGATGACGAATTGATGAAGGCACGTTGCTGTCGTGTCAAATACCACTTTATTCTGCTGTTTATTGAACTTAATAAAAGCAGAGAATGCTTCCTTCTGTGCTTGCGTATGATTGTTTAATACGAAGAAAAGCCTCCGGCAGATTTGACGATCTCGGCAAGACGGCTCGGCAGCGAGTCGTAGAGTGTTCGAAGAATGTCCGGGTGAATTTTCAGGATCTCCCATTGTTCGTCAATCGCAGCCCACAATTCGTGACAACTTGCATGGTCGAGTTTCATGTTCAAGAAGATAAATTTAATTAGGTCCCCATAGTTTTCAGTAATAGTGTCTGTTTCTAATGGGGGCCAATCTAGTGTCATGACGCCAAGTTCTTCCATATGCGCCCGTAAGGCGCGCGACGTATGGACGGGTGACAAGTCATGCTGAAGCTAGCAGTAGCCGGCTGGAAATAGGCTGTCTAGAACACTGGAAAGGAGGCCTTGATTGGTTTATTTCTATACAGGCGTCACTGCGCATTCTTCCTTCAATCCTGCGAAGAGATACAGAGCCATCCTTGCTTATCATGCCCCAAGCATTCAGGCTCTTCCGCCCACTGGTCCTCACTTGCTGAACGTAGAGGCGTTCGTACCTGAAAATCATCAAAGCGATTTCTTAGTAAAAACTCTGTGGCGTTTTTTAACGGATGTTTGTGCACATGCTAGGCTAAAGAGGAATAAGCATAAAAATACGCCAAAGACGAAAAAACGCGTAGTATTTAGCTCAATAAATCTTAGAAGTAATACGCACCTCATCAGGTCTGGTTCGTAGACCTTCCACTTTTGGCACCACTGCGTGCAAAACGTTGACTCATCATTAAACAAAACTTTTTGACAGTCACGTGCACTCTAGTGAAGGTGGACTCAAGAGAAAGCGAGCGTCCTCGCTCTTACCTCATTGGAAAGAAACGGTTTCTTCGCAGCACTCCAGCTATTGAAACCTCCTTCCAGAATCTGTTGTCGCACCAGTTCTGTGCTGACGGCGAGGCCGACCGCATCTCTAACCCGAAGGAATGAGCATGAGCAACGATAAGCAAGGCAGTGTCCTCTTCTGCAGTACTCTTGCGGACACAATTTCTCGCGGCGTCACCAATGGGCCCCTCATGTCTGAACTGCTGCACGATTCTGTTAGCAGTGGCTCGAGTTATATCCAACGTGTTTGCAATGTGTCTCTGAGACGCTCCCTGCAGCGACATATATATCGCAGCCTCTCCGATTTCTTTTGACACTCAAGAAAGAATTTCACATGCAACGCAAGAGTCACTGCTCACGTGCGCAGTAAGGGCATCATTTATAACATGGCGCGGCGATCACAACGCTTTCTTGCAGTGCCAGCTGGCGCAATGCAGTTACATTACTTATCTAGCCAGAAACATGATTTTGTCCCAAAACCGATGTTCAAAAAAACTTAGTGCCCTTCTACAGTGTGAAGAAGGACGACCCGCGAAGCTCTGAATGTGGGCCCCTGGCAAACTACACCTCCGCCACAGGTCGGCCCGGTATTTCACTATCTTCGGGATTGCCTCAAGTACAGAGAGTGTTCAACGCCTGCGTCACCTCTGCCGTGGGTCGGCCCAGCATTGCACTGTCTTCGGCATTAGCCCACGTATGGCGTGTGCATAACGCTTGCTTCACCTTCCCAGCGGGTCGGCTGGGCATTGCACTAGCTTCGAGATCGGCCCAAGGTTGGGGAGTTTTGTGCCTATACACGGACACGATCCTGGTGAAACTAGCTCTTAAAGAATTTGCTGTAAAATTGGTGACGTCTAGGTGTTTCTTAATGAATTAATTAATGATGACGACGAACGCGGGGGCACCAACCGGAACGCGTTTGCGGGATAGCGCCTAGGGCCACCAACGAGCTAGCTGAGGATGAAGATGACGATGGAGCTAATCGCGCCGATAACAGTTTTGTGTTAACGCACGGACATGATCAAGGGGAAAGCAGCCCTTAACAGCTTCGCTGTAAATGTCGTCTCTTCTCCGCGATAACCATCACCCAGTAGTCTTGCCTGCGCCCAATTGGACCCTAGCCCCATTTCTGCCATCTATAGAAACGTCTGGAGCATCATACCCAAGTGCGACCAAACGCCCCTATAAGCAGCTAATAGCGTGTAAGATCTTTTAATAATACTTCTTGTCCTTAGACTTTTACCCTGAAAATTCCCGCCAAAAACTTGTTACAGTTTTTATACCTCGCTTTGAATTTCAAATGGGACGACCATGTTTGTTGGGAATATTGCCACGCTCCATGAAAAGCGTTCTACCTCATGACTCCTCACACACTAAGCTCGTATAACGAGGGATTCCTTTGTCGTGCCTGAATTCGGTTTCAGAAAGCCGTGAATGGACATGGTCGAGCCCAGCTTCACTTTGCAGGTGTCCCATATAATCAAAAGCTCGGGTTTTCCCTCCAGTTCTTCGGTGGCCGTGGGTGGTTCGCTTTTAAAGAAGCTCAAAATCGCAACCACGGCAACCACACAGGAAAAGCAGAAACAAAAGAAGGTTGAGGTGATGCCATATATACATGAAGTTTCGCACAATCTGCAGAACTGGTAAGCTCGCGTGGTTGTGCTCTCTAATACGTAATAGGAGCGAAAAATGCAAAAAATGCATGCGAGAAGAGACACTTAAACCGCCCTGTGACTTCCTCCACTGATGTCGTTCACCAGATTCCACCCCACCGCGGTAATTTGGTCAATGTATAAATGGCCGACTCAGAGAGCAACCGGCGTCTTAAAGGCTGTTGCGGGTAGTATGCACTTACCGGCACACATGAAAGATTAGGATTGAAATTCGCTATTTAGAAATGCATTCCTTTTGGACAAGTCTAATGACAGTCTGGCAAAAAATTATTGAGGCTGGCCAGATCTACGCATGATCTGCCACGTGTGTCAGTAGCCCATCAGTTGCCTTGGCGGATAAAGAAATTAGGTATCTACTTGAGCGGTAGCATTTTTCCCTTCATTTTGCAAATTTTACAAGTCATTGTGCAGCAGCATTGTATCTGCCCTGTTGCTGCGCATGTGCGGCCCTCGGTTCCTTGGAAAACCTTTCATTAAACTTCAATTCTAAATGAGCGTCTCTACTGTCCCCTCCGTTTATTCCCGCCCGTATTTCCACTCAACGACACTAGACAAAACGATCTCATTTCCCGTGGTTTAGCACAACTATAAAACGGCTTAAGAACAAAAAGAAATGGCAATTCCGGCACGCAGAACTGGTGGACACAACACGTGCTTGGGAAGCTTACCGAAACACCGAATAGCTCTTCCTTCCACTCAACGTTTCTGCTCAACAAGAATTTTTTGTTTGAACTTGATATGATGCAAACTAACACAAAGAAATTCTGGAATTCAATGAAACCCACCATCTCGAACGCTTCATTGTTGCGTGACGAGCAAGATGGTCAAACTGCGTGCAGGACGTTTTGCCGGTACCTAATACCGCTTTCTGTTCAGTATTGATGCGCCAGTTATCTCACACCTGATTTCTCCTGCCTCAATGAGATCATGCACTGATGCCAGAAATTACGTTCGACACTCCTGGCATTTCCAGAGTAATCAATTCTGCTAAGCTAACATCATCCGCCGGGGTCAATGGCATAATCTCGAATATATTAAAAAGTACTAAGCACGCAACAAGCAAGGTTTCGCCGCACATATTTCAGCAGTCCCTCTCTTCTGGCGCAGTCCCATTGCAGTGGAAAGTGGACAAGTTTATTCCAGTTGCGACAAAAAGTAACCCAGCATCCCTTAAAGATCACCGTTCAACATCCCTGGCAAGTGTTCGTTCTAAACTAGTGGAACACGTTCTTTACTTTCCAAATGAAATTTTTTTGTCATTCAGTAGTTTTTTTTTTCAACTAGCCAGCATGCTTTATTTTTAAAAAGGTCTCTCATGGGACCCCGAACTTGCGCTCTTTATTGACAATACCAGTTCTGGTCTTGACACTAAATGTCCCGTTGATGCGTTGTTTCTTGATTTCGAGAAGGCATCGAGTAAAGCACCTCATAACTGATTATTTCAAAAATTTCCATACTAAATCTTAACGCTCATGCAGTTCCACAGGCAACTGTACTTGGGCCCCTGCTTTTCCTTTTATATATTAGCGACCGACCAAGTAACATTTCACCAGAAATTCGCTTGTTTCCTGACGACTGCATGCTCTATATATTGGCAGATTGATAATATTGACGAAGTACTAGCCCTTCGAACTGATATTTTTCTCATCGAAACTTGGTGCAAAAAACCGTTAGTGAGCTTGGATACTAACAAGTCATTTTTTTTTATTCTTTCCACCTGCGGCACTCATATTCAGTCTGTAAATATTGTCAGTTAGGTCAGATGACGTGTGCTCCATGAAGACGTGAAGACGACAATGAGGATATGTGCTTTAACGGACTGCGAGTAGAGCTGTCTTGTTTAACTAGTGGCAACAGTGGTGGGCTGGCGGCCACCACTGGCAGGGGTAGACAGCTTCCGGACGAATGTTCCTGTCGGGTGTGGAGCTCGAGAGCAAGGCCTGGCAGCCGCCGACTAAAGCGATGTACAGGAGTTGTAATGGAGACGGGTTGCATTAGCAGCCCCAAGAAAGAGTCTGGAGCAACAGGCAGGGTTGTGTACCACGCCCCTCCTGCAGTGTCGTGGTTCAAAGCGAACAAGAAACAGCAACACGTTGAGCAAGACGGCGGAACAGCCTGTTGAAAAACTAACAGAACGAAGAAGTCTTCATCGCTTCTGAATTGCCCAAGACCCACTACACGGAGCACGCTAAGGTACATAACCTCATCGTCGTCTTGATGTCTACATAGAGCACGCGCCGATACATTGGTATCAGTCTTCGCTCCGACATTGCATGGTTCGCACACTAAAACAATATATCTAACGAGACAATTTTCTTTATTTCTGTATTTTCTTTTGGCTCCTAAATTGCTATTGTTGATTATTATTTTGACTATAATTATTATTTCCTTCATTTTAAAGACGCTGCTTAGTTATTTTTATCGACGTATATGAGGCGTGCATGCGGCCATCCTGCCTTTGTATTTGTATATAATTAAGAGTTTGCAATGGCTTTACAAAAGCTCAAGCTGCAAAATCGTTGAGATACTCTTTTAAGCAATTTGATAATGTTGAGAATATTCCTCTGAGTGCTTCCTCTACTTTTGTACGTGTTTAATCACAAGCAGTGAATGCTAGGTGATTGCCTTGAACCTTGATGCATAAAGTTTTGTCGAAGCCATCAATTAACATTTTAATAAATTATTTTTCAACACAATATACCTTGCAAACCATCGGCTTTAAGCATTACGTTTCCTTGAGAATAGTAATTATGAAACCCCAGTGTTCTCAACATAATTATCTCTGAAAAATTCAAGGCTCAATGCTCGTGTAGATGTAATGTTTCATAAAGCTACTTCTGTGAATCCATCTTCTAATGACATTATACGACTCATTTTTATAGAAAATAACTACAGGTGGCCTGGGTCATGTGCCTTTATTAGCGCTGAAGAAACAAACTAATCCCTCATGCTGTTCTTGATGGGGTGGATGAAGGTCCGTGTGCACTCTTCTCGCACAACTCCTTAGTATAGCCCGTCTTTAGGTCCTCCTTTTCTCCTGGAATTTTTGCTATTTCCTCGTTATATTTTTGTAAGCAATTGGGCACTTTCTCAATATTCTTAGCTGTCGAGAGCAGCTCGTGAAAAGTGCGACCTGAAAAAGTGACAAACGCTCACGCTTAGAAAAATTAGTATGGCATGTAAAATCCTGGCGGTTGCAGAATTCCCAAGGAACTGTGTCAAAATGAAAGCTAAATTCCTGAGCTGTTTTTAAATAATTGTGCAATGACCCGGCGAATGTGAAGCTTGGGAAAGTGTATTTAAAGAGTAATGCAAATGGTACAAATTGTTTTTTGCATAGGTGTCGAATGGGTTACAAATTGTTTGTAGGAAACGGGGTGTTTAGACTTTTGATTACGAACAAAAACGAGCATGTAAAGTTAGATTAAGACGATAGTAGTATAGTACTAATGATTTCCATCAAATAATTTAGAATGATACCTTAGAATCTATGCTAAACAACAAAGCTACTAATACACAGCATGAGAAGTGCGAATTCTACAACCTAGCCTGGAGGATTGATGAATTTCAAGAGCTATGCAAGGAGAAGTAGGGTGCCAATAATAAATGTCGCAGGTTTGGGCATTATCCAACGACATTTTAGGTGCCTATTTATTCGAAGAAATTCATACGTTACGCCTTTGTATATATATATATATATATATATATATATATATATATAGAACTCCAGTGGTGCTACAAGGTAAACAGAACAAGTATTTAATTTCGACAGTTACGATCGGTGGACCGATCGCCACTGTCATTAAATACTTGTTCTGTTGACCTTGTAGCACCACTCAAGTTCTTTACGTTTGAAAGGTAGCCTGAACAATAAATTTTTGCCTACTACATATATATATATATATGTATATATATATATATATATATATATATATATATATATATATATGTAGTAGGCAAAGAGGGTTTCTTCAGGCTACCTTTCAAACGTAAAGAACTTGAGTGGTGCTACAAGGTAAACAGAACAAGTATTTAATTTCGACAGTTTCGATCGGTGGACCGATCTTCGTCAGGGTTTACAAAAAAATGGCAGTTCGGCCGTGGTAGGGAAGACACCAGACCGGGTACCCGGTCGTTCTTACATACATCAAACCGCTATGCTATGCTATGCCCTCGGCGTGAGGGCATAGCATAGCGGCATAGCAGCCGCAGTTTCAGCGGCATAGCAGCCGCAGTTTCAGCTTACGCTGACTCCAGCCAACCTAGGCAATTAGATAAAGACACAGTTGAGACTCTTTTAAATCTAGTACTGAAATATAATCACTTTGAGTTCGAGGACAAGCATTATTTGCAAATCAGTGGAACCGCCATGGGAACGAAGATGGCGCCAAATTATGCAAATATCTTTATGGCATCTTTAGAAATACCGTTCCTCGCAAACTCGGCCATAAAACCAATATTTTATAAGCGATTCCTGGATGACATTTTCTTTGTGTGGGCTGACAATGAACAAAGTCTCTTAAACTTCATTTCCAATTTCAATTCTCTGCACCCGTCAATCTGCTTTACGCACAACTTCTCCCAAAATAGTATTCACTTCCTCGACGTCACTCTGTCACTGAGTGGCGGTCGCATTTCCACGTCCCTATACAAAAAGCCGACAGATCGTCAGCAATATCTGCATTTTTATAGTAGCCACCCCCATCACTGCAAAACAGGCATTCCCTACTCCCAGGCCCACAGATACAGAAGAGTCTGTTCCGAATCTGCGCAATTTGAGCGACACGCGGAGGAACTGAAATCTGCTCTCATACGCCAAAAATATCCTCCGAAAATAGTAGACGATGCCATTGAACGCGCCCGCAGCTTAGATCGAGCACAGATAATGGGAGAAAAGGTTAGCAATACTAATACACAATCAGATCCAAACTTGGTCCTCACATACACCACCGGTGCTCCGCGGGTCAATGCCATTCTCACCCGCCATTTTAATATCATGAAACAGAGCATCCGACTCGCTACTATCTTCAAGCAGCCGCCTCGGGTTGTGTATAGAAGAAACAAAAATTTAAGGGATTTGTTAGTCAGGGCGAGGACACAGAAGTCAAACACGCCCAAGGGCTGTCGACCGTGTGGGAAACCTCCAGCAAGGTATGCCGTCACATGACAACAGCAGACACGGCTGAAGCATCGAACTCGCCCTTCGTATATAAAATTACCGAAAGTCTTGACTGTGATTCCAGTAACGTCGTGTACAAAATTCGATGCGAGGTGTGTAAGCAGGAATATATCGGCCAAACAGAGACACCTTTTCGCCTGCGGTTTAACAATCACCGCGCGCATGTGAAAAGTCTCCCCAATTTACCCTTCTCCAGGCACGTTCGGCTGCCAGATCACTCCTTTGAACGCGTGAGCGTTGTGCTCTTGCAATCTGGTTTCCAACACACCCGTGCACGCGAGCAGAGAGAATCTTTTTTCATCCATAAATTTGGAACGTACACTAAAGGAATTAATGAGAGTCCGGGGCGGATGACGTGCCTCCGAGATATGCCGTGAAAGCGCGTGGGAAACGCGAATACATTCTATGGACTCTAAAATTGAGACGCTGGCTATTCACTGCTTGCTCACCCCTCCGCATGCGCCTCAAGGGGGCGAGCGGAAAACCAATAAATTCAGTTCCCTGGACCCTGCCACTGAAGTGGTCATTCGGAGTGACCTATTGCCCTTCCTGAAATACGCACGTGCTGACTTGATGTCAGTTGTCTGTTAAACGTTCAAAAATTGGACCACAAGGAGGCTATTTAACTCGACTCCCTAAATGTAATCCCATGGGCGCACTTGCTTTGCGAATCCAATGCATATATTCTTTTTTGGAACTATTTTTTTTTTCTTTCGCACCGTAGCTGGACCACAAAGCTGCCGGAACGGGCCGTGCCTTGTATATTTGTACTGTGACACTGTGTTTCTTTCTACAAGTTGCCGCTCTTCTGTCTTCCTTCTGGGCCCCTTCTCTATTGTGCCCCCCGCCACCCGCTCCCACTACAACGGCAGCCCACGCACTGGAGCTGCGGAGCGACCGCTTTCTCCCTCCTTGCCTCGGGTGCACGGGAACCTAGCTGCCGCTACTTCCCGCCCCCCTCCCTCTCCGTCTTACTTACGTCTCCCTCCTCCTGAGTGCTTTTTTCTTTTTCTTTCCGTTTTCTTTCTTTCTTCCTTTTTCCTTCTTTTTTTTTTCCTCACTTACCTCCTTGTTCTACATACATGTGACTCCGCCTTCCTCTTGCCCTGCATAGCTGCCAAAGGCCGCTGTAAATCTGCCAAGGCGCCGAAAATCAATCACTGTCACAACTGTTCCTCTCGGTTTGATGTATGTAAGAACGACCGGGTACCCGGTCTGGTGTCTTCCCTACCACGGCCGAACTGCCATTTTTTTGTAAACCCTGACGAAGATCGGTCCACCAATCGAAACTGTCGAAATTAAATACTTGTTCTGTTTACCTTGTAGCACCACTCAAGTTCTTTATATATATATATATATATATATATATATATATATGTATATATATATATATATGTATATGTATATATATATATATATATATATATATATATATATATATATATATATATATATATATATATATATATATATATACATATATATGTATATGTATATATATTTATATATATTGACCCGTGTACTTGTCTTTATCGGGCGACAAGTTTTGTCGCCTAACAAATGTTATCGCGTAGCGCGGGACGCGCCTGCATGTATCCGAAGTTTCTGGAAAGTTATCGATGCTTCTATCCGCTGTCTATTGTCGCCGAACGTTGTGTTATCTGATTTCATCGCTTGACACGAATGGTGTAGGACATTTTAGAAGGCATGCGGGTCCCGACGTTTAATTTGGAACATTCGATGATTGCTGTATAAAAGCCGACGCGCTTGACCCGCTGATCAGATTTTCGACGATCGCCGACTGTGTTCGCCGCTTTCGTTGTGCTATAAGTGTAGCCTGTTTTGTGGGCACAGGTTCGCCCAATAAAAGCTAGTTTTGTATTCCACCGTACTGCTTCTTTCTTCGCCGTCACTACCACGTGACATCTGGTGGAGGTGCTTTACGTCCATGTACCGGACGCCCCCGACAAGCCGTAATACAAGCCCGGACCGCAAAGACAACACCAGCGCCGTCCCGGAACATCGAGCAAGCCGTCGTCTTCAACAGCTGCCCCCGGAGCACGGACTTCTACCTGAGAAGACCAAGAAGATTGTGGACAAGGCAACCCCAATGGCAGCCCCAGCATCCCCCATCGTGCTGCAGCAGCCCAGGGAACTTCGGACGTTCCGCGGATCAACATTCGAGGACCCGGAAACCTGGCTCGAAACGTATGAGAGGGTCGCTAAGTTTAACAGTTGGGACAGCGACGACAAGCTGCGGCATGTCTATTTCGCATTGGAAGACGCCGCCAGGACGTGGTTCGAGAATCGGGAAGCCACCTTAACGACGTGGGACCTTTTCCGAAGCGGCTTCTTGCACACGTTTACAAGCGTCGTGCGAAAAGAGCGAGCCCAAGCTCTACTAGAAACCAGAGTGCAGCTGCCAAACGAGACGATCACAATCTTCACGGAGGAGATGGCCCGTCTTTTCCGGCACGCCGACCCGGAAATGTCGGAGGAGAAAAAAGTTCGCTTCCTGATGCGCGGCGTCAAGCAAGACCTTTTCGCCGGACTTATTCGTAACCCACCGAAGACTGTGGCTGAGTTTTCTGCAGAGGCATCGACGATCGAGAAAACTCTGAGTTATGCACCGCCGCTTGTCTGTGTCAAATTATTCTTTCTAAATGAGCAGAGGTGACCAGGCCCTTGTTTGAGAAAATTCGCATAATTTAGTTACACACTGCGCCATGTAGGGGTGCTGCTCAGAAGTCCGCGCATGGCGTCCGAGACGAGAAGCTTGGCGTGTCCCTGTGTGCGAACACTGAGAATTGTTCTACCGCTCACAGCACACTCAAAGGCCACAATTGCAGAGTGACTCAAGGGGGCGAGCAGTTCATTGAAGAGCTGCATATACCTACTCCATTCGTAGCGCAAAAGTTCTGCCATGGAAGATGTTAATTGAAAAGCACGCAATACTAAGTGAATGTGAGGCGCAGCACGCTAAAGCGTCGGTTTCCTATCTTTGAGCAAACCGTGTGATGTCGGTTTGACTCCGTGCACCATCGCTTTAACGTAAAAAACGATTTTACAGGGAATCTTTGTACGGCTGGCATGCCGGGATTTTTTTTTGCGTCCGTCGAAAGAAACCTATCGTCGTCAATGACTCATACGCACTAAGCGCTCATACACCCGTAAGCAAGCAGAAAAAACAATGGCTTGTAGCCGCGTGCAGCAGAGGCTACAAGCGTTCAATAAAGTGAAGCGAAAAGTGCTTACGTTCTTTGGAATCGCACATAGAGCATAAGCGACGGTATACGTTTGCATTAAGAAAAAGCTCAAAACAAAAAATCCTAACCACATAACTGATGAAAAGGCGCTTGTGATAGCAATGTGGAGGACGTAATGCTTCCCGTATACGTTTCCCGTTAAAGAATACTGTTGCGCCAGCTGTCAGCTGTGACACGCCAGCTTTCGACGTGGCGTGTCACGCCCCTAGCCTTTTGTGCATGCAATAAACAGCCTAGCAACTGATCTCAACGTTGATGCAGCACCACCATGGGCAGTGGCGTGCTGCCAAAATGACCATTCCTACCATTACTATAAGATAGCACTACTACCGAAAAATCTCAAACCATTATTCTCAAGCAAAGGGGGCGTGAAACCGGCATGGCAGAAACACTCCCGCTCACGTTTTCCTTGCTGCTTTTGCAGGTACGGGACATCTCAGCTTTGGAGCAGTCTTTTGGGGATGCCGTTTCATGTGTATCAACTACGAGTTCAGCCTCTTGGTCTTGAATACGCGTTGATGGATTAGCGAATGGAACTTTGTCTGCTGCTAACGACGAAAATTCGACGAGCACAGCAGCTGACTTCGACCGATGTACCGCGCCGATCAAGGCAGACTGGTGCAGTGATCGTGTTACCATCAGTCTACAAATAATGAGATCTCTCAGTAACTCAGAGGGGCGTGGAACCGACATTGCAGAAGCGGTGCCGTTCACGTTTTTCTTGCTGCTTTTGCAGGTTGGTAATCCGAACTCGCATTGTTTTCGCACGTATTTTGTTTTGCCGGTTCTACCCTAAATGTTATTTGTTTGCCTGAAAATTCACTCGCAAATGAAAGATTATTCGAGTCCTCGCTTTCGATTATTGCGTCGTATTTCTTTTTATCTGTTACTGCTACTGCTATGTGGCGACGTCGAGCTTAACCCACGCCCGTCCACCACCGAAACTCTGCAGATGCTCCTAGATGGTCAAGATGCAATCAAGGCCAAGTTAATTGTAATAGAACTAACCCAAGATGAAAGGGAACGCGTCATGAATCATCCCAGCAGCCTTTTAGCCTAAATAGGATCCAGAATATCTAGCAGTGATCAAATTAACTGCCAAGTGGAAGAATGTAAGAAACAATGAGAAGCACATCAGCGGATGCTGGGTTCAGTAAAGGCGATGGTCGACCATCTGGAGAACCAGAGAAGGCGTTGCAATTTTCTTTTTTGTTGTTGTTGTAGAGGCTACATAACCCAACCAGTTAGATAAGGACTCTGGAGAATATGTAATTTACATGTGCATATCAAGATTAGGTATACAATCAGTAAAAATAGAAAATGCTCACAGGCTGGGAAATTCAAACCTGGTAGCAATCGTCCTTTAATAGCGATTTTCACTTGCTACGTTGAAGAGCAAAAGGTTTTAAGGATGGGTATAAATTAAAACGGTAGCAATGTCAGTATTTCAGAGGACTTTTCCGAGAATGTACGCAGAAAGAGGAATCAAATATCGCAGTTCGTGTAATCGCGATAACAAAGTGGCGACAAGATCAGTCTTAAGTACAACACTCAAAAACTGTGACAAGTACTTGTTTGATAGTAAGACAAACGAGGTAGTACTGCTAGCAGACCAAACCGGTACTAAAAAGAAAGGGGAACCGGTCGGGTGACGGCGTCGGCATAATGCAACGCTTATTTCCTTTCTTGCAATTAACTGCCGGAGCATTAAAACAAGGTTGATGAATTTGCATCTCTAGTTGACATGGTGAAGCCGTCTGTTATTCTCCGTACTGAAGCATGGTTAGCGAATCAAGTTGCTTATGGTGAAGTATTCTCAGATCACTTCAAACGCTATACAAAGGACAGCGGCTTGCATGAGGGAGGTGTATTTATTCTTCTGGATCATATAATTTCTTCCTCTCAGATAAATGCCAGTGCCGACTAATGTGAGGCTGTATGTTGTAGAAAAACGCTTAAAAATACAAATTTATAACTGTGTGTTTATTCTACCGCCCGCCTGAATCATCCGTCGATGTGCTTATGCAGTTGACGGTGACAGTTGGCCGAATTCCAACAGACTTCATGGAGGTGAATAATTGGAGATGATTTTAAAATGCCTAATATTGATTGGAGTCATCAACGTGACTTCCACTCTTTTTCGGGCCGGTCCAGTGAAGGACTGATTAAATTGTTGAATTTTTTTTTGCGTTGCATCAAGCTGTTTAGCAGCCGACACGTAGTAATGATATCTTAGATTTATTATTCACAAATCAACCTGACTTCGTCCGCTTTTCTCCTGTGCTACCTGGAGCAAGCGATCATAATGCTGTGCTTTGTGGAATGAATGTTGAATATTTAGGAAGCTTTGGAACAGCAAACAGACGTGTATGTAACTATGAAAAAAGCAAATGTAAGTGAGATAAGCAAAGCGTTGAATGAGTACCTGACCGTATACGAAACATACGCCGACAACACTGGAGTAATTGAATTATGGTCTATATTTGAGGAGATGTTTGAACTGAGGTAACGCTTTATTCCGGCATGCACATTACGAGAAAAAGATGAAGTAAAAGTAAACATTGATTTACTCGGGACATAACGCAGTCTTACACGCAATACGCAACCAGTTTAAAGGAAACTTAAAGGAAAGCCGACGCGTGAGAATTGGTTGAAGCTACATGAAATTACCAAAAAGTTTGAAAGTTGTAATGGCAGCTGCAAAGCATTCACTGGCATTTCAAGGGTGTCGAAATAAAGGATAATCCGAAGAAATTCTGGAAACATGTAAAGAGAAATGAAAAAGACACTGTAATTATACCACCTCTTGTGCATGGTAACATGTTTGTTGATGATGGCGTGGGAAAAGCTGAGTTCCTTAATCGGCACTTTAGCTCTATTTTCTGCCGTGCAATTGCACATGATGATACGAATACCTTGAAATTACAACCAGTGAGGAGTGTTGTGGATGATGTCGTTATCAGCTTCAACGCTTAGTCCTCCGTTGCAGAAATTGAAGATTGCTAAGGCTGGGTGTCCTGGTGACTTGTCAAACAAATTTTATAGCATTTGTGCTCAGTAGGTTGCACCGTACTTGAAGATGCTTTTCGAAAAATTCCTTGACGAATCCTGCCTTCTACAAGGCTGTAAAATTGGAAGCATTGTGCCAATTCACAAATCTGGTTTTCGTGACACCGGGTCAAACTGTACGTCAGTGTCACTAACTTCGGTCGCGTGCAAGACACTTGAACAGATTTTGTATAGTAATATT
The DNA here is from genome assembly GCF_038994185.2 of Dermacentor albipictus. Lineage (NCBI taxonomy): Eukaryota > Metazoa > Arthropoda > Arachnida > Ixodida > Ixodidae > Dermacentor > Dermacentor albipictus. The sequence goes on along the minus strand of NC_091827.1, from coordinate 111,321,172 downwards.
GCAGCACATATTGACGCACATTTATTGGTGAATCCTGTCAGAATGGTTTTCAAAGGGGCAAATCTTGTACAACACAGCTAACGAAATTGGGGCACGACCTGGCTGGGGTACTAGGCAGGCGTGTTAGCACGGACTGTGTGTTTTTGGATTTCATGAAGGACTTTGATACTGTAACGCATTGATTACGAATTGAAAAATTTACACTATAAGCGCTCTGGTGATATTATGGGTAAAAGATAACATGTTTAGTTAAGCAGTTTGTGGTTGTGAAGGACGCTCCGTCTCAGAGGGTGCAAGTTGTATACGGTGTTCCGCAAGGCTCAGTGTTGGGGCCGCTATCGCTCTTGCTGTAGTTGAATGACATTAGTGACGGATTAGTGTCTTAAATGCGTTTATTTGTGGAAGACTGCGTTCTCTATAGAGTAGTCACTTGTGGCCATGATGTTGAAATGTTTCAGCAAGACTTGAACAGTCTCAGTGGTGTGTCAAATAGAATATTAGTTTGAATTTGTGTAATTTTTTCAAAGGAAATTTACAAGAAAGAAATACCTTGATGTGAAGCCATATATTATTAGGAATGTATTGTTGGAACAGGTATTCGAATTTAAATATTTAAGTGGTATTTTACTCCTGAATTGAACTGGCGCCGTCACGTCTAATATGCGGCTGCTAAACCATGCAAAACCTCTGGGTTTCTTCGCCGAAATGCCACCACTTTCCAATAGTCATGGCGGGACATTTTGTACAAGATTTATTTCAGGTCGGTTCTGCAATACGCGTGCGCGGTTTGGGACACGTCTACTGATAGAGAAAAAGATATGTTGGAGTCGGTGCAGAACATTGCCTCTCGTTTTCTATCTGGCACACATGGGGCTCGGCACAGTACATCGCGTACGAAGGAAGCAATCAACTGGGTATTGTTCGAAGGAAGGAAGCACTCAACTGGGTATTGTTCGAAGGAAGGAAGCGTGCGAAGGAAGCACTCAACTGGCTATTATTCGACACGTGCTGAATGAAGTTGCGTCTGAAGTTTTTTCATGATATTTATTATTCAGCTGTCCGGTTCGGTCAGGAAAAGTATGTGCAACAGCCTTTTTATAGATTGAATCCTGTTTACGATGATTTTGAAGTCCGTGAATTCGCGACAAAAACTGAAGTGTTTAGAAAGTCTTTCATAAAATCATTAGGGAATGTAATAGGCTGCCCAGTGATGTGAGTGTTAAATCAAATGATGCTTTCTTTTTCACGTTGTAGGTGCGCCGCATTGCTAAGGGCTTTGCCTTTTGTTTTGGGGGGTTTGCATTTATATGTCTGCTTAGGAGCAGAGGTGAAATATTGACACAAAGATATGGGGCTCCCACACCACGGCACGGTGCGCGCAAAGGTTGGCGCCATGAAATACGGTAAAGCGCGTAAGCTGTACGCTCTTCTTCTGGATCGCCATTAATGAGAAGCGTCTATTTTGCAAGACTCCGTCTTCAGTCTACGTAACGTTTTTCTGGTGGAGCATCGGGGTACATGTGACCACTCCGAGATCGAACACGGTCTACAAGCCCAGTACGAAGTCCGGTCGAGCTGACGCCTGTTCACGTACGGAGAAGCCGCCGACTTCAAGGACCGCCACCTGAGCACGAGCCTCTACCCAATTGAGTCAGAAGGATGAGTACATGGTTTCCGTCTTCTTCCTCAACCGCACCTACCGAGGTCGTCCTTAACCAGCCGCGAATACCCACGTCCTTCTATGGGGGCACCTTCGAGGATGTTGAGGGGTCACTTTGAGAGTGTCGCAGAATTCAACGGATGGACCCCAGGGCGCAAGCTGCGCAAAGCCTACTTTGCCCTCGAGGACTATGCGAGTGAGCGTGTCGCAGAATTCAACGGATGGACCCCAGGGCGCAAGCTGCGCAAAGCCTACTTTGCCCTCGAGGACTATGCGAGTGAGCGTGTCGCAGAATTCAACGGATGGACCCCAGGGCGCAAGCTGCGCAAAGCCTACTTTGCCCTCGAGGACTATGCGAGGATACGGTTTGAGAACCGTGACGCGGCCCTATCGACATGGGACGAATTCCGACGACAGCTAATCAGCACATACGCCAGCCTCGATCACAAGTAGCGAGATCAATCTGTAATTCAGGCGAGAGTACAGCTGCCAAACAAAACAGTCGCAATGTTTGTCAAAGATATGTGCCGACTTTTCCGACGCCCAGAACCATCTATGCCGGAAGAAAAGAAGCTTAGGAACTTGATGCGCGTGTCAAGCAAAAGTTAGTCGATGGCCTAATACGCAGCCCACCAAAGGCCGTTGTAGAGTTTCTTGCCGAAGCCAAGTCAATATAAAAGGCACTGCAGCAGCGAACAAGGCAGTACAACCTCGACGTGTTGACCATCTAGCTACGCTCTTGGGCAATACCAATGCCTTGCGGGAGCTCATTAGGCTTGTTGTTCGAGAAGAGCTCCAGAAGCTTCAGGTGGCTCCGGCATCGGTAGAGCGACTCGTTCTGGCTGAGGTCGTCTGGAAGGAAATCAGGCAGGCAGTCCAAGTACGAAAGTGAAGCGAAACACCACAGCAGGAGGTACGGCAGCCACAGCCCCGCATGTCGTATGCGGAAGCTGCGCTAAGTCCGTTGTCCCCTATTTTTCAGGATGTGAGCGACGTCCCAGACTTTCATGGTGTGCGGGCCGTTGAACAAGCGACTGGCGACTTCAGGCCTCGCCGCACGCCATTCATGGCAGAAACACGACCACCCCGTATGAGCGACGCATGGCGCACTGCAGACCGGAGGCCCTTGTGTTTTCAATGCGGTGAAGATGAGCACCTCTACAGGGCGTGTCCTTACCACCGAGGTGGGCTCCGTGAATTTTCACTGAAGGCTGCATGCCCTCGCAATGGTGAACGCCCCTTGGAGATTGGAGCCTACCTTGCCGACGCAGGACCTCGTTTGCCCATGATTCCGCGACCCCCAGTCCCCGAAACACATTATCCAGTCCCCTCCTCCCACCGAGAGCAACAAGGCGTCACTCACCCAGCCCGGCCTCCCGGGAAAACTGAGTCCACGGACCTGCGAAGGTGACGTCGCTGACGTTACGAACGCCCAAGCTCCTCCACTACGACGACCGCGATATGACGTTATTGAGACGCAGAGAAAGCAGTGTAGTTGGGTGCCACTATCTTACGACGTACCAGTTATCTTAGATGACCACGAAGTCATGGCGTTAATCGACTCGGGGGCAGACACGTCTATTATGAGCCAGAATCTGGTCCGTATACTGAACAATGTCTCGACGCAATGACCGGAACTCAGATTCGTACTGCAAGAAGGCACCTCAGAACTCAAATTCGCCGGTGCAAGGCATGAGTGAACATTCGGGCCTTCACTTAAATCGGCGACTTCCTGCTGACATCCTCCTGAGTGGTTTTTATGGAAACCGAGTCAGGGGGGTTTAAATCATGTGGGCGCCGACCCACTCTTCTACCACGGGGAACGAGAACGCGCACGACACGGCTCAAGGTCTAACCAACCGAGTTGACACCGACCTTTCAACCGCTGACGCTCACTCATTTCGCCGGTCGGGGTGGGACAGGCTGATGCCCTATCAGGACATCCTTGATCATTAAAACCATGTGAGGGCCAAGTATTCTGCAGCACACAGAGCTTCAACTAAGTAGCAATTGGTATCATGGCGTTTGCTCCAGACCAACACGTTCCATAACCCCGTGGCCTACAGCAGTTGTTACCGCGGACTGTATGCAGCCAAATGCAAAATCTGCAAAGGCAGGGAAGATCTTTAGCACATGGTTTGGTCGTGCCCCCTCAAGCTTAGTGACATTCAACAGAAGGATCACTCTTCTTTAGAAATCTGGTCTGTGGTGCAGTGGAAGACCGCACTGCTCAGCTCCGATCCCGAAGAGCAAGTCCGACTTGACCGGATGGCTGAAGACGCCGACGGGGCCCAAGGACTCCTCGCTGCAGCCTAACGGTGGAAGAACACAGAAGGGGATCTTACACCTCTTCCCCTTACCTTGAATTTATCCCGGGCAAACAATGAAGTTGTACTTGCTTTCTCTACCCACGTATCTTTGTATCCATTTCTGCTTGTACGTTTGCCTCCAACCGGTTTCTCACCTGCCTGGGTCGCTGAGTAGTCTGTAGTGGAATTTGTAGCTCAATGTGCTGTCATGCAAAAGCAACATGGTTTGACAACCATCGGACCAACTTGGATCGTGGAGTACATGGCAATCCGTACATACGTGCCGCTGTGGAAGGAACCTATTTCCCGCAGATATGGTTCACTGTAGACGCGAGGCAGTGTAGGTACCACTGTTTGAAGAAACTCTCTGACACTAAGCTGCAACACTGGGTATTTTCTATTCGGCCTTTGCCACCTCCAATGAGCCTCTTCGATGCCAACTTTGGTCGTTGGGTATGTTCGAAGAGGTCTTTGTTTCTGACGCCAGCAACGGTGGCTGCGAATGCGTCACTGGGAATGTGTCAATTTAAAATGAAGAAAAAACTCACTTTATATTTATGTTATGCAGAGCGCAATCGAATCCACGTCACGAGCGTCCCTCATCGGCAGCAACCGTTCACAGGCTGCGCCACGAAGGTTTCTGCCCCGATGGTGAGTACTGGTAAGACACCGCTGTTGTACACTTTTCTCTTGAGGGATAATGGCAACCTGCTGTTCATGATCACAGGATGCCTGCAAATCGCACCACAGTATATTCTTATTCTTCTGAATATTTCACTCTCACGATCCAGATCCGAGGTCCCCCCCTACCTGCCCTAAGTAGATGTATTCTCTTACCACTTCCAGTGCCACGCTACCTATCGTAAACTGCTGTTATTTTCCGAGACTGTTAAGCATTACTTTAGTCTTCTGCAGATTAATTTTTAGACCCACTCTTCTGTTTTGCCTCTCCAGGTCAGTGAGCATGCATTGCAATTGGTCCCCTGAGTTACTAAACAAGGCAATATCATCAGCGAATCGCAAGTTACTAAGGTATTCTAGATTAACTATTGTCCCCAATTCTTCCCAATCCAGGTCTCTGAATACCTCCTGTAAACACACTGTCAATAGCATTCGAGGGATCATATCTACCTGCTTGACGCTGTTCTTTATTGGGATTTTGTTGTTTTCTTTATGGAGCACTACGGTGGCTGTGGAGCGACTATAGATATCATTCAGTATTGTTACATACGGCTCGACTACACCCTGGTTCCGTAATACCTCCATGGCTGCTGAGGTTTTGACTGAATCAAACACTATCTCCTAATGAGTGAAAACTAAAAATTTCATCACATTATATTCCGCACATTTAGACGCCAGACTGCTCAAGCTGTGGGAAGCTAGACGCGGGCTCACCAAGAGTTGGAAGAAAAAAAATACAACAGGAAGCTAAAGATAAAGGTCGCAGAAGTCACAGCGAAAGCAGAGGAGTACGCGGCGCAATTGGCAAGGCAAAATTGGCAGCAATTCAGCGACTCCCTCAACGGAACTTTGAACACAGCGAGGACGTGGCATATCCTCAAGGCTCTCATAGATCCGACCAAGACCAAGGCAGAAAACAACAAAACCATCTACCGGTTCATCCACCAGTACGAGGGACCAGACTCCGAACTCCCGGAGAAGGTGCGCGTTAAATGCTTCGGGGACACAAACCCAGCAGCTTACGCAGAGCGCTACCGAGGAAGAGAAAACGTTAACCTGGACAGACCCATCACGCGAGAAGAGGTCTACGCAGCGATTCGAAACACAACCAGAAACACGGCCACGGGTGCAGACAAGATAAATAACGCACTCATCCGCAACCTTAGTGAAGAGTTAGTCGCAGAATTTACCGACTTTCTCAACAAACACTGGGAAGCTGAGACCGTCCCCGAGGAGTGGAAGCATGCGGAGGTAGTGATGATTCCTAAACCGGGCAAGAAACTGCAAATTGAGAACCTCAGACCAATCTCGCTCACATCTTGCCTGGGAAAACTGTACGAACGAGTGGTGACGCTGCGACTACAACAGTACATGGAGGACAAGGAACTGTATCCCCACAGCATGTTTGGATTCAGAGGAAAATTATCGACCCAAGACGTACTGCTTCAAATCAAAGAAGAAGTACTCGGGAACGTCCCCAGGAGCGGGGAGAATATAATAATGGCATTGGATATCAAGGGGGCTTTTGACAATGTAAGCCACGAAGCTATCCTCACGGGCATTAATGACCTGAACTGCGGGAGGAGAGTCTACGGCTACGTCAAAGCCTTCCTTTCAAACAGAACGGCAACGATTGGCCTCGGAGGGCTCCGATCAGAGAAGTTCCTTACTCCAAACAAAGGGACGCCTCAAGGGTCGGTCATCTCCCCCACGCTTTTCAACATAGCAATGATTGGCTTGGCAAAACAGTTAAAAGAAATCGACGGCATACACCATGCCATGTATGCCGACGACATACCATCTGGGTTAACACAGGCTCGCTCAGACAGAAAGAAGAGAAGTTACAAGAGGCAGCCACCTGCGTAGAGGACTACGTCAGAGCAAGAGGGCTAGCCTGCTCCACTGAGAAGTCCGAGCTCCTGAGAGTTTGGAGAGGAAAGCAAAACCGCACAGTCCCCACCAGCGACGAGTTAAAGCTCAACGTCTACCTCGAGGGCAAGCCGATACCGGAAAAGACGCTCATCAGAATCCTGGGGATGTGGATACAGTCAAACCAACGCTGCACCCACACCCTCGCCCTACTCAAGGCATCCACCCTACAAGTGGCCCGCATGATCACGCGCATCTCACACAGACGCCACGGCATGCGAGAGGAGGACACCCTCATGCTGGTCACAAGCTTGGTTGTCAGCCGAGTGGCATACAGCCTCCCATACTACAATCCCATCAAGAGTGAGGTACAACAGGCGGACGCGATTCTACGCAAAGCCTACAAAACCGCACTCCACCTTCCCCAGAACACCTCAACCGAAAAGCTCCTAGCCTTAGGACTACACAACGCCTTCGACGAATTGAAAGAGGCGCAACTAGTCTCCCAACAACGCAGACTACAGCAGACCCCATCTGGCAGGGAGCTCCTCAAGAAACTAGGCTGCGCCGATCAACTGCAAGAGATCCAGAGGACCGAAACAATTCCGGACGAGTATCGCAACACTCTAAAAGTAGCACCCATACCCCGGAACATGGATCCCAACCTCCACAAAGCACGCAGAGAAGCGAGGGCTGAATACCTACAAAAAACACTAGCACCCCAAGAAACGACGGTATATGTGGACGCAGCCACATACGCCAGAGCAGCGGGGCAGAGCAACAGCAACGCGGTAGCAACGGTGATTGATTCGAACCTACGCGAGATCACCAGCGCATCACTACAAGGCTGTACGATAATCGAGGCTGAAGAAGCGGCCGTCGCTCTAGCGGCAGCGGAGGGATATCGTTCTAAACGGTCTTTAAGAATCCTTACAGACTCGCAAACAGCGTGCCGCAACTACCTACGCGACAGAATAGGGCACGGAGCGCTCCGCATACTCCACTCCGGAGACCACATAACACAACGACAAACAAAAGAAGAACCAATTAGGCATACAATAGTATGGACGCCGGGACACACGGGAGTCGCAGGGAACCAAGAGGCGGACAGGATAGCTCGAGGGCACAATTATTACCGAGCATCCCACGTAGGCGACCTCGAGGAGACCGAACCTGTACCCCAAGACCATTCGGCAATACTAAATTACTACAAGGGCTGCAGAAAGCGGTATCCACCACCGCCCAGCTCCCTTAGCAGAGAGGACTCTGTCGCGTAGAGGCAGCTACAAACGGGCTCTTACCCGAACCTACACGTACTCAGCAAAATTTATCCGACACAATACAATGACAAATGCCCCTGGTGCCACGAAACACCCACGCTGTATCACATAACGTGGGCATGCCAGAAGATAGACGTGGCACCCGTTATACCAAACCCGAGTGCGGAACAATGGGAGGGAGTGCTCTCCAGCGATCACCAGGTCGACCAAGAAGGTCTGATTCGGCGAGCACAACTGGCAGCAGCATCCAGCGGAGCCCTGGACTAAGGGCAACCGACCGTTGTGTTAGAAGATGGACGATTCCATCTGAAGACCGCAGAAGACCAGCGAATCTAGAGCTGATAAAGTTTTTCACTCTATCTATTGTTCGCGTGAACATGGTACATTGTTGAGAAGTCTTTACGAAATCCTGCCTTTACGAAACCCACAACCTTCGCGAAATGCTAAGGTTGTGGGTTCGGTTTCCACCTGCGGCAAGTTGTTTTCCCATCCACTTTGATTTCCATTTATTTATCGTTTCTTTATTTCATTTAGTAAGCACAAGTAATTTCCCCTATATTGTCCTTGGTGTCAGTGTTTCGTGGATTCTTCTGATATGACCAATAAAGATCCAGCCCCTCGGTTAACCCTTTCTTCTCATATATTGCATAACGGGGGTCTCGGATCCGGCAACATTGATGCCTTGAGGTAGCATATGTTGGGTTATTGACCAGTTACCTTCACCCAAAAAGATCACGTTCTCGTGACGCCTGCGGCCAAAAGGACGTGCCACGTCCGCCGCCAAGGTCTGTGAGTGGTGGCGCTGGCTAACACTCCCAGGGTTCTTCTAGGACACATAAATACCCAAGAAAGTGGATGGGAAAACGGCGCCGTGGTAGCTCAATTGGTAGAGCATGGCACGCGAAATGCGAAGGGTGTGGGTTCGGTTCCCACCTGCAGAAAGTTGTTTTTTCTTCCACATTATTTTCCATTATTTTTCGCTTCTTTATTTCATTTAGTAAGCACAAGTAATTTCTCCTATATTGTCCTTGGTGTCAGTGTTTGTTGGCTTCTTCTGATATGAGGATTCTAAAGGGATTTATAGAGTACCAGTGGCACCCACGACGATAATGGAAGAGAGAATAGTCTAGAGGAATCTGAAATCCCACAAGTAACGCCGAAGGAAGTAAAGAAAGCCTTGGGAGCTATGAAAAGGGGGAAGGCAGCTGAGGAGGATCAGGTAACAGCAGATTTGTTGAAGGATGGTGGGCAGATTGTTCTAGAAAAACTGGCCACCCTGTATACGCAATGCTTCATGACTTGAAGCCTACCGGAATCTTGGAAGAACGCTAACATAATCGTAATCCATAAGAAAGGGATGCCAAAGACTTGAAAAATTATAGATCGATCAGCTTACTGTCTGTTGCCTACAACGTATCTACTAATGTAATTGCAAATAGAATCAGGAACACCTAAGACTTCCGTCAACCAAAGAACCAGGCAGGATTTCGTAATGGCTACACAACTATAGACCATATTTACACTATCGATCAGGTGATAGAGAAATGTGCGGAATATAACCATCCCTTATCTATAGCTTTTATTGATTACGAGAAAGCGTTTGATTCAGTCGAAACCTCAGCAGTCATGGAGGCATTACGGAATCAGGGTGTAGATGAGCCGTATATAAAAATACTGAAATATATCTATAGCAGTTCTACAGCTTTTGTAGCCCTCCATAAAGAAAGCAACAAAATCCCAGTAAACAAAGGCGTCAGGCAGGAACATACTATTTCTCCAATGATATTCACAGCGTGTTTACAGGAGGTATTCAGGGACCTGCATTGAGAATTGGGGATGAGATTAAATGGAAAATACCTTAGTAACTTGCGATTCGCTGATGATATTGCCTGGCTTAGTAACTTAGGGGACCAACTGCAATGCATGCTCAGTCACCTGGAGAGGCAGAGCAGAAGGGTTGGTCGAGAAATTAATCTGCAGCAAAGGGAAGGAATATTTAGGAGTCTCGGAAGTGAGCAGCAGTTTACAATAGGTAGCCAGGCACTGGAAGTGGTAAGGCCTTCTAATACATTTACTTAGGACAGGTAGTGACTGCGGATCCGGATCAAGAGACTGAAATAATCAGAAGTATAAGAATGGGCTGGGGTGGGCTTGATAGGCATTTTCAGATCATGAACCGCAGGTTGGCATTATCCCTCAAGAAAAAAGTGTATAACAGGTGTGTCTTACCAGTACTCACGTATGGGGCCGAAACCTGGAAGCTTACGAAAAGCGCTCTACCTAAATTGAGAAAGACGCAACGAGCTATGGAGAGAAGAATGATAGGTGTAACTTTAAGGGGTAAGAAAAGATCAGATTGGGTGAAGGAGAAAACGCGAGGTAATGACATCTTAGTTGAGATCAAGAAAAAGAAATGGGCTTGGGCCAAACATGTACTGAGGAGGGCAGATAACCGTTATTCATGAAGGGTTTTGGCTTGGATTTTAAGAGAAGGAAAGCGTAGCTGGGTGTGGCAGAAATTTAGGTGGCTGGATGATTGGACCACACGGCCACAGGGACCACACGGCCAAAATTAGTACATCACCGGGGTAGTTGGAGAAGTATGGGAGAGGCATTTGTCCTGTAGTGGGCGTAACGAGGCTGATGTCAAGACCTTGACACAGCTGACAGCCACTCGGTGCAGCTCGGTGCCACATGTTGGGTGGCTCCCAGAAGAAGGCAACAACGAAGGTGCCATGACTGTGATTTATAAAAAATATATAGGGCCAACCAAAGTCTTTTGTGGCTTTGTCTGTGACAAACTGGTGGAGTTGCTGGGTACGCGTCTACGTACTCTGACTCTAAGGAACTGGACACGGACAACCTACGCAAAAGCCGATGGCTTCAAAGACTGCCTCCGGAATACTGCCTGCAAGATCTGCCGAAGATGTCCACCACAACCGCAAGCCGGACACCGGAGACATACGGTACGGGACAGCCTACTGCGTCGCTGGTTCTCCACACCACACGCTGGCCATGGCCTTTCCATGGTGAGCCTTTTGAGAACGTGGAAGACTGGCTCGACGAATTCGATCGTGTGGCTGATGTCAGTTATTGGGACGAGCAGAAAAAGTTAAGGAACGTGTACTTCGCCCTAGAGGACTCTGCCCGACGATGATGCTCACCATCTCGGAATCGCTGAAAGGAATGGTTAAGGGACAGGTTTGCGTAGCCTCCAGCATCTTGCAGCTGTCGCCACGGACTGCTGAGATTTTAGTGACCAATTTGAGTCGTGAATACCAGCACTTCGCCCCACGAACTGCCATGACCTATTTGGAGCCAGTCAGTCACTTTCCCGCTTGTTTAGCTGTAGGACACAATGATGGAGATTCTAACTGTGACCTACCAACCAACAGCAATATTCATGTGAATTCGAAATTATCAGGTGAACAACAGGCTAGCATTCGAAGCCTTTTACAGACTTTTGCGGACTGTTTCGCTTCAACATCGAAGGTCAACCAAAGGCCTATTGCGAAACACAGAATTATTACAAATCCCAATGAAATACCCGTGCGCCAACGTGCCTATCATGTTTCTCGTAAAGAGCCAGACGCCAACCGAAATCAAGTCCAACAAATGCTTACCGACGATATCATACAGCCCTTCAGCAGTCTATGGTCGTCACCTGTGGTTCTGGTGAAAAAAAAAGACGGCACACTGCGTTTTTGCGTTGCCTATCGTTGCCTTCTTCGTAACAACGTTACGAAGAAGGACCTTTATCCCCTTCCCCGCATCGACGACTCTTTGGACCGCCTTCGACATGCTCGATACTTTCATCGATGGACCTACGCAGCCGCTACTGGCAAATAGAGGTTGATGAGCGTGACCGTGAGAAAACCGCATTTATTACAACTGACGGACTCTACGAATTCAAGGTCCTTCCTTTGGGATTCTGCTCTGTTCCTGCTACTTTTCAGCGCATGATGGACACGACACTATCAGGTCTCAAGTGGCAGTCATGCCTTGTTTATTTACATGATATCGTTTCGTTTTCGGAAACTTTTTAGCAGCACCTCCAGCGCTTACAAGCAGTTCTTGACGCAATTCGTACTGCTGGCCGGTCTTTAGAGCCTAAAAAATTCCATTTCGGGTATGACGGAGCTCAAATTTTTAGGCCATGTTGTCAGCTACGAGGGAATTCGACCAGACCCTGACAAAACCATTGCTGTTGCTTCGTTTCCAACACCTTCGAACAAACACGAACTCCGCCGTTATCTATGGCTTTGCGCATATTATCGACAATTTGTGGCTAACTTTTCACGGATAGCCGAACTTTTGCAACGGTTGACTGGGGATAATGTTCCGTTTGGCGGGGAGCAGGACCAACAAGAGGCCTTCTGTGAACTCCAGAAACGTCTGCACACACCTCCTGTTCTAGCACACTCTGGCGAACACAGTGACACCGAGTTGCACACAGATGCTAGCAACGTTGGCCTTGGTGCCGTCCTCGTACAGTGGTAAGATGGAGCCGAGCGCCTCATTGCGTACGCAAGCCGCACTTTGTCTCCAGCTGAAAGGAACCATTCCACTACGGAGAAGGAATGCTTGGCCGTTGTGTCGGCAATTGCTAAGTTCCGACCATATTTGTACGGCCGATCGTTTCGAGTTGTGGCAGGTCACCATTCGTTGTGCTGGCTCGCCAATATGAAGGATAAATCTGGCCGTCTTTCACGCTGGAGTCTTCACTTGCAAGAGTACGTAATGACGATAGTGTTCAAGTCCGGGCGTAAACACACCGACGCCGACTGCCTGTCACGTGCTCCACTTCAACCGTCGCCATGCGACTTTGATGAAGGGGACGCATTTCTGTCCATTATCTCAGTATAAGACATCAGCAAGCAACAGCGTGATGATTCAGAACTCCGGCCTCTCATCGAGTACCTTGAAAACCGTCTACCAGAGCGCCTCGTATGTTCATCCGCAAGTTATCCTCGTTTTTTCTCCGCGATGGTGTTCTCTACAAATTGGGTTTTCACTCGACCGCAACCGCCTGCCTCCTTGTTGTGCCTTCTTCACTACGTGACGACATCCTGCGGGCCTCACGCGACGAGCCATCTGCGGGCCACTTGGGATTCGCATGGATGTTTTCACGCATACGCCAAAGTACTTCTCGCCTAACCTTCACCGTGACGTAAAAAAATGCGTGAAGACATTAGGCGACTGCCAGAGACGCAAGACACCACCCGTGCGTACCGCTGGATTTCTGCATCCCACGGTTGCTCCGCGGATTTCTTTTCAGCAGGTTGACAGATCTGCTTGGACCATTCCCTACGTCGAGGGCTGGTAACTGTTGGGTTGCTGTTGCCACAGACCACCTTGCACGTTACATTGAAACCCAAGTTCTCCCACGAGGCACTGCTAATGATATTGCGACCTTCTTGTACATGGTGTCGCATTCCGCCACGGTGCTCCAACAGTGCTTATAACCGACCGGGCACAGAACTTACAGCGCAGCTCGCAGAAAATATCATCCTTCTTAGTGGTACAGTTCACCGCAAAACTACTGCTTACCATCCCCAGATGAATGGGCTCACAGAAATGCTAAACAAAACGATCACTGATATGATTTCCATGCATGTTGACGTAGACCACAAAATTTGGGACGATGTTCTCCCATATGCTCCGTTTGCATACAATACTGCCGTTCAGGAAACTACCGGTTTCGCCCCTGTTCTCTTGGAGCACGGCCGGGAAGCTATCACAACGTTTGACGCAATGCTTTTACCCACCTACTCTTCTAATGTTGTCACTCATGCTGCCGAATTCATTCGATGCGCCCAAGAGGTGCACCAGCTCGCACGAATGCGAATCCGCTACCAACAACAAAACGACGCCGACCGATACAATCTTCGTCACCGCGACATCACTTATCGACCCGGTGACAAAGTATGGGTGTGGACACCGATCCGCAAACGTGGTCAGTCGGAGAAACTTTTGCGCCGCTACTTTGGACCTTATAGGATCGTTCAACGGCTCGGCGAGGTCTACATATGAAGTGATTCCTGAACGAGAAGGCACCACACGCCGTCCCCGACGCCCACGCCTATTCGATGTCGTTCACATCTTTCTCTAGATTGAAGTTATACCACTCCCGCTGCAAAGCTCCACGCATCTCTCACCATCTACGTCTCTCTTAACAGTATCACCCTGGCAATCTCCAGTGCACCAATGCGCCGCATCGAGACGATGCTTCTAGGGTGGGGGGTAATGCCCCAACCTCGACACAGCTGACAGCCACTCGGTGCGATTCGGTGTCACATGCTAGGCATGTTGGGTGGCTCCCAGAAGAAGACAACGACGAAGGTGCCAGGACAGCGATATATAAAAGATGTATAGCGTTGACCAAAGTCTGTTGTGACTTTGTCTGGGATAACATATTACATTATATATATATATATATATATATATATATATATATATATATATATATATATATATATATATATATATATATATATTGTCACGAGGTAGTGACGGTAGCGAACACAGCAGCAGTACTGTGAAAGACAAAGCTAGCTTTTATTGGGCGAACCTGTGCCCACAAAACAGGCTACACTTAAAGCGCAATGAGAGCGCCGAACACAGTCGGCAATCGTCGAAAATCGGATCAGCGGGTCAAGCGCGTCGGCTTTTATAGAGCAGTCGTTTAATGTTTCAGACTAATCGTTCGGACCCGCGTGCCTTCCACAAAGATTTACACCATTCGCGTTACGCAATGAAATCAGATAACACAAGGTTCGGCGACAACAGACAGCCGGGTAGAAGCATCGATAACTTTCCAGAAACGTCGGATACATGCAGGCACACCCCTCGCCGTGCGATTGCAGTTAAGCGGCGAAACGTGGTCGCCCGAGAAAGATATATATATATATATATATATATATATATATATATATATATATATATATATATATATATATATATATATATATATATATATATATATATATATATATATGTATCTATATATATATATATTGTTACGCGCCAAGGAGACCGTTTATAACCCTTACTGATGAAAGGGACCGTTTAAATTAGGTCGCGAAGGCGAGCGCTAGAGCGGCCAGCTGGTTGATCAAGTGAGCGTCGTTCACTTCCTTACCCCAATCGGGACCGCAAGCACGTTCACCGGTCTTTGTTTTCTTCATGCGTAACATTGCTCTCGTCGCAGACGAAGCCCGTCGGGCGAGTCAATCTATTTGTCTTGACGTGAACAACTTCAAGCGGGCGACATAGACCACTTGTGTCTTGGCAGCTCTTCTACCACTCGCCGTTAGGCGAGCTATGTTATACGTGACTTCCATGAGTCTGTTAATAATAACAAATGTCCATCGTAGGTGGCCAAAAGCTTTTGGCATAACCTGCGTTTCCGTACTGCCGTGCACAGCCAGACTAAATCTCCAGGGCGATAGGTTACCGGAAGGTGACGAATGTCGTAGCGTGCTTTTGACCTGTCCTGCGATGCCAAAGTGCACAAAAGAGCAACACAACAAGCTTCTTCGGCAAGGCAGAGAGTCTCGGTGACAGTGGGATTTTCGTGACTACAGAAAGGGAAAACAATGTCGATTGCTTACCAGGGTGGCCGCGCGTACAGCAGGAAGAAAGGGATATAGCCGGTAGTCTCGTGCTTAGCGGTGTTGAACGCGTACGTGATAAAAGGCAGTACATCCTTCCGTTTCTTCTGGTTGGATGAAACATGCATAGATTGCATGTGTACAGTTGTTCGGTTGGTGCGCTCTGTAAGCCCATTCCTTTGTGGATGGTATGGTGTCGAGTGACGCAAGTGGAAATCACACAAACGGAGCAGTTCCTCTACGACGTCCGCTGTGAATTGTCGTCCACGGTCGCTGATGATCACGCGAGGCGGACCATGTCGCAGGATCACATATTGCAGCAGGAATGTTGAAACATCAGGGGCAGTTGCGGAGGGCATGGCCGCCGTCTTGCAGTAGCGTGTGAGGTAGTCGACGCAAATACCTATCCAATGGTTTCCTTTGGCTGATTATGGAAATGGGCCTACGAAGTCAATGCCCACTTGTTGGAAAGGCGTGCTTGGAGGCGGGATCGGCTGCAGGTGACCAGCTGGAGCAGTAGATGGCGGTTTGTGGCGACATCCACAAACCATCCGTTCTGGTGACCAGCTGGCGACATACGTCTCAACAGACTGTCGCATTCCAGGCCAATAAAATCGTTCCTGAATCTGGTAGAGCGTCCTCGCCGAACCTAGATGGCCAGACGTAGGGTCGGCATGCATACCATTCAGAATCGCTGTGCGAAGGCTCTCCGGTAGCACTAGGAGAAAACGTGCGCCAGTGCTGGAAAAGTTCTTATACAGGAGTTCACCATGTACACAGAAATGATTTGCTGTCGTCGAGGTGGTCGTAGTGGTGAAGAGCGGTGTTAATTTATCGTCTTTTCGCTGTTCGGCTTTGAAACAGTCGAAGTCTGGAAAACGCGGCGACACCGAAGCCAGGAGGTGATCGAAGTCGTCGGCGTCGCAGTCCGTAGTGCTAAGTGGCATACGCGAAAGGCAGTATGCATCAGCGTGTCATCGACCACTATTATAAGAGATGGTGAAGCTGTATTCTTGCAGTCGGAGCGCCCAGCGCGCAAGGCGGCCACAAGGGTCACGAAGATTCACAAACCAACACAATGAGTGGTGGTCGGTGACCACTGTAAAGGGGCGTCCATACAGGTAAGAACGAAACCGCTGAACCGCAAATATTACTGCGAGGCATTCTTGTTCCATGACAGTGTAATTCTGCTCGGGCCTACTTAATGAGCGGCTTGCATATGCGATCACGTGTTCGCGGTCACCGTAGCGTTGAACTAGGACGGCACCAATACCTATGCCACTGACATCCCTATGGAGTTCCGTCGGAGATGAAGCGCTGAAGTGTTGAAGAACCCGTCGTGATGTCAGCAGAAACTTCAACTGGCGAAAAGAAGAGTCGCACTCCGGGGTCCACTCAAAGGGGGTGCCCTTTCGTAGCAGGCATGTCAGCGGATACGCGACGTCGGCGAATTTAGGAATAAATTGGGGGAAATAGACACAAAGCCTCAGAAAACTACGGAGCTCCTGAACGCTTCAACGGCTGCTGTTTCCTGGGGATCAGGGCGGATGCCATCCTTGTCGACGAGGTGCCCAAGCACAAGGGTTTGGCGGTCTCCGAAGTGGAATTTCTTAGAGCTTAAAACTAGACGAGCGTTTATGATGCAGTTCAGGGCAATATCCAGACACGAGTTGTGTTCGCTGAAGGTGCGGCCAAAGATGACGACGTCGTCGAGGTAGCACATGCAGATGTTCCACTTCAAGCCGCGCAGAACAGTGTCCATGAATCTCTCTAAAGTTTCCGGAGCGTTGCACAATCCAAATGGCATCACATTAAATTCGAAGAGCCCGTCAGGGGTTGCAAAGGCAGTCTTCTCTTTGTCGTCAGGATGCATCGGAATTTGACAATGGCCGGATCATAAATGTACTTACGAAAAGTAAGAGGCGGTATGAAGGCAGTCTATTGCGTCATCAATACGTGGGAGTGGGTGCACGTCCTTTTTTGTTACAGCATTCAAACGGCGATAGTCGACGCAAAATTTGCAAGATCCACCTTTATCTTAACAAGAATCGCTGGAGCTGCCCACTCGGGACCGCACGCACGTTCACCGGTCTTCGTTGTTTTCATGCGCAACAATATATATATATATATATATATATATATATATATATATATATATATATATATATATATATATATATATATATATATATATATATATATATATATATATATATATATATTGTGGGCATTTAATAAGCTATTTTTTGCCATCTCTACATGATCATCATCATGTGGGGCTCACATGGGGTTTTTCATCATCGCTTGTGGGGCACGCTATTGAGTGTGACCCATGTTTTGGGCGTGGTCGGTTGGCCGCATCTCCGACCCCTTCAACTTCGTCATAACTGCTGCATCACAAGTGGTGCAGTGTGCTCTTCGGTGCTCCGTCCTCTGACTGCCCGCTCAACCTCGTGGAGCTTCGATCAGGTCGCCGATTGTACCAGCTGTTCGCCAGCTGTCGCAGGACGAGCCAACATGCACTTTTACTTCACCATCTCGGCCTCGGCTACCCCAGCCTCTCCCTATTGAATTGTCAGTGAGCTCGAGCGTAATCCCCATCGGTTTGCTGGACTTCGTGATGAAGACGTCGAGGATTTCTGAACGACTACTACCGAGTGAGTTCGGCTAACCATTAGGACGGTGCGCCCAAGCTACATCACTACGCCTTTTATCTGACAGGAGTAGCCAAGACTTGGTTTTTCAACCATGATGCTCATTTCACGAACTGGGGTGCTTTCAAACAGCAGCTCCGCCAAATCTTCGGCACACCGGATATTCGTTCCCACCTCGCAAAAAAGACGCTCGACACTCGCAAGCAACAACTCAGGGAATCTTATGCGCCGGACATCGAGGATGTGCTTGCTTTCTTTGGACGCGTTAACACGACCATGACCAAATCTGACCTGGTTCGCCACATCCTCAAAGGTAGCGGAGTTGTCGCTTTCAACGCTTTAGCCATCATGAACGCCGCTACAGTCGCTGATATGGTGGCTACTTTCCAGCGCCTCGATGAACTCGAATCAGTACGGTTGCAGCCAGATACCATTGCAAACACTACCGCCGATGGCACCACGTTAGGAACAACGATGTCAGCAACGAGAGCTACAGTATATTGGCTTCGTCGCCTGGCCTATACCTTCTCATGCCTCGCATACCAATCTGCGTGACATTGTCAAGGAGGAATGGGCGTCCATGGCTGGTGCAGTGGACATTGACCCCCTAACCCCTAGGGCCCCACCAACGTACGCACAAGTAGCCGCAGTTACTCCAGCCATCGTTCCACAGATGCCTCCAAAACCAACGGCGGCCCACATGGCCTCCATGATACCAGCGCACCTACCCAAACCAGCTACCCGCAGTGGCGTCCACCTCATCCCGTCTGCTACTACTGTGGCTGTCGTGACCCATAGCTCGTTTTTGCCGCAAGTGCCAGCAAGACGAGCGTCGCGTATATGACGTATACGAACGGGATGGCTTTTCGCCCGAAGCTATATTCCATTGTCTAGTGGGCGTGCATGACCAACGCTGTCCTTATGCTCCACCGCGTGGACACTCTCCATCGCCCACTGTAGCATCCGAGACGGCTCCGACGTACTGTCCTGTGAGACCCCGCTCGCCATCACCCCTTCGCCGCTCTACGTCCCCACTGAGACCTGCCTCTCAATTGGCCGAGCGTCGTCCGGAAAACTGAATCATGCAGCGTTTGGAGAAAAAGCTACATTGAACGACAAGATAGAAATGCCTCCATTGCGCCCGTGCAATATGATATTGATTGTAGGAGAAGGTGTACAAGTGGAAGCTTTGATAGACACTGGTGCTAGTGTCCCAATTATACACCGTGCATTTTGTTCATGACTCCCTGAAAGTTACGACCCCCTGTGATGGAATTACGCTACTCGCTGCTCAAGGGGCCGCCATTTCACCTACCGCCATGTGCACTTCTCGTATTGCCATCGAAAGGCTTCTGTATTACGTATAATTTGCAGTGCTAAGTTGGTGGGCCCAGCAGCTCATACTGGGATGATATTTTCTTTCTACGGCGTCCGCCACCATCTGCTGCGGGCAACGCGTTTCCCACACGACCAACATGACCTATTGACTTCATGCAATGACGCACCACTTCACTTGCTTGCTGCAGAAGGTACCGCGCTACCTCCTCACGATCGAAAAATTATCACTATCAAGTTTGATGCCATTGACTGCGGCGACGTGCTCGTATTACCATCTGCAGGCTGTCTCGCGAGAGGGATAGCTTTTGCATCAGGGCTGGTTCGGTTCGATGATGGCTTTGCACTTCTCTACGCTACAAGCCCGACATCCGCAAAAATTCCCATCCTTAAAGCATTACATTGGCTTGCGCCACAAAATCGGAGTCTATCTCTGTTGTTTCCTTTAAAGCAGCTTCCTCTGAAGTTCATTGTGCTGGACAGGCCGCTTCTCCTTCAGCTGTTGCAGCTGCCATCAGTTCCGACCTGACACCTTCGCAGTCGAAACAGTTGCTTGCTTTGCTCTAAAAACATGAAGCTTCGTTTGACGCGCATTCATCTCCGCTGGGAAAATCTTCGATTACGACGCATCGGATAGGGACAGATGGTACATCCATCGAGCGCTGTAGACCGTATCGCGTATCACTAGCCGAGAGGAATGCCAGTGACGAGTACGTCACCGACATGCTCCAACGGAACATAATACGCCCCTCTGCTAGCCCTTTGTCATCCCCCGTGTTTTGGTTGGCAAAAAAGACTGCTCTGTTCGATTTTGTGTCGGCTACCGATCGCTTAACAAGATCACACGCAAGGATGCGTACCCTATGCTGTGAATAGACGATGCCTTGGATTCTCTGGAAGGTGCCAAGTACTTATCCAGTCTCGACTTGCATTCGGGCTACTGGCAGATACTTATGCATGAGGACAATAAAGAGAAAACAGTGTTTCCAACACCAGTTGGGCTCTCCATGTTTAATCTCATGACATTCGGCCTCTGCAGTGCACTCGCAACGTTCAAGTGCATGATTGACACCTTTCTTCATGGCCTGAAGTGGAAGACTTGCTTGTGCTATCTGGACTATATTGTTTTCTCGTCAACCTTCTCTCAGCACCTGAAACGTCTAGATTAAATTTTAACGTGCCTTGCCAACGCTGGTCTTCAGCCAAACACCAAGAAATGCCATTTTGCGAGCAAGACAATCAAGGTATTCGGTCACAATGTGGACAAAGACGGCATTCGTCCTGATCATGACCAAGTTTCGGCAGTTCGGCACTTCCCTCGTCCAGAAAAAAACAAAGATTTGCGTAATTTCCTAGGACTCGTTTCCCATTTTCCCCGATTCATACGAAGCTTCGCCTCTTCACAATTTACTGGGTTCTAATGCTCCCTTTGTGTGGCCTCCCGAATGTGAATCAGCGTTCGCGCATCTAAAGCGCGCTCTCACATCTGAAGCAATACTTAGCCATTTTGATGAAGCTGCTGCTACGCTCCTGCATACGGATGTTAGTGGTCACGGCGTTGGTGGCATTCTCCTACAGCGAGACGACACTTTAGGTGAGAGAGTCGTCGCGTACACAAGGCCCTTTCATACAAACGCCGAAAAAATTTACACCATCACGGGTGAGGAATGCCTCGCTATCGATTGGTCTGTGCAGAAGTTTCGACCTTATCTTCACGGCTGCCATTTTACCATCATTCCAGACAATCATGCATTATTCTGGCTTGCAGCGCTGAATAACTTGTCTGGACGACTTGATCGGTGGATTCTTCGTCTGCAAGAATACGACTTTACTATTACCTACAAGTGCGGAAAAAACACTACGCAATAGACGCGCTTTCTCGCTGTCCGTTTCCTGCGACACCATACAATGGACGTCAAACTACTATCCGTGACAAGCTTTCACACGATCCCTCTTCACACGCTTTCTCGTTGGCCACTGTAGCCATGCCAACACATGACCACAGATTCTTTATATTTCATCTACTTGCCGACTCTTATTGTCGGCCCATGATAGAACACCTTCAAGGAGCTTCGCGCCCGCCTAACACCCGCGTTCGTCGACAGCTGACGCAATTAAAGATTGACAACCGCCTTCTGTGCCGTCATGTCTATCACCCTGACGGTCAACGCTGGTTTCCTGTCCCGGCACGCTCTCTACCTGCTCATGTCCTACAGGCTTCTCGCGACGACATGTCTGCTGGACACCTTGGTTTTCCGAAAACGTATGACCGCAGCAAAGGTCGCTTCTACTGGCCTGGCTTGTCCACCAGTGCAGCGATGTATGTCGCTTCCTATACCCTATGACAGTGTCGAAAGCTCCTTACATCAGCTCCAAGCGGACAACTGGAGCCGGTTCCGTGTCCGTCGAAACCATTTGGAGTCATTGGCATTGACCTGTATGGTCCTCTTCCTGTGATTCTCACCGGTAAACGATGGATTGTGACAGCTGTTGAGCACTTGACACGCTACGCTGAAACAGCTTGTGTGAGTTCTGCCTCAGCCTCTGAAGTTGCTAAATTCGTACTTCAAGCCTTAATACTGCGTCACGGTGCTCCTCGCGTCCTTCTGAGCGACCGTGGAAAAGCGTTCCTCTCGCAACTAGTAGACGAAGTACTCAAGCCTCTGGAACTACACCAGGCACGTACCCAGGGGGGGCCCGGGGGGGGGCCGGGCCCCCCCCGAAATCAACTGGCATACCCCCCCCCCCTCTCCCCACCCACGCCACCACTCCTCACACATTCCTAAAGCGCCGCCAGATCAATGTTGAGACTTCGCAGCTGTTCATCGGTCAGCATTATGCTGCCTTTTTCACTCCTTTTAGATGGCGGTAGTTATCGGCATCTCTTGTGATGTGAAGGACAGTTTTCTCGTAGATTTCGCAACCGCGCGATTAACTCGAGATGTGTACAGTTGTCACCATCTATTCAACCGTCACGCGCATAGCTGTTGCTTTTGTTAGTTCAACCTTCTTTGTTTAGGCTGATCCTGGGACCATGAGAGGGATACGGCTGTTACTCAGCTGGTCTGTACTCTCATGGAACGAGTTGCGGCTGGAGAAACCGTCAATTGCGTTTAACTTATCCCTTTGTCTCATTGTTTCCTTTAGTTACGGCTCACCCCGACGCTGACAGATTCCCGGAACCATATACACGTTATATGGGTTAGATAAGGTGGGAAATAAAATAATGTGAAAGAGCGTCCATCATGAAACCGTGCAATAACCCTTAAACCCATAAGCAAGATGACTGTCGCCCGTTACCTCGTCTTTTTTCCCTAACTGTATAGCGCTTTTCGTGCAAAATTGGCAACTGGAAACAAAAATCGCAAGGAGTTGAGAAATTAGGCGATCTACTAATTAAGGGAGAGCCAAGGCAACAACCAAACTGAAAGCAAAAGCGAATAACAAAAATAGTTAACCGTTATTTATGAGAATATTTATGGATCAACATTTTTTTATTTAAAAAGGAAGTAGAGAAGAGGCCGCCGGAAGTGGAGAACGATTACTTGTTTTGAATGACGCTTCTACAGTTGTCGGTCGAACCGCCTCACGTAGCCACTTCTCTGCTGTGCTTATGTGGGTGTTTTTCTAACCTTTCGCAGTGAACGCAGTACGTCTAGAATTGCAGAGTGCTGTGCTCTACGCGGTCGTATGGGACTGGCGGCCGCACAGCGTTACGCAATTCGCAGAACTGTCAAAACTGATCAACAAGGCGAAAATAACTGATATTCGAAACTATAACATGAGAAGGACTGAAGAAGCCGTAAAAAATGAACGCCGCCTGGAATCAGTAAAAAAGAAACCTGGAATAGGACAAACCATGATGTATGCAGTAAAGGATAAGAAGGATAATATCATCAGCAATCTCGAAGATATAGTAAAAGCAGCGGAAAAATTCTAAGCTGACCTGTTTACATACCCAGAGGAGTCACGATAGTTCACTTAGAAACAGTAATGAACAGGATACAGAAACTCCTATATCTAGCGATGAGGTCAGAAGGGCCCTGCAAGAAATGAAACGATGAAGAGCGGCAGGATAAGGTGGAATAACAGTCGATTTAATCAAAGATGGAGGAGACCTAATGCTTGGAAAACTGGCGGCTCTTTATACGAAGTGTCTGTTGACTGCAAGGGTCCCAGAAAACTGGAAGAATGCAGACATTATACTAATCCACAAAAAAAAGGGGACGTTAAAGAATTGAGCAATTATGGGACCATTACCTTGCTCCCTGTATTATATAAAATATTTACCAAAATAATCTCCGATAGAATAGGGTTAACACTGGATTTTGTCAACCGAGGGAACAGGCTGGCTTCAGGAAGAGATACTTTACAATGGATCACGTCCATGTCATCAACCAGGTTATCGCGAAATCTGCAGAGTACAATAAGCCTCTCTATGTGGCTTATATAGATTACGAAAAGGCATTTGATTCAATAGAGATACCAGCAATCGTAGAGGCACTACGTAATCAAGGAGTACAGAAGGCTTATGCAAAAAGCTTGGAAAATATTGCTACATGCGTGAGGCATCTGTTTGTTTGAACGAGGCGCGTAGGCGCCATCACTCCAGAAAAGAGAAGGAAGAACGAACTAGGCTCGCGCTGTGAATCTAACCGGTCAGCGCTGCAACCGTTGTTGTAAATATAATCTGCAAATGGTTTCTCGTCTTGCTGACTCGTCTTTCGCGTTAGAATATCTACGAGGTTCTACAGCTGCCTTAATTCTACACACGAAAAGCAAGCAGATACCTATAGAGAAAGGGGTCAGACAGGGAGACACAATTTCTCCAAAGACATTTACTGCGTGCTTAGAAGAATTCAAGCTATTAAACTGGGATGGCTTAGGAGTAAAGATCGACGGCAAATATCTGAGCAACCTTCGGTTTGCCGATGACATTGTTCTATTCAACAACAATGCAGACGAGTTACAACAAATGATTAGAGACCTTAACAGAGAGAGTGTAAGAGTGGGGTTGAATATTATTATGCAGAAGATGAAGATAATGATAAATAGCCGGGCAAAGGAACAAGAGATCAGGATGGCTAGTCGGCAACTAGAGACTGTGAAGGAGTACGTTTACCTAGGTCAATTAATCAGAGGGAACCCTGATCATGACAAGGAAATTCACAGAGGAATAAAAATAGGTTGGATTGCATACGGCAGACATTT
Source organism: Dermacentor albipictus (assembly GCF_038994185.2). Lineage (NCBI taxonomy): Eukaryota > Metazoa > Arthropoda > Arachnida > Ixodida > Ixodidae > Dermacentor > Dermacentor albipictus. The sequence goes on along the minus strand of NC_091827.1, from coordinate 111,296,560 downwards.
CCAGCTCCTGACTGGAAGCTTACCATTATTATTGAAAAGTAAGGTGTGCAATCAGTGCATTTTTCCAGTGCAATATGTCCAGTGCCAATGCATTTGCCAGTGCATTTCCCAGTGCATTTTGCCAGTGCATATGGGGCAGAGACTGCAGAGCAAGTTAAGGACCACGCAAAGAGCGATCGAACGAAGATTGCTATGCATAACGTTAAGAGAGAAAGAGATTGGTTTGGATCAGAGATCAAACGGCTATAGACGATATTCTAATTGACATCAAGAGGAAGAAATGTAGCTGGGCAGGTCATGTAATGCCTCGGTTAGATAACCGTTGGACCATTAGGGTTACAGAATGGGCACCAAGAGAAGGGAAACGCAATCGAGGACGACAGAACACTAGGTGGAGCGATGAAATTAGGAAATTCGCGGGCGCTAGTTGGAATCGGTTGGCGCAGGACAGGGTAATTGGAGATCGCAGGGCGAGGCCTTCGTCCTGCAATGGACATAAAACATGATGATGATGATGATGATGATGATGGAGGTGGCGGGCCCCCCCCGAAAAAAAATCCTGGGTACGTGCCTGAACTACACACAATATTACCTACAGCTCCCATTCACAAACGAGCGGCCTAAAGAGCGATTTCATCGCGCGCTGTCAGACATACTAGCCATGTACATCGAACCAGATTACAGAAAATGGGACGCAATTTTGCCATTCGTCACCTTTGCGTACAATACCGCCGCTCAACGAACGACCGGTTACTCGCCATTCTACCCTGTCTATGGTCGTTCGCACTCTTCCTGTCTTGACATCTCTTTCTTTGCGCCAACTGTCCATCGATGTCCATCCCCCTGTGAAGAATGTGTGTCCCGCATTCTGCGTTCTTGCCTGCTTGCCCGCATCAACACCGAAGCATGGCAACGGGACCGCAAGAAGCATCACGATGCCTCTCATCTCGTCGTGTGCTTCTGGCCTGGCGAGGAAGTGCTACTCTGAACAGCAATTAGTACTCTCGGCTTGTGTGACAAGTTTCAGCTACGGTTCATCGGCCTCTAGAAAGTCTTCAAACAGACCTATCCTGTTAACTATCGCGTAGCACCTGTTATTGTTCCTAAGGACGGCCGTGTTCGCGCTTCTGCGGTTGTCCACGTTTCCCGTATGAAGCCTTTCACGAGGCGTTGGCCGCTCCCACGCGAGGGAACATTATTCACAAGGATATTGCTATTCTTGCTCATCTGTACATGATCATCATCATGTGAGGTTCTTCTTCATCATCGCTTGTGGCCCTCGCTCTTGGGTGTGATCCGTGCTTTGGGCGTGGCTGGTCCGGCGCAATTCCGACGCCTGATAAATGTGGTGAGAACTGCTGCATCACAATATATGTATATATATATATATATATATATATATATATATATATATATATATATATATATATATATATATATATATATATATATATATATACCCGAAAAAACGCAGTTCTGGGCCCGGGTAAATATTCACAGTGAAGTAGACGCGCGTATGAAGCGGTTTATTGACGTTTCGCCCGGGGTCCGCCCTTCAGCAGAATACATTCTGATGCAGGCCGGACCCCGGATATATATATATATATATATATATATATATATAGTGAAGAAGAAGACGCGCCTCGCGGCACAGCCGCATCGCCAACGCATGGCTCGTCTCGGCTCGCGCTGTTGATTGCTGGCGTCCGTTTGGACAGTGCTTCGGGCTGCTTCGCCGTTCCCGGTTGCTGTGCCGTTACATTAGGAGCCGCCAATAAACCTTTTCTCAATATATATATATATATATATATATATATATATTCTAAAGGTGTTTATTTGGCAGAGCTCGGGAGCAGCGCAACGTCGACGGGCAGGACAGTCAGAGCTTCCAAGCACGAGAGCCGTTGCTGAGCAGGAGCGCTCGACCCACTAGCGTTTAGAGCCAGTAGCGCTGAACCCACTAGCGTCTCTTCTACAATCTCTTCGCTACAACCACCCCCCGGGAGCGAGAAGGGAGCCGTCCGGCGACCTAACAGCTCGTCACGATGAGCGGGTCGTAGTAAGGCTTTAAACGGTCGACATGGACAATGTCTCGTCCCCGGCGGCGCATGTCTTCAGATGGCTCAACTGGTTCGATGACATAGTTTACAGGAGATGCGCGTTCGAGAACACGATAAGGGCCTTCATACTTAGGGACCAGTTTTGATGAGAGGCCAGGGGCAGTTAAAGGGACTGAGAGCCACACGAGCGCTCCCGGATCGAAGGTGACCGTGGCAGTGGCGTCACCGCGAGTGCTCCTCTGGCGCTCTTGGTCATCGGAAGTAAAGGCCCGTGCGAGGTCACGGCACTCTTCTGCATGTCGGACCGTGTCAGAAATAGGGACGTACTCGGATGCATCCGGCCGGTACGGAAGAATGGTGTCGATGGTGTGCGAAGGGTGTCGACCATACAGCAAGAAATAGGGTGAAAATCCAGTGGTGCTCTGCGTAGCGGTATTATACGCGTAGGTGACGAATGGCAGAATGGCGTCCCAGTTCGTGTGGTCGGAGGCAACATACATTGAAAGCATGTCGCCGAGCGTACGGTTGAAGCGTTCTGTGAGGCCATTCGTTTGAGGGTGGTACGCCGTAGTCGTACGATGAACAACGTGGCACTCTTTGAGAATCGCTTCAACTACTTCCGACAGGAAGACGCGTCCGCGATCGCTGAGCAATTCTTGAGGTAGACCATGCCGCGGGATGAATCGGCGAAGCAGGAATGATGCAACATCGCGCGCTGTAGCTGCTGGGAGAGCGGCGGTTTCAGCGTATCGTGTAAGGTGATCTACTGCCATAATGGCCCAGCGGTTACCAGCCGACGTCAGGCGAAGTGGTCCATACAAATCGATGCCAACGCGCCCGAACGGTTGGGTAGGGCAGGGTAGAGGCTGCAGGCCAGCGGGCGAGAAGTGGGGTGAAGATTTTCGGCGCTGGCAGTCGGGGCATGAACGAACAAACTTTTGAATGCAGTTGTACATTCCTCGCCAGTAGTAGCGTCGCCGGAGGCGCTGGTAGGTTTTGAAAAGTCCCGAATGCGCACACTGTGGATCAGAGTGGAACGATGCGCAGATTTCAGAACGCAGGCTTCGAGGTACAACTAATAACCACTGGCGGCCGTCAGACGTGTAATTGCGTCGATGAAGCAGGTCGTCGCGAATGGCGAAATGGCGAGCTTGACGGCGCAATGCACGAGTGGTTGGCTGCGATGACGGATCAGCAAGGCAGTCTATGATGGAGGCAATCCAGGGGTCCTTGCGCTGCTCAGAAGCGATGGTCCCAATGTCGACGGAAGAAACGTCAAGCTGGGATATTGCGCAACAGGCATTGTCGTCTGGCAAGGGAGAACGTGAGAGGGCGTCAGCATCAGCATGCTGGCGTCCGTTGCGGTACAGTACGCGGATATCGTAATCCTGTAAGCGAAGCGCCCAGCGGGCGAGACGGCCTGAGGGATCCTTCAATGACGACAGCCAGCATAGTGCATGGTGGTCCGTGACGACATCAAATTGGCGACCATACAAATAGGGCCGGAACTTGGTAAGCGCCCAGATGATCGCCAGGCATTCTTTTTCCGTGACGGTGTAATTGGTCTCGGCTTTAGTAAGCATACGGCTTGCGTATGCCACAACATATTCAGGAAACCCTTCTTTGCGCTGTGCTAAGACAGCGCCGAGGCCAACACCGCTGGCATCTGTGTGTACCTCAATAGGTGCCGTTGGATCGTAGTGGCGCAAAATGGGAGGAGACGTCAGCAAACGACGGAGCTTAGTGAACGCCTCGTCGCACGCGGACGACCACGAATGGAGAGGTCCGTTGCTGCCAAGGAGCTTCGTCAGGGGTGATACGACGGCGGCGAAATTGCGAATGAAGCGCCGGAAGTAGGAACACAAACCTACAAAACTGCGCAATTCTTTGACGGACGTCGGTTTAGGAAATTCAGCTACGGCACGAAGTTTGGCTGGATCGGGGAGGATTCCATCCTTCGAGACGACATAGCCGAGTATCATAAGCTGCCGCGCTGCGAATTGGCACTTCTTTAGGTTCAGTTGAAGGCCAGCGTTCGCTAAGCAAGTCAAAACATGCCGTAGGCGTTGAAGGTGCGTGGTGAAGTCAGAGGCAAAAACAACAACGTCGTCGAGATAACACAAGCACGTGTGCCACTTCAAACCGCGGAGGACTGTGTCCATCATGCGTTCAAAAGTTGCTGGCGCATTACAAAGTCCAAACGGCATGACGTTAAATTCGTATAAGCCGTCGGGTTTGACAAAGGCTGTCTTCGGCCTATCGACGTCAGCCATGGGTACTTGCCAATAGCCGGAGCGTAAATCTAGAGATGAAAAGAATTCTGCTCCTTGTAGGCTATCGATGGCGTCATCAATTCGCGGCAGCGGGTATACATCTTTGCGAGTGATCTTGTTCAGGCGGCGATAGTCTACACAGAATCGTATCGAGCCGTCTTTTTTCGTAACAAGGACGACAGGGGATGCCCATGGACTGTTCGAGGGTCGGATCACTTCGCGGCGAAGCATATCGTCCACTTGCTCATTAATCACATGACGTTCCGTCGCAGAGACGCGATATGGTCGTTGCCGCAATGGTGGTTGGGAGCCAGTGTCAATATGGTGCGTGACAGCAGACGCCCGGCCCAAGGAAGGTTGCTCGACATCAAAAGAAGAACGAAATGCTTCTAAGATGCGCAGAAGCTGCGAACGCTGAGGTGGGGTGAGGCCATCGGTAATAGATGAATCGAACACACCTGTGGGCAAAGGGTCGGACGTCGACAGAGAACCGAGCGTGTTGTAACTGGCGCAGGACGTGTCTTCGGGAACATCCGCAATTTGCACGGCGTCGAGCACTTCTACGTGGCCAAGCCATTCGCCTTGAAGCAGCATCACAGGGTATGAGAAGGGGTTACATACAAAAATAGCTGTGGAGCCCTGTTTGACGTTCACAGTCACAAAAGGCAGCAGCAGACGTTTTCGAGTGTAAAACCGGCCCGACGGAGAAAGTAGTGCGATGGCGTCAGAGAGGCTGCTGCCCTGCATTGACACAATCACTGACGAGTTGGCAGGAACGTTTGTGTCGTGCCTGACGAGTAGTTTGTTCGCAAAAGGAGCATTATCGGCAAGCGTCATATCTGCTATCGGCGACAGTTCTAGTTCGGCCCGTGCGCAATGAATGACGGCATCGTGGCGGGCGAGAAAGTCCCACCCCAGGATAACTTCGTGGGAGCACGAGGAAATCACAATAAATTCGACGGCGTATACAACGTCCTCGATGAGAACACGAGCGGTGCACGCCGCAATCGGGTGAATACGCTGTGCGCCTGCTGTGCGGAGGGCGAATCCACCAATGGGCGTCGTAACCTTTCGAAGGAAGCGACAAAGCTTTGCGTCCATAACTGATACAGCGGCTCCGGTATCCACGAGGGCAGATGTGCGCACACCGTCAACTAACACGTCTATCACATTGGTCGGGCTACGTTGAGGATTCCGCGTTTCGACGGCGTCGCAGCCCTTGCCTCATGGACTGCGACGATTAGTTTTCCTCATCCCGAGCTTCGGGACGAGGCCGCATCGGTGATGGGGAGCGTCGGCGTGGAGAAGTTGAGCGGCGGATGTTAGCGGACCGGCGGAATGGTGGTGACGCAGCCCGAGGTTCGTCATCGTAATAAGGGCGCGGAGAACTCGCCATAGAACTTGGCCCATAAGGTGTAGCGCTAGGCGACTGCACGCGACTACAGTAGCGTGCGACGTGGCTGCATAGCCACACGCAAAACATATTGGTCGATTGTCCGCTGTACGCCACCGAGTCGTTGCGGCAGGTCCCATCCATGTGGAAAGACGCGTTGGACGCGCGCCTGGTGAAGTGATTGCATAGCCGGCTGTTGTCGGAGCATAGCGAGGACTTCGGCGTACGTGAGAGGTCCCCGTTGAGGGAGTTGTTGAGGCTGGGGGACGACTTCCGCGTAGCTGAGTGGCACAGCCGTCGGCATCTGTTGGGGCCTGGCAATGACTTCGGCGTAGCTGTGGGGCGCAGCCGCAGGAACACGCTGGTGGTGCTCAGGCAAAACCTCGTGCAGTTCTTGCGCTATGACGCGGCGAAGCGGAGGCGCAAAACTTGGCGTAGGCGCGTGTACCGATTGCGGCTGTGCAAAATCAATCAACGAGAGTTGCCGGGCAACTTCCTCGCGGACGAACGCCTTCATTTCTGCGAGCAACGCTGCCTGGTTGGACATGGCAGCCAAACCAGCGAGGTGTTCATCACGCGGTAGAGATCGACGGGTCAGTGACCGCTGCCTGCGGAGTTCTTCATAGCTCTGGCACAGTGTGACAATTTCAGCCACAGAGCGTGGACTTTTGGCCAGCAACATGTTAAAGGCGTTGTCTTCTATGCCCTTTAGTATGTTTCGGATGCGATCAGACTCCGCCATGGTCGAATCGACTTTCCTGCATAGATCCAGGACATCTTCGATATAGCTGGTGAACGTTTCGCCTGGCTGTTGAGCTCGTTCTCGCAAACGTTGCTCGGCACGCAGCTTGCGAACCGCAGGGCGCCCAAACACATCGGCGAGGGAAGTCTTAAATTCCGACCATGTCTGGAACTCTGCTTGGTGGTTGTTATACCACAGCCTGGCCACTCCAGCGAGGTAGAACAGAACATGGCTCAATTTGGCTGCTTCATCCCACTTGTTATGGTCGCCTACTCTGTCATACGCCGTGAGCCATTCGTCCACGTCAGTGTCATCCACTCTAGTGTAGATAGGAGGGTCGCGATGACGAGGCACCCCGGGACACGCAGTGGGTGCAGGAGGAGGCGTTTGCTGGGAGGCGTCTTGGGGCATGGTAGATGGTAAGGTACGGGACCGGAGTTCCAGGATGATCGTCTGAGGTGACCCCGCACACTCCACCAATTCTAAAGGTGTTTATTTGGCAGAGCTCGGGAGCAGCGCAACGTCGACGGGCAGGGCAGTCAGAACTTCCAAGCACGAGAGCTGTTGCTGAGCAGGAGCGCTCGACCCACTAGCGTCTCGTCTACAATCTCTTCGCTACAATATATATATATGTATATATATATATATATATATATATATATATATATATATATATATATATATATATATATATATAATATACATATATATATATATATATATATATATATATATATATATATATGTACATTGAAGTAGACGCGCGTATGAAGCGGTTTCTTGACGTTTCGGCCGAGGTCCGGCCTTCATCAGAATACATTACATACAAGTACAGTTAATATACATGTGCTTATCAACCAAATGAAGATACGTATACATGAGAAGCGAATAAAATGGGCGAACAAAATGCATCCGAATCGTTCAAAGGATAGCTGACACGTGTATAGACCGATGGCGATTGCAAACGTATAATCTAAAGTACAAAGCATAAAAACGCACCGAAATGAATTGTAAGAACCAATCGCCACATGACAGCAAAACGTCAATATGTGCTCAATATGTGTTATGTTATCAAGGAAACACAGACACAGAAAAAGGGGAATAGCGAAGTACTAGTAGAAGAAGGGACAAGTGACGGGCTACAAAGACAGGAAACTCAATTTTCCTACACATTCATTCATAGCACATAATATAGCACATATTGAGCCCACATTGACGTTTTGTTGTCACGTGGCGATTGGTTTTTAGAATTCATTCTGGTTCGTTTTTATGCTTTGTATTTTAGATTATATGTTTGCAATCGCCATCGGTCTATACACGTGTCAGACCGGAAGACGACGACGACGAACGTGCCAGTAGGCGGCGAAGACCAGCTCCCGCTTCTGAAAATGATTTCGGTGATTTAATTTGAGCCCAGTTCGACTATTGTGGCGATCCCGTAGACACCCGACTCTTGAAGGTGGGTGGCCTTGTTGCGATATTATCGGCCTTTTCCGTCCAGGCTACGCCGCTGCGACGCTAACCCTTGCCGCGCTTGTGTTAGCGCGGCGAAGTGCTGCTGCGGCGCCAGCTCTTCTCGTCAGTGTCTGCCGTGATGGAATGCGAAGTGGAAGGGGAGCTTCTGACTCCTGAGGAATTTTCCAAGGATCTCGGATGGCAAACAGTTGCTGCCAGGCGCTCCGGAGCCAAATCGGCGCCCGTCGAGCGGGTTGGTGCCATTTCTACCGGCGCTAAGCCAAATGACAACGCGACCGCAAAGGGTCACCGAGACCGCAGCAGCGCTAAAGCCAAAATTATTCGGGGTGGAAAGATGCCTCCGTTGCCCAAAGAAGACGCGAAGATCATCGTCAGGCCGAAGGGAGGTCTGAACATCAGCAAGGTGGGGCCGACAGTTGTGGCCGAGGCCATATGGAACGCAGTCGGTATCGACCAGGCGAAGCGGGACTCGGACACGATGTGCCCGAATTTCCAACAAAATATCATGGTCATCAGCACCCCCAGCAGAGAAAATGCGATTCTCTACGTCAGGGTCGAGTGCATCGCTGTTGGCGGCCAGCAGCACGAGGTGAATGCGTACGAGGCAGCGCCCAACTCTACGTGCAAAGGCGTCATCCACGGCATCGCACCGAGTGAAGGCCCGGAGGAGCTCGATCGCAACATTGTCAACTCGAAGAACCCGCTGGCCTTGGGAACCAAACGAATCAAGAGCACGGGCACCGTGGTTGTGGTCTTCGACGGCTACAAGGTGCCAAACTACGTGTCGTACGGTGGAACACTTGTCAGGTGTGCATTATATAGGAAGCAAGTGGAGGTGTGCTACGCCTGTGGCCGCCTCGGGCATCGAGCGGACGTCTGCCCCTCGCCGGACGAAACTATGTGCAGGGGATGCGGCATCGCCAACCCGGACGAACAACACAAGTGTGACCCCAAATGCAGGCTGTGCGGAGGCCGACACTTCACCGCTGCCAAGGAATGCAAGCAGAGTTACCAGACGCCGTACCTCGTCAGACGCAGGCGCGGGGACCAATCCCGAGCCAATAGAAGCAAGTCTCCGGCCCTCGCCATGAGCGAGCGACAACTCCCGGCCGCCGCCGGTCGCTCCGCGGCTCGTGGGAGCTCTAGATCCAGGAGCCCCTCTCCGCCTTCCGGACGCCGTTCCAGGTCCAAGGGAAGATCCCGGTCCAGGGGCAGATCTATGACCAGGGGCAGATCCGGAAGCCGCTCCAGGAGCCGCGCTGTCTCGAGGGCCCGGTATGAGTCCAGTGCCGGCCGGCAGAGGAAGAGAAAGTCGACGCTATCGTGGGCAGATATGGTTGCTGGCGGCGCCCACGCGAGATCCTACCGGGGCCCACGCGACCCGCTTCCAGAGCAATTCAGGGACGCCGAGGTAGCGCGCCTTATGCAGGAAAACGCGGACTTAAAAGAAAGGATCAGAAAGATGGCTAGTGAAATGATAGAGATAAAGAAATTGGTAATCAGTCAGAGTGCTACACCCAACGCGTCGGCGCCGACCGCCACAGAAGCACCAGTTCCGGCCTGCGACTCGGCCGGCGCCGCCAAGCGTAGGGCAGTTTCCAGTAAGGACGATTCAGACTCGCAAACTTATGAGATCAAAGGCATGCTCGCTACGCTCACTAAGAGTGTGCAGCAGTTACAACAAGGCTTAGCACAGGTGCAAGTCGCCCTTGGAGACCCGAGGAGAGGCCTAGGCGCGCTGGCCGATCGCATGGACGCCCTCGAGCGTCTGGTGATCCCGAATAATAATACGTCCGTAACTCCGATGCAGGTTGTTGTTCCGAACGCGTCGGGGACTCAGATCAGGGCTACGAGCACATCGGCACGTCAGAGTGGGGGGAACTTCTTGCGTGCACCTGTGCTTACAGCGGGTACCCCGGACACTTTATCTAATCATGGATAGTTCCAAAGAGGAGTTCAAAATTTGGCAGTGGAACTGCAGGGGGTACTCCAATAAGAGGGCTCCTTTGCAGCAATATTTAAGATCGCTACCTAACAAACCGCAAGTAATAGCATTACAGGAAACCCTCGTCTCTGCCGCATCCCTCTCTGGTTATCCTGCCATCTCCGTGCAGGGCGAAGGTCGGGGAGTGTGCACGTTAATTGACAGGAGGCTTACACACTTGTCTCACGACCTGAAGCTGGCGAGTTGCAAGGTCGAATACGTCATGTCGGAGGTTCTGCTCAACACGAGACAACGCAACCAGCGAAGAAACAGCGTGTTTATTCTCAACATCTACAGCAATCCCAGACACTCGCAACAGCAGTTCAAAACGATACTCAAGAAGTCCGTCGACCTGGCCGGCACCCATCCCTTGGTCGTCGTCGGAGATTTCAACGCACCGTACGGCGTGTGGGGGTACGTCTACGACACGAGCAAGGGCCGGGGTCTGTGGCAGAACGCCAACGAAATGGACCTCACGCTCATCACGGACAAGGCATTCCCCACCCGAATCGGCAACTCGGTGAGCCGGGACACCACCCCCGATCTGGCGTTCGTGAAGAACGTCGAGGGAGCCGAGTGGAGCAACACCGCAATAAATTTTGGCAGGGACCATTATGTGCTCGAGACCCGCTTCGAAGTCACCCAAAGTAAATCCAGGGAATTCACTGTCACGGACTGGGACCTTTTTCGCAAGCTCCGCGGCAACGACAGCGCACCCATCCCCAAAGACCTGGAAGATTGGTGCGAGCGAATCAAGAGTGACGCCGAGTCATCCACTAAGAAGATCGTCAGCGACCTGGAGGTAGAAAAGATGGACAGTAGGCTGGCCCATCTGATCGAGGCCAAGCAGGCGCTGCTTCTAAGATGGAAGGGACAAAGGTTTAACCGAAGATTGAGGAAAAAGATCTCCGAGCTTAAGAAGGCCATCGAAGATCACTGTCGGACCCTCGGCAAGCAGCAATGGGACGAGGTCTGTGACTCGATAGACGGGCAGATGCGTAACGGCAAGTCCTGGGGCATGCTTAAACATCTCCTCGACGAGGGCAGCACCAGATCCAGTCAGAGACACACGCTCGCCAGAGCCCTGCACGAAGCTACCACATCCTGTTTCGGGGACGAGCTGGTTGCCAAGCTCATAGAGAAATACCTTCCCATAAAGCGTGGAAACGAGGAAGACCGGTTTCCTGACTACCTCGGCCCAAGCCGTCCGGAATTGGACGAAGACTTTACCGTGGGGGAAATTAGGCAAGCAATTTTCGCGCTCAAGGGGAAGTGTGCGCCAGGTGCCGACAGAATCACCAACAAGATGCTGCGGAATCTTGACGACGGTTCGATCGCATACCTCACCGAAAAGATCAACGAGACCTGGAAAAACGGCAGCGTCCCAGAGCAATGGAAGACCGCCAACGTCGTCCTGATCCCCAAACCCGGCAAGGCTCCGAACGTGGACAACCTCCGACCGATCTCTCTCACCTCCTGCGTTGGGAAAGTGGCGGAGCATGTCGTCCTCAACAGACTAAACAGATATCTCGAAGAGAACAACATCTATACTCACAACATGATTGGCTTTCGTGCCGGCCTCTCGTCGCAGGACGCCATGAAGATGATCAAACATGAAATCATCGACGGCAGTACCAGAGACACCAGGGCCCTGCTCGGACTCGACCTCGAGAAAGCCTTTGACAACGTTCTCCACGAATACATTCTGGCCTCCGTGGCAGACCTCGAGCTGGGCCCCAGACTATATAACTACGTCCGTTCGTTCCTGACGGGGAGGAAAGCGAAGCTGCGGATCGGCGACTTTGTCTCCGACGAGTTGCTCCTGGGCCCACGGGGCACGCCGCAAGGCTCAATCATTTCTCCTGCACTCTTCAACATCTGCATGATCGGCCTCTCGAGGAATCTGGCCCAAGTTGAAGGTATCAAACACACCATCTACGCAGACGACATCACCATCTGGTGCACCGGCGGTAGCGAAGGGCAAGTGGAAAGCGCCATGCAAGAGGCGGTAGACGTCACGGAGCAGTACCTGCTACCCACCGGACTCAGATGCTCCCCGACTAAATCTGAGCTTCTCCTTTATATAAAAGAAAAAGGGCGCAGACCCAAGGGCTGGAAACCGGTCTCGGAAAGTGACATTCACCTGTTCACTCGGAGCGGTTACCCGATACCCCGGGTCGACACCATCAGAGTCCTGGGTATGTTTATAGAATCACGCGGCGGCAACGGCACTGCGTTACGCAAGATAATTGCGAAAACCGACAATGCTTTTCGCCTTGTCCGAAGCGTCACGAACAGACATCGTGGCCTCAAGGAGGACAACCTGTTTCGGCTCATCAACGCCTTTGTGCTGTGTCACTTCACCTACACGGTGGCCATGCACAACTGGCTCAGAGCCGAGCGGGAAAAGCGTAATGCCCTCATTAGAAAATTCTTCAAGAGAGCCTTCGGGCTGCCCGTCCGAACGCATACAGAGGACCTGCTTCGGCTCGGCGTACACAACACCATGGAGGAGATAGCCGAGGCTCAGGAACGGGCCCAGCTAACTCGGCTGTCCACCACGCCGGCCGGCAGGCGTATCCTCGAGGAACTCGGACTCGCACCAACCAAGAACTTGGCTGAAGACACCCAAATCCCCAGAGAAATAGGGGAGAAGATCGTGGTCGCCCCTTTGCCCCGCAACGTTCATCCCGTTCAGAACGCAGGTCGTCGCAAGGCAAGAGCATTGAATATGCTAAAGCAAGTAAACAGGGACAAAATCGCAGCAAGCTTCGTGGACGCAGCTGCATACCGAGACGGCAAGGCTTTTGCGGTTTCCGTCGTTGACACGCTGGGTAAAGTTATCAACTGTGCTTCCGTCCGGACGACGAACCCAGACGTGGCCGAGCAAGTGGCCATTGCACTCGCCATGCAAGACGGTCGGAGAGACAGGGTGTATAGCGATTCGAAAGCCGCCATCAGGGCATTCCAGAAAGGCCGGGTAGCCGGGCAGGTAGTTCAAATTCTGAAAGGCGCCAAACACGGCAACACCTCCATGCACTCGATTTTTTGGTTCCCTGCACACGTGGGGGCGATTGAGGGGGTTCCTCTGAACCTCAACGAGTCTGCCCACGAGGCTGCGCGTGGCTTTACCGACCGCGCTGCCCTCGGGTCGGGCGACTCTCTCCCCGGACACCGAGACGCTCCTCTCACACACAACGAACTAACTAAATTCTTCTACTTAGAGAGAAGGGTCTTCCCCCCGCCTCACTCCAAGTTAAGCAGGCCGCAGGCGGTCACACTAAGACTTCTGCAAACGAACTCGTACCCAAATCCGGTGACCCTTAATAGCATATATCCAGAGATTTATACCAATTGTTCTTGCGTGGCCTGTGGTGAGGTAGCTACGTTGCCTCATATGCTCTGGGAGTGCGGGTCGCTGGGCCCGAAGTTCACCAAGGAAGAGTGGGACGCCCTCCTGCGAAGTCCCGTCTTTGAGGATCAAATCCTGGCCGTCCAGCGCGCCCGCGATCGGGCCGGCAGACTAGATCTGTCAGTCCCGTCGTGGGATTAGCCAGGTGCGCGTTTTATCGCGCTTTGCTGGACCAAATAAAAGTTTATTCACTCACTCACTATACACGTGTCAGCTATCCTTTCAACGATTCGGAAGCATCTTGTTCGCCCATTTTATTCGTTTCTCATGTAAACCTATCTTCATTTGGTTGATAAGCACATGCATATTAACTGTACTCACACCATGCAATGAATTCTGATGACGGCCGGACCCCGGCCGAAACGTCAATAAACCGCTTCATACGCGCGTCTATTTCGATGTGAATATAAACCCGGACCCAGAACTGCTTTTTTTCTGGCACACACACACACACACACACACACACACACACACACACACACACACACACACACACACACACACACACACACACACACACACACACACACATATATATATACATATATATATATATGCACACATGTATGTGGGGTGAGGGGGGTCGTAAAGCTGGTCAATCCACAGCACCCCCCTCCCCCCTCCTGGTCCAAGACCATAACCACTAAGCAATCACGGCGGGTAAGAATAGTTCGACTAGCCATGAACTTGATCAAGCCAAAATATGTAAATACTCAAGCGCCACATTTACTCTAGGTCTACGCTGGCAATATGTAGACAAGCTTTATTGTATGCTGAAAAGACACTTCAGAGAACCGTAACCTCCGTTTACTTTTCTACCGAAATTACAACCTAAGCTGTTAAACAGATATTTAGGTCTATCTTTATAATTCGAAAATTAGGCAGGACTCATAAGTGGAACAACTTGTCTCAAATTGTGCATCTTATACTGGCCTAGAGCTTTATTTTTAGTAATGACCAGAATGTACCTTCTACCGCAGAATTAGGGATACTCGCCACTCTGGCAAGACTAGAAGGTAGAAATAATAATTGGCTACTGACATATCGAACTATTTGGATCACGCATACTCGATAAGAAAAATTGGCTTAGAAATAAACCTTAAATAAGCAATAAAGCAAGAACAAAGCCGAGACATTCATACTTAACTTTCAGGTTATTCATGTTCCCGTAAGAACAAAATAATGAAAGTGCTTTGAAATCTCGTTTTCTGAAGCGTGAAGGCACGTGCAAGGAACATACATATCTCCTACTATTTGGCACAATGACAGCTTCAAGTACAAGCTGTTTCCCGTAATCATTAAGTATTTGAATTTGTTACTGTGCTCAAATGTCCCATGAGACGCAGCAACACATTCTTAGGCCATTTTGATTGGCTGTTCAATGGTTGCCATGTTCTTCGCCTGGTTTTGCTTATTTACAAAGCTTATTTTTGCAATTGCGATTGAAAACGAACAGTAAAATATATAAATAAATCAATAAATACATAAATGGTAGTGCAGAAAAAGTCCGTGCACTCTAGCCACATCCCCATCTCTCCGCTGATCGCGGTGCTCGCGCTTCTGGAGCCTTGATAAGTTTGAAGAAAATGGTGTTGTTGCTCCTGTGGCCAGTAATTATCTCGCCTAATATTGTGACGGACGTCTCTGCTGTTCTTCTCAACTATGGCATTGAGCGGCAGAACTCTCCCGTCCATCATACCAGACGACGCCAGCCAGACTACACCACCGGCTTTGCCAGTTTTTGTGCTTCTGTCCTCCGACAGCGATATCTTGCAATCTTCAGGGGCTTGGATGACAACGACGTGGAAAATTGGTTGAGATCACTTAAGAACGCTAGCAATAGGAAGAGATAGGATGACACCCTTCATCTCCATAGCTTCAACTTTTATTTAACAGTTGTCGTCAATCTGGTTAAAAAACCAAGTTGTCAATCTTCGCACGAGCGCCAGGTTCAAGTTAAGCTCCACAAACGTCTTTGACCGAAGTGCTCTGTGCAAGATTGGTGCAGAACAACGTCGACGAGGTCGATTGCAACAAACTGCTAATGTTTTCTTGATCTACACAGAGGACTATGTCGACCGCGGTAGACGTTTCAACTCGATGGAGGCGGACGAGGTGCACCACATCATGAAAAACATTTCCGAAGATGTCTTTCAGATGCTTCTGTCTATTACCGCTGACACTGTCTCTGAGACCATTAAGCTTTGTTAAAGCTTAAATGAGTTCAGCAGGCAGCTTCTTCTTAAGCCGTGCCTATCTGCACCAGAAGAAGCCATATCGAACTTTGCGAACGCTCATTACCTTGACCTATTGCTCTCTCAAGGAAAAAAGAAAGTTCGTCGGCAGAATGTCACTCGGCAATTTTCGCCGCATTCCTCTGCCGGAAATCCGCCTTCGTCTTCGCACCTATAGTTTCGGCAGGTGATACAGGGACCAGCTGATGGAGCTATACTTTGTGCCCGCGTGCGCCCGCCGGTGGTGATACCTGTTGCCTATGCCGAGATACATGCACCCCTCATGAATGTGCGCCTCACCTAGGCCGGGGCTGTCACATGGCCACCACATCAGACTTTCTCGCCATTAATGCAGCTCTTCACTTCATTCAGGCGAGGTACTCACCTAGCAGTAGACGATGGTACACCCGCAAGAACTAGGATTTTTTTAGTGTGGCTTATCTAGCCACAATACATGATTCTGCCGTCGCAGCGTTGTGTCATATCGCCCAGACTTTTGACCTAACCGGTATGTTTCACCATACACAATGTCCTCTGCGTCATGAAACCCTGACCATGCATCCCCGTGCTCAGACCATCGACCTCTTGCTGACCGCTGCTCGAAATTGACTCTACACCTGTCTCCTCTCCGACGAATGTATTCAACGTCTACGTGAACGGCATGCCTTCGTCGCACGTGCCTTCGGCGACACTGGTGCAGCGATTTCATTTATTAGATACAACTTTCGCCGGTTATTACAAAAAGTCGCAGTTTCGAATGCGAAGAATCGATTGCGATAGCAAATTAGCAGACAGCTATGCGAAGTAAGGATTGTACTTTTATCGGCCGTATCAACTTCTCAACATTTGCTGGCTAACTAAATTAACAATCATGAGGCGCAATCACGTGAAGTTATTCGAAACGTTTCTATTGCGTCTCTTCAAGAAACCCTCCATGATTGTTCGAAAAATGTTCAAGTCAGCCCCATTTCGCCTGTCTGGCAGGTGACGTCACGAAAACCATGATAGTTCCCCATCTGATCCAACGTGTACACACTGATTACACATGAATAGACTGAATATAGAAAAATTATGAATTGCTGACTTAGAGCTTTCTCACCAATAGTCTTTTGTTATTACTGAAATGTCTTAGGGCTGCGCCCACTTCGCATGTCTGTAACGTGACGTCACAAAGCCACGAAAACTCTCCACGGGAAAGTGACGGGTACGCATTAAAGATGCATTATATGCCCAACAAAAGTGAATTTTTTTCAGAATAGCCTGACAGTTTCCCGTTCCGAAAGGAATTGAAGATGACTTCCGGCCGATTGCTAAGGCACTGACTACTTGCAGCTGCCTGTGAGCAGATTTTTATTTGCGTGCAATAAAGCTTCCTGTGTGGCACTTTACCGTTATAGAGCCCTATCGGCACGTTTACTACATAGCTCTGTCAACACTTTGCTAAGGATCCGTTTTAACGGCTTTCTTAACCTTCCGTTGTATGCCGCCGCTATTTTAGGCCAGCCACCGCAAGCTAAGTAAGGGGGAGTGGACCAATCGCAGACGTCCGCACCACCATCCTTTCCCGGTTATCCGTTTTTACTGCACTGGCTCGACCCCATCGAAACTATCTCCACATGTGGGGCTCCTCGCATTGTGTCAGGCTATTAGATAAGAAAAAACGCTCAAGGTAGTCAATGCTATCTATTTTTAAAGCTAACACAAGTGGCCTCCTATAAACAAGGAGAGGGTGAGATTGGACGCCAGGAGATTCGAATAGTTTTACATTATAGGGCGCAGGGTGTCATCGCGCATATTAAATATGAACACATCACAATGTATGACCTCGGACATTCGCCGTCAAAATGCTGACACTGGAAACACTGCAGCAGCAGCGAGCGAAGTGACCTTCGTGCTGTCCAGCGCTTCAGCACAAACTGCGCACCGAGAATACACATCACACACAAACCTACGTGCCGGCCCCATGCGTAGACTCTGCCCACCAGGCAGATCGCTTTCAAGGTAGGGCCATGCGACCGCCCGACGCCACCCTCCCCGCCCATCGGTGCCTGTTAACGTTAGGTGCCGGAGAGCGGTGCACTTCCTCCTCGCTTTCCTTCATTTCACGCGGGCGATATTGGGCCACTGATAATCGGCTCCCCTCGCAAGCTTTCGCTGGTGCAATCCACTGTGTTATCCACTTGTTATCCACTTGGACTTTGTACGGAACATCATGGCAACGGCAACAGCCGAAATTGTCTGGAGTGTTCGCTTAATTGCTATCGCAATATAAACAGCGACAGTAATCATACAGCAGTGGATATTATTTAGTGGTAAAATGATAAAAACAGAATAATGTGAGACATGAACTAAAGGAGAAAAGCACTGTTAACCTAATAGCAGTAAAACCAAAACGAGCAGAAAGACTATTAATTAGAAATATTTACTTACCTAGGCAGAGGTAGGTTCTGTTCGCTGAACAGAAAAAAAATTAGTACTTTCCATTAGGTTATTTTTCTAAAATATTTTCCATATAAAAACTTCACATAATCAACAATACATTACGTTTCATCGCAGGCAAAAATTGCCCATTATAAAGGATTGTAAAATGAAACTGGAATTCCAAACTCGTGACAACGCTTCATGGGACCTTTGCCTCATTCTGAAAAATATTCTCTAACTGGCAACATACACAAACCACCGACACAATCGTCATCATCAGTCTATTTTGGTGTCCCCTACAGGAAAAGTGCCTCTTCCAGTGGTCTGAAATTTCCTCTGTCTTGCACTAGCTGATTTGAACTCGCGCCTGCCAATTGCCTAATTTGATAACTCTACCTAATATTATGACGTCCTCGACTGTGTATCTCTTCCTTGGCACCAATTCTGTAAGTGTAATTCTGTAAGTGTAGCCAGGTGCATTGCCAGCCTCATCCGCAAATACGTCAGCTTTGTGGAAGGGGACACCCCGACATACAGAAATGCCTGGAATCTATGCTCACAGAAATCCATCCCAGTCGGGAGTCAAAGGCCAACCTTTACATACTAAACGTGAACAGTTCCGCGATTGACAGAGTTTCATGAATTTCTCACATCGGCCACGTCGCACGGAAAGGACAGGCCACTGATCGTTGCCGGAGATTTCAACGCGCACAACACTGTCTTGTGCGATGCCAATAATGACAGGAAAGGGAATAATCTCGACGAGTGTGCTGAAACCCTAGGCATGAACCTCAACACGCACTCAAGGTTCCCGTCACGCAGAGGTAACTCGGTTGAAAGAGACATCACCTAGGACCTGACATTTCTCGGAAACGCAGGCGGCTCGTGGGACAACGTGCAAGAGGGCTTTGGCAGTGACCATTTCACTCTAGAAATCAATATCCGCATCACACGCACTGCTCCCAAGACTTACACCCATGTCGGCGGGACCTCTTCCCAAAAAGGAGGGGTAATGAGGAAAGACAAGAAACCTTCGAAGAGCTCTTGGAAAATCTAAAGATTATGGTGGGCAACGTGACTGAAGAAATAAGCACAGACCTGGAGGTGCCAGTCACGAAGTCCAGACTCGCACACCTCCCGGAGGCCAAGAATGCGTTATGATAAAGAAGGAAACAGCAGGAGCTAAACGAAAAGCTTAGGTCAAAATTAACGGCAATCCACAAAAAGATCAAACAACACTTCAAGAAGTTGAGTTCGCAGCTTTGGGACGAGGTGTGTAACGTGGCGGACGGTAAAATTAGAAGGGGCAGCAAGTGGAGCCTTCTCAAGCACCTATTCGCCGACAGCAACACACCGACCAAGCGTAATGCCCGGCTAACCATCGAAAGGCTCGTTCAATTCTACGTGATAGAAGGCACGATTCCGCGGTACTTTGCTGACGCGCTGGCAGCCCAACGCCCAAATTAGTCGGCCCTCACTCACAAGGGCGGGCACAGAAATCGTACTAGAAGCAGGCATACAGCCCCTGTTCGTGCCACCTGAGAAGTCGCAACCATGCACAAACGCCAAGACGGCAATGACAGTTGTTCCAATCCCAAGAAACACACACCTGATCCATAAAGAAAGGCGGAGAAAAGCTAGAACCAAGGCGACACTTGACAACATGAAACGTAACGAAACTAAGTCATCTTCGTTGACGCGGCCAGATATTAGAATCAAAGCGCCTACGCAGTCTCTGTGGTGGACGCCCAAGCCTCACTCGACAGCGCAGCCACGGTAGTTACCAACTTCACCCATGAAGCACAACAATGGCTATCGCGGTTGCCCTTCGAAGCTGCAAAGAAGCCTTCGTCATTTACGCGGATACAAGAACAGCCATATGGACCTATTTGTTAGCCCTCGTCTCTTGGAGAGCAGGTACGGTTGTCAACAAAATCTTCTTCCCAGAAACAGGAGATTACAACCTCACGTCCCCAGACGTCACATGGTTGCCCGCCCACATGGCCAACATTTCCAAACGTCCTGACTGTAATCCGAACAAGCGGGCACATCAACTAGCGCGAGAGCTCGCATTCCTCATCTTCGGTCCGCCTCCTCACTTCGAGCTAGCCTAGATGGACCTAGACAAGAAATACCCTCTCGTGTCATACCATGAAATCACTTTGTGTCATAGGTTAGGACGAAGAATTCTTTCTCCTCTTCACCAAATCTCAAAAAAGCACAAGCCGTCACTTACAGACAGTTGCGAACTATAACATATAACACACCAACGACACTGAGCAGGATCAATCCAGACCTTTCTTGTGAATATCCACACTGCGGCCACGAATACAACTTCAAATACATGCTCTGGTTGTGCCCTACCAACGCGGGCACCGACTTTCCTGGCCAGACCTCCTGGGACTCAGCGCTCAGAAGCCCAGAGCTCATCGCTTAGCTCAACGCTACCCAGAGGGCCCGGGCCTTCGCCGAAGGACTCTGTCTACCGGCCACGACCTGGGTGGAGCCGCCCGATTGATTTAATGCTTTCTCCTCATGACCTAAATAAAGTTCGCACTCACTCACTCACTTTGCCAATATGTTACCAGCAGTAGAACGCAATGATAAAACACTTTTCTTTTCAACAGTAGGGGTAAGCTTGCCGTCAGGATTCGGTTATTCCTACCCTATACGCTCCAACCCGCTTTTATTTGTAAATTTACATCTCATGATAAGGGTCTTCTGTGAGTAACTCACCCAAACAAGCGTACTTCTGTACACATTGTAGAGGTGGACTGGCGATTATGAATTGTTTTTTTCCTTGCCAGTCTATTGAACATTGCTTTTGTCTTGTGCATACCAAAATTGAGTCCCCCTCTTGCACTTTCTCGGCAAAGGTGCTCAATAAATTTTTGCTAAATCACCTCCAGTGATGCTGAACAGGACAGTGTCACCTGCAACATGAAGGTTGCTGAGATATTCGACGTCGATCCTCCCTACTTAGCTTTCATAGTCTTATAGCATGAATACTTGTTCTAAGAATGCAGTGAATAGCATTGGAAAGATTGTATCTTCTTCTTTGACCAGTTTCTTGAGAACCAATTTTTCACTTTTCCAGTGAAGAGCCAAGATGGCTGTGGAATCTTTGTAGATGTTTCCTAAGATATTTACATATGCCTCCTGCAGTCTTGGATTACGCAATGCCTCGTAACTGGTGGTATTTTTGCTGAATCAAGTTCCTTCTCATAATACATCAAAGCCATATACAGAGTTTCATTGTACTGCGCCGATTTCCCCATTGCTTCATTGATGAGATGCACGAGATTAATTGTAGAATGTTCCTTCATGACGCCAGCCTGTTCTCTTGGGTGATTGAAGTGTTGCCCAGATGTTGCAGTCAAATATGTTAGTGAATATTTCATACACAACTGAAAGCAAGCTAATGGGCTTATAACTTTCGAATTCTTTCAGGTCTTCTTTCTGATGGATTAGTTTAATGTTGGCATTCCCCCAGTTCTCTGGCTCTTGAAGTGGTGAAGTTTTCACTGAGCATGATATTGTTGCGTGTGGAAAGACAAAGACAGAAGAGGCTATTCAAAGGCTATATACACCAAAGCCAGGCCACCAGGCTGACACTCGCTCGCGCCAAGCGCACCCACCAACGTCATCCTCGTTCTCGCGGCGACTCGTCTCTTGAGCATCGCTCGATGATATCGTAATACTACCCCCACCCCTCCGGCGGCAAAAGCACCGTCACGGTTCTGTTAAATATGCAAGGCGCGTGGAGAGTTGTAAGGCTTGAGTCGGGCTACGTGGACAATGTCACTGCTTGTTACAGTGGAGGACGTAGTGGGCGCGGCTAGAACGATTTCATAGGTGACATCGGTCACTTTGCGGAGCACGCGATATGGGCCTGTGTAACAAGAAAGTGGTTTTTCACAAAGGCCAACTTTACGCGAAGGTGAACAAATCAGCACGAGGCTGCCGGGCACAAAATGGACATCACGGTCACGGAGGTCGTAGCGTTGCTTCTGTTTGTATTGAGACACTTGTAGACGAGCGCGCGCAAGTTGGCAAGCATGGCCAGCATGGGCGATCGCATCACGGGCATAATCGCTAGTTGAAGCTGTGGCGGACAAAAGCACAGTGTACAGTGGTAGCATTGGTTCGCGGCCATAGAAGAGGTAAAACGGGGAAAAGCCAGCAATTTCGAGACGGGAAGAGTTGTATGCAAAGGTAATGTAAGGTAGAGCCAGCTGCCATGCAGGGTGGTCATCGGAAACGTATACCGATAGCATGTCTGTAAGGGTGCGGTTCAAGTGCTCAGTGAGGCCGTTCGTTTGGGATTGGTAGGAGGTGGTAAATTTATGCCGTATTGAGCAGGCACGCATGATGTCGTCGATGACTTTGGCCAAAAACGTACGGCTATGGTCCGTTAGAAATTGACGTGGAGCACCATGCATCAAAATTATATCACGGAGGAGGAAGTCCGCAACACGAGTTGCGCAACTGGTCGGAATAGCACGGGTTACGGCGTAGCAGGCCACGTAATCCGCCGCGGCTGCAACCCACTTGTTTCCTGATGTAGATTCCGGAAATGGGCCGAGAAGGTCTAAGCCGACAGGATGAAAGGGCTCAGCAGGGATGTCGAGTGGCTGCACGTAGCCAGCGCGGAGCTGGGAAGGCTTCTTACGTCGTTGGAAAACTTCACAAGCAGTGACGTAACGTCGTACGGAACGGGCAAGGCCTGGCCAAAAAAAACGGCGACGTACACGGTCATAGGTTCGAGATAGGCCGAGATATCCTGCCGTTGGTGCGTCGTTGAGTTCTTCTAGAAGGGTAGAGCGGAGGTGTTTAAGTAATCAAAGTAGGAACTCATAGCCGTCCGGATGAAGGTTACGACGGTACAGAGTACCGTCGCGGAGGACGAAGAGGCGTAGAGTAGCATCGACCGGAGAGTGTTCAAAACGGTCGATGAGTGCTCTGATGCAGGCGTCACTGCGTTGCTCGTCGGCGAAATGAAGCAGCTGTGATACAGAGAATACGAAAGAAGCACTGGCAATATTGGAGGAGTCAGAGTCGTCAACATGGTAACGCGACAAGCTGTCAGCGTCTTGGTGCAGGCGGCCAGACTTGTACACCACAAAATATGAAAATTCTTGTAGCCTCAATCGTAATCAACCAAGCCGGCCTGTAGGATATTTTATCGATGAGAGCCAGCAGAGAGCATGACGGTCAGTGATTACAGAAAAAGGCCGACCGTAAATGTAAGGACGGAACTTTGCAACCGCCCAGACAACAGCAAGGCATTTGCGTTCCATAATGAAATAGTTGCGCTCCGATGGTGCTAGGAGGCGGCTCGCATAAGCAATGATGCGATCCTGGCCACGCTGACGCTGGGATAAGACGGCACCTATGCCATGACTGTTGGCGTCTGTATGCGATTCTCTAGGGGCATCAGGGTCGAAGTGGGCGAGAAAGGGTGGTAAGGTTAGAAGAGTGACGAGACGAGGCAAGGCGGCGGCTTCTCCAGTGCTCCACGAAAACTGTACGCCTTTCTTCAAAAGATTAGTTAGGGGTCGAGCAATTGTCGCAAAATCTGGAACGAAACGACGAATGTACGAGCATAGCCATACAAAACATCGAATGTCTGCGGCTGTCTTCGGAGCCAGAAACTCTGTGACAGCGCGAGTTTTGTCGCGGTCAGGCTGTACTCCAGATTCGTCAACGAGATGGCCTAGAAGAGTGATTTGTCCGTGGCCAAAACTACATTTGGGCGAGTTAAGTTGCAGCTTCGCCTTTAGAAATACATCAAGTATTGTTGTGAGACATTCAAGGTGAGTGTCGAACGCTGGCGAGAACACAATGACGTCGTCGAGGTAGCAGAGGCATGTGGACCAGTTTGAAAGCTTGGAGCAAGGCGTCCATCATACGCTCGAAGGTAGCAGCAGAGTTGCATAATCCAAATGGTATTACTTTAAATTGGTATAGGACATCAGGTGTGATGAACGCGGTTTTTTCTCTGTCAATATCGTCAACAGCAATCTGCCAGTATCCCGAACGAAGATCAATAGAAGAGAATTAGCTGGAACCATGGAGGCAGTCAATGGCGTCGCCTATACGTGGGAGCTGGTAGACATCCTTCTTGGTAATGTTGTTCAGATGACGGTAGCCTACACAGAAGCGCCACATGCCGTACTTCTTAGCCAACACCACAGGTGACGGCCAGGGACTGGAAGAAGGCTCAATGATGTTTTTATCTAGCATTTTGTTGACTTCGTATTGAATTACTCGGTGTTCCGATGCAGAAACTCGATACGGTCGTCGGTGAATAGGCGTAGCATCGTCAGTAAGAATCCGATGCTTGACCTCGAGCGTCTGGCCTAAAGGGCGATAGTCGAAGTCGAAAATATCTCGGTAGGACGATAATACTTGGCAAAGCTCTTCAGCTTGCGCAGAGGACAGGTGCGTCGCAACCATTGTCTTTATGTTGGGATCGTCACACGAGGCTGCCGCGAGGGGCCTGCTAAGGTCGCGAGAACCATCGGTCGATAACGCTGCCACGTATTGGTCGCTGAGACAATCAATGGTGGCGAGGCAAATTCCTTGCGGTAGAATTTGCATTGCCAATCCAAAGTTACGGACAGGCATGCGAGTGCGGTTCCCAGTACTATTAGGTATACTGTTAGGCACTGTAACGTCATACCTTATTGGAATGTCGGGCAGAGGAGTGACGAGGTACTCGCTATAAGGAACTGGTGGGAGAGACAACAGTTCAATGTAGGCTGTTGACTTTGTCTGCAGGCG
Organism: Dermacentor albipictus; assembly: GCF_038994185.2. Taxonomy (NCBI): domain Eukaryota; kingdom Metazoa; phylum Arthropoda; class Arachnida; order Ixodida; family Ixodidae; genus Dermacentor; species Dermacentor albipictus. The sequence goes on along the minus strand of NC_091827.1, from coordinate 111,271,779 downwards.
AAGAAAACCAGTGGGACGTAAGCGGTGCGTCAGAAGGTTCTGCTAGCATCGGCAACTCAAAGCGAAGGGTACGGGAAGAGCAGTCAATAAGAGCAGAATGTGCGGAGAGAAAATCGAGGCCGAGAATGAGGTAGTGGGGGCAATGAACAATAGGAGTGAAGAGGACAGGAGTGTGGCGGCCGGCGATGCTGACGCGTGCCATACACATGCCGATGATAGGCACAGTAGCGCTATCCGCAACGCGGCTGATGCATGCCGATGCTGGGCTGAGAAGCTTTTTCAGTCGTCGTCGGAAGGCAGCACTCCTAATAGAAATATATTGTAGCGTTCCTAGTTAAAGGATACAATAGACGGAAAGTATTGCTATGGAACAGGCGTCCATCTTGTCTACCATTTTTATTCTCTCTTCTCTCTTCTCTTCCTCTGTCCTCCCGGTTCCCGCGCTTCTTCATCTTCTATTCGAAGGCTCATACCGCTTCACCCTTCCAAGTTTCTTTTGCTAACCCCTCCTGGGGTAACGCTTGAAAATGTTTCCAATCGAAGCACATTCAACTGAGCCCCGTTCACCAATGTACCACACAGCCTTCAATATTCCTTTCTGAGTGGCTGTCTTTGTCACAGAGTAAGGACCATAAAATTTGGCACTGGATTCTCTTACTCCTTTCCTAACTAGGATGAGGTCGGTGACTTGAATGTCTGGGATAGCTGAGCAATGTCTCTTGTCAATTTTTTTTTTCATTCGTTTACGGTACCTCTCCTCCTGTGATTTTTGTTTCCTTTCCTCGACGATCTTGAGATTTTCTAACAGCCCCAGTTCAAGGTCCGCTTGAAGAATAGGGGTCTCTCCTGAAGAAGCGAACTGCGGGCTGCATCCCAAGCCACTGGTGTAGGAGCGATTGTGATGTCTTACAGCTGCTTCTAAAGAGCATTTCCATCCACCAGGGAAACTATCGTACATCCTGATGTATTGCTTCACATAGCGTATAGCACGCTCTGCAAGCCCATTCGCCGCGGGATGGTATGGTGCACAGAATTTGATTGATATATTGTGGTCTCGAGCCCATCTTGCTAATTTTTCACTCTTGAACGCTGGTCCGTTGACACATGCAATCTTCCTGGTTGTCCTAAACATATCCCGTTGGAGGAGGGCGATGACACTATTCGCATCTTCTTGTCCTGCCCGTGCCGCGACCATCCTGGTGCACTCATCTATGGCCAGAAGAAAAGCTTGCGTTTTTCGGACTCCTTCGCGTTTCTTATTTAGCTCGGCAAAATCCAGGTGTATAACTTCAAAAGGCACGTTCGAGTGGCAAGGTATTATCAAGGCGTCCGTAGGCTGCTTGTATTTCACTTTGTTGACTTGACAAATGTGGCATGAACGAACGTATTGATTGACGCCTTCTTTCATGTGAGGCCACGTAAATCTCTTGACTAGCTTGTTGTAGGTGCGCCAAAATCCGTCGTGTCCTCCAGATTCTGGGCTATCGTGGTACAAATAAAGCACCCTGGGAACCAGCGTTGGCGGGACTTGATAGCGACCTGCCATAAAAATTAATTGTTCAGTGCCTTCCCACAATTTTACTTCATTGATTTCTTCCGATTGTTCTTTATTGGCCTGTATCATCAGTCTAGACAATGCATCTGCATCAGTCAAAAGGGGTCCAGGTCTGTGGGAGATGGTGAAATCAAACTGCTGCAAGTAGTTCACCCATCTGGCGATACGTCCCTTAGGTTGGGTCATATTCAAGAGATGAGTGACGTTTCTATGAGACGTTTCTGTATATAAATCCTGCTCCCGTGGTAAGTGGCAAATCCTTTTAGCAGAGCAGCTTCGTTTAGGTCTTTCCCCGAACTTCTCCTGGTTGGGTGCCTGGCCGCGTGTGCTGGCTAGTAAACAAGGGCGGGCCAATACTGGAGTGATTACGACCAAAGTTGATGACGTGCGCTCATTCTGATACCGGTTCGAGATAACCTTTATAGGAACGGTTGTAATCTAATTTGGAAAGCGGGTCGATCTAGCCCACCGTGCTACGTCAAAGCACCCACACGCCGCATAGCATTAACCCCAACACAGGTGGTGACAACACAGTACAGTTCAAAGGGTAAAGTGAAATCTGGTATGCGTAGAATAGGGTCAGTAGAGATTCTGTGCACCAGATCACGTTAGACTCTCTCACATTCCTCATCCCACTCAAATGGAACTTCTTTCTGTGTTAGGCGCGTGAGGCATCTTGTTTTGATGGCAAAGTCTTTTATGAAGGGCCTGAAATGTCCTGCTAATCCCAAAAACACACGCAATGAGTGTACGTCATATGGTTTTACCAGTTGGGATATCCTCTCGACGGACTCTTGTTTCTTGCTTTTGGTAGTCCCATCAAAGACTCTTCAAGAAACACCACTTTTCTTTGAAAGAACGCACTTTTCTTAAAATTAACCTTGAGGTGTGCCAAGCTCAAGGCATTTAATACCTGGGACAGGTGTTCCTGATGCTCCGTCTCGTTTTGGAGAAGACGATAATATCGTCTATGTACACGTTACAAAAGACACCTAGGAAAGGCTTCAGAACTTCCTTCATAATCTTCTGGAACCATGCTGGTGAGTTTTTCCAGCCGAAAGAAAGCCAGTTATACTCGTACGGGTCGAAGGGCGTGATAAAAGCAGTGTACATTTTTGTTTCTTCGGTTAGCGGGATCTGCCAGAAACCTTTGCACAAGTCAATACGTGAAAAACATCGGCAACCACCTGTCTCATCTATAATCGTGTCTATCTTCGGCATGGGAAATGGTATAAGTTCTGTCTGTCGGTTGAGAACCCTGTAATCTGTGCACAGTCTGAAAGTTCCATCTTCTTTCGGCGCAGTAGTTATGGGAGAGGCGAAGGGTGACACCGAAGGCCGGATTATATTGGCGTCTAGCATCTCCTGCAATTCCTTCTTCAACCATATCTTGCGCTCTCTTGACATGTTGTAAGGTGATTTTCGGATGACGGTCCTGTCGGTTAGTTCGAAAGGCACCTTGTGTGACGTCATCGCCGCTGGATAGCTTCCTATGCATACCAGTTCAGGATAGGTCGTTGCAATATCCTCCACGCAATTGACAACTCGCAGGTTATCTTTTCTATCCGGCTGTGTCTCTTGCCTTGATAGTCCTTCCACTAAAACCGCATCGTCCCAGTATACGTTGATTTTTAGTTTCTTTATATCTGGTCTGGATAGCAGAAAGTCATACGTCACCCCCTCAATCACCAGTACTTCACTCTCTATTTCATGACCTTGGAACTCGATGTTTACTGAGGCCCACTGATTATGCATTGTCACTTTTCCATCGTAGCTTTGCACCCGTAGTACTCTTCCACTATGCAGGTGACTTGCATCTACCAGCTTGGCATATATTATAGACACAGAAGCACCGCTGTCAACCAAAGCCATCATGTGTCTGTTTCCCACTTTGACAGGGATGTGAAGTAGGCTAGAGCAAGTTAAATAAACAGTCTCAGTTGTGGTCATCGGGTCGGACTGATCACCCTTGTTTATCAGTTTTTTTGTCGGCGGAGCCTCTTCAGCGTCCGAAAGTAGGGGGACAGGGTCGCTGTCGACGTTATTCACCCGACCTCTGGGAGCGCGCCAACCCAAGGTGTCTGTGCCGCCTGCAAGGCGGCGCGGTTCTCGCCGATTACGGCTTGACCAATCCGCGCCGGACCGTGTGAAGTGACTGCTTGAGCGAGCGCTTATATTTTCTTCTGAAGTAAATGGTATGTCGTGAAGGCACTCCAGGAGCCCGTCCATAGTTTTAGGTGACCGTATTTGCACTTGCTCCAGGACTTGCGCGTGCAGTCCGTGCATTATTAGTGCTACTACGGCAGAAGGAGGAAGCATAGGCTCGGCCAGCTTTAAAAGGCGGCGTTTGTCAAAGAAATATTCCACGAGGGAGCCTTGCTTGAATTTGAAATTAAGCGCGGCATCCCACCTTTGCACTGGGTTGCTTCGGAATGTCGTCAAAAATTTTTCTTTCCACTGATTCCAAGAGTTGCCAGCCTCTTCAATAATGTGCAAATCATACCACTTCCGTGCAACACCGCTTAAGTAACTACGCATGTTAGTAATCTTGTCCTCATTAGAGTGCCAGTTGTTCTTCCCAGCGGCATATCCATAGAATTCAAGCCAACCTTCTGGACGTGAAGACATGCCGTCGAACGCATCGGGTTCTACAAATTTAGTCACCGGCTTCTCAGCGTTTAAAAAGCTTATAAGCGATGCCACCAGCTGGTTCTGTTGCGAAATCTGTTCTTGTTGTAGCCGAAGAGCTTTGAAAACGAGGCTCACCTCTTCCGTCGACGACTGTGATCCAGAGTCCTTTCGACGCATCGCTTGAAGAACTAATTCGTCGAAGATCGCCAGACGCAAGTTCACTTTTACAGCACCCTTCCGACGTAGTTCATCAGTGTCCATGGAAGCCTTCTCTAAAACCAAGTTCACGAGTTCTGCCGAGTTGAGTTCGCGAGGTAGTTCCACCACTGGTTCCTCTTCAGCTTGGTATCTCGAAAAGATGATCTTCTCTGTGGAGGTCTCCTCAAGGAAAAATGTCACCCACATGTTGGAGTCCGCTGTCGGCTGAGCCAAAATAATGTAGCGTTCCTAGTTAAAGGATACAATAGACGGAAAGTATTGCTATGGAACTGGCGTCCACCTTGTCTACCATTTTTATTCTCACTTCTCTCTTCTCTTCCTCTGTCCCCCCGGTTCCCGCGCTTCTTCATCTTCTATTCGAAGGCTCATACCGCTTCATATATGTTCCTGCATCGATGATTGCCGTGACAGGATAGCCATCAACGTCAACGTCAAGAATGTCTCGGTTCGTGGGTAACGTGAGCAGAGGATTTGAGGGCAGGGTCGACAACACAGCTTCACCTCCAGAAGTTGCAGTGCCTAGTTTTCCGGCTGGATCCGGGAGGCGTTAGGCGGTGAAGAGAAGCGACGGGGTTGGGGCGAAAGAGACTGATGGCATCGAGGTGAGGTCGAGCGGCTGTAGCGAAGGTTCGGAACAGGAGCATCAGTGGCAGTGGATTCATGGCGGGTGGTATAGGGAACGGAAGGTCCAAACGTGCACAGACAGACACACAGACAAAGGTGTACAGACAGAAAAGGCTATTTACAGGCTATTTAAACTGGAGCCAGGCTGCCAGGCCGACACTCGCTCGCGCCAAGCGCACGAAACAACTTCTTCGTCGTTCCCGCTGCGGCTGGTCTCTTGAGCATCACTCGATGATATCGTAATACTATCTTTCCCATCTTTCATTAATTCGACTGGTATTCCATGTTCTGCCGCTGTTTATCACTATTTTCCGTGAAGTCAGCCTGGGTCCTCTGTGTACTGTAAACGCAAGTGTAGAATTCTATAGTTTTACTGTAATGAACCGTGTACTTGTTTAACTTCGTCAGGTGAGCGCTTTTCACCGCTTTAGCGGATGTTATGGCCCAGCGTAGGACGCGCCTGCATCTATCGAAAGTTTCTCGAATGTTATCGATGGCTATATCCGCTCTTTGCGGTAATGGAAACTTGTATAATCTGATGGCATGTGCGACGCAAATTGCTTAGTACTTTCTAGAAGACACGCAGACAGTCGATCAGCGAGTAGTCTGGAGCATTCAATGTTCCATCCATCGATCCATCCATCCTCTTACACCAATCCTGGGGCCTATTTGTCTACTAGACTGGGCCACCAGATATGTCCCTGTGGTTACGACCCCGTCGTCGTCGTTCTATCATCGTTATTGTTGCTTCGTATTTTCACTGTTGCCGTGCCGTCATCACGCCTTGTGCGCTAAGTAGATAAACTGTCTTCAAGCTTGTTACACTATGCATGTGTTCATGGTCCTGATACAGCCGCGATAGCCGTATTATTATAGTACCAGCATTTCTTATCGGGCTTTGGTCATGCCATCCCCTTCACTCCTTCGCCATGATACAGTCGTCATCCAGTCGTGTCACACCTTTGTTGGGCGGAGGAGCTGGGCGGATGAGATTAAGAAGTGTGCAGGGACAACATGGCCAGAATTAGCACATAACCGGGGTAGCTGGAGAAGTATGGGAGAAGCCTTTGCCCTGCAGTGGGCGTAGCCAGGCTGATAACAGTGATGATGATAATGACTGCGCTTAATCTCATTGTCCTCATTCTATCGTCAGTATTGCGTAGGCTGCACAAAGTCTTCATGCAATCATCCTCAGATCGTCGTCGTGGTGCCGCCGTGATTGAACATGATGGAACATGCCGCCGTGAACATGATTGAAACTTTGTCTTGGTAGTGTCGTAACCAGGTCTTGTCCCGTCGTCGTCGTAACAGAGTTGTTGTCACAGCATTGTCGTCATCCCGCCGTCGATACGCTGCATTTTATTAACGCCACCTCTTCAATAACGTCATGCAATTGTATTGATGCATTTGCCATACCGCCACCGTAGCTCCAACGATATCACTCCTTCTTCGCAATTCCCTCATAATTATGCTTTCATCAGGTAGTCGTAAGTACGCCTCTGTTGTCATGTCATCGCTGTCATTGCCTCGCCATCAGAGTTCCTAACATGGAACGGCTATCATGTCATCGCTATCATGCCGTCATATTCTTGTCACCTGAGTTGCACCTAAAGCATCATCCAGCTCTCGTCTTCACCGCCATGGTTGCTTTGTGGGTTTGCCGTTCCGCTGCTAATCACGAAGAGGCGATATGAAATCCCTGCAGCGGCTTCCGCATTTCGATAGAGGCGAAATGCAAAAACTCCGTTCACCATGCATTGGGTACAAGGTAGAGAACCCCAGGTAGCCGACGCCTCTCAATACAGCGTGACTCGTAATTGCGCTGTGGTTTTGGCCCGTTACACCCCACACCTAATGTTTTAACCCTCCTCTTGCCGTCATCGTCATCTAATTATCGTCATAGAGTCGGCGTCACAAACTCGTCGTCATGCATTCCTTCTCACAGCGTGGCTGCAGTTCCGTCGAAGTGATTATAAATGCACGACTCTCGTCAGGCCGTCCTCGTCGCGCTACCACCTTCACACAGTCATCAATACATCCGTATCATCATATCACTGCCGTCATGGTGTTTTACCATGAACATCCCTGCAGTAATGTCATCCCATTGTTGTCATGCCATGGCCTTGTTACCGCCTCCGTCAATCCGTCCACGTCATTGCTTCTTTGTCATACTATTGTAGTCATGATTTAATCAATAAAAAACCTATTAGACGCTCTTTTCATACCGTTGTTCTTATTGCGTTGGTATCAGACAGTCGTTACTGCGCGTTCGTTGCAATAACGCCGTGGTCAAACCATTGTCGTTATTCTAGCTTAGTCATCTTATAATCCAATACAATCTTTACTGCACACAAAAGTGGACGCCATACCATCGTAGTCATCTACTTATCGCAATTCAGTCGTCATGAAGTATTCATGTCGCGCTGCCGTCGTTATACCACCCTCCTTATTTGAGGAATCAACATCTCATTTTCGGCATACCGTTGCTGTCATACCGCCTTTCTCATTGAACTGTTACTAATGGCAGTGCAACAAACTTGCAATGCGGAGGTTGTGGGCTAGGCTCCCACCGACGCGAAGATGACTTTTTGTCCGCTTTCATTTCCCCTTTTCTTTATTGTTTTTTAGATTTCAATTTCAACCACAGCTAATTTCCGCGATGCTTTCCTTGGCTTCATTGTCTTTTAGCTTGAAGTGGGCATGATATATACGTACATATTACCACGTGTCTTTAAAGGGGACTGGTGACGTTAAATGCACATTCACACCGAAAGCGGATCGTCTAAGCGGCCAAGCGGATTTTCAACGCGGTGAGGTGGTGAGCGCGCACGCCTGTTCAGACCGGACGGCTTGCCTGACGGCACGCACCGCATGGGAGGCGGAGCATTTAGCGGTATCGTGGTACACGGGTAGCCATCTCTTGGCACTGGTTGTCCATCCTCAACGCGCGCGCGAGCGTCGTCACCGCACCACCGTCGTCTGGCGAGCCGCCCTCGCTTGCTAACCACTTGTGGAGAATGATCAGCTCCGAAAAAAACGACGAAATAGCTGGCATTCTACTCGCCGCTTCTTTGGCAGCTTTTTAAGACGAGCACCAGAAAGATCGAAGGAAGACAACCAGCCAACGCCGCTGGTGGGTGCGCCCTGCCTTGCAAGAACGGGAGGGATTGCGTCATGCGAGTGCTTTGATTCTTGTATTCAGTGTCCTTGTATACGTCGTGTCTCTTGTCATATAGCAACGGGCAACATTTGATTGTGGCGATCAAAAGTACAGCGCAAAATACAGCTGTCTCGGTGGATGCTATTTTCCGTCAGCTTGTCTCCTCGAGCCCTGACTGGCTGCGGTAAAGCGGGAAGCTCCGCCGGGGCGGAAGATATCTCTCCGAGAGCGATCGGGCTGCCCGCCTCGTTTTCCGCCTGCTCTGCCCGCTCGGCGAGGAGGTTTTCGCCGCTTCCCGCTTTCCGCCTGCACGCATTGCCCGCCCTGCGTTCGGTGTGGATGCGCCTTTATTGATGGCTTCTGGAAAAAAAACGGCGGTTAGCACGCGGACTTCTTTCATCTTGTCCTTGCCCACGTCTGCTATTTCACTCTACTCCTCACTAGCACATGTGACGATATATACATAAATCTCTTCAACCACTTTCCTGGAAATCTGGGTTTATGGGCAGGGCAAAAGGATAGACAGTTGGGCGAGTTGGTACGGTAACATGATCTTGGCTTGTAGAGCGAAGTGAACACGGACACAGAAAGGAGCCGACAGGGACGAGCGCTAGCGCTCGTCCCTGTCGGCTCGTTTTTGTGTCCGTATTCACTACGCGCTACAAGCCAAGATCATGTTTATCGGGAGTTACTGATCAAATCAAATATATGTATATATATATATATATATATATATATATATGTATATATATATTTATATATATATATATATATATATATATATATATATATATATATATATATATATATATATATATATATATACTTGCCTTGAGCCGCTGTCCTGCAAAACTGGGTGTCTGCCCGGAACAGTGCACGGTCGAACGTTAGTGTACGCCAGGCTGCCGTGCCGAAGTAATAGGGTTCAAAGCTATCCATCGGACAAACTTGAGTCAGTAGGCATGTGGCACTGTGTGCCTAGTAGTATGTGCCGCTCTTCAAAACTGTATGTTTCTAACGTGAGTCCATGGTGTTACGGTGTGGTGCATCTGCCCTGAGTATGTACCGCCCTTCAAGGATTCTTTTTGACGGTGACTTGGAGCAGTGTGTACGGGCCACTGCATCTGTGCTGCGCTTCAAAGCTGCTCTTTGATGCTAACTTCGGTATGCAGGTAATTGCCACTGTGAATATGTAGCTCTGCAGTGATTGAAACTATCCATATAGTTAATGCGATGCTTGGTGAAATGGGACTTGTGCCGAATGTGGAAGTTATGGTTGCGCTAAGGTTGCACTGGAAACCAGCGTGCAGTAGCAGCAGGGCAACGGGAGAGGAGTTCAGGTGCATACTGAGCAGTCGATTTTGGGATGGGAGATTTAGGCCAGCCAAATGTTCCATAAGAAATTATTTAGAATCATTTCACGCTGGGCAGAAGCCAACGCGCTTCACATGGGCTACGCAAGGATTCACATGGGCCCGGCGATTCAGTAAGCTGCACCACATGTTCATTGGTGTGTGCCGATTTTCAATCAACAACTGTTTAGCGAACGCTCCAATTCACACGCTTTGTACCTAAAACCATTCGAAGAGGGCGATGCCATTTTTTTGCTTTATTACGGCAGTGCGAAACTCATAACCGTAGACAGTCATTGTGAGGTGGGCTCTGCCAATATTTTTGTGATAAATATTTCTGTCGCCGTTCTCCCTGTTTCTGAATTTCTTCATTGCTGCTTTGCTGCCGCTTTCAAAGGGAAGTCGCTCTATCTGTTTTTTTTTTTGCTACGGGTTCACTTATAGCACGCACGTGGAGACCAGATGTCTAGATGGTATACCTGAGCGCTTTATTACGCCTGCACTCTAGCGGTAGCCGTAAAAACTTCAGATTTAGTGTCGGTCCTGAAGTTCTTCACATCGGTACCACCGAAAATTGGACAAACCACATGGTCCTTCACCGTCTCGTATACGTCCGCTTAGCACGTGCCACCAGAAACAAACGAATGAGTAGGGAACAATAGCTGCATGGTTCTGTAGTTTACAGGCCCTGTGTACTGTAAGAGGCACTGCGTAGAGAAACAACCTCCCAAACGGAAAGCGAAAATTTGTGTTATACCTAAGTTGTTTGCGTGTGACAAAAGCTTTATACGAAATTGAGAGTATACGATGGGGTATATCCACATTGCAGTCGAAGCGACAATTAAAATGAAAAAAAAAATTTATTTGAAATGTAGAGCATACCAATGTTCCGTGTATTTCTTTGAAAGGCATGTACATGAAATACATGTACTATGAAAAAAGTAAAAAAAAGTAATAATAAGGAAATCAATGTTGTGCACCAAAATTTTACCTGAACTGGAATGCTCCAAACCCCGTTAAGAGATGTTTCACAGCAGACAAACATGATGAGGCAAAGCGACGCATGGCACACTTGAACACACTTGAAAATTGAACAACTTATTTTGGATAAGTATGCTTGCGCGCCGCAATGATATCAGCAAGGCGGCTTCACCAATGGCCAAAGCCGCTTTATAAGCGGCTTGATTGCGAGAATTTGTAGCGCAGTTGCTTGAATAATTGATATGTGCGTAATAACTTTCAATATAATCGCAAATTGGTATTCCTGCACCACACATTGCCCTATCACTGGCCTTTCCTCACCTGGCCCCTTGGTAAAAAAGAAAAATGTCGAAAGGAACCGAATCTCTAAAGGCGGACGATGTCTGCGTATCTTTGCGTCAAATACGATACGAATAGGAGATGACATGAGTGCATAGTGAACATGTAAAGGACAGTGTCACAAAGATATAATCGGCATTTCTTATCAAACCACTTGAACAAACCCGTAGGCTGATCTTGTCTTTTTAAGCCACTCCACTTGGACTCTTTTTTCTTTATTTTAACCAAACGAATTTTTTTTCACGTTCTTGCTAATTTTTCAACACGGTTGCCCTTCCTTTCACAGGAGAATGACTCTGGTAAAACCTCGCAGTGGGTATCAATTTTCGAAGAGAGCGACTGGCACTTAAGAGTGAGAGCAGTACATCTGGGGTGTCAGATGTTCGCAAAAAAAGGCTAATGCCCCTTAAATATCTTCATTCCAGTGCTCCTCTACAAAAGTGTCTGTTGAAGCTCAGAAACTTCGCGAAGGTAAGCTGTGCTTCATCCGCACGGAGAGTGAGTCATAGTCATAGGCTGCCTTAAGCTGCTTCGGTGGATTATGGCCGCTTTCTCTGATATAAAATTCGAAAGGCGTGCTCTGCACAGCTCTATACTAAAAAATGGGGCCGTGAAACGCAGGAAATGTATTTCAGTATAAATGCTTAGTACGTAGTAAGAGCTAAACATAGAGAATAATTCTGTAAAAATATTTTGCTTTGCAAAAGATGTGGCTCTGTAGGCCATATTTAAATGTCATTTTAAATTCATTGAAAACTCATTTCCCCACCGACTGATCGCAATAGTGAACGATGTCCCAAATTCATGGGCATTATTAATAAAATATTTCAGGTAGCTCAGTTCTCTTTATTCAAATTACTTTTTATAACGACAGTCCCGAACAAGCAGCCTTGATACCTTGAGGTATCCTGCAACACCTTACTTGCCTATTCTCCCGAATATATTCAGATATTATTTGAAGCGCTGGCTTTACTGTGTGTTCCACTTGCGCCTGCGTGGCCGTGATTTGGACTGACTAACGCTGCCACGGTTTGGTTATACACAAGCGCCAAGCAAACTACACTGTAAGAAAGGCGTCACCTAAAGGTAGAGCACATCACGTGCCACTGGGAAATAGTGATGTGGTTATCTACTTCACACTCATTAACCTTTACATTATATGGCTATTATTTATGCAAGTCTGTCATTTCCCCTACGCTGTGCAAGCTCACGAAGCTACTAAGCTAGAATACATAAATAAATATAAAATATTTGCACGATATATATATATATATATATATATATATATATATATATATATATATATATATATATATATATATATATATATATATATATATATATATATATATATATATATATATATATAACTGTCAAGAATGATACTGTGGAAAATTAGGTCGGACATTTATGAAAATCGAGGCAGCGACGCAACGTATACATATACTTCGCATAACGTGTAACAGCTGTGTACGCAGAATTTCATTCAAAGGCTATTCAGCTTTGGCCTTCGTAACTATACTATAGATTACTAAGAGCCAAAACGTTTTTAGGAATTGTAGGTCGTCTCGTACTTCATTTTACCAGCCGTTTATTATACGTTTCTTTCACGCCCTATTTATTTGAATATTAATTCGAGTCGTTGAAACTCGATTTCAGTAACATTCCTTGTAGTGGTATCATTAGCACTCCTTCAATAGCGACTAATGGTTGAGAGTATGAAAATTATGCAATGGCGGCGGATAGTCCGGCAACCTTCTCAATGACGGCCGAAATATAAGAGCAGCATTACATCAGCAAAATGCAGTCGGCCTTAGGCTGACAACGTAGTAGGTGACCTGACTTGCCTGACCACTGTTTAAAATATCCGAGTGCGTTAAAGAAGGCCACAACTGAATTCAATTAACAGCGCAGTCGATCGAGGATATCACAGAAGTTTGCACTGTATTTCTTTGTAATATTATTATTCAATAATTTATCATGAGCATAAGTCGTAAACTTAAAGATAAATTCTAATAAGCAAGTGGCATATCATTTAAGAAAGCTGCCCATTGAGCGGTCTACATTTACCCCAATTGCGCAATATATTTTTACCGCGTACGAAAGAAAAGTAGTGAAATACTCATAAAAAGCGAAAGTCCATCACTTGAGTTTCAATACCAAGGTGCTCTGATTCGCGTATTGTTTGAACAAACCGTGATTTTACAATTATTGGTGACGACGTAATTTGTAGTTTATGGGGTCATAAGTGAATAGGCATAAACTTCTTCCTAAAATACAGTGCAACAAAGACTAGTTTCAAGCACATTTTCTTCAAGCTACTAAAGCAGGATAATGAAGTAGCCCACCACAAAGGAAAATATATTATTCACCTTGCTTATAAATATTGGCTGGGAAATTTTGGATTGTTTTATTCACACAAGGACAGAAAGGAAAACAAAACTTTATTTTTACAAACATCGTTTCTCTTTTCTTCCGCCAAAATATTCTTCCGCACTGCACAATATTTTTATGGCTCTTGGCGCACATTTGGTATGACTTCCTCACTGTAAACCTCAGCTTTTTAGCTGGACACGACGACGCCCGTGAATGGAGATGCCATAGTCATGATTAGTGGGAAATTTCTGATATAGCAATATGGTTGGGTACATATCATGCCCACTACAAGGACAATGATTAATACTAACATTGAAGTATCCATTATGTACAAATACCTATGAAAGGCAAAGTCTACTTACGTTGTAGCCTACAACCTGCATCGAAAGAAAGAAGAATAAGAATATATTAGCCTACACTGTATTACTACAGAAAAAAATATTTCTAGGAAGACCGAATTACATAGTTAAGAAATAGCTCAATAGTACAAGTTTCACTAAAGTAATGGTTGAGAAAAATACATAATTTTCGTTTTCGAACGGTCTTTCTCCAAAAAGAAATACATATATAATCAGTGACTGTCACGGTTGTCCAGCAGGATCGCTGTGAATGAGAAAGCAGAGGTGGGCGTGACCAAGGAATAAAGCCCAGTATTCGGGATGGCATCACGGTCCTTTCGTCACAATAAGTCAACATCATCTTCCTCAGTAGCATCATGAGCACATCTAAAAAGGATACCAACATCTCGAAGTAAACAGGAGCAGAATATGACGTCCCTGTAGGCTAATGGCTACGCTTCTTTCACGCCAAGGTGACAACCGCAGGATAACTGGAGCAGGACAAGTTAATCACTTCAGTGATCATTAGAAGGTATGGCTTCCGGTAGTATTTGACCAAGCACTTAAACTCCGCCGAATCATACGAAAGTCTCAAATATGGTCAAACGATTCGCTACCGCCATTAGGGTGGCATTCGACGAATTGGCCCATGTTTATTGACGAATACCTTGCGAAAACTTTCTGCACAGTAGTATTACCGAGAAATTATCAGTGATGTTTCCACATACGTCGGTCATTGCGATACATTCCACAGTTGAAAAAAACAAAAAGCAAGCGATTTGGCTTACTGGAGTCTCTGCCACATGAAAAACACATTTCGACCTTCTTTCCATGGACACCAGGTGGCTTCGGGGAACACGGCTTGTCAAAACGTTCATTCACTTGCGAATAGAATATGGCGCGCGTTATGTGTTGGCAATTGATCACAAAAGTGTCTCAAATACCGTGCATTAAAATGCGGTCGCTGCTGGAAAGCCGAAGAAATTTCTTTGAGACCGCGGCAAAGAATTCACCGCAAGCCAATTCACCTAGTTTTTGAAACAAACATGACAAGATTCATCAGTTGTTTTCATCGTCTCAGCATTCATAGGGAAACGACCTAAGCGAACGCACAGATGAGACTATAGTGACACGACTCAAATGCAAATCAAAGAGCCTCGCATACCGCGGATTCAACATCTTTCTGGTGACATTCACGAATATATATAAGAGGGCTCCACATTAGGTGAGAAGCTATCCTTCTCTTCTGATGCGTGTTTTAGACTGATCCACCCCTGATAAACAACTGTTGAACAACAAGCACGGAAATCTGGATGACCCAGGAAAGGCACATGTTCGCAATTCTCCCCGCACAACGAAAAAAACAAGCTCATATACGACAAAATATTTCGACCTGGTGAACTTCACGTTGGCGACTTGGTACACTATGAGACACCATGGCATCCAAACCACGGAAAACTATGTGCAATGACGGAAGGACCTAACAATGTATTCTGCAAAGTGCCCGCAGTGAAATACAATATTGACCGATCAGTGATACTGCTAGCGAGAGCTACCCACAATGCGTGTGTCAGCACGTTGCGCCAGTGTTGTTGTGCCAGCCACCTGACATTTTCTCTGTGCGGAGGGGAAACCTGTGGTGGTTCACGGTCATTCAGCAAGATGACGACAAATGAGCAAGAGAAAGGGCCTTCGACTAACAAGTAAAACCCAGTGCACTGGTTGTTCAAATGGCCTTACGGCATATATATATATATATATATATATATATATATATATATATATATATATATATATATATATATATATATATATATATATATATATGTATCATAGGTGAGTGGGTTGTGACGAGAGCTTCTTCAACTTTGGTACTGTTTCGGCTGCAAATCCCGAGTGTCGTTTGATTCACCATGGGCATTGATCTGTGTACTTACCGTGCACGGATAGGCCGCTTTGTAGCGCATGGCCATTTTGCCAGTGGTTGTTCGCCAATATGGCTTAGGCCTGCCTTGGCTACTAATTGCTGGCGCATGGGTGGACGCTGTTCCTTGGTTTTGTTTTGTATTGCTCATTTGATACTCTGTGCTGGCGACGTAGAGACCAACCCAGGCCCGGATAAGGTGGACCAAGTTCTCACGCTTGTTAAAGAGTTAACGTTGTCAAATGAAAAATTTCAGAAAGACACTTCAAACAAACTAAAGGATATTCAAATGAGCGTCACTGACATCAAAAGGCGACTCAGTGGTGTCGAAGAGCGACTAAAAGCAGTTGATAACCTGTGTGATGACGTCACCACCATTAACTCAGTCGTTCAGGAATCGCAAGAGCAGCTGAAGACCATAGAAACTAAACAGTTGGAGCAGGCCAATCTGGTTGTTGATGACCTAAATAACCGCATGCGCAGAAATAACCTAATATTTAAGGGAATCCCGGAAGAACCAAAAGAAACATGGGTTGACACTGAACGCATCATCAACCAGTTTGTGTTAACTAAGCTAGGCTTCAAAGCAGGCGAAATTGAGCGAGCCTACAGAATAGGTCGACCTAAAGCAGGTCACATCCGACCAATTGTCGTGAAATTTCTGAGTTTTAAAGACAAGAGCATCATTTTAAGAAATGCTTCCAAATTGAAGGACCTGCAGAAGCCACGCGTGTGGATTGAAGAAGATTTCTCGGCCCGAATTCAGCTCATCAGAATTCGCTCGCGAAGTACGTAAGCCTAACGAAAAATATACTGTGGTCTACGATAAACTTCTTCTTGGAAGCAAATGTTACACCTTTGATTCATCGCAAAACAATGTAACCTGTCTTTCAACGCGCAATGAAGCCAAAGTATGTCGGCTGAGTGAGCAACCTACTGTTGGCGCACGAGGGGACGAAACTAACCAGAATGATTGACACAGTCATGCTAATCAAGGCGATACATTGTCACTCCTGCTGTGTAACTTTAGAAGCATGTTTCACAAACAAGACCAGCTATGTGCATTTATTGAGGCTTGTTCTGTAGATATTGTTCTTGGGACAGAAACTTGGCTTACACCCGATATTGGGGACAACGAGCTGTCGCTCTCTAGAAACTTTACTATATTTAGAAATGATAGGGTGGGCGCACGGGGAGGCGGTGTTGTAGCTGCCGTGAAATCTAATCTATGTGCTCGCGTTGTTGGCACACAGTCAAATATTGAAATTTTGTGGATTTCACTTCAGGTCTGTCCCTCTGTGACTTGCGCAGTCGGGGTCTGTTAACGTCCGCCTGATGCTACTTCTGAATTCATCGAGAGTCTTAATCATTCCCTAACTTTAATCCAAGACAAGTATCCAACTTCACCTATAATCCTTGCTGGCGATTTCAACTACCCCACAATAAATTGGCAGACGTGTACGCCCCTAGGTTGCGCAAGGAAGAGCGAATGCAAGGAATTTCTCGATGTTCCTTGTTCATTTGATCTGCATCAAATAGTTTGCAAACCAACACGTGGAAACGCTATTCTAGATCTAGTCCTCACAACCGAACCGGAAAATATGCTTGTTCACGTCCTTGAATGTATTAGCGACCACAACGTAGTACACTGTGAATACCAATTACAAAGTAGTAAACCAGAAAAGGCAACGAAATCTATTTACGATTACTCCCGTGCAAATATCGACGCAATTCTTACAGAGCTGTCATATTTTTCTGTGTGGTTCTTCGAAACCATGGCTTATCGCAATACAAATGATAACTGGCTCGCTATCCGAAGAAAGCTTATTGAACTGAAACAAAAACACATTCCCAAAATTAGAATAACGTCATCAACACAGAGAACATGGTTCACGTCCCAAGTGAAGAGAGCAATAAATAAAAAGAAACGCCTTTACTCTAAAGCTAAGTTGTCCCATTGGGATGGTGATTGGCAGCGATACCGAGACCAATCAAATAAATGTAAAGCTGAAATTGAAGAATCTAAAGACAAGTTTTTTAACGGTGACATCGCCAGCCTGATAATGAACAATCCGAAAAAGTTTTGGAAAGTAATTAACCCTAAGCACTCTTCCCAATCCACTATACCAATCGTTAATAACGGTGTGCTACTCTCACCATCTGAAGCCGCGACTGAATTAAACTCCTTTTTCAGCTCTGTCTTCACAAACGAAAATCCAATTCCACCTGACCTTACGTTTCCTTCAATTAACTCATCTATGAATGATCTCATAATTACACCAGAGGGAATAGAATCGGCCATCGATCGACTTTCGAATAACTCAGCGCCAGGTCCAGACGGCATCTGCACAAAGATGCTTAAAATGACTAAACCTATAATATCTCCCGTATTAGCCGCTCTTTTCCAGCAATCAATAGATACAGGAATTGTACCAGATGACTGGAAGGTTGGTCGTATCACTCCCATTTACAAATCAGGTGACCGATCAGTGCCCTCAAACTATAGACCTATATCCTTGACTAGTATTCCATGTAAATTACTTGAGCATATCATATCTTCCGCAGTTATGAAATATTTATCTGAACATAACTTTTTTTCTAACAATCAACATGGTTTTCAGAAACGACGCTCATGTGAAACACAGCTTTTTGAACTTATAACTGATCTTCATCAAGCTGTTCACGATTCCATAAAAATCGATGCCATATTTATTGACTTCAAGAAAGCATTCGACAAAGTTCCCCATTCTCGCTTAGCAATGAAACTTAGCCGGCTTAACATACATGGTAAAATTGTTAATTGGATCTCAAGTTTTTTAACCAATCGTTACCAATTTGTTTCCGTAAATGATTACATTTCCGTTTTAGCACAAGTTAAATCTGGCGTTCCTCAGGGATCCGTACTTGGCCCAATCTTATTCTTAATTTACATTAATGACATCAGTAACAACCTGACCTCAACAGTTCGATTGTTTGCAGATGACTGCGTTCTTTACAGACAAATTATCACCTCTGAAGACACTAATATTTTACAGGCCGACCTAAACAAAATTTCACTTTGGTGCGAGCAATGGCAAATGGAAATTAATGTTTCTAAAACAAAAACAATGACATTTACCAGAGCCAGTAACGTTCACTTAAGTTCATATTTTATGAACAGCATATGCATAGAGAATGTGTCTTCATTAAAATATTTGGGAGTCCATTTAACTTCTAACCTTACATGGAATGATCGCATTGATGAAATAATTTCGAAAACAAATAAAACACTTGGATTCATTAGGCGAAATTTGTATTTAGCAAATCAGTCAACTAAATTATTAGCTTACACAGCTCTAGTTCGCTCAAAGATTGAATACGCTTCCATAATATGGAATCCAAATCAGACTTACCTAATAAACAAGCTGGAATCTTTACAAAATAAAGCAGCACGCTTCATCACTAAAACATACTCTAGAACATCCAGCATCACGGCTATCAAAGAGTCCCTCCAATTACCATCTCTAGAAACACGACGACTGTTAGCACTACTTTTCCACTTCCACACATTGTATCATACCCCGTCATCCTTTACAGCATCCCATATCAAACCCCCACAAAACATTTTCGCCCGCCTCCACCATCCCTTTAAAGTGCGTCCCATGTTTGCGCGCACGAATCTCCTGCGACAATCACCGCTCTTTCTAGCTATTCATCACTGGAATAAGCTGCCAAAAGAAATTGTTTCTATACGTGATCATGACTCCTTTGTAAGTAATTTGAAGCGCAGTTTTACGCATGTTGCGTAAAAGCAAAAATTTATGCCTTTGACGCATTGTAAGTGTATCTACATGCTTTGTACGGAGTGTTGTTGTTGTTGTTGTTGGTTTTTTTTTCATCAATGTATGCAATTCTCTCCTTTTTTTCTTTTTATATTTTCTTGTTGTATTCGGTGATCTTTACTACGTTGTTCTATATTGCCTTGCCCCCCTAATTGTGTTTGAAATATCCTGTTGTTAACCCCCCCCCCCCCCCTATGTAATGCCCACAAGGGCCTTTAGGGTATCTGAATAAAAAAAAATATATATTGTAACAGATACGAAAGGCACCGAAAAAAGACAAGAAGGGAAGACGAAGAGGACGAAGAGTTGGAGAGGCCCAGCTGCGCTACTATCACGCTACGATCATCATCCGTCGCCTGTAAATAAAACCATTTCTTCGCAACTCTTCGTAACAGTTGTGGTGGAAGGTGCGGGGTAAACGACACCCGAAGACGGAGGCTGACCAGAACTTATTCGACGGAGCCGTCGCATTGCTGGACTCCCACCGTATCTACCGGAGCTGAATATGTCCCACGACGCAGACGAACAACAGCCCATTCCAACAGCTGCGCCGACAAGTTCCGTTCTGCAACTGAGAGATGCGCGTCCCTTCGCCGGAAGATCGGACGAAGACGTCGAGGAATGGCTCATCCATTATCACCGGGTGAGTGCCGCCAACAAGTGGAACAGCGCTTCTCAGCTTTCGAACGTAGTGTTCTTTCTAACGGATACTGCGTTGCTGTGGTTCGACAATAACGAGGAAACGTTCACAACATGGGGAAGATTTGTTTCCGAAATCAAAGAGAGATTCGGCGACTCCGCGACGAAAAAGAAAAGGGCGGAACAGACGCTACTGCAATGTGCGCAAGTGCCAGGCGAAACCTGCACGACCTATATTGAGGCGGTAATAAAAGTGTGTAGGATGGTGGACTCTGGAATGTCTGAGCAAGATGAAGTCGGGCACATCCTGAAAGGAATTGCCGAAGACGTCTATAATTTCCTCATCGCAAAGGACAACCTGGCTTCCGTCACTGACATCATCCGGCATTGTCGTACTTTCGAGCAGCTGAAAACGAGGCGCATCACGCCGAAGTTTGGCAGGCTAGCCAATGTGACAACAGTTGCAAGCGTGGACAGCAACCAGCCCCTCGATCTTGCATCAACGATGAGACAAATAGTTCGGGAAGAGCTCAGCCTGCACGCACAAGCGACACATTCAGGCACTCACAGCTTCCACCTACCACCAGATTTCGAGTCAAACGTGGCCTCCATCGCCCCGTATCCTGCGGCGAGGGGCACCGAGGATTGTGAACTCACGCCCCGACAGCAGCCACGTCTCTACGACAGAGGCGCTACTTATGACGCTCGACCACAACGAGACCAGCCGCGTTTTTACCCCCGAGGTCCTGTGACTTCTGTCAGGCCGCGACAAGAAGGGCACCGACCCTACTACCACGACGTGACTTATGAACGATATGACGGATTTCAGCGAGGCGCAGAGACACGTTATCCACATGACAACGAACTTTCTCGCCGCCCGCAGCAGCCTAGCATCCGTTGCGAGGAAGATGCTGTGAACCGCGACCCTCCCGTGTGCTACAACTGCGGTTACACAGGCCATATACCACGGTATTGTCGCCAAGGCCGTCAAACACGAAGGACACCACCCATGTTCTCGCCACCCAGAACCCGTACTTCATATGACTTGCGGACGACCGATTCCCTTCCAATGGACCACTTCCCACACGAGACCAGACGCAGCAATTCGCCAACTTCTCAGCGGAGTTTGACGCCGCCAAATAATCGTCCCCGTCGCTCTCCGTCCCCTCGGCGCCGTTCTTCGTCACCGCCGCCGGGAAACTAGCATCCGCGGCCAATGGATGTGTGGTCGCCGCACGGTCTTTGCAAGAAATTCCTCTGCCTGTTGTGATGCTCAAAAACAAAGTAAATGTCTCGATTGACGGAATACCGACCATGGCGTTAGTTGATACTGGGGCGACTGTGTATGTGATGAGCCTCGCTTTCAAGAACCGTCTAGGCCACAAAGTTATGTTTTCTTGGAACGACGGTATTACTTTTCGTGGAGTGGGCGGCGAGTGGCTTCATCCCCTTGGTGTTTGTGCTATGAGTGTTTTGTTGGCTGGGAAAGTTTTTGTGTCGGAATTCCTTGTTCTTGCTCGTTGTTCGCACGATGTTATTCTTGGTATTGATTTTCTTGAACAGTGCGGCGCTTCCGTGGACTGTGGTTGTGGCGAAATATTATTGAACAAGTTAATTATATCAACAGATACCGAACAAAGTTCGCGTGGCGAACATAGGGACACAGACACACTCAGTGTTCTTGCTGAAGTGATTGTACCATCGTGGTGCCTGACGCCCGTTCGTGTTTCTGCAACTACTGTTGACGCTGATTGTGTTGATCTTGTAGTTAGGCCTATCCGCATAAACTGTGCTAAAAAAAGATATACTTGTGCCCTGCTCTGTCGTGTGCATGACGAAAGGAGTCGCCACATTGTGGGCGCTGAACTGTACCGCCACGTCGGTTGTCCTTCCTCGCGGTATGAAAATCGCTCTCTTCGATGAAGCCGCATGTAACTCAATGGCGGCCCTAACTACGGACGTCTCTACAGCTTGCTCTCCTTGCGATAATAGCCATTTTGCAAAGCTAATGCTTGGCAAGATCAGCAAGGCTCTCGGTACGTCGGAACGGCAAGCACTGGTACATGTCCTTGCCAGGCATGAGGCTGCATTCGACTTCACGCATGGAGATGCACCGCTTCATTTGCCGTCGTCCCGTGCTCGTCACAGAATAGATACCGGCTCCGCACATGTCATCCGCCAGAAGCCCTACCGAGTGTCATCCTCCGAGCGAAAAGTTATTGCACAACAAGTCAAGGAGATGATGGACAAAGGTGTCGTTCAAGAGTCGTATAGTCCATGGGCAGCCCCAGTAATTCTGGTCCGAAAAAAAGATGGCTCCTGGAGATTCTGCGTGAATTACAGATATCTAAACGCAGTGACGAAGAAGGATGTCTATCCTCTACCGCGAATAGATGACGTCATTGATTGCTTACACGCTGCTTGTTACTTCTCAACACTTGATTTGCGATCGGGGTATTGGCAAATACCTATGGACCCAGCCGGCAAGGAAAAGACCGCTTTCGTGACTCCAGATGGCTTATTCGAATTTAATGCTATGCCTTTTGGCCTTTGCAATGCTCCTGCCAACTTCGAAAGATTTATGGACACAGTACTACGTGGCCTGAAGTGGGAGATATGCATGTGTTACCTCTATGATGTTGTAATCTTTCGCCGCACGTTTTAAGAACATATAGAACGCCTCAGCCTTGTTCTCGACTGCATCGAGAAAGCTGGACTGGTTCTAAACTCAAAGAAATGTCGCTTTGACGAACGTCAAACACTGGTCCTGGGACACTTAGTTGACAAGGATGGCCTCAGACCCGATCCTCGTAAGATTGAAGCTGTGAGCTCCTTCAAGCCACCGCAATCAGCACGAGAACTTCGCTCATTCATTGGCCTATGTTCATATTTTCGTCGTTTTGTTCCCAGGTTTGCCGACATCGTTTACCCGTTGACAAGTATTTTGCGACAAAATACATCCTTCAATTGGACACCGGAGTGTGACGCATCATTTTCTCAACTGAAGTTTATACTAACGTCAGCACCGCTCTTGCGTCACTTCGATCTGTCTTGCCCAACTGAAGTTCACACTGATTCTAGTGGAATTGGGATAAGAGCGGTGCTTGTACAACGTCACAGTGGCGCAGAACATGTAGTCGCATATGCCAGCCGTTGCCTGAGCAAATCTGAACGGAATTATACGGTTACGGAACAGGAATGCCTGGCAGCTGTTTTCGCCATACAGAAGTTTCGGTGTTATCTTTACGGTAGACCATTCAAGATTATCACCGACCATCATTCTCCATGCTGGCTGGTCGGTTTGCGTGATCCCTCTGGTCGCCTCGCACGTTGGGCGCTGCGCCTCCAGGAATACGACTTTGTGGTGTCGTACAAGACTGGCCGTCATCACGCTGATGCAGACTGCCTCTCTCGGATTCCTCTTGCGGCTACCGACTGCGATGCTGAGAATTTCGACGACTGTCTCGCTGCTGTTACTTCTACATTCGCTGACGCGGCAGACTTTCAGCGAGAACAACGGAGTGATGTTACCCTCGATCCGCTTTTTGTCGCCGTCCGTACTTCTCAAGGCAGCGGTCGCTTTACAGTCCGTGATAAATTACTCTACAAAACTAATTATTCCGGGAATGGAGCGTGTTTTCTGCTTGTTGTCCTGGAGAGCCTTCGCTCCGACGTTCTACGCGCCATGCATGACGATGTGACATCCGGTCATTTCGGTTTCGTACGAACGCTACACCGCACGCAGGAGCGCTTTTACTGGCCCATGATGTACGAGACAACCAAGCGCTATGTCGCTAGTTGTGAAACGTGCCAACGTCACAAGCGACCGACCATCGCAGCCCCGGCTCCCATTCGGCCATTGACACCACCCAACATGCCATTCGAGCAAGTAGACATCGACCTTTTGGGTCCATTCCCGTTATCTAACAAGAAGAGCCGTTGGATAATTGTCTGCGTAGGCCATCTTACACGGTATGCAGACACTGCAGCCATACCGTCTTCCACCTCCGCTTGCGTGGCGGTCTTCCTGTTGCGTTCCATGGTCCTTCGTCATGGCCCACCACGTGTCATCATCAGCGACCGTGGTCGCCAGTTCACTGCTGATGCCATTGAAGAGCTCCTTCATTTGCGCACTTCCCAGTTCCGTCATTCCACGCCGTATCATCCACAGACCAATGGCCTCGTTGAAAGGACGAACAGAACGCTGACCAACATGCTTGCCATGTACGTCTCCTCCAATCATAAGAACTGGGACGACGTGCTGCCCTTCATCACTTACGCATACGACACGGCGAAACACGAAACCACGAACTATAGCCCATTTTATCTCGTCTATGCCAGGTTACCGCGAAGCCCTCTGGACACTTTCTTACCATTCGTTCTGCACAGTGACGATTCTGTATCGAAGACTTCTTGTCTCGCCGAAAGCGCGTCGAATAGCTCGTCTTCGTACTCTGGCCTCGCAAAGTCGTTCGAAAGAGCGATACGACAACCGTCACGTAGAAGTATCGTTGGAAAAAGGTGACTTGGTCCTTCTTTGGACACCGCAACGCAAGCGTGGATTGTGCCAAAAGTTATTGTCACACTATTCAGGCCCATTTGTAGTTGTGGACCGCCTCAGCGAACTCACTTACGTCATAGCTCGCCTACTGTGCAACGGTCGGCGATCAAGCAGAACTCAGCTGACTCACATTGCTCGCCTGAAGCCTTTCTACCCTGCTTGCGCATCCTGATTCGCCCCACGGGCTTCGTCTGCTTGCGGGGAAATGTAACAGATACGAAAGGCACAGACAAGAGAAAAGAAGGGTAGACGAAGAGGACGAAGAGTTGGAGAGGCCGAGCTGCGCTACTATCACGCTACGATCATCATCCATCGCCTGTAAATAAAACCATTTCTTCGCAACCCTTCGTAACAATATATATATATATATATATATATATATATATATATATATATATATATATATATATATATATATATAAGCTTAAAATGCCGAGAGACAATGACACCAAGGGCAACATAGAAGAAATAAGTGGTAATTTCTAATCGGTGTAAAGCAATGATACTCACAAGAAATGACATCTGTGGATCAAATAGGAGCTAGCGCTGGCTGAAACCCCAGCGTTAGTTCTAGGAGACATACATAAATATTCCGGAATGTGGATGGGAAAAGGGCGCCGCGGCATCTCAATTAGCGAGAGCGTCGCACTGCATAATCCCATCTCTGTCGATTTGTTTTTTCTTCATATACATTCATTTCATTGCTTTATAAGTTGCGTATTATTTCATCTAATTTTATGTTTGAGAAGGTGAAAAATATAATTAAGACATAATAAGTAATTAGGTGGACTGCAAAAAAAATCTCCAAGCGACGGCAAAATGTTGGTTCTGTCGAACTACGTGGCATTAGCATATATTTAAACCTTAGAGCATAATAGTTTGGACGCCTTGTATATAGAGAAAATGGAAATGTTGGTGTACTTCTTTAGGAATAACTGTTTATTGTGAGCACATTGTGACTGGTGACCAAACTTCTTTAAGGCAGTAAAGCAAATGCCCAGAGTCCGTATATAAACATTTTTTTTTTCATAGCCAAAAACGTGTGTTTGTGAGAGAGAGGGAGAGAGAGAGAGAGACAAGAATTTACGCCAACAATAGTTGAAGAGTTTGTGTGAGAAGGGCTTTAACAATTGAGTGATTTTAGGCTCAGCTAAGAGGGCAGACACAGTAGAAGAAGCTGTTTCACATGCAAATGTGGTGAGATTAGTTGCCTGTGGTGATGGGCAGCGTCCCACCGCGGCACCCGTGAGGAGGATGTTAGGACCGTAAGCAGCCTCAGGTTGATGCCGTTGTGTGCTACTTATTTCTTCACTTCCACCTTAATGGGCTTCCTTCCCGTAGCCAGGAGAAAGGGTTGGGAAGCAGCGTGGAAGGGAGCTAGTGACGCACAGTCGTGAAATCGTCGTTTAAAGAACGCACACAAGCAGACTGCAACAATTGGATCTATCAAAGAATCTGTACTTGGAAAACAAAAAAAACGATCAAATAAAGAAAACTAGGTTAAAATAGGTAAAAGAAAAGGAATTGTGTACGTGATAAATGAATTCAAAGCATCTGAATAAGAAAGAAATCAATTAATCAACATATGAAATGATCACCGGAGGTGTTTGTCTGTGCACAGTGTCAGGCTACGTTGTGTAGACTGAAGACTACAGGCGTAACTTCAGAGCTTGGCGTTTATGCACAAGCCAATCAGGCATGCAAAGTTGCATGGTAAGGTAGTTGGCTGCAAAAAAAAGCGTACCCTTGCGATAGGCTTTTTATTTCAAAAGGGAAGTATGGGGGTGGGAATTATTGACATAGATTAGCGTTCGCCTTCTAAGACCCTTAATGCCGAGAAGGCACCGGGATGTTCATTTCTTTCTTTTTTTATTCTGATAAACTTGAAGAAGAAACAATAGTCTCGTTGTTCGAGTTCTGTGGCAGTGAGAAAAGTTCCTTTTAATGTAATTTTGACGTTGTCCCACCTGAGACCATTTGACGCTCTGTGGTTGGGAAAATGAAGGCCGGGGAGTTATAGCACGTGTGAACTATGATTCTTGAAACGAATATTATAGCGAATGTCCGTCTGTGCTACGTATTGGCTTTTAAATGCTGTGGTATAGAATCTCCGGGGACAGGATATGCGATAAGACGCAGTCCTGTTCACCTTGATCTCGTGCTTGAGCTTAGACTGTGTGCTCTTTGCAATTGAAGTTGTCTGTCTGTGCTAGCATACCTTCTGCCTGCTTTTCCCGTAAAGGTGACATCTGATGCGAGATGTTCTTTCTCTTCGTGAGTGCATGATGTAATCTGTCAGGAATTTCTGCCACCTGTACACAACGCGCGGAGAGGGAAATGTTCGACAGTCGCTCATGTTGTTCAAGTATGTTAAAATTCGATTTAATAATTTGCCGAAGTTGGGAACGTTGCTTGCAAAGTTTAATACCAGGTGTTTCCTTTCCAGCTGATCGCGTTCTTTTGTTCGTGTAGTATTTGGTAGCTGACCAAAGCTTCCGCTTTGGTATTTTCACCATGAATAATAGAAGGCGGATGGCGCTGGCCAAGAAGAATATCGCGCACGCGCATAGTGTTCTCGCGGAAGTCATGCGTGCGGGAGTACATTCTTTAGAACCGGCGTGCTTGCGAATGGAAATGCTTTTTTTACAGTTATCCATGGGCATTCTGTATCGGCTAGTGACCGGCGAACTGTCCTCAGTCCAAATGTGCGCATCGAGGAGGTTTATTTGACTATGAGAATATATGTGCGCAGATTCTGTGCTTGGTTAAAATCTTGTATGCTGACCCTGTTATAGTTAAGATGTCCTCTAGTTACATCAATGCAAGAAAAGGGCCTGATATCACAGGCTGACAGCAAACTGGACTTTATATGGTGCATGGAATGTTAGAGTAGTTAAGTGCCATTCGTGTGGCCATTGGTGTGCCACTTATTTGGAAATAGTAATGACCGTTAAATTCAGAGCTCTTGAACTATAGAAGAATCCTTAACGTTTTTATTACTTTTTGGCTTGGATAAGATGTCTCGGTATATATTTTCTCTGGATAGGTCAGGGTCTGGCCCTAACATTGACGCAATGAACAGTCGTTTTTTAAGAAGGGTACACACGTTTCAATTATAACTCTGTGGAAATCCTCGATACCTCTACCTTAAATCATACACACACATATACACACCCATATATATATGGATGCGGCTTTATCTGGTGGCGCGCTTTTTCGTATCGCACTTCAATTCCTCCTAATTACGACGATTTATGAATTCCAGGGTCCTTTTGGAAGAAATATCAGGCTTCGAGGTCGGGAACGCAGATGCCTTTAGACCGAGACACAAAGCTTCTGATTGTCTTCAGTAAGAAGTAATTTAATGAATGGAAAATGTAGAGAGGTCGGCCGGATTAATGGAGCATCTGGCCTGCTACTCTACGTAAGGGAAGGGGAAGAGGGGAAGAAAAAGGGTCACAATGGGGATGATAATGGGAGGAACGAGGTGAATGACACATTACACAACTGGTATCACAGGCGTGAGTCCAGGCCCGTGTCACCGAGGAAACGTGAAAGTGCACGCATTGTCTCTGTCGTCTGCCAACTCTGTGGCCACGCGCCTAGCAAGAGGTCCTCCGACAGTGGTCCATTGTGTAAATGTCTCAATGTACCTGCCAATGTCAGTCTTTCTCGCGCATACTCAGGGCACACCATGAGCACATGTTCTATAGTCTCTACAGCGCCACACACTGAACAGTCCGGGGAGTCTGTGGGTCCAATAATGTGCAAATATTTGCGCGTGAAGGCGACGCCTAATCGCAGTCTGTGTATCAGGCATGTATGAGGGCGTGGAATTCCTCGCAGAATAGGAAATTTCATATCGGATCCAGGATTGTCTTCAGATTTCCTTTTTCTCTCTCGTACCCGTGCACCGCATGTTCTGTGGCACGCATGCTTCTGTTCTCTTTCTCTCCTCTCCAGGCTACGCTACTTAAAACTAAATATTTCAATAAAGAATGTAAGCTCTACGTAGGTGCCCTATACCGGTTGAGGCAGCTAACTTTAGCCAGCATTCGAAGGTATTGCAGCAGAGGGATCATGCAGCAATTTCGTTAGCCAATATGAATTTTGCATTCTGTTTATTTGTATGAACATATCAGTTTTACAACTAACTTTCGGAAGGGTTAAATGCCTATAAAAATTTGAATCAGCCAGTTGTAATATGGCTTCAGAAACATCCGACCAAGTGGTATTCAAATTTGCGCCGTGCCGATGGTTTACTTTTTTAGGGAATAGTGGTCGTAGATTTTCTCCTTGGAAACAATACAAGAATATCGACCTTCTAAAATACTTTACCACTTTTTACAATGCCTGGGAAAATGTTAACAGCACGGTATGATAAATTGTTCAGCTTATGTACTCGAACGTTGTAAAATAATCAAACAATGATTCCTGGTGTTGGTACAGCGTCATGTCTGTATAAGGGGAGGTCATATACAGTTGCTTGTTGAATTTCATTTCTACTGTTTTTCAGTTTTGGTTGCTAGAATGCAGGGGATGATGAACGTCAGGAGAGATACAATAGCCTTGTTAGGTGGATAATGCCTTTAAAAGAGAGAACATAGTGTGAATAATAGGTACTGTGCACAAATATAGTTACATTAATGCAACGAATTCGTAGAGCATGCATAAAATATTTTGCCACAAAATCTCACTTACGTAGGCCATCGGTCGGGACATTCGCTAAAGGAAATGAAAAAAAGTAATATTAGTTTACTATAGTTGAGTCCTGTTACTTATTTTAAGCATTTTTACACTGCGAAATGACATGCCATAGTTACCAACCATAATTAGTGCTCCACGAGCGAGCAATATAAGGGTATTGGAGGGGCTCGCTCTTTTGTGAATCACATCACTGCAATGTTAACAGAATGGTGGTGCTTGTGTTTGTGGCGTTGCAACGGGTGGGGTTAGCCTGGCATTGTAGGGTTACCAGAAGATATTAACAAAGAATAAAGCTACTGAGGCAGCGTAAAGATCGGGTAATGTGTGATATAGCAGTGGCAAACGATGGTTCTTGAATGGGCCAGTTACCAGTACCATAACAACATTGGCAGTGCCAATTATTGAACGATCCTAGTATGGCTCGCCGTCATCATTAAGTTTACATTATTCGCGCTGCTAGACAACACCAACGACAATATTGACCAGCCTATTCATTGCACTTATATTATTAGTTCAGAACAATAAGCTGTACATATTGTCTCGTTAATCTCACCTTTTCCTCAATGTCCGGCAGCCAACGTCCTATACCCGAGCATATTGTCCAGTCATGAATATTGCTGCGCCTACGTTATTACTCGAGTTCGTACACAAGACATATCGAGAAGAATGATTTTTCTGTTACTGACATTCAATAAGCAAAGCTTTAGTTAATGACTTCTTAACTAAATTCTCAAATATGGGAAAATTGCCTTCGTCAGCATCCCGGGAACCGAAGTTGATGAGCTTTGTTCCATATAAAAAAAAATGTTTTGTCACATGCGAAAACAAGGCTTTTTATTCAGGCCATCAGCTTTTTACAAAGTGTTGTAATTTGCAACAGCGAAAACCTCAAGTAGCTCGGCCTCAATTATTCAATACATAAATAAATAAGGTTATCGTATTTATATAGGTGGCATCTGGTGAAACGTTTAATCAAGCTAAATAAATGTATTCTACATTGCTCTCAAACGCACCACCAATTTGTGGCAAGAACCCACACCTTTAAGCACTGTACCTATTGCAAGAATGCTGTAAAGTGATATATTTCTGTGGCTTTATATTGACACGTGGACCTGTTATTGATTTGTGGGTGAGTGCTTTTAACTGTATAACGCAGGTTATCACCCAGCGCGAGACGCGCCAGCAGAGGAAGCACTTTATCACGAAAGAGCGAAAAATGAGTACAATGATTCGAAAGCGTTGGTTAACCAAAGAGCTTTTGAGGAAAATTAGAAAACGAAATAGGTTGTATGCGAAGTTTTTAATAGCTCGGGAGCCTTTTCATTTTAAATTGTTTAAGGCTTTCAGAAATGAGTTAACAAAAGAATGAAGAACGGCAACTGACGCATATTATACTCGGCAGTTTGAATCTTGCACAGGAGAGAGTGATAAACTGCGGAACAAGATAAACGCTCGTACGGGACGGAAGCTGAAGAGAGAGTCGGTACAAGAAGTTTCAATAAACGGACGCCTAGTAAAAGACCATGAACTTGCTGATGCAATTAACCAATACATCGCAGGCAAGAATTTTGAACCGAATTATCGCCCCACTGATATCACAATGCCTAGAAGCAACAATCCCGTTTTTCTCGCACCAACTGCTGACCTACAACGACAGAATCGGTGTGTTAGAATCAAGTGCTTCCCGGCGCACGCGGGCAACGATGCGTCCGAGAAGCACGATAACCACAACGAGACGGCACAAGCAGTGGAGCGAGCGCTAACCAACCGCGCCGCTGCAACCGACCGTCCAACGTGGTGTAGTAGTGCCAAGGACCGCATGACGACGTTCAACGAACTTACCCAGTTCCACCGCCTGCCTCGAAGGACTTTCCCACCCCCGCACCCGGGGCTGAGCCGGGCAGTGCTGTTCAGACTATTGCAAACTGGTTCTTTACCCACCCCAGTATTAATGGCTCATCTATACCCTAAATTATATGTGAGTGATGTGTGCCGCGTGGGCCAGCGGGAGAGGGCCACCCTGACGCACATCCTATTGGATTGCACCAAGTTCGGCGGAATGCTACGACCACGAAAGCCAAACCTGGGCCGTCCAGCAGGTCTCGGCGGCTCATGAAAGAAAAAGGCCGAGCGAAACCGACGGAACGTTGCCCCACAGGGCGACCAACCGCGGGAGTAACACGCGCTATAGTTGAGTAGAGACCACCCGCTGAGAAGACGTCAGGGCCCGCGTCACGGCGCCATTTAGTCTTGGTGTTGTTCTGCAGGTGACTACATGAAGTTGTCTCTCTCTCTCTCTCACACCAACTGATTCTGCTGAGGTGTGTTCCGTTTATTTGAACATTAAAGCTTCCCGTAGATCTGACATAGACGACCTGCAGATAGGCCTATAAAATCTGTCATTTTCGAAATCACCCCTATTTTGGCGTATATTTATAAATTGTGTACTTCTTGTGGTACTTTTCCTGACAGAATAAAAACTGCCGCAGTCAAACCCAATCTTTTTTAAAAAAGGGGACAAACAAAATGAAAAAAAAACTATCGCCCAACGTCCATCCTCCAAAATTTCTCAAAGGGCCTGGAGAAAATGATATAAAATCAGTTGTCATCATTTTGTAGCAGATACCACCTCATAACTGAAGCTCAGTATGAATTTCACACTCACAAATCCACAGAACTGGCAATCTTAGATCGGAAAGAGTACATATTAAGAAACGTTTACAACAGGTTATTAAGAATCGGTATATTTGTTGATTACAGGCAGGCTTTTGACCACACAAATCACAATATTCTCCTCAGTAAGGTAGAATGCTTTGGTGTAGGGGCACACCACTCGCATTGTTATCCTCCTATCTCAATACAATCATGCATCAATTTGTCTCAATATATGAATTGAATTCGCAACCCAAATAAATAATTTCAGGTGTACCACAAGGAAGTTTTCTCGGGCTGCTACTTTTGAACATTTATGTCAATGATCTAATATTTATTTACCAAGAAGCAAAATTTGTAATGTATGCCGATGACGCAAGTACTTTCTTATTGTCTCATAACCACACAGAATTACTGAGAATAGCAAATGAACTTCTTGATAGGCTTTCTATTTGGTCAAACAAGGCTTGTCTACACATTAATTTCAATAAGACCAAAACTAATTTTTCGAAATCCAGCTAAAGCAATTTCACAGCATCACAATATAATGTTTGAGTCTGTGAATATTGAGGCTGAGAACAAAATTAAAATTATTGGTCTAACCTTCTCCAACAACTTACAATGGGACGACCTCATAGACTCAGTCCTCAAGAAGCTCAGCAGCTCACTTGGTATGCTAAGCCGCAAAAGACACACTTTCCCCACTACTGTTAAAATACTGCTTCATAATGCTTTGTGTGCCTCGCATATCAATTACGGTCATTTAGTACTAGCACACAAACAAATCTTAACAACATACGTGTCATGAAGAAAAGGGCGCTACGTACTATTGCCAATGTATCTTATACAGAACACACCACACCACTCTACGATAGGTACCACACAAGAAAAATTGATGACTTGTACATATATAGACTCCTACAGGAGTATTTCTTCAGTATACAGAGACGTAATGTTACGCTTCTGGAAATCGCCAACCTGCTCCACAATGTACCTGCCTACACCACCCGCCGCACTGAATTATGGCATGTTGTAAGACATAGGACAAATTATGGCAAACAGATGCTTGACAATCACTTACCGAGGTTAATAAATTCTTTTAAAGAAATAGACATTCATATTAGAAAAATGAACCCTCCCGAACTTAGGGATTTTCTACGCTCTAATACCTAAGTGTTACTATATAAAATGTAAGATATTCTTCCCTCAATAATTTTTCAGTAAATCTTCGATATCCCTTATCTCTTAAAAATGATTTGGAAACCTTACATTGCCTTGTTTACAAGCTTCTTTTGACCATTTTTGTGTTTTGTAACCAGTGCTCTACCAAGTGTATAGGGTACAGGGACGATCAAGCCTCAAGAAGGCTTTTTACCTGTCATTCTGAACATTGCATTTGCCTGGTAATGTTAGAATAAATATTTTGATTTGATGTATCGGAGGTTTATAGAATGTTATCAATGGTTTTATCCACTGTTTGTTGGGATCGAACTTTGAGTAATCTGGCGTCATGTATGCGCGACGTCATGTATGCGCGTGTAGAATTTCTGGAAGACACGCAGGCACCAGCGATTACTCTGGAACATTCCATGGCTCTTGTATAAAAGCCGACGCGCTTGACCGGCAGACTAGATATTCGGCGATCGCCGACTGTGTTCGGCGCTATCGTTGTGCTCTAAGTTTAGCCTGTGTTGTGGGCACATGTTCGCCCAATAAAATGATAGTTTCGTCCGTCACAGTTTCGCTGCCTTTTTCACCACCGCCATACGTGACATCTGGTAGAGGTGCTAATGCGTTCATGTACGAAACGCCCCTTCAAAGCCGTGACCAAATCTCGAACGCGGAAGACAACACAAACATCGCCTAGAACCAGCAAGGTAGCCGCAGGCCGTGAGGACTGCCACGGAACACAAACTTTTGCCTGAGACGACCCGGGAGATCGTCGCCAAGTCAACCCCGATGGCCCATCGCGGTGCATTAGCCCAGAGAGCCACCGACCTTCCGTAGATCAATTTTTGAAGACCCAGAAATCTGGCTGGAGACGTATGAATGAATCGCGACAAGAAGGGCTCCGAAGACAAACTGCATTGCTTTTTTGCACTGCAAGAGACCTACAGGACGTGGTTTGAAAATAGAGAAGCCACCTTAACCACGTGGGACCTGATCTAAAGCGGCTTCCTTAGGAGATTCACAGCCGTTTTACGGAGAGAACGAGCCCAAGTTCTATTACAAACCTGAGTGCAGCTGCCCAATGAGACCATCGTGATCGTCACGGAGGAGATGAACCGCCCTTCCGGCACGCCAATCACAATATCTCCAAGGAGAAGAAAATCCACCTACTAAAGCGTGGTGTGAAGGAGGAACCTTTCGCGGAAACGGTAGGCAGCCCACCGAAGACCATTGACGAGTTTCTTCATGAGACAACCAGCATCGAGAACACACTGGAAATGCGGAAAAGGCAATTCAAACGCCACACCAAGACAACAAAATACACCGGAATTTAATCACTGGCGATCGACGAACAGCTCGTGCCCATGACAGGGGTCATGCGGGAGGAGCCTCAGAAGCTGTTCCTTTCATCACAACCTCAAGTGGCTTTGATTGCAGACGTCATACGCGAAGACCTCCAGCAATTGCTACAAGTACCTCGATCGCCGCAGCTCTGTCATCCACTACCACCGCCGCCAGCACGCCAACCCATTGCCCTCCGCAGCATTAAAAGGACGGCTGATGTGTGGCGAGCCCCGACTACCATCCGCTCTGCTACCACTGAGGAGAAGCCGGTCACATCTAACGCCGATGTCCTTACCGCAGGATGGGACGGCGAGTATTCGTCACCAAAGCGCCGCGCCTTCAGGAAGGTGAATGCCCTCGTAATATCGCCGACTACCTCGCCGCTACTCAGTGGAGCCCTCGACGACCACCCCGTTCGCCGTCACCAGGCCACTATCTGTCGCCGCCGTGCCGTCCAACACTGGCCCCACCTGGGGCCGGTCTGCGAGCCCATATTCAGAAAACTAATTGCAGCCCTCAGCGTGTTTCTCGACGGCCACGCAGTCACCGCCTTACTGGACGCAGGTGCTGACTACACCTTCATTAGTGGTTTATTCGCCGGCAAGCTGAGCAAAATATAGACCGCATGGGACGGCCTTCAGATTTGGACAGCTGGAGGACACCTCATAACGCCGGTGAGAATCTTCACGGAAAGAATTACAGTTCATCACCGGACCTAACCTGCAACGCTCGTTGTCCTCCAACAGTGCTCGCGAAACGTGATCCTTGGCAGACTTCCTCAGCCAACAGGGTAACATCGTAAACCTGATGTGGAAATCGATAGCGCTGTCCACACACCAAGCGATACCGACAGGGAGGTCTTGCAGTAAGCGTCCCTTGAGTGTACTTGAGGACTAAGTCAGCATCCACCCTCGCTTCAGCATTGCTACTTTCATCTGCAGTGAAACATCCATAGACGTAGAATGCATCATTGAGGGCGACGAACGTCTATTGCTCGACGGTGAAATTTGCGCCGAAAGACGGATCGCTTGACTGCACGGACGGACAGTGAAAGTGATGCTGACAAACTTCAGCCAGGAGTTCAAGCATATCAACAGGGGCACGACGATCGCATACATCGTGGCAATTGTGGTAACCAGCAGTGCGTTTGCCCTCTCGGATTCGGTCGCATCTACCCCGACGACCGTAGTTCTCAGAGCAGACTTCGACATAAATTCAAGTCTTTTCCTGAATAAAGAGCAACAGGTCAGAAGTGGTCTGCGACGATACAAAGACTCCTTTACGACGTCATCGAGGATTCGACAAACACCAGTTGCGAAGCATTGCCTATTAACCGAAGTGTGCATTCGGCCACTGCACCAGAGCCCTTTTTGAGTTTAGACGCGAAAACGCGAAGCTATTAGGCAAGAAGTCGACAAAATGCTGCGCGCCATCCTCAATCCGTTGAAAAGCCCGTGGGTATCTCCTGTTGTCATGGTGAAGATTAGCAACGGATAACTTCGTTTCTGCGAGATCATCGTTGACTGAACAAGATCAATAAGATGGACGTATACCCCTCCCACAATTAGACCATGCTATGGATCGGCTCTGCAACGCTACATGCTTCTCGTTGACGGAGCTCAAGTTTTGCTACTGGCAAATAGAAGTTGGCGAGAGAGATCGCGAAAAAAGCACCTTCATCACGAAGGACAGCCTCTGTGAGTTCAATGTGATGCCATTCGGACTGTGCTCGGTGCTTGCAACGTTCCATCGCGTGATGGATGCCGTGTTATTAGGATTTAAGTGACCGACCTGTGTTGTTTATCTGCATGACGCCGTCTTCTACGCAAAAAATTTCATCGACCACCTTAGGTGGCTTGCGACAGTGCTTGAAGCAATCAAGTGATCACGGCTCACTTCGAAGCCGGAAAGCAGCCGCTTCGCTTACGACGAGCTTCTCTTCCTGGGCTACCCCATCAGTAAATCTGGAGTCCTTCCCGACCCACAGAAAACATATATTATCGCAAACTTCCCCAGCCCATCGACAAGAAGAGAGTGTGTAGATGCCTCGGTATGTGTGCCTACTACAGGCTCTTTGTCAAGGACTTTTCACGCATTGCTGAGCCGCTGGCATACCTAGCTAAATGTCATGTCGATTTGAAGTGGGAAATTCCGAAGGCTGACAAAAGCAGTCGCCGCTGGTACTTGGGCACTTCGACGAGGACACCGATACCGAAATCCACACTGGCGCCAGTAGCCTAGGCCGCAGTGGAGTCACCCTAGTCCAGAGGAAAGACGGACTTGAATGGGTAATGGCTTCGCTAGCCGGTCACTGTTCAAAGCTGAAGGCACTTATTCTACGATGGAAAAGGAATGCCTCGCCATCATTAGGGCTACAGGAAATTCCCCCTTGCCTATATGGCAGGTGCTTGAAAGTCATGAGTGACCATCATGCGTTGTGGTGGCTAGCGAATTGAAAGGACCCTTCATGGCGGTTATCGGTGGATCCTCAGACAGCGAGAATATGACATCACTGTAATCTACATGCCCCGACCAAACCACCCGGATGCCGACTGCCTATCACGCTCTCGCATTGAACCACCGCCGCAAGATGACGAGGATGATGGCGCCTTCCTTGGCATAAAGAGTGCGGAAGTCTTCGCTGAATAACAACGAGGAGACGTGGACCTAAAGAGCCTCATTGAGTATTTGTAAGGGCACACTGACGTTGTCCTTAGGGCATTTAGGTGAGGATTATCTTCGTTCTCATTTCAAAACAGCCTACCCGTAAAGAAGAACGTCTCACCAGTCCGCACCAACTACATTCTTGTTGTTCCCTCAGTGCTGCGTCCAAAAGCATTGCACGTACTACATGACGATCCGACCGCTGGGCGCCTCGAATTCTCTCGTACGCTATCCAGTATACAGGAAAAGCATTACTGGCCGCGCCTCACCACCGACTTCGCCCCTTATGTCGAAACATGCCGAGACCGTCAGCGACGG
This sequence comes from Dermacentor albipictus, assembly GCF_038994185.2. NCBI lineage: Eukaryota > Metazoa > Arthropoda > Arachnida > Ixodida > Ixodidae > Dermacentor > Dermacentor albipictus. The sequence goes on along the minus strand of NC_091827.1, from coordinate 111,234,404 downwards.
AAGACACCACAGACAAGGCTAGCAGGATTACTACAGCCGAGCGAACCTCCTTGCCGACCATTTAAGCAGATTGGGACGGACTTGTTGGGACCCTTTCCGACGTCAACATCCGGAAGTAAGCACATAGTCGTCACCACCGCGTTGAAACGGAAGCTCTGCCGAAAAGTAGGACAGCCAAAGTGGTGAAATTCTTCGTTGAGAACATCGTACTGCGACATGGAGCCCCAAAAGTCTTCATCACCGACAAAGGAACGGCTTTACAGCGGAGTTCACCGAAGCCATCCTGAAATACAGCTAGTCAAGCCATAGGAGGACAACTGCATACCACCCGCAGACGAATGGTCTTACGGAGCGTCTGAATAAGACCCTTGCCGACGTGCTAACAATGTACGTCGGCGTCGAACACAAGACCTGAGATGCTGTCATGCCGGTCGTAACCTTCGCTTGCAACACAGCGGTGCAAGAAAAAAACCAGAACACACCCTTAAAGCTGGTTTACGGCAGGAACCCTAAGACGCCTCTCGACGCCATGCTACGACGAATAGAATCTTGACGTCGCCACACATCTCCCGCGCACCAATGAAGCCCGGCAGCTTGCGTGCCTGCGGGTCAAGAACCAGCCGAGGACAGGCAGCCGACACTACAACGTCCGATGACGCAACGTCGAGTGCGAGCCCGGCCACTTCGTTTGAATTTGGACCCCAATACGCCAACGAGGTTTTATCCAGGAGCTTTTACGCCACCATTTCGGGCCCTACAAGATCATCCGACCCATTGTGGCATCCGACTATGTGGTCGTGCCAGAGGGGAGTTCGCTATTACAGCGGCGCCGCTCACAACCTGAAATAGCCCATGTCGATCGACTTAAGCCGTTCTACCAGCTCTGACAAGCTTTGGGACTTTGCGTTGCTGAACTTTAGATTTTCTTTGTTTTGGTCTGTAATTCTTTAAACTTTGTTTCATTCTTGTTTTGTTACTGTTAATTATGTGTCGTCTTTTTTGTCGTGCTCCTGCTAGGTTAGTAGCATCGGGACGATGCTTCTTGAGAGGGGGGCATTGACACGTATGCGCGTTTATGTTTTCTGGCTGACTGCTTTTTACTGTTTAACGAATGTTATCGCTCAGCACGGGTCGCGCCCGCGTGTATCGGAAGTTTCTCGAATGTTGTTGATGGTTCTTGCTGTTGTCAGGGAAGCTTGTGAAATCTAATTTCATGCGTGATGCGCATTGTGTAGTACTTGCTGGAAAACACTCGGGCACCAGCGATTACTCTGTAACCTTCGACGGCTCATGGATGAATGCGACGCGCTTGACCGGCACATCAGAGTTCGACGTTCGCCGACCGTATTCCCTGCTGTCCCGGGGCTGCCGCCACCCTTACGTTACATACCTGAAGGAGCCTGCCAGATTTCAGAAGACTGTGACGCCACTGCTTGCTTCTGGTGTTTCATGACAGTACCACCGGGGGGAAAGGCCGAAGAAGATGTCGACGAGTGGCGCACGAAATACCGAAGTGTGAGCTAGTCTAATGGTTGAAACTGGACCTCACGATTGTCCAAGGTTGTATTTTTACTAACCGACACAGCGCCCGCCTCGTACGAGAACCATGAAGAGAACTTCGGCGGAACTTTGTCGAAAGCGTGTTTTGGAGTCTCCAGTGCAAAGAAGAAAATCACTGAAGAGAGCCTTTCTCAAAGGCTAACTTCCCAACGAGCCCTACTATTTATATAGAAGTGCTAAAACGGTGGAACATACTCAGTTGGAATGTCCCATGACGACAAAGTTGGATATTAAAAGCAGAGCTGCTTAAGCGTGTGCTCTGGCCGTGCTGGACGTTAACAGAAAACTCCGCTCGTCGAATTGGAGAGGGGAAGGATAAGTGAGGCGGAAGGAGGCTAAGCGAGTAGAAGCTAAGTGAGGTGGGGGAGACGGACAGCTGTGTATGAGCACGCGGTGCGGTGCGGCTGCCCTGGAGGGGAGGTGCGTCGTATGGGATTGGATGAGCCTGGTAATGACGTAAGCTACGACGTGCACATGCTCTACTAGAAGAAAGGCGATTGCGTGCCAGCAGCATCATTATGTGGTGTACTGTCGAGGTGCACAAGTTGAAGAAGATAGTTTATCCTGAAGAAGCCTAGCGAATGCGAAAGAGGAGGGAAGCCGCTCGTGAGTGTATGAGGCGTAAGCGGAAAATCCTGAATATGATGCTAATGCTGCTGAAGCTAAGCGCCGGAAGACGGGTGACGATCCTGAGTTGCGGGCTATACAAGCAGAAGCAAAAGGGAGATACGACGACACACATCGGATTAACGACGTCAAGCGGCTCGGCTAGGAAGAGCGTCGAATCCTGACTTACGCAATAATCGAGCAGAGTTTAGGCTAACTTTATGCTAAGGTGGTCGAAAGGAGCGCAAACAGCTCGGCTGTTTCATTAGTCTGAGCGGCGTGAAGTCTGTGATGCTGGCCAATTTTTTTTGTTAAAAGGAGTAGCTGAAGACGTCTACAATTTTTGACTGGATAACAAAGCTTGCATTCCCAGTTTGATGTTATTCATCAGTGCAGAACTTTTGATACGCTAAAGATGGGACAGATAACACCGTAGTTTGTTCGCTCGGCTAATGTCCCAACGGTGGCGAGTATAGATACCAGCTCGACTATTCACCTTGCATCAACCATACTTCAGATTGTTAGTGAGGAGTTGCTTCATCGAGAAGAGATGTGCCATTACACACCCGGACTCACTGGAGCATACTAAACAAAAACTAAATTATGAGGCCCTACGTTCCCAAATCACGTTATAAACAAGTGGCACGCCGTAATGGGGGACTTCCCAAATTCGGACCACCCGAGGCTCTTTAACGATGCCTCCATCGAAATGTGGTCGACGTACCCGGGATTCGATCCCGCGACCTCGTGCTTAGCAGCCCATCATCATAGCAACTAAGCAACCACAGCGGGTAGTGCGTACTCACCATACACGATAATCAACACAGCCATTACGACCGTATGCCAACCGACGGCTCACGAAGCAACTGTTGAGTAAAGCTCTACATCACGAACGAGAGGGTCTAGGAGCTATCTCTATCCTCAAAATGACCAAGGGACCACTTGCTCACTGTGAACATAGATATCCTTAAACCACTTCCTCCTTCCAAAGGAAACCGTTAGCTGCTGATTATCGTTGATAGGTTCATGAGCTCGCCAGAAGCGCCATATATCAGCGGTATGACAGTCAGAACTACCACTGAAGCTCTTGCCAGCACTTGGGCGTTGGGTTGTGTAGCTGAAAAAAAAGGGAAATAATCCGTAATCTTCCACCATCCCACAAGCCTGCTAGGCATTCATCATCAACTCATGAGAGCCAACTATTCAGAGCAGAATGGCCTAGTAGGGCGTTTTCACAGGCAGTTGAAAGCGGGTCTCACGAATCAAGGTAATATGGAACCAAGGAACCAAGGATTGACGCCTCGCATCTCGTCCTCCTCAGTATATGTTGCGTGTTCACAGAAAAATTCCAGTGTGCTGAAGTGCAAACAATTTAAGCACGTTCTGTACGACTGCCACTGAGGTAATCTTCCTACGGGCCTACCAGGAAAACAAGCTTGAAACTCCGTCTTATCTACAGCACTTGCAAGTCGTTTTCAATGTCATATGAGCGATGACGGCGCGTCCCAAGTTTCCACAAGAGCAATTCCGCTTTATGAACTTTTAAACAACTTTTGATGTTGGTATTTGGACAAGCGCACTTCGTAAATCATGCTACTGAAGTTACATCAACCTACAATTGGTAATGGGCAGGCATCATATGCATTTCACAATATTCGTAGGTGCAAAAGCAGGGAAAGTTTGAATCGAAACACTTGAGCTCGCCGCCAACGAGGCTACCACGTTGGTGCCGCACTCGCCAGCTCCATCTTAGAGTCACCAAGCTTGCTGCATCAAAACAAGAACACGTGCGCTTGCATTGTGACCGAGACGGCGGGGAGATTTTTCGCTTTGTACAGGGTCGTCCGCTCTTAGGGTGAACACGGCTCACCGTGGCTACGCTCCGCGGGTCGCCAATCCGTCTGGCGCGGCGGTGCTTCGAAGCGAAATGCCACAGGCGCACACGCACCTGGGCGAGGTGCTTCGCGTCTTCTGCTACAGCACTGGAGCGGTGCGCTCCAGCGCTGTACTGTACTGTACTGTACTGTACTGTACTGTACTCTACTGTACTGTGCTGTACTGTGCTCCGTACTGCACCGCTCTGGCTTTGCAGTACGGTGCACTTCGATATACCCAGGGGACTGAGCGCCCGAGGCGGCGTTGCGGGAAAGCGCACTTCACTAACTAGAGCATTTTCCAGCTGGTTATCTTTACAGCTTGTGAACAGCCTGCTTAGGCAATGTGCATAAACAGAAACAAGCTTTTCGCCACATAAATCACTCAGCATTTTTTATAAGTGATGAGGGTAAAATGCAGTCATTTTTTGCGCTCCTTATTAGGCTGGGGCCATGTTATGTCACTCTCACATCACTTGGCGCAGTGCACACCGAAAAAACTATTGGGCGTGCTCTTCTTGGTTGGAGTCATCCCATGATGAGCCTAGCGCACCGTTTCGGGAAAGTCTTGATACTAAAACGAATAGTCTTAATTGACTTAAGAAAACGACCGAAACCCGCAATGAATTTCACGCAAAGTTAGAGAGCGATTGTTCAATCACGCATCATCATGTTCGCTTTCGATTTTCACATTAGAGAGGGCAATAATATTACTTCGACAGCAACTAAGAAGTGACATCTGCTGCTTCGCGACTCTCTTATTGACGCGTTAATGTCACTGGTAGGGGTGCATGAAGCGCTTTAGGCGATGTAGGAAAGTGCCCTCCCGGGTATCGCAACTGATTTGGCGGCGATTTTACACCCTGTTTTCATCTTTCTACATCCTGTAACAAATAAAATTCATTTTTGTTGTCACAGTGTGGGTAAAATCACCGATGCGGTACCGGTCCTTACACGGCTACACGACGCGAGAAGTCGCATTCTCATTTAGAGAGATCCTCGGTCATTTCTTTGATTAAAGTGATTAGGTGGAGTAAAACATGTGGCGCCGACGTTTTTTGTGTGTATTCTTGGAGTCAGTGCACGCAACATGCGAATGCTGTTTCTGTCAATTCATTATAAATTGCATGAGTAAAGAGTTCTATAATCGATGCGTCAATTTTCTACCATACATTAGGTTGTATTCTTTGAGAAAGATGCAAGACAAGGAAGCTAAAGAGGAAAGAAACGAGTGACATATGGTTCCATTGCAAAAGTGACATATAAATACGTATTCCGAATATTTACGAGACAGACAACGAAGGATAAAGAAGATGACTGTCGATAGCGATTCCACCTCTACAAGTCAAATCGTCTTCTGACTGGAGCCACTCTTGGTTACGCCGTAACAGCGTTTTAACAAAAACAGCTCTGCGAAGCTGAACATTGAAGAAAGACGCTCACGAAAACATGTGGTGAAGTTCCACGTAGACAGGATAACTATTTGAGCGCTAAAACAAACTAAGTGAAGCCACCATCTCTCTTGAGTTAAAGCGATACGTGTAAGGGTGTCGTGCACCTTAAAAAAAAGCACGGGGAATAGAAAATAAATGTCGCAACCAAAGGTAAAATAAGGATAGGAGCTGTGGGGCTTGTGCGAGTCCTTCATATACAGATTTGCGAGCGTTCTGGTCTATAAGTGTGTCTTCTTTTATTGCTGTCGTCTCCTGCACCCAGACAGCGACTTTGCAGAGCAGCTCCTTCTTCAGACTCTAGTCTGTTCAGTATCGAGTCCATTCTCCACCAGCATCGATTATGGCTCGCATTCGGCTTGGCATGGAGCTGCACAGGGCACGGCAAGAACTTGTGTTCAACCTAAGCTGCCCCCACTCCTCTTCCACAGCGGCCCAAAGCACGCCCGCTGAAAGTGCGTGGAGTTGTCGGTTTGCCATGGAAAATGTAATTCGGCCCCAAACATTCTCGATGACGTTGATGTTGGGTGACTGTGGTGGTCATTCGAGCACTGCCACGTCATGGTCGCCCAGGTAGGCACTGACCTTTTTGCTTTGTGAATTGGCGAGTTGTCGTGCTGAAAAATAAATTCATTGTCCGGGCGAGTGGCCAACCAGCATCACGGGCTCAAGGAGGACAACCTGCTTAGACTTGCACAAGCCTTCGTAATAAGTCACTTCCTGTACATCGCGACCATGCACAATTAGTCCAAAGTGGAGAGTGAGAAGCTTGACACGCTCCTGCGTAAGGTCGACAAGAGAGCCATGGGTCTACCCATGCACACGAGCACGGAGGCCCTGGATGCATGAGGGATGTACTAAAACATGCTGAGCGAGATTACGGAGGCACAGGAAAGGGCACAGATCACCAGGCAGTCCGGCACAGTTGCGGGCAGGTCGATCCTACGAGAAATCGACGTCACGCCTCGGGAGATCGAGTGTAACTGCTACGGGCTAACACCCGACCACAGAAAAAAAGATCAGAGCTGATACGCACAACCAAATGAACGGCTACCACTGCCTTTCCTGTGTTATATTGCACTTATCACGTAATACGACATGAAATAAAAAAAACGAAGACCGTAGATGCGATTTCATTTATGATCACCGGTTACAATGTCGCTCACAAGTTCGCGGGATTGGCTGCTAGCCACGCAGGCCACGTTAGGATGGAGGCGAAATGTAAGGAGGCCCTTGATTTCTCCGATATCAGAACACGGTAATGATCACCCTGATTGCCTAGATTCTTAGCCAGCTCTTTGCGTGGCTGTTCCTCGTAGTCGATGTCACATCAAGACGTTAAACCTAATATGCCAGTACCAACAGAGATAGTAATGTGTGCTGAACTTCAGCCAAATATTTATGATTTGTGGGGTTCAACGTCCCAAAGCGACTCGTGCTATGAGAGATGGCGTAGTGGAGAGTCCCGGATAATTTCGACCACCTAGGGTTCTTTATCGTGCACTCACACCGGGCGCGGGCCTCTCCCCTTTTGCCTTCATCGAGAGGAAGGAGACGAACTGCTTCTCTTACGGAACACATCTCGCCCATCTCTGTGCTTTTCTGGACTTCTCACTGTACCTGTGGTGTCTACCGCCCCCTCCATCGCGGTGATGGATAGACGACACCCCGAGGATGCTCCCTGGTCCCGTTAACCCGCGGATGTCGGTTCCAGCAAGCGAGAAAATACGTCGAGCGATAGCGGGGACACAGAGCTCTACTCCGCATCAGGTAATGAGTCCTCGGAAGACACCTTTCGACTTGTCCACTACCACAAGGCCAAACGAAGAATTATCAACTCATCTTCGGCGTCCAGCTCGAACACTGAAAACAGCGCCTCAACGATGGCCTCACTCCATCGTGTTTGTGCCACAGAACGCTACCGCCAACCTGCGCGTCCTCAACAGGCAAGTACTCTCCATGTATCTAGAAAACACTGTGCCAAACGAGATCAAGGATGTCAGGATAAACACTAGGCGAAACATCTTGGCAATAGATGGGATGAACCCGAGCGCGCTGACCATACTACAACATGTAACGCATCTGGGAAACATCGAGGTTCGATCCATCATGCCATCGAAAGGTGCCACCACTACAGGAGTCATCTATGACATTGACAATGAAATATTTAATGCAGCCCTCCCAGTTCACATAAAACCAGCAAGTAAACAAAACGTCATTGTGCATGTTGGTCGCGTCGGCAACACACGTTGTGGGAGGATAACGCTCAAAGGCGACTGCCTTCTACCCTACGTGAAGGTCGGCCAGTTTCGCCACCAGGTTCGGCCATTTATTCCAAGACCAATGCAATGCTTCAATTATCAGAAGATTGGCCATGTGAAGGGTGTTTGCTGAAATTCGGCCGTGTGCCCTCGATGTGCCGAACCCCACCCTGAAGACAACTACAGCGCAACCGCGTTGAAGTGTCCTAACTGTCAGGGTGATCACTGCGCCTCTTCCAAAGACTATCGCCAGATCAAGAACGAGATCACCAGTCTTAAACAAATGGTGAGAGACAACTCTACCCACAAAGAGGCCGCTGTGAAAGTACGGCGAAGACGACGTCACCATCGAAGGCCTTCACGACGGAAAACATCAAGCTTTCAGGAAAAGTCAATTTGTCAAGCAGCATCATCAGCGGAAGTTTCCAGCACTCCGAACACCGATGTTGGAAGGGAGAAAGCTGCCAGATCTCTCGCCACACAGGAATGGCCATCGCTTCCGCGTAAACGACCGCCAGAAGAGCCGCAGAAGAAGCCGCCCCCAGTACAGCAAGGTGCGGTATCCGTGGGGTCGCGGAAAACACATAAGCAAGTGATAGCACTTATTAGTCTTTAATGAATGTCATTCGCGTGCTGCTAAGCAACATGCACGCGCCGTCTGCCAGAAGTTCGTTTCAAGTACTGGACGCTCTGAGTACGGTGCTGGCAACCCTCGAGTAGATCATAGCTCCACAGCCACGGTGTTTTAGGGAAGAGGTCCGACAAGCAGCTATATTTCAGTGAAATGCCCGCGGACTCTGAGTGTGCCTTTCGAATTTCCGTCGCTTCGTGTACGCCAATATATTTCCCATTATCGTCATTTGCGAACCGAACTTATCGAACATGATCAGGCTTTCTGGATATGAATTGTTTATGAAACGATTCATATACCGATATGAACTCTTCATGAGAACAGTAAGGTTTAGGTGTTTATTCACCATGACCTCACCTACATTCATCAGCCTGTACCACCTAATGACAATAATCAATATATATGCCTAAACGTAAGGAAAAAAAATTGGTGTTTACTTTAGTGGGCGCCTACCTATCTCCGTCAAGTCGATTTGATTACAAAAGACTACGAGACATCCTTTCCTCAACTCCTAATCCCTGGGTCATCATTGGGGATTTTAACGCCCATCATACACTCTTGGGAAGTCCGAAGGTCAACGCAAGAGGCAGAGCTCTGGTATCTTTCGCCTCCAGTAATGAACTTTGGCTGCTGAATGATGAAAGTCCCACGTTCTTACGTGGCTCCACGTACAGCAGCTGCCTTGACTTGGCTTTCATCTCATGAAGCCTTGTTACGCTTGCACGGCGGTTTGCGGACATAGAGACGCACGGAAGCGACCATATCCCCACGTACGTCAAGGTCAGAGGATTTTCCCCTTCCAAAATAGGAGATACGATCCAAAGAGTGGACTGGCCTAAATTCAGTCTATTATGGAAGAACACTGCAACGCCAATCCATCTTTCCACTTTGAAGAGGCAATCAAGGGCGCGGTGCCAGACACTATAAGTACTCTCAAATGTTTTTAGAAACTGAATAATTTGATCTGGAACTAGAACGACTTCGCGCAACCCGAAGACGTGCTGAACGAAGATACCGACGTAGAAGACAATGGACGGTTCACGGACCGCCAGGCGCACGCAAAAGAATATGCAGCGCCGGTTAGACAAGCTCGAATCGCAACGTTGGACAGTCTTCTGTGAGTCACTAGATCCACACAGGCCTGTATCGCAACTATGGAGAACGGTGCGCGGTCTCGGGCACTCCCCGTACAGCGATTCCCATTCAAGGCGCTTGCCCTCTCTCAAAAGAGATCGGAGATTGACGTGGCAGAAGATGTCTGCGCCAGATTATCAGGCCAACTCACAGCTACCAACATTCCATCGCCTTCGAGTAGCTGTCCGCCACCACGTGATCACCGGATGGACCTATTATTCTCAATCCACAAACTTAAGGCAGCATTAGCTTTGTGTAGCCGCACATCAGTGCCAGGACCTAACGGAATTTTCTACCGAGCTCTGTGTCCTCTGGGGGAGCGAGCGAGAGGAGTTCTCTTAGAGGTGTACAATGAATCTTGGAGAGATGGCACGCTACCAACAACCTGAAAGACAAGTCGCCTTGTTCCACTGCTGAAGCCTCGGAACTCTCATCATATCACCCGATCGATATGGGGAGCTATGTGGGCAAAGCAATGGAGAAGATAACCCTAGGACGCCTGGAGTGGCACTTGGAGTACCATAACACCTACCCAGATGCCAATGCGGGCTTCCGACGTGGTCGATCACCGATCGATAACGTCGTCGACCTGCTCACCTACATTCAGCACGAAAAATGCCGTAAGCGCCTCTGCGCTTCTTTATTCCGCGACCTTAAAGGGGCGTATAACAAACGTTACGCATGAAGCCATCCTCTCTGCTCTCGCAGAGGTAGGAGTGGGTGGTCGGATGTTTAAATAGATGCGGAGCTCTCTCTCCATGCAATTCTTTTTTAAGCACCGAGGAAGGCCATACTTGTCTACATTACAGCTACCGCGGCGTCCCCCAGGGCGGTGTACTAAGCCCTATGTTATTCAATCTAACACTAGTTGCTCTTCTTGAGCACGTGCCAACCACAGTCAAGATATCAATGTACGCGGACGACATCTGCATATAGACGTAGGCACTAACACGCCTACAGTTGCGAGGCAGAATTCAGCGAGCCGCCACACAAATCGCTATCTACCTCCGTAATCGAGGCCTGGAAATTTCCTCCGAGAAATGCGCACTAGTTCCATTTACGCGCAAACCCATGGCAAACTACAGCGTTATGATAAATGGCCAAATATTGCAACGGGTCCGATCGTACAAGTTTCTAGGTGTCATAATCGACAGGGACTTGTCATGGAGCCCTAACGTATCATACGTGAAAAAGCGGTTGACAGTCATCTGCCACCTGTTCAAGTTTTTCGCTCTCAAGACCTGGAGAATGTCGACAAGGGCCATGTTACAACTGTACTGGGTGCTTTTTCTAGAATATCTGCGACACAGCTTACCAGCAATAAACAATACAGGTAAAACGGATCGACGCAGAATACAAAGTCTGCAGGGTCAATGGCTCCAGATCTGCCTAGGCCTGTCTCAGAATGCTTCAACAGTGGCTGCGATAGCAATCGCTAGAGACCACCTTGTCAAAACCCACATTGAAATTGAAGCACTCAGGACCCATGTAAGGCATCTAGCCAGGACTCTTCGTCGCCACAGCCTCTCTACCAGCGGAAAGACCACACACATCTTTCAGCCAAACGATAACCGCATATGATGAATCATTGCCTGCTTGTTTCACACTGGCTGCGAGACCTTCGATTCCTCCATGGTGCCTCGCTCAGCCAAAAATCAACCTCACAGTACACGGTATCTCGAAAAAAGCTGATCTATCATCACCACCCCTTTGACAGCTCATGCTACTATATTTGTGCGAGAACTACCATGACTCTACCCATATTTGCACTGATGGATCTGTCCTTCCAAGCAGCTCCGTGGCGGCTATCGTAATACTAGCAAAAGCTACAACAATCATATTTAAGACGACCCACGCGACAAATCGACGGCAGCAGAGCTCGCAGCGCTCTTTACTGCCATTCATCACATTGGTGATGAACCGCCACACAAGTGCGCGATATTCTGCGATTGGAGGGCGGCACTGCAGTCTCTACTGTCACCTTTACGACATGGACCACACGAACAACCAATATTGCATATTACAGATGAGTTGCCCCATATAAGTATTGCAGGCCATGAAATAACCTTGCAGTGATTTCCATGTGACTGCGGGATTATGGGCAATGAACAGGCCGATGAAGCTGCCCACTCAGCCCATAATGAGGAGCACCACGTCCAAATTCCTCTTTCTAGAACTGATGCAGCACGGAAGCTCCACCTACTTGCTCGCAGTGCACTGCGTCGCAATGCAATGAGCCACATTTAAGAATTACGCGACTGTACTCACTTGATCCCACATTAAGTGTTCGAGCGCCATCGCTGCATCGCCGTAGATACGCCAAGCTTCTATATCGACTTCAAAGCCTATGCATTCCGCATAGAGATTACCGACACCCTAACCTGTGACCACTGTGGCCATGAAGAATCAATTGGCTATATTTCGTACGCCTGCCCGCAGTACAGTCCACAGAGGGAATGCCTCTGCAACGAACTTGACCAACTGGACGACCAACCACTATCCGAAAAAAGAATTCTACAACATCGAAAGGACCTACCGTCAAAGAAGAAGGCCGTGCAAGACCTATTGTGGGTTTTGTGATCTACCAACCTCTATGAACGACTTTACCTCGAACGCCTCTTGTGTGCGCGTCTGCATGTCAGCGTCAGCGTTTTACTCTCGGTGATCTTTCTTACCCCTATCCCCCATCCCGAGTATAGGGTACCAAACCGAGGACTCATATCTGGTTAACCTCCCTGCCTTTCCTCTTCATTCTCTCTCCCTCTTGCCTTCATCGAAGAGCGACCGGGCAATCGAATCAGCGTCTTTCGCGTCAGCAGCCGAGCACCGTAACTGCTGAGACACACCGGCGGCCTTTGAGGCAAACATTTGTTCATGTGTGCGTCCAGGTGTGTCCAGTACGGCGACAGTAAATCGGATAGTTTCTTTGGTTTACCAATTTGTCGAGTTTACGGGGAGCATCTGCAATTATTCTATCATTCTTGCAAACCTGGACGATTCTATTCAAAGTTTACAGTGGCCTTTTTGTCATCTCCGATATAACGCTTTCAGAATAGTTTTGTAGGCACATATCTACATTGCATCGTCTTTCTTTTTCCGGTACCCACGACATGGCTAGTTTCCGAAAGTGCACCAGGGGAATGAAATTATCCTGCACTGTTACAGCATTTTTATCGTCGAAGTGCCATGGCAACAATCAACCGAACAAAATGCAATTCATCCTGCAAGTAGACAGAAGTACGCTTAATGAAAACGCCTCTGCTGTTTTTCGATTTGAGGAGTCATCTTAGAATCTTTAACTCGTGAGAGGCCAGTCACTCAGTTGAGCAGCCTTTGGCTGCACCGCAACGCCAATGTATGAAAGCCTATAACCCTACAGCTAGAATAGAACTGGCAGAACTTTCGAAGTTATTCATCCAGCGTAAGATAGCCGACATAAGGAAGTATAATATGGATAGAATTGAACATGCCCTCAGGAACGGAGGAAGCCTAAAAGCAGTGAAGAAGAAACTAGGAATTGGCCAGAATAAGATGTATGCGTTAAGAGACAAAGCTGGCAATATCATTACTAATTTGGATGAGATAGTTAAAGTGGCTGAGGAGTTCTATAGAGATTTATACAGTAGCAGTGGCACCCACGACGATAATGAAAGAGAAAATAGTCTAGAGGAATTCTAAATCCCACTTGTAACACCGAAAGAAGTAAAGAAAGCCTTGGAAGATATGCAAAGGGGGAAGGCAGCTGGGGAGGATCAGGTAACACCAGATTTGTTGAAGGATGGTGGGCAGATTGTTCTAGAGAGACTGGGTACCCTGTATACGCAATGCCTCATGACCTCGAGTGTACCGGAATCTTGGAAGAACGCTAACATAATCCTAATCCATAAGAAAGGGGACGCCAAAGACTTGTAAAATTATAGACCGATCAGCTTACTGTCCGTTGCATACAAACTATTTACTAAGGTAATCGCAAATAGAATCAGGAACACCTTAGACTTCTGTCAAGCAAAAGATCAGGCAGGATTCCGTAAAGGCTATTCCTCAATAGACCATATTCACACTATCAATCAGGTGATAGAGAAATCTGCGGAATATAACCAACCCTTATATATAGCTTTCGTTGATTAGCAGAAAGCATTTGATTCAGTGGAAACCTCAGCAGTCATGGAGGCATTACGGAATCAGGGTGTACAGTAGTCGTATGTAAAAATGCTGAAAAATATCTATAGCGGCTCCAAAGCCACCCTAGTCCTCCATAAGGAAAGCAGCAAAATCCCCATAAAGAAATGGTGGCAGGCAGGGATATATGATCTCTCCAATGCTATTCACAGCGTGTTTACAGGAGGTGTTCAGAGACCTAGATTGGGAAGAATTGGGGATAAAAGGTAATGGAGAATACCTCACTAACTTGCGATTCACTGATGATATTGCATTGCTTAGTAACTCAGGGGACCAATCGCAATGCATGCTCACTGACCTGGAGAGGCAAAGCAGAAGAGTGGGTCTAAAAAATTAATATGAAGAATACTCAAGTAATGGTTAGCAATCTTGGAAGAGAACTGTAGTTTACGATAGGTAGTGAGGCACTGGATGTGGTAAGGGAATACATGTACTTAGGGCAGGTAGTGACGGTGGATCCGGATCATGAGACGGAAATAATCAGAAGAATAGGAATGCGCGTTTGGCACGTGCGTTTGGCAGGCATTCTCAGATCATGAAGAGCAGGTTGCCATTATCGCTCAAGAGAAAAGTGTATAATAGCTGTGTCTTACCAGTACTCACCTACAGGGCAGAAACCTGGAGGCTTACGAAAAGGGTTCTACTCAAATTGAGGACGACGCAACCAGCTATGGAAAGAAGAATGATGGGTGTAACGTTAAGGGATAAGAAACAGCAGATTGGGTAAGGGAACAGACGCGAGTTAATGACATCTTAGTTGAAATCAAGAAAAAGAAATGGGCATGGGCAGGACATGTAATGAGGAGGGATGATAACCGATGTTCAGTAGGGGATACAAACTGGATTCCAGGGAAGGGAAGCGTAGCAGGGGGTGGCAGAAAGTTAGGTGGGCAGATGAGATTAGGAAGTTTGCAGGGACGACAAGGCCACAATTAGTACATGACCGAGGTTGTTGGAGAAGTATGGGAGAGGCCTTTGCCCTGCAGTGGGCGTAACCAGGCTGATGATGATGATGATGGCTGCACCGCATCAGCGTATTAAGCTCAGATGAGGTAGCATGACCTAAGGAAAAAAAAGAGTCTTGGCAGTAGATCAGGCAGGCACCCATGGTCAGTTAAAAGTAGACTGGCCCGACCATAGTAACCTGGCATGAGCCAGGCTTGGCTTTTGCAAATGGCCAGCCCATTTCCGGACCACCGGTGTGCTGTCGGCAGACACCAGGTTGGCCTCATGACCAGCAGCTTAATTATTGTGGCCGCATTCTTCCAAGACAGGGACCGGCATCTTCCCTACGACGGCAACAGCATCGCTTGTCCGTGGCAAGCGTTCCTGTGTCGTATTCATATTTGTGTTTTACTCACTCCGTCTAGTGATAACCGGTTTCGCCGCTTATGGCTAGACTCGAAAAGTTCCTACGGCGCTCGAAAAGTCCTGTCCACAGCAAATGGTGCTGACTTTCAAGGCCTAGGCGGATCGCCTCTATGTAGCCTGTCAACCCTTCAGCTAGTATTCAATGCACGTGACGGCCTGCTTCAAAAGTACAAGGAATGCAGCTGTAAGGTGAAGGAAAGAGATAAGAAGCCAGTTCAAGTTGCGCAACATCTCTCTCAATGATATGAAGACCACAAGCAAAGTACGGCGTGAAAGTTGTATTTGTAGCGCCTTGCAAGTTAAGACAGATTTGCTCGACGAGATCCTATAGGACACTAGGGTTGAGGATTGCCCGAGTTGGTATTGCATTCTACATACAACACATACAAAAAAAATAAACAAGCCAAGCCAGCCAGAACAGCGGGCTTCTTTTCGATGTTGCGCTGTACCAGTTTAAGAATGCAATACCAACTCACCGAATCCTCCACCCTAGGAGCACTCTGTTCCTTTATCAGGCTGGCTCGGCTTGTTTCTTGCTTTTTATGTTGCGCTGTACCAGTTTTAGAGTCCTAGAAGGAGGCATTCCGTTGCGCGAAGAGGCACGCAACATTTTTTCACGAATTGTGTATCAGCGGTTATATACCAGATTCCTTGATCTTGTAGGAGAGTGTACATTAGGCAAGCGGGACCCCGCAATAATGATCGCACGCGAGAGGAGTCCTGCTCTAAGCAGTAAAGATGGTGGGCATTTTCCTTTCATTACAGCAATTGCGGCTGTTCAGCGAAGTTTGACCATATCGGGGTGAATGAAAAAGCACGTGATAAGGACGAAAGGAAAATTATTGAAGCTTTCTTCATAGAGCAACATAAGGACATGTCTGCAAGCACGCCTTCAATTTCACTCTCAAACACGGAAGTTGCTTTTCTCGATGGCCATATATGAGTTTTAGTGTTTTTTCCTTCCTTTGGTCACGTTGTTTTCACCATCATCTGTTCATGTGTTATTGCCGTTAGGTTTCGCGTGCGCTTCTTCAATTGTTCGTGCTACTTTTTTCCGCTTTCACAGTGTACTCTGTTGTCTTTGTTACTATTGTTTTCATTTTTTCTCTGCAGATGACTTTTAAAACGCACCGAGGATGAGCTTTTTCCTGCTGTATTACATTTTGTTTCGGCAGATAAATATAGTGTGCACATTGCGTGTTGGTGACGGCAGTTCAATTGTCTAGGCTTAGCACATCCGGATGGCGCATCTGATTCGGCTGCCTATATAAAGGGTTTTTGTGCTTTCATGAAATAAAGTGCTTAGCCTGCGCTTTGTCTCGTGCACATTTTTCTTTTCTTCTACATCTCTCGCAGCAAGTTTATAATTCAAATAGTAATTCATATCAAGATGTTTCTGAAGAACGTCTGAGAGAAGATCTCAAAAGAACACCCGAATCTGCGCGAAGCTTTACATCTTTATGAAGAAATATATTTCATAGCTGTCCCATTGTTTGTGCTAAATTGAAAATAGAGGTATCATTAGGTGCCACGAGAAAATGACTCCAGAGTAGGGGTCGGTAAAGATGGAGGTACACTCTAAGAAAACGCCTCAAAGCGCTAGGTGCACCGAGTTGTGACTGGGGGAAAGTAGACAGATCCTGCTTTTATAAGCAGCTAATTGCTATGTGCCGAAAACACAGTGGCATATCTGTAGCCAAAGTTAAACTCTCGTACGCGCACATACTCTCACCTTGTTTATGCGATGTGGCGCACGCGTAAATTGTGTCCAGCTTGTTGCAGTTGGCCCGAATAAAGAATGCGTGGAATTCGAACCTAAGAGCCGGAATATACGATTTTGGCAGGTTACTTTTAGTTATTTCTTTTAGTTATGTCATCACATATTATCTAGGTTCATGGTTTAGAGTTTTATGCATAAACGTTTGTTCCAAGGTTTGTTTCATAGCTAGCTCGCCTACCATGATACAGGTGTTGTCGGAGTCGCATTGACCACTATATAGAGTTTTGCTGATAATTCTTTGGGCCCACTTTTATCGCTGTTCTTACGTCGAGCTTTCAAGTTCCAATTAATTTTCTAAAGCAACTTCCCATCACCGTTTTTTTTTCGGGAATATAAAAGATTCTTTAATATTCTCTATTATGGATCCCTAGTAGTAAAAAGATGGTTAGAATGAAAAGGTGTTGTTTCTTCTATTTACTGCCGTCTACCTGATGTACCAGACAATAGAATGTTCCCTGTTTATCTATAAATGCGTCATGCTCTTTAAAACATGCTTCAGAAAACCCTGACAAGGCCTAATTTGCAATGCCAGTGCATTCGAAGGATGTGCAGCTTTTTAAAATACGCATAGGAATGCAGGACTTGTGGTGACTGCCATATTACACCGTTACATACCGCAGATAATTTCTTCCAGAATGATCCGAACTTCAGTTAGTCTCTACATAAACTTTCTTTATGGTCGATGTGAATTTAGACCGGACACAATGCACACGTTGATAAATAACTTATCCTGACCAAAATTCAAGTGAAAAACATTTTTTTCAATAACTCGCTCTTACAACGCTCCCTGGAAAGTTGAAGAAAGCTAAAGAGGTGGCAGCAGAGCACGCGTGTCTTCCTCTACCCCAGCCAAGGCTGCGCAGGACTGTCCACACGACTCAACCCATAGTCGGGCCACACGCAATATCCTGGTAGTCAATTGCGACGCGGTGTTCTCACTTCCAATTGTTAGAGGTCGCGTATTATGAAGTGTATTATTATGACGCGTATTATTAAGTATTATGAAGTAGGACGAAAACAAAGTCTGCCGGTATTTTTAATGCAAGCGCTGTGTTTGCGAGTGTTGGTGTCATCAAGTGAGATTTTCTCATACCGACAACTGCACGTGGAACCCTGCATGGTAATGCAGTGTTTCACGTTCAGTGAGCAAATTTCAGCATTCAGTGAGCAAATATTACGTGCATTTTATACAACCATTAAAACTGCGAATCGTTCTTCGTGTGAATATCAAGCACATTACTGTCACTATTAATTTAAAGCCATTTCGGCGAAACTGGGAGATATTCGCCAGATGGCGCCGTGTAGTGCAGATGTGTTCGCATCGGTTCCCATTCTCGCGTCAATTCTCGTGTCTAGGAGCGGCAAAAATCATGTGACCGCCACCACATTTACAGGATTTGTGTAGGAAAACACTAGGAACACGTTGATACCACTCTTTTTGGACAAGAAGACCGGGCTTCTTCCAAAAATATAAGACCACCGGCCGAGCATGCCGGCCTGGCATACTAAGCCTAACGGCATAGCGGTGAACGAAAGCTAGGCCGTCAGCTCTTGGCTCAAGTGCAGTAACTCGAAGGCCCAACTTAAAATGGACAATGCCCCAGAACTAGCCCAGAACAACATGGACAAGGATGACCAAGCCATCGAAACCCAAGCGGCATCTGCGGCGGACGCTGAAGAGGGCTTCTCCTCACCTGACTAGGTGATATATGGGCAATCAACCAGCGACATCGACGAGAACCAGGAAAACGACTCAGCAAGGGAAGACCACGACGCCAAGAACGGTCAGTGGCAACTTGCACTATCTATGCGAGAGCGAAGGGGTTCCAGAATACAAGCGGGAGCAGCCTCTGATGGAAGCGGAGCTTGAGGCGGTGGTGAGAGCAATGACTGCAACGCCAGAACACCTGCGAAAGACCGAGCTAAACACGGAGTAGCGTCTATAAAAGACCGACGGCGCACGCGCTCGGCAAATAGCAAATGAAAACAGAACGTGCAAATGGCAACCTAGAGGCCTGCAGGAGCGATTAAGTTCTGCTTCGTCGCCGCAACGGGTCACGCCTAATCATTGTGACTACCCCCTACGAACAAGTGGGGGAGAAGATCGTGAAGATCAAAACACTCGAGCTCAACTTCACTAAACATCCGATCAGCACTTACATACCCACCCATGAAGATACCTTAAAGGAGCGGTACACGGACTGGAACGTGAAGCACGAGACGTTGAGCTTTTAGGCAATCCCCGAATGCGCACGCAAGGAGTGCAGTCGTCCAAACGCGGATGCTCGGCAAGTCTGAAACCACAGTGATAATGATCGATGAACCGATAGTGATGAGCTTCTTTTACTATTACGGTGGCGAAATGGCACGTGTGCCTTATCAGCCCACCAGACACTACTGCAAACTGTGCAAAAGCACGAGAAATAGAACAGACGTTTGCTCACCGCCTTCTGCAAAGGCGTGCAGCAATTATCGGCTAAGGGAATCTCCTGAGGACCATACCTGTGAACCAGAGTGTGCCTTCTGCGGGCGGGCTCATTCCACGGTGGCATCGGAATGCACAAAGAAACTCAAACGCATCGCCCAAAGGGGCAGTCCACAACTGCCGCAAGGTCTACGCCAACCACAAACCAACGGGATCCTCAAGAGACGCTGGTTCAATATGAACCGTGAGGACACTGCTTCGCCAGACGGGGCCCGCTCTTGGTCCCGATGCAGTTTTCGATCCAGGTCCCGCTCCCGAGACCGGTCGAACTCCAGAGTCAGTGGCCATGAGAAGGGCCAAACAACACAATCAGAGCAGAAGAGCCATGCGACGCAGAACAAGGAAGCAAAAACAAGATAACATGAGCAGCAATCGTCTCCCATTCGACACACCAAACAAAACAACTACCACGCCTAGAGCGCGAACTAGAGCTAATGCGAGCGTGAATAGGAGACCTGGAAATATAAAATAGGCAATTGAAAGAGCAACAATTGCAGCAACCAAGACAGGTACCTAAACCAATCCAGACATGAAGGAGAGGACCAAAACTACCGAATTTAGAAGGCAATGGCGTGATTGCCCTTTCGATATAAAAAGGAACTATAAAGAAGTCCTACCCACATTTATAAAGCTGGTGATGATAGAGGTAGATCGAAAACTGTAAGTCATGGACAATAAAGTTCAGGTACAACAAATGGAATTCCCGAAAGCTTTGCAAAAACATGCCACAAGCAGAAGCATAAGAGAAAAAGTAGAGAAAGTATAGAGCAGGCCAGGCCATTCGGCCATGACCTCAGTACCTAAACATTAAGCACATAAATCAACAATACCTACACATCAAAAGCACGCTTCACAAGAGTGCGAAATATGGCAGTGGAACTGCCACGCGTTCCGGCGTAATATGGGACAATTGTCGCAGCTGGTGATGACACAATAAAGGTCAATAGCTATCCTATGATTACAAGCAGCCGGAACAAATACGAACTTAGAGGGACACGTTAGCTTCAATGCCGAACATGAAAATTGCAAGGTGGCAATATTTGTGGACAAGAAAGTCATGGACCCGCCGTGGTTGCTCAGTGGCTATGGTGTTGGGCTGCTGAGAACGAGGTCGCGGGATCGAATCCCGGCCACGGCGGCCGCATTTAGATGGGGGCGAAATGCGAAAACACCCGTGTACTTAGATTTAGGTGCACGTGAAAGAACCCCAGGTGGTCGAAATTTCCGGAGTCCTCCACTACGGCGTGCCTCATAATCAGAAAGTGGTTTTGGCACGTAAAACCCCATAATTTTTTTAAAGAAAGTCATGGCAATATATCACAAACCCATAGAAGAAAAGGACATTCCGCATATAATCATAGAAATCATCTATAAAGGCAGGAGAGGAAAGACTGCTTTCATACATGATGTCTACGGCCCCCGGAGTCATGACGAGCAATGTTCGTGAGACAGTAAAAATGCTGAAGGGAAGACCTCTATTGATAGTTCGAGATTTTAGCGGCAGGCACTCAAGCAGGGGGTATCCAACCCAAGACAATGAAGGCAAAAATGTCACAGGACAAATAGAAGTCGGCATGAGACTTCTAACTGCAATGCCTGCAATGCCAACAAGAACAGGAAATTGGGCCTCCGCGGATACATGTTCGGACCTAATAATAACCGAAAATTCTCCAAATACAGATTGGTGCAACACCCTCGAAAATCTAGGAAGAGGCCATTGTGTTATAAGTACTACAATCCGCACTGGTTGAATCCGCAAAGGTGTGGGCGCAGCTTAAATAACAGAATGGCGGTCGTATGGAGAATCGCCTAAAGAACAAACCATTGGCATAGAGCATTTAGATATTGGTGCGAATGCGTGCGATATATAAAGCAGAAACACACCAAAACCGTCACCAGGACGGACAAAACACCTGAAGCGAACCCTCACCTACTGAATATGTGGGATGCAAAAACATCCCTGACAAAACGATGGAAGTGGCAGAACCGCAACCGCAAACTCAAAATGAAAATCAAAGAAATTACGCAGCGTGCCGAGGAATACGCTAATCAGCTTGCAGCAGCCAACTGGGAACGCTTCTACGCACCAATAAAGGGAACCCTAGGGACAGAAAAAAACGTTAGGCAGCCTCAGAGGAATGATTGACCCGCTTAAAACCAGACGTGAAGGACAAATGTACCTGGAGAGATTGCTATAATCGTACCCAGGCACAAAAGAACTCCTTCAGCCGGTCCACAGAAAATGCTTCGGTGACCAAAGCCCGATACTCCCATTGCAAGCTCATTACAGCGGACACACAAACCCATTGAATGAATGAAATCTTCACGGCCGAAAAATTTAGAGCAGCAATCATGATTATGGAACACAGCGGCAGAGGCCGACCAAATATCAGATGCCATGATTAGAAACATGAATGGTTTAGCAACAACTGCCCTTACGAACGTTTTAAATGACCAGTTCGCCAAAGGGACGATACGACAGGAATAAAAATATGCTGTCACAACCATTACCCAAAAACGAGGGAAGAAATTAACTTTAGAAAACCTCAGGCCCATCTTTCTTACATCATTTCTAGGAAAGGTGTTCAAAATATCACTTAACACTAGACTGCAACATATAGTTTCAGAAAACAGCTTAATGCCTGACACCATGTTTGGCTTCGTATCAAATATTTCAAATACAGGACATACTCCTGCTTTTAGAAGAAAAAGCTTTAACCAAGGTCCACATGACAGGAGAACACATTCTCATGGCTGTCGACATAGAAGCGGCCTTTGACAATGTAAGTCACAACCGGATACTCGATGGACTAGCAGAGACCAGCTGCGGTGAAAGGACATACTAGTACATCGGAAGCTTCTTCAACCAGAGAACAGCAGTAATCAAGGTATGAGAGGATAAATATTATGTCCTCCATCTTCCTAATAGAACAACGCTACAGGGTGCAGTATTCTCACGTACAATCTTCTACATAGCCATTAGTGGACTAGCTAAATACTCCAAGAATTACCCGACATCCGTCATTCACTATACGCGGATGTTACAACAATATGATTAACGAAGGACCACTTCGGAGAGAAGGAGGCGAAGCTTTAACGAGCAGCCAATATAATAGAAAAATAAACCCAATATCGAGGACTCCAGTGCTCGGCGAAAAAATCAGAATTCATCGGCCTTACAAAAAAAAACAAAAAATAACTAACCCGAGACTCAATCTCGAGATCAGGGACAAAGGCAAAAGTTTTCCGGAGAGCTCAATAGTAAGAGTGTCGGGGATGTGGTTGCAATCGAATGTTAGATGTCTCTACACTTTAAATCACAATCAGAAAAATAACGCAAGAGATAAACCAGCTGATAGCCGATGTGGCTCATAATCGCACAGGGATGGGGGAACAAGACACCCTCAGACTGGTGAAAAGCCTGATCATAAGCAGACTAATGTACTATCTACCTTATCATGCCATCATAGGGAGGGAGAAGAAATCGCTTATAAAAAATAGGGATGGCCTATGAAAAACCCCTGAGGCTGTCACGCAACACTTCAACTGAGAAGCTTATAGCCCTCGGCCTCCACAATACTTCTCATGAGTTGTCTGATGCTCTACTCATAGCGCAGAGGAGTCAATTCGCGCAAACGACAGCTGGCAACGCTCTTCTTCAAAATTCGGCCTTGAAGAATGCACACAAGTACAAAAAAACACCTAGGGGTTACCCTGCCAGATCAGATATTTGTATGGGGTATCGCCAATACCACAAAACGTGAATCTCACATTACACGCAGGAAGGAGAGAGGCTAGAGCCAAATACTTAAAAAAAACAAAGTACTTCGACACTCGAAGATTCACGGGTGCTTCACCATCTTGCGCCAATGTAAACGATACGCTGGCAGTTGTCGTAAACCATAAAGGTAAAACCATGGCATGTGCTTCGGTTTCCCGACACAACATTATAGAAGCCGAAGAGGTAGCCGTCGCCTTAGCTATAGTAGAAGGCATAGAGCGCAATGCTCCGCAGACAATAATCACATATTCTCAGGCCACATGTACGAACTATCAGAGGGGACAAATCGGCACGAAGGCCCGCCGGATACTCACCGAAATCAACAGAGCTCAATGTGACGTATACTCAAACAATAACATGAGTCCCGGGATACGATAATGTTACTGGGAACCTCCACGTAGATGAGGCGGCTCGAGGTTTCACTAATTGCCGAACTGCCCATCGCAATGTCGGGGAGGATGCCACCCCCAATGATCCCAGTTATAAAGCTATCTTGCATTACTAAAGGGATTTGAGAAGGCTCTACGCATCACTGTATAGGAACCTTTCAGCCGTGGGCTCTGCGACGTTACGCAGGCTTCAAAGGGACACATATACGAATCCACATATATTGCACAAATACCACCCAAAAGCATACAAAAACATATGCCGAGTGGTGTGGGAGCACACCGACACTTTACCACATAACATGAGAATGCGCCACTCACACGGAAGAGCAAGAGAACAACACGAGAGTGAGGTGGAAGGCATTGCTGTCCTGGTCTCCTTTCAGGGACCGGCTCAGGATGGTCCGGAGGGAAGAAAGAATGGCGAGGACCAGCGGTGCCTAGGAATAGAGGTCCAATCACATGGCGTTGCTCCGTTTAAAGGACAACGAAGTACTTTCTGCAAATAAAGTATCGTTTTTCCTTTTCTTCTTGGGCGAAACTACGTCTTTTGTGCCACGTTTTAGAGTGGCGTTGTATAAGTTTACCCTGCAAAACATTTTTCAATGTCCATGTCTGAAAGCTCCCGCGCCTTCTTTGATGAGCCAAAGGAAACCAGCAAGCCATGCGCTGACACCTGGTGTCGCAGGGGGAAATCTAAGCCTGCCAATACACAGTTTTATACAATAATTGCTAGAGGGAAATCTGGCACCAGTGCCTACGGGAGCTGCTATCGGGGCGTTTGTGCCACCATTGCAATAATAGGAAACAAATGGATTTGCCTAAAATTCATCCACCTGGATTTGACTTCCTCGACGTCTTCGAATCTGTAACGTCTCTTCGACTTTGTAAATTCATTACTTGCAACAAAGTACTATGTAATAAATAACTATATGAACTATAATTATATCATACGCTGGCAGGCTTACACTCTAAAAACGTTTACACTCTTTGATGTATATTTGCCGCACAACAATAACCGTCATCTGTCTTGCGCGCATTTACTTTCTTGAAAACGCTGTGCTCCTTACTTTCCTGCCAGGAATGCTTTGTCATGCTGATAACGCACATGCCGTTCGTGGCTGGGAAGTACCGCGCTCGCAGGGTTAAAGAAAGGAAATGCGGGCAAGACAAATGCCGAATACTTTGTGTGGCAAATATACACCCCAAAGGGTGCAAATGTTTTTAGAGTGCAGAACAAAGGGCCTCTAGCACAGAATGCATGGATGAATGAAAAAGATAGCAGGAAGCATATCGCAATGCGATTGAAGCGACACCTGTAGGCCCAGCACGTGATCGCATGTCAACGTCCGTGGTTGGTTCTGGTGTTTCCGCTCTGCAGGTTGGGCCACGGCAGGGCAGCCAAACAAGCGCACACCAAACAAAAACTACTGGCGTCGCTACTGGGAACCAAACGTCTCAGCAAATCTCAATTTTTGCTCCGTGATCTCGACGCAAGAGGCGACGTGTAAGGTCACCACTGTGGTTTCACGGAGCATTCGCTTGGCAAGGCTGGACGCGTGACTATATTTCCCTCCTATATTTTTCCTTCCTCCATGGACGCATGCATCGATTAGCGGCATAGAAGGGCCTTATGATATTTTTCGCTCAAGCCAGCGCCTTGAGATGCTTCGCGCCTTTCAATTTGGGTACCTCGACAGGTTGAGCCTTTATTAGCAATACTTCATGCTCGCAAATTATTCTACAGATACGGAAGGAAATATCCCCCAAATAATAAAACTTTCCCACTCAGTGGTGTGCTTTGTCTTTTTTGCAGCTCCATTGAATCCGACATGCACAGTGCGGAATGGCTGCAATTTTGTATATTCTATAACAATGGACTTGAAGTACGCCATGTTAGAAGTCATCCCAAACGCGGCCACAGGCATTCGAGACAGCCTATTCGTCCTAAACTTCTACAGTAGCCCTAATGACCTCAGAAAGACATTCAAGCTGCTGCTGGCCCAAGCTGCACTACTGGTTCACGGCTGGCCTCTGGAGGGGTTTTGTGTAAGAGTCCACGTAGTGGATTGTCCATTTCCGACGCTGCTGATTGGATGTAGCTGTACAAGCGAGGAGGAGGCGAGCAGCCCCAGCCAATTAGCAGCGGTGTAAATGGACAGTCCACTAGGGGGGCTCTTGCAGGATACATCCCCCCGCCCCCGCTGGTGATTACCGGAGATTTTAATGTCCCTTACCATGTCTCAAGCTATCTCTCTGACACAAAAAAGGGGGATGTATCTGGCGCGAGCCGGCTGACTTGGACCTGGCTCTGATCACTGACATCCGTCGTTTTTCACTAGGTGCGGCGCGTCGACGAGTCTAGGCACGACCCCGGACCTGACCTTCCTGCGGGACGCGGTAGAACCACGCTGGCCAAACCTGAATCAAGACCTTAGAAGTGATCACTGCATAATGGCCACGTGCCTGCGGACCAAACAGAAGAAGCTGCGCAAGTTCCACTTGTCGAATGGTTCGCTTTCTCACAATATCAGAAAAGAAAGGGTGAACAACAAAAACAAACTGAAACTGGAAGAATGGATTGCACAGTTAAGGGAGGACGTCAGCGCCTTTAGCAAAGAGGTGCTAACGAATCTACCCGTCAAAAAGGAGAGCCACCTCACGCATGTCATAAAAGCGAGACAATCTCTCCTAGAGAGGTGGAAAGGTCAAAATTTGAACCGCCAGCTGAGAAGTTAGACCACGGAAGTCAACCGTGCCATCTAGGAACATGGTACGACACTCGCCAAACAACAGTGGGACGAGGCATGCAACTCAATAGATGGCCGAATGCGAAGAGGGGGCCCCTGGAACCTCCTGAAGCACCTCTTACATGAAAGAAACACAAAGTCGAAGCTGTGTCGCACGCTGCAGAAAATTTTGCGCACTGCCGAAAAAAGAGTACTTCAAAGAGAGGGTGATGACTAGACTGGTCAAGAAGTATGTGCTCGTGGAGAGCGGACAGAGCGCGCCACCCCTCACCTCTCTATCCGTGTACAGGGGGTCGGAGGATCACACCCTGGACGCCAAGTTTGAGGCTCGAGAGATCAGAATTGCGCTGCACGAGCTCGGGCCGGACAGGATCACTAACAGGACACTCTGAAACCTGGGCGACGACTCCATCCATTTCTTGACCCAAATTGTAAGCGACACGTGGAGAAGCGGCAAGGTCCTAGACGGGTGGTAGACGGCCAACCCCATACTCATCCCAAAACCGGGCAAGGCATCCGGTCTCTAGAACTTTCGATAAATTTCGCTTGCCTTGTGCGTCGGAAAGGCCAAAGTGCATGCGATATTGAATCGCCTCTCCCGCTACCTGCAAGACCACGAACTGTACCCGCATGCCATGATCGGATTTACGCAGAGCTTATCTACACAAGACGCCGTGATGATCTCAAAACACCACATAATTAACTGCAAGACGACATGCACGAGGGCTGTCCTGGGCCTGGACATGGGAAAAATCTTCGATAACATCCTCCACTCTTTCGTGCTGAAAACGATATTGGGCCTCAGTGTGGAAAAGCATTTATACGGCTACGTTAAATATTCCCGGAGCGGCAGAACCACCACGTTTAAGGCCAGTCGTCTGACAGCGGAAACGAGGAACCTCGGCAGCAGGGGTGGCGCCGGAAGCGGTAATCTCGCCGACTATCTTCAACCTGTCTCGATGCTTGGGCTGTCCAAGAGGGGAGTGCGGTAGGGCGATTAAAAGATGGGGTAACAGAAGACACATAGGGAGCGTAGGAACGCGAATGTGTCTTATGTGTCTTTTTTTGTCCCGACTTTTAATCGCGCTACCGTACTCTCCTTGAAGATGCATTACCAATAAGCCCACATTACAACCCTCGTGTACAAGAGGCCCGCAGAAATTAATGGCGTCGAGCACACGATTTAGGTGGGAGATGTCACGAACTGGTGCACAGGCGGCATCGATGGGGACATAGAGCAGCGACTGCAGCAGGCGATCAACGTCACGGAGGAGCATCTCGTTCCCACGGGTCTCAGGTGCTCACCTAAGAAATCGGAACTCTTACTGTACAGACGAAAGAAAAGGGAACACAAACCCAAGGGCTGGAAACCCACCGAAGAAACTGACATCGCCCTGCGTACGAAGGACGACAAAATCATCCCGATGGCGGACTCTTTGCGGGTCCTCTCGATGGCGATTGAAGCCAACGGTTCCAACAACCAAACCATCGTCCGTCTGAACAAGAAGGCGGACAACGCCATTAGATTTATGAAGGTAGTCACCAACCGACAGCAAGGTTTACGCGAAGACAACGTCATCCGGTTCGTGCAGACCTTCATTCTCTGTCGCTTTGTCTACGTTGCTGCAATGCACGAATGGCAGAGGGTGGAGAGGGACAAACTCAACGCGCTCCAGAGAATGTGATTAAGAAAGCCCTCGGATTACCTTTATATACGAAGACCGAGATGCTCATGCAGTTGGGCATGGAGGACACTCTAGGCGAGATTGCCGGGCCGCAAGAGAGAGCTCAATACATCAGACTCTCCACCACTGAGTCGGGAAGACAAATCTTAAAGAGGGTAGGCATCTCGCTCACCACGGTTGAAGATGAGTATTGTGAGATGCAGAAGAAGTTGGGGGGGGGGGGTAGTCTGCATCATGGTCATGCCCGTTCCGAGGAAAGTACACGCAGTACACAACGCGGGCAGATGGCGAGCTAGAGCGAAAGCCCTGGTCGAGAAACCAGGGAACTACTGACAAAAGCGCTTTCGTCGATGCGGCATTTGAACCCAAGAGGCGAGAGTTCACAGGAGTCTACCTGGATGGTACAGGAAACGTCACGAATGCCGCGTTTCTATGTAAAACGGATCGGCACATGGCCGAGCAGGTAGCCATCGCCCTGGTACTCCTGGATGGCAAGAGAACCAGAATACACAGTGACTCGAGAGCGGCAGTGAGAGCCTTTGCCAAGGTGACCGTTTCTAGACAGGTCCTGGCGATCCTCCGCGCCAAGGACGTTAACTCATACACGATCATTTGGTTTCCCTTGCATGTGGGAGAAGCTGATGGAGCCCCCTCTAATCTCAACGAGTCGGCTCACAATGCTCCGCGAGGGCTTACAAACTGCGCAGCGCTAGGGCAGCCAGGCTTGGAGGTTACCTACTGCAGGGACCATCTTCTCTGATGCAAAGAACTCACGAAACACTTTAACTTGGCGCGGAGATTCTATCCACCTCCACACATAAAGCTAAACAGACCCCAAGCTCTCCCCCTGAGGCTCTTGCTGACGGGAACCTATCCGAGTCCCCTATTAATAAGGAAGATATTTGTTAAAACCTTGACTTCATACACTTGCCCTCGATGCGGTAGCGTAGCAGGCTTAGAACATATGCTGTGGTGGTCCTCCGCGTAGCGCATCGACAAAGACAGCACCAAGGAGCGTTGGGATGCGGTTCTCCGTAGCCCAGAACTAGAAGAACAGACATGGGCAGTTTATTGGGCCCGCGATGTGGCCAAGCGGCTAGGCTTTTCTGTCCCGACGTGCGAGCACGCCGTTTCGGGCTGGAAGTTTAGCGCAACCTGAAAGACCACGAATAAAGTTTTCCATACCATACCATGTATTTAAACACAAATAGGCCAAGTTACTACCGTCGTCGTCTTCAGCAGCAATCCCGTCCTCATTTCCTCAATGTTGTGCAGAGCGTCGTAACAGTAAAAACAGCGTTTTACGTTTGTCGTTGCATATGACAATGATTCCTACTAGTACGCATATCTATCTATTGTAGTATTGCTTTCGTGCGTCTTTGTTCATAAATTCATAACCGTAAGTAATCAATGTTCATAATCGGAACCAAAATTGCAGAAGCATGCATACCCTCGTGTGCCATGGTGGCAAGCCGGGCTTCGATCTCAAAGTCATACAATGCTTATGTAATGTGTTGTGCAATCTACGAGATACTGCAGAAATAAAATTAGATTTTACGCGAAATATATGAGTATAGCATCGTTTACTGCGCCGCAAGAAAACGCCGTCAGTCTAAAGTTCGAAGTCAATTCGAAGCTTGTACTTCCCATCATCCCACGTAGGCTGACGCAACCCTTAGGACAGCCCGCGTGGGCACTAGCGCCATATTTCCCTCTCGGGTATTTATTTACAAACTCTATGGGTGCCACAGAGTCACCTATGGTAGAAGGCGATGACGAACATGCGAGCAGTGGCTCGAGACATTGCTGCTGCGGATAGTTTTTGCTCACACAGATTTGGTGATGGACCCAAACAGCTTCGCTGTAAAACAGTGCTACTTTTACTGGACAAAGAACGAGAATAGATACACAAAGCGCCTTGGTGTATCAATCCTTGTTGTTCTTACAGTGTTGGTAGCGCTGTTTTAAGCAATATCTGGTGAAATATATGTCGCATCGTAGACGCTACCATCGAACAATCTGTATGATTTCAACACACAAAAATCTAAATTATGGGGTTTTACGTGCCAAAACCACTTTCTGATTATGGGGCACGCCGTAGTGGAGAACTCCGGAAATTTCGACCACCTGGGGTTCTTTAACGTGTGCCTAAATCTAAGCACACGGGTGTTTTCGCCCCCACAGAAATGCGGCCGCCGTGACCCGGATTAGATCTCGCGAGCTCTTGCTCAGCAGCCCAACACCATAGCCACTGAGCAACCACGGCGGGTAATATACAAAAAAAGATACTACAGTAGAGATTTATACGTTATTTTCAATAAGAAATTTGTTTTCTGTTTTGCTTATACCACCAACAAAGATAAAGCATGTAATAATAAACAAATTCAAAGAAAATAATGTTTACAATAGATTGGACAAGAGTCGGTAACAACCTAAAACTTTAGCCACCAATGCGTAATTGCGGAGCTTACACAGCTTGTAACAAAGAAGAATTTCTATACCACCCCGTTGAAGGGGAAGTTTTGATATCTGTGCGTATTTCGCACCAGGTCTGGGAGCACCGAGGTGCAGTTGATGGGACCACTATACTATGTGAACTTGTGGGCTCAACCGATGCAGAAAAAGTGGGTTGTCGGCAAACATGTAGGTTGTCTGCAAAAGTGTGCTATAAAAATATTAAACAGCTCACCCCCATGGTTCCAAAACTGCACATACATGACCACAGCGCAGGTTTTGTTAGGATCTGCATAGAGCAGATGCGCGTCCTCACGGTGAGTCTTTTCTGCGTGCGGAAGAAAACAGGATATGTAAATTTGAATTGTTGCTACACTGACACGCTCTTAAAATATTAAAATATTTATCTCACCCGGCGCAGACGGCTTTTGCAAAATCACGTTTAAAGATAAGCCCGCTAGATCAAAATATGATTTCCAATAGCCAAAATATGCGCGTGATCTAATGGTGTGTTTAATAAAGCATAGGTGCGTCATGCCAACAAATGCACATCTGTTTGCCCCTAGATGGTGAAAAATGCCCAAATGCAAGGAAAAGTTAACGGGAAGAAATGACTGAACAAAACGGCAAAACAGCAGTCGTGAAGAGTCATATAGGAGGCCGGTAATTCATCAAGGCCAGTCGCTAATCAAACGGGAAAATTTACTTTTTTCAAAAAAGATACCATTTAAGTGGCTAGTATAAGGTATACCAGCCTCAACTAGAATACCGACTATCCCCGTTTGCTCTCTGGTTCACACCACTATGTTCTTGTTTTTAACGCTACGCCTTGCAATTTTTTACATTCATTTTTGCGTGGTCCTTGATTGTTCTTGTGGTTCTTTGTTAGCCTCCAAGTTTTTGCCGCATATATCAGCAGCAGTAGAACGGAAAGGTTTTACACTTTCCTTTGGAACGAATGCGCTAAGCCCCCAGTCAGAATCTGGTAATGCCTTCCGTATGCCCTCCACGTCATTTTATTTCTTTTGTAAATTTCCTTCTCGTGATCAGAGTCTCCTGCGAGCAAGTGGCCTATATAAACGTACTCCTATATGAACGTACTCTAGCGGCTGATTGGCGATTCAAAATTTTCGTTTCCTTGCCTGGCTACTGTACTACATTATGCTTGTTTTCTGCATATTTTTCTTCTAGCCAAGTTTTACTTTTTCTTGGTCGAGGTCCTCAATCATTTCTTGTAATTCAACCCTAGCGTTGGTGAACAGGCCACTGTCATATGCAAACTGATGGTTGCTGAGATATTCACCCGCTGCCCCTCACTCCTAAGCATATCAAATGTAATAGGTTCAATCCGTCTTATAAGCATGCCTTGAATAGCATTGGAGGTATTGTGCATACTTGTTTTACCTCCTTCTTGATAGGTAACTTTCCATTCTTCTAAACATGCCGTCAATAGCATTGGAAAGATTGTGTCTCCTTGCCTAACCCCTTTCTTGATAGTTACCTTTCCTTTTTCTTCTTGAGAACAACGATAGTGGTTCAATATTTCAGCTATTTTCCAAGATTTTCGTGTGTTGGTTCTCTACTCCTTGATTGGGTAATGCCTCAAGACTAGTCGTATCTTAACTGGATAAAATACATTTACGTAATCTGTGAAAGCTATATACAGAGGTTTATTATACTGTACAGATGTCTCGGTTACCTGGTTGATTAAATGTATGCGATGCATTGTAGAATATCCCTGCCTGAAGCCAGCCTGTTGTCTTGCTTGATTAACGGCAAATCTTGTTCCGATTCTATTGTAAGTTAACTTGGTGAACATCATACGCAATATTGAACGCAAAGTAGTGGCACTATATTTCATCAATTCTGTAATGATTCCCATTTTGAGTATTAGTAAAATATTGGCAATCTTCGAGTTCTGTGGAACACTTGAAGTCGTGAGAAAATTTGTATAAAGG
This sequence comes from Dermacentor albipictus, assembly GCF_038994185.2. Classification (NCBI taxonomy): domain Eukaryota; kingdom Metazoa; phylum Arthropoda; class Arachnida; order Ixodida; family Ixodidae; genus Dermacentor; species Dermacentor albipictus. Next base: position 111,202,058 of record NC_091827.1, on the reverse strand, counting down.
GCCTCAGGTATTTTAACCATGATAACACCTCCATCTTTGAATAAATCGACTGCTTTCCATCTTCAAGTGCTGCTTTTCTCCGAGTCATATCTTACAAGACCCTTTTAACTTCATGGCTAATTATTATGCAAGCAGCCCCTCTACCATATTCATAAATACGATAGAGATAGTGTGGCTACTATAGGTACTAACGTGGCTGTGTGGGTAGCATAGAATTATTTATAGAAATTGGTGATGACATCCTGCCGATGTTTCAGTGCACACATCTTGCCTTTTCCTATGCCAAGTTTTCTTCTCATTGATTCCCTGCGATGGCCACTCGTTGCTGCTTCCTCATGCATTCTTTTGTCAGAATTTTAATATTCTTTGCTTTCTTCTTGTTTATCAGCTTTGACAGTTCAGCGAATTTGATCTGATCTTGAGTTTATTAAGTACATAATGCACACCCTTTGGTCGAAGCAGAGAGGCAATAGAATAGATACAAACAATTGTGAACAAATCGGAGAAAAGCAAGTACAAATTTATACAATACAGTTTTATAATCCATGGTTCAAGTGCGACATTGTTCGGTGAAAAAAGAAAATATAAATTCATCACTCCGAGCATAGTAGGGCGTTAGGGATTCAGGGTGATGCTGTCTTGTGTGCCGTGTTATTACAGACGTTTTGTAAGTCGATGGTTTCATTTCAAGCTTGTTGTTGAGAAGGAGGGAAAGGAATTCAAGCCTCAGCAACTTTCGGCGTGATTGAAGAGTACGTATAGAAATTTTTGACATAACCTTAGAGTGAAAGTCCAGTCTTGCGAATAGATGAAATATATACATCATAACTGCCTTCTTGTGCATTTTTCATGATGCCTTATATTTGAGTTAACGTAAGTATCCCATGATATACATGCATGCTCTACCTTTGGTCTAATAAATGAAAAAGAAACAGTAATTTTACCCTACGAGGGGCATTTCGAATTTTTGTCTTGCGAAACGAAGTTTTCGGAAAGCAGAAAAACAAATATCAACAATATGCATGTTCCACGACAATGTGCAAGTCAAAATAACACCTAAATTTTGTAGCTGTCAGTCTAACGCAGTGCATAAGAACCCAATGCGTAGGAAAATGTTAGTGTTTTTACGAGTAATAGGACGAAATGCGGATTTCTCAGCATTATTAAACATTCCCCATTCGTTACAGCACTTCAGGATGTTGTTCAAATCTCTTTCAAGGATAATACGATCGTTCTGACAAGTTATATCAATGTACACAATACAATCATTAGCAGACAGTGTAATTTGCACACCGGGAGTTACATGTTAACGATGTCATTTACATTCTCTAGAGACAGGAAAGGCCCCAAGACCCTACATTACGACACCTCTGAGGTGAATGGAAGAGTGGCCGAGCTACGTTCACCAATTCTAATGTACTTGGTGCGTTTGGTCAGATAAGCAATCATCTAGTTTATGGAAATGTCATGTATGCCAATAATTCGAAGTTGAAGGTATAATTTGTCGTGCGGAAACTTTGGTGGAATGTAAGAATATTACATCCATTTGGCCATTAATGTCGAAAGATAAAACAGATGAGCGGAACACTCACACCAGTTGTGTTAGAGTCGAATATCCATTCCTGAAGCAGCGCTGCAACTACGTGAGCACAATAGTTTTCAGCGAATTCCTTCACATAGTTTGCCACATTGTGCTACACGAGTTTGCAGCACTGTGATGTGAGAAAAACGGGACGATAATTTTGAAATCTAAATCCATCTTCTTTTTTGAAGAATGGCACAACTTGGGGCTAATCTCTAGTCATCCGGAAGTTGTTGCGACTGCAGCGAAGCAGAACTGTTTTTGAAAGAAAGCTGGCAATGAGTTCAGGATATCTTTTTATCAAGATGCTCGTGAACTCGTCAGGACCATAGGAAGGTTTAGTTTACAAGCTTACAAACATGTTGACAATTTGAGCCTAAGAAATCGAATCAACATCAAATAACTGTTTCACTGGAAGAATAGTTTGCAAACATCTCACAATGAGGAGGCACTTTGAGAGTACTCATTGAATTTTTGTGCTATGTCTTTGTCATTAGTTCTTGATGTGCCCTCAATCAGTATTTGTGAAATTGGTTTATTTTTTCCTTCATATGGTTCCAGAATTTTGTTAAATCATTTTCAATAAAGTTACATAGAGAAGTGTTATAATCGTAATTCTTTGCTGTAGTCACGTTGTGTACAAGAGAATTCTGTCCCTCGTTTATTTTAAAAAGATTTTCCTGCTTTTTGTTTAGTCTCTGTCCCTTGCGTTTTTTTCTTAAGCAGCCTGTCTTCTTTACCGCTGTCCCAGATGAGTTTTCTTTTATCAGCGTAGATTGCGAATATACTTTGTGAATGTAGACGTTAGACCTTTGGAGTTTCTTGAAATTTACAAAAATGTCCTTCTTTTCACTGTAATCTTGACGGTAAATTATGATTGGGCGGTTTCGGTTCTGTTTTCCTAGCCTATGTGTTCGGCCAGTAGACTTGCATTCGCGCCCAGCCTTTTCTTCATCATATATTCGGTTTTGGCCAAGCAGGGCTCTGAGCCCAATCAGGAACATAGTTGGACACTTTATTGCTTTGTCACTTTTTATTAGGTCATTTGTTACTTGGACGAGCTCACCTACTGTTTGCGCTCGTGCTATACCCCCCCCCCCCCCCCTTCAGTTGCTGCTTCTGAAATCAGCCTTGTTAAGGTTTCAGTATTCACCTAAGTGAATTCACTGCCTGAAGATGTAGTTATCTTCATCTTCCTGCTCTAAAGCTGCGCGTTTGTTTGTGAGCACTAGCCTGAATTCGTAGACATTTATATTTACGGCTTCTACCTTGGCATGTTGCTTTTATTATTTTACTCTTTCTCTAATCAAATCGCAATGAAGTCCTAGATCTCAATAACCTATGGCTACTTCAGTGTACCCTAAGGCTTCTACATCCTACACTGTGCTGTAATCGACAGAGTGTATCAAATCTTTTCAATTTCGTTTTCCCCATCAAAGTCTTTTTAGTCCACTACCTCTTCATTCCCCCTCATTCTCCGTCCCTCCTTATGCCTCCTCCAGCTTTGCCGTTTTTGTCGAGCAGGGCCCCGAGCCGAGTCAGGAACACAACGCTGGCCGAGGACTGTTTTTATCCGGCGTACCTACTGCCGGAAGATGCAGAGAATGGCTTCAGCATGGCTCCGTGATCCGTTTTAAAGCCCCGCCATGACGAAAGGAGAGGGAAACACAACCGGCCTTGTTAGAAATCATACGCGACCGCACATTATAACACAGAAGAGGTTCGCCCAGATTTGGCGCTTGGTGAAGACATACGCAAACCCACGGGCGGAACAGCTCTTCCAGATGAAAAAACGAACAAAGGTGGGGTGTCCCCAAAAGACCACACTTCAACGTGAATGCACTTCCAAACTTTCGTCGAATTTGTCCACAAAATAGCAACTCCTCGTTTCCTTTTGAGCAGTTCAATTGGCAGGTGGCCCAGGTGGCCTTGAGAGGTGGTCCGGTGTGCGGAGTGCTTCCGCCATGCTGGGCGCGATCGAATCATACACGAATCTTGCGCCATGACTTTAGGTAACTGTAGGCGTCAGAGGGTTGCTCGTGGAGACGTGAATGACCAAATTCAGGCGAATTCTTGACAGATGGGTCGAGGGTGCAGAGAGGTTCTGGACTACTGCTGCGTAGACTATTCGGGCGCCGGGTCATCAGGTCATCGCAGACGTCACAGAGTTGCTCGTGCAGGGGTCAATGTCTAAGATCCTGGGCATAGGAAAGAAGGCAAGCCCCTCCCCTTCCCCCCTCAAGCACCACAACAACTGCCAAATGTGGTTCGGCACGGCCCCTATGCGCAGAGTTTTTTGCAGTTTTTTTAAATGGAACGTAACTGCCGACTATTTACGACCGGCGACGGGCACAGGTAGGGTAATGAATTCGGAATGGATGTTTGGCTGGCATACAGCAATGGGACTTCTTTCTCCCCCGACATTTACGCGTCTGCGTGCTGGAAAATACGGGTAATCATCTGCTCGCCACTGTGAAGGTGGCGAGCAGTTGCACATGGTTTTACAGTAGACCTTGTCTTCGCTCTTTGCGCACGATGCCTGTGAAAATGCATAGGAAGGCGCTGCGGAACAGGTCTCATGTTAATGTGCTTCCTCGATTGTCGAAACACATCCTCACGATGTCATCTAATGCGAAGAACATATGGTGCAGCTTGTCGTCGCTGTTACAGTTGCTAATTGTGGCGACCCATTCATACTACTTCAGGCCCCTTTCCTGGTCCTCAAATGTTGATCCGCCAAACGTCGGTGGCTCCCTGGGCTGCTGCAGCACGATCTGTATTTTCGAGAGTGGGGTTGCCATTCTAGCTGTTGTCGTGATTGGCTGTGTTGTCTTTGCAAGTAGAAGTCCACGCTCCGGGGGCCGGTTTTGAAGCCTGCGGCTTGCTCGATGATCTGGGGTGACGTTGGTGCTGACTTCGGGTTTCGGGCTTAGGTCGCGGCTTTGCGGGGACGTTCGCTCCATGAATGCACAAGCAGCTCAATCAGAGGTCATGTAGTAGTGACGGCTCAGGAAAGAGCAGCAGAACAATCCCAAAGATGAATGTCTAAACTAGCTTTTTCTTGGGTGACCTTGTGGCCACAAAAGTAGGACACATTCAAAGAACAATGATAGCTGCGCAGTCAGCGATCGTCGAAATCTGATCAGCGGGTCAATCGCAACGGCTTTTGTGTATCATTAGTGGAAGCTTCCAGTGCAATTGTTGGTACCCGCATCGTGTCAAGAAGCTACCACACAATTCGAGCCGCACATGCAATGTGATTATACAAGGCTTGACGAGGACCTACAGAACACAGAGTCAACGGTGGCCTTTGCGTAAGTTCTATATTATGCATAAGTGTCTTGTGCTGAGGCATGACGTTTAACATTTGTTAGCCGGTGAAAAAGTGGTCACCGGTGAAGATTAAGCATGCACACGTGTCACAACACAGCATGAGACTAGACAACAAATTTGTGCAACGCTGAACGATCGTGCCATAGACAAAAACAAAATTTACTGAAAGCAGTGGGCGGCCCTTTCAGTCAACTCGGCCACTTATTCGATGAAGCAAGGCTTTGTATACGACTCGCACAAACAATTTTCCGGTCAATGCGCGAGATGAACTGTACAGAATTATACCTCATACACAAGTTTCTATGCCTACACCAGAGGGGAATCAATTTGGCACGTGGCAACTAAAACTGGCTAAAAACTGTAGCTTAAACCTGATATTCTGATATCGTTAACAAAGACACAAAAATATGTCCTGCCATGATTTACCTTGACTCTGACGCTCACCTTTTCCTGCCCCATTCTCAACTCTTGCATGCCTTTTCCCTAGCAATCAATTTAGTATTTGGTGCCATGCTTTTAGGCATATATCTACCCTATGTCCCATTTTGCCATGTACTTCTGCCCCATACCCTTTCTTCTGCCGTCTGCATAGTATTCTTTCTGTTTTTTTTTTTACAACCACTGACACGTTTTAAAGTCCCAAACACCTCAAGTCTTCCTCGACGCCTATTCTACACGGGGTTCCGCAACTTCTGCTTACCGCCGCCATGATGCCTGCGCCGAACAGCTCAGGCTAACGTCTCTTAAATGACCAAGACGTGACCATCTGACCAGCCCCTTTCCTTAGCCCCAGAATCCCCATGTCGCGATCTTAATACCTTCAAAAAATAAACGGCCCTCTGATGCTGCGCTACCCAAGCCATTCCTTTAACTTTGTTGTTCTTCTGCCGTGGAACGGCCGATCGACTCTTCTAAAACCTCAAACACAGGCCACCTGGAGCACCTACGGTTTTCGTTAGCTTCTCTGAAGACTTCCTAAGCTCTCGTTCCCCCTACAACTCGCCAAGCCATCTTTCTTTTTCTCTTGTATTTCCACCTTCGCAATCCCCCGCTCTTATCTCATACTCTTAGAAAACCACACCTAGATACGTCAAACGACAGCTCTCCTTTTCTTTTCAGTCTCTTCCTTTACAGCCAGCCGCCGACGACAAAGACGGCACGTGACGTCCCCCTCCTAATGTGTCAAAACTCAACCCAGCGAGGATGACATGGCCGGCTTTGACGAAGACGCGTCCTGCTATAGAAACTGAGCAGCCTTTCTGGCCGCCCTATTCCCATTGCAACCTTTTTGCCACAGTGTGCTCGAGGCAACGATGCGCTCCATAGGTATAGAAGGAATCCTTGGGAGCTATATGTAAATGTCTTATGACTACGTAAGTCTACGGGTATTTAAGATTATGACAATGTATTGTGAGTACAGAAGACGTTTTAACATTATTAGCTTGGCAAAAGAATTACAAATTTAATTGCAACAAAATAATTTAAACCTAAATAAAACTCCTGCAGATTATTGATTTGCAAGGAAGCCTGATTCAACTTAAGTACGATGAAAATTCTTAATCCTAATGACACTTGATGGAGGATAATTGAAATTATGTCGGATACATTTATTTACTTCAGCATGCGTATATGAAGGTAAATTTCACGGCGATTGAATGTTAAGGCTGTCTAAGAAAGATGACTTTCAGTTCTAACTTTCATAGATGTGTATAAGTTGGTTGAGTCTATTCAGGAATATAAAATGGATATGATTAGTTTTGCCTAAACATAAGTACTACGATTACAATGCTTAAGCAAAATCAAGCTCAAATGGGGTAATAAAGAATAATTAATTTTACCTTACTAGCACTGAACTGGCCGAACCTATCCTCGATGTTGCTGCATTGATAAATTAGGAAAAACAAGCGACGCTGCATTTGTGAGCCTTCGAAGCATGTTAAATTGTCGCTCAACAAACTCCTTCTTGAATGAAGTCAAATACTTGAAATCAAAAACTACTATCAATAAGACGAGCCCACGCTTTCAATTGGCAACAATTTGTTTCCTCTAATGATTCGTAATGAGGCGAAAATCCCAGTCTGGTGTACCACATGGCTTGGTCTCAGCGCTGCTCTTATTTCTGCTGTTATTGGAGATATTACTGCGAGAGCAATTATAGGGACACACCAGGAGTATCTTTGCCGTGGCCCTCGCTGTGATCTTCCACATACTGTCCGAGGGTGTTTGTGTATGTGCCAGTGGAAGCGCGCGAGGGAAGCCGGCGATCGTGGCTAAATCTGGCACGCGGGAAGGAGAAAGCTGAGAGCAAATGCACGGTCTTCTGTCGCGCGAAAGAGCTTGGGGAATTGGGAAGGAGGGAGGCAGGGGAGGCGGCGTCGTCCTCCGGCAGATCTTGCGCATTTGGTGAACAGGCGCAAGGCGAACTCACAATCGCGGTTCAATCTTGCGCACCCTATATGGCGGAATGCGGGGAGGCAACGCGGGAGGGAAGGGGGCGTTTTCGACTCTGTCACCGAGTGTGTACTTTGCAGGGTCGCGTTCGGTCGGACGCGCCGTATCTTCAAGGGGATCTGCAGATGGCTCATACCTTTGTGTGAGGTGCATTCTGCCCACTCTTGCATTAAAGCAATAGACCGGACGAAGGTCACTTCGCACACTGTTGCTGCCGCGCTTGCTCACACCAGCGTGAAGCATTTTGCGGCTTGTGTCCACGCTCATCTCTTGCAATGTTTGTTATTTGAGTTAATAAGCGAATGTTTTGAAGTACAGACGGCCGGTAAAACTACCCTCCTTACTGCGCATAGCTGGGTACGAATCGGCGAACTCAAACGATGCTTCGCCTTTTGTTCGAAACTGCGACTTTTTTTTACAATATTTCTGTTTGTGAAGATGTATACTGGCTACATACTATTGCAGACAAAATTACCTTCAGTTAGGAATCATTTTAGGCTAACTAATACACATATTTAAAATTATTTTATCTGGAAAATATTTTAATAAATGCTTCACATGACTCTACTGTGCCCCAAATGCACGTTGTTGTCAATTCTGCATCACAGAAATTTTTTACTCGACATGTTGGCAGTGGGATTGGTAACTGCATTTATAATTTTGTTTTCCAGAAACTCGAGCTGAAACATGGTACTCCAGCTATTCGCCTCCTACTTTAAAAATGATTCTTTTGCACTATTCATAGTTTTGAAGTGGTCATATCTAATACTTTTACTAAGCTTGACATTGCCCAGACAGAAATGGTACAATACCAACGGCACCCACCTCCCTTCTTTGTTTATGTTAGGCGATATGATGAGAGTCATTACTCACATTATTGTAATTTCATTACCCATGAAGTTGAGTAGAGCGTGAGGGTGTGTCCATTTGGATTTGTCACTTTCGCAGCCCAAAACAGTGTGCGTAGGTGCAGCTGAGTATGCCAAGCTGAGTCCTTACCAAGCAATGGCGGCAGTGCTAAATTTGTAATTTCTGTACAAGAAAACTGTTAGGACACGACGCTTGTCGACGCATAACAGGTAATAAGGCTTTCATTTGTGTCGCAGAATACAATTGCCGTCGACGAACGTGCAATGTGGCCGCTATCTGGCCATCTCTGCTTGGCAATGCGACTCATAACGAGCACCTTAATCACGACGCGTATTATTGTCTTCTGTATTTTCCATACTTTCTGAAATGTGTGGCTCTGAAGATAGGTACTCATTTGTCATGGAGTTGGTCTTTGTCTTTGTAGAGGCCCAGGTATTCAAATTTTTTTTCACTCAGCCAAGGTTTCGAGGGCAGGCAGCGAAATCAAGGAAGCTAAATAAATGATCTAGCAAATAAAAGACGTGAAGTTTATGTCTCTTTTCTATGGCTAGACGTCATTCATTAAGTTAGAAGCATGAAGTTGCTTCCTACATGTGAAGAGAGAGAGAAATTCATTTACAGAAAGGCAGAGAGGTCGGCCTCGGCTATAACTTTCGCTGGCCTGCTACTCAACACTGGAGAGAAGAGACGGGGAGGGAGAGGACTGATGAATGGTAGTCATGGTATAAGGATGAGAGGCATGTATACAAATTCACAGAGTTGTAGCATCTCTAAAGTCGTGTGTCCAGTCCAGTGGCTTGGAGAAAACCTATAGCGGCACTTGCTATCAGGGCTGCGCTGTTTGAATTAGGCCAAGGACCTATAAGAAACTCGTCTGATAGTGGCCTCTTATGGATCTTTGCAATGGAAGAGACTAATTGATGTCGTTCTTGCGCGTACGTGGGCCATACGCAAAATATATGATCAAGTGTTTCTGGCACCTCACAGTATTCACAGCTTTTGTCACAGTATGTACTACTATCACTGTCACCTACACTATGTCTATAACGGTAGGTGAATGCGACTCCAAAGCGAATCTGGCGCACCATGCTCGTTTAGCTTCTTTTGAGCTTGTGAGGAATACGAAATTTCATTTCTTGGTCCCATTTGTGTGCTCGCTTGAGTGGTCGATCTGGTTCGGTGCAGTGTTCCAACGTACAGTTGCGAATTACGTGAGGAAGTTATGCATTCCGTTCGTGAGAACGGAATGCATAAAGGGAAGCAGTTTTCACTTCAGCGTCTGCCTGTTCGTTCTCCATGATGCCGCATTGTGAAGGTATCCACTGAAAGGTGATATTGTCGCCATTTCTAGTTGTGCGGTCGAGATTCTGTGCAATTTCTATAGCAATGGAATATTCTGGACCCCGTCTGAGGACACAGTTATTCGCTTGAAGAGCTGGTTTGCAGCCGTCGAATATCGTCCTTGTGTGAGGAGGCTCCTCGGAGATAAATTGAAGTGACTCCCAGATAGTAATAAATTCTGCGGCAGTTGATGTTGACCCATGCTCTAGTTTAAACCACCGAGCGATGATCGTATGTGGGATGACGAAGGCAGCAGTGCAGGCTCATGATGTGACAGAGCCCTCGGTATACGCGTGTACAGTATCTCCGTTCTCTGCAGTAATGTGCAACGGGGTAAGTTGATTCAGGCCAATAGATGTAATGCATGACTTCTTAGTAATTCCAGGGATCTGCAATGTAACGAAAGGTTCAGACAGAACCCGCGGGGGTATTCTCGGAATACAGGCAGGAGAAAACCTTGATGGCAGAACACCCCGATGACGCGATATAGTCCTTGAAAAGTTGGAACCTAGGTGGGTGGCAGGAAGCGATGACAGAGGATGGTGGCTGTGTCGGGTTAACACGCCAAGGTACATTCGAAGAGGCTCGCAGAGCAAGTATACCCCAATATGATCAGCACGAGCTTTGGCTATTGTTCCACTGGTAGTCGTGCGGCATGGGATACCCAAACATGCACACAATGCTTGAGCTTAAATGCTCGTCATCGTGCGCACACGGATAAGTCTCATGCTTGAGAGCGCCAGCATGCTGTTCAGTATATACCCTCCGAATAGTGCTTGGTACAATTGGAGTAATGAAGACCCTGATTGGCCCCATCTTGTTTCTGCATTGACGCGAAGGACTCGTCAGCTTTGACTTCAGTGTGGCGACGTGTCTTGTCCAAGATAATTTGCGGTCTATGACTAATCCAAGGAATCTGTGGTGTGTAACAGTAGGCGTCGCTACTCCGTTAATGATTATCGGATACCTGGGCATTCGTTTTCGCGTGAATGTAATCATAGAAAATTTTTCTCTTGAGAGCTGCAGGTCTTGACGTGGCAGCTACTTAGCTGCGATTGTCACTGCACTTTGAAGCCTAGCACGCATTTGGGGACGGGTGGCTCCAGATGCCCATACGCATATGTCGTCCGCATATTTCCTAATCTTCACCGTGTTAGGTAGTCAAGATGTGAAAACAAATGGAATTAGTGAATTGAAATTTACTTTTTGTAATAACTGGTAAAGTCAGAACCGAATCGCCTCTCATGCTTGCGTGTGTCTCAAGCTATGCTAGCTAGCATCGGTTCAGTATGAGCGTAAGAGATTTCACCTTCAGCATCACTTGTTTTAAATAGCCGCATTTTCTAGAAATACTCTTGATTGAAATAATCTTACTAATCATTAAGTAGTGAGAGATGAACTCGTTGTTTCCAGACTGACATGAATTATATTTCGTATTTGCATTATTAAATACTAAGTTCTTCCTTCAGTTCTTGTTTATTTTTGGAATACTGATACACCCACATATATACGCCTTGGAATAAGATATTACTATCTGAAGAAATAAATGAAAATATAATAAAATGCAAAGGTATCTGATGTGAATAAAAGTTTTAGGACATTCCTTTCAATCAGAAGTCATGGACATTTTGCTCACCAGTTCCTGCTTGCCGTGACATGGATTCATTACCAAGGAAATACCAAGTGTACTCTGTATTCACTCTGCAAAAGAAGAAAAAACCAATAATTTTGCTTCTGCAAATGAATGGAAGCTGTCCAAACTTACGGATCTTTGCCAGATATATATGATGTGTTGATCGTGACATTAGTTTCGGAAATTTCTGTTGGTTTCTGCCACTTGCAGGAAGTTACTATACTATCAGTGTACAGAAGCGTCCATACACCATCGTTTCCCTGCCAAAACTGTAAAAAATAAAGGAATGAGCATTTAGGTTATCATTATAACGTTTATGAGAAGCACTTCTCAGCGACGATATTTCATACTGTCTTCTATCCATCAGACTGGCTGTTTTAAATTTTATTATAATATCTGAAACCGACCACGGAAATTTTCACTTGTACATGCACAATTTACTGGCAGTTCTCATGCAGTGAAGAGTTGGCCACTAAAAATGCAAGTGGTATGCATAGCAGGAATCTTTCAGAGCTCAATGAGTTTAAAATTTTTGTTTTGCGACGAGGTTTATTGTCACTCACATCGTTGTGAAATTAACGCTAGATATCTCAAGGCACTGCAAGGGCTGTCCGTAGCACGTGGCTCGCTCGCAACCACGGCATCGTCCTTCGTCTTCCTCTTCATTCGGCGCATACACACGGGCGCGTCTGCTTCATCACAGACTGAATGTACTTTTCCACAAAGTTGTGCTTGCGTCGCCAATAATAGCGCTGACGCAACCTTGTGTAAGTTTTGAAGACGCCGGCATGGCCGCATAGAGGATCAGCATGGAAAGACGCGCAAATGTCAGAGCGCATAGGACGAGGTATAGGAAGGAGCAATTTCCGGCCGTCGGGCATGTAGTTGCGGCGATATAGAATATTGTCACGCATGGAAAAGTGGGTTCCTTGGCAACGCAGTGCTCGTGTCTAAGGGACATCAGACAGAGCGCCAAGGTAGTCAAGTAACATTGCAAGTGTTGGGTCCTTGCGCTGCTCTGTGAGCATGTCAGTGGTGGTTAACGGTGACAGCGTGGACGAGGAAGCTGACAAATAGGCCAAATCAGGCATCAGTTGGGAGTGAGAGAGGGCATCAGCGACGGAGTGTTATCGACCGGAGTGGTACATGACGCGGATGTTGTACTCTTGCAAGCGCAGCGCCCGACGTCCCAAGCGTCACGACGGTTCTTTGAAGGAAGAAAACCAGCAAGGGCACGGTGGTCTGTAAATATGGCGAAAGAACGACCGTAAATGTATGGGCGAAGCTTTCTTAGTGCCCCGATGACCACTAGGCACTCTTTTTCTGTAATGGAGTAATTTAATTCTGTGTTTTTTTAATGTACGGCTCACATAAGCGACGACTTATTCATCATAGCCAGCTTTCCGTTGTGCTGAGACCGCGCCCAGGCCAACTACGCTTGCGTCAGCATGAACTTCCGTGGGCGCATCAGGGTCGTAGCGTCGAAGAATCGGTAGTGAGGTCAACAAGCGACGCAAGTGCTGTAATGCTGCCTCACATTCAGGTGACCAAGCTGCTATGCCGTTATTGGCGGAATGTAAACTTGTCAAGGGTGCCATGATGGATGCGAAATTGCTTACGAAGCGGTGAAAACAGGAACATAAGCCAATAAAACTTCTTAGGGTTTCGATAAACGAGGCCGTTGGGAAGTCTGCAACGGCGTGGAGATTGTCTGGGTCCGGGAGGACTCCATCTTTTGAGATAACGTGGCCCAAAATGGTTAGCTTGCTTGCAGAAAAACTGCACTTTTTGAGGTTAAGCTTTAGGCCGGCGGATGTGAGACAGGTCAGAATGTCATGCAGGCGAGCGAGGTGTGCCGCAAATCGTTTGCGAAGGCGACGATGTCGTTGAGGTAACATAAACAGGTCTCCCATTTGTGGCCACGAAGGATGGCGTCGATCATACGCTCAAAATTAGCAGACGCGTTGCCCAACCCGAAGGGCATGATGTTAAACTCGTGTAGTCCATCAGGTGTGACAAATGCGGTTTACGGACGGTCAGGTTCAGCCATTGGAACTTGCCAGTACCCGGAGCGTAGATTCAGGGAACTAAAATATCCTGCGCCTTGTAAACAGTCGACAGCGTCATCGATCCAAGGCAGTGGTTAAACGACTTTTCTGGTTATCTTGTTTAGGCGACGGTAGTCGACACAAACGCGAATGCAGCCATCTTTTTTTTCTCACCAATACGACAGGTGAAGACCAAGGACTTTGAGAGGGGCGGATGACTCTACGTTTGAGCATGTCGTTCACTTGCTCTGTGATGATTCGGCGCTCTTCGGCGGAGACACAATGTGGGCGCTGTCGGAAGGGGTAGTGGGAACCGGTGTTGATGGTCTGAACAACACCGCTAGCACGACCCAATGACGTCTCATGACAGTCGAAGGAAGAGTGAAACTTGTGAAGGAGACCGAGAAGTTGGCGGCGATGAGATGCGGAATGAGCAGGGTTGATGGCGTTGTCAAACCCCACTGAAGGTGATGAGTCTGAGACCGAAGTGATGGCGTCAACGTAACGGAGGGAGTCCTAGGAACATCGAAACCGTCAACATAGTCGACTACCTGGAAGTATCCTATGGTCTCTCCACGCAGCAGGCTGAGCGGGTACTGGAAGTAGTTGGTGACCAGCGACACAGTTGACCCAGATGTTATAGTGAGCACGGCAAAAGGAAGAATAATGCCCTCACGCTGAGAAACACATCGGACGGCGTGAACACTACATCGTCGTCAGATGCGGCACCAGACGACAGGACAACAGCCATCGACGACTCAGGGGTTATGGTTGTGTCGGCATCAACAGTGAATTTGTCGGAAAAGTGATGAGAACTGGTCAGCAGTGATTCACACAGTGGTAAAAGCGATACTTCTGCACGCGAGCAGTCAATGACAGCATGATGACGTGACAGGAAATCCCAACCAAGATTGAGGTCGTAAGAGCACGATGGTAGCACGAAACACTCCATTATGTACAGAACGTCGTTGATGAGGACACGGGCCCTGCATACAGCTGAAGGGTGAATTCGCTGCGTGCTGGCAGTGGCGAGCACCAGGCAAGAGGGAGCTGTAGTCACGTTTTGTAGCTTGCGACAAAAGTTCTCCTGAATGACGGAAACGGCTGCTCCAGTACCGACTAGTGCCACTGCGGCTACTGCCTCAATAAAAACGGTAATAAGATTTTGCGGCGAAGATTGAGGTCTTCAGAACCTCGATGTATTTGCAGTTTTTGCCTCTGGAACTGCACCAGTCAGTTTCCCTCTTCAGTGGGAGCTCCACGATGCAGGGGCGAAATCTAACGCCGACGGGGGGAAGGGGAACGCCGAGTTTCCCACCGGCGGTCACTGTCAAGACGACGCGAGGAAAATGGAGGCGTGGTGGCGTTTTGTGCTGCGTAGCTGGGCGTGTCAAATGTGGTGCGCGTAGTTGGGGCGCGGCGGCGACAGAAGCGCGCCAAATGGCCAGCAATGCCGCAGGCGAAGCACATAGGCCAGTTGTCTTGAGTGCGCCACGTGTCGGATGGACGAAAAAACTGTGGTGATGGTCGGGCGACTGGAAATGAAGCTGGGTGCATGGACTATGAAAAGGAAGCTGTCGGCGCAGGTGGTCGTGCAACCACGGCTGCATAACTGAGTGGCAGCGACGTAGGGTGAGGGGCAAAGTCGGTGTGGGACAGTGGCCCACTCATAGGATTGGGTGGGGGGATGTAGAAGCTGCAGGAAGCGCTTCAGATATCTGAGTCCGGATGCCTTGCTGCAGCGTTTGAGGCAAAGCTACCGTAGGTGCGTCGCTGTGAGGCAGCAGCGAGAGCTGGCTGGCCACCTCTTCACGAATAAAATCTTTGATATGCTGCGACAGGGTCGAATTGGTCATGTCGGTAGAAACCGCCATGCTCGAGACGGAATCGGCATGCTGAATGTTCTGGCGGGCGATGGAAGGTTGGCGGCGCAGCTCGTCAAAGCTCTGGCAGCGGGTAATGAGGACGGATACGCTAGTAGGGTTTTTTGCCAGCAAAATCTGGAATGCGATGTCCTCGATGCCCTTGAGGATATGGTTCATCTTGTCATCGTCTGACATGCTTGGATTTACTAACTTGCGCAAACCAAGAACATTCTCAATGTAGCTGGGGAATGTCTCTCTGAGCTGCTGTGCGCGCTGGCGTAGACGCTGTTCTGCGCGTAGCTTTGCACAGCTGAGTGATCAAACACTTCGGAAAAAAGAGTCTTAAACGTGGACAAACTTGTAAAATCAAATTCGCGGTTGAAGAACCAAAGTTTGGCTACGTCGGCGAGGTAGAAAGGCACGTGGGTCAGCTTAGACTGCTCATCCCATTTGTTATGGGCACTTACACGTTCGTAAGATGACAGCCAGTCTTCCACGTCGTGTTGGGTGGTCCCTCGAAAAATGGGTGGGTCGCAATGACGAGGAACGCCAGAGAACATGACAGTGGCAGCCGGTGGTGCAGGCAACGAGGTGGGGGGATCAGGCATAGTGCAGGGCGATCTTGTTGGCAGGGTTCGGGTGCGGAGCTCCAGGACGAGGCGAAGGATCTCAGCTACGTATCACGAAATGCAACGATGTTTATTGTCGTTCACAACGTTGTGGAATTAACGCTATGTATCTCAAGGCACTGCATGGGCTGCTGGTAGCACGGGGCTCGCTCGTGATCACCGCAGGGTCCTTCGTCTTCCTCTTCATTCAGCACATACAAAGGCGCGCGTCCGCTTCGTTACGGTTTCATTATATCCTAAGTGATTTCAAGCACTGTATCCGGGTATCTATCTATCTATCTATCTATCTATCTATCTATCTATCTATCTATCTATCTATCTATCTATCTATCTATCTATCTATCTATCTATCTATCTATCTATCTATCTATCTATCTATCTATGTGACTAACCAATTCTTTTGCTAAGATATATCAATGACTTAGTGGACATGGTTGATTCTAATATTATTATTCGGTTCGCTGATGACTGTGTTCTACATAAGAATGTAACCTGTCAACAAGATCACGTCGACTTAGATTTCGCTCTAACAAAAGTTAGTGAATGAATGGTGCACCCGGTCGTCAATGGTATTAAACCCTGATAGAGCTGTCCTTCTATGCTTGACGAAGAAAAACAACCATTCACGTTTACTTACCGCATTCAGGGAACACCAGTACATGAAGTAAATGGATATAAATACCTGAGAGTAACCATTACTAAAAGGCTTTCAAGGTCAACGCGTACATCAAACGTATCTATCAGCGCATATATCAGCTTCACGAATACTTGCTTTTCTGAGAAACAAGTAGAACACAGCACCTGGCGAATTGAAAATGCTCGCATGTAAAACCGATGCTAGAGTATGCATGAGTGGTGTGGGACCCTTTCAGCAAAATATATATTCAAAAATTTGAGATGGTTCAAGATATGCTGTACGTTTTATTTTTTCAAAGTTTTGATCAGCAGATTCTCCTACCAAGAAAATAACATCCATGTGTTCGAAAATTGCCGCAAAATTGCACGCCTGAAATTTTTGCGTTCAGTTTATATAGGAAGGCAAATAAACCTGCACAGACCAACATACAGCCGTTCTTACAACGCGCATCCAGGCAGCGTCATGTGGATAACGTGCTCCCATACGCTGCTCGGACAAACATATTCAAGTATTCTTTCTTTCCTCGAACAATTAATTGTTCAGTGGAGCTATTGGCCGCCAGATATCGCTTGTACTGATGACTTCGAGAAAGTTTTGCTCAATATAAACATTGATTGAGCCCGAACTTTGTATACTGCTTACACAACTTATTGAGCTGCTTTCAAAATATCCGGCTCCTTTCGGTATTATCTGCAAGGATAATCGTTCGGATAATCGTTCAGATCATCGACGTGATTTATATATGTGTATATATATATATATATATATATATATATATATATATATATATATATATATATATATATATATAGGGTGTCCCAGCAAACTTGGACCAAGATCTTAAAAAATACCCAACAGCTCTCGAGAAATCGTACCGACTGGATGTTAACCCGAGCCGAATGTTTTTACGGCGAACATTTTTCGATCACAAAGTATTACTTAATAATTACTTTTAATTTGTGAACATTTTATTTATTGCTTCAATCATGAGCATATCAATTAAAAGTTGTAGGGCACCATAAATAACCTCCTAATCAAGCATTATTATTACGCATCATATTCTCACCTGTAATACTCATTATCACCGTTCTGGGGCCTGGTGGTGGGGCTCTTACTCGGAAGAATAAAGAGACTGGCTGCCTAAACCTTGCTTTACGAGTGGTGGAGTATGCTGTCCGTTTTCTGCGTCCTCTCGCTCCCGGTCTCTCTCCAGCTTCACCTACGCTACATCCCTAGAGCCCTGCTCGGGTCGCCTGCTTTTCCAACTGCACTCAACAATGTGCCAAAACCAGCAGACCAATACCACGACATCCACCTTGCCTGCTCTTGCGGGAACACCGGTGGAACGGAAGAATCCACCGGTGTTTGCTGGACTTCCAGGTGACGACATTAAAGACTGGTTGGAGCTATATGAGTGCGTGAGTGACTTTAACTACTGGAACAAATCTGCAAAACTTGCTCTCCGCGTCCAACGACAGTGAGCTACGTGCCTTGATTCGTTCCATTATCCGTGAGGGACTGCACGCCAAAGCATCGGCAGCCCCCCTGAGGGCCATATGACACCTCCTGGTGGCGGCCTACGCCATATCGTGAGGTAACCGATAGCTCCAGTGACCTGCCCGCAAGTCCCTAGCCCGCACCCTATACCTACTTCAACTTATGCACAGGTTGCCTTTATAGTGCCACACTCCCAGCAGCCACTCCAACAGGCACTTTCACCGCACGTGCCCCTGAATCCTATCACTAGAAGACCACTACCTCTGCCGCCCTACAACGCATGGAGCCCACCTCGAGCGGTTTGCTACTATTGCGGCATCCATGGCCAGATTTCAAGCTGTTGCCGACGCCGTCAGCAAGATGAAAGGCGTAGCTATGAGGGTTAGAAAGGGATTAGTTTTGTGGCCCTGAACAACAACGTCGGCTCCCTTACAACGATTATTTTCCATGACGTTCTCTATCTCCACAGGACTTTAGGGTTGCCGGATCCCGCGTCGCTGCTCTCCATCCCCACTGCGGCGCTGCTGTTCCCCTCTTCGACCGGCTACTTCGTCCTCCGATGACCGCCCGGAAAACTAAATGGTGCAGCTTCAGGAGGGAAAGCTGCATCCTTCGGACAACGTGAAACTCCGTCGCAGCGCCCGTGAAATGTACTTTTGGTGTGTGTTGAAGGTGTCCGCACCGAAGCCTTGGTTGACACAGGTGCATCACTTTCCGTTATCAGTGCTGATTTGTGTTCTCGATTTGCGAAAAGTGACGACACCGCATACTGGCCCTCCCCTTCATTGTGCTAATGCACTTCTTGTTCGGCCCTCTGGTGTTCGCACTGCGCATGTTTTTGCTGATGGCGTCCTTCAGCACATTCACTTTCTCGTGGTGTCTTCGTGTACCTACGCAATGATTTTTGGATGGGACTTCCTGTCCTCCAGCTCAGGTTTCATCTCTTGCCGTCAGCGAACTATTCATATGACGGACACTCAATCTTCGTTCGCTGTCGATGCTCACAGCCTACGTTTCATCACTTCTACCGAATGTTTCATCACCACGGGCAATGAGCTTATTCTTACACTGACTTCCGACACTATTGTTATTGGTGATGTTTTCGCTGCGCCGAGTGGTCGCCGCATTCCTATTGGGCTTGGTCTTGCTCCTAGCGTAATGAAAGACCTGTCTGTGCCACTTAGATGGCATCTTTACTTTTTCTACAACTTTCCGTCCGCACCTTCAGCGTTTGGACAAAGTTTTCACATGCATTTCCAACGCTTCAATCCAACTCAACACAAATAAATGCCATTTTGTCAGAACGAACATCAAAATGTTGGGCGACCTTATTAGTAAAGATGGCGTTCGACTAGATCCCTACAAAGTTGCTACCGTGCTACGCTTCCCTCACCATGAAAATCAAAAACTATCAAGAAGTTTCTCGGGCCTGTCATCCTACTTCCGCCGCTTCATCAGTCATTTTGCTGCCATGGCGTCGCCGCTGCACAAGTTGCTCACATCGGGCACTCCTTTCTCTTGGACAGACGACTGCGAACTTTCTTTCCAAGCTCTCAAACAAGCATTAATCACTGACTCTGTACTCGGTCACTTCGATGAGAACGCGCCAACTTGTTTGCACACCTATGCTAGTGGCCACGGGATCGGTGGTGTCCTTTTAGAGCGTGATACCACTTCAAGGGGAGAGAGTTGTTGCCTATGCCAGTCGCGCATTAGCAGCTGCCGAAAGGAAGTACTCGATCACGGAACAGGAACGTCTCGCAGTAGCATGGCCGATACAATGATTTCGACCAAATTTTTATGGACTTCACTTCACGGTCATATCAGACTACCACGCCTTATGCTGGTTGTCATCAAACAAAAATTTGTCTGGACGCCTCGGTCACAGGGTGGTCCGCTTGCAAGAGTAAGATGTTGACGTTGGCTACAAGTCCGGGAAAAAGCATCAAGATGCCGACGCTCTCTCTGTCGCTGCCCCCTTCGACTATTATCTTCGAGTACATGTCTCTATTGCTCGTCACTGGATGAGACTAAGCCTTGTGGGATCGCACGTGCATCCCGATATCTCCGGAGCGGCCACGCGGTTATCATGCGATAATCACGTGATCGCTCAAGGAGGGTAGAGGGGAGAGGGCACCTTTGTCGCTCCCGCTGCTCTTCGCGCCTGGCCGCGACGCTGCAGCCAAGGCACCCCGTTCCCTCCTTTCCCTTTCTTGGAACCGGGGAGACTCCCTCTCCGCCGCTCGGGGAGAAGCGCTATTCCCCCATGCACCGCTTTCTTTCGGCTGACGAGCTTGCGACAGGCCGCATCTCAATTCAGCTGCTGAGACCGCGGCACGCCGTCTTCCTGTTGCGCCCGGCCTTTGTGAGCGACTGACCGCCCCAGGGCCCGAGCGCGGATCCATTCTGGGTGAGCTGAACTCTTATCAGCCTCTTTTGTGGTTCCCACACTGTGCAAAATATAAGTGCGGCATGCAGACAGGACATAGGAGTGGAGAAGTGGACAACACGAACTTCTCTACTCTTATGTCCTGTCTGCACGCCTCACTTCTATTTTGCATAATGAATCCGTACCAACTAGCACAGCTTTCTGTCGTTCCCACACTGTGCGGTTTATTTCACCCCAGACGTGCGGAATGCTCCGCAGCTGAGGTTTTCTGTTGTATTTGTATGTGCGGTTGCTGTTGCTGTCGGTTGGTGTACTTGTACTCTAAGGTGAATAAACACCTTAGGTCGAGACTCACCCTGTCCCCACTGACCTGAACCAGCCGTGGTCGCAACTCACTGCGAACCAGGGGTTAAGGGTCACAGTTTTGACTGTTAGGGCTGCTGCGAAAGTGCTAGTGAGCGACTGCCGCTCCACCAGCACCGTGCGATCCAGAGAAGAGCCAGGTGCGCACACGCGAACTTGAGTAATACCCCTATATTTGGCGTCCAACGTGGGGCCAGAGGTGTGACCGGTTGAGTCTGCTTGTGTAAGTGACTGCCACTACACGAACGACCCATGGCAGCATACGGGGCTGACTTACAGCTGTTGTATACGCTGTCGCAGGTTGCTACCAACAGGCAACAATTCGAAGCGGTGGTAACTGCTACCGCTCAGTCCTACCCTGCGGCGAACATGACCCCTGGGAATTTGATAAGCTTCGAAGAGGGTAGCGCTACACATGAGGCGCTCCCTCCGGCAGGATGTACCCTTGAAGGATGAGCCACATTACGCCGAACTCTTCGCCAGTGTTTGCGGGGCGCATGGAGCCACTGCGGTACACCTGCTCAACGCGTTCTGCTCCTGTGCCAGACATTACTGGCCAGAGCGAGCCTCAGCAGGCACTGTTGCACGATGCGATGCGCTTGATTGAGAGGTTCACAGGTGCCGTGCAGAACACTCTGCTGACATCTGCCGCCACTGCTAGACCGAGGGTGAGGGTGGACTTACCCACCTACAGCGGGTATCATGATTCAGTTAGCGTCAACGAATACCTCGATCGCGTGCTGACTTACCAGCGCGCAACGGGGCTGTCCGATGGCGAGATACTGGAACGCGTCGTACCAGTGTCGTTGACTGATCACGCTGCCCGCTGGTTCCGGCTTACTGGCTACCGGTCTAGCACGCTGGCCGAGTTCCGAGCGACCTTACGCGAGGAATTCCTGCCCGCAGATTACAAGCGTAGTCTGCGGCGCGAGTTGGAGCTACGTACTCAGCATTCGGACGAATCCTTGCTCGTGTACGTAAAAGCGATGGACGAACTTTATCGGACCGCTTACCCTACTGCTCCGAACTGCGATAAGGTGGAGAGAGTCACGCGACAAGCTCATCCCACCTTCGCAGCGTACCTAAGAGGCAGCAAGTTCAGGGATTTGGATGAGCTGGCCTCGGAGGCAAAGCGCATACAGGCGGACATACTCGCCTCGCGCTCATACCGACCTCCACCCCCAGCGTCGAGGGCACTTGAACCGCGATGCGCGTGGAACGGGGACACTTTTCGCAGTCGTTCCGGTGGAGATGGTGCGGTTGCTTTCAGTGACGGACGACTGAGAAATGGTTGGGACTTATCTGACCGGGCTCTCGACCCGTAAACCTATGCCATGCGTGCAGCACGCGCTGCCGATGGCCGAGGTATGCAGAATCGTCGTCGACATGCCGGCCCGGGGGATGCCAGAGCAGAGCGTGCCTGCAAGGGAGCAGTCGATAGAGAGGAACGACTGTCAAACGACGAGAGGCACTGGATGCCAAGCCTGACAAAGGCCGGCTCTCCTTTGTTATCGGTGCAACCAGCCGGGGCACTTCGCCCGGGATTGCAGACAGCCTGCGAACCGAGAGCACGCGCTTTCGGCAAACGAGCGGGGCCGCCGGTGAGCAACGCTGCATGGCCGGCGGCGGTTACAGCGGCGCGAAGTGTGGCACATGAACTCCTTGCCCCGCTGGCTTGTCGTTTCGGACGACCCAACGACACGCCAGTGCCGCTCATAGAGGTTACAGTCGCCCGGCGCAGGTTTCTTGCGCCATTAGACACAGGAGCAAGCGCTTCACTATTTGGCGACGAGGTGTGTGAACATCTCCGTCGGAACGCTATCCGACATAGAGAGAGTAATGTGACCTTCCGACTTGCCAACGGCACGGCACACGTGAACTGTGCTGCTAGGCTTGTGGTGCGGTGGGAGAAACGGGTGAGGCGACAACGCCTCGCTCACCTTCCCGGCCTGTCGGTTCCTATAATTCTTGGTAGAGACTTCCTCGCCAAGACGGGCATTGTTATTGACGTCTGCAACGGAGGATATAGGGAGCGAGCTTGTGGCACCCTGAAACCTTTCGTTTCATTTCAAAAAGCGTCAGAGACAACTTCGTTCGATGATGCTTCGCGCGCAGACCGACCCAACGATTGCCCGAAAACGTCCCTCAGAACGGTTGCGGGCGGGTCGACATGCCGTCCGGCCAACCGCGCTGAGAAAAGAAGCGCGGAGGGGAACTGCTCCCCTCCCGCACAGCCCATAACCCCCGCTGCGGTGGCACACTGTGCTGCAGTGAGGGGCGAACGATACCACCCGCTGCTGAACGACTCAAGCAGTTTGTCGGGGGAAGAAAATGCTCACCTCTCATCGCTTCTGACTGAATATGACGCCGCATTCACAGAGCCGCCTGGTTGCACTACGCTATACAGGCACAAAATTGAGACAGGCGGCGCCTCTCCGTGGAAGTGCAATCCTCGGCCGGTGAGTTTGGCTAAGAGGAAAGCACTAGACAGCACTCTGGACGAACTGCTCGATACAGGCGTTGTTGAAAGGTCGGACAGCCCATGTGGTTTTCCTGTGGTGTTGGTTCCTAAAAAGGATGGGACGCGTTGTGTTGACTATCACCGCCTGAACGAGGTGACATGCAAGGACGCATATCTGCTTCCTAGCATTCCCTCGATCGTATCCAACGTTGGCGGAGCGAAGTACTTCACTACGCTCGATGCAAGCAGAGGATACTTTCAGGTGGAGGTAGATCCCTGTGACCGAGAGAAGACTGCCTTCACTTGTCACAGGGGACTTTTCCAGTTTACCCGTATGCTATTCGGACTTGTCAGTGCACCTGCGACTTGCCAGCGCCTGACGGACCGTGTCTTCGGGGACGCAAGGTGGCACCATGCTCTTTCTTACTTGGACGATGTTGTGGCATACTCGCGTACCTTTGATGGGCACTCACGCCATCTCAGGGACGTGTTGGAGCGTCTGAGGTCTGCGGGGATAACGCTAAACCCGACCAAGACCCAGATCGCAGCAACTCGAGTAACGCTATGGGGGTTTAAACTTGATAACGGACGCCTTCTGCCGTGTGATGACAAGGTTCAGGCATTATTGAACTTCCCGTCACCGGCAGACATAGGCGGACTGAGACGCTTTTTGGGGCTGGCGAACTTCTATCGACAGTTCATCCCAAACTGCACTGCACTGCAAGCCCCCTTGACTATGCTGTTGAGGAAAGGTGAGCAGTGGAGGTGGGGTCCCGAGCAAGAGGCGGCACTGCCCAACCTCGTAAACGCGCTCGTAGAAACCACTGAGTTAAGTCTACCAGACCTGAACAAAGAATTTGTCATTCATACGGACGCCGGCGACCTTGACCTAGGAGCGGTTTTGCTCCAACAGCACTAAGGTAGTTTGCGCCCGGTAGCTTTTGCCAGCCGCTCTTTGACTCCCGCAGAGGAAAATTACTCCGTGAGCGAAAAGGAATGTCTGGCGACCATTTTCGCTCTCAAAAAGTTCGAATACTATATTGATGGAGTCCCATTCATTATTGAGACCGATCATATGGCACTTGTCTGATATTTGTATGGATGGTTTCATAGTGAAAGATAAACTGAAAATTGCAAATGCACTTAACAAGTACTGTTGCCCTGTGTTCACGAGGGATGATGGCAACACACCGCACATAGCTGCTTTAAATGATATTGCACCCATCGATGATCTCGACGTAAAGGAAGCAGGTGTACTGTCCTTGCCTCTTGATCTTGATATAAAGAAGTCGCCAGGCGTCGACGAAATACCTAATGCTTTTTTGGTGAGATGCGCCGAATGGTGCGCCAAATATCTTTACGTTTTTTATAATAAATCGCCTTCATGTGCAGAAATTCCACGTGACTGGAAACATGCAAAAATAATTCCTATCCCTAAATCAGGCGACCGTTCATTGCTCCAATGTTACCGTCCTATCTCCCTACATTGCACTTCATCAAAAGTGATAGAACACATAATATTTAGGCACATCTCAGTCTTCATAGAAAGTAATCGCCTCTGTGACCCACGACAACACGGCTTCCGTCGTGGAAAATCCACTGTAACACAACTATTAGAAACAGTGAATGAAATCGCGGTAGCACTAGACGACCAAGGCCAAATTGACATGGTATTCTTAGATTTTGAGAAAGCCTTCGACCGTGTGTCCCACCAAAAGTTGTTATCAAAGTAAAAACCTATTCTCAAAAACAAGCAACTGCTTCACTGGATTGAGGCGTATCTTACGGGCAGGCGACAAACAGTCGTTGTTGATGATGCGAAATCAGACTTATCCGATGTACAATCTGGAATCCCACAGGGATCAGTCTTGGGCCCTCCGTTCTTTCTAGTTTTTATCAATGATATTGTGAATAATATACCAGTTAAAATTCGGCTGTTTGCAGATGACTGCGTAATTTAGCATGAAATTCACAGCGAGGCTGATCAGACGATCCTAAATTCATTTTTATCAGCAATAGCGACTTGGTGTTTAGCATAACTGCGAGTCGGCCTAGTTGGAACATATTCATATTGATACTGTTTGTGCGCAAACAAACAGGGACGAAGAATAGGGGCAACACGAGGACGAGCGCTTTCTAACAACTGGTTTATTTTCGAAGAACTACTTACTTAAATACACACAGAACTGCGCGATCTTGTCAACAGAGCACCCTACAGCGCATATCATACCCGCTGATCTGCGCCATCAAGTCAAAAGAGCAACGTCAATATTACATATAACACTTGTGATAAAAAAGACGTGGACAAAGGCCACCTGGTCATATTAAAACAGCAAAGTGCATAAAAACAACCATTTAAAATAAAATGCGCTAAAGATGTGATGATAGAAGCGAATTTTCTTTATCTAACAATGAAACAGAAGGATGGCTGATGCATTTATCTTTTTGTTTTTCTATCCAGTATGCTTCCACGATTTCCCTAGCGGTTTGATTCCTATGCCTGTATAAAATGTCTGCGCTAGTAAGACAAGGGGAGCAACCATGTTCTTGGCAATGCATTGCCAAATGCGTACTAGGGCGACCTTTAAGGCTAGACAAGTGCTCCCTTAACCTAGTGTTAATACATCTCCCAGTCTGCCCTACGTACACATGACCACACGTCATAGGAATCTGGTAAACAACGTTCTTCGCGCAAGCAACAAATTGGGTCTTGCGCGGATGTTTAACAGTGCATTCTTTCTGTACATCACCCTTACTTTCAAACTTCTTTTTAACCTTGGAACACACACTACCTATTTTGTTTCTTGCCGAAAATACTACTTTTACTTCATAACAACCAGCCACTTTTTTAAGTCTGTGTGAAAGGCCGTGCACATACGGAATCACTGAAACATTGGAACCTCCATCCTTCTGCCTTTGATTCTTTCTGCATTGTTCTTTATCCTTGTTAAGTTCTTTCATTAGTCTAGCACACGTCGCCAGCAACACAGCGAGCGGGTACCCAGCCTTTCTCAACCTGTCAACTTGCTCAAAGAATGCAATCCTTACAGTGTGGTGGCATGACTTCAACAACGCTGACCGGAAACACGAAATGACTATTCCATTCTTCACAAGCCTGGAATGGTTTGAGGCATAGTTCATTAGCGGTTTTCCAGCTCGGGGTGAGAAGGACCAACACACATATTCCGGTAGGAATGTTAACTTGACATCAAGAAACTGTAGCCTCTTATCTACCGGTACTTCCGAAGTAAATTTTAAGCCCTTTCCCAGAGAATTGAAGGCTTCTACAACCCTATTTCTGAAAGCACCCTTGTCTACAGGACAACCTAAAATCAAGTAGTCACCGACATACCTGTATATCTTACTTACTACACCTTCTAAATCTTTTGCCAGCTCTCTGTCTATGCTTCCCAAAAAAATGCTACTTAGGATGCGAGCTACCTTTGACCCGATGCACACACCCCTTGCCTGTATATAAGTTTCACCACAGAACCCTACATGTGCATTCGCCAAATAAAAATGCAGAAGTTCAAGAAAGGATTCAACGGCCATGCCGCACGTATTGCGGAATGACACCTCGTCATTTTCCTTTGTTATGCAATCTTTAAAACTGCACATTAGGGGCCCTTGCGGTAAGGAATAGTAAAGATCTCGAACATCTATGCTGAATCCCCAGCTGCAGCTTGTACTATCTAGTGCCAAACAATTCACAAGGCCTTCAGAGTTTTTCAATAAGTACGGATCCTGCACTTCTAGGGAATTCAACATTTTTTGCAAGAACTCCGCGACAAGAAATTGCCAACACCCTCTCTCGGACACAATTGGCCTAAACGGAATTGCTTGCTTGTGGGTTTTTGCCGTAAAAAATATCTCCAATTTCATTCCTTTTGAGTTCTTTACACGTGACGCAAGCTTATCTTGGTCACATTTTTTCAATAGCTCCACCGCTTTCTTTTAACGTTTTCTACATTCACGTCACATTTCTTAAAGCAATTGTTCACCGCTAGGAAAGCTTTTTCTATGTAACATTCATTTGGTACAACAACCAGGAAGCCTTCCTTGTCTGCTTGAATAACACGCAGATTATTATCAACCAAATACTTAGCAGTCTTATCAACATTGGTCCTGGATCTATCGCTTACCGAAGCTTTAGCCACCACGTCCACACATTCCACCACACATCGATCTTTTTCTTTCTCCGGTACACTCCTGGCAATGTCCCTTGTAAGTGCCAACCTGTCGACGATGTCGATCCTTGGTTCCACGCAGAACTTTGGTCCCAACTTGAGAACCTGTTGATGCCGTTCTTCCACCGTTGCACCCCCTAGTTTTAGAAGGCGTCCCTCTGGCACTTCCCTTTTCTTCTTCTTTGGCAATTTTCGACGAACATCGTTCCATATAGCCTCAGTCACAATATTTGCCTGTCTGCACCAGTCCCGAAAAGCCTTCACGTCAAAAAGGCCACCGGAAGCAGACGAACAGGCCACCTTTAGACATTCTTTGAAATGTCTCACCTGTCTCCGGCTCTCTGATCGCAGGATCTTGATCATTCTTCTCCCGTGTCCTGCAGACGGGGGCAACCATCCGGTCACTAACAACACCTCATCAGGGCATTCGCCAAGTTTCAGGAACCAGCTTAATACCCGTGCTCTGCACTCACAGACCGCGATAATAGGCACAAGAACTGCAGGGTTGTTTAAGCCGTAGTTCGGACAAGTAGAAAGAGGGCCGGAAGAACTAGAAATGAACTGAAGCATAACTGCGAGTCGGCCTAGTTGGAACATGTTCATATTGATACTTTTAAAAAGTATGATGATCAAGATCCTGCGATCAGAGAGCCGGAGACAGGTGAGACATTTCAAAGAATGTCTAAAGGTGGCCTGTTCGTCTGCTTCCGGTGGCCTTTTTGACGTGAAGGCTTTTCGGGACTGGTGCAGACAGGCAAATATTGTGACTGAGGCTATATGGAACGATGTTCGTCGAAAATTGCCAAAGAAGAAGAAAAGGGAAGTGCCAGAGGGACGCCTTCTAAAACTAGGGGGTGCAACGGTGGAAGAACGGCATCAACAGGTTCTCAAGTTGGGACCAAAGTTCTGCGTGGAACCAAGTATCGACATCGTCGACAGGTTGGCACTTACAAGGGACATTGCCAGGAGTGTACCGGAGAAAGAAAAAGATCGATGTGTGGTGGAATGTGTGGACGTGGTGGCTAAAGCTTCGGTAAGCGATAGATCCAGGACCAATGTTGATAGGACTGCTAAGTATTTGGTTGAGAATAATCTGCGTGTTATTCAAGCAGACAAGGAAGGCTTCCTGGTTGTTGTACCAAATGAATGTTACTTAGAAAAAGCTTTCCTAGCGGTGAACAATTGCTTTAAGAAATGTGATGTGAATGTAGGAAACGTTAAAAAGAAAGCGGTGGAGCTATTGAAAAAATGTGACCAAGATAAGCTTGCGTCACGTGTAAAGAACTCAAAAGGAATGAAATTGGAGATATTTTTTACGGCAAAAACCCACAAGCAAGCAATTCCGTTTAGGCCAATTGTGTCCGAGAGAGGGTGTTGGCAATTTCTTGTCGCGGAGTTCTTGCAAAAAATGTTGAATTCCCTAGAAGTGCAGGATCCGTACTTATTGAAAAACTCTGAAGGCCTTGTGAATTGTTTGGCACTAGATAGTACAAGCTGCAGCTGGGGATTCAGCATAGATGTTCAAGATCTTTACTATTCCTTACCGCAAGGGCCCCTAATGTGCAGTGTTAAAGATTGCATAACAAAGGAAAATGACGAGGTGTCATTCCGCAATACGTGCGGCATGGCCGTTGAATCCTTTCTTGAACTTCTGCATTTTTATTTGGCGAATGCACATGTAGGGTTCTGTGGTGAAACTTATATACAGGCAAGGGACACCCCTCGGGTCATCGGGTCAAAGGTAGCTCCCATCCTAAGTAGCATTTTTTTGGGAAGCATAGACAGAGAGCTGGCAAAAGATTTAGAAGGTGTAGTAAGTAAGATGTACAGGTATGTCGGTGACTACTTGATTTTAGGTTGTCCTGTAGACAAGGGTGCTTTCAGAAATAGGGTTGTAGAAGCCTTCAATTCTCTGGGAAAGGGCTTAAAATTTACTTCGGAAGTACCGGTAGATAAGAGGCTACAGTTTCTTGATGTCAAGTTAACATTCCTACCGGAATATGTGTGTTGGTCCTTCTCACCCCGAGCTGGAAAACCGCTAATGAACTATGCCTCAAACCATTCCAGGCTTGTGAAGAATGGAATAGTCATTTCGTGTTTCCGGTCAGCGTTGTTGAAGTCATGCCACCACACTGTAAGGATTGCATTCTTTGAGCAAGTTGACAGGTTGAGAAAGGCTGGGTACCCGCTCGCTGTGTTGCTGGCGACGTGTGCTAGACTAATGAAAGAACTTAACAAGGATAAAGGACAATGCAGAAAGAATCAAAGGCAGAAGGATGGAGGTTCCAATGTTTCAGTGATTCCGTATGTGCACGGCCTCTCACACAGACTTAAAAAAGTGGCTGGTTGTTATGAAGTAAAAGTAGTATTTTCGGCAAGAAACAAAATAGGTAGTGTGTGTTCCAAGGTTAAAAAGAAGTTTGAAAGTAAGGGTGATGTACAGAAAGAATGCACTGTTAAACATCCGCGCAAGACCCAATTTGTTGCTTGCGCGAAGAACGTTGTTTACCAGATTCCTATGACGTGTGGTCATGTGTACGTAGGGCAGACTGGGAGATGTATTAACACTAGGTTAAGGGAGCACTTGTCTAGCCTTAAAGGTCGCCCTAGTACGCATTTGGCAATGCATTGCCAAGAACATGGTTGCTCCCCTTGTCTTACTAGCACAGACATTTTATACAGGCATAGGAATCAAACCGCTAGGGAAATCGTGGAAGCATACTGGATAGAAAAACAAAAAGATAAATGCATCAGCCATCCTTCTGTTTCATTGTTAGATAAAGAAAATTCGCTTCTATCATCACATCTTTAGCGCATTTTATTTTAAGTGGTTGTTTTTATGCACTTTGCTGTTTTAATATGACCAGGTGGCCTTTGTCCACGTCTTTTTTATCACAAGTGTTATATGTAATATTGACGTTGCTCTTTTGACTTGATGGCGCAGATCAGCGGGTATGATATGCGCTGTAGGGTGCTCTGTTGACAAGATCGCGCAGTTCGGTGTGTATTTAAGTAAGTAGTTCTTCAAAAATAAACCAGTTGTTAGAAAGCGCTCGTCCTCGTGTTGCCCCTATTCTTCGTCCCTGTTTGTTTGCGCACAAACAGTATCAATATGAATTGGTGTTTAGAGTGGCAAATGAACATTAACCTAACAAAAACAGTATCAATGATCATTACACGCAAAAAGAAGCCGTTACTCTTTGCATACAGCGTTGATGGCCATAACTTATCCTCTGTTACAGAATATAAATACCTTGGTTTAGTAATTACGTCGGACCTTAGGTGGAATAGTCATGTCGCTCACATTAAAAAGAAAGCCATGAATACGCTCGGATACCTGAGGAGGACCTTGGCTAAATCTACATGTAATATAAAATTATTAGCATACAAGACTTTCATCAGACCATTGTTAGAGTACGCTACTCCTGTCTGGGATCCTTACACCCAAGCAAGCATAAATATGATAGAAATGATACAGCAGAAATCAGTCAGGTTTATTTTTAACTCCTACCGCCGCCATACATCAGTTAGCGCTCTTTTACAGCAGGCGAACCTGGAAACCCTAGAGGCAAGACGGTATCGAGACAGGCTCAAAATGTTATATTTAATTCATCGGGAACATGTAAAACTAGATAAAAAATTCTATATTACCCCTTGTAGCCGGCGCCCAACGCGTTCATCACATTCATTCAGGTTAGACGAGTATTCGCACCATACCACATTATTTAAGCAGTCCTTTTTCCCCCGAACCATCCATGACTGGAACGCCCTGCCTGAAAATGTTCTTCAAAGCTCCACCATATCGTCCTTCATGCACGCACTCATTACTCTATGAACCGAAACGTTTCCCCCGATTTCTATCCTAATCCATACACTATGTGATATAGATCATATCATGTTAAGGGCACCGTTAATTTCTTTGTGTGTGTGTGTGTGTGTGTGTTTGTATAAGCCATTGTGTAAACATGTGCTGTATTGCAGAATTCTTTGATATCTTCCTTCCTTTTTATTGTTGTTTCTTTCTTTTGCATTGTACCAGATGACGCTTTGCTTGTTTCCACCTTTTTTTTTCTCTGTTTTTTCTTTCTTGTGTTTCACATGTTATTGGCTCTTAAAGCATATATGTGTATCTCACTCCTGCCTAGGGCCTCTAAAACAGGCTGGCAGTACGGAATAAATAATAATAACTTGGCTTAGGCGCTTAGGAGAGCCGAGCGGCCGGCTCGCGCGATGGGCACTTCTCCTGCAGCGATACGACATTACCGTTCGCTACAGGAGAGGAAAGAACAACGTTGTGGCGGACGCACTTTCGCGCGCGCCACTTGACTGTGAGAAGAGTAACATTACTACTCAACTCACCTCGCCCGAAACTGAGCTTGAGAGTGGACTAACCACTGCGACGATCGAGGTTGTCAGGAGGGGTAACATTAATACCCATCGTGACTCCTCAGTGACTCAGCCTAAGAGCAGAGTAACTGTTACAATGCTCGACGGCGCTGGTCCCGAAGGAAGGGCAGATGAACCACTTGGACTGCGTCAGTTCAGTGGGGAGCGTGTTCGGCAGAAAGGATGTTCAACAGCAGCCTTATCCTCACTCTTTTGGAGGTGCCATATTTCGCCATGTAGCCGATAGTCATACGCGGCTGATATCGGCAAATACATGACATCAATCCAGAAGGGTGTTTGTATCTGTGCTATTCATTCTACTGTTAAGGGGCATATTTATTCACACTGTTTATTAGGAGGAGCAAATTTGCGTTTCAGTTTACGATAACAAGTACGTATACTTCCGGAAGTATGACTCTCGTATTATGTGCGACCATCATCTGCTCACGCAGAGCCACACTCGCACTCCGCAGGACTGAAACTTTGGCCGTACTGTTTATTAGTATCGCAGCTTTGGGTCGTGCTTATTTAGATTAGTTATTAACACTGAACTAGACTCAAACCGCGCGAAATATAAGGTCAGACCGGACGTACTTACACAGCGCGCGCTCACTCCTGGCGCTTCCTATTTAGATGCTAGAGAACCGTACCACCAAGCACGGTCAGGAGGGACTAAATGACCGGAAGCGCGCACAATAGCCCTGTCGTGTACAAAGTAGCCACTACAGTGGTACGTTCACACGATTACAAAAATTCAGCCCGAACACAAGGTATAAAAAATGAAATGCAGGACACGGGCGCTGATACGTTGTACGTGTTTTACATTCTTGGATATTTTAATACTTTGAATAATAATTTCTAGCCAAGAATAAAACTTTATTTCTTGAACATTTTAAGTATATTGTATATATTAAAATTTTTGGTGCTAGTTTGTGTTTTAAACGTTTCATATCTTCACACCTCCAAAGCTGTGAAGATATCTTCATGGGGCCAGGAAACTTAATATATTTACTCGAACAATACACTATTACCATGTGTACGCGGCGTTCACCGTAGTTTAAAAAAAGGACTCGTTATAACAAGTAGTTGGGTATTTTTGTTACGTTGTCCTGCAGTACATGTTCTGATACGACCCGGTCTCCTAACTATGATAGCAAAGCGTAAGTCAAGCGAAGGGACAGCGTTGATGTACAGACCAAAAAATTTACCGATGATAACGGTACATCTTACAGCAAAATTTTAGCGCCGCTCTATATGCGTTTTCATTTCGCGATATATTGGCTGGCGTTCACAATAGGTCTCGTGCGACAGGTTGTAAACGGAGCGTAGTGTGATGGCATTGCCTTGCTAATCTGGAGAACGTGAGAGCCACCACGTGGAGCCGCATGAGGGTGATGCGTGGGCGTGATTCACAGAAGCCGCCGCCAGCAAACCTCCCAGACGACGCGCGCTACTCTGGCGTCATCTGCTAGCCGCCATTGCCCCGCCACACTTTCCTCCTCACGCTTTCGCCATACCCTCCTCCGCTTTCCGCCTGATGGGTTGGCTGCACTCTCCTCTCCACTGTCTACCTCGCACCTCTTCTCTTGCCGTTTAGTACCAGCCGCTTTTATTAGCTAAATAATAATACCTAAACAATGCCTTTGTCACAAACTTTTTATTGCGACAGCGATTTTATGGACGCTCCAGGCGGCTACCTGCCATTGGCATCACCGTGAGGTTCCGCGTAATGTCAAACGGCGATAAAGTCGTCGCCGCGCTCCGTATGCTATATGTACGAGTGAAAGCATGTTGGGGTGAGCTGGCGATCACTGCTGCATCTCGCGCAGGGAAGGCAGGAAAGCGGGGAGCAGGCGCACCGTCTTCCGTCGGGCACAAGGCACGGGGAGAAAGGTGGGGGGGGGGGGGCGTATATTTCATTTCAATTCATTTTTATTCCTTAAAGACCCCGTAACGGGGTAATACATAAGAGGTGGGTTACACAGAAATAAGGAGAAACCATATGGTAATCTATGGTGAAAGGTGATTGGCGACGCTTTCTATGAAGGTGGATAGACAAGGGATGGCAGCGGTGTCGCCGGGAAGGCCATTACAGCCAGCAGCTGTACGAGGAAAAAATGACGTAGAAAAGGTAACGGTGCGTGCATGTGGGCGCGCGACTTGAAGAGGATGACCAGTGCTGTTAGATATGCGTGTTGGCGGAACAATGTATGGCGGGATGCCTATCGAGCTATGAAAAAGTTTATAGAATAAAAAAAGACTGGCAATACGGCGGCGACACGAAAGAAGGGGTAAATTGGATTCTAATTTTAGTGATGACACACTCACATCACAAGAATACGAACGATGAGTGAATCCAGTGGCACGGTTTTGAAGTGACTCAAGGGCATCTCGAATATAAGCTTGTCGTGGGTTCCAAATTGGTGAAGCATATTCAAATTTTGTTCGCACGAGAATTTTATAAGCTAGCAATTTTATGTTATTAGGTGCGTTGTGTAGATGGCGCCGCAAAAATCCAAGCGTTTTATTTGCAGATGATATGGGGTTAGAGACGTGCAAAGTCCAAGAAAGGTCATGGCAGAGAGTGACTCCCAGATACTTAAACGATTGAACTGCTTCGACAGGAACACTGCTAATCGCATAGGAAAAAACAAGTGGAAAGCGGCGGCGGTTGAAAGATAAAATTTTGCATTTGTGAGGGTTAAGTTCCATGAACCAATCATCGCACCATTGCTTTACTTGGTTAAGATCACTTTGAAGAGTTAATTGATCAGAGGCGTTGGCAACAGTGCGATAAATAACATAGTCACCGGCAAACACTCGGATATTACAAGATACATGAGTTGGTAGGTCGTTAATCTATTTAAGGAATAAAAGCGGGCCAAGGACGGACCCTTGCGGAACGCCTGATGTTACAGGAAGGGAAGCAGAGGTAGCATTGTTCACAAAAATAGCCTGAGAGCGGTTATTAAAAAAAATCACGGATCCAAGTTATGATGTCGGGGTGAACATTGTACAGTGAAAGTTTGAGTAGAAGGCGTTTATGGTGTACTTTGTCAAACGCTCTCGCGAAGTCCAGAAAAATGGCGTCAGTCTGAAAATTGCAGTCTAAATTTGCATGTAAGTCGTGCGCAAACATGGGCAGTTGTGTTTCGCACGAGAAACCCATGCGAAATCCATGCTGCGCAGGAGTGATGAAATTATTCGAATCGAGAAAGCCCATGATATTGTCACGTGGTAGTGACGTTAAAGAACACAGTAGCAGTACTGTGAAAGACAAAACTAGCTTTCATTGGGTGAACCTGTGCCCACAAAACAGGCTACACTTAAAGCATAACGAAAGCGGCGAACACGCTCGGCGATCGTCGAAAATCTGATCAGCGGATTAAGCGCGTCGGCTTTTATAGAGTAGTCATCGAATGTTCCAGACTCATTCGGACCCGCGTGCCTTCCACAAAGTTCTACACCATTCGCGTCAGGCGAATAAATCAGATGACACAAGGTTCGGGGACAACAGACTGCGGATAGAAGCATCGATAACTTTCCAGAAACTTCGGATACATGCAAGCACGTCCCGCGCTGTGCGATAAGATTTGTTAGGCGGCGAAACGTGGTCGCCCGATAAATATAAGTACACGCGTCAATACCCCCCTCTTAAAAAGCATCGTCTCGATGCTACAAAGAGAGCGAAACACAAAAGGACACTTATTAAACATAAGTAACAAAACAACGAAAAGAAGCAAAGTCCGAAGGTCAGTTACGCGAAGTCCCAAAGTTCGTCAACGCTGGTGGTACGGCTTGAGTCGCACAACGTGGACAATTTCAGGTCGTGACCGGCGCCGCTGTGACAGTGAAATGCCCTCTGGCACGACCTCATAGTCCAGTGCGCCAATACGTCGGATGATCTTGTACGGTCCGAAATAGTGACGCAAAAGCTTCTCGCTCAGTCCTCGTCGGCGTATAGGGGTCCAAACCCAAACACGGTCACCGGGCTGGTACTCGACAAAGCGTCGTCGGAGGTTGTAGTTTCGGCTGTAGGACCTCTGCTGGTTCTTGATCCGCAGGCGGGCGAGCTGTCGGGCTTCTTCGGCGCGCTGGAGATAGCTAGCGACGTGAAGAGTTTCCTCGTCAGTGACGTACGGCAGCATGGCGTCGAGCGTCGTCGTCGGATTCCTGCCGTAAACCAGCTTAAACAGCGTGATCTGTGTTGTTTCTTGCACCGCCGTGTTGTAAGCGAATGTTACGTACGGCAGGACGGCATTCCAGGTCTTGTGTTCGTCGTCGACGTACATTGCTAGCATGTCGGCGAGGGTCTTGTTCAGGCGCTCCGTGAGACCATTCGTCTGCGGATGGTAGGCAGTTGTCCTCCTGTGACTTGTCTGGCTGTACTGCAGAATGGCTTGGGTGAGCTCTGCTGTAAAAGCCGTTCCTCTGTCGGTGATGAGGACGTCTGGGGCACCATGTCGCAGCAGGATGTGCTCGACGAAAAATTTCGAGACTTAGGCTGCGCTGCCTTTTGGTAGAGCTTTAGTTTCAGCGAAGCGGGTGAGGTAGTCCGTCGCCACGACGATCCACTTATTCCGGGATGTTGACGTCGGAAACGGCCCCAACAAATCCATCCCAATCTGCTGGAATGGTCGACGAGGAGGTTCGATCGGCTGTAGTAATCCTGCTGGCCTTGTCGGTGGTGTCTTGCGCCACTGACAGTCTCGGCATGTCTTGACGTAACGGGCGACGTCGGCGGTGAGACGCGGCCAGTAATACCTTTCCTGTATCCTCGACAGCGTCCGGGAGAATCCGAGGTGCCCAGTGGTTGGGTCGTCGTGTAGGGCGTGCAGTATTTCTGGACGCAGCGCTGACGGTACAAGAAGAAGATAGCTGGCGCGGACTGGTGAGAAGTTCTTCTTCACGAGCAGGTTGTTTTGTAGCGTGAACGAGGACAACCCGCGCTTAAATGCCCTAGGGACAACGTCGGTGTTCCCTTCCAAGTAATCGACGAGGCCTTTTAACTCCGGGTCTGCTCGCTGCTGTTTAGTGAAGTCTTCCGCGCTTATTATTCCAAGGAAGGCGTCGTCGTCCCCGTCGTCTTGCGGCGGGGGATCGATGGGGGCGCGTGATAAGCAGTCGGCGTCGGAGTGTTTTCTTCCGGACTTATATATTACCGTGACGTCATATTCTTGTAGTCTGAGGCTCCACCGGGACAGCCGTCCTGAAGGGTCCTTTAAGTTAGCTAGCCAACAAAACGCGTGATGGTCGCTGACGACTTTGAATGGCCTGCCATAGAGGTAAGGGCGAAATTTTGCTGTAGCCCAAATGATGGCGAGGCATTCCTTTTCAGTCGTAGAATAATTGCCTTCCGTTTTGACAGCGACCGGCTAGCATAGGATATCACCCATTCATGTCCGTCTTTCCTCTAGACTAGGACGGCACCGAGGCCTAGGCTACTGGCGTCAGTGTGGATTTCAGTATCGGCGTCCTCGTCGAAGTGTGCAAGTACCGGCGGCGACTGCATGCGTCGTTTGAGTTCTTGAAATGCGTCGGCCTGCGGCATTTCCCAATTGAACTCGACATCACATTTCGTTAGATGTGTTAGCGGCTCCGCGATGCGTGAAAAGTCCTTGACAAAGCGCCTATAGTAGGCACACGTGCCAAGGAATCTGCGCACTGCGTTCTTGTCGACTGGTTGCGGGAACTTTGCGATGACAGCTGTCTTCTGTGGGTCGGGGCGTACTCCAGATTTGCTGATGACGTGGCCTAGGAATAGAAGTTCATCGTAAGCAAAGTGACACTTTTCCGCCTTCAGAGTGAGCCCTGATGACTTGATGGCCTCTAATACTGTCGCAAGCCGCTTAAGGTGATCGTCAAAATTTAAGGCGAAGACGACGACGTCATCCAAGTAAACAAGACAGGTCTGCCACTTCAATCCTGCTAAAACCGTGTCCATCACGCGCTGGAACGTTGCAGGCGCCGAGCACAGTCCAAATGGCATAACCTTGAATTCATAGAGGCCGTCTGGCGTGATGAAGGCGGTCTTTTCGCGATCCCTTTTGCCGACTTCTATTTGCCAGTAGCCAGACTTGAGGTCCATCGATAAGAAGTCTTTAGCATAGCAGAGCCGATCCAATGCGTCGTCTATCCGTGGGAGGGGGTATACGTCTTTCTTCGTGATTTTGTTCAGTCGACGATAATCGACGCAGAAACGTAGGGTTCCGTCCTTTTTCTTCACTAAAACAACTGGAGACGCCCACGAGCTTTTCGACGGCTCGATGATGTCGTCGCGCAGCATTTCGTCGACTTGTTGTCTTATAGCTTCGCGTTCTCGCGTCGAAACTCGGTAAGGGCTCTGGCGTAGTGGTCGAGCGCACTCTTCGGTTATTATGCGATGCTTTGCGACTGGTGTTTGTCGAATCCTCGATGACGTTGAAAAGCAGTCTTTGTATCGTCGAAACAGACTTCTGCTCTGTTGCTGCTTAATCACGGGGAGACTTGGATTTATGTTGAAGTCTGGCTCGGGAACTACGGTCGTCGGGGTAGATGCAACAGAATCCGAGAGGACAAAGGCATCGCTGGTTTCCTGAATTTCCTCGATGTATGCGATCGTCGTGCCCTTGTTGATGTGCTTGAACTCCTGGCTGAAGTTTGTCAGCAACACTTCAGTTTTCCCTCCATGCAGTCGAGCGATCCCTCTTGCGACGCAAATTTCACGGTCTAGCAGGAGACGTTGGTCGCCTTCGATGACACCTTCTACGTCGGCGGGTATTTCGGTGCCGACCGAAATAACAATGCTGGAGCGGGGCGGGATGATGACCTGGTCTTCGAGCATACTCAAGGCGTGGTGAGTACGAGGGCTCTCCGGCGGTATCGCTTTATCTTCCGACAGCGTTATTGACTTCGACTTCAGGTCGATGACTGCGCCGTGTTGGTTCAGGAAGTCTATACCGAGAATGACGTCTCGAGAACACTGTTGGAGGATAACGAAGGTGGCAGGGTAAGTCCGGTCATGAATGGTTATTCTTGCCGTGCAGATTCCAGTCGGTGTGATGAGGTGTCCTCCAGCAGTCCGAATTTGAGGGCCTTCCCATGCAGTTTTAACTTTCTTCAACTGCGCGGCGATGGGTCCACTTATGACGGAGTAATCGGCTCCTGTGTCCACTAATGCGGTGACTGCGTGCCTGTCGAGAAGCACGTCGAGGTAGGTGGTTCTTTGTCTGGCATTGCAATTAGGACTTGGCGTCGGATCACGTCTGCGTCGGGTTGAACTGAAGCTGGAACGTTGCTTCGTCAAGTCGTCTTTAGTCGGTGTAGTCTTGGCTACCTGACTTCGTCGGGACGGCGGCGTGTCGTTATTATGTCGTCGAGATGGTCTCTTCGTCGTCCTCGTCGTCTTCGTCGGTGGCGGAGGATCTTCGTCAGTGCGGCGAACAGCAACCGCACCTCCATCGGTTGCTGCTTTTAGTTTTCCGGATATGGGCTCGCAGAGCAGCCCCGGGCTGGGCTGGTGCATGGTCGGTGTTGCGGCGGCAGGTAGCGGCCTGGTGACGGCGATTGGGATGGTCGTCGAGGGCTCCAATCAGTAGCGGCAAGGTAGTCGGCGATGTGACGAGGGCGTTCACCTTCCCGAGGGCGCGGTGCGTAGACGGCGAACCCTCGCAATACCTGGTCGCGGTGTGGGCATCGGCGGTACACATGGCCGGTGTCGCCGCAGTGGTAGCAGAGCGGGCGGTGGTCGGGGGCTCGCCAAATGTCCGTCTTCCTCGCGTAGCTGCGCTGGGCGATGGGTGGGCGTGCTGGCGGCGGCGGCGGTGGACGACGGAATTTCGGCGTTGCAGGGCCCTGGCGCGGTCGCGGAGGGGGACCTTGACGGCGTGCGACGGCGGCGTAAGTCATCGCTTCTGGCTGGGGCTGCGGTACTTTTGGTTGCACCTAAGGAACTCCAAGCGATCGGTGCACCTTTTCTTTCACGATGTCGGTGATAGA
Source organism: Dermacentor albipictus (assembly GCF_038994185.2). NCBI lineage: Eukaryota > Metazoa > Arthropoda > Arachnida > Ixodida > Ixodidae > Dermacentor > Dermacentor albipictus. The sequence continues at coordinate 111,162,409 of NC_091827.1, read as the reverse complement.
GGCCACTTGAGGCTGCGACGATGACAATACCTTGCGCAGTTCTTCGCGCACAATGGCCCTGATGGTCTCGCACAGATCGTCCGTGGCCAGTGATTGAATTCCTGCGTAGCTTGTCGGCTTGGTGCATCGGTCGATTTGCCGGTTCCGCAATTCCACGATTTCGCAATTTCTTCGCGAGGCGACGTCACTTCGTCGCCTCGCGAAGAAACTCGTCGACGGTCTTCGGTGGGCTTCTTACCATTCCGGCGAAAAGTTCCTCCTTTACACCACGCATCAGTAGGCGTACTTTCTTCTCCTCGGACATTTCTGGGTCGGCGTGGTGGAACAGATGGCTCATTTCCTCGGTGAAGATCGCGATCTTCTCATTCGGCAACTGCGTTCTGGTCTCCAGTAGAGCTTGGGCTCGCTCTTTTCGCACGACGCTTGTAAATGTTTGCAGGAAGCAGCTTCGGAAGAGGTCCCACGTCGTCAAGGTGGCTTCTCGGTTCTAGAACCACGTCCTGGCGGCGTCCTCAAATGCGAAATAGACATGTCGTAGCTTGTCGTCACTTGCCCAGTTGGTAAACGTAGCGACCCTCTCGTACGTTACCATCCAGCTTTCCGGGTCCTCAAATGTGGAACCGCGGAACGTCGGTGGTTCCCTGGGCTGCTGCAGCACGATGGGGGATGCTGGGGCGGCCATTGGGGTTGCCTTGGTAACAATCTTCTTGGTTTTGTCCGGTAGAAGTCCGTGTTCCGGGGGCAGCTGTTGAAGACGGCGGCTTGCACACTGGTCTTGGGCGATGTTGGTTTTGTCCTCGGGCTTCGGGCTTGGATCGCGGCTTTGCGGGGGCGTTCGGTACATGAACGCACTAGCACCTCCACCAGATGCCACGTGGTAGTGATGTTAAAGAACACAGTAGCAGTACTGAGAAAGACAAAACTAGCTTTTATTGGGCGAACCTGCGCCCACAAAACAGGCTACACTTAAAGCACAACGAAAGCGGCGAATACGCTCGGAGATCGTCGAAAATCTGATCAGCGGATCAAGCGCATCGGCTTTTATAGAGTAGTCATCGAATGTTCGAGTCTAATCGTTCGGACCCGCGTGCCTTCCACAAAGTTCTACACCATTCGCGTCAGGCGAATAAATCAGATAACACAAGGTTCGGTGACAACAGACTGCGGATAGAAGCATCGATAACTTTCCAGAAACTTCGGATACATGCAAGCACGTCCCGCGCTGTGCGATGAGATTTGTTAGGCGGCGAAACGTGGTCGCCCGATAAATATAAGTACACGTGTCAATATGTGTGTAAATGACATGCTCCATGATTTTGCACGGGATACTGGTTAAAGAAATTGGTCGGTAGTTTAGCGGTGATTCTCTGATACCTGACTTGAAGACTGGAATGACCTTTCCGTATTTCCAATCAGCAGGAAGCTGGCCCGTGGAAAGTGACTGTGAGTACAGTAAACACAAAAATGATGCACAAATGTTTTGAGTGTTCCTTAGAGATTTTGAGTTAATGTTATCGATCCGGGCTGATGAAGATAGTTTAAGTTTGTCTATTATGGCAGAAATTCCAGATGCGACAAAGAAAATTGGCGGCATAACAGTTCCGAAGACATTGGAGTGTACAGGGGGTGGCATGTCGGTTTCTTTACTAAATACGGAAGAAAAGGCGGCGTTAAACATATTAGCACATTCAAAGTCAGTAGCCACTTCACCTGATTGTTTCGTAAGAGCGACAGTGGATGCGTGGTTTGGGTTTTTTATCTGCCAGAATTTTCTTCTTGGGTTGGTAGTCAGCATTTTCGGCAAGTGAGCATGGAAAAAAGTGCTTAGCGTTGCGAATTGCCATTAGATATGTTTTTTCAGCTGTATAATATTTCAGTCAGGCGTTTTCATTATCCCGCAGCTTGGCGGAGTGGAAGAGGCGTTTTTTCTTGTTTTCTAGTCTTTTAAGCATTTTAGTAAACCATGGTTTTTGAGAGCAGGCACGGAAACTAAATTTAGGGATGAATTTGTCGACTAATATATCTATTTTATCCTTAAATAGCATCCAGTTTTCATGCACTGAGCGACAATGAAAATTTTCTTCCAATATTGGAAGAAAATGATTTAGTTCGTTATTTATAGCTGTGTAATTTTCCTTGTCGTAGAGTCGTATGGTCTTTTTGGTGGATTGTCGTTTTAGTGGAGTAATTATAAAGTCGGCTTGAACTACTTTGTGGTCACTTATTTCTGGCAAGTATGAGATGGATTTCATGGTTTCAGGGATACTGGTTAGTATTAAGCCTAAAATGCTTTCACAATCTTGGGTTACACGGGTTGGTTTGGATATGATTTGAGTAAGGTTAAAATTAAGGCAAACGTTTATAAACTCGATTGCCTCGCTGTGACATCCTCCGTCAACAGTTTGGTTAGGCCAATCAATGTTTGGAAAGTTAAAGTCACCCAACAAGATTATTTGTGTATTAGGGTGCTTGGTTGAAAGTTCACTTAGTACCGAATTAGGTTGGCCAGCGAAATCAGGGTTTCCTTGCGGGGGTCTATAGCACACGCCTAGTAAAACGGATTGGGGTGTAGCTTGACATTTTATCCATAGGGTCTCGAGATCGGATGAAAGAATAATCAATGTGGATGGTAGTTCCTGGCTAACCGCTAAGAGCACTCCTCCTCCCTTTCTGCCATTGCGGTAATTGCGGAATACTTGAAAATTCCGCAAGTCAGCCAGGATCTCGTGATCAGTGACGTCACTATTAAGCCATGTTGCTGTTGATACGAGTAAGTTGCTGCTGGAGGATGAAACAAGATTAGAGACGAGTTCACATTTTGAAATAAAGCTGCGAATATTCGTAAAAATGGCGGAAAGATATTGGGTAGTTTGCGGTGCTGATTGGGGTGTGCTTGAGGATAATTGACATCGTGGTGATTGCTACGTTAGTTCTTTTACTGTCTGGGAGGATTCATGAAATACGTAACGTTTTGAACCGATGAACAATGTTTTGAAGCTCAACTTAAAGGTTGTAGATTTTGTTTTGGCGAAGGTTACTAGATGCTTTCGGGAATGCCGGACTGAGGGTGAAAAATCTTCACCAACGCTGTAATTTGTGTCGTTGAATTTCTTTTCATCCGATAAAATTGACTGTTTCACTTTAAATGAGTTAAATTTTACGATCAAACGCCGGACGCAATCAGGTGAATGGCGTCCAAGGCGGTGTGCGCGTTCTATATGTGAAGGATTGGTGGTTAGTTGAAGGTTTTCGCTGATGTGACGAATGACTATTGCTTCAGAATCAGCGATGGATTTTAGGTTTGGGATTATGAATGCCATAAAATATAAGATTGTTTCGACGCGAGTGGTTTTCGCTGACGTCTATACGGGATTCAAGGTCATGATACTGGCGGGTTATTTTAGCGCTTAAAGCTTCGAGATCATCTAATTCAGTGCGCATGCTTGAGAGCCGACTGCAATGTGCTTCAAGGTCAGTCAAACGCTTGATTATGTCAGTCAATGTTACGTCCGTAGATAGCAGGTGATCTTTAACAGCCTGAAGTTCGGAGATTAGTTTGGTTTGGCCTGCGGACACAATTCTTAGTTCAGCGAGAACAGAATATAGCGTGGGTCCCGGGTTAGTTTCAACATTCCCTGCCAAAAGTATTAAAGAACGGATCACTTGCGAACATTCGACAGTAATAACAACGCAGCACTGTGGGCTCGGCAGCTGTACTAAGTAGTAATTGCTTGATTTTTTACGAATCAGAACCTTCGAGTTACCAACCTGCATGGTAAAGATGAATGGATTAGTAGACTGTGCTTTCACACAGCTACCGAGCCCACAGAGCGGTGCAGATGGGTGGCACTCTGTTATAGCGGCTGAGGTTGACGTTAAACTGCATCTGCAATGGGGACAGAGTCCACCGTGCGCTTTTTTGGCAACTTTGTATTGTAGCCAGATGCAGAACGAAGGTCAATTCGCTCGCTGCTGCTGCTGCGCTTTCAAACTCGAGCGTTCTTACAGCGAGTTTCCGCGGCTATCGAGTAAGATATGTTCATGTTTGCTTGTGCCCACGTGAAAGCGTGCTTCTTTATATAGTTAGTGTGCCTATATTACAGGCCAATAAAAGTCCCTACAGCTGTCCCCTTATTTGCTATTGCAATCGATGCTTCGTCCTTAAAGCGAAACTGCGGTTTCTCTAAATATACAGCCAGTATTTACACTGACAGCTTTGAGTAGTACGCATATAGAAAACACGTCACATGCATCATCACTGCTTGTCAGGATTGCTTACAGAAACATTTTACCTCTTGGAAGACGTTCGTTGACGTGTTCTTAGAACCTCCTTCGCATGCATTGCACAGTTTTGCTGCAGCAAAAAGGGCAAATGCAGCCGTCGCAACTTTCAGCACGCAAGCCATTGCTGTGCTTTCAAGCGACTGATGGTCCGGTGTGAAATTCAAAGCCACAGGCTTATATATTCATCTGCCATTCACTATCAGAGTAAATTGGGATAACGCTGATTGGCTGACGTTCATGGTATATCCTATTCTTCATTTTGTAGCCGTCATCTGCTCTTTCCGGAAATGTGAATGCTCGGTAAAGGATGAAGGACCTATTCTATCCAGGTGCATGGGCTCAACCTTTTGCCACGTGAAACACACTCCGAAGAAAACAAAGAAATAACAAAATAGGCTGCACAATAAGAAAATCAACATTTGTGCTTGGGTGAAAATTCTCAGTTTCTCTCGAAGGGCGTACTACTGGCAGCTATAGCCATGTACTAGAATAACACTCGAAGGCGGGCAAATTTATGCGTGGCCAAAGTTAAAAATATAGAGGGTGTTTCACGTAACTTGTGCCCAAGCTTTTGAGAAAAGTGGTTAGACGCAGCTGAATGAAATCAACGGCATCAGGTTTGCCGTCGTGAAGCGCTACTTAGAGTGTTTTCTTATATTCCGCCTAATTAGTTATTTAAGATGAATTATGATCTAATTTTATTTACCTTAAGGCGAACTGCATTTCGGTGCGTTGTAGAGAGGTTCATAAACGACCAATCCGATTTTTTCTGGCAATGTACATGCTGCAAGGTGATTTTTTCCGGCATTTAAAGAAAAGTACGCAAAAATGAAATAAACAACGTCACTGCGTTCATGCGTTGTCTATGCAGCGCTCTGAATCGCGGTTCGGGCTAACGAACCATGCGTGCGGACAGCGGGGAAGTGAGCGCATTGACTTCACAGTGCGTCAGCACCTTTGGCGGTGGCACACAGAAAGGAAGCGTCTTGGTCCCTCATGAAGTATAGACTCGACGTACGGTTGAAGACCCTGCAATACGACAGTGCAGGAGCGCAGTCATGCGTTTTTATTTCATATCTCGTGGGCTCTCTCTGAACTCCGAAAAAATTCCCCACACAGGATGTAGGTTGCCACTTAAACTTGCGTCTGTCATTTCTGAACCCCCTCTACAACACAATGTAACGCACTTGGCCCTAAACTGAACATTAGAAATTTTGCATATTTATCTTAGTTCAATAACTAATAAAATAGAATACAAAGAACGCTATAAGGAGCGCCACATATCGGCAAACCATATGTCGTTGCTTTCATTCAACTACGACTCGCCACTTTCTTTAAATCCTTGGCACGAGGTATTTTAAATACCCTGTATGTGCGACTAATAAACAACTGCTCGCATAAATGAGGAATAGAACTTCCTCGATGTCGTCACCACACCCACCCGTCGAAATTGTGCGCTTTGTGCAGCTGCTCCTTTTGCAATGTTCTTGTACCATGCTTCGAAAATTAAGCAGATGATGTTAGCTATCACGTTCGGCACGGGGAAGCATGGTTCGCATAACAACACCACAGTTTGAGCACCTCAAACTGTCGCCCTCTCTTAACTGACCTTTCGAGTCCAATTTATTACGCTTGAAAAACTAGCGCCATCAGCCACTTGCATCTTCAAAACTGGTTTATATTTTCTGCCATGAAGAACATCACGTATTTTATTGGGATAATTCGTATCACTATAGCTAATAAACAGTTAATCAGAATAGTTCTAATAAAAACGTTCTCTATTTATGCCTAGACGCATTTGAATATGTGACTCTGCGGACAAAACGTTTGCGACAAACGCCTCATTACCACACCGTCCCCATATATAACAATAATTATCAAGAATGATCAAGATAACGTAACAGAATGGTGACCCACGTGGAAAGGGGCAATAAATTTTGCTAAATGCAAAAGCATGCACGCAACTTGGTGTGAAGGCACTTGTAAGTCATCATCAGTGGCGTAGCCAGGGTGGGGAGGGAGGGGGGTTCACGTTGCCGCTCGGCCTCCTCGTTATACAATTTGTCGAGGGATCAAATACGTTATTGATAACTGCATTGGCATTGCCAGATTGCTACAAACGAGTTCTTGAACGCTACACAGTGTCATGACAAATAAAATGTGTATATCTTAATAAAAGACTGTACTAACATACAAAAATTGTGCCTGAAATAACTGATATCCACGCTTTCATATTTGCTGTCAATTTAATGAGTAAGGAAAGTATCACACGAACTTTAGAACTATATCAGTTTAAAACGAGCAAAGCAATGCATGCCGCTGATATGAAAAATGTAGAGGCCATGAAATGAACAAGTTGGGGGCAAATATCTTAATAAAAAATCGTTAACCTCCCTGCCTTTCTCTCTTTTGCATCTCTCTCTCTGTCATTCAAGAACTTGGTTTAGATGTTTGTACATAAGCAATGACCAGGGAAAACTCTCAATGACGCTGTTCTTTTTACAAACTATTGCGCAGGAGCAGTTGTCCTCGGTCATGTATTGTGAATAATTGCACGAAATTAAAGTCGCAACAAAGAGGACATAAAGAAAGCCGGAGTTCTGCGAAATTTAACAGGGCGAGTCAAATGAAAGCTAGCCAATGCAAATACATGACAAACGGGGTACTTCATTTACAAGTATATTCTCAATGAGCATTTAGACATTTGTCCCACTGACTAACGAGACGCGTGATTCCCGTCTTACAACACTCCTTGGGTTGCTCCTTCAAAACGTATGTAACTGACTCTTTCACGTCATCGTCCGACATGAATCTAGTTCCCTTGAGTTGTTTTTTCAAATGCTGCAAAATGTGGAATTCGCAAGCCAACAGGTCTTGGCAATATGGCAGATGTTTCAGTGTTTCCCACTTAAACTTTGCCAGTTTTCTATTAACCACATCAGCGACGTGGGCACGGGCAATGTCGTGGATCAAGATGACCCGATTCGTCAATTTTCCACGTCGTTTGTTCTTCATTACGAGACGCATAAGATCCAACACTTCACAATATCTGAAACAATTGATAGTATCTCCATGTTTAAGAAATTCGATAAATAATGGCTGCTTACGAACGAAATAAAATTTAACAACACCTTTCCAGCAGAAATGGCGGCCTTTGCTTTGCTTGGGGTGACAAATTCAAATGTTTCCACTGTAGTCCTCGCCGCCGCGTTTTATTCTCATAGTAGCAGTACCTTGATTCGTCGCCGGTCACAATTGCAAGAAAAAGTCGTCACCCTCATTGTGATACCAGATTAGATGTGTTAAGCCAGCACCAAACCTCTCCATCTTCTGGCGATGGTTCAAAATCTTGGGCTTTCATTGCGTACACAAGAGCCTATAACCGAGATGTTCACAAATTATGGTGTGACACGAACCGTGAATGATGTTCACACTCCCTGCGAATTCATCGACATTTATCTTCCAATGTTTTCTCATCAGCCTTTGCCCTCGTGTTGGGCGTGATTGCCCGGTGGCTTTCGCCCGCTCTTGGATCGTCTTTGCAACTTTCACGCCCCTTTTAGAGCCATTTCCTCCAATGCTTCACAGGGGTCAATGAAATGCAATGTTCTACGTACACATCAGCTATACGGTGACTAATTTCATTTTGGGAAACATCTTCAGCTATCAGAAACCTTTTGACACCATGCTGTTTGACTTTTGGAGTGTCCATTATGTCCCGTAACCATGTTCAACCCACTGTATGAGAGACGTCACAACGTTGCCACTACTTAAAGGGCTGGCACGGCCTAGCCGCCTTCAATGGGCACGGTGGAGCAGCCAAAATGCGCTCAGCGCTCAATATCTCCTTCTTCTATGTGCAGGTTAATGGCAGTCCGTCACTGCATTGCAAGCGTTCAAATAACGTCTTTTTGCTGCTCCTGCCGTGCTCGAGTGTGTTATATACCTTTTTTTGTGATTGTGTGCACGTTTCTAAACTGCTTGTTCTCTGCGGGGATGTAGAGATGAATCCTGGGCCGGATGATGTAACTAGCCCAGTTCTTGCTGCCATTGCTGCTTTATCCGCTTTAGCTCAGTCCCGTCATGAAGACGTAATGCGTTCCTTTTCGGAACTTAAAGCAACCCATGAAGCCCTCACTCACAAAGTGTCGGACCTGTCAACCAGATTGCTAACCCTTGAAGCAGTTGTGGAAACACTACAATCTTCCACGCCTCCCACGGACATATCCAATATAGTTACTACTGCCATTGGTACCAAAAACGCTGAATTAAAATCAAGGCTTGACGACTTGGAGGATCGATCCCGGAGGGACAACCTTTTGTTCTATGGGGGTGTTGATAATGCTTCGGAAACAGGGGCACAAAATGAAATCCTTATGTGCGATCTTATTAAAAACCACCTAAAATTAGAAATATCTGATGAAGCGATTGCTAGGGCACATCGTCTTGGCTATTTTGTGGTCGGCAAGACTCGCCCCATGATTATCAAGTTTTCATCATTCAAAACAAGAGAAAGGATCCTGTCACTGAAAGGCCTACTCAAGGCCACAAAAGTATCGGTGGGAGATTTCTGCAGGGCTACACGCCAATCTCGAAAGAAAGTCATTGAATTCGGAAGAGCTAGCGGGCAATCATTTTCTTTGCGGACAAATAAATTAGTCGTGAACAAGAAACCCTTTGTGTATTCTTCTGTCACCGATACTATCTGCGAACTTCATTTTTCCGATTTCGCCGCTGAAGTAAATAACGATGCCACAGGTCCTATAAATCATTTCTCTCATTCTGCATAGCTATCTTCGAGTCGACCTTGTCAAAATAGCATGCCTGTTCTTTTCACTAATGTGCGTAGCATTTCCAACAAGCGAACAGCTTTATCTTCAACTATCGATTCTTGCTCCGCTGACGTCATTGTCCTTACTGAAACTTGGCTTTCCGCGAAAATAAAGAACAGTAAAATATTCGACTGCGAAAGTGCTTATAACATCTACAGGTGTGACCGCGATATCCGGTCAGGAGGGGGCGTTTTGATTGGCATCAAAGATAACCTAAATTCATCTGTTATTGACATTTAATCACCCCTAGAATTATTCTGTGTGCGCGTGAGCATTTCAGACCGTCCCTTTATATTCTGTGCATAATATTGACCACCAAATTGGTCCTCTACATTTTCTGCAGATTTCCACGATGTCCCTAACAAATTGGTTGTTAGGTTTCCCAACTCTCCGTTATTTATTTTGAGGGACTTTAATTTTCCAGATATAATATGGCAGACTGACTGTGTTAATTTTAAACGTACTTCAGCCGAGTCCATTGAATTCTTAAATTTGTGCTTTGACTTCAACTTAACACAGCTGGTCCCCAAACCAACCCGAGTCACTCCAACATCTTCTAACACACTTGACATAGTGTTGTCTTCTACCCCGACTCAGTTTCCTCCTTAACTTATCTTCCTGGGATAAGTGATCATTCATTGCTGCAGTTTGATTTAAAAACACGGTTTTCTTACGCAAAGAAGGTTAAGATAATTCGCGATTATTCGAAAGCTGATATTCCCGCAATTACGCAAGAAATGGAGCATTTTATGGATGCAGTGATGCCCGATTTCGACCAACGAACACTTGAAGAAAACTGGTCCCTTTATAAATGCAAACTGTTATTCCTAATTTGAAAATATGTTCCGCAACGAAAAGTACACTGTAATCCGCAGTCACCTTGGTTTACGGCCGCCTTGCGCCGTCTTCGGAACAAGAAAAAACGGTTATTTCGTTCCGCAAAAAACTCTAACAGCCCAATTCGTTGGTCCCAGTACCCCCGCATCAGCGATGAATATTGTAGCACCATTTCCCATGCTAAGCAAACCTTTTTCAACATTACATTACCATCATACTTACATGTCAACCCACGTAAATTCTGGAATGTTGTTCGTGGTAATACACCAGCCGCAATACAATTGCCCCAGTCTAACACTCCTGTTCAAGGTGATCAGTGTTGCACAATTTTTAATAATATCTTTGCTTCCTTTTTTCATGACGCTGCACCTATGTTTTTGCGACCTTCAACGACAGTTTATGATACCCCAATGGATTCAATTCTTATAGACTGGGTGGGCATTAGAAAACTAATCGGTAATTCGAAAATATCTTCGTCGGCGGGTTCAGATGAAATTAATTCAAAGATACTAAAGTGTACTGAACTGTATTCATCGATTATTTTTTCTAGTATATCCCAACAATCATTACACTGCTCATCACTACCAAGCGACTGGAAGGTGGGGAAGGTGGTTCCTGTTCACAAATCAGGTAACACACATTGTCCCGAAAACTACCATCCCATATCACTAACTAGCATTCCCTGTAAGATTCTGGAGCACATAATATATTCCCGCATACTTGATTTTCTTGAGACGAACTCCTTTTTTAACAATAGTCAGCATGGCTTTAGGAAATCCTTCGCCTGCGAAACGCAACTAGCTTGCTTTACTAACGACCTCTTTTCTAACACCGACTTAGGATTTGACACCGATTGCATCGTCATCGATTTTGCTAAAGCCTTCGATACCGTATCCCATAACCTACTAATCTATAAACTTAGTCTTCTTAACCTTCACCAGCTAGTACTGGACTGGATTAAAAACTTTCTTGCTGATAGAACACAATACGTAATCGCTAACAATTCGTCGTCTGCGCCCCTCGCGCTAACGTCAGGCGTGCCGCAAGGGTCGGTTCTCGGTCCTCTACTTTTTCTAATCTATATTAATGATCTTACTTACTCTGTGAAATTTTCAACTATTAGACTTTTTGCTGATGACTGCGTTATATATCATAAAATTACTGACCTCAATGATTCTCGTAAACTCCAAGACGACCTTAATAAGGTTCTGTTATGGTGTAACAAGTGGTCTATGAAGCTTAACTTAAGCAAATGTAAATGCATGCGGGTATCACAGCGTACTAATACTACTAATCTGCATACATATTTCCTGAATAATAGCCCTCTCTCAGTTGTCTCGTCGTACAAATACCTTGGACTAAACATCACCAGCACCCTATCCTGGCACATGCATGTCGACATTATATGTTGCAATGCCAATCGCATGTTGGGCTATTTGCGCCAAAACTTCTCATCCGCACCATCGTCACTGAAACTAACTCTCTACAAAACATTAGTTCGCTCCAAACTAGAATACGCACGCGCCATTGGGGAGCCGGCTAACATTATACTCATAAACAGCATAGAAGCCATTCGAAATCGTGCAGCGCGTTTCATCTTATGAAACTACTCCCGACATGCTAGCGTTACGTAAATGAAGACAACACTTACCTTGCCAGACATTTCTTTCCGTCGTAGATGCTTCCGCCTTTCGCTATTCCATAAAATGTACCACTACAACCCTTTGTTGAAAGAACAGCTTATCACCCAACCGTCATACATATCATCTCGCTCTGACCACAGTATCAAAGTTGGTGTGCCGTCTTCACGTACTAAACTTTGCAGCAATGCATTCATCCCTAGCACAAGCAAAGCTTGGAACCACCTTCCCGCCACCGTTGCAGCCATCCTGGATACCGACACTTTCAAAACCAGCATTCATGAAACGCCACGTTGAATCTGTCTTTGTATATTGCACAAATGTTTCGTTATGTTCACCCACTACTTTCTGTAATGCCTTCGGACCCTGAAAGTATCTTAAATAAATAAATAAATAAATAAATAAATAAAGAAATAGATAAATAATAATAATAATAATAATAACAATATTTAGGGTTTTACGTGCCAAAACCACTTTCTGATTATGAGGCACGCCGTAGTGGAGGACTCCGGAAATTTTGACCACCTGGGGTTCTTTAACGTGCACCTAAATCTAAGCACACGGGTGTTTTCGCATTTTGCCCCCACCGAAATGCGGCCGCGGTGGCCGGGATTCGATCCCGCGACCTTTTTCCATTCCTTTATTCCATTCCTTTATTTCAGCATTCAAGTTTAAATGTACAAATGATAGGACCGGAGCAAAAAGCCGCTTTTTTAAGCGGCTTGACAAAGGCCCCTGCCCCTACAGTATTTGGCAGCAGACAGTTTGTGAACACTTTTCACGCAACAATACACGGGTACATAAAATATATCTTGAGAAACATGTCTAAGGGAATGATAACATGCGTTTTTGAAAACACAATATAACCAACATTTTTTTTACCAGCAATACATGCCTTCTCTTAACAGACAAATACAGATTTATGTAACGTGGTGAAACAATACATTTTTCCAATTACATAATATATAAAAGCAATTTCACATACAAGACAAATACAAAAACAATTCAATACTTAAGTTACAACCAAGAAAAGGAAATGCAAATACAACATACTCTAATCACATGCAGTCGCACGGCTAATGAAATATTCCTTGAAAATTCGACGTGAAACAGTCCCAAGATCCATGTTTTCTTTTTCAAGACTGTTCAGTTATACCGATATGCGGTACGGTAGTCTGTCCTTACCATGATTAGTTCGTGAAAAAGACAAGGCCCAAGTTTCTCGCTCCCGAATGTCGTAGTTGAGGGGATGAGGTTTGCTTAGATTGCAAAGACCAGTAAATCCCGCGTGGCCTCGTTTTACGCTTTCTTTATATTTCATAGGAAGATTAAACTGATAATTGTAATGAAATGGAAGAACAAGAAACTTAGAAAAGAATGTACTTGTATGACTGCCGTAAGAAATACAAGCAACGTGGCGTAATGCTTTTTTTGTAAAACAGATAATGTCTGAATATTTTTTTGTGACGTTGTCCCCCATACAAGAATACAATAATTTGCATGAGAAATAAATATGGTGTTATACAGCAGCATCCGTAGTTTTAACGGAAGAACATCTCGAAGCCTACAAAGCGCACCGCATGCTTTTGCCATACTTGTTGCCATGCGTTCTACGTGTTTGTCCCAACTTAAATGCTGATCAAAAATCACTCCCAGTGTTTTCCCGTCCGCGGTGACGTCAATTCGTTCTGATCAATAGAATATGTTTAGATTACGATTTACATTTTTTCGGGCGGGTGCAAAAAGAACAGCTTTGGTTTTTTAGAGTTAATCTGTAAAGAATTTGCCTTGCTCCACCAATATAGTTTATCAAGGACAGTGTTTGCTAGTTGTCATAAGTTATCAGCATTGCATGATTGGAAGAAAAGACTGGTGTCATCTGCGTATATTATATAGTGTGGTAGGTTACTGATGTTTGTTAAATCATTTATATATATGTTAAACAATATAGGTCCTAATATGCTCCCTTGGGGAACACCAGCTTCTAAGTTCAAGGGGTCTGAGTATTCTTCTGAGATGTAAACGCATTGTTTCCTATGGGTTAAGTATGACTTTAGAATGTCCACGGGTAATCCACGAAATCCGTAATGTTCGAGTTTTTTTAGTAGAGTAATATGATTGATCCTGTCAAAGGCTTTGGAAAAATCGATAAATACGCCTAATGTTATTTTTTTTCTTCATAGCCGTTCAAGATTAAATCCTTCTGTGTTAACAGAGCTAATTCAGTCGATCGGCCCTGACGAAACCCATATTGATGCGGTGATAATAACTGATATTTTTCACAAAACGACATAACCCTTTTACAGATAACCTTCTCTAAGCCTTTTGATATGACAGGGAGCACTGACACCGGCCGATAATTTGACAAGTCATTTCTGTCCCCCGATTTGAACAGAGCAGTAACCTTTCCTGGTTGCATTTTTCTAAGGAAAACACCAGTAGACAAGCAAACATTGAATACGTGGGTGAAAGCGGACACTAACAAGTCTATTGCAAATTTAATTGGTTTAATCTGGAGACCATCGATGACACGTGCCTTACTGTTCTTTAAGGATATAAAAACAGAGTAAACCTCGTCCGGTGTCGTAGGCTCAAAAAACGCTGTATTTACACTAGGCGCACCCAAGTAATTGAGAGCATCTGTATTGTAAGCGCTAATAACTAATATTGTAAAGTGTTCATTGAGACGATTTGCTAATTCTATACCCTTTAGCTGCTTCCCATTCTCTGTAATCTCGAGCTCTTCATAACGACTTCTGTCGCGATTTAGGAGCTTATTAAGCGCATGCCAAACTAGGTCGCCTTTGGTATCAGCATCACTAAATAGCTTTTCCAGATACTCTTTTTTGTATCTCGAAGAAACTTAGTTACGTAGTTTCTGTATTTCTTAAATGCAAAAAGATCATCAGGGCTTCTAGACTGCACAAAGTGAGAGTACAATTGGTTTTTTTTTACGAATTAGCTTTGAACACTCATTTGTTAACTAAGGTTTCCGTATGTTCCTAGATGTTTTTACCTTATTTAATTTAAAACAACTAGTGCACGCAGTTTTAATGATATGCATGAGCGTATCATAGGCCGTATCAGCATCGTTACACTCGAATACTGATGCCCAGTTTGCACTTCGAAGTTGGTTTCGAAAGTCAGTCACTGTTCTTGGATTTATTTCCTGCATGACAAAAGATTTACATTGGTTTCGGCTTGCTTTAAGTCTGCTATTTCGTTTAGAAAACATGTATATCGGCAAGTGATCACCTAGATCGGCGGCAATGATACCAGCATTGATATCTAGCATTGGGCTGTTCGTAATAAATATGTCGATAAGGGATTCAGACAGGCACGTGACCCGAGTGGGTGTTTTTATCATGTTCGCACAACCAAAAGAATCAAGGAGTAAGATCAGATTGCGGGAAAATGTATTCGATTGCAGTAAGTTTATGTTACAGTCACCGCCTATGTTTATGCACAGTCTATTCTGGTAAGCATAACATAGTAATTGTTCTAAAAAGACAAGAAATCTTTTACTATTACCATCAGGTGGTCGATACAAAACAGCGAAGATATAGTATCCACATTGTACCGTAAGTGCTTCGTAGTCTGGTGTGGTTTTTGAGAGATCTGCAATCAAGTCGCATGAAAGCCTTTCTGACACCATCTGCATCACGCCTCCGCCTCGGCGGTTTGGTCTATTCAGAAAGAAGCTTTGGTATCCGGGCAAGGAAATGACATCATCTTCCGAGTTGTACCATGTCTCACTTATCATTATTATGTGAAACCTGAACGTTAATTCGTTAAGAAATGCTTCTATCTGATCGTGTTTACTACGGGCAGACTGAATATTAAAATGCAAAAAGGTAAGAGAGTCGGCGTAACCAGGACGAACAAGGTTGCGTGGCACGATCATAGCAAAATTAAGGTACAAAAAGTGTTCGTTGCCAATCGCCACTAGCAGATTTTAGCTAGGTCTGCCTCGCATGTAACTTTACCAGCACTACACTCTTCCGTTTTTTGCGCGCATACTTTTCCGTCCCTCACCCATACAAAGCGCCAGTTCATTTCCTTTTTCTTTGCCACAGTCATGCCAAGCAGTTGCTTTAGTTGAGGGCACAAATGCTCGTTCACGAAGACAGACTGCTTGGAAGAAAAACCGATGTCTTCTGCGGTGATCCTTGCTTTTCGCGCTTTTTTGATCACAGCATCACGTTTCGACCAACGATTGAAAGGCACTACTATGTTCTTATCAGTATCAGAATTTCGCACAGGAACGCGATGGCAAGCATCAATATCTTGCTCAGATATCGGCACGCCAAGCACTTCCCCGACCTTCTGCAGAACGTTTCCAAGGTTCTCAATCTGCAAGCAAGGAACACCTTTCACCTCAATGTTCCTATTTCTCGAATATTGATCCTGTGTTACTATCTTTAGTGAGTTCTGACACACTTGCTTTCTCAGCTTCTCAACTTCTTGCAGAAGAGGCTCTTGTGCAGCTTTTAGGTTGACATTTTCCTTTCTAAGTGCTGCACATTCTAGTTTCAGAGACTCATACTGCCCACTAGTAAATTCTACACTTTGCCTGAGCTCTCGAAGCTCCTTACGGAACTCACGTTTGAGATCTGCAATTTCCCGTTTAAGTTCGTCATTTCCCATTTTTGGCAACAGCAGAAGCACACGGCAAACAAGCAAAAAGCGCGAGCACCTTAGACAAAAGTTGGAAGCAGGGCAGCAGAGCAGAAAAGCAGACTATAAGCAACTCACGTTATCAAGTGGTCGATACCTCATGCTCAGCAGCCCAACACCATAGCAACTGAGCAACCACGGCGGGTTAAATAAACAAATAAATAAATAAATAAATAAATAAATAAATAAATAAATAAATAAATAAATGTGTCCGAGGGTCGTGTCAGACATAGATGCTCGGAACTGGGTACGATTTTTTTACAGTGCTGACTCGTCTCTCGCATTCAGCGTTGCTGTGCGGTATAGAGAGGACTCCGAGCATCACCATCGACGTATGCCGAAATTTCAAATACCCGTCTGCGCGTCTTAGCTTGGAGATGATATTCCTTTGGGTATCAGCCCGTTCCTCTTGCAGCACATCTGGAGGAATGACAAAAGCCTGCAACTTCACAAATTCCATTTCCAGAAAGTTGAGAGCTTCACCTTGAGACTTTATGGCTCTAGTGATAACAAGACCGGGCATCTTTGCACAAAGAAGAGGATGTTACGAAATTACATGGTGTCAATAGATTTGACATCCTCAACTGGTGCATTAATTCGTGCATTGTGAGCCAAAGGATATTTGAGCCGAATATAATCACTGGTAGTGACCATGTATTTTTGAACAGCCTCAAAAAGTTGTTCTTGTTCACTTGGCTTGAGTTTATCAACAATGTCTTTAGCTCATTGTCCGACCACAATATCTCGATCATCCTTCGCATCTCGGCTCTGTTAGTCAATCGTAAGCAGGTCCTTGTGCTCCTTTAGCTGGCCTGGCCTCACGAACCTTGAACCACCGTGTTGCTTGGGAAAAGCACTTCTACAACTGGATGCTCCGCTTCATAAGAAACCAGCTGTTCAACAAAACAAAGCATTGGCCCTTAGAAAGGCTCAAATCTGCAGAGACGTAACCAAGACTTTGTTTAATACTTGTTGAATAGTAATACTTAGAAAGGTCCATCGTAGACTGTATAAGCGCGACTGAACGAGGACGTAGAAAGAAACAGATACACTTGCGTTTTAACTTAGAAGGGTGCTATCTGTCCTGAGCAGTGCTGATAAATATGATCGGAAATTTCATCGAATCCAAGAGTTGAATGCCGGCTCACATTACGCAACAAGCTATCCAATTCTTCCTCGCTCACGGTAATGTTTCCCATTTCCGGTAATCCTGTCGTTGTCAGAAATTGCAATGCTACAAGGCCTTGCAAAAACTGAATAAAAATACTTGTCGAAAACCTCTGCTTTTCTTTGGTCATCTGTGATTAGGTAACCGTCATATGTAATAGCAGGACTTCTTATTGCTCTCACTTTACCGCCAGACTTCTTTCGGATTTCTTTTGAGTTTATGTGCTTTGTAATAGATATGTATCCTTCGCAATCTGCAATTCGTTCTTAATGATTGGGTTGATCTGTCTTAGCTTTTTGTACAAGCTATGGATTTCGTCTTCCAGAATATTTCGTGAGTTCGAGATTTTTTTCTAAACTGATGAACGTATAGTGTGATCCAAGTTTCATCCTGGTGGCTCCTCTTCTTTCCGCAACAAAATACTTCAAGTCGACGTGCCGTTACTTTCTCAGATGGTCAGCCCGCCTCTTGGCCTTGGGAATCGTATCTGCAAGATTGCAAGCCGAGGCAAACTGAGCTCTACGGGATTTTTAGAGCATAAGCTGCGAAGCTGAATGGACAAATCATTTGTAGCACCTACCGTATGAGACTACCACTGATTAGAGATTCTAGACCATAAGCCTTTTGGCAAATCACTCAGTTTCAGACAGCGTGTTCCTCTTCTCAAGAAGGCAAGTGCACAGTAAAGCAAAATTTTCATCATTCAAAACCGTTATATCTCCTAAGACGTCACTAGGATGGTACGCTTAGGATGGGATTGCGCAGTATACGCTACTTGTGTTTTGTCCTTTCGTCCTGGAGTTTAATGCGCGTCTGTCATTCATAACCAACTAGTCCAACTACCTGTGTTGAATACTGCTTGTCTACTACACCGGGCTCTTTCGTCAGTGCAGTCGCAAATGCCTGCGTTTCTGTATCGCTCATAGCCATGGCTACTTGCAAGTCTAATCCCTCTTCCGTTTTCTTTGACAAGAAACCTCTTCCCGGCAGAGGTCCGGTCGGCTTTTGAGATAGTTAGCCCGTCACTTGTTCATGGGAACCGTTCCTTCTAAATTCTATAAGTTCTGGAGGCAAGACACGCTTCAATGGATTCTCCTATAACTTCAACATTGGAGATCTGTGGACGGATTCCATGGTACACGTACCAGATATAGGTACTCCTGATTAGTTAACTTAGTTATTATGTTAGTTGACGACTCGCTAGTATGCACTGACGCTTAGACTCATCGGGCAGAAGTGGTGGCGACTTGTGCTGTACGCAGGTGCCGAAAAGCTGTTTTGATTTTTACAGTTCTTGACTGACGTCCCTACTAAGGAAACTGCGTGAAGCGTAATCTGCAATTTTCCTGTCAGCCAACCGCACCGGCAGCATTGCGTGACCTTGTGACCTTTGCAAGTCATCAAGGGAACATACGCCTCTTGCTGGCCGCCTGTAAAGTCCGACTAGGCATCAGATATCTTAATTGATTGGGTAGCGCTGGTGGTTCATTCACTCATTCATTCTTTATTTACAACATATTTCACAAAAGACGAAATCCTTACTGGACCCATAGCCATTGGCTGGTCCCGGGTTCACAGTCAACTTAGGATTTAAAACGCAGCACGCGAGCAAACAAATACAGCAGACATAATACATATAGTAATATTAACATAGATAACTCAGACACGAAGGTAAATATAACTCAGTGTTCTTTATCCTGAACGCGTGCGAGCAACAAAACAGACATAATACATAACAATGAAATTGACATGCACAACTTGAGTATTGGGCATGTACAACTCGGACAGGAATGTAAATATAAAGAAATGTACTTTTATCTACAGTATTTTTCAAGGAAGTATTTTCTCACGGCAGACCTAAAGTTCCGGGCTTCTTTTTTATGTATTGGCAGAGAATTCCAAATAAATGCGCCAATAAATTGCACGAGCCTTTTCCCGTAGAGATTGTGACATGGGAGCAAATGAATACACTGATCAGTTTCAGATATTGTTTTTCGTAGCGGGATTTTAAACAAGGTAACTGGCAGTGGATTATTGGTTTCTATAACACTATGAATTACCTCAGCAATTTTCAATTCATTCAATGCATGCACTGGCAACACATGCAATGAGCTATACAAGTACGTACTGGATTGTGTACCCCTCGACCAGGTAATAATTTTTATTGCGCGTTTTTTCAGACGAAATACAGGCTCAAGGTAAGTTATAAAATTGTTTCTCGATGAGTCAATACAATAAGATATGTGACTCTGAATGAAGGAGAAGTACAGAATAGTTAGGACAGGATATCCGAAACATTCATGAGCCTTAAGGAGAATATAACATCCCTAAGCAAGCTTGGAACAAAGGTGTGTAATGTCAGTTTTCCAGAGCATGTCTGAATCAAGGAAAATGTATAAATATTTGTAGGAGACAACATGTAGTTTTGTACCTCGCAATGATATGTCCCGTATTTCAGCTTTGAGTTTTCCTTCCTGGAATGAAAAACTTTCCTCTTAGTCTTACTAAGATTAAGGGTCAGTTCATTGCACTTGAACCACTTAAAAACATTATCTAACTCCGCATCTATTTTATCCTGTATATCGAGCAGACTGTCTCCAGTAAATAGAGTAGTGGTGTCGTCAGCATACAATAAAGCCTGTGAATTCCTAAGCGTTGCAGGGAGATCATTTATGTAAAGTGAGAAAAGCATAGGCCCAAGAACGGAGCCCTGTGGCACACCAGTTAGTACGGTATGTAAAGTAGACATATAATTTTTAAGTATTCCTTGCAGCTTGCGGTTACAGAGGTAGCTTCGAAGCAGCTTCCGGGTTTTGCCCCTAAACCCTAGATTGTTAACCTTGTTGAGTAATATCTGACAGTCAACTGTATCGAAGGCCTTTTTTATGTCGAGATAGACAACGACCGCGATTTGATTTTGCCGGAGAGCCGCATTCCGTAAATGCCTCAGGGTGAGAACAGCAGAAGAAGTAGATTTCTGAGGTCTGAAACCGTGTTGGTGGGGGCTCAAAATATTGTATTTGGATTTGAGTTTGTTTATGTGCACAGAGAGTATCTTTTCATAAACTCTGTTGATAACGCTATTATTTGCAATCGGCCGATAACTTGACGGATTAGAGCGATCTCCGTCCTTATAAATCGGAATTACTTTTGCTATTTTTAATTCTGAAGGATATAATTCGGAATCAAGGGAGTAATTAAATAGGTAAAGGAGAGGCTCGCGCTGTACGTGGGCGCTAAAAAACTCTTTTCGATTTTGCTGGTTAGTCACCTTCTTTTGCTTAATTTCTGTTTGATTGCATCCGTTCACCCCCTGCTGCCACACCTGTTTGTACACATGTTCCGTTCTATAACTTGGTGTACGTGACACGTTGCTTGGCAATTATGATGTTTGCTCTGCCTGCTATAAAGATATTGAAAACGAAGACTTATTTGCCGAAACGAGAACACCCCTTAAATGTTTGACATGCCGTTCATCAGAGTCTCGTGATAATGATAGCGGCAGTAACATGTCTTCTCCCGTCTTCAGGAGACAGCTTGCTGAGATTAGTAAAAAAATCACCAAATGCACAGTGAAAGTTGACTGTCTAACTTCATTGAAAGAAATTGTCATTGAAACGTCAGTTCAACACATGTCTGACACGTATGATAAAGTACTAGAGGCATCCAACAGGCACGGCAAAGAAGTCGAGCTTCTGAGCAAGAGAGTAAAAGACGTCGAGACAATCGATGACATACAAGAAACCCGAAAATTGTGCCAGGAACTGGATGACATAAGCGAATACAGCAGGCTGCAAAATATGGAAATTCATGGATGACCTGTGACAGCCACATTAAATTTGCTGGTCAAGGTTAACAGCCTTACAACGAAGCTCGTTTTACCCTCAATTGAACCTCGTGACGTTGAAGGGTTGCATCGCCTTCCTTCTGGACGAGACTGAGTGCATGTGGTCATGATCCGTTTTGCCAATCAAATAGCAAAATGAAACTGGGTTTCAAAGCGAAGGAAATGCGAAGATGAAATCAGATTCTTTGATAATCTGACCGCTTTCAACAAGAGGTTTGTGCGGCTCGCTAAAATAAACGCGTAAAAATGAACTACGACTTTGTTGGTCAAAGCAACCAGAAGCACAAGCTATTAGAATCGCTTGCTAGGAGGACATTGGTAAGATTGTTGAAGGGCATGTAACTTCAGGGCTGCGCAGTACAATGACCTAATGATGGCATACTTCCCTTCCAAATCATTTTCTCACATGTGAAAAAATGGTGCATCCAATTTGCGAAACACATTATTCTTTGACCATTTAAACTGTCAGAGCTAAATAAATAAATCAGAACAAATAGACGCCGAGGTACAGAAACTGCCCTTTACTTTTGACTTTATTGCTTCTACTGAAGCATGGTTTTGTTCCATGGTTTTGTTCCAATTCAGATGACATAAAGTTTGCTGACTACAAACTCACCTCAGTGGTTCGAGATGAAAAGCGAGGGCATGACGTATCTTTATGTGTTCATAACCGGTTGTCCTTTGGTATATTGTACAGTTATTGTTTTGTTCATGACCACTTTGAAACAGTCAGCGTTGTTAATTGCAGAGTGGTCATAATGGTCGTGTATCATCCCCCTTAAGACAATTTAAATAAATTCTTTTGGTGGATTGAACCCCTTTTCACGCATAAGAAACCTAATAAATGGTACATCATCGTGTTAGGTGATTTTAAACATAACTTGCTTGAAGATAGCCTTTAAAAGAATAGGCTCAGTGAAACAATGCTGCCAAATAGCAGTGAGAATGTTACTCATTTGCCCATGCGCACATCACCACGCTCGAAAACTTTATTAGATCTGTGTTTTACTAATTACACTCAGGATTGAAACACGCCTGATGAATTGTCGTCTAGAATCAGTGCTCATTTGCCGTTCTTTTCGCTAATTCTGAAGAAAGCTAAAATAAATGCTGCCACCCGCCAGCAGAGAGTTTATGAAACGAACAGTATCACCCGCTTTTTTAATTTGATCTGTACTATGAATTGGGCTGCCTTATACAATGAAGCAGAGTCATGCCGTGCGTATGAGGTATTTATAAAAAAAGTATTACAATATTTTGACACTGCGTTTAGGACACAAACTATAAAAAAGCATAACAAGGCTAGATAAGAATGGATGGCAGGAGCACTTTTGAAAAGAACTGAACAACATAATAAGATGTTTTATCGGTTTTTGGAAACAAGAAATCCGGATGAGTTGCGAGTTTGAGAAGTTCCGGAACAAGGTAAACTCAGATTTACAGGAGGCAGAGTCCTCTTCCTAATAATGAGTTTTCGTCTATCATACCCAACCTTAACTGCTTTGACAAGGTATCAATTCACTGATAGGGAGCAAGAAGAAATACCTGCCCTCGGAAGTGAGGATCAATGGAGTAACTATTCTGGGGTTATGGTGCTGGGCTGCTAAGCACGAGGTCGCGGGATCAAATCCAGGCCACACGGCCGTGTTACCATGGGGGCTAAATGCCAAAACACCCGCGTACTTAGATTTAGGTGCACGTTGAAGAACACCAGTTGCTCCAAATATCCGGAGTCCCCCACTATGGCGTGCCTCATAATCAGAAAATTGTTTTGGAAAGTAAAACCCCATAATTTACTTTCATACTTACCCTCCAGTAGTGATGATTCTATATTTTTCTCACCTACGTCAACAGATGACATCACTAGGATCATCATTATTGCCTTTACGTGTAACAAGGGAAAAATGTCCGAGTACCTTCACTTACCACATTAACGGCAGCACTATAAAGGAGGTTGATAAATATAAGTACCTAGTGGTAGCTCTTACCAGTAATCTTTCATGGAGTGTGCACACTTCAGACATCTGTGCGTCAGCTTTTTAAAAGTTATGTTTTCTTACGAGGAAACTTAGAAATGCTGCTGTAAGTGCTCGGCTTTTAGCTTATAACGCATGTGTTAGGTCGAAGTTAGAGTACGCGTCTGCGCTGTGGAACCCATATGTTAAGAAAGGTATAATAAAACTTGGGAGTCCTGGAAGAAAAGCTGTACGGTTTATATTCGGAAAATATAGAAGGACGTATACACCATCGTCTCTGATGAAACGTAATAACATTACAACATTGGAGCTACGTAGAAAAACAAACCGACTTTTGTTACTTCACAATTTTATGTCCGGAAAAATCGCCCTATCTGAATCAAGTTATGTTCAACTTGGTGCTACTAGGAAAACAAGGACCACAGCAGAACATTCACTGAGACCTATTTTTGCGACAAATAATTTCTATGAATACACTTTTTCCCTAGAACAGTTAAAGAGTGGAATGAGTGGCCGCCAAGTGTTATCAAGGCCGAAGACTTTTCGGCAGAACTGGAACATTTCTTTTATGAGCAATAGATACTTGTAATTGTATAAATGTAGGTATTTGCTGCTGGTTTAGTTCTGTTCTACCTGTTTTGGTTCGTTTTATTTTGTTGAAAATTGCTTCTTTATTGTGTTAGCGCTGTTGCTTTTGCCCCTTTTGCTGTTTGCGAATTTATTGCTGTTATGTATTGTTTGTCATTCCGAAAATGATCCTCCTGCTAGAGCCAAAGAATTGGCTTGCAGTATGGTCAAATAAATAAATAATAAATAAGAACACGTGCGCACCTGGAGAGAATGAAATCGCTGATCTTCCTATTAAACATGCGATTAATATTGTCGCTGCCCCACTTACGCATATATGCAATACAATGCTGCTCACTAGACTGTTCGCAGACAAATTAGAAGTGGCGTGTGTCACCGTTTTGTTCAAAGGAGGCAACAAACACAGCCCGGATAATTACTGTCGAATTTCGGTACTGGCAATTTTCTCAAAAGTAGCCCAGCGCGTACTTTTAGTACGCGCTCAGCTAGTACCGTAGAATACCGTAGAATAATAGTACCGTAGAATATCCTTGTCCCCTTCTAGGAAAGAGCGTATTGAGGATATCACAAAAAGATTCGCGGTTTGGCGTGAAGGCGGTGAGGTCCTGGGCATTGTTCCAATGTGTAATAGCACGAGGCAGTGATGATGAGGTAAACACTTGAGTTTTAACATTTATGCACATAAAATTGAACGCGTTGTGAAGGATCTTACGTGTTAAAATCACAATTTCATTATGAGGCACACCGTAGTGGGGGAACTCCGGTTTAATTTTCACCTACTGCAGATACTTAACGCCTCGCCAGTGCAGCGTACCTGGCCATTTTTGTAAACCCCTCCACCCCTCCCCCCCAATCTAAATATGCCGCAGCGGCAGGAAGTTGACCTTACGACCTTGCGCTCAGCAGCAAAACACCATAGCCGCCAAGCCACCGCTTAGTATCAATTCAAAACAATAAGACTGTCTTTTGACCGCTGATAACACAGCGTATTCTTTTTTCAACATCTCACATCAATCCATGTTACTGGCAGCTCCATAATGTGTTACTTGTGCTGGGAACACTGTCCAAATAAAGAAAGCAGGCTACGATATCCAGCTTCACGGTTGCTGTTTTGCTTGGGGCTGTGCTCAAGTTTCACTCTGGTGAAATAGAATCGAGGTGTTTCATCTATGACGGAAACGCACTTGCTGCACATCGTATTTTTTTATTGGCCTCAAGGATTTCAGCGTTAAAGCCATGGAAATATGGCTTTAGGATCTTGGCTATGATAGACTGTTGTAGAAAGAACTTGTTCATGGCTGGGATCCCGGAAAAAATTTTCTTCTGTCTAAAAAAAACTCAATCCAAGTGGCCGAATCCCGTCAGCAGTGCGAAGCCAGGGGCAATCGCTCACGTCTCGCAAGGCAGAGGTGCGAAGCTACCGTACAAAACAGCATTCCTTTCACTACGAAACGCACATAAAAATAGGCCTTCAAAACACAAAATTGATGATGAGGCATGCGTACTTCCACGCTTCACATCTCAAAACCGGAAACAAAGCAGTGGGTCACCCACATCGTGGAAGTGTTTGGCCTCGGTTGCTTCAACGATCTATGTCAACCAACTACCGTGCATCGTTCTAGCTTTGGCCAAAAAGCCTTTCTCAAATAGGAAAGAAAACATCAGCGTGTATCATGCGACCACAGATTAGTTACATCAGTAGTTTCAAAGGAAGAAATAAAATGATGGCTTTTTAATAATGCACTCAAACGTGCGCTTGTGTCATATATCACTTTTAAGAGCAATGTGCGTAATGGGCACGCATCATAGGATCGGTATTTGACATGTTGCCGTACATAAGGCACAACATCTCTACAGCTTCGCTCACCAAGCGCCTTGGCAGGTGAAGATTGGCGTTGAATTTTGTTTTCCTTCTTGAATATGCTCTTCCAGTGAACAAGCTCTATTTGGAGCCTTGTTACGGAAATATCCAAGTTATCAGAACAGAACCTTGCGACCTCTTTTTCTTAATTTGCCCAATCTTAATTAGGGTCATCTTCTCGACCAAGAAAAGAACGTTGCGCTAGTGTATCCTATTTTCCCCATCATGTTTTCTACTGGTAATTGTCGATAACTATTTGGTCGCATCGCCTAAAACATCTACCACCACAGAAGGTGGGATCGCAAACAGAAAGCGTTTCCTTCTACAGGCAAAGTTACATTGTATTAAGGCATTTAATTTCGTTGTCAGCTGCTTCAAAGGAACGGGAATACAACAAGAAAGGCGTTGACATCCGCAACAGCCCTGTCTGCAACACGTGACACCCTAGCGTTCGCTGCAATTTCTACTTCACGCTTAGGTAGTTTCATTTTTACTTCAGGGGTGGCATGTTTAGAAAGTAAAGCCTGATAAATATACTTGATATCAAGTATCTCTTTGATGGCATGGTCTAAGGCGTCGGTTTCACACTGATTCATAGGCCCTGGATTTGATTCTAGATCAGCCGCAAGCACTAAATAAAGGTCACACATCACTCGGCTTAAGCCAGACTCACAGCATGACCCTTGTGACCTGACGCCAGCTAATAGAGGACTCTGTTTCAATTGCGAGTACAAAGCAAGACTGACAGAACTTGACTACACCTACGCCTGTAAATTGAAGAACCATAGTTAAGCGCTACTGAGCACATCTGAGTGGTTGGTATATATAGGTACTACTTCGCATATTTGGGCGGTTGGTATCACTAACGAAATGAAGGGCTGTCCTTGCAATATTCATATCTGTTGGTTTAAGTGTAATAAACTTATGAATGAGATATGATTCACGATATTTTCTATCTGAAGTAGCCCAGAGGTTGGTATATTTGATATGAAGTGTAGTTTTAAGGAAATTTGGACCTGGCAGAAAAAATGATGCGTCCCTCCTTCGGGAATCTCTTGGCCGTTTCCGCATATTGCCCATTTTGTGTAAGATGAAGTGGATGTCCTGTTTCGCAGATATGTTGTTTCTCAGGCCATGAATATCCTGATAAGCGCATAACGTTTGGTTGACTGCCGATAAAAGTGTATTTTATTTCCTGCATATTATGAGTTGTTTGCGTTAACTTTTCATGTCACTTTTACGGTGTGTAAAGGTCTTACACCTGGGACAAAGAGACGTCACACTGAGGCTTTCTTTCCCGCATACTAACGGGCCTTTAGAAATTTTACTGTGACAATAAGTGACTCTTGGTACATGTGGGATCGCTTTTCTAAGGCGATCATTGCTTTTTATGATTAATTAGTACTTCCGTAGATAATTAGGGAGAAAGCCTTAAGTATTTCTTTTGAAACTAATGCGTCGTGTGGTCCAATGCTACAAAAACTATCATCATCCGCAATAACTCTGAACACCCGTAACGTGCAAAACTGAAATTTATCATCCCTCTCATAATACCGAAGCTACAAGCACTCATCAAAGTGAAGCGTACAGTGCACACACTCATGGTAATCACGCATGCAAACTACAGAAACATGGCATCTAGCCGGGTGGTAAAAAAACAAACTTGATCTTGTCGATGGCTCATGCCCCCGTAAGCAAGCGAAAATGCAATGACACAAATCCCGATAAAGCTACAGCTGCAAGAAATCAGAAAAGTGAAGCCAAGAGCGCATACATTTATTGAAATCACCCATGAAACACACAGAACAAGACACAATTGAATCCCCTGCTGAGAGGATGCAACGTAAAGTCCAAGAGAAACGTCATTGGCGCGAGACTAACTACGCTATGCGAGCATGCGAAGCAGCATCAGAGTTTCGAAAACGAGCTGAGGAAGCCCAACTGCGAAAGCAGCAGCTGGACCACGCGACAGAGCAAACTACCATGTGTGCGGCCAGCTTTCGCCTTCAAGTATTACAAAAGTGTAACATACTGCCCAATTTTTCTTGATGTTTAATAGCCTCTTCGAATATATTAGTACGAATGCTACGCGGCTGGTTGGACTCTCTTTTAGACTCTGTTCTAGCTTTCTCTTTTGAGGCACGCCTCTGCAGGATGGTTAAGGGTGCTGTGGAGATTATTTGAGTCAGTTAGCGTTGCACTTTGAATTGTTAAATTGCGAAAATAACCAGCTTCGTAGCTAGAAGTGATTGTTGTGCGCTTTCTGTGAAGAATAGATATTTCTCGTTTGAAATATAACGAGGGATGAATCCATCCTAAAAACTGCTATAAGTAGGCTTTTTGTAAACCGTCGCTTTTACATTTCCTTTTTCAATACAAGCCGTTGTGTGAAAGAAAGTATTTTACGCAGAGGGGCATACTGAATTTAGTACAAATATGAAAGTGGTTAAACTAAATAAGGAATGCGTTTGGTCCACTTGCGCTATGTTCTCACACAATGAAGATGTCATATATGTAGTGCAGATAGGTAGCTGGTTTACTGTGGTGATTTTATTACATTTTATTTTCATTGTGCCATAAATATATTGCCATATATCGGCCCAAAAGTGCTTCCCATGCTATTGTTTCAAATCTGTAAGTTGTAGGTCAAATCAAAGTCAGTATTGTTAAGAATAACAAGAAGCTTCGGTAACGTTAGGAATACTTCAGAGGGGTGTGCTTGCATGAAATTTTTTAGCCACTTCGACATGATTCAAATCTTTCAGATATGTGCAAATTGGTGTACAGAGCCGAAACATCTCTATATATAAGGATGGAATGATCAGAATGTGCCTGAGTTGAAAAGATGTAACCTAATTTTTTAAGAAAGCTCGTTTGCTCGGCTGGCAGTGTGGTTGATTTACAGAACCACACAAAGCTGAAGACAGGCCTCTGTGTAGGAACGTTGGTTTAAAATGACATTCCCTGTTTAAGTGCTGCGTATAATCTTCTCTTCACATGTAATACCAAACTGAAGCTTAACAGCAGCGTAATGATATATTAAAACCTCAAATAATACCGAAGCTGCAAAAATCCTAGACGAAGTCAAACTCTGAACTCAAAACTCCTTTGGAAGATCGAAACAGCAAGAATTCTACCGGAGGAGTCATTATTGCTCAGAAATGCTTATGATGCATGGAGTCTATTTGCAGTCACGTATCATGCCAAGCGGCGGACAATGTAAGAAGCTTTTCCAGGAGAAGTAGATGGGGTAGAACAAAAGCGCACCAACGGTGTAGTTGATTGCAACTTATTCCCGATTTCCCGCTGTCCATTTAGCGGTGCAGCTGAAGCTACTAAAACATCTTCAAGTTACGTTACACGTAGTGAGCTTTCTAAAACAATTATTGTTGCTAAACAGCTCTTACCTTACATTGAGTATATCTGCATATACATGTCATTGTACGCAGCGAGCTATGTAGGAAGCATTTCTAAGAAAGCTAAAGCAGCAAGAATAAACGTGCGTTAACAAGATCATTGGGTGCAGCGTCTGCGTGATATAACGCACTCAATTTAGTGGTGGCCCAGGTTGAACGTTTTAAAACAAGGTCAAATAACGTCGAACTGTGAATGTTAGATTCTGTTGGTAGATAAAAGCAGCCACAATTATCTGGGAGAGCAATTGTTGCGACTCAAAAATGCTTAGAATACATGGAGTCTTTTTATACAGACCTCCCACGTTATGCGGCAAATATGGTCCGAAGGTCTTCCAGGAACACAAAAAATAAATAATAAAAGCGCACCAATATGTAACTCTTCTTCAGGTTACATGACACGCACTAGTGCTCCCAAAGTGACAATATAATTGCTGGATATGTAGACTATTTGCATTTTCCGGTCAATCGCGTACGAGCCCTCAGCAACCGTTTTTAAAAAGTGTGAATCAACAAAAAGAAAGCGTGCGCTAACGAGCGCGTTGAGTGCATTGTCGGCATGACATATTGCATTCCATTCACTGGTGGTCTTGGCTGAAATTCTAAAACATGTTGAAGTAGCTTCGGTCTCTGAACGCTACATTCTTTTAGAAGATCAAAGCAACAACAAGGCTTCCAGAGTCGAATTATAATTAGTCAGGAAATGCTTAGTATGCATGGAGTCTACTTGCAGAGACCTGTCATGTTACGCGCTGAACAAGGTGTTAAGATCTTCGAGGAAAACAAATTCTGGAAAAATAACAAAAATACACCAACACCTTCGCTGAGTGCAATGTAGTCATGAGTATTTCATACACAGCGTTTAATGTAATGGAACCCGCCGGTTAACGATCTTTAATGTAAGTCCAAGCGACGCCAAACTGTGAACGTGAGACTCTTTTGTAAGGTCACAGCAGCAGCGACTCAAAATGAATATATGTCTGAAGTCTACTTGCAGGCACCTGTCCTGCTACGCGCCGAACAAGATGTGAAGCTTTTCGAGGAAAACAAATTCTGGAAAAATAACAAAAATACACCAACACCTTCGCTGAGTGCAATGTAGTCATGAGTAATTCATACACAGCGTTTAATGTAATGGAACCCGCCGGTTAACGATCTTTAAAGTAAGTCTAAGCGACGCCAAACTGTGAACGTTAGACTCTTTTGTAAGGTCACAGCAGCAGCGACTCAAAATGAATATATGTCTGAAGTCTACTTGCAGGCACCTGTCCTGCTACGCGCCGAACAAGATGGGAAGCTCTTCGAGGAAAACAAATTCTGGAAAAATAAAAACAAATACACCAACACCTTCGCTGAGTGCAACGTAGTCATGAGTAATGCATACACAGCGTTTAATTTATTGGAACCCACCGGTTAACGATCTTTAATGTAAGTCTAAGCGACGCCAAACTGTGAACGTTAGACTCTTTTTCAAGGTCACAGCAGCCGCGACTCAAAATGAATAATATGTCTGAAGTCTACTTGCAGGCACCTGTCCTGCTACGCGCCGAACAAGATGGGAAGCTCTTCGAGGAAAACAAATTCTGGAAAAATAAAAACAAATACACCAACACCTTCGCTGAGTGCAATGTAGTCATGAGTAATGCATACACAGCGTTTAATGTAATGGAACCCGCCGGTTAACGATCTTTAAAGTAAGTCTAAGCGACGCCAAACTGTGAACGTTAGACTCTTTTGTAAGGTCACAGCAGCAGCGACTCAAAATGAATATATGTCTGAAGTCTGCTTGCAGGCACCTGTCCTGCTACGCGCCGAACGAGTTGGGAGGCTCTTCGAGGAAAACAAATTCTGGAAAAATAAAACTAATACACCAACACCTTCGCTGAGTGCAACGTAGTCATGAGTAATGCATACACAGCGTTTAATTTAATGGCACCCGCCGGTTAACGATCTTTAAAGTAAGTCTAAGCGACGCCAAACTGTGAACGTTAGACTCTTTTGTAAGGTCACAGCAGCAGCGACTCAAAATGAATATATGTCTGAAGTCTGCTTGCAGGCACCTGTCCTGCTGCGCGCCGAAGGATATGGGAGGCTCTTCGAGGAAAACAAATTCTGAAAAAAAAAACAAATACACCAACACCTTCGCTGAGTGCAACGTAGTCATGAGTAATGCATACACAGCGTTTAATTTAATGGGACCCACCGGTTGACGATCTTTAAAGTAAGTCTAAGTGACGCCAAACTGTGAACGTTAGACCCTTTTGCAAGGTCACAGCAGCCGCGACTCAAAATGAATAATAAGTCTGAAGTCTACTTGCAGGCACCTGTCCTGCTACGCGCCGAACGAGATGGGAAGCTCTTCGAGGAAAAGGAATTCTGGAAAAATAAAACAAATACACCAACACCTTCGCTGAGTGCAACGTAGTCATGAGTAATTCATACACAGAGTTTAATGTAATGGAACCCGCCGGTTAACGATCTTTAAAGTAAGTCTAAGCGACGCCAAACTGTGCACGTTAGACTATTTTGCAAGGTCACAGCAGCCGCGACTCAAAATGATTAATATGTCTCAAGTCTACTTGCAGGCACCTGTCCTGCTACGCGCTGAAGGAGATGGGAGGCTCTTCGAGAAAAACGAATTCTGTAAAAATAAAACAAATACACCAACACCTTCGCTGAGTGCAACGTAGTCATGAGTAATGCATACACAGCGTTTAATTTAATGGCACCCGCCGGTTAACGATCTTTAAAGTAAGTCTAAGCGACGCCAAACTGTGAACGTTAGACTCTTTTGTAAGGTCACAGCAGCAGCGACTCAAAATGAATATATGTCTGAAGTCTCCTTGCAGGCACCTGTCCTGCTACGCGCCGAAGGAGATGGGAGGCTCTTCGAGGAAAAGGAATTCTGTAAAAATAAAACAAATACACCAACACCTTCGCTGAGTGCAACGTAGTCATGAGTAATGCATACACAGCGTTTAATTTAATGGCACCCGCCGGTTAACGATCTTTAAACTAAGTCTAAGCGACGCCAAACTGTGAACGTTAGACTCTTTTGTAAGGTCACAGCAGCAGCGACTCAAAATGAATATATGTCTGAAGTCTGCTTGCAGGCACCTGTCCTGCTGCGCGCCGAAGGAGATGGGAGGCTCTTCGAGGAAAACAAATTCTGAAAAAAAAAACAAATACACCAACACCTTCGCTGAGTGCAACGTAGTCATGAGTAATGCATACACAGCGTTTAATTTAATGGGACCCACCGGTTGACGATCTTTAAAGTAAGTCTAAGTGACGCCAAACTGTGAACGTTAGATCCTTTTGCAAGGTCACAGCAGCCGCGACTCAAAATGAATAATAAGTCTGAAGTCTACTTGCAGGCACCTGTCCTGCTACGCGCCGAACGAGATGGGAAGCTCTTCGAGGAAAAGGAATTCTGGAAAAATAAAACAAATACACCAACACCTTCGCTGAGTGCAACGTAGTCATGAGTAATTCATACACAGAGTTTAATGCAGGCACGTACCCAGGGGGGGGGGGGCCCGGGGGGGCCCGGGCCCCCCCCGAAATCTTGTGGCGTACCCCCCCCCCCCCCCTCCCCACGCACGCCACCACTCCTAACACATTCCTAAAGCGCCGCCAGATCAATGTTGAGACTTGGCAGCTGTTCATCGGTCGGCATTATGCTGCCTTTTTCACTCCTTTTAGATGGCGGTAGTTATCGGCATCTCTTGTAATGTGAAGGAAAGTTTTCTCATAGATTCCGCATTGCCTTTGCTTCATTATTTCCTTGAATTAGGGCTCGCCGCGACGCTGGCAGATGCCCGGAACCATATACACGTGATATGGGTGGGAAATAAAATAATGTGAAAGAGCGTCAATCATGAAAACCTGCAATAACCCTTAAACCCATAAGCAAGATGACTGTCGCCCGTTACCTTTTCTGTTTTTCCCTAATTGTATAGCACTTCTCGTGCAAAATTGGCAACTGGAAACAAAAATCGCAAGGAGTTGAGAAATTAAGCGATCTACTAAGGGAGAGAGCCAAGGCAACAACCAAACTGCAAGCAAAAGCGAATAATAAAAAAGTTAACCGTTGGTTATGAGAATATTTATGGATCAACATCTTTTTATTTAAAAAGTAGAAAAAACGCCGCCGGAAGTGGAGAGCAATTACTTGTTTTCAATGACGCTTCTACAGTTATCGGTCGAACCGCCTCACGTAGCCACTTCTCTGCTGTGCTTATGTGGGTGTTTTTCTAACCTTTCGCGGTGAGCTCAGTACGTCTAGAATTGCAGAGTCCTGCGCTCTACGCGGTTGTATGGGACTGGCGGCCGCACAGCGTTACGCAATTCGCGGAACTGTCAAAACTGATCCACAAGGCGAAAATAACTGATATTCGAAACTATAACATGAGAAAGACTGAAGAAGCCGTAAAAAAATGAACGCAGCCTGAAATCAGTAAATAAGAAGCCTGGCATAGGACAAACCATGATGTATTCACTAAAATGTAAGAAGGATAATATCATAAGCAATCTCGAAGATATAGTAAAAGCAGCGGAAAAATTCTAAGCTGACCTGTATACAGCACCCAGAGCAGTCACGATACCTTACTTAGAAACAGCAATGAACAGGATACAGAAACTCTCCTATAACTAGCGATGAGGTCAGAAGGGCCCTGCAAGACATGAAACGATGAAGAGCGGGAGGAGAAGGTGGAATAACAGTCAGTGGCGTAGCTAGGTCGTCTGGCACCCGAGGTCCGTAGGTCTTGTCACCCCCCCCCTCCCCCGGGGTGTAGCCGGCAGTAAGAGGGGTGTCTTCAGACGTATATGGCACCCCCCACTGGCCCCTTGCACCCGGGGCCCACGGCCCCCCTGCCCCCCCCCCTTTTGCTGCGCCACTGATGACAGTCGATTTAATCAAAGATGGAGGAGACATAATGCTTGGAAAACTGGCGGCTCTTTATACGAAGTGTCTATCGACTACAAGGGTCCCAGAAAACTGGAAGAATGCAGACATTATACTAATCCACAAAAAAGGAGACTTCAAAGAATTGAAAAATTATAGGACCATTAGCTTGTTCCCAGTATTATATAAAATATTTACCGAAATAATCTGCAATAGAATAAGGGCAACACTGGATTTTGTCAACCAAGGGAACAGGCTGGCTTCAGGAAGAGATACCTTACAATGGATTACATCCATGTCATCAATCAGGTTATTGCGAAATCTGCAGAGTACAATAAGCCTCTCTATGTGGCTTATATAGATTACGAAAATACATTTGATTCAGTAGAGATACCAGTAGTCATAGAGGCACCACGTAATCAAGGACAACAGAACGCTTACGTAAAAAGCTTGAAAAATATTGCTACATGCGTGTGGTATTTGTTTGTTTGAACGAGGTACGTGGGCGCCATCACTCAAGAAAAAAGGAGGAAGAACGAACTGGGCTCGCGCTGTGAATCTAACCGGTCAGCGCTGCAACCGTTGTTGTAAATATAGTCTGTAAATAGTTTCTCGTGTTACTGACTCGTCCTTCGCGTAAGAATATCTACAGAGGTTCTACAGCTACCTTCATTCTGCACAAGAAAAGCAGGGACATTCATGCCTATAGAGAAAGGGGTCAGACAGGGAGACATAATTTCTCCAAAGCTATTCACTGCGTGCTTAGAAGAATTCAAGCTATTAAACTGGGAAGGCTTAGGAGTAAAGATCGACGGCAAATATATCAGCAACCTTCGGTTTGCCGATGACGTTGTTCTATTCAACAACAATGCAGACGAGTTACAACAAATGATTGGAGACCTTAACAGAGAGAGTGTAAGAGTGGGGTTGAATATTAATATGCAGAAGATGAAGATAATGATAAATAGCCGGGCAAAGGAACAAGAGATCAGGATCGCCAGTCGGCCACTAGAGACTGAAGGAGTACGTTTACCTAGGTCAATTAATCACAGGGAACCCTGATCATGAGAAGGAAATTCACAGAAGAATAAAAATAGGTTGGATCGCATACGGCAGACGTTGCCAGCTCCTGACTGGAAGCTTACCATTATTATTGAAAAGTAAGGTGTGCAATAAGTGCATTTTGCCAGTGCTGACGTATGGGGCAGAGACTTGAGAACAAGTTAAGGACCGCGCAAAGAGCGATCGAACGAAGATTGCTAGACATAACGTTAAGAGAGAGAAAGAGAGAGGTTTGAATCAGAGAGCGAACGGGTATAGCCGATATTCTAATTGACATCAAGAGGAAAAAGTGTAGCTGGGCAGGTCATGTAATGCGCCGGAGGAGGAAAGCGCAATCGAGGACGACAAAACAATAAGTGGAGCGATGAAATCAGGAAATTCGCGGGCGCTAGTTGGAATCGGTTGGCGCAGGACAGGGGTAAATGGAGATCGCAGGGAGAGGCCTTCGTCCTGCAGTGGACATAAAACAGGATGATGATGATGATGATGATGGTGATGATGATGATGGAGGTGGTGGGCCCCCCCCCGAAAAAAAATCCTGGGTACGTGCCTGGTTTAATGTAATGGAACCCGCCGGTTAACGATCTTTAAAGTAAGTCTAAGCGACGCCAAACTGTGAACGTTAGACTATTTTGCAAGGTCACAGCAGCCGCGACTCAAAATGATTAATATGTCTCAAGTCTACTTGCAGGCACCTGTCCTGCTACGCGCCGAAGGAGATGGGAGGCTCTTCGAGAAAAACGAATTCTGTAAAAATAAAACAAATACACCAACACCTTCGCTGAGTGCAACGTAGTCATGAGTAATGCATACACAGCGTTTAATTTAATGGCACCCGCCGGTTAACGATCTTTAAAGTAAGTCTAAGCGACGCCAAACTGTGAACGTTAGACTCTTTTGTAAGGTCACAGCAGCAGCGACTCAAAATGAATATGTCTGAAGTCTGCTTGCAGGTACCTGTCCTGGTACGCGCCGAAGGAGATGGGAGGCTTTTCGAGAAAAACGAATTCTGTAAAAATAAAACAAATACACCAACACCTTCGCTGAGTGCAACGTAGTCATGAGTAATGCATACACAGCGTTTAATTTAATGCCACCCGCCGGTTAACGATCTTTAAAGTAAGTCTAAGCGACGCCAAACTGTGAACGTGAGACTCTTTTGTAAGGTCACAGCAGCAGCGACTCAAAATGAATATGTCTGAAGTCTGCTTGCAGGCACCTGTCCTGCTACGCGCCGAACGAGTTGGGAGGCTCTTCGAGGAAAACAAATTCTGGAAAAAGAAAACAAATACACCAACACCTTCGCTGAGTGCAACGTAGTCATGAGTAATGCATACACAGCGTTTAATTTAATGGCACCCGCCGGTTAACGATCTTTAAAGTAAGTCTAAGCGACGCCAAACTGTGAACGTTAGACTCTTTTGTAAGGTCACAGCAGCAGCGACTCAAAATGAATATATGTCTGAAGTCTGCTTGCAGGCACCTGTCCTGCTACGCGCCGAACGAGATGGGAAGCTCTTCGAGGAAAACAAATTCTGGAAAAAGAAAACAAATACACCAACACCTTCGCTGAGTGCAACGTAGTCATGAGTAATGCATACACAGCGTTTAATTTAATGGGACCCACCGGTTGACGATCTTTAAAGTAAGTCTAAGTGACGCCAAACTGTGAACGTTAGACTCTTTTGTAAGGTCACAGCAGCAGCGACTCAAAATGAATATATGTCTGAAGTCTGCTTGCAGGCACCTGTCCTGCTACGCGCCGAACGAGTTGGGAGGCTCTTCGAGGAAAACAAATTCTGGAAAAAGAAAACAAATACACCAACACCTTCGCTGAGTGCAACGTAGTCATGAGTAATGCATACACAGCGTTTAATTTAATGGCACCCGCCGGTTAACGATCTTTAAAGTAAGTCTAAGCGACGCCAAACTGTGAACGTTAGACTCTTTTGTAAGGTCACAGCAGCAGCGACTCAAAATGAATATATGTCTGAAGTCTGCTTGCAGGCACCTGTCCTGCTACGCGCCGACCGAGATGGGAGGCTCTTCGAGGAAAACAAATTCTGGAAAAAGAAAACAAATACACCAACGCCTTCGCTGAGTGCAACGTAGTCATGAGTAATGCATACACAGCGTTTAATTTAATGGGACCCACCGGTTGACGATCTTTAAAGTAAGTCTAAGTGACGCCAAACTGTGAACGTTAGACCCTTTTGCAAGGTCACAGCAGCCGCGACTCAAAATGAATAATAAGTCTGAAGTCTACTTGCAGGCACCTGTCCTGCTACGCGCCGAACGAGATGGGAAGCTCTTCGAGGAAAAGGAATTCTGGAAAAATAAAACAAATACACCAACACCTTCGCTGAGTGCAACGTAGTCATGAGTAATTCATACACAGAGTTTAATGTAATGGAACCCGCCGGTTAACGATCTTTAAAGTAAGTCTAAGCGACGCCAAACTGTGAACGTTAGACTATTTTGCAAGGTCACAGCAGCCGCGACTCAAAATGAATAATATGTCTGAAGTCTACTTGCAGGCACCTGTCCTGCTACGCGCCGAAGGAGATGGGAGGCTCTTCGAGAAAAACGAATTCTGCAAAAATAAAACAAATACACCAACACCTTCGCTGAGTGCAACGTAGTCATGAGTAATGCATACACAGCGTTTAATTTAATGGCACCCGCCGGTTAACGATCTTTAAAGTAAGTCTAAGCGACGCCAAACTGTGAACGTTAGACTCTTTTGTAAGGTCACAGCAGCAGCGACTCAAAATGAATATGTCTGAAGTCTGCTTGCAGGCACCTGTCCTGCTACGCGCCGAAGGAGATGGGAGGCTCTTCGAGAAAAACGAATTCTTTAAAAATAAAACAAATACACCAACACCTTCGCTGAGTGCAACGTAGTCATGAGTAATGCATACACAGCGTTTAATTTAATGGCACCCGCCGGTTAACGATCTTTAAAATAAGTCTAAGCGACGCCAAACTGTGAACGTTAGACTCTTTTGTAAGGTCACAGCAGCAGCGACTCAAAATGAATATGTCTGAAGTCTGCTTGCAGGCACCTGTCCTGCTACGCGCCGAACGAGTTGGGAGGCTCTTCGAGGAAAACAAATTCTGGAAAAAGAAAACAAATACACCAACACCTTCGCTGAGTGCAACGTAGTCATGAGTAATGCATACACAGCGTTTAATTTAATGGCACCCGCCGGTTAACGATCTTTAAAGTAAGTCTAAGCGACGCCAAACTGTGAACGTTAGACTCTTTTGTAAGGTCACAGCAGCAGCGACTCAAAATGAATATATGTCTGAAGTCTGCTTGCAGGCACCTGTCCTGCTACGCGCCGAACGAGATGGGAGGCTCTTCGAGAAAAACGAATTCTGTAAAAATAAAACAAATACACCAACACCTTCGCTGACTGCAACGTAGTCATGAGTAATGCATACACAGCGTTTAATTTAATGGCACCCGCCGGTTAACGATCTTTAAAGTAAGTCTAAGCGACGCCAAACTGTGAACGTTAGACTCTTTTGTAAGGTCACAGCAGCAGCGACTCAAAATGAATATATGTCTGAAGTCTGCTTGCAGGCACCTGTCCTGCTACGCGCCGAACGAGTTGGGAGGCTCTTCGAGGAAAATAAATTCTGGAAAAAGAAAACAAATACACCAACACCTTCGCTGAGTGCAACGTACTCATGAGTAATGCATACACAGCGTTTAATTTAATGGCACCCGCCGGTTAACGATCTTTAAAGTAAGTCTAAGCGACGCCAAACTGTGAACGTTAGATTCTTTTGTAAGGTCACAGCAGCAGCGACTCAAAATGAATATATGTCTGAAGTCTGCTTGCAGGCACCTGTCCTGCTACGCGCCGAACGAGATGGGAGGCTCTTCGAGGAAAACAAATTCTGGAAAAATAAAACAAATACACCAACACCTTCGCTGAGTGCAACGTAGTCATGAGTAATGCATACACAGCGTTTAATTTAATGGCACCCGCCGGTTAACGATCTTTAAAGTAAGTCTAAGCGACGCCAAACTGTGAACGTTAGACTCTTTTGTAAGGTCACAGCAGCAGCGACTCAAAATGAATATATGTCTGAAGTCTGCTTGCAGGCACCTGTCCTGCTGCGCGCCGAAGGAGATGGGAGGCTCTTCGAGGAAAACAAATTCTGAAAAAAAAAACAAATACACCAACACCTTCGCTGAGTGCAACGTAGTCATGAGTAATGCATACACAGCGTTTAATTTAATGGCACCCGCCGGTTAACGATCTTTAAAGTAAGTCTAAGCGACGCCAAACTGTGAACGTTAGACTCTTTTGTAAGGTCACAGCAGCAGCGACTCAAAATGAATATGTCTGAAGTCTGCTTGCAGGCACCTGTCCTGCTACGCGCCGAACGAGTTGGGAGGCTCTTCGAGGAAAACAAATTCTGGAAAAAGAAAACAAATACACCAACACCTTCGCTGAGTGCAACGTAGTCATGAGTAATGCATACACAGCGTTTAATTCAATGGCACCCGCCGGTTAAGGATCTTTAAAGTAAGTCTAAGCGACGCCAAACTGTGAACGTTAGACTCTTTTGTAAGGTCACAGCAGCAGCGACTCAAAATGAATATATGTCTGAAGTCTGCTTGCAGGCACCTGTCCTGTTACGCGCCGAACGAGATGGGAGGCTCTTCGAGAAAAACGAATTCTGTAAAAATAAAACAAATACACCAACACCTTCGCTGAGTGCAACGTAGTCATGAGTAATGCATGCACAGCGTTTAATTTAATGGCACCCGCCGGTTAACGATCTTTAAAGTAAGTCTAAGCGACGCCAAACTGTGAACGTTAGACTCTTTTGTAAGGTCACAGCAGCAGCGACTCAAAATGAATATATGTCTGAAGTCTGCTTGCAGGCACCTGTCCTGCTACGCGCCGAACGAGTTGGGAGGCTCTTCGAGGAAAACAAATTCTGGAAAAAGAAAACAAATACACCAACACCTTCGCTGAGTGCAACGTAGTCATGAGTAATGCATACACAGCGTTTAATTTAATGGCACCCGCCGGTTAACGATCTTTAAAGTAAGTCTAAGCGACGCCAAACTGTGAACGTTAGACTCCTTTGTAAGGTCACAGCAGCAGCGACTCAAAATGAATATATGTCTGAAGTCTGCTTGCAGGCACCTGTCCTGCTACGCGCCGAACGAGATGGGAGGCTCTTCGAGGAAAACAAATTCTGAAAAAAAAACAAATACACCAACACCTTCGCTGAGTGCAACGTAGTCATGAGTAATGCATACACAGCGTTTAATTTAATGGGACCCACCGGTTGACGATCTTTAAAGTAAGTCTAAGTGACGCCAAACTGTGAACGTTAGACCCTTTTGCAAGGTCACAGCAGCCGCGACTCAAAATGAATAATAAGTCTGAAGTCTACTTGCAGGCACCTGTCCTGCTACGCGCCGAACGAGATGGGAAGCTCTTCGAGGAAAAGGAATTCTGGAAAAATAAAACAAATACACCAACACCTTCGCTGAGTGCAACGTAGTCATGAGTAATTCATACACAGAGTTTAATGTAATGGAACCCGCCGGTTAACGATCTTTAAAGTAAGTCTAAACGACGCCAAACTGTGAACGTTAGACTATTTTGCAAGGCCACAGCAGCCGCGACTCAAAATGATTAATATGTCTCAAGTCTACTTGCAGGCACCTGTCCTGCTACGCGCCGAACGAGATGGGAGGCTCTTCGAGGAAAACAAATTCTGGAAAAATAAAACAAATACACCAACACCTTCGCTGAGTGCAACGTAGTCATGAGTAATGCATACACAGCGTTTAATTTAATGGCACCCGCCGGTTAACGATCTTTAAAGTAAGTCTAAGCGACGCCAAACTGTGAACGTTAGACTCTTTTGTAAGGTCACAGCAGCAGCGACTCAAAATGAATATATGTCTGAAGTCTGCTTGCAGGCACCTGTCCTGCTGCGCGCCGAAGGAGATGGGAGGCTCTTCGAGGAAAACAAATTCTGAAAAAAAAAACAAATACACCAACACCTTCGCTGAGTGCAACGTAGTCATGAGTAATGCATACACAGCGTTTAATTTAATGGCACCCGCCGGTTAACGATCTTTAAAGTAAGTCTAAGCGACGCCAAACTGTGAACGTTAGATTCTTTTGTAAGGTCACAGCAGCAGCGACTCAAAATGAATATATGTCTGAAGTCTGCTTGCAGGCACCTGTCCTGCTACGCGCCGAACGAGATGGGAGGCTCTTCGAGAAAAACGAATTCTGTAAAAATAAAACAAATACACCAACACCTTCGCTGACTGCAACGTAGTCATGAGTAATGCATACACAGCGTTTAATTTAATGGCACCCGCCGGTTAACGATCTTTAAAGTAAGTCTAAGCGACGCCAAACTGTGAACGTTAGACTCTTTTGTAAGGTCACAGCAGCAGCGACTCAAAATGAATATATGTCTGAAGTCTGCTTGCAGGCACCTGTCCTGCTACGCGCCGAACGAGTTGGGAGGCTCTTCGAGGAAAATAAATTCTGGAAAAAGAAAACAAATACACCAACACCTTCGCTGAGTGCAACGTACTCATGAGTAATGCATACACAGCGTTTAATTTAATGGCACCCGCCGGTTAACGATCTTTAAAGTAAGTCTAAGCGACGCCAAACTGTGAACGTTAGATTCTTTTGTAAGGTCACAGCAGCAGCGACTCAAAATGAATATATGTCTGAAGTCTGCTTGCAGGCACCTGTCCTGCTACGCGCCGAACGAGATGGGAGGCTCTTCGAGGAAAACAAATTCTGGAAAAATAAAACAAATACACCAACACCTTCGCTGAGTGCAACGTAGTCATGAGTAATGCATACACAGCGTTTAATTTAATGGCACCCGCCGGTTAACGATCTTTAAAGTAAGTCTAAGCGACGCCAAACTGTGAACGTTAGATTCTTTTGTAAGGTCACAGCAGCAGCGACTCAAAATGAATATATGTCTGAAGTCTGCTTGCAGGCACCTGTCCTGCTACGCGCCGAACGAGATGGGAGGCTCTTCGAGAAAAACGAATTCTGTAAAAATAAAACAAATACACCAACACCTTCGCTGACTGCAACGTAGTCATGAGTAATGCATACACAGCGTTTAATTTAATGGCACCCGCCGGTTAACGATCTTTAAAGTAAGTCTAAGCGACGCCAAACTGTGAACGTTAGACTCTTTTGTAAGGTCACAGCAGCAGCGACTCAAAATGAATATATGTCTGAAGTCTGCTTGCAGGCACCTGTCCTGCTACGCGCCGAACGAGTTGGGAGGCTCTTCGAGGAAAATAAATTCTGGAAAAAGAAAACAAATACACCAACACCTTCGCTGAGTGCAACGTACTCATGAGTAATGCATACACAGCGTTTAATTTAATGGCACCCGCCGGTTAACGATCTTTAAAGTAAGTCTAAGCGACGCCAAACTGTGAACGTTAGATTCTTTTGTAAGGTCACAGCAGCAGCGACTCAAAATGAATATATGTCTGAAGTCTGCTTGCAGGCACCTGTCCTGCTACGCGCCGAACGAGATGGGAGGCTCTTCGAGGAAAACAAATTCTGGAAAAATAAAACAAATACACCAACACCTTCGCTGAGTGCAACGTAGTCATGAGTAATGCATACACAGCGTTTAATTTAATGGCACCCGCCGGTTAACGATCTTTAAAGTAAGTCTAAGCGACGCCAAACTGTGAACGTTAGACTCTTTTGTAAGGTCACAGCAGCAGCGACTCAAAATGAATATATGTCTGAAGTCTGCTTGCAGGCACCTGTCCTGCTGCGCGCCGAAGGAGATGGGAGGCTCTTCGAGGAAAACAAATTCTGAAAAAAAAACAAATACACCAACACCTTCGCTGAGTGCAACGTAGTCATGAGTAATGCATACACAGCGTTTAATTTAATGGCACCCGCCGGTAACGATCTTTAAAGTAAGTCTAAGCGACGCCAAACTGTGAATGTTAGACTCTTTTGTAAGGTCACAGCAGCAGCGACTCAAAATGAATATGTCTGAAGTCTGCTTGCAGGCACCTGTCCTGCTACGCGCCGAACGAGTTGGGAGGCTCTTCGAGGAAAACAAATTCTGGAAAAAGAAAACAAATACACCAACACCTTCGCTGAGTGCAACGTAGTCATGAGTAATGCATACACAGCGTTTAATTCAATGGCACCCGTCGGTTAAGGATCTTTAAAGTAAGTCTAAGCGACGCCAAACTGTGAACGTTAGACTCTTTTGTAAGGTCACAGCAGCAGCGACTCAAAATGAATATATGTCTGAAGTCTGCTTGCAGGCACCTGTCCTGTTACGCGCCGAACGAGATGGGAGGCTCTTCGAGAAAA
Source organism: Dermacentor albipictus (assembly GCF_038994185.2). NCBI lineage: Eukaryota > Metazoa > Arthropoda > Arachnida > Ixodida > Ixodidae > Dermacentor > Dermacentor albipictus. The sequence continues at coordinate 111,118,934 of NC_091827.1, read as the reverse complement.
ACGAATTCTGTAAAAATAAAACAAATACACCAACACCTTCGCTGAGTGCAACGTAGTCATGAGTAATGCATGCACAGCGTTTAATTTAATGGCACCCGCCGGTTAACGATCTTTAAAGTAAGTCTAAGCGACGCCAAACTGTGAACGTTAGACTCTTTTGTAAGGTCACAGCAGCAGCGACTCAAAATGAATATATGTCTGAAGTCTGCTTGCAGGCACCTGTCCTGCTACGCGCCGAACGAGATGGGAGGCTCTTCGAGGAAAACAAATTCTGGAAAAAGAAAACAAATACACCAACACCTTCGCTGAGTGCAACGTAGTCATGAGTAATGCATACACAGCGTTTAATTTAATGGCACCCGCCGGTTAACGATCTTTAAAGTAAGTCTAAGCGACGCCAAACTGTGAACGTTAGACTCCTTTGTAAGGTCACAGCAGCAGCGACTCAAAATGAATATATGTCTGAAGTCTGCTTGCAGGCACCTGTCCTGCTACGCGCCGAACGAGATGGGAGGCTCTTCGAGGAAAACAAATTCTGAAAAAAAAACAAATACACCAACACCTTCGCTGAGTGCAACGTAGTCATGAGTAATGCATACACAGCGTTTAATTTAATGGGACCCACCGGTTGACGATCTTTAAAGTAAGTCTAAGTGACGCCAAACTGTGAACGTTAGACCCTTTTGCAAGGTCACAGCAACCGCGACTCAAAATGAATAATAAGTCTGAAGTCTACTTGCAGGCACCTGTCCTGCTACGCGCCGAACGAGATGGGAAGCTCTTCGAGGAAAATGAATTCTGTAAAAATAAAACAAATACACCAACACCTTCGCTGAGTGCAACGTAGTCATGAGTAATGCATACACAGCGTTTAATTTAATGGGACCCACCGGTTGACGATCTTTAAAGTAAGTCTAAGTGACGCCAAACTGTGAACGTTAGACCCTTTTGCAAAGTCACAGCAGCCGCGACTCAAAATGAATAATAAGTCTGAAGTCTACTTGCAGGCACCTGTCCTGCTACGCGCCGAACGAGATGGGAGGCTCTTCGAGGAAAACAAATTCTGGAAAAAGAAAACAAATACACCAACACCTTCGCTGAGTGCAACGTAGTCATGAGTAATGCATACACAGCGTTTAATTTAATGGCACCCGCCGGTTAACGATCTTTAAAGTAAGTCTAAGCGACGCCAAACTGTGAACGTTAGACTCCTTTGTAAGGTCACAGCAGCAGCGACTCAAAATGAATATATGTCTGAAGTCTGCTTGCAGGCACCTGTCCTGCTACGCGCCGAACGAGATGGGAGGCTCTTCGAGGAAAACAAATTCTGAAAAAAAAACAAATACACCAACACCTTCGCTGAGTGCAACGTAGTCATGAGTAATGCATACACAGCGTTTAATTTAATGGGACCCACCGGTTGACGATCTTTAAAGTAAGTCTAAGTGACGCCAAACTGTGAACGTTAGACCCTTTTGCAAGGTCACAGCAACCGCGACTCAAAATGAATAATAAGTCTGAAGTCTACTTGCAGGCACCTGTCCTGCTACGCGCCGAACGAGATGGGAAGCTCTTCGAGGAAAATGAATTCTGGAAAAATAAAACAAATACACCAACACCTTCGCTGAGTGCAACGTAGTCATGAGTAATTCATACACAGAGTTTAATGTAATGGAACCCGCCGGTTAACGATCTTTAAAGTAAGTCTAAACGACGCCAAACTGTGAACGTTAGACTATTTTGCAAGGCCACAGCAGCCGCGACTCAAAATGATTAATATGTCTCAAGTCTACTTGCAGGCACCTGTCCTGCTACGCGCCGAACGAGATGGGAGGCTCTTCGAGGAAAACAAATTCTGGAAAAATAAAACAAATACACCAACACCTTCGCTGAGTGCAACGTAGTCATGAGTAATGCATACACAGCGTTTAATTTAATGGCACCCGCCGGTTAACGATCTTTAAAGTAAGTCTAAGCGACGCCAAACTGTGAACGTTAGACTCTTTTGTAAGGTCACAGCAGCAGCGACTCAAAATGAATATATGTCTGAAGTCTGCTTGCAGGCACCTGTCCTGCTGCGCGCCGAAGGAGATGGGAGGCTCTTCGAGGAAAACAAATTCTGAAAAAAAAAACAAATACACCAACACCTTCGCTGAGTGCAACGTAGTCATGAGTAATGCATACACAGCGTTTAATTTAATGGCACCCGCCGGTTAACGATCTTTAAAGTAAGTCTAAGCGACGCCAAACTGTGAACGTTAGACTCTTTTGTAAGGTCACAGCAGCAGCGACTCAAAATGAATATGTCTGAAGTCTGCTTGCAGGCACCTGTCCTGCTACGCGCCGAACGAGTTGGGAGGCTCTTCGAGGAAAACAAATTCTGGAAAAAGAAAACAAATACACCAACACCTTCGCTGAGTGCAACGTAGTCATGAGTAATGCATACACAGCGTTTAATTCAATGGCACCCGCCGGTTAAGGATCTTTAAAGTAAGTCTAAGCGACGCCAAACTGTGAACGTTAGACTCTTTTGTAAGGTCACAGCAGCAGCGACTCAAAATGAATATATGTCTGAAGTCTGCTTGCAGGCACCTGTCCTGTTACGCGCCGAACGAGATGGGAGGCTCTTCGAGAAAAACGAATTCTGTAAAAATAAAACAAATACACCAACACCTTCGCTGAGTGCAACGTAGTCATGAGTAATGCATGCACAGCGTTTAATTTAATGGCACCCGCCGGTTAACGATCTTTAAAGTAAGTCTAAGCGACGCCAAACTGTGAACGTTAGACTCTTTTGTAAGGTCACAGCAGCAGCGACTCAAAATGAATATATGTCTGAAGTCTGCTTGCAGGCACCTGTCCTGCTACGCGCCGAACGAGTTGGGAGGCTCTTCGAGGAAAACAAATTCTGGAAAAAGAAAACAAATACACCAACACCTTCGCTGAGTGCAACGTAGTCATGAGTAATGCATACACAGCGTTTAATTTAATGGCACCCGCCGTTTAACGATCTTTAAAGTAAGTCTAAGCGACGCCAAACTGTGAACGTTAGACTCCTTTGTAAGGTCACAGCAGCAGCGACTCAAAATGAATATATGTCTGAAGTCTGCTTGCAGGCACCTGTCCTGCTACGCGCCGAACGAGATGGGAGGCTCTTCGAGGAAAACAAATTCTGAAAAAAAAACAAATACACCAACACCTTCGCTGAGTGCAACGTAGTCATGAGTAATGCATACACAGCGTTTAATTTAATGGGACCCACCGGTTGACGATCTTTAAAGTAAGTCTAAGTGACGCCAAACTGTGAACGTTAGACCCTTTTGCAAGGTCACAGCAGCCGCGACTCAAAATGAATAATAAGTCTGAAGTCTACTTGCAGGCACCTGTCCTGCTACGCGCCGAACGAGATGGGAAGCTCTTCGAGGAAAAGGAATTCTGGAAAAATAAAACAAATACACCAACACCTTCGCTGAGTGCAACGTAGTCATGAGTAATTCATACACAGAGTTTAATGTAATGGAACCCGCCGGTTAACGATCTTTAAAGTAAGTCTAAACGACGCCAAACTGTGAACGTTAGACTATTTTGCAAGGCCACAGCAGCCGCGACTCAAAATGATTAATATGTCTCAAGTCTACTTGCAGGCACCTGTCCTGCTACGCGCCGAAGGAGATGGGAGGCTCTTCGAGAAAAACGAATTCTGTAAAAATAAAAGAAATACACCAACACCTTCGCTGAGTGCAACGTAGTCATGAGTAATGCATACACAGCGTTTAATTTAATGGCACCCGCCGGTTAACGATCTTTAAAGTAAGTCTAAGCGACGCCAAACTGTGAACGTTAGACTCTTTTGTAAGGTCACAGCAGCAGCGACTCAAAATGAATATATGTCTGCAGTCTGCTTGCAGGCACCTGTCCTGCTACGCGCCGAACGAGATGGGAGGCTCTTCGAGGAAAACAAATTCTGGAAAAAGAAAACAAATACACCAACACCTTCGCTGAGTGCAACGTAGTCATGAGTAATGCATACACAGCGTTTAATTTAATGGCACCCGCCGGTTAACGATCTTTAAAATAAGTCTAAGCGACGCCAAACTGTGAACGTTAGACTCTTTTGTAAGGTCACAGCAGCAGCGACTCAAAATGAATATGTCTGAAGTCTGCTTGCAGGCACCTGTCCTGCTACGCGCCGAACGAGTTGGGAGGCTCTTCGAGGAAAACAAATTCTGGAAAAAGAAAACAAATACACCAACACCTTCGCTGAGTGAAACGTAGTCATGAGTAATGCATACACAGCGTTTAATTTAATGGCACCCGCTGGTTAACGATCTTTAAAGTAAGTCTAAGCGACGCCAAACTGTGAACGTTAGACTCTTTTGTAAGGTCACAGCAGCAGCGACTCGAAATGAATATATGTCTGAAGTCTGCTTGCAGGCACCTGTTCTGCTACGCGCCGAACGAGATGGGAGGCTCTTCGAGAAAAACGAATTCTGTAAAAATAAAAGAAATACACCAACACCTTCGCTGAGTGCAACGTAGTCATGAGTAATGCATACACAGCGTTTAATTTAATGGCACCCGCCGGTTGACGATCTTTAATGTAAGTCTAAGTGACGCCAAACTGTGAACGTTAGACCCTTTTGCAAGGTCACAGCAGCCGCGACTCAAAATGAATAATAAGTCTGAAGTCTACTTGCAGGCACCTGTCCTGCTACGCACCGAACGAGATGGGAAGTTCTTCGAAGAAAAGGAATTCTGGAAAAATAAAAAAAATGCACCAACACTTTCGCTGAGTGCAACGTAGTCATGAGTAATGCATACACAGGGTTTAATTTAATGGAACCCGCCGGTTAACTATCTTTAAAGTCTAAGCGACGCCAAACTGTGAGCGTTAGACTCTTTTGCAAGGTCACAGCAGCCCCGACCCGGAATAAATAATATGTCTGAAGTCTACTTGCAGACACCTGTCGTGCTACGCGCCGAACAAGATGGGAAGCTCTTCGAAGAAAACTAATGCTGGAAAAATAAAACAAATGCACCAACACTTTCGCTGAGTGCAACGTAGTCATGAGTAATTCATACACAGCGTTTAATTTAATGGAACCCTCCGGCTAACGATGTTTCATCATCATCATCAGCCTGGTTACGCCCATTGCAGGGCAAAGGCCTCTCCCATATGTCGCCAACAACCCCGGTCATGCACTAATTGTGGCCATGCCGTCCCTGCAAATTTCCTAATCTCATCCGCCCACCTAACTTTCTGCCGTCCCCTGCTACGCTTCCCTTCCCTTGGAATCCAGTCCGTAACCCTTAATGACCATCGGTTATCTTCCCTCCTCATTACATGTCCGGCCCATGCCCATTTCTTTTTCTTGATTTCAACTAAGATGTCATTAACTCGCGTTTGTTCCCTCACCCAATCTGCTCTTTTCTTATCCCTTAACGTTACACCTATCATTCTTCTTCCCATAGCTCGTTGTGGCGTCCTCAATTTGAGTAGAATCCTTTTCGTAAGCCTCCAGGTTTCTGCCCCGTAGGTGAGTACTGGTAAGATGCAGCTATAATACACTTTTCTCTTGAGGGATAATGGCAACCTGCTGTTCTTGATCTGAGTATGCCTGCCATACGCACCCCAGCCCATTCTTATTCTTCTGATTATTTCTGTTTCATGATCCGGATCCGCAGTCACTACCTGCTCTAAGTAGATGTATTCCCTTACGACTTCCAGTGCCTCGCTGCCTATTTTAAACTGCTGTTCTCTTCCGAGACTGTTAAACATTACTTTAGTTTTCTGCAGATTAATTTTTAGACGCACTCTTCTGCTTTGCCTATCCAGGTCAGTGAGCATGCATTGCAGTATGCCCCCTGAGTTACTAAGCAAGGCAATATCATCAGCGAATCGCAAGTTACTACGGTATTCTCCTTTAACTTTTATCCCCATTTCTTCCCAATCCAGGTCTCTGAATGCCTCCTGTAAACACGCTGTGAATAGCATTGGAGAGATCGTATCTCCCTGCAAGACGCCTTACTTTATTGGGATTTTGTTGCTTTCTTTATGGAGGACTACGGTGGCTGTGGAGCCGCTATAGATATTTTTCAGTATTTTTACATATGGCTCGTCTACACCCTGATTCCGTAATGCCTCCATGAGTGCTGAGGTTTCGACAGAATCAAATGCTTTCTCGTAATCAATGAAAGCTATATATAAGGGTTGGTTATATTCCGCACATTTCTCTATCACCTGATTAATAGTGTGAATATGATATATTGTTGAGTAGCCTTTACGGAATCCTGCCTGGTCCTTTACTTGACAGAAGTGTAAGTTGTTCCTGAACCTAGTTGCGATTGACGATGTTTAAAGTAAGTCTAAGCGACGTCAAACTGTGAGCGTTACACTCTTTTGCAAGGTCACATCAGCCACTACCCGGAATAAATAATATGTCTGAAGTCTACTTGCAGACACCTGTCGTGCTACGCGCCGAACAAGATGGGAAGCTCTTCGAAGCAAACTAATGCTGGAAAAATAAACAAAATGCACCAACACTTTCGATGAGTGCAACATAGTCATGAGTAATTCATACACAGCGTGTAATGTAATGGAACCCTCCGGCTAACGATGTTTAAAGTAGGTCTAAGCGACGTCAAACTGTGAGCGTTACACTCTTTTGCAAGGTCACGGCAGCCCCGACCCGGAATAAATATTATGTCTGAAGTCTACTTGCAGACACCTGTCGTGCTACGCGCCGAATAAGATGGGAAGCTCTTCGAAGAAAACTAATGCTGGAAAAATAACAAAAACCCACCTGCAGTTGTACCGAGTGCACCCTGTTCATGAGTTCTTAATTCACAGCATCGAATTCAATGGAACTCACCGGTTAACCGTTTCTAACGTAAGTACAATTGACGTCAAACTGTGAACGTTAGATACATTTGAAAGGTCAGAGCAGCCACGACTCTTCCTTGAGAACAAGTATACCTACTCAAATATGATTTATATGTCTGGAGTCTACTTGCAGAGACCTGTAATGTTACAAGGCGAACGAAGTTGGGATCTTGTCGAGGCCATCAGAAGGAGCAGCAGTGAAGTCAATAACTGGTTTCGTTAATTGTTGAATATCTGTTACATTATTATTCCTCATTAAGAGTGCGGTTTAATCTTTAAACACGACGTACTATTCAATCCAAAACGTTAAACTCTTTTTGAAGATGAAAGCAGCCAAACTGCTTGGTATAAAGCTGAAGTAGGACGGTGACGTGGAGTGTTTCCATTGTATCATTTTCTTATAAATCTGATGTTGCTCTACAGCGTTTTCAGGAAAACTAAATCGGGGAGAAATAACACGTTAGCAGGTGCGTTCAATGCATCATAAGCGAAATGTGCGCATGCCACTTACTAGAGACAAAATCTGCGTTCGACCATCTGGGAGATGTGTAAGCATACATAAAATCGCTTTGAAGGGGTCGGAATTGTCGAGGCCTATTCCTTCAATGCCACAAAAGAAACGTAAAATTGGTGGAAGAGGGTAAGCGGTAATGTCACGCCGAACGGCGACGGGACTATCGGTGTCGCAAAGAGAAAGAACAGTGACAGGAACTAGAACTCAACGTAGATAAGAGGAGGCTTGCAGAGCCAGGTCGGAAACAACGTGATCGAGCGACACCTAATAGAAGTAGCATCACGGCCATTCAAGAATAGAGCACGCAACGATACCAGTAACAGAGGCCTCAACTTTGTCAAGAGGAGGATGAGGAGCAATGCAACGTGGCTGGTGACAATTATTTCAAGGTCAACTTCGCATGGCTCAGGCTCAACGAGACATTTAAAGCGAATGAGAAGCAGGTTACAAGCCTCCAAAAAAGAAATGCAAATTTTCTTATTCTGAATAAATATTGCACCGAACGAAGCAAACGGGGAAAGAATATAGTAATGCTGTGATTCTACCCAACCGAAGCGTGCTTTGAACCTTATGATACAATCTAAGCAGGAGGCACACGACAACCAAAAGAATTGCTACAAATATACTAAGAATTCTCTACTAATGCGTAATAAATTTTTGCTCCAGAAAAGCTATGGGTACACATCGATATGATGGTTAGATAAATTACCAATAATGAAGGTGCAGCCGAGCCAAAGAGTGTTTATGCATTACGAGGATTCTCCTACTTTTTATTGGTTTTTAGAACGCATCTCTTAGGCTCCCATTCCAGCGTTTCTCGTCAGTGTCAGCCCTCGGCGTCATCTCACGGCGTAACCATGCCATCGAGCACAGCAATGGTGTACCTGTGGGCGTAGGAATGTGAAGCAGAACCAGGAGGCGGAAAGCGGAGGAGGAAGACTTGGCTAAACCGTGAGTAGACAAGTGCAGTGCCGCGTGAGACCAGCTCTGCGATGACATCTACTAGATAGTGCAACAGTGGCTGGCGCACAGTCGTTTATTCACCGATGGCATGCTGCGAGCGCGTTGACCGATACCGTATATGGAAAGACAACGCTGCGTGAGTGGATGTCTGTCTGCGGCGGCTGCTATGAATCGCCCCCACGCGACACCCACTCTTTCTCCCTCGCGATCTCCTGATTAGCAAGGCAGTGTTGCAACTTTTTTGCTCCGTTTGCAATGTGCTGCAGGAGGCAGATTTTCCGCGCCAGCCAACATATCACGACACAAAAATCCATATAGAAGTGCGCACAAATTTCGCATCAGGGAATATTGTAAACGTCGTTGCATTTTTTTTCTTGCAATTGTTTAAGTACCTACGTGTTCTGTCATGCTTGAGGCAGTGTGTGTGTGTAGGACGGTGGCCCACTGAAATACTGAATGTTGTAGCAAATCAGCTGAGTGTCTGAATTCGTCTGGTTGGCTAGTGCTCTCGCTTTGCTTGTCCGACATTAGTATTTGAAGAAGTAAGTAATGCAATAGAGAACTGGGGACCTTATATTGTCACGTGGTGGTGACGTTAAGAACACAGTAGCAATACTGTGATAGACAAAACTAACTTTTATTGGGCGAACCTGTGCCCACAAAACAGGCTACACTTATAGCACAACAATAGCGGCGAACACGGTCGGCGATCGTCGAAAATCTGATCAGCGGTTCAAGCGCGTCGGCTTTTATACGCAATCGTCGAATGTTCCAGACTAATCGTTGGGACCCGCGCGCCTTCCATAAAGTTCTACATCATTCGCGTCAGGCGAATAAATCAGACAACACAAGGTTCGGCAACAACAGACTGCGGATAGAACCATCGATAACTTTCCAGAAACTTCGGATACATGCAAGCGCGTCCCGCGCTGTGCGATAAGATTTGTTAGGCGGTGAAACCTGGTCGCCCGATAAATATAAATACACGTGTCAATATAATGATTTCAATGAAATTTTAAAGAAATAATGTTATTTCGCCCTGGAAATATATAATGTGACTGAGCGCGCAAAAACATCTAGAGTACAAACAACAGACCACAGCATAGACAAAGACAAGAGATTAGCATACTGTATGTTCTCCCCTTTCAATTTTATTTCATATCATGAATAACATAAGCCAACGAGCATTTTTACAACTGTCGCCATTCACTTTGCACAGGGTTGAAGGAACCGGATGCCAAGCGCCTGAGACACGACGTGCCTAATTACGAGTCTCGTCAAGATGAAAGGACTTGTCCGTCGAGTTTGTGCGACGAGGTTATGGGCCAGTTGAAATCCTACTCTTCTTTGTGGGAGACGACGACGAAGTGTTTCTACCATAGAACGCTTGTACCTTTGTCTCGCTTTGTTTCTTTCCAAACTCCGGGAGCTGCCGCTCCCGTGTTGTGGCAATGGACGAAGAAGCCCTCGAAGACCTTCCTGGAGCCAAGCCATCACGTGCGGTCGCGTCCAGGAAACGTGAAAATGCGTCAAGTGACATGGACAGCGAGGCAACCGAGTTGTACTCGGACAGCGTCGACTCGTCGGACGACGATTTCACGCTTGTCATGAGCCGAACCACAAAAAGAAGAATACTGCGGAGGTCATCGTCGCCAAGTGTCTCTACCGTGAAGACAACATCACAGCGCTGGCCGCACACTATGCTCTTCATGCCTGTGGACCCCATGTCCAATCTGCGACTCCTAAACAGGCAAGTCCTTTCTGCGTTTCTTGAGGGAGTCGCGCCAAATGAGATAAAGGACGTGAGAATAAACGCACGGAAGAATGTCCTTGCAATAGATGTTCTACACCATAGTGCACTGCAAAGCCTGCGGCACGTAACGGAGATCGACAAAGTACAGGTGTCATCCATGATACCTACTGGCTGCAATGGGACTATCGGCGTCATTTATGATGTTGATATTTCTATACCAACCGACGACTTACCAATATTAATAAAGCCAACTACAGAAGGCACTCTTATCACGCACATCACAAGACTTGGCAACACCCGTTGCCTGAAGCTGTGGTTTGATGGAGACAGCCTTCCCTCACATGTCAAAGTTGGCCACGTCCGCCATCCAGTCCGCCCATACGTACTGAAGCCCCTGCAGTGCTACAAATGCTGCAAGATGGGACACGTAAAAGGTGTCTGTAGGAATAACCTCGTGTGCCCACGGCGCGCCGAATCTCATTCAGCAGATGCCTGCCGCACAACTGTGTTAAAGTGCCCTAACTGCCATGGTACTCATGAGGCCTCATGCAATAATTGCCCGTGGGTGAGGAACGAGCGAGCAGTACTCAAACGTATGGTACGGGACCATTCAACACACAAAGAGGCTGCCACTACTCTCAGGCGACGACGACATCGGCACCGAAGAGCAGCACGAAGAGTAACATCGACTGAAAGATATACACCATCTTCCGGCAAAGCGGCTAGCGTAGCAACGCCGACTTCCACAAAAACAGATACTGCGAAAACGAAAACTGTGGGAACACGCTCACCTCCTGAAGAGTGGCCTACACTTCCAAGAGCACAACCTGCCTCGGAGTCACGACATAGTACGCGGCCCACAATGACCTCACGAACCGCGGATGGGACGACGACTGAGGATCGACAAGTCATAGTGATGCTGCAGTCACTTATGGACGCCATGCGCATTCTACTGAGCAGCATGAAAACCCCGTCGGCACAGAGCGCACTGCAGGTGCTGGACACCTTGAGTCCGGTGCTTGCGGCTCTAGGGTAAAACCATGGCCCGAGAGATGCCGTCGTTTCAAGAGGAAGTCAAGCATTCAAATGTCTTGCAGTGGAACGCCAGAGGGCTTAAGTCACGCATGTCCGACTATAGACAGTTTGTCTTTACGCACCAGTTCCCCATTATCGTGATTTGCGAGCCCAACCTGTCAGCTCCCATCAGACTGTCCGGGTATGAGTGCTTTATGTCCTCTACCCACGGAGAGTGCAGCAAGGTTGCTGGGTTTATACGCCGTGACTTGACTTATGTACATCACCCAGTGCCTCCTGACGAAGCAAATCAATACGTTTGCTTAACAGTGAAGAAGAAAAAGCTCACGTTTACAATTCTTGGAGCCTATTTATCTCCAGCAAGCCGTCTAGATTGTGAGCGCCTACGGGGAATTTTGACATCGACTCCAGAGCCGTGGGTGCTCACTGGCGACTTTAACGCCCACCATTACCTATGGGGAAGCTCCAAAGTTAACTCTAGAGGCAGAACCTTGGTGTCCTTTGCCTCTGAAGGGGAATTTTGTTTGTCAAATGATGGTAGCCCTACTTATTTGCGTGGATCAGCGTACAGCAGCTGCTTGGACCTAACCTTCGTGTCACGGTCGCTTTCGAGAAGAGTGCACTGGTTTTCCGATTTAGAAACACAGGGTAGCGACCACATCCCAACCTATTTGAAGATCGAAGGTTTGACTAGTTCCAAGTCTTCCAGAACCGTCCAGTGCACCAATTGACCTAAATACAAAATAATAATGGAAGACTGTTGTCGCGACGGCACCTCTTATAACCTACAGGGCGCGATAAAGGATGCCATACAAACAACCACGCATCTGCTTTCGAGGAGTTCTTCCCGCACCGATTTCGACATTGAACTAGCGAAACTTCGAGCCATTCGCCGTCGTGTGGAGCGAAGATATAGACGCAAGAAGTCAAATCATGATTTGAGATTGGCTCGACGAACACAAAAGAAAATACAGCGTCACATGAACAAGCTGGCTTCGCGACAATGGGCGTCCTTTTGCGAGTCCCTGTATCCGCGAAAACCTTTCTCGCTTATATGGAGGACTGTTCGTGGCCTTCGCACAACCTCTGGTCAGCGCCACCCGTTTAAATCTTTGGCACTTTATCTACAATGTAGAGATATTGACGTCGCTGAATCTTTCAGCAGAAAGATTGCTGGCGAGGCAAATTCCGATGGAACGGGTACGGGAACGCTCGACCTCCCACTGTTCTCATGCGATCCCCGCATGGAATGCCCTTTTTCAATGGAAGAACTAGAAGCTGCGCTGGCTTTGTGCAGGCTTTCTTCAGCGCCAGGACCTGATGGCATTACATACCGTGCCCTATGTAACCTAGGAGACGAAGCTCGAAAGGCACTCTTGCTCCTGTACAACGACTCCTGGCAAACGGGTACGGTTCCGCAACAGTGGAAGTCAACTCGCCTCATTCCACTTCTCAAAGCTGGCAAGTCGCCTTTTGACATTTCCTCATACCGTCCGATCGCACTTCCCAGCTGTGTCGGAAAAACAATGGAAAGAATGATTTTAACACGTCTGGAATGGTACTTAGAGTACTATGAAATCTATCCACAAGCCATGGCCGGATTCAGACGAGGCCGTTCGTCAACAGACAGCGTTGTTGACTTGATAACATTTGGGCAACGCCAAAAGGCCTGTAAGCGGCTATCTGCTGTTCTGTTTCTAGACGTTAAAGGAGCTTATGATAATGTCACCCATGAAGCCATCCTTAGCACGTTAGAAGCCGTCGGACTTGGTGGTAAGATGTATATGTGGGTGTGCAACTACTTACAGAGGAGACCATTCTACATGCACGCAGAAAATGGCCCGACGTCCGAGCATTAAGGTAGCCGAGGAGTCCCTCAAGGAGGAGTGCTTAGCCCGGCTCTTTCCAATCTCACCCTCAGTGGATTAGCTTACAACCTGCCAAGCACCGTACGACTTTCCACCTATGCGGACGACATCTGCATTTGGGCATCAGGTGTGACACAACTTCAGCCTCGTGCTCGGCTTCAGAAGGCAGCCATAATGACATCTTGCTACCTTCGTCAACAAGGACTTCACATTTCATGCGGAAAGTGCGCAATGGTGGCATTCACGAGGAAGCCAATGTCTGGTTACTGCGTATCTATTAACGGACAACTTATACCATACAGCAGAAGTCACAGGTTCTTGGGAGTCGTAATTGACAGAGACCTGAAGCTAAACATTTCGCCAGAATTGCCTGTCTGGTTGGGAAATTGATTAGAACTTGAGACTGACTCCAACCAAATAACTCAATTTTATTAGCCCGACGTTTCGGAGCCCATTCGGCTCCTTCTTCAGGGCTTGTTTTTCGGGGGGTGGCGGTGTGCCGCTTTTAAAGCATCTTTTTTGAAGAAAGGAGGGGGGGGATGGGAGGTGGGGAGACACTTCACAGACGGAAAGCTGGGTGGGGAACAAAAGGAAAGGGGGGGTGTGTTGTTGAGCGCTTCCATGGTGCTGGGATGACCGGTGCTGGGGGGGGTGCTCGCGAGGGTGCCCTTGATGGGGGGCGGGGGGGGGGAGGTTACAGGGTCGCGCCGACGTTCTGTGTTGGTGAAACAAGCGGGAGTCTATCTGGCTGTGCGTCCTTTTCTTCTTTTCGTCAGGTCGCCAAGGCCATGGACAGAGACCTGTCTTGGACTCCGCACGTCAATTACGTGAAAAAGCGGCTGACTGCTATCTGTCACCTGTTCAGATTCCTTGTAGGAAAAAGTTGGGGAGCATCTATACACGCTATGTTACAGTTGTACATGGCGTTGTTCGTTGGATTCCTGCGATACAGCCTGCCTGCAATATCCCACACCTGCAAGACTAACCTGCGTACGATTCAGAGTATTCAAGCCCAAGCCCAAAAGATATGTCTTGGCTTACCACGCAGTGCATCAACGGCTGAAACCATTGCCCTTGCGCAGGATTACCCGATCACGACGCACATTGCCGTTGAGACGATGCGTATGCATCTCAGGCATTATGCTAGGACCCCTTCCCACCACTTGGCGAGCCTCACTGCCGCAAGGCCCTGCTCGACATTTAGCGGTATTGTCAGTGCACATCGTGCGTCGTTTACCTCAGGGTATGCACCTGCGGCCAAGCAAGCGTTGCCTCCGTGGTGTTTGAGCCGTCCACAAGCTGAGATAATGATTCCAGGACTACAGAAGAAGACAGATCTACCGGCCCCTGCTCTAAAACAGCTGAGCTTACTTCTTCTGCATGAAAAGTACAGCAACCACGTGCACATCTATACCGACGGATCGACTACGTCGTGCAGTTCTGGTGGTGCCGTGGTTATACCAACGCGAGGAATGACACTGCGGTTCAAGACATCGCATGTCACGACCTCAACGGCGGCAGAACTAACGGCCCTGCGTCGAGCACTGGAATTCATTGATTCGGAAAGACCCAGAAAATGGGCTGTGCTCTGTGATTCCAAACCGGCATTACAGTGCACGCAGTCAGTTCTCCGACACGGATGTCATGACCAATTGACATTCGAAGTCTTGAAACTTCACCATGATGTCCAACAAAAAGGCCACGAAGTCGCTTTTCAGTGGATACCTGGCCACTGTGGAATCAGTGGCAATGATTCCGCCGCTAACGCTGCTCGCACAGCTCATCAATAAGAGCACAGCGTTCCGATTCCGCTTTCAAGGACTGACGCTGCAAGGTAGCTTCGACAACTGGCACGTAGCCTCACAATGACCGAGTGGAACTCGCAAAACTTACGACCGACACGACTGCATCGACTAAACCCCTCCCTGCAACTCCGACCTCCACCCGGACTTCCTCGACGTGAAGCTACGCTTCTCTGTCGCCTTTGGTTAGGAGTGGCATTCACAAAGGCATACACCTTAATTGGAGTGACTGACAGTGCAGCATGCGAGGTCTGTGGCACCGAAGAAAACATCGACCACCTGCTGTGCCACTGTCCAAGATATGCCCTAGAGAGACAAGAACTTGCTAAAGCTTTCCAAAAGCTGGACAATCGGCCGCTTTCTGTGCAGGTGCTGCTGGAACACCACCATCGCCCGTCGGCCCATAAAGCGGTGAAGGCACTTTTGTGTTTCTTAAGGACGACGGGTTTGTGCGACCACCTGTGAATATTAAGGCAAACTCTGTAAATCCACACGCGTCAGCGAACTTGCCGCAATTTCCTTCTTTCCTTCCCTCCTCTCTCTCCCTGTGACCTTTGCTTGCCCCTTTCCCATTCCCCCGGTGTAGGGTAGCCAACCGGACGTTATTCTGGTTAACCTCCCTGCCTTCTTCTTTTCTATTTCCTCCCCTCCTACTCTTCTTTGTCGTCCGTTCACCGCCTCTACGTCAGGGACTGGTCTTTCTCCGAATTTTTGTGTGTGGGTTGCCGAGTGCCTTGACTTGACGTTACCTACGCTCCCTACCTGTGCACAATTGAGTGGGTTTTCTCCGTATTAGTGGGGCTGCTTCGTGGGTTTCGCAATTTTGATCACAAAACCCTCGGCCATGAAGCAAGAGAGAAAGTGGTTGCCCTGATGGATTAGGACTAGAGAAGGCCAGCCAGATGCCACGGACAGATGTTCTCTGCCCATACGTGCAGGAGCATGCACGCTGAACGTTTTTATACTTTTTGTCTCCGATGCCACCGCTCATCCGAAAAATGTATTAAAATTTTGTTATTTTTCATCATCTCTTCTTCGCTGCCGAACCACCTGCGATGGTGAATCTGGCTCGAGCTCCAAGCAGACGCTGCTCAGGGTCGCCGAAACCCCGTCTCCGTAACCATGGATAGCAACTCGTAACAACAGGTGGCAGCCTGAAATGAATGCATTTCTTCCCTGGTACCCCATTTTTCACAGTGAATATGAATATGAGTGAGGAGTTTAGATTGTTCAGTTATTGATTGTTTGTATGTAGTTTATAAACCTTTGTATTTTAATACACTGCGCAGATTATAGCCGAATAATTAGGATGGGGCTGCATTTATTCTTAAAGGGACCCTAATTAAGTTTTAGCTGTTGTGTACAGATGCAGTGAGTCGGTATAGTAGGTTCATCTTATCATGAAGATAGAGAGTTGTGTGTTTATGTAAAACGTGTACTTTAGTATTCAGCTTTTAGGATCTGCATCCCTAGTGATCATATGTCGCACCACTCCCGCCTTTTCAGCTGCCTCTTGCCACTGCACCCAAACGAGGTGAGTGATTTTATAAAATTTGTGGCACACCGAACTGCCGACAAGGGCTTTAGATTCACACATTTATTAGCGTGAACCTGAGGCCAGCAGAACACAAATATGGCTCCCGGTCTCTTTTTTAATGCACTGAAGCGCTCCCTGGCCTGAAAGTTGTCATCTTCTTTAATGTAGGAAGAACGCGAAAAATTAAACACTTCCCGCCTCGAAGTGCGGTCACGCCGGTAGTTGTAGCAGACACAGTTTCTCGATGACCCTTGCTGTCACAAGGCTGTCTTGTCGCTTTATCTTGCAAGAGCGAACATGTGCATCTGGTCCTCAGTAGTCTTCAATCACCTATGCGAGCTGTCACATTTGACGTGGAAGCTTTTCTGGATGTACAAGTACAACATCGCGTCCCTAACTTTGTTCTTTGCACTATCTGTCACAGAAGTGAGCTGATATCGGTTGGAGTAAGTGCGCTTTTATCCATCGTTTCCAAAGGTTTTCGGTCCGGCAGATTTAGTGCCGAATTCTCCGGAGCATCTCTGCACGTGTTGATTTTGCTGCGGGGCTAAAAACAGTCAAACGTATATTTACAGAATATTTGCAATAATTATAGCAGCTGACAAGATGGTAGACAGCGCGCGAAGACCAGAATATCGTCTTCTTCTGACGCTGATGAAAACATATTTTTTGTCGGCGTCTCACATGACCCCCGGGGGCTGAAGCATCGGCTCGGTGCTACTTAGGAGGCGGGCGAGTATACAACTTAAGAGGCGCGACATGGACCACGTCGTAGCGATGCTGAGCCATGGTTGGCTCAAGAGGGGTGATTTAGAACGTGACGTCGGTTATTTGACGCAAGACACGGTAAGGGCCGGAGTAGCACGAAACTAACTTCTCCGAGATGCCAACGCGTCGCGACGGCGACTATAGGAGAACCAGGGCGCCCGGTTTGTGATGGATGCCACGATGGCGGGCGTCTTATAAGCGCCGCTGATTGCCCTGCGACTCCACAATTCGACGTCAAGCAATATAGCGTGCTTCTTGTGCTTTGAGAATGGCTTCACGGGTGTACTCGGATGTGGAATTCCGACTAGCAGGCAGAATGGTGTCGAAAAGTGACGTAGGGTAGCAGGCAAGGAATAAGAAGAACTGAGATAACCCTGCGGTATCATGGCGAGACGAATTATACGCGAAAGTAATGAACGGCAGCGCAACGCCCCAATCGCGATGGTCATCAGAGACATACATGGACAGCATGTCAGTAAGGGTGTGGTTAAGGCGCTCGGTTAGACGGTTCCTTTGTGGATGGTAAGCAGTAGCAAGTTTGTGTTTAGTCGCGGACGAGTGTAGAATGCCATTGGCAACTTTAGAAAGAAAGCTGTCTCGTTCGGTGAGGAGCTGTCGTGGAGCGCCATGGTGAAGGATGTCGTTTTTGAGGACGAAGTCTGCGACATCTGTTGCACAGCTTGTCGGAAGAGCCCGTGTGATTGCATTTCGGGTGGCGTAGTCTGTTGCAACAGCAATCCACCGGTTTTCCGAAGCAAACGTGGGAAAGGGGCTTAAATGTTCAACACCTACACGGAAGAAGGGTTCTGGTGGTATGTCAAGTGGTTGAAGGCGATCAGTAGGGAGTGTGGGCGGCTTTTTGTGTCGTTGACAGAGATCACACGCAACGACATAACAGCAGACGTCACGGTATAGACCAGGCAAAAAGAAGCGCCAACGAACGTGGTCATAAGTCCGTGACACACCTAGGTGCCCTGCAGTCGGTACATCATGAAGATGCGCGAGAACAGCCTGACGCAGATGCTCAGGCACAACGAAGAGTCGGGCAGGGCCATCCGGGCGCATGTTAGTGCGGTACAATATACCATCTTGAAGTTCAAACATGCGAAGTGAAGGATCGAGAGTCTTTGAAGTAAGCCGTTGAATAAGGTGTTGCTAGGAGGCGCCCCAACGTTGTTCGGCTCTAATGTCACGAAAATCAGCCTGAGAGAGAACGGTGACAGGTATGCCGGCCGCAGAAACGTGAGGATGGTCGACAGGATGGCGCGACAAGCAGTCGGCATCTTGATGTAATCGGCTGGTCTTGTATACAACTGAATAAGTGTATTCTTGAATGCGCCGAGTCCAGCGGCCAGCGCTGCCTGAAGGATCTTTGAGGGACGAAAGCCAACACAGAGCGTGGTGAGCAGGGATGACTGTGAATTGGCGGCCGTACAAATAGGGGCAGAATTTACCCACTGCCCAAACGAGAGCCAGACACTCGCGTTCGGTGATAGAGTAATTGCTCTCCGCAGAGGAAAGAAGGCGGCTGGCGTAGGCAATAACGCGTTCTCGCCCTTGTTGTTTCTGTGCCAAGATAGCTCCAATACCGCGGCCACTGGCATCGGTACGGACTTCTGCTGGAGCTGACGCATCAAACTGAGCGAGAATGGGCGGGGACGTAAGCAGCCCAATCAGCTCGGTGAAAGCACGAGTTTGCTCAGGGCCCCAAATTAATGCAGCATCTTTCTTTAGGAGCTGATTAAGAGGGCGCACAACGTTCGCAAAATTTCGGACAAACCAACGGAAGTAGAAGCAAAGGCCCAAGAAGCTTCGAACATCATTGGCACGTGTTGGCACGGGAAAGTCTTTGACTGCCCGTATTTTATCGTGATCAGAGCGTACACCAGAATCGACGAGATTCCCGAGCGCAGAGATTTCCCGACGACCGAAGTGGCACTTGGACGAATTTAGTTGTAGCCCCGCCTGACGGAAAACAGATAGGATCGTCGACAGGCGCTCGAGGTGTGTCGTAAAAGTCGGAGAAAAAACGATCACGTCGTCCAGATAACAGAGGCAGATGGACCACTTGAAACCGTGTAGGAGGGCGTCCATCATTCATTCAAATGTGGCCGGGGCTTCATAAAAACCGAAAAGCATCACATTGAACTGATACAGGCCATCGGGAGTAAAAAAAGCTGTCTTCTCGTGGTCCATGTTATCGACGGCCATTTGCCAGTAGCCGGAGCGAAGGTCGATGGACTAAACTTATTGTGCTCCATGCAGGCAATCAAGGGCTTCGTCAATGCGTGGTAGCGGATAGACGTCCTTCCTTGTTACCTTGTAAGGTTGTCGATAATCGACGCAAAATCGCCCACTGTTGTCCTTCTTTTTAACTAGTTCAACAGAGGATGCCCATCGGCTGCAAGAAGGTTCGATGATATCTCGAGAAAGCAACTTGGCAACTTCGTGTTGGATGATATGTCGCTCAGTAGGCGAGACGCGGTAGGGTCGCCGATGGATGGGGCTCACGTCACCGGTGTTTACTCGATGTTTTACGACAGATGTTTGGCCTATAGGGTGTCCTCCAAGGTCAGATATGTCCCAGCATGAGGCAAGGAGGCAACATTGTTCTTGAGCACGCTGGGGAGGGAGGTCGGGAGCGATGATTTTTGTTAGGGCATTCAAGTCTGAAGGGACAGGGGGCGAAGCAGGAGTTGAACACGAGGAGCTGTCACAAGTTAAAGCCGAAATGTGGTATTCTCTGGCTGGCGTTATTTGTCTAGAACAGTCTATCACAGCGGAATGTCTAGACAGAAAGTCAAGGCCCAGGATGAGGTCGTGAGGGCAGTGCGAGATTACATACAACAAAACAGAAGTGTGATGTCCGGTGACACTCCGGACATCATACTCCGGATGTCCGGACACATGCCAATAAGGGCTGGTGTTCCACCGTCGGTGACTTGGACCACAGGTGAAGGGGCAGGAGCGAGGATTTTTTTTAGATGATTCCGAAGCTGAGCATTCATCACAGATACGTGCGCACCAGTGTCAATCAAAGCCGTAACAGGTACAGCATCTACGTTCACGTTAATGAGGCTCCCATGTGTGGGCAAAGTCAAAAGAGGATTTTTGCGTCGGGTCGGTTTCGCAGCATCACATCCAGGTGCTGTACCCGTTAGTTTTCTGGAAGGGTGCACCGGGAGGAGCTAGGGGACGGTGATCGGCAAGATGGGGGCGATCGGGAAAAGCGGCGACGTGGCGAAGGAGAGTGGTTAGAGCGCGTAGGACTAGAAGTGTTGCCAGAATTTGCTGGCTGCGTTTGCGAGCCCAACCGAGGAGCAGCATGAGGGCCGTAGGATGGGTGGTAGGACCAGGGGATCGAATTCCACGAAAACCGGCAGTGACGTGAAATATGGCCGATCGGCTACAAACGAAGCATAAGGGCCTGTCTTCTGGTGTACGCCATTCGGCCGGGTTGCTGTACCGCGTTGGGGCATTCAGGCTGCGGGTGCATATGACAGCGCTGGACGGAGTATAGTCAGGCCGATTGACTGAGCAGACGTTGGTCAAGCCAACATTGGCCAATTCTTGGCGCACGTCGTACTGTATCAATGAGACGGTCGCCTGGCAATAGTCGGGGCAATTGGTGAGGGTCGTGGCAGGAGATGTGGCGTCTATTTCACGACGGATCACATGGTAGGTGTCATCAAAGCGATTGGGTGTGGGCGGACTGTGGAGGTCTTCGCAGGTGGACGTCGCAGCCGCGGAGGGAAGGCTGGGAAATGCCTGGGCAATGCGGAGATTCTTGGCTTCTTCAAACAGGCGGATTTCGGTAATGATGGCTTGGACAGTGGAAGAATTCTTGAAGGCAAGGAGATGGAAGGCATCATCTGCTATGGCCTTAAAGACACATGCAATCTTATCAGGTTCGGACATCTTCGGATCCACTTTGCGGCACAGACCGAGCACGTCCTGGATGTACGTGCGATATGATTCAGTGCACGTCTGGACACGTGAGGTGAGGTCTTTTAGGGCGGCGCGCTGACGTCCAACAGGCTTGCCAAACAAATCTGTGAGTTTCTGTTTACAAATCTCCCAGCTGGTAAGTTCCTCCTCGTGGGTCTGAAACCAGACGCGTGCCGTGCCCACGAGGTAAAATATCAGATTCGCGAGCATGATGGTTTGCTCCCAGTGGTTGCTGGCGCTGACCCGCTCACATAATTGAAGCCAGTCTTCAACATCAGTGTCGTCAGTGCCAGAAAGGGTTCCTCGGTCGCGGGGTTGTGCTAGAATGATGGTGGGAGTGGGTGCCGACGGGCCCGAAGCATCCTCGTCTTGAGCTGGCCTTATAGATGAAGCCAAGGAGCGCCCGCTGCGTAAATCCCTCTTGTTAATGATCCCGCAACCTCCACCAAAAATGTTACGGGGTTAAAAACAGTCAGACGTGTATTTACAGACTATTTACAACAAATATAGCAGCTGACAAGATGTTAGACAGCGCGCGAAGGCCAGAATATTGTCTTCCTACGACGATGATTAAAACATCTTCTTCGTCAGCATGTCCCAATATCTTCGGTTCCTCGATGTCGCAAGGCGATCACACTTCGCATCTGCCACCTCGTAGCTCTATCGTTTTCTCAAAGTGTTGCATAGTTGAGCTCATCTCAATTTCCTTTTTCTAAGTATCGCCTATACCGATACCCTCCAGTTCCCAAAATGAACGTAGTAGCTCGTCATCAAGCTCTACGTGCTTCTTCAACACGCCTACCATGGTTCGGGAGTTACCTGCTTTTCACGACGAGTGTTAGGTGCTCCCTTGAAACGTCAATACAAACTTGGAGTTCTTAGCAATGAGTGTAGTCTAGTTACCAGGTCTGGAGAGCTCACCATTCATCCTCGCCCACATCGGGTGCGAGCCAGTCAGCACGCATATTCCGCTTTCTCTCTCAAGGAAAGGGGGATCAGTTCATTGAGGATATCGTATCCGGTTTTTTTGAAAAAGTGGCGAACGACAAAGTCATTATGCTGATATGTCTTGGCAAATGTAGGGCATCTCGACGGCTCTCAATGCAACTTGCACGTAGGAAAGCTAACCTAGAAAGTGGAGTTCGACGAGGCAAAGTAATTTCCGTATGCAACTACTGACATAGGCGAAAAAGTTTATCTAAACAGTAGCAAAGTGGAGAGAACTCTACTTCAAACGCCTCGAAAGCGCTCCTATTACAAACGCGCGTTCACTCCCTCCGCCGAACACTCCTCTGGTATAGCCCCACGAATAATCGGTCGTTGCCCATGCTCGGTAAGCCTGATAGAGCACGCATGTCTAAGTGTCACCCCTTTCCTTGGTCTTAGTTTTAGCTGCGCTTGTATTCGTACTGCTGCCTTTCACATCTCCAGGGGCCTTTTGCTTTAACTTATCTGGGTCACAAATACTGAAAGCATGACGACCTCTGCAGCTGGAGCACGCACTTCTCCGTCGGCAATCCATTGCGCGGTTAGCTTTACTAGTGCATCGAAAGCACCGCATGTTGTTGGAGAAGAACCTTCTTGTCTGACTGCGGTTAGTCTGCACAGCAGGACTCCTTCAAATGCTGCATTGACTTCTAGAAAGTGAAACCCGTTTCCGGAGGGATTTTCGAAGCTTGCTTCTGAAGCTCAGATGGTGCTCGGATCACAATGTGAAAGCGACGACTCTTAATGTCTCGTGGATGAGCAGCCTCGTCGTATCCTTCTTAAGCTCCGAATTCACTTTTTTTAGGCTCTCGAGTTCAATAGACACGAAATGGAGTCGACGCTCTAATTCTGTGGCATGTTTAAGGATGTCATTGGTCGAACTTTCAGCTCGGGTAGAGCAAGAACTGTGTTACTCTACGATGATGTAATGCGGTAATGCACTGAGCAGAACGTAGTATAGCATCGAAGAGAAGACGACTAGTTAAGGCCAAACGCCTCCAGTGCTCGTGTGGTAACGAGCACCTGGTGTTGCAACTTTGGATGCTCCCTACTAGAAAATCCTATTTGTTTTCAAACGGGTTTCATCAAATAGGGTTATGGAACGGGACCCCGTTTGATCCTGTTCAGTCCTGACCTGTTTAAATCCCGTTTGTTCCTGTTTAAACCTGACCCGTTTAAATCCTGTTTAAACCTGACCCGTTTAAATCCTGTTTAATCCTGACCCGTTTAAATCCTCTTTAATCCTGACCCGTTTAATCCCGTCCTATCTAACCCAGACCTGTTTGCCCCTGTTCAGACCTATTTTTTGCTACATTCATACCAGGTCCTTTCAGAATGGATTGATGTTGCTTAATATAATTTACTCTTTACACATATTTTGTGCACTTGTGTATTTGCGATCAGCATTGAAGAGAAGTAGATCTGCATTAGGTTCGCAACAAGAAGCCACTTTCATATGTAGGTTTGCCTGGTACATTGCTTGATACGAAGATGAACACAATTTTCGGCATAAATCACTACCAACACTGATGTGATACATTATGAACAAGTTTTGTATGACCCACGAGTACGTTCTCTATGTATGACCTACAAGAAAATGCACCCTGAAGAAGATTGTACCTCCTTTTCATATTTATACTATACAAGTATGCAAATGTAATTCTTGCTAGTTTAGTATATGTTCGATTACTTGTACTCGTCTTAATGCAGTGCTTCTTGCTGTAATGGTTTGTACACAAATCCACAGTAAAGTGTAATTTTGGGGTGAAAAATGTCAGGCAAAGTGTTGGCATGTACTTGTAAGTGAAAAAGACAAGTATACTTTACGTAGGTATTTCTGTACACCCACTTGAGCTTTCATTAAGCCTGAAGTCCTCCGGCCTAAATAAAAGCATGTCAGAAATGTCTCAAGCACTGTTTATTGGACCTTCTAACGGTATTTCGATGCATCCAGTCTGCCGAGAGAAGACCGCTGGAGTGGGTTGCTTGGGTGCGAGCGAGCAGGGCACCTGAAAAAGTAAAGCCAATAATTTATCTTGACTCATGCAACAGGTTAGCACATAGGCAAATTTGCCTATGTTCTCACAAATAAGAAAGGTTCAGCATTCCGGTCATAGAAGATAACGAATACATCTTATTGAAAAATATGCGGTTTCATGCACTGCATATGATTCAAGGGAACATGGATTACTGTGGGAGAATAAGCTGTCATAATTAGCAGGAGATTGAAGCAAGCCTTATAGGAAAAAGATGGACACATCGTTTGATTAACAATAATTACTAGTATTGAAGCAACAGAATACAAACATGAAATACCTTTAAAAAGAACACCGACAGGTTGAGATAATAAATTATTCAGAAACTAAACCCGTCTGCCAGCAAAATACCGTAGTGTACTGGCTTTGACATTGCGCTGCTCAGGCAGAGGGCATGGGATTGAATCCCAGCCACAATGGCTGCATTTAGATGGCAGAGAAATGCCAAAACCCCTATGTAAGGTCTATTGGGTACACGTTAAAGGAGACTAGGGATCCCGCCAACTTGAAGTTATAAAAACCGGGGTAAATTTCGAGATAAGTAAACTCACAAAAGTAGAAGGCCCTGGCCATGCGAAGACCATATAAAGCCTTTTAAGGTAGGTGCCAGCAGCCGCTAAATATCTTGCAAAAGCGAAATATAGCAGAAGCGGTATTTTTCCGTAGATCACTTTTGCAAGGTATTTTACAATTTGACACCCGACATGTTGGGCATCTACGGGCAACAGCAATTCTGGCACAGATCATAGCAAACACTGTTGCACCTAGGTATACATAGACACATAGGTATAGGTACAGTCGCCGACTGATTTTCCGGACATGATTACTCGGTCTGCTTCACGGCACCGCCATTCTCCCCATGGACCATAATATATAACAACTTCCGAAAATTAGGACGCCTTGCAACCTCTCGTCTGATTTTTCGGACACTCCTTGAGCCAACTTGATCGAGAGCACCATGCACCGACTCTCACCGTGGCATGGTTCTACTTGCTGAACGCCATTTTTGTTTTGAACGAAGCCTCCTTGGTGCCCCACGAAGTGGCGCTACTACAAATCCCTGCTCATCATCATCGTTTCTGCCTGGTTTGTAGCTACAGCAGTTCCGGTCTCAGCTTAGTATGCGATGCCAAGACAATCCAGCAGCTGATTTGTTTGTTTCTTCGTGCACGACGCTGCAAGTAGGCCAGGTTTTTTGTTTGTGCAACTGATGTCGGCGTGACGATGTTTGACGAAGCAAGATGGGCCAATTCATTTCACTAATATTTAGAATAGCTACCTGTAAGCACCACCTACCTTTCAACAACATTTGCAAAGCAAAAAACCTCATCCTGAAAATCTGCACACGAAGACATCGGTAGCATCATCAGCGTGGGGCCTCAAGATAATTCGGCAAGCCAAGAAATTACTGACAGCATGAGTGCAATCATGCCAACAGGAAATCTGTGGCTGAATAATGCACCTTCTACCACTTGGCAGACAGTGCATTTTCGCAAGGCCCTAACTACGGCAGATCATTGTTAAGGAGTTCCTGAATGCACAACTCTATGCCATTTTCCCGCTGACTCTAGGGAAGCACCTCTGCACAGTTGCAAGAAAAAAAGCTAGATGCCCCAAGAGAAATGAGCCCACTCAAGCCATGGAAGTTATGTTTACCTTGTCTTCCTACAACTACTCTAAACCTAGGACTGCTGTTTTGCACAAGGGAACAAACGTCAACATTGGTGCCTCGCCCAACACAAGTGGTCTGCGCCGTAGAAGGTGCCATCAGTCAGCCCACAGATGAGGCCCACACCAGTGCTGTCAGTGTGCTGTACAAATTGCAGAAGCACAGCCTACAAGCTTGTCTGCCTTAGTGTGATCGCAATAATGAACGAAAACCAACGAAGCAAGTTTGTTTCGTGCTGAGAACAGTTGCCTCATGCTGGATTTTCCTACAATTCTTTCTAAGCACAGATAATGCTTCGTTTGTTGTGTAGGCATGTAAATAATGAAAAGGCCTGCATCACTATCTCTGAAAAAAATAATGTAAGAAAGCACGTACAGTACACAGGTGCAGTGTCTATCACATACTATTTCGTGCAGTAGAGGCTACATCGGATAAACCGGCAAATGTATAAATGACTGGCAGCGTGACCAAGCAAACTTGATGTGTGGGTCAGTTAGCAGTGGTAGTGCACTACTCTCGGTGCACATGCACCTATGTTTAAAAGCTGCTTGATCGTGACAAAATAAAAAGACAAAAGCGCTGGAGAGATATCTGAAACTTTTCTTATATGTATGACGAGGAACCTAGCACTAGCTCCCCATGCAGAGAATTACTAGACAGTGAGACTGCTTCTTATCATTGTAAAACAAATGTCACACTCACCATGTGATGCATCCTTTTCGTTTCTGTGCGAACAATATGTATTCAGATCTATTCTCCCCCTTTCACCTTTTGCACAATATTACTGTGCGAGCTATAATACTGAACTGTTAGTAGCACTCTGTCCTGTTGCCTCCTTTCTTTCCTTGTGAATTGTGTGCTAAATACGGCTTTTTTTGGTGAAAGAGTGCTAGTTTAACGCATAAACTAGCGCCGTGGCACTTTGCAATAAAGGACTGTTATAATTCTCTAAAAATATGTCCATGCAGAACAGTGTCAAAAGAACACCTTAAAGAAAGAACATGAGTGTATCTATCATAAAGACCAATCCTTGTCTTTTTCCTTAACATAATTTTCAATACCGATATTGAAGTACAAGCTCACCATATTATATCACCTTGTCAATGAAGCAAGGCACAATGGCGCCCAACTGTCACGGGACCAACTTGGATGTGGAGATCAGCGCAGATCAGCAACATAGCATGGTCTGCTTACACTTCTTCTCCAGGTCCAGCCACACCTATAGCAGCTATAAAACAAGTGAGCTTAGAATAACAAGCGAAACAATATAAAAAGTGGCAGTGAACAAAGCAACTTTCGGTAGGCATAAATAGGATCGCATTGCTGACATTATGCACATAAGTAACTTCATTTTGAGCAACAAAGCATCCAATTTAAGAAACATTATATGTATGAGCTATCTATGTGAGAAAGATTAATCGAACGCCCTCTATTTGCTACACCCCTCCCCTTATGCATGGATGTCTCCCTGACTGAGTGAGCTGGGCTGATCCCAGGTATACTGTAAGTAAAGGGTGTCACTTGGTGGGCCAATCTCGATACCATTGCATGACTTGTACAATAATTTTAATGTGTATTGTAATGCTGGCCATCCTGCAGGCACTGCAACATTATAGCACCCATAAGGCTAATGGTATTACCTGATAAGGTTAACTAATAAGTGTCCCCAGAAGCATAACTCGGCATGTATACTCGGAGGCCATTATTATAAGAGAAGCAATAGCAGAGGCGAAGCTCTATCCTGTGCCATATGCAAAATGGCCGAGCACGCCCAGCTTTTGGTTACATTCTCACTTGTGACCACTGCAACAGGCTGACTGACATGCGTAACCAGCAGTTTGTAGGACCATATTTTCATAACCTGCATTTTTTTTTATATCTGAAGAGATCAGCCTCAAGCTCCATGCTGCGCTGCACTCGAGAAGCATTATAAACTGGCAACATTTAAATGCTATGCTGCATGGTTTGTTGCATGCTTTAGGAATTTACTTACTTATTGTACACATAGCTCATAGTCTCCAGTTGGAGTATTGCATGAGGTGGCAAGAAAACAAATTCTGAACTAACAAGGAGAACATTCAACAAAACAAGTCAGACCAAAGAAAAAAAATAACATACTCTCATAATGGGACTATGTATCTGGCAGCTAGCTTATAAAAAAGACAATTAGGAATGTTTTACTACTGGTAGCGCTATAGGGGATGGAATGTAGAATTCCAAGCATCATACACTTTTAAGCCACCTTTCGTGGTTTTTTGTTTTGAAGTCCTATTCTCTGTACTATTATAGAAATGAATAGCCCCTCCAAAATAAAACAAAGAAAACATGTAATGCACAGTAATGTAACACAATAATGTAATGCACAACAGTGAATACGTAGAAAAATGTAATTAAGAACATGGAGTCTATGTGGGCACAGATGTTAAATGTCTACATGAAAGCATAATAATAAAGGTGGGCAGAGCATTTATGCTATTGTCGGGCAACCTGCTGCAAGACATACAGGTAAAAGGATATGCATGCCTCACAACACAGTCCCTAAAAATATATGTCACAATACAGTGAGTAGGTATATCATGCTTATCTACAATAGCTCCTAATTATATTTATTTCAGAGGGGGCTACCTATGAACCTTGATCAAACTGAAGGTGGGCCAAATTCTAAATATACGATTCAAGTAGACAGAAAAGGGACGTTATGAATATGACATCTACAGCAAAAGTGTTGTACATTATTGTTGTACATTATGTCATACCTGCCAACCTGTGAACATAATATTTTGTAAAAATGCTGCAGACACTAAATTCTTTGTTGGGGACATAACACACATTATTTTAAAGCTTGCTCTCAGCACCCCCATTGTTGCATACACACACACATTATTAATAAAGGGAAAATCGCACATCCACCCACTCGTAGCAATTGCTACAAAAGAAACCCGTACGGATTCCTCGAAAGGAAAGCCTCATAGTTGAAAAAAAGAAACCGTCCAGGTCCGGGACTCAAACCCGGGACCTACGTCTTTCCGGGACAGCCGCTTTACAATCTAAGATAACCAGGCGGCTAGCAGATGGCCGGGCGAATTCGAATTTGTCGACAACATGAAGCAAAGGCAAGGGTGTGACGTAATAGTTCTGCGGAAACGCGCAAGGTGTAGAGAGGTAATTAATAAAGGGGAAAAAAATATTACGTCAAACCCTTGCCTTTGCTTCGTGTTGTCAACTAATTCGACTTCGCCCTGCCATGTGCTAGCCACCTGGTTATCTCAGATGGTACAGTGGCTGCCTCGGAAAGGTGGTAGTCCCGGGTTCGAGTCCCGGACCAGGACGAATTTTTCTTCAACTGTGCAGCTTTCCTTTTGAGGAACACATACGGGTTTCCTTTGTAGCAAATGCTACGATGTCTGATTTTCACTTTAATAAAAACTTCTCTCCACCTCGTGTGTTTGCGCAGAACTATTACGTCACACACACATTATCAACCATTATTTACCTTGTCGTGCAGCACAAAAAGCAGCAGTGAACTTGAAACCAGTAACTGACAACTTTGTTTTTTCTTTAGATTACAGAGCTTTTACAGCGTGTATGCTGCTGCCGCTTTACGCTGCTTCATGAATTTATCTGACCAAACTTCCCTAAAGCAAGTGCCCCTCTGATGTTCTCG
The DNA here is from genome assembly GCF_038994185.2 of Dermacentor albipictus. NCBI lineage: Eukaryota > Metazoa > Arthropoda > Arachnida > Ixodida > Ixodidae > Dermacentor > Dermacentor albipictus. The sequence continues at coordinate 111,089,507 of NC_091827.1, read as the reverse complement.
TTAGAGATATTGCATCGCTAATAATATACCATTACAAGTACCATTACAATTAATTTTTACGTGCATTTTAACAATGTCATGCCTTTAATCTCTCAACAGCTTTAAAATATCTTAACCAACACAACTTCATTGTCTTTCTAAAGTGACATCCATAAAATTGTAAAATGAGCCCACATTTGTAAACCCACGGAAAATTCAGGAGAGTTTCCAAACATGGATGATACCAACAAAATCTGCAGCTCGTGTACGTGGCAGCAACTGCTTTGCACACACCTTGTCACAGCATGCACATCAGGTACTTTGCCGTGCTGTTGAGGCTGCAGAAGTGCCGCAGGTGCATATCTGGAGGTGCCTCTGGTTAACAAAATCTTGCCATCCCTAAACAATAATAAATGCTTAATTTATTGTAATCTCTGCTGAAACTGCAAACTTGTGAAATAAAAAGATCACGTCATATTTTGAAAAAAGTCTCATACAACCAGTTACATGAAGCTGCAACTGGTTGTGCAAATATCTGACCGTAACATCACAGGCGGTTAAATAACACGTAAATCGAACTGTAGCAAACATGAATCTACTATGCAAAGGTTCACACAAACGTACAGCTGTATAACGTGAAATGTGAATTGTACTATCAAAAAATTCCTTAGGACATGAAAAGCGTTCCAAAACCTAATTTGTTTATGCGGCGCAACAAAGCACTGCTCCCAAAGGACGATGCGCTCAAAATTTCAACAGACCACCTCTTTTTCTGGAGAGACAATACAGAAAAGAGAAAGATTTTTCGATTAAAAAGAAACATTGCTTTTGTAATTTCGGCTTCTCTGCAAGATCGGAACCCTTTACAAGTACACGAAAACACACAGGACACTAATACACGTCATCTGACGACACTATAAACAGTCGAATTTCCATACAAGCTGAAAATCTGGCCATGCGTCGACGAAGAAATCGGGTGCTATCTCGCGCAGCTGTTAGCTGTGAAGACGACACATCGACGTACTACTTCTGGAAATGCCTATACCATTTCTCAATGAAAAATTATGTACACAAGCAGTAACTTTCTTTGCTTGAATTTTTGTGCCCATTTAGATCAAAGAACCACCCGCGCTAGCGTGCTTCATAGGTGAAAGTAAATAAACCACAGATAGAGCTGTTGGTAACATGAATACGTTTTAGGGCAATTTCCATGGAACTTTTTGCTAAATGTGCACTGCGACATGAAGAACAACCATTTGAAAAGCACATTTATAATTCTTGCTGCTTTACTCATTCGGATTCGGTTGTTGTACGGATCTTGCGATACGTACAAGAACGCACACTTCACGAACCATAGACGGGAAGAATGCGCGCAAGCGCCGGACTTACCTTTCTAGGCGTACTCGGAAAACGCTCCTTTTAGCGTCACAGGTGCCGCGGCATCGACTGCACCAACGGTCCTTCCGGCGCACACACTGTTGAATTGCGGATCAACTACAGGACGTAAGAGCACAATTTTCACCAAATTCTTCCGTACAGTGTGACACGATGCGAGAGTGCCAGAGGAGGAGATCCTTTTCGTGAGCCCGGAACAAAGAAAGTGGCGAAGGCTCATACCTTCGACATCGGAGCACCACACGAAGGATACTGCGGGCTACATTACGCAGTCCCAGGGGTTTTGTGATTCTCAATGAATACAAAATGCACCACAATTACTCTCGGCACAGCGTACATACGACTAAACAGCTGCATCGGACGGCGTCAATGCAGCGCGCACTCACATGTAGCTAAGGCAGAAGACGGCAAAATAATACCACCTGTAACTTTACCGGCGCTACCTGTGCTGCCATCTGTAGGCCGCCACCGAAAGCGACCGTGCTTTCGGTGATCTCATGGATGGTGACGGCGTTGTATTTCGATGTTATGCGAGTCGTACAGCGTCTTGTACGACGTGTTTCAGCAACGTTGCTTTTAATGAAGAGGACGGCAATGTGCGCATACGCCTTATAGACGTCTCACCCACTTGAATAACACAACAGGAAATTTTCAGTCTGTCGTATTTTGGGACGTTGTGACTGTCGTTCTGGTCTCTGTTGTGTGACGTCTTGTAGTCGAAAATTCTGTAGCTTCTGATCAATATATTTGAAAAATTCAGAAATTCAGAAATTCAGAAATAGACAACGGTGACCGGGGACACTGCAGGTTGTTACTGCTAATTTCGACAGTTGTCTCTTGCTCTTTACAGTTTTGAGCTCGCATATAATTCGTGCGTTCAATGCAAAATAGCTACATAAACACTCGTGGGTGGGTCTTGATCCGGACAGTATACTGGCTTCTCACGGCAGCGCTGTACCAGATTAATGAGACCCGAGCGAGAAAGCTTTTCACGCAACTTTGTGGAACAATCCAAAACTTCTTTTCCGCTTCGCATAAGCTTGTGCAATATTTCTGGGAAATCAACTAATGTGTCAGTGTAACCGCAAATGTAAGTCCACAGGACTGTGTGTCCCATCTTACCAAATAAAACAAAGCGGATACGCAGCCATTCCCGCAGATGGTATGGTTTTGATCAGCGGCCGATTTTGAGGAGGCCGGTAGCGCGTTGCTGGTGCCGCGTCGTCACGGCACAATTATAACAATTGGCCACGTCGACTTTAATACCGGTGTCAGTGCTATCAGTATTGCCGGCTTTAGAGAAGCACGATTGAATACCGCGCAAGAGAAAAGTACAGTGTACACCACCGATGCGAAGCTGACATTTTAAAGGGCCGCGACGGAAAGTGCTTCTGTTGCGACTTCAGAACTCTTGGCCGTCGCGACCGAATGTTTCTGTTGCGACGTCAGAATTGCTGTCGTAACGTCAGAAATGTCTGTCGCAGCTACAGAAACGTTAGGAACTTCTGTCGTACAACAGAAATTTCTGTATTTGCAGCAGGAATTCCTGTTGTCTTTTTCAACTGGGCAGGACCGGGAATCGGTTTGAAATTCGCAGCTAGCATATCGCAGTTTGGTCTGTGAATGTTCCGAGGTGTTCATGCAATTTCTGCAGAGCTTGATAATGGCCCAATTTAGCACTAGGGGTTAAATTGTCAGGATGTCGAACAATAAAAAAGCTCCTCCCCAGTTATATTCAAGCATTAAACTGGTATGCATGATGCCATCCAGTATAGTTGCCAGAAACCTTCAGATTAAACCAGCTTTTGTGACAAACAGGCGACCCTATATGGTGCCACTGCGTCCAGTATAAGCTAGTTTAGTTGCAAACAGGGCCCCTGTTAAGACCCATTTCTGCGTGAACTGGTCATGCCTATACCTGCTTGCATGCCAAACGGGACCCCGTTCAGACCTGTTCGTGTGTGAACTGGTCCTGTTTATACCTCTTTGCGTGCCAAACGGGACCCCGTTCAGACCTGTTCGTGTGTAAACTGGTCCAGTTTATACCTGTTTGCATGCCAAACGGGACCCCGTTCAAACCTGTTCATGTGTAAACTGGTCCAGTTTATACCTGTTTGCATGCCAAACGGGACCCCGTTCAAACCTGTTCATGTGTAAACTGGTCCTGTTTATACCTGTTTGTTGCTGAACAGGTCCCTGTTAGAACCAGTTTAAACCTGTATAACCCAGTTTGAATTTAAATAGGATTTTCCAATAGGGCTTTGTCACTACATTTCAAGAATGCACGGGAACGAGCATTCGAAGCCTTGAGAAGTACTCCTGCTTCAATCGCTTCTTGTCGCCGAACCATTTTTTCAACATGGCCAACGCATCCACATAGCACGCTTCGGTGCTAGGATGCCCCGCTATAGCTTTCTCCATGTCTGCTTTCAAAAATAACCTAAAGCATGTAAATTTAGCGGCAGCCGTATGATTTCCGGTCGGGCTGATTATCTAGTCTAATAGCTCCCAGTACTCGTTCCACTGGCACAGATAAACGGCAAAGCACTATATACCAGCTTTGGCAGCGTGGCTTTACGGTTGTCAGAATATCTCATGGCCGCTGACATGTCGCGTACTCCGATAGGCGATGAGGACATATTCACTTCGGAATGCTGCTGGAATTTGCTGTGGAGCTTGGCTAAGATGTGGTTCACATAATCTTAACATATAATTAGGGCAGCGTAATCTTTCTCGAAGCAACTTATGTGGCTTGCTAGCTGATCACTGCTCTTGTTCAGTTTGCCGCTATTGTTCCCTTATAGATGGAATTAATCTGTCGAACTGTCGCGGCGTTATTTTCCAGCAGTGCACTTACCTCTTGAATGATCTTAATCTTCTGGGCCATTCGCATGATTCTCCTCATCTTGAGCATATCAATGGCGGTCGGCTGATGTGCCTACCTCCGTTGTTCGGGGCGGTTGATGTAGCCGGTATCCAGCAGTGAAGTCTCCTGACGCTTGCTCTCGGCTGTCTGCTCCCGGGTTTTGCGGGAACTAATGTAGAATATGCGGTGCACGGAAGAGCTGAGAGAGACTTAGGACTCAGATAGGTGTTTATTAGCGTTCACTTGAGCCAGAACGCAAAAGATCGCATCAGGTCTCCCTTCAAACGCGCTCACCCGCTCCTTGGCTCGACGATCTTCCTGTTTTTTATGCAGAAACATCGCCGCAAATTCAAAAGATGTTACTCGGCTCAGTGATGCGACTGCCTGCCAAGCTGACACCTTGAGGGATACTTGAAATACGCTCGTTCATTGCGTGTATTGTTATTACTTTACGTGCGCACAGAAATTTGCATACCATTTAAAATAAAACTAGAAATACAAGCAATATACACATTTCCGCAAATCAATGGAAGATTTGCACGTGACAGTGTGGGCGAGCTTCTACAGACATTACCTGTACAGATGTATTGATGTTCTCGTGTAGGGAATGCAACTTCATTTTGCAGAGAAATTGAGGCAACGAGAAGTTCGTTGCCTTATGAAGAAAATACGGGTAAGTACACATTTAAACATGATAAAACCTACGCCGTTGAACAGTGAAGCGTATCAAAATTCCCACTGAGCGTGTACTACGTTTATTATTACAGTATAGCAACACTTCTTCCAAGAAGTTCATCAATAGATGGACCACAAGTAATTTTACAAATCTCAGAGGTTTCTTTACATAGAAAATATGCAGGCGCAGCCCTTACGTTTCAAATTCTCTTTTCGTAATCTGTCATCGAGTTTCAAATTAAAGTGTGCAATTGGAAACAAATTTCTAGGTTTTGCAGCACTTAATGAACAATGGTGCTCAAGAAATTGAATTTGTACGCTTTATTCATGGTGCCTTAAAACGTCGACATTAGTGCAATGTTTTCGCAAGTCGTCAAGCGAATATTTAATAAATTCATCAGTGTTTTATTGATGGAGTGTGAAATGCACGTGAATATTGTGCGTTCCAGTATTTTCTTCCCTTTCAAGTAAGCAATGCTAACGACTCTAGAAAAAAGAAGCATTTCTAATGATTTACAACATTTATTAGAAATGGAAACATCGTCAGTAGCACGCCAAGGTCATAAATATACACAGGGTGTGCCAATTATCTACTATGCACCAATATTATTATTTTCTCATTCATTTATTTATTATAATTTCACGGCCCAAAGGCACCGCCGAAAGGACTGGGGGAAAATGGCAAGGCGTGCAGCAACCAAAAAAAAATATTACAAGGCATCTTGTAAAGCAATCTTGATCTTGTGGTCATCAGTTATAATGGCGATTATGGAGGGAAGCTTATTCATGTGACATTTGTTCTAGGAACAAAAGGGTCATTACAGAATTTTGTGCCACAAGAATGTAGACCAACTTTGAACTGATGATCGGTCCTTGAAAATATATAATGTGGTTGATGAACCAGAGCAACCTTCAGCTCGTTGTTATAATAATAGATTTTATGAAAAAGGGTTAGGCGAGATAACTTTCGACGCAAAGAAAGATAAGGCAAGTTCAAGGTTTTCTTGATAGATGAGACACTGGAATGACGTGAATAATTCGATAAGATGAAATGTACTCCGCGATTCTGAATGGCTTCAAGAGTTTGAGTGAGTGTAGTCTGAGTAGAATCCCATATGGCTCATGCGTACTCTAATTCAGAGCGTACCAAGGTTTTGTAAAGTGTTAATTCAGGGACGATGGGACATCAAAATAGTTTCGACGCAGATAACAAAGCATGCTATTAGGGTTGTTCGTTAAATATTCGACATGCATCTTCCGCGAAACATTAGAAGAAATGTGAACGCCAAGGTATTTATAGCTAGCAACAGATAGCAATGGAATCTTATTAAAGCAGTAAGTACGCGGACAATGGTTAGTTCTGTGGCGAGAAACTTGCATACTATTACATTTCGTTGTATTAAGTGTCATGAGCCATTGACTGCACCATTCAAATACCCTATCTAGATCACGTTGCAGGTTGAAATAATCGGCATGGTTAGTAATTTTCTGGTGAACCATGCATCATCTGCAAACAGTCGGACAGTTGAAGAAGAAAGCAAGTAGTAAGATGATTATTTTAAATCAAGAAGAGCAGAAGGCCCAAAACGGACCCTTGCGGGACATCTGATGTTACGGCAGAATTAGGTGAAGAGAAGTGGTTAGCCGTCACATACTGACTATGGTTAGAGAGAAATTCCTTAATCCATGCAAGTACATTGGGGTCTATGTTAACTTGATTAAGCTTGAATATAAGTAGATCTTATGAGACGGAGTCAAATGTTTTAACGAAATCTAAATATTTGCAATCAATATCAAAGTCACGATCCGCGTTAATAGACAACTCGTTATTAAAATATAACAATTGCGTTTAGTACGAAACCGCTTTACGGAAACAATGCTGATAAATGCTGAAGCAGGAATTGGACTCAAGTAATTCAATGAAGTGCGAGTACATAATGTGGTCTAGGATTTTTGCAGGAATGAATGGTAATGATATGGGAGGTTAATTATTATGTGATGATGACAATTTTATTAATGATATGGGGTGGCAATCAATATTTTTAAAAAGTAGCAATACGTTAAATAAAGAAAACTTAGCGTATATTGTTTACAGTACAGAGGTGTAGCTGCCAGTAATTGTTCCGTTACTGACATTTACTTAGGCAATTATAATTATGTAACTTGAGACGTACTATCCTAATCATCGAAATGACAATGAGGCATTTGAAGGCGCAGGCAAAAGACATATAACTGGGCTATTTTTGGCGGCTTACTTATTCCGCAGTTATTTTTTTCGACTGCTAATCCCTGGCTCCGGACAAGCCGCCATAGGAATATGAACCTGGCAACGTTCAATGCTAGAAAGTTATCTAGTGAGGCGAGTCTAGAGGTGCTATTGTAGAAATTGGAGGGCAGTAAGTGGGATATTATAGGGCTCAGTGAAGTCCGGAGGCCAAAAGAAACATATACAGTGTTAAAAGGCGGGCTCGTCCTGTGCTACAGGGACTTAGCGGAGAGACGATAACTAGGAGTCGGATTCCTGATTAACAAGAATATAGCTGGTAACATATAGCAATTCTATAGCATTAACGAGAGGGTGGCAGGTCTCGTTGTGAAACTTAATAAGACGTACAAAACGAAGGTTGTAAAGGTCTCGGCACCTACATCCAGTCATGATGACCAGGAAGTCGAAAGGTTCTCTGAATACATGGAATCGGCAATGGGTAGAATGAAAAAAAAATAGACTATACTGATGGGCGACTGCAATGCCGAGGTAGGCAAGAAGCAGGCTGGAGACATGGCAGTGGGGGAATATGGCATAGGCACTAGGAATAGCAGGGGAGAGCTATTAGTAGAGTTCGCGAAACAAAATGATATGCGGATAATGAATACCTTCTTCAACAAGCGGGATAGCCGAAAGTGAAGGTGGAGTAGCCCGAACGGCGAGACTAGAAATGAAATAGACTTCGTACTCTGCGTACTCTTCGTACTTTGACACTCTTCGTACTCACCAGAGTGTCGTACTCCTGCAGTCGAAGCGCCGATCCGGCAATGCAACTGGATGGTTCTTTTAGTATGACAGCCAGCACAACGAATTGTAGTCGGTTATCACGTCAAATGGGTGGACATAGAGATACGGACAGAATCTGGTTATGGCCTAAATGATAGCCAGGCATTCTTTTTCTGTTACAGAATAGTTCGATTCAGGATTAGTGAGTGCACGACTGGCGAAGGCTACGACGTACTCTTCGAAACCAGCCTTTCTCTGAGCGAGAACGGCACCAAGGCAAACGTCAATGGCATCCGTGTGTATTTCAGCTGCAACACTTGGGTCGACATGGCGGAGGATTGGTGGTGACGCCAAGAGACGACACAGCTGTGTGAATGTGGCATCGCAATCTGGTGACCAGGTCGAAAGATGCTGGCCACCACGAAGAAGCTGCGTTAAAGGTGCTATTATGGTGGCAAAATTGTGGATGAAATGGCGGAACTTAGACGCTAACCCAATGGAGCTGCGCAGTTCTTTCAAGGTCGTTGATCGCGGAAACTGGCAACAGCTTGTAGTTTCGCCGGATCAGAGAGTACACCTTCTTTCGACACGACATGTCCGAGGATGACCAGCTGCCGGGCAGCGAAGCGACACTTCTTCCAGTTAAGCTGGAGGCCAGCATCGCCGATGCACTGAAGGACGCATTCAAGTGGAAGTGGGAAGGAAAGTCCGGTGAAAAGATGATGATGTCGTCCAGATAACACATGCATATCTGCCATTTGAGGCCGCAGAAGATGTTGTCCATCATTCTTTGAAATGTGACAGGCGCGTTACACAGGCCAAATGGCATCACCTTGAATTCAAACAAACCGTCAGTTGTGGTGAAGGCCGTTTTTGGACGGTCTTACTCAGCCATTGGCATTGCCAGTACACGGATAATAAGTCTAAAGATGAGTAAAATTCGGCACCTTGGAGGCAGTCTGGCCCGTCGTCATACGGGGTAGCGTATAAACGTCCTTGCGGGTGACCTTATCGAGTCGCCGATAGTCCCCAGAGAAGCGAATTGTGCCCTCTTTCTTTTTTACCAACACTACAGGAGAAGCCCATGGACTGTGCGAGGGTTGTATGACGCCGCGTTGGAGCATGTCACCAACTTGCTCAGCGATGACGCTACACTCTGTGGCGAATACACGATACTGCCTGTGGCGGAAAGGCGCATGGTTGCTGGTGTCGATGTGATGGACAAGAGCGGAAGTACGGCCTAAGCGAGATTGGTGCAGCGCGAATGACGTGCGAAAGCGGTCTAGGGGATCGGCGATCTAGGCGTGCTGCACTAGAGTGAGGTTGGGATCAACACACTTGGAAAATGTTGGATCACTCAGTCACTGAGTCAGTGTTTTATTTTCACCAAACAAAAACATCTGTGAAAAAGGGGAGACGGCGAAAAAGCTGCGGATACTGCAGCTTGACTAAGCACCGTCCACCATGTAGGAGCAATGCCAGGGTAAATATGCAAGCAAAACAGAATTATACAAGAAAAAGTGAATAATTAAAGTGACAGGGTAAACACTCAAGCGAAAGCAAATAATTATTATACACCAGTACGAAAAACTCTACATATAGGATCATTTTTGCATATAATAAAGCAAGAAAAGACAAATTGGCATCCTACTTCTATGCTTAGTGAAAACAATGATATAATGCAATACAATTTAAGGAATGCGCAGTTACAGAAACAAGCTAACTACATTGGTAGGGTTTAGTGTTCTGATTTCGATGTATTGCTGCTCATATGAGTTAAGAGTGCTTGGTAATGTTTAGCTAAGCCTTTGCGTTCCGTAAATAGTGCGTGAGAATGGAGTTTTCCAGGGGGGTCTATACCAATGGAAGTAAATACTTTGAGAAGGTTCGAGATTTGCAAGTATGAGAAATGTGGCAAGCTTTCCGCGAGTTGCGCTAATGTAGGATTGTAGCAGCCTACATTTGTATATAATGTTCGCCGTAACAATTTTATGCTTCACAAAAAGATGGCTGGTGCGTTCCAGGTATGGTATGTTCTCTATTGCCCTAATACCTATTTTCGGAAGTATTTTTAGCTTATTCAAATGGGTTATTCTAGTGTTTCGCCATATTAAAGCAAAGTAGTTCAAGTGAGCATGGAAGAGAGCTTGATAAATAAGTCGCTTTTTGGTAAGAGGCAAAAGATATCGACAAAGGTTTAAAGCACCAACCACGCGTCTCAGCTTTAAGCTAATCTGATCTATTTGGTCATGCCAGGACACATGTTCATGAAAAATTACTCCAAGCGTCTTAATTGATTTGGTTACTAAAATTTTGTAAGGGCCTTGGGCAATATGGCGAGGTAGCTGTGGGATGTGCCAAGGGCTCGAAAAAGAACACATTTTGTTTTTGTTTCATTTAGCGTTAAATTGTTTTTAGTGCACCAATCGCGAAGCTTATAACAGGTGTTTACTGCTAGTGCTTCGAGAGTACCTAACTTTCTTCCAGCAAAAAATAGTGTGCAATCACCAGCATAAACTACAAATTTGCCATCTTCGTCGATGTTGATTATGTCATTGATGTAATATAAATATAATACAGGCCCTAGAATGCTGCCTTGTGGCGCCCCGGTTTTAATTAGTTGTGTGCGTGATTTAAAGCCATTTATTTCAACGTACTGAGACCGCGCCCTCAAATAAGTCTGAATAAGTTTGAGCCAGATTCCTCTAAATCCATAGTATATTCATTTATTTAATAATAATTCATGACTTACACGATCAAATGCCTTACTGAAGTCCAAATATTATGCAAGCGTCAAAAGCCTGTTTTCGATATTGTATAATGATTTCTTTTTGTGCTAATAGAGCACTCTCAGGTGAACGTTTCTTTTTGAAACCATACTGACATTCGGTAATAAGATCGTACTTTCTAGAGAAGATATCAATTCTATCGTTTATTATTTTTTCAAGGCATTTCGAGAAAATAGGGAGTATCGGTATTGGACGATAATTGCTTAAATCGTTTTTGTCTACTGTTTTGTATATTGCGGTAACTTTTGCTAGTTGCATGAGCGTTGGAAAAATACCTGTTGACAACACCAAGTGGTAGATATGTGTTAGTACTTCCGCTATGAATCTAATACATACTTTATTTGTCGCATTTCTATGCAATCGGAATCACAGCTGCGACTATTTGTTATTCTACTGAGTAGTGAAATTACTTCATAACTGGAAGTTGGTTCAAGAAAAAGCGTGTTTGGTATCGGATTTATACCGGTTGTTGTTTGTGCGCTGTGGCTGGCATTTCCTATTTTCACGAAGAAATCATTGAATTGTTCTGCAAGCTCAGTTCCGTTTAACGTTTTTCCGTCTATTGCCAGATTTTCGATTTTAGTGGGGGTGGCTCCTTTATTCAATGCTTCATTTAGTTTGTTCCACATGGTATTACGTCGCTCTGGACGTTGTGGATCGAATATGTGGTAGTAGTAGTCCCTTTTCGCCATTTCCTTTTCTTTATTCATCCTATTTCTAACAGTCTTGTATTCAGTCCATAAGTCCGCATTACGTGTTTAAACGAACTGCTGGTAAAGTATATTTTGATGGTTTATCTGTCGCTCTAAATAGTTTGTAATCCATGGTTTCCCAGATTTGTTTGGTCTGTGATGTGACTTGAGAGGAACCGATTCAAAGTAAAGTTCTTTATATGTTGTTATAAAGTTATGCGAGTTTGCATCTCCATCGGCCAAAAATGTCATTCCAATGCAATTGCTTGATACTGTGTCTAAAGTGCTCCAATGTTGCAGGTATCACTGAGGGGTACATGAATTCTGGTTTCACGTAGGCCGGGTTGGTGTGCACTTTCAGGCAAATAAATATAGGCAAGTGATCGCTTATGTCGCACCTTAGTACCCCCTAAAATGGTTTCTTCTGTTATAGAATTGGTAACAAACATGTCCAGCAATGACATTGTTGATTCAGTAACTCGTGTTGGCATAGTAATGACATTTTCAAAAGAGTTGCACTCAAGCACTGATCAAAATTCATTACTTGTAACTGAGTTCTTCAAGACATCTATATTAAAAATCCCCGCCGACAGTGAGCATATAATTCATAGCACTTGCATGTGACAAAAGGCGATCAATAAATGTTGGGAAATCCGCCATAGAACCGCTAGGAGGACGATACAGAACGGCGAATACATTTGTACCCTTCTTGATATATAAGGCTTCGTAGTTTTTTTTGTGATAACGCGGTATTCTTCAATTACTTCACAGAACTCAAGAGCTGTTAGAATGGCAACGCCACCCCCCTCTACTCTCCGTGCGGTTTAAAAAGAAATGGTTGAACCCCGGCAGCATGAAATTTTCTGACTCGCTATTATACCACGTTTCTGTGAACACTAAAAGATCAAAATTTATGCCACCTTTTTCCAACAGCAATGTGATCTCTTCTTTTTTTGGTTGAAGTGACCGTGCGTTAAGTGCATCACTTTGAACAACTTAATTAATACCGTTTTTCCTCGATTTCACAACGTGTTAAATGTCCTAAGGGGCGATATAACTAGCCGACATAACATTGCGAATAGGCATCATCGAATGGTTCTAACACTACAACTGTGAGGTGCTGCTAATCTTTTCCACATCACTTTCGCGACAGATAGCAATGATAGGTGACGTCTCCGTACGACGGTTAAAGATGTTCCCATTCCTTGTCCAAACGAACTTCCAACCGTTTTCGCGCTTTCGGGAAATTACCCTCCCCAGGATTCTTTTCATTGCCGGGCACAAGTGCTCATTTATATAGATTGGAGCATCGTTTTGCAATCCGATGGCAGCGTTCGTTATCTTCTTTTTTTGAGCGACGTTGGTCGCATGGTGGCGTGGGAGAAGCAGAGCTGTCAGGCACATCGTAAAGGAAGCTTGGTTCGATTTCATCGGCAATACCAAGACACTGATCATGGAGCAGGCTAACAGGGCAAGGAAACAGGTTAGGTACATAAAGTGCGCTGGAACCTTGTCGAATGGCAAGGGCAAAAGGAAGCAAGAAGGGATGACAGCGAGCAACAAGCTTAGACGGCGCGAAAAGAACTGTGGAGTCGGAAAACCCAACGGAGGAAACGGTACAAGTGCGGCAGAGTATGGAGGAATCTCGGTGTCGGCGTATCTAATCTTGAAAACGTTGGTGCCGAATGGCGACAGCGCGAGTTCAGCACGAGCACAATCTATAACGGCATGATGAGAAGAGAGAAAGTACCATACTAAAATCATGGCATGGAAGCAGCGAGGCAGAAAAACGAACTCAACATGGCATAAAGCGCCGCTTATCATCATCATCATCATCATCATCATCAGCATGGTTACGCCCACTGCAGGGGAAGGCCTCTCCTATACATCACCAATTACCCCGGTCATGTACTAATTGTGGCCATGTTGTCCCTGCAAACTTCTTAATCTCATCCGCCCACCTAACTTTCTGCCGCCCTCTGCTACGCTTCCCTTCCCTTGGAATCCAGTCCGTAACTCTTAATGACCATCGGTTATCTTCCCTCCTCATTACGTGCCCTGCCCATGCCCATTTCTTTTTCTTGATTTAAACTACGATGTCATTAACTCGCGTTTGTTCCCTCACCCAATCTGCTCTTTTCTTATCCCTTAACGTTACACTTATCATTCTTCTTTCCATGTATAGTACACTTCCCTCAGGGTTCAATCAGCGCAGCGCTTTCTGTACGTGATAAAATGGCAGAATAAGGCATCGCGACTTTTCTAAGGGTCAGACGAAACTGGCCCAAAATCACTGATATTGCTGCTCCAATGTCTACAAGCGCATGGACGTCAATGTCTTCTGCATAAACTTCAAGAAAGTTCACAGGAAATAAATGAGGTCTTGAAGTGTTCGTTGAGATCGCAGTTCTTGCCTCCGGAACTGCTGTTCTTACTTTTCCTCTCGGATAGGTTCTGGGCGACGGATATGCTGCGACAGATAACGCTGATGGGGAGACGGAGACTGACGGGTACTGAAGTTTCTGGAAGCAGGAGAGGAGGCTTAAAAGGGCTGAGCGGCAGTAGTGGAACGGGACGGAGAGTTGAAACCATTGCTTTGTGCCCTCGGAGAATCCGAAGGGTACCATCCGCCCCAGCGGTAAAGCCATGCTACATGCCCAGGTAGGCCACACGAATAACAGATAGGCTGGTTGCCATGGGTGCGCCATGGACCAGGCCATGTCCAGGCCATGTGCGCGATGGCGCACCCATGGTGGCCATGGGTGCGCCATTGAAAACATGGGCGGAGACTGATGGGAATAGTGGCTAGGTGAGCACACGGGCTGCTGTGGCGGCCAGTAGCTGCTAGCGGGGGGGGGGGGGGGGGGAGGTGCAGGCGCATATGTTGCAGCTACATAAGAATGTGAGGGAAAAGCGCTGGTAAGTCTTGATTGAATATCTGCAGACGGAGGCCTTGGATTCACGAGAACGGCAGCGTACGTGAGTGGAACAGGCGTAGGAGGCGGTTGATGAGCAAGTGGTACTGCATTAGCGACTTTCACTTGCATCACCTTATGGAGTTCGGGTGACAAGGGCGACTCAGAGACTGGACTGACTGGCAGAAGAGAACGTTGGCGTGCCACTTCTTCTCGTACAAATTGCTTGATTCCGTCTAAAATGTCTAAACTGCAAGGATAGAAGTGACACATCACTCAGAGCTGAAAACTCGACGTCCGAAGCGAGAGCTCGGCGCGTAGAAAGTCGTTGTTTTCGCAGCTCCTCATAGTTCTGGCAAAGCGTTATGATGTCGTTGACCGTTTGAGGATTCTTTGCCAATAGCATCTGCAAGGGGTCATCTTCTATGCCTTTCAAGATGTTCTTGACCTTGTCATCTTCGGACATATATGGGTTGATACGCAGGCAAATGTCAACTGGATCTTGAATGTAGCTCGTAAGTTTCGCCCTTTTGTGGGGCACGACAGCGAAACTGTTGTTCAGTCCGAAGTTCGCACAAAGCAGGGCAACTGAAGACTTCTCGAAGTGTCATTCGGAATGCTGTTCAGGTGGAAAAGTCAGCCCCATGGTAGCGGAACCAAAGATGTTTGACCCCGGAAAGGTAGAATGGTACGTAACCACTCTTGTCAGCTTCAGATCAGTTGTGGGCACTCACTCGGTTGTACGATGAGAGCCAGTCCTCTACGTCGTGATGGTTAGTGTGCATGATTATGGGAGGATCCCGTTGGCGTGACGCACCAGGACAGATGACCGGAGGTGGTGCCATGGATGGCTCAGTAGGAGTAGTCTCCTCAGGCATGGGAGATGTGATAAGGATCGTCCGGCTTCGGAGTTCCAGGTTCGCAAAAGGTACAGCACCTTCCAACAAACGTCACGAGGCTCTTCCGGCAATAAGCGTTCGCGACAAGAACGATAGAGCCGCGAGAGGTAGTATAGCCGAACGAGCACCGAAACAATGTGTTTCTCTCTCGTCGTCGTTGTCTCTCTCATATATCGCCACGGCCACACTGCTCCTTATTTTACAGTACATTACATTATTTAGTACTAAAAGTAAGGTCCAAGAAAAAATTGACCAGGCTGCAGCTTTGACTTAACTGGCATGCCTTGCTCGTGGACAAGAATGCGTAATTGGCATTGAAATGTCTGCACTGTGAATATTTCTTCGTTACTGCATCAACAATAATTACTTTCCCCAGATATCTTGCGCTTTCAGATCACCGCAACCAGAAATTCTTAGGCTCGTTTCTTGAAGTTTGCAGAACAGTCTGCACTATATCACTGCAATGCGAAATACGAAATGACTCAATATTACCATCTCCCAACATAGTTCGTGTACGCCGAATGAATGTAGTGGCCTGATTTATTCATCAGTTTCCTCCCGAGCAGTGCACACAGTAAATACTATGCAACGATTTATTGGTCACTGCATATTTTGCATAGAGTCCCTTGTCACTGCCTACAGTGGCAGCAGTGGCGTAGAGGTATAGCATCCGCCTCGCGAGCAAGAGGGGCATGGTTCTAATCCCGGTACCGCGCAATTTTCCACTTGATTAAAAAAATCCGCGTGTTGATGAATTTGCGCAAACAGGCCTGGACTGCGGCCTGATCCCGGTGACCAGACCTGGTAACGCACTCCCTCGCCAGAGCATGATTGGCCACCCTGGTGCAGTACTTGGTCACAACCTCCTATATCACTAGAACAATCAAACCCCGGCCCTCAGTCCCCAGCAGCTGCGAAACAACTGACCACGATGGTGGCCGGGCCTGTGACGCAGCAGAGCGTCCTACACTCTTAGGCAAAGTTACACCCTTTGGATTGCCCCTTCTGCCACACAACAATAATCGTTATCTGCCTTGATGCATTTCCTTTCTTTAACGCTGCGAGCCCGGAACTTTCCAGTAACGAACGCCACGCGCGTTATCAGAAGGGGCACTCCAAAGGGCGTAAACTGTTCTATGCTGATAACGTGCGTGCCGTTCGTTACTGGAATGTACCGGGCTCGCAGCGTTAAAGAAAGGAAACGCATCAAGGCAGATAACGATTATTGTTGTGTGGCAGAAGGGGCAAGCCAAAGGGTGTAACTTTGCCTAAGAGTGTACGAATCCCTGGATCCGGACAGGCCGCGATTGGAATCTCAACGTGGCAACGCTTCACGCTAGAACGTTATCTAGTGAGGCGAGTCTAGCAGTGCTATTGGAGGAATTAGTGGGCAGTAAATTGAATATAATAGGGCTCAGTGAAGTTAGGAGGACAAATGAAGCATATACAGTGCTAAAAAGCGGGCACGTCCTGTGCTACCGGGCCTTAGCGGAGAGACGAGAACTAGGAGTCGGATTCCTGAATAATGAAAACATAGCTGGTAACGTACAGGAATTCTATACCATTAACGAGAGGGTGGCAGGTCTTATTCCGAACCTTAATAAGAGGTACAAATTGAAGCTCGTATAGGTTTGCGCCCATACATCCAGTCATGATGACCATGAATAGAACGATACTATGAAGACGTGGAATCGGCGAAGGGTGCAGTCAAAGCACAGTACACTGTACTGATGGGTGACTTTAATGCGAAGGTAGGCAAAAAACAGGCTGGAGACAAGGCAGTGGGAAAATATGGCATAGGCACTAAGAATAGCAGGGGAGAGTTATTAGCAGACTTTGCAGAACAGCAAAAGATGCGGATAATGAATACCTTCTTCCGCAAGCAGGAGAGCCGAAAGTGGACGTGGAGGAGCCCGAATGACAAGACTAGAAATGAAAGAGACTTTATACTCTGCGCTAACCCTGGCATCATACAAGATGTGGACGTGCTCGGCAAGGTGCGCTGGAGTGATCATAGGATGGTAAGAACTCATATTAGCCTAGACTTGCGGAGGGAGTGGAAGAAACTGGTACATAAGAAGCCAATCAATGAGTTTACGGTAAGAGGGAAAATAGAAAAATTAAGGGGTAAAGCTACAGAACAGGTAGTCGGCTGGAAGAGGACCTCATTGCTGAAACAATGAACGACAATCTTGTGGGTATCATTAAGGAGCGTGCGATAGAAGTCGGTGGTAACTCCGTTGGACAGGATACCAGTAAGCTGTCACAGGAGACAGAAAGATCTGATCAAGAAACGCCAATGTAGGAAAGCCTCTAACCATACAGCTGGACTAGAACTGGTAGAACGTTCTAAGTTAATCAACAAGCGTAAGACAGCTGACAGAACGAAGTCTATTATGAATAGAATTGCACATGCTCTCAGGAACGAAGGAAGCGTAAAAGTAGTGAAGAAGAAACTGGAACTAGTCAAAAATCAGACGTGATGCTTTAAGAGACAAGGCCGGCAATCTCATTACTAACATGGGTGAGATAGTTCAAGTGGCTGAGGAGTTCGATAAAGATTTATGCAGTAACAGTGGCACCCACGACGATAATGGAATAGAGAATAGTCTAGCGGAATTTGAAATCCCACAAGTAATACCGGAAAAAGTAAAGAAAGCTTTGCGATGTATGCAAAGGGGGACGGCAACTGGGGAGGATCTGGTCACAGCAGATTTGTTGAAGTATGGTGGGCAGATTGTTCTAGAAAAACTGGCCACCCTGTATACGCAATGCCTCATGACCTACAGCGTACAGGAATCGTGGAAGGATGCTAACATAATCCTAATCCATAAGAAAGGGGACGCCAAAGACTTGAAAAATTATAGACCGATTAGCTTACTGTACGTTGCCCAAAAAGCTTTTACTAAGGTAATCGCAAATAGAATCAGGAACACCTTAGACTTCTGTCAACCAAAGGACCAGGCAGAATTCCGTAAAGGCTATTCAACAATAGACCATATTCACACTATCAATCAGCTGACAGAGAAATGTGCGGAATATAACCAACCCTTATATAAATGTACTGAAAGATGTCTGTAGCGGCTCCATAGCCACCGTAGTCTTCCATAAAAATACAACCAAATCCCAATAAAGAAAGGCGTCAGGCATGGAGATAAGATCTCTACAATGCTATTCACAGCGGGTTTACAGGAGGTGTTCAGAGACCTGGATTGGGAAGAATTGGGGATAACAGTTAATAGAGAATACCATAGTAACTTGAGATTCGCTGATGATATTGCATTGCTTAGTAACTCAGGGGAACAATTACAAGGCATGCTCACTGACCTGGAGAGGCAAAGCAGAATGGTGGGTCTATAGATTATTACTAAAACTGAAGTAACGTTTAACAGTTTCGGAAGAGAACGGCAGTTTACGTTAGGTAGCGAGGCACTAAAAGTGGTAAGCCAATACATCTACTTAGGGCAGGTAGTGACTGCGGATCCGGATCATCAGACTGAATAATCAGAAGAACAAGAATCGGCTGGGGTGCGTTTGGCAGGTATTCTCAGATCATGAACCGCAGCTTTAATTATCCCTCAAGAGAAAAGTATATAATAGCTGCGTCTTACTAGTACTCACCTACGGGGCAGAAACCTGGAGGCTTACGAAAAGGGTTCTACTTAAATTGAGGACGACGCAACGGGCTACGGAAAGAAGAATGATAGGTGTAACATTAAGGGATAAGAAAGGAGCAGATTGGGTCACGGAACGAAAGCGAGTTCATGACATCTTAGTTGAAATCAAGAAAAAGAAATAGGCATGGGCAGGGCATGTAATGAAGAGGGAAGATAACCGATGGTGATTAAGGGTTATGGACTGAATTCCAAGACAAGGGAAGCTTAGCAAGGGGCGCAGAAAGTTAGGTGGGATGAGATTAAGAAATTTGCAGGGACAACATGGCCACAATTTGTACATGACCGGGGTAGTAGGAGAAGTATGGGAGAGGCCTTTGCCCTGCAGTGGGCTTAACCAGCCTTATGATGATGGTGATGATGACGTTGTATATTGTAAGACCTTCCACGTACAAGTTTTCTATAACTTTCTAGAAATTTGTTATTTTGCTATAGAAGATGTAGTCTGAGAACTCCAAATGTAGCTCTTCATAAGAACTTCGAAAAGAAAAGAGCATTCTTGACAGCATGGTGACTAAAGAAAAATCGAAGACTCGCCGCTGATGCATATCTACTTTTTATTTGATTTGCGTGTTTTTGAAGCGCTTTATGATGGCAGATACAAATTTCATTTGCTAGGATAACGTTGCTGAGCATTTGGTCGCACATTTGAAACATTGTTGCCTAATTGGAAGCCCAGTATTTGTATAAGACTGCAGTGGCTACTAAGTGTCGCTATTCTTGAAGTAATTGTTCGCACTCTTTTGTGTATATTTGGTAGTCTTTTTTTCTGAATGTTTTGTCTCTTCTCTTTTCGTATTCGTCCTTGCACACTTGCGGCACGTTCCCCTTGTGCGTATCATCCACATATAGCATATAACTTGGGCGACCTGAAAGAAAATTCGTATTTGTTCGAGCCTACACAAGACTGATATTTATTATGCCAGTAGGTATAACCCTAATCTCGGCACACATCGCGCACTTTTGATTATATTTATAAACCCAATTTCGAAAACTGCAGTAGCATCAGAGAGAGTGATGCTTGGACAGAGATATTTAATCTATTATTTCCAAACGGCTCTGCAAATTGCCATTCGTTTTTTGCGGCACGGCTAGAATTTGATGACACCAACTCCTTATTAGAGTCAATATTAGGGTGGTTCCATTACCCCCTTGTTAGAAGTAACGGTCGCACTTATTTACGATTGTTTCCAACAGGTTGTCTATCAGAGAATTTTTTTTGGCTTAGTTTTAGAGTTCAGTACTAAGTTTCTTGCTACGTTTATTTTCCACCGTTGAATGACATCTATCAAGCGTCATTTGTAGGTATAGATGAGGGGCACAAGACACGAAGAAAAAAGTTTGGCACTCAGCTTGCGGTAATTTAGAAACCAATACAGTCACACACGATGTAAAGTACATAAAATTTGCAATAATGACTCTTACGTGACAACAGCTGTCTGAAGAAATTTCAAATAAAGCATTGGGTACCATGCATTGAAGCCCATTTACACATTTATGCATAGTGGTTTTTCTTAATACTAAAAGTCGTTCCGCAAAATACGTTTTGAATTTAGAATAATACGCTTGTTCTCAATGTATTTTGCAGATTTCAATTAAAAATGAACTTTTGTTGGCGCAGTTATGTGTGCCGTCATTTAGTGCTTAAGCAACTTCACCAACTTTCATGTATCTATGCCAATCACGCTAACTTGCGTAGCTTCATGTAGCTATTGAAGAAAGCCCTTTCAGGGCATTTTTTATAACTTAATATGTACTATTAGGTAAGTACCACTCTTCGATGTCAAAACATATTCCTTTTTAATTTATCTGGTTCTGGTGCAATCTAGCCTACGTCGTATACATTCAGACAGCTTATACTGAATTATTCAGACACACCATGCGAAGATATCGTGGCAGAGCCTATAAATAACAGGGCGTGCCAAGAGAAAAGCGGTAAAGTGGCAGAAGATGACTTGGTACATGACGCCTTGGTCTAGACCTAACTGGTTGGCAATCAATTTAAAAAAAAAGGCACAATAGTGCATTGAGGACCGAAAAAGAGAACGAACGAACTCTAGCGCTGAGTTCTAACTGAGGGTTTATTCTAAAGGGCATCTACATGTATTTTAGCTATCCTAGATTACGCCAAAAGGCGTGGCAGTATGGCGAGGCGATGAATTCCTTTATTTAAAATTACATTAATGTTTTCACTCATAGTTATGAACATGGAACTACTTATTATTTTGTGGCTACATTTCAGGTGAACGTTTTATTTCCCGCTCAAGCTACTCGGCTCGTTAAAGATGATCACAGCGGTGACAGACTTGCCGGACAAGCTAAGAAGGAATGGTTTTTGATGGTACCATTACGCACGCATTCTGCCCACTGCTACAGAAACATCTTTCCAAAGAATTCCTACTTACTAAGGCAGGCGTAAGGATCTGTTCCAGCTGAAATATAAATGAAGTGATGTTACCTTAATGTGCATCATTAGTAGGGTATCTTCTATTACAAAGTTGGATTCATACAAACAAGAACACTTATCCTGAGTCCCATATATATATATATATATATATATATATATATATATATATATATATATATATATATATATATATATATATATATATATATAAACGAGAAGAAAGGGGGTTAACCGAGGGACCCGATAATTCTTATTCATATAATCAGAAGCCTACAAACACTGACACCAAGTACAACATAGTGGAAATTGCATGTGCTTAATAAATGAAATAAAGTAATGATAAATTAATGAAAATTAAAGTAAATGAAAAAACAACTTGCCGCAGGTGGGAACCGAACCCACAACCTTCGCATGTCGCGCGCGATGCTCTACCAATTGAGCTACCGCGGCGGTGCGATGCTCTACCGATGTTTTTTCATCCACTTTAATTTCCATTAATTTATCATTACTTTATTTCATTTATTAAGCACATGCAATTTCCCCTATGTTGTACTTGGTGTTAGTGTTTGTTGGCTTCTCATTATCTGAATAATAATTATCGGGTCCCTCGGTTAACCCCCTTTCTTCTCGTTATTACTTAACGAGGGTCTCGAATCCGGCAACATTGATGCCTTCAGGTAGCATATGTGGGCTTATTGTCCAGTTGCCTCCACCCGAAAAGATCACGTTCTCGTGACGCCTGCGGCAAAAAAGACGTTCCACGTCCGCCGCCAAGGTCTGTGTGTGGGGGCGCTGGCTAACACTCCCTGGGTTCTACTAGTACACATCAATACCCAAGAAAGTGGATGGGGAAATGCCGCCGCGGTAGCTCAATTGGTAGAGCGTATGCGAAGGTTGTGGGTTCGGTTCCCACCTGCGGCAAGTTGTTTTTTCATCCACTTTAGTTTCCATTAATTTATCATTACTTTATTTCATTTATTATGCACATGCAATTTCCCCTATGTTGTACTTGGTGTCAGTGTTTCTTGGCTTCTCATTATATATATATATATATATATATATATATATATATATATATATATATATATATATATATATATATATATATATATATATATATATATATATATATATATATACCAGAAAAAAAGCAGTTCTGGGTCCGGGTAAATATTCACAGTGAAGTAGACGCGCGTATGAAGCGGTTTATTGACGTTTCGGCCGGGGTCCGGCCTTCATCAGAATACATTGCATGGTGTCACTACAGTTAATATACATGCGCTTATCAACCAAATGAAGATACGTTAACATCAAAAACGAATAAAATGGGCGAACAAAATACATCCGAATCGTTCAAAGGATAGCTGACACGTGTATAGACCGATGGCGATTGCAAATATATATATATATATATATATATATATATATATATATATATATATATATATGGGTGTGTGTGTATGTGTGTCTACATATATATGTGTATACTTGTTTATCGGGGTACCAGGTTTCACCGCCCACCGGATGTTATCGCAGTGCGCAGGACGCGCACGCATGTATCGGAAGTTTATGGTGTGTTATCGATGCTTCCATTTGCAGTCTGTCACCGAACCTTGTGTAATCTGATTGCATGTACGCGCGACGCGAACAGCATGGAACTATGTTGAAGACACGCGGGCTCCAGCGATTACTCTAAAATAGTCGACAACTGATGTATAAACGCCGGCGTGCTTGACCGACTGATCAGATTTTTGACGATCGCCGATTGTGCTGGCGGCTATCGTTGTGATTTAAGTGTAGCCTGTTTTTGTGGGCACAGGTTCGCCGAATTAACGTTAGTTTTGTTTCTCATAGTATTTATACTGTGTTATTTAATGTCGCTAACACGTGACATTTGATGGAGGCGCTTTGCGTTCATGTACCGGACGACCCTACAAAGCCGTGACACAAGCCCGAACGCGGAAGACGACACCGACGTCACCAAGAACCAACAAGGTAGCCGCAGGCTGCCCGGAGCACGCACTTTTGCCTGAGACCACCAGGAAGATCGTCACCCAGTCAACCCCTATGGCAGCCGCAGCGTGCCTAATCGTCCTGCAGGAGCCCAGGGAGGCGCGGACGCTCCGCCGTTCAACGTTTGAGGACCCGGAAACCTGGCTTGAGACTTATGAGAAGGTTGCTGCATTTAACAGCTTGAACAGCGACGACAAACATCGACATGTCTTTTTCACACTGGAAAACGCCGCCAGGACGTAGTTCAAGAATCGAGAAGCCGCCTTAACGACGTGGGACCTGTTCCAAAGCGGCTTCCTACAGACATTGACAAGCGTCGTACGCCGAGAACGAGCTTAAGCATTACTAGAAATCCGAGTGCAGCTGCCTAATGGGACCACCGGGATCTCCACGGAGCAAATGAGCCGTCTATTCCGCCCCGCCAGCCGGAAATGTCCGAGGAGAAGGAATTCCACCTACTCACGCGTAGGGTAAAGCAAGAACTCTTCGCCGGAATGGTACGAAGCCCACCGACGACCATCGATGAGTTACTTCGCGAGCCCGCCAGCATCGAGAAGACACTTGAAATGCGGAACTGGTAATTCAACCGCCACACGAACTCACAAACTACGCCGGAATTCAGTCATTGGACACCGACGACCTGCGCGAGACTATTCATGCGGTCGTGCAGGAGGAGCTACAAAAGCTATTCCCTTTATCACAGCCTCAAGTGGCTTCAATTTCCGACGTCGTACGCGGTAAGCTCCACCAATCACTTGGAGTAGCCCCTGAATCGCCGCAGAGTCAGCCGCAAGCGATGACGTACGCCAATGTAGCCCGCCGTCACGTTCCCCCTCCGAGCCCGCGGCAAGGCCCAGTGACACCACAGTTCTGTCATCCACCACCATCACCGCCAACACGCCAACCTATCGCCCCGCACAGTTTTCCAAGGAAGAAAGACGTCTGTCGCACTCCTGGCCACCGCCCCCTCGGTTACCAGTGCAGAGAAGCGGGTCACGCCTACCGATGGTTCCCGTACTGGGAGATGGGAATGCGTCGGTTCGCCGTTAACGCACCGCGACCGCAGCTTGGCGAACGACCTCGCGATATCGCCGGCTATCTCGCCGCTACTTAGTGGAGCTCTCGACGACTACCCCGTTCGCGATCACCAGGCCACTACCTGTCGCCCCAGCGCCGTCCACACACTGGCCCAGCCAGGGGCCGTTCTGCGAGACCATATCTGGAAAACTAAAAGCAGCAACCGATGGAGGTGGAGTTGCTGTTCGCCAAACTGACGAAGATGACGAAGAGACTCGACGACATAACGACGACACGCCGCCATCCCAACGAACTGTGGAAGCAAAGAATACGCCGACAATAGACGACCTGGCGAAGCCACGTACCAGCCACAGGTCAACGTGATGCAGCTGTGATCTGACGCCAAGACCTAACTTTAACGCAAGACAAAGCACCACCTACCTCGACGTGCTTCTCAACGGCCACGTATTCACCGTCTTAGTGAACACAGAGGCCAATTACTCCGTCATGTGTGGACACATCGCCGCCCAGCTGAAGAAAGTTAAGACTGCATGGGGCGGCCCTCAAATACGAACCGCTGGAGGGCGCGTCATTAAACCGTCTGGAAACTGTACGAAACGCATTACCGTTCATGACCAGACTAACTCTGGCATCTTCGTTTTCCTGCAACAGAGTTCACCAGACGACAATCTCGGTGTGCACTTCCTGAACCAACCCGGCGCAATCATTGATCTTAAGTCAAAATCAATAACTCTGACGAAAAATCAAGCAATACCGCCGGAGAGCTCTCGTAGTCGCCAAGCCTTCAGTGTGCTCGAAGATCACGTGAGCATCCCGCCGCACTCCAGCATTATTAGGCAGTATTAGTTATGCGTCCACTACCACCCACGTACACAGCGCGCGAGGTCGTATGTACCTAGCGAAGCAAGCACGCTTGAAACGGCTATAGATGGCCGGACGATAAAGTTAACAAGGGGACTGCTGACTTGTACGCGCAGGAGCCGGTAGCGTGCTAATCAGCGCCGCCATATGCCCGCTTCTGAAGCTGTGTAGCCAATATCAGCCGCCACGAAGTCAAACCACAAGCCGGAGTCACACCTTCGGCAAGAGCCATATCAAAAAATGCGCTCTCGTGGAGGCGCGAAAACACGCGAGAACGTCCCGCAGAGCTCGCACAGCCTGTAGCGAACGCTGCGCAGCTTTAGAAAAGCTGCGGGCGCACACAAGAAACTGTGCGATCTCCTGGGCACTGCGCATTCACGCTGTCGCATCCGCGGGTTTCCTTCGTACGCAGAAGTGGTGCGGACTCCCAAATAAAACTGTCAATTATTTCCGTCAGAACCGAAACACCCGCTGCCGTAGAAGGGGTAATCGAGGGTGAGGAACGTCCGGTACTTGACCTTCACATTTGATTCGCAAGAGGGATCGCTCGACGGCACGGAGGAAAAACGAAAGCGTTGCTGATAAACTTCAGCCAGAAGTTCAAGCAGTATAACAAAGGCACGACGATCGCGTACATCGACGAAATTCTGGAAAAGAGCAATTCGTTTGTCCTCTCGGATTCTACCGCATCTACCCCCACAACCATCGTTCCATAACCAGACTTCGGCAGAAATCCATGTCTCCTCATGATTAAGCAGCAACAGCTCAGAAGTCTACTTAGACGATACAAAGATTGCTTTTCCACGTCATCCTGGATTCAACAAACACCAGTCGCAAAGCATCGCATAATGACCGTAGAGTGCGCTCAACCACTTCGCCAGAGCCCTTACCGAGTTTGGACGCGATAACGTGAAGCGATTAGGCAACACGTCGGCGAAGTGCTGCGCGTTATTACCCAGCCGTCGAAAAGCCTGTGGGCATCTCCTGTAGTCTTGGTGAAGCACCCGTGTACTTATATTTAGGTGCACGTTAAAGAACCCCAGGTGGACGAAATTTCCGGAGTCCTCCACTACAGCATGCCTGATCATCAGAAAGTGCTTTTGGCACGTGAATCCCCATAGTTTTATTTTTTTAGTTTTGTAGTCTTGGTAAGGAAAAAGAACGGAACCCTACGTTTCTGTGTCGACTACCGTCCACTTAACACGATCACGAAGATGGTATACCTCCACTCACGGATAGACGACGCATTCAATCGGCTCTGCAACGTTAAATATTTCTCGTCGATACATCTTCCGTCTGGCAACTGGCAAATAGATGTCGACGAGAGGGATCGTGAAAACACCACCTTTATCACGCCAGATGGCCTCTACGACTTCAAGGTCATGCCCTTCGGACTGTGCTCGGTGCCTGCAAAGTTCCAGCGCATTATGTACACGATGTTAGCAGTGTTGAAGTGGCAGACCTGTCTTCTTTGCTTGAATTACGTCGCCGTCTTCGCCGAAATTTTGGACGATAGCCTTAGGCAGCTTGCTACAGTGCTAGAGACCATCAATTCATCAGGGCTCACTCTGAAGCCAGAAAAGTGTCGCTTCACTTGCGATGAGCTTCCGTTCCTAGGCCACATAATCAGCAAATTCGGAGTTGGCCCCCACCTGCTGAAGACAGCTGCCATCGCAAAGTTCGCGCAGCGCATTGACAAGAAGGCCCAGCGAAGATTCCTTGGCATGTACGCCTACTACAGGTTATTTGTCCAGGACTTTTCAAGCATCGCTGAGCCGCTGACACATATAACAAAATGTGACATCGAGCTCAAGTGAGAAACACCGTAGGCCGATGCATTTGAAAAACTCAAAGCACGCATACAGTCGCCACCGTTACTTGCGCACTTCGACGCGTACGCTGATAGCGAAATCCACATTAACGCCAGTAGTCTAGGCCTCGGTGCCGCCCTAGTCCAGAGGAAAGACGGACTTGAACGGGTGATAGCTTGCGCTAGCGGGTCCCTGTCAAAAGCGGAAGACAATTATTCTACGATCGAAAAGGAATGCCTCGCCATCGTTTGGGTTACAGCAAAATTTCACCCTTACCTATATGGCAGGCCGTTCAAAGTCGTCAGAGACCATCACGCCTTGTGTTGGCTAGCGAATTCAAAGATCATTCAGGAAGCCTGGTGCGGCGGAGCCTCAGGCTCCAAGAGTACGACATCACTGAATCCTACAAGTCCGGACAAAAACACTCTGATGCCGACTGGATGTCACGCGTCCCCACTGACCCGTCACCGCAAGATCACGAGGATGACGATGCCTTCCTTGGAATAACAGGTGCGGAAGATTTCGCTGAACAGCAACGAGCAGACTCGGAGCTAAGAAGCCTCGACGAGTATTTGGAAAGGTAGACCGACGTTGTGACAAGGGGATTTAGGCGATGATTGTCTTCGTTCTCGCTTCAAAACAACCTACAAGTCAAGAAGAACTTCTCACTAGTCCGCGCCCATTACCTTCTTGTTGTTTCCTAAGCGCTGCGTCCAGAAGTACTGCACGCCCTGCATTACCATCCGACCACTGTGCACCTCGGATTCTTCCGGACGCTATCGAGGATACAGGAAAGGTATCCCACTTAAAAAACACAACAGGAAATTTATCTGTCGTATTTTGAGATGTTGTTCCTGTCGTCCTGTTGGCTGTCATTCTGTCGTCTGTAGAATGACGTCATTTAGTCAAAAGTTCTGTAGTTCTTGATCAATATTCAATTAAAAATTGACAGAGACCTCTCTAAGGTCGTGTAAATTAATTGGTACAAAAAGAAAAATGTAAAAGTAAAAAAGAAAAAAATTCCCCGTCGGGGATTCGAACTTGCGACCTGAGGATCCCAGCCCGGCACTTTACCAATGAATCACTCCAAACTTTTTTTTTCTGTATCACATGAAAAAAAAAAAACTGAAGGTGTATTAGAAAGTGGACACAACTACACACATAAAACTCAGGCAAACACACACATGCATCCAACAAGTGCATCCAGTGTGGCGGAGGTTCCTGCGCAGCGTACACACTTCTTGCATAAGCAGCACTTTCGCGAAAGAACGATTTTGCAGATCGCAGACTTTCGGCATGGCGATCCCACAGTCTACTTCTCCTTAGGCAATATAAACCAAGTACTATGAACATTTCATAGGGAGGACCACCGTAACCTTAAGCGGTAGAAACCTAATTGAATATGGCTAGGTCAACAGTAAGAATCTCTGTCTGCGTTGATGTTTTGATTTGCATGTTAAGAGCCAAGATGTGCTTTCACTGCACCGCGTCAACTGCCGCATCTCTAGAAAAGCAGAAGTGTTGTTACCAGCGACAGGTACATCTTGGAGTGCTAGAACATCGATTTTGCTCTACAATATCCATATTAAATAAGAAAATCAGAAATAAAGAATGGTAACCGAGAACACTGTTACAGTTGTTACTGCTAATTTCCACAGTTGTCCCTCGCTCTTTACATTTTTGATTGCGCATATATTTCGTTTGTTCAATGCGAAATAGCTACATAAACATTCGTCGATGAGTATTCATTCTGACAGCATACTGGCTTCTCCCGGCAGCGTGCACCAATATAATGACACCCGAGCGATACAGCTTTTCACACAACTTTGTGGAACAACCCAAAACTTCTTTTTTGCTTCGCAAAAGCTTGTGCAGTATTTCTGGGAAATTAACTCATAAGTCAGTGTAACAGCACATTTAAGTCCACAGGCCTGTGTGCTACATCTTACCAAATAAAACAAAACGGATACGCAGCCATACCCAAAGATGGCATGATTTTGATCAGCGGCCGATTTTGAGGAGGCCGGTAGGGCGTTCCTGGTGCCTCGTCCTCACGGTACAATTATAACACTTGGCAACGTCGACTTTAATACCATTTCCGATGCTATCAGCGTAGCCGGCTTCAGAGAAGCGCGATTGAATACCGCGGAAGAGAAAAGTACAGTGTACGCCTTCGATGCGAAAGTGACCTACAATTTTAAAGCGTCGCGACGGAAAGCGCTTCTGTCGCGGCGTCAGGAGTTATGTCGCTCCGATAGAAAGTGGCACATTTCTAACGCCATGACAGAAAATGTGTAGTCCCGACAGAGAGTTCCTGTAGCGACGTCAGAATCGCTGTTGCGAGTTCATGAGCTCTTGTTGTCGCCACAGAACGTTTCTGTCGCGACTTCAGAACACTTGCTTTTCGTGAAAGAATGTTTCTGTTGCGACATCATAATTGCTGTCGTAACCTCAGAAATGTCTGCCACAACTACAAAAACCTCAGGGACTTCTGGAGTACAACAGCAATTTCTGTAGTCGCCACAGAAATTTCTGTAGTTGCGACAGGAATTGCTGTTGTCTTTTTCAACTGGAATTACTGGCCACCCTTATCGCAGACGTTGCCCGTTACGTCAAAACAAGCCGAGACTCTCAGCGACAAAAGACACCACAGAGAAGGCCGGCGGGCATACTACAGCCGATCGAGCCTCCTTGCCGACCATTTCAGCAGATTTCCGACGTCAACAACCGGAAATAAATGGATCGTGATGGTGACGGACTACCTCAAGGCTTTGCTGAAGCGAAAGCTTTGCCTAAAGGTAATGCAGCCGAAGTGGCGAAATTCTTCGTCGACAACATCCTGCTGCGACATGGCGTCCAAGAAGTCCTCATCACCTAAAGAGGAACGGCCTTTAAAGCGGAGCTAATCCAAGCCTTTCTGTAGTACAGACAGACAAGGCACAGGGCAC
The DNA here is from genome assembly GCF_038994185.2 of Dermacentor albipictus. Classification (NCBI taxonomy): domain Eukaryota; kingdom Metazoa; phylum Arthropoda; class Arachnida; order Ixodida; family Ixodidae; genus Dermacentor; species Dermacentor albipictus. The sequence continues at coordinate 111,059,553 of NC_091827.1, read as the reverse complement.
TACCTATCACCCACAGACGAATGGTCTAACGGAGCGCCTGAATAAGGCCCTCGCCGACATGCTAGCAACGTACGTCGATGTCGAACACAAGACTTGGGACGCGGTCCTGCCGCACGTAACCTTCGCTTACAACTCGGTGGTGCAACAAACAACACAGATCACACCATTCAAGCAGATTTGCGGCAGGAACCCCACGACAACTCTCAACGACATGCTGCCGCACGTCACCGATGAAGTGAATCTTGACGTTGCCACCTATCTCCAGCGCGCCGAAAAATCCCGATAGCTCGCCCGCCTACGAATCCCGAAGCAGCAGCGTACTCACAGCCGACACTACAACCACCGACTAGGCTACGTCACATACCAGCTAGGTGACCATGTTTGGTTTGGACCCCGATACGCCAATGAGGACTCAGTGAGAAACTATTGCGACGCTATTTCGGACCCCACAAGATCATCCGACGTATTGGCGCACTGGACTGAGGTCGTGCCAGACGGCATTTCGCATTCACAGCGGCGGCGCGCACGATCTGTAGTAGTCCACGTGGTGCATTTTGAGCCATTTTTTGCATGCTGACGAACTTCCTTATTTTGTTGTTTCCTTGCTGTGGGCGTTTTTCTTTATTACTTTCGTTTCTTTGCAGCATCTGGTCGATGCTTTTTAAGAGGGGGGTAGAGACACGTGTATTTGCTTATCTTGATTCCGGGACCACGTTTCACCGCCTAACAAATGTATTCGCACAACACAGGCAGCGCCTGAGTGTATCGGAAGTTTCTGGAATGTTAGCGATGGTTCCATCTGATGTCTGTCACCGAACCTTGTGTAGTCTTATTGCATGCATGCGCGATGCGAATAGTGTAGCACATTGTGGAAGTCACGAAAACCTGCTGATCAGATTTTCCGAGGATTGCTGACTGTGTTCACCGCTATCGTTGTGCTTTGAGTGTTGCCGGTTCTTGTGGGCACAGGTTCGACGAATAAAAGTTCATTTGGTCTTTCACAGTGTGTTTACTGTCTTCTTTAAAATCACTACCACGTGACAATATTTGTAATATTTCGCTAGCAGTTTCGCTTGTTGGTCTGCCCTTGTAAGGGCGATATAGATTATAGCGACAAACTCTCTTCATATAAATGGATTAACTGTGTGGCTGAACTCCGGTGGCCCATACAGCCTTAGGCGCTCGTTTGATATGGTTTGTAAGTCATACTACTCTATTACAAATCAAGGTGCTCTTCGTTTCTGTATAATTTGTTTATGTTAGCCCGAATCTGTTCTGCTCTCTTTTGTTCAACAGCTTACTAATAGATTAAGCCCCGTGTTGCATAGATCCTTACTTATTGTGCAGCGGCCGACCTAAGCATGGTAATTTTGGTTCCTTTACGTACTAGACATGTCTTTCAGGCTGCTCAGTGGCTATAATATTGCTACACGCATGTGGTATTTGATTGTTTGAACGAGGAGCGTGGGCGCCATCATTCGAGGAAAGAGGAGGAAGAACGAACTGGGCTAGCGCTGTGAATCTAACTGGTCAGCGCTGCAACCACTGTTGTAAATATAACCTGTAAAGAGTCACTCGTCTTACTGACTCGTCCTTCGTGTAACATTGTGGTGGAGGTGAAATGTTCCCAGTCCTCGCCACGGATTGCCAAAGCGGCTGCACCATCATATTCTCAGGCATGGCGTCCGATGGAACCACCCCGTCACCACCTACACCTACGGCGCGAACCACAACGTACGTTACGTTTCCTAGCGGCCGTTATCATGGGACAATCTTCACCCAAAATGACGTTGACGTCGACGACTGGCTAAGCATGCATGAGCGTGTTAGCGAAAGTCACCACTTGGACTCTACCATCACGCTTGCCAATGTGATTTTTTATCTGGACGCGACACCACGTGTCTTGTTTCACACCCATGAGGTCGAGTACTCCAGCTGGGACATTTTCAAACAGAGGCTTCGTGACCTATTCGGCAACCCGTCAGGTCAACAACAGGCTGCTTGAAAAGAGCTTACCACACGTGTCCAGTCTTCAACCGAATCGTATGTCTCCTACATACAGAAAGTGCTCCCGCTTTGTCGGAAAGTCGGCGACCGCATGACGAAGGTTGACAAGGTGGGCCATATCCTAAAAGGCATCGTGGACGACGCCTCCAGTTTGCTCGTGTATAGCGATGTTTCTACCATCGAGGCCATCCTCAAAGAATGCCGCCGCTTTTAGGTAGCCAAAAGCCGCTGCATCGTCCCACAGTTTTCCAGGCTCCCAAACACCCCTGCCACGTCCTCTTGCTCCACTGTTACCCCTACACGACCATTTCAATAGAACGCCACGCGTATCATTGCCGTGGGATTGAAGCGGCAAGTCCGGCCCGCGGGATCCACGACCCCCTGACGGTACCTTTGACCAAGCGCCCCCTCCCCCCCCCCCCTATTTCCCTTATTCATGCAGTTGTGCGAGAAAAAATTGCTAACCTCTGCATCCCTACCATGTGCTCTGTCTCCCGACCTGATTTAGCTCCCATTCCCATGTCCACAACCTGTAATGGCAAGTATTTCGCTCTCATACTACGCAATCCTGCTGAATGGTGAGCCCCAGACAACAAACCGATCTTCTTCTCCTGCCACCGCGTTGGTCATGTATCCCGCCACAGCGACACCAGCTGGATGCCACCGTACTGAAGCTCATTCCCTGCTCCTCACCCATACGCTGACGCTCGCCGTTATTCACCTCGCGATCTGTCCCTTACTTCTGAAGCCCCTGACACCCACTCCTCCCTGCGATCGCCGTCGCGTCAACGCCGTCGCTCTCCGTCACCCCAGCCTCGCCGCTTTTCCTCGCCAAACCAACGGACTGAAACTGGGTCACGCAGCTCTTCGTGGGAGTTCTGCATCACATTTGTCCTGTCCAAATCCTCCTGTGCGCTCCTCACCAAAATCAACATAATTGAAGTAGACGTAGATGGTGTTCCCTTGACGGCATTAATTGAAACTGGAGCCCCAGTGTTCATAATGAGCGCTAAGCTATGTAGTCGCCGGCACTGACCAGTGAATATGCACTTGACGCCATTGCCCGCTGAGCCCACGCAGCGGAAATTTATTTATTTATTTATTTAATTATTTATTTATTTATTTATTTATTTATTTATTTATTACTTTTACCATCAGGGGAGTGGAACATACGGGAAAGAAGACACTATACAGCTTTTTGTTCTGTTAAAACAATGTTAGCTAAAAAGATTAGATAAAGGCGGGAAGCAACAAAAATTCAAGCAATTCACCGCTAACAAATATGATTACATACTTGGTGCGTTGGATTGCAATGCACCTGTGTATAAAACATGAAGCTGGGAATAGTGAGCAGTGGACGTAACTGATGCCGGAAGGTGATCCCAGTCCTGTGTGGGGCAGGGTACAAATGATTGATAACATGTTTGCGTTAAGCACGACGCTATTCCCACCTTTTGTGCATGATCGAAACGAGGGGAAATGTATGATGGAGGAAGAATAAGGTCATTGTGTAGGGTGGGGACAGTAGTACATTTTCTGGAAGAGACATAGGCGAGGAAAGATGCGGCGACCGGCGAATCACCCAAGCTGTAGAAATTATTTCATTAAAGTGATACTGGCTGTACGACTATGGTTTACTAGAATAAAGCGGACAGAACCGTGTCGATGGCAGAGGTTAATATAGCTGTGCGGAGGTCCCAGGTGAATGAGATTCACCAGAAGGGTGAATTAACGAGATGTCGATGTTATGGTCGGGGTGAATGGCTCAACAAAACTTTTTGGATCATTACTGAGCACAGTTGGCAAAATATTTTGTTCAAAAGTATTACGAGAACATTTCAGTGTGGAGACATAAGCATTATTCGTTTTCACATGTGCATCCCACAACTGATCGGAGGGAGAATGCTGGCAAGAGCGATAGAGCCGTTCTTTTTTTTTGTTACGAAGTCGTTTTAAATGCGAGTTATAACCAAGTGCTTTTGAATGCAAAGAAATGGTGCGCATAGGTTCCTGCTTGTCAATTATTTCATGTGCTATTGTTGTAAACATATTCCAGTTAGTTTCTGTAGTACGGTTTTCAATATGATCTAAGAAAACGTTAAGAAACGTAGACAGTTCGCTATTAATAGCTTCAAAGTTGGCTTTGCTGTAGTTACGAAGATAATTTTTGACTCTCCGATTTATTGACTGACAATATTTTACTTCAAAACAGAGTGCTAAATGATCGCTAATACCTGGCAGAGTCGATAAATCAGAGACCATATCAGGACAGTTTGTTATTATAAGGTCAAGCGTATTTGCCGTATTGTGCGATAGCCTAATGGTTTCTGAAACAAGCTGATAGAAAGAAAATACCGGGCAATGATTGATAAAATCAAAGCTTTATGATGAAAACGGTTTTAAAGCCGGGAGTTCAGAAGACCAGGATATGTTGGGAAAGTTGAAGTCTCCCAGAAAAAAAAATGAAAACATTAAAATGACGTGCAATAATGGTACCAATGGCTTCATGTAAATGAGCAGTAGAATTTGAACAATTATTGGGCGGGCGATAGCAAACCTGAAACACCAAGCTTTTATGACAGATATGAACGTGCACCCATACATTTTCTAGATCAGTTTCAACATGAATATAGGAAGATGGAATATCTCGCGAGGTAACCAACACAACACCGCCTCCTACACGTTATTCCCGGTCACAGCGATAAATGCTGAAGCTAGCTAGGTACATCATGAAATATTTCGTTGTCAGTAATGTTTGGGTGAAGCCAGGTTTCAGTCAACGCCATGATAACCGAATTGCACGTGTTAACATCTGATTCGAGTGAATCACGCTTATTAAGTACTCTTCTAACTATTGCGAAAGGTACAGACACACTGGGTGCCGCCAACAAACCACCACGTCCCCTCGCGCTTAACTATGATGATGTTTGACCGGTCAAGTTTGGCGCTGAAGGTCGTGATACATTGTTAGTTGAATCGCCAGATATGACCGGGATTAGCTCTTTTATGCTGCTGCCGGCTACGTCCTAAATATAGCGTTTATTGTGAACAATGGGCTTCTTGTGGCGCAGGTGGTAGATCGGTGACCCGGTTAAACTTCTAGTGAATTCAACGAGCTGTCTTCTAGCATGGCGAGTGGCGGCGCAAACGTCTTCAGCAACTGACATTCTATTCTCTTTGAATTTTGGCCGTAATGCCAGCACATTTTCTCTGGTTGCAAAAGAAGTAAACATTATAATAACAAGCCGACATTTTGATGCTGTGTAACGGCCTCAACGGTGTGCACCTTCGATCTCGGATTCTAAGATCCTACTGCCTATTGCGGAGGACAACATGGCAAGCGCTTTCTTCTGGGTTTGTTGGCATGTTTCACGTGCGTCAGGAATACCATGCATAATCAAGGTTTCGCGTCTGGACCAATCTTCTAGATCGTCTATGCGATTCTGGGTTGATGTTTGCTGTGACGTCAGGCCCGTGGCAGTATCCTGCATGGCAGCTATGTGATGACTCATGGAGCTAGACTTGTTGGTTTTACGCTCAAGAGTTTCAATGCGGGTAAACATGTCAATGAGCCTAGTTTCTAACGTGTCTTGTTTAAAGTTGATTGCTTTATTATCGGCTATTGATTTTATATCGGCTATTATTATGGGAGTGGTGCCCACCCTTGACAATTTCCGCACTTGGCAATTTCCGCCGTTGGGCGGGAATTGCCCGTGACCGCTTTCTGAAATCCCCAGAGAGTCAAAGGCGTTTGTACGATCGGCGACACCGAGATGTGCACTTCCCGCTTGGTTCTCTGGTGCTTCTATGGTCTCCATCGTGTAAGGTGGGCCTGTCAGAAAGAACTGCCGTCTCGTTACACAGGCACATGCCGAGTGTTTCGTACCATGACCCCCGTCACCTACGGCATCGCCCCTGACGCCCCATATGCTTCCCAGTCCAGTGATATCGTCCACGCTACGCGACTGATACTGTATCACCCTACCAGTGATGCCATTTAGACGCTACCGGACGTCGCTTCTGCCACCGGGGGATTATGCTGCATGTGGTGGTATTTGATTGTTTCAACGAGGCGCGTGGGCGCCATCACTCGAGAAAAGAGGAGGAAGAACGAACTGAGCTCGCGCTGTAAATCTAACCGGTCAGCGCTGCACCCGCTGTTGTAAATATAGCCTGTAAATACTTGCACGTCTTAGTGACTCGTCCTTTGCGTAACAATATGGACATATTACGGCGAAAGCGACTCTTGGGATTAATCTAGTTCCACACGTGCCTCCATTGCGTTAATCAGATCTGAGTAACACTCCCAGCACTCCGTTTGCAATACACGCCCAAATATACATGAAAGTACAACTGGGAACACTAGCCTAAAAGCAGAACTTCCTAGTGTCCATATGAATTATGTGGGCTGTGCTTCAAGGTTACGGCAAGCTGCTTCGCTTCGAAATTTAATTTTCTGTCTAATAATATATGTACACCCGTGAGCAGAAGTACACACACCAACGAACCTGCGATGAATCTCGTTTTCTGCTCTGTTAGTTAATGGAACTTGAAATTAATGACTGCAGTCCATACTTGGCATTGCGAATTTTCTAGTGCATTCTTCAGTTTCTGTTTTCGCATTGTAATTACGGAGAAATTATGTTCTTTCTGCGCCCCTGTGGTCCGTATACTTTTGCTCACAAGTGTCCATATGATTTAGGCGCAATATTTTCCTTTTTGCAATCCTTCGCCTGACTGAGCTATAGAAACTTCCTGGGAGGCTAAGGGCGGAAAGCATTGGTCGCAATGAAAAACCTAAATTCCTGTTATTGGCCATAGACAAATATTGATAAATGGAATGTGAAAAGTCATTCAATATGGCCTCTCCTTGATGCTTTCTTCTTCACTTCTTTTCTTTTGCATCTAGTCCAATAATTAACCTCAGTAGATTGATTATTAGTAGTAATGGTGCTTCCGCATGTGCAATTTAGGATGTTTTATTTTCGATATACACTCCACTAATACACCCTTTAAAGCTGACAGTGTATCAATATCTGGAAGATGGAGCAGGTATAAATTATTTTTTGGCTATGAACACTACTGCGACAAGAATATACTCGTACAGCGAAGTCCACCATCTAATTTTTGCTTGCCTGATTCTTGCACAAAATATGGCTCCCAACAACTACAGAGAATCGACAAAAACTCAGTGGCCATTCTGTGGATGGATGGAGGAGGGACTTCTTGAAGAAGTGGTAATTTGAAGAATGCACCATAAATCCCTATTATAAATTACTCGTTATAATATTAGGTAGCTATTCCAAAGAATTGATATAAAGAAAAATCATGTATTCAATAAACACTTTGCTTTGTGTATTATCAAAGATTTATTAATATAAGTTTGGGGTCTTACTTCTTTGTATTTTGAGTATTTCAACAACTTTGCTTCTATATGACAATTTTACATATTGTCAAATTGGAAATGTGAATATGCAAATACTTCATTATTCTCACACCATGCTCCCAATTTCTATAGCAACTTCGGGTGCTTATTTGAGAGCGCTCCAGAGATAGTCATCCTCTAGGCGTGGTAAGAAGTAAGGGTGCTGGAACTAGATTACCTTTTTCTTTTTTTTTCTTCCGATTTGAATAATGCGATATCGAACACCCAGAAATGCTCCCACCCGCATTGTCGTAGTATTTCTGAGGTCCGCCCGCATTATTGTCACATCAGCACTATGCGTATTCCACCGATGCATTTTTGCTGGCATTAGCGTGGCCGTTTAGGCATTTTTCACTTTACGTGTCATGATTTGTGTGCCTCATGTTGACACCGAAGGTGCAGCGGTGGCGTAAATGTAGAGCACCCGCCTCACGTGCAAGAAGTCCGTGGTTCGAATCCCGGCGCCGGCAATTTTCCACCAGATTAAAAAAAAACAAAATCCGCGTGTTGATAAAATTGCATAAAACAGGCCTGGAGTGTGGCCTGATTCCGGTTACCAGAACCGGTAAAGCACTACCTCACCAGAGCAGGATTGGCCACCCTGGTGCAGTACTTGGCCCACAACCTCCCATGTGAACACAACAATCGAACCCCGGCCCTCAGCCCCCAGCAGCTGCGAAGCAACTGACCACGGTGGCGGTCAGACCTGCGACGCAGCACAGGGTGCTAAGAATCACTGGCTCCGGACAGGCCGCCATTGGAATATGAACCTGGCAACGTTTAACTCTAGAACGTTATCTAGTGAGGCGAGTCTAGCAGTGCTATTGGAGGAATTAGAGGGCAGTAAATGGGATGTAATAGGGCTCAGTGAAGTTAGGAGGCCAAAAGAAACATATACAGTGCTAAAAAGTGGGCACGTCCTGTGCTACCGGGGCTTAGCGGAGAAAACTAGGAGTCGGATTCCTGATTAATAAGAATATAGCTGGTAACGTACAGGAATTCTATAGCATTAACGAGAGGGTGGCAGGTCTTCTTGTGAAACTTAATAAGAGGTATAAAATGAAGGTTGTACAGGTTGTAGAGGCGTACAGGTTGTACGCCTCTACATCCAGTCATGATGACCAGGAAGTCGAAAGCTTCTATGAAGACGTGGAATCGGCGATAGGCAGAGTGAAAACTAAATACACCATACTAATGGGCGACTTCAGTGCCAAGGTAGGCAAGAAGCAGGCTGGAGACAAAGCAGTAGGGGGAATATGGCATTGGCACTCGGAATAGCAGGGAAGAGTTATTGGTAGAGTTTGCGGAACAGAATATTATGCGGATAATGAATACCATCTTCCGCAAGCGGGACAGCCCAAAGTGCACGTGGAGCAGCCCGTACGGCGAGACTAGAAATGAAATAGATTTCATACTCTGCGCTAACCCTGGCATCATACAAGATGTGGACGTGCTCGGCAAGGTGCGCTGCGGTGACCACAGGATGGTAAGAACTCGAATTAGCCTAGACCTGAGGAGGGAACGGAAGAAACTGGTACATAAGAAGCCGATGAATGAGTTAGCGGTAAGAGGGAAAATAGAAGAATTCCAGATCAAGCTACAGAATAGGTATTCCGCTTTAACTCAGGAAGAGGAGCTTAGTGTTGAAGCGATGAACGACAATCTTGTGGGCATCATTAAGGAGTGTGCAATGGAAGTCGGTGGTAACTCCGTTTGGCAGGATACCAGTAAACTATCGCAGGAGATGAAATATCTGATCAAGTAACGCAAATGTATGAAACCCTCTAACCCTACAGCTATAATAGAACTGACAGAATTTTCGAAGTTAATCAACAAGCGTAAGACAGCTGACATAAGGAAGTATAATATGGATAGAATTGAACATGCTCTCAGGAACGGAGGAAGCCTAAAAACAGTGAAGAAGAAACTAGGAATTGGCAAGAATCAGATGTATGCGCTAAGAGACAAAGCCGGCAATATCATTACTAATAGGGATGAGATAGTTCAAGTGGCTGAGGAGTTCTATAGAGATTTATACAGTACCAGTGGCACCCACGACGATAGCGGAAGAGAAAATAGTCTAGAGGAATTCGAAATCCCACAGGTAACGCCGGAAGAAGTAAAGAAAGCCTTCTTGGGAGATATGCAAAGGGGAAGGCAGCTGGGGAGGATCAGATAACCGCAGATTTGTTGAAGGATGGTGGGCAGATTGTTCTAGAGAAACTGGCCACCCTGTCTACCCAATGCCTCATGACCTCGAGCGTACCGCAATCTTGGAAGAACGCTAACATAATCCTAATTCATAAGAAAGGGGACGCCAAAGACTTGTAAAATTATAGACCGATCAGCTTACTGTCCATTGCATACAAACTATTTACTAAGGTAATCGCAAATAGAATCAGAAACACCTTAGACTTCTGTCAAGCAAAGGACCAGGCAGGATTCCGTAAAGGGTGCTCAACCATAGACCATATTCACACTATCAATCAGGTGATAGAGAAATGTGCGGAATATAACCAACCCTTATATATAGCTTTCATTTATTACGAGAAAGCGTTTGATTCTATAGAAACCTCAGCAGGCATGGAGGCATTGCGGAATCAGTGTGCAGACGAGCCGTATGTAAAAATACTGAAAGATATCTATAGCGGCTCCACAGCCACCGTACACCTCCATAAAGAAAGCAACAGAATCCCAATAAAGAAAGGCGTCAGGCAAGGAGATACGATCTCTCCAATGCTATTCACAGCCTATTTACAGGAGGTATTCAGAGACCTGGATTGGGAAGAATTGGGGATAAAAGTTAATGGAGAATACCTTAGTAACTTGCGATTCGCTGATGATATTGCCTTGCTTAGTAACTCAGGGGACCAATTGCAATGCATGCTCACTGACCTGGAGAGGCAAAGCAGAAGAATGTATCTAAAAATTAATCTCCAGAAAACTAAAGTAATGTTTAACAGTCTCGGAAGAGAACAGCAATTTACAATAGGTAGGGAGGCAATGGAAGTGGTAAGAGAATACATCTGCTTAGGGCAGGTAGTGACGGCGGATCCGGATCATGAGACGGAAATAATCAGAAGGATAAGAATTTGCTGGGGTGCCTTTGGCAGGCATTCTCAGATCATGAACAGCAGGTTGCCATTATCCCTCAAGAGAAAAGTGTATAATAGCTGTGTCTTACCAGTACTCACCTACGGGGCAGAAACCTGGAGGCTTACGAAAAGGGTTCTACTCAAATTGAGAACGACGCTACGAACTGTGGAAAGAAGAATGATAGGTGGACCGTTAAGGGTTAAGAAAAGAGCAGATTGGGTGAGGGAACAAAGGCGAGTTATTGACATCTTAGTTGAAATCAAGAAAAAGAAATGGGCATGGGCAGGACATGTAATGAGCAGGGAAGATCACCGATGGTCATTAAAGGTTACGGACTCGATTGCAAGGGAAGGGAAGCGCAGCAGGGGGTGACAGAAAGTTAGGTGGGCGGATGAGATTAAGTTTGCAGGGACGGCATGATCATAATTAGTACATGACGGGGGTTGTTGGAGAAGTATGGGAGAGGCCTTTGCCCTGCAGTGGGCGTAACCAGGCTGATGATGATGATGATGATGTTTACAACGACCAAGCAGTAACGTGTGAAATTGTTGGTGGCACCTACAGTTTTTCTCGTCAGTCGAGAGACACAGTCAACGTATCCTATCCGAGTGCTGGGAGCTTGTTGTGCTGGCGTACATCTGTCTTGCATGTGAGGACAACTGGAGTGGTTGCTTTCGTTGCCCATCATGTTGGTCTGGCTAGCACCCTCGCTCCCAGTGATGCTATAATTATATGCGATTCGGCAGCCTTCATTCGGGTATCGCCAGAAGTGTTCCCCGAGCGTGACTTTCTTTAATCTCGCTGCTCTGAAAAGTGGTGCTGACGCATGGTTACTCTGACCGAACAATGGAGCGCCTTGCATTGAGACTTGAAGGCATAGATCGATCACTCAAGTTTACCATATTTGGGTTACAATAACATATATTGGGCAATTTCTTTTATTCAACCTGGTTCGACATCCTATTGTTTTGATGCCTTTCGTATAAGAAGTCCTGGCTTAATATTTTAGTTCTCGTTTGTTTTGCGCATTTTGGAGAAGTTGCGTTGTGGTTTAAAACCAAAAGGATATGTTGCGATTTTATGCAGCAAAAAAAAAGGCTTATCTTGATGATAACGCGCGCCATAGTGAGGAACTCCGGAATAATTTTGTCCACATCCGGTTCCATAGTGTTGACACAATGCGCGATACACGGACGCTCTCGCATCTCACGCCCCATCAAAATGCGATCGCACGCCCTCGGGCTTATTAGCACAACGACATAGGCACTATGCTGCCACAGGTGGTGTGCTGTGTCCTGTGGAATAAGGTTTGGGAGTTTGTGTAACAATAATGTTTTTGGTTTCCGTCCTAACTCGTTCGTCTGGCTGTACCTTGCAGCCTATATCTCAAAGCAGTTTCTGTTTTCAAACATACACTAAAAACGTCCAAGCATCTACCTGCTGAGTTCATCAGTCCAAAGTATGCACAGAGAACTATAGTTGTTATGTATACATTCAAAGAGTGTATTTATAATGAGCTGTCAGTCACTTAATGACAGCAAAAAAGCAGAAATACCAGAACTTTTTTTCGTAAATGCACATTTCATAGTTTGCAATTTTAGAGTGCTAGCCGTTAACGTGCATGATTTTGGTGGCCATGTATAGCTGAAGTTATGACGTCAAAGTAGATTACTGCTCACACAATGCCTCCAGTACAACGACAACAATGCCTTACGACAATACTATATGAGCAATAGTGAAACAGGAAGGAAAAATGCAAGCTTCGCAATATCTACTCACCGGTGGGATTCCTACATTTTTCCCCTAAGGAAAACACAAAGCAGTACTGTTAGTTTCATTGGTAGTAATCTTTTGTATAGTAAAAATGGACGACCATTACACTCTATGAAGATGCAAGGGCAGTGAAAGCTGACGACAGACCTCAAACGAGAAGCGAAGGTCTTCACCTTCGCCGCGGGTCACCCCGAAGGTGCAATATTGTGCCAACCCGCGGCGGAGGTGACCCAGCCGTTGAGCACCCGCCATGCGTAGGACGATCCCGAAGTTATTGCAGCTCCGGACCGACCAGGGGAGGAGGTGGACTAGGCGTTTAGCCATCCCCATACGTTAGACGAACCCATGGATAGTGCAACGCCGAGCCTACCCAAGGCAAATGTGAAGCAGGCGTTAAGCACTCCCCATACGTGAACCTATACCGAATATTTCGAAGGGCTCGCTACAGGTTCCTGAGCGCACAGGGGTATGTGGCATTGAGCTTGAAGCGTTTCTGCACTATCATTACAATCGGCCCACCTGAGGATCTTCTTTGGTGAGGGTTGCCGAAAGAACTACGGAAGGTTAGCCATATACCGCTTTCGCTGTATTATTGTTATTATTATTATTATTATTATTATTAATATTATTATCTATTGTTGCCATCTTAGAATCATTGTACATCAGAAGGCAGGCCCGTTAAAGCCAAGGATGTGGCTTGCGTGACTTGACCCGGCATGTCGGCAAACAAAGTTAAAATCGGAACATGTGCTGAAATTAAAAGCTCGTGAAGTTTATCACACAACAATGAAACAGAAGCTCAGCTTAAATCAATGACAAAAAAATACAAGGATCAAGAAAAGAGAAATGTGGTATTATACATATTTTATAGTGCCTTAAACATTTTTTTCAAGGTTCGTTTCGAAGTCGCAGTAAATATATGATCAGGTAGGTCATTGAATATTCTTGTGACGTAAGCATACCTACTTGCTTCACCGAATCTTGTGCTGCAGTGCGGTACTATAAAACGCAATGTTTTCCGCAGTGCACGGGGAGCAATATATTCCTGTTTGAAGTCACGGTTACAGAAATGTTTTACCACAACCGTTTGAATGAACAAAGTTTTAAATGACGGAAGAACCAGATGTATTAACAAGTTGATGTTGTCGGCTGAGGAAGAGTTATAAGCAATGGACTTCAACATATTTTTTAGAATTCTGTCAATTCGACAGTGCCATCGAGATGAGCAAAACCCGAACAATGTAATGCCATAACGTAACACACTCTGTGCTAAGGCGTGCATGATAGTGATTTTTACAGGCATCGGAACAATGGATTTAATGTTAAAAAGCAGCGAGGAAACACTTCTGAGCCTGCCGCAAAGATATGTCATGTGATCATTCCATGAAAGGTCACTGTCAAAGAAAACACCAAGGTATTTAATGGAGTTTACATATTCTACAGCGGCACACTGACACGATTGACAAGTACGACAGTGTAGAAACAAGGGTAAATTTGTAACCGTTGCTTTAGGTGGATTTCTAAAACATAACATTGTTGTTTTTTCTTTGTTTATTGACAAACAGTTGCTAGCAAACAAGGTCAGTGCATCGTACACACTCTCTTGAAGTAACGCAATTGCTTTTGAGTAACAGATATGTTTAGTTGAAGGGACAGTGTCATCTGCATACTGAAATATCATACACTTCGATACAGCTGAGGAAAAATCATTTATAAATATGTTAAAAAAGAAGAGGAGACAATATAGAGCCCTGAGGCACTCCAGCTTTCAAAGGTAGCTTGTTATTGATCAATAACTCGTTGTCTAAAGATATCACCTGCGAGCGGCCGGACAAATAGTTTTTTAGGAACTGTTAAAATGGCCCCCTGAAACCGAGCAGGAATAGTTTTTCAAGCAGGAGTTCGTGGTTCACAGTATCGAATGCTTTAGAAGTATCGAGAAACAAAGCGCATGCAAACAGGTATTTTTTTTCTAAAACTGTGTTTAATTCGTCTGAAAACTCCTCGAGCAGAGCAATGGTGCCTCGTCCCGCGACGAAGCCGAACTGACGACTCGATATAACTGAGAACTTATCCAGAAATGACGTCATAGTTTCTAAGAGAAATTTTCTATTATTTGTGACATGATTGGTAAGATCGACATAGGTCGGTAACTGTCCACAATACCTTTCTTTCCTCCTTTAAATAATGGAGATACAATAGCCGTTTCTAATTCCGCTGACATTGTAGCTGTCTCTAGGAACCCATTAGGTATGACAAGAAGAATACGCGATAGTGCGTTGAAGTTTCGTTGGAGCAAAGATACTGATATACCGTCCATACCAGCTGGTTTATGTCGCCTAAACCCAGTAACTATTCTTGTGAGTGTGTCGAATGTTATCGTCGGTAAGAACGAGGAAGCAGCTATGATTTTTTCTTTTCCGGAGCGGCCAGCTGGCACCGTTGAGTTTACTCCCGAAACGCACGCGAAATGTTGATTGAAGATTGTGGCTTTCTGTGCAAGATCACATGGGAAAGCATCAGCTAGCTTTGAATTGGTAGTGACTTTCCCGCGTAGGTGGTTTATAAGTTACCACGTCTTAGCCGGGTTTCCAACAGAAAATTGAAACTGACGTTGAAAGTAGCGTCGTCTTGCGCATCGTATAAGGGCGACAACTCCTCATGATTCTGTAGCTAGCGCGAAGCTCAGCATTGCTTGGAGTTCGTTTAAGCCGTTTCCACAGCAAGTCTCGGTAGGCGATTGCATTCATTATATCCACGGTAAGCCAGTTATGATTTCTTCTTAGTTTAGTTAGAACAATTTGAGTGCAGGCTTCTTGAAAGCTGCGTATTTTCGAACAAAATTGTTCATAAATAAACACTGGCACTGCGGAAACAATCAGTGAAGACCAGTCGAACCTGCCAATCATGTCATTAAATTTGCGTTCATCAACAAAGGCAACGCGCGTTCGCCTATCTGAGCTAGTTACTTTCCAACGTTGAGGTGTGTTAAAAGGCGCCTGAAGCTAAAACGACAGACAATGAAATAGTGGTCTGCTAAGCGTTGCGTAACCACGCATGAATGCAGATCATGATTAGGCACCCATACGGCGATGTGATCTAAGCAAGAACGCGTTATTCCGCCATTCACAATTTCTTCACGTGTGAAGGTGGTGACCATGCTTTCGAGGCCAAAAGCAGAAAGGGCAGATAAATAATCTGACACGTGAGCTTTGCCTGGGCATAATATGTCAATATTGAAATCACCGATGAGGCAAAACACCTCCTCGTAACTGAACCGCTTCAAAAGAGTCTCTAATTATATTATAAAGCGGCTAACGCTGTTCGCAGGAGGCCGGTAGATCGCTAACAAAGAAAAAGTGGTCTGAAAAAAGCTAACATTTAAACACAGGCATTCCGCATGAGCAAGATCTACATCAATGCAAGATACTGTGTACTTTTCATTAACAAAAACTGCAATGCTACCCCCTCGACGGTTTGAACGAGTGATAAATTCTGCACTGTAACCTTTTATGGCAAAGAACTGTGTGCTTGATTCGGGAATATTTATTTCGGTTAGCAAAAGTACATCTACAAAATTTGTTGCATCTTCTGCAATATGTTTAAACGCATCCCAGTATTTACGTAGACTGCGGATACTTATATTGACCAAAGTAAAATCTCATTCGGAATTCGAACCGAAGCTGTCCTTTAAAGCTCGAAAGCTCCGAAAATCAAGCAAAACAGGCGGATACACATTCATTGGATTTTTTCAACATCCATTTCATTGTTAATGCGAATGAGTGGAGAGACTTCGTTCTTCTTAGCGAAGATTTAGCCTGCTCTCGCCCAAACGAACTTGTACTTGTGTTGCTTGCCTGCGGCCCGGGCAAGCCAGAACAGATGCCGATTTGCCTTGGTTAGATTGTCATTAAAGTAGAGCTTCGGAAGCACTTTGGATTCACAGAGCTGTCGAAGCTTTCCACGAGCTTTGATCCAGTTTTCTTTCATGCTTACCGTTGAGAAACGAACCAAGACTGTGGGGACAGTGTCTGTCTTGCCAGAAAGTCGGTGGACAGCAACGACGTCAGCATCAACAGAAAATTCGGGTAAATCAATTTTGTCAGCCAGATCATGCAGTATTTTCTTCAAATCTTCCTTATCGGCAACCGGCAAACTAGGAATTTCCAAATTTGCCTTTCTGCTGTGCTGTTCAGATTCATTTTGATCGTGCTGCAAGCATTGCAAAATCTCACCCTGAACACGGACAGTCTCCTTTAACTTCTGAATTTCTCTGTCTCTGGTCCTTGCGGCTTCTTCAGACAACTTAAGCTGTTCATGTGTAGTCTCGTACTGCGTTGACAAGAAAGTGACGGTGTCTTCAAGGTCAGAGACGGTCTTTGACATCTTTAATAATTCTGATTTCAGAAGCAACAGCGAGTCAACCTTAGAATGCAGTGCCGGTAGTACTTCTAAGCTTTTCTTTACGTCCTTGATTTCCGCAACAAGAGCTAAAATAGCGTCGTTATGGCCTGCCGCCTTCGATGAATCAGACTGGGATAAAGAAGGTTGCTCTTTGTTCACTCTGCAGGTCTTGCATACCCAACCCTCACGTTTCGCCTGTCCCATAGTGTTAAAGGTATTAGGGGCAATACCCGAGCAAGTCTGTCCGAGATGATATGAATATTTGCATTCACAACACGCCATAATACGCCAATCACTAGGCAGACTTTTTTTGACAGGCAATACAAAGGCTGTCTTCGGACATCGCGACACGTTATAAGAGCAACGCTTGGCAGTCGGCAGCACTTCACATACAATCAGAATCAAAAGATTACAAAGGAAAATATACATGTGGAAGTACCGGCGATCAGTTTAACAGGCCATTGTATCGCTGCCGACTGCGAAGCGGTCTGGGTTGAGTGGGCAATTTATGCTGAAACGCCGGGTCAGCGTTGCCAGAAGAGCAGGATACAGGTGATGAAATCAGCCGAGAAGTGTCGGTAGGCGTCGATGAGCGCACCTCTGCCAATCCAGCGGGAAAAAACTTCAGCAGGCCAAGGGATCTGTGGAAGTACAGGCGACCAGTTTAACAGGCCAATGTATCGCTGCCGACTGCGAAGCGGTCTGGGTTGAGTGGGCGGTTTATGCTAAAACGCCGGGTCAGCGTTGCCGGAAGAGCAGGATCCAGGCGATGAAATCAGCCGAGAAGTGTCGGTAGGCGTCGATGAGCGCACCTCTGCCAATTCAGCGGGAAAAAACTTCAGCAGGCCAAGGGATCTGTGGAAGTACAGGCGATCAGTTTAACAGGCCAATGCATCGCTGTCGAATAATAATAATAATAATAATAATAATAATAATAATAATAATAATAATAATAATAATAATAATAATAATAATAATAATAATAATAATAATAATAATAATAATAAAAATAATATCATAAATCCACTCACGTCACAGTTATTACATATGCAGCGCGCATAAGCAACGTAGCTTGTGTAAATGGCTCGGCAATAGGTTGGTACTTGTAGTGCTAATACGTGTACACAACGGATGACGAAAACACTAAAAATCAAATGAAAGAATATTGAAACACAAAACGAAATTGCGTGATGTGATATTTAAAAGGCAGCCACATACAATGCCTATAAAGCATAATAAAAGAAGGACATTGACATAAAAGATAACTTCGCGATCTGTTTCCACGCACAGGTTTCGATAAGTAAGGACATGTGAAAATGGTACGTATTATATAGGGGTCTTGTGAATGCGCTCTGTCATTCCATACGTGCTTACGAAATCTTGGAGAAAAGGCTTACCAAATATAGGCATTAAATATCACACGTGTCCTTAGCAAAAATTTCATTCTAATTCATTCTAAGAACTTTATTCTAATTATGAAAATTAGTTGAAATATAGATAGCGCGAGCTCCCTTGTCATAGATTGGGTACGCATGAAGCACAGCGCGTTACAGCGAAGTTTATGGCTAGGATGCCGGGATTCTTTTGCGGCCATCGAGAGAAAACTACCATCATCAATGGCTCATACTGTAAGCAATGGTTCATACCCTCGTAAGGCAGCGGCTAAAAGCACTCAAGAAAGTGAACCGAACAGTGCACTGATCCTATAGAATTACTCAGACAACATACTCAACAGCATATATTCCAATAAAGAACAAGCTAAAAACAAGCATACGAACGACATAATTTACGATTAGGCGCTGGTGATAGTAATGCAAAGCACAGACCGGTCTCTACATAGGCCTCCTGATAACGATTAATATTGCGCAAACTGCCGCAGTGTCGCCAGCTTGCGACGGGGGTTGTGACGTCCCTAACCTTTCGTATATAAAATTATCAGCCTAGCAACTAGTTCTAATGTTTTTGTAACACTGCTATGGGCGGCGGCATGCTGTCAAGATTAACACCATTCCCATTTCCACAATTTCTCTCATATAACACAACTACCACTACTGCAATGCCATAAAGCATTGCATACCCCCCTCAGCAGCAGTAGTGTTGCTTTTCAACAGCTTGTAGGGCAAGGGCAAGGATGAAGAACTTTGCAAGGCAAGGATGAAGAGCTTTTTTTTCTACCTGACCTAACCGCAAGATTTGACGTTCAAATTTTTGAATTGGTCGAAAAGCAACTTTTACACACGGTGCCAACTAGAATTTGTTGCTCCACAAACAATATATTCGACGGGTAAATGCTCAACAACCCATCCTGCCAATGATAGAGTGTGCCATGTGTGCAGCTAAAGCAATATTTTTTTTAGAATATGGATAAATACATTAGTCCTACTAGAATAAGCGAAGCCCTAAATTACTGTTTTGTACCATATGATCGATTCACCAAGTGATTTGTAAGCCATTTTTCGGGCGTTTCTATCGCACAAATTGTATGGGTATACAAACGCGCGCATTCACCACATAAAGGCCTTACAAGCTCTTCAATGTGTACATTCCGTGAAAATGTATTGGCGAAGTGTAGACACAGATATCTTGTGTTTCTTTTGAGTTACCGGCGCACATGAGCATGCATCGAAGTGATCGCAATCAAAACGTATCCTGTTAGTCTTCATTTTACTAATGAACACCTTGTTGTCAACGCATCAGTTAAATAATTTAAATGCGTCATACCGTACTACTCGAAGAGCTTCGTTAAAAAAATTCCTCCATATAAACAAAGCTGTGTCATCAGCCTATAATTTTTTATTTGTTTAAGTGGTAAGCACCGATGGTCATTCATATAAAGGTTAAAGAGGTGTTGTCCCAAAATATCATTGTGGCACACCTCATTTACTACACAACAAAAAGGTATAGGACTGCGCTACATGGACACTTCGCTGTCTACCTGTTAAATAATGAAAAATAAATTAGTAATTGGGGCCTGTGAAACCACAGCAGTTTAGTTTTGAGAGTAACACTTCACGATATATTGTGTCAAATGCACTTTGTGTGCCAACGAAGAGTCAAAAATGCATTGTATTTATCAAATTTGTTACAGATGTGGACATTACATCTTCCAACTGGCCAGTACTTCTCTGTAAAGAGCGAAAACCAAATTGATTGGTTCATCAGGCTGAACTTCTCACAGGATAGAGCAGAATGAACATGGATCATTTTTACAATGTGCTGTTCAAAGACGAAAGAATACGTACTAGCGGGTAATCGTCGTAGAATGTTTGACATCCTTCTTTTATAAAGTGGTCTGGCAATGCTAACTTTCATGACTTCATAATTCTGGGAGCTTTTAATGGTTTTATTTAAGATCTAAGCCAGTGTTATTTTGAGGCCACCAAAATTCGCTGGTTTGTCTCACATCCTAATTTTTATCAAAACCTTGTTATTTCATTAGGGTCATAGATCGCATTCTATCCCACAATTCAGTTTCATGAGGCGTCGAAAGAAAAACATTTAACGCTAAAGATGTATTACTGCTTCGGAGATTTGCAGGTGTGAACCCATTTGTGGTGTTCTTTGTTTACTCAGCAAAGTGGTTTTTCAAACAATTTGTGACCTGCTAAGTGGGTGACTGGAGAAATGAGTCCGTAATAGCGTCGTCTGTACTCTTGTTTGTAGGTCTGCCTATGATAGAGTAGGTCAAGTTCCGTATTTTCTCAATCTAACGATTGGAAGCTGAAAACTTGCCTGTGTGATAGCGCGTCCTAGCTTGTGCTATTTTAACCTTCAGTTTGTTGCTCAATTGCTTATATTCTTCTCATGCAAGAGTGTTCCTGTGTTTATCCTCAGATTTTTAGACGTTTACTTTTTCTGCAGCAAGGTTTCATTATTTTGTTTTCGTTCAGCGGGCTCTTTAATTTCTGCTTTCACGCTTCATTTTCATTGTGAGAAATGGTATACCTCCGTAAAGGCCTCTGCAAACTGTTTGTATGCCTTTAGATAGCTTTGCTATGATGCGGAATTTCCTTTAGCTGATACACGTTCACCTATTTCACCAGAATTCATATACTCACCTAGTTTCAAAAAGTGTTAACATTCCTTCTGAAAACGGTGTTCTATTCCCGCAGCTCTCAATATAACAGTGGCAGTTTGATTATGGTGCAATACTTTCTTGAGCAAGGATATTTCTTATGGGAACAGCTGCGCTGGTAGAAATTATCGAATAATATTAAATAACTAAAATTGAACGCGTATTTTATTGAAAGCCACCGCGGATAACATGTTGACTTGGTGATATACACCAATGCTTCCACCATCGAAGCCATAATCAAAGAATGCCACCGCTTCGAGCAGCCCAAGAGCCGCGGAGTACCTTCTCAGTTTTCCCGTCTCCATAATGCTGCTGCGATGTTATACTGCGCCTATTTGTTCAGTTCACTTATTTAGCCGCAAATTTTTAGCGTAGTCATAATTTGCATGGTTTTAAAGATACAATCAGGAACATCCCTTCCTGAATGAGGAAAAAAACTGTAAGCAGGAAGTGGTCAATTATTTAAAAAAAAACAGTGATAGTACCTGTATTATGGCTCAAAGTTATTGGGCATCATTACTTACTATTGTAAAGAGCCCGCGAAAAATAAAAATAAATCGCACTAAACCGTTCGAGCCCAGCGATGGTATTGCTCCGAAAACTATTGTGAATACAGGGAAAACAACTTTTTTTGAAGACAACCTATATTGTTTTTCATAAAAGGGAATGATGCCGGAATTTCACCGCGGACACAAGACTATAAACACGACTTTCAGGAAGATTTTCAAGGCTCTTGAAAGGCATAAAGTAGGAAAAAACATACACTTCATAATGCAGACGGACACCTCTTTTCGTGTAGATACAGATCATTACAAAGCAATTCCTAACGTTGCTTTATAAAAACAACGTAATGGAATAAATGAAAAGTTGACTTTTGTTAACTTTAACTTCTTTCTCTCCCGAAGTCAACGCAAGATACTAATGGTGTATGACCCTTCCCCCCCAAGTACAAACTTATTACTAATATTTTTCAAGATTAGGCTTATCCACTGTGAACGACAAATAATCTGAGCGCTTATATCACCATGTCATATTGAAAACAATGTTGTATAGAAACAGCATGGGTAAAGTACTGTTGAAAATACATCAAGGATTGAAATATAAATAGCGGAGACTACCAGCTATTTATTGCGAGATGAGACAGTAAGTAAATACATAGATGGATCTGGGGTGACTTCAAATATCCCTCGGGGCCCCGTGCTTTGTCCAGTTCTCTTTTTGTGGTAGGTAAGTGTTTTTTAGGACACGATTTCTCCTAATATTACGGTACCTTTATTAGCGGACGATTGTTTCATTTACTAGGGATTTAGCGGCTACCGGGACCAAATTTCTCTAAATTGTGCGCTGCAGGTTGTCGCATCCTGGTGCACAGAAAGCAAAATGAACATAGAATTCAGCAAGACAATGCATGCGGCTGACTAACTGAACTAAAAACATGGTAGCATTTGATTATGATACTGATGTAGACCATTTAACAAAAGTTAACTCTTTTAAATGCTTTGGCGTAACAATATCTGAATATACAAACTAGAAAACGCACAGTAAGGACAATTAAAGGAAGGAAACTAAATCCTATTCTGAAGGTGAAGTTAACCGCGTATGAAGTCTTGTGCGTCCCTCGTTACATTAGGCGAGCGCTATATGAGATCCCCACCAAAGATGTCTTGTTGACAAGCTTGAAAAGTCCAGAGAACGGCGCCTTGATACATACTATCGTGATACGGACACATATTCTGTCACTAATGTGTTAAATTATCTTAAACATTCTAAGCTTGCTGAGCATAGAAGAACTGCGAGATTATAATCCTGGTATCAATTATACCGTAACTCTTTTATTGTGAATGCTGTTCTTTACCTAGATCTACCGTTCTTCTCGAACCTTAAGAAGTTTCCATATAGATCAATTGTGACCAATCACAGTGGGATAAAAAGTGATTTAAATATTCATTAGTACCTAAAAGAAATGTAGAATAAAATTTCTTACCCCCGAATTCCTTCATTCCGCCTCATTAAAACAATTTCAAGTGTTGCTTTCATCTCATTTCCGTAGCGGCAATTAATGTTTTAGAGATATCTCGTACTGCTGATTTACATCAAGTTGGGACACTGTTTCCTTGTTTTCGATTATTTTCTGAGCAATATGCATGTGAATCCTTGGCTGCTTTTGATGTTTTTTTCCTCTGTCTTTTGCATCCTCAGTGGTGTCACATATGATTTGTTCTTTGGCCTATTGTGGGCTATATTCCTATTTTGACAGCTATATCTGCTTATGATTGCTATAATTTTTTGTTCGGCCAAACACTGCCTCTTTTTCATGTATTGTATTATGTATTAGTGTTTATTTTATCCGCCCTGCAACGAGCCTAGGTCCAGAGGACTAATAAATAGACAATAAATGTTGCCAATCTAATCCCATGTTCCCTCCCCCAGAAAGCGGAGAAATCCTATATATTCGTTTTGCCACTTGTGCAACAGAAAGCGCACACACTTAGTTTCCTCTACCAAGGGGCAAAGTTACGTAAGCCAGCGATAAGCAATACTATACGGCCATAAAAGTAACAACAGCACATACAGCCAAAAAAAGAAAAAAATCGGTGGTAGAGCTAACAACAAGCAAGCACCAAATACCATACAAAAGAAAAAGCAGGTGGCCATAAAACCAATATACAGACGTGCGATAAAAATATTACAAGATGCTGATAAATATAAACATAGAAAAAGGCAGCTTCGATGTCTTAAAGTAAAATGCCACTGAGTTTGTGCTGGTCTTCTATGAACCTGTTTGATACCAATTTCGTTAACTGGGTACGGGCTACTAGTAAAGTGTTTTTCTTCATAAAAGCAGTTCGACGACAGTCCTGGTAACTGTGTATGTGAGGCAAGGAAGGGGCATTTCTACAATGACGAAAAAGACCCCTAAGTTTATCCCATGCATAGCGGAATCGAACCTAAGTTACAATCGTTCCTCAAGTGCAGCTTGCCGACAGTTTAGAAGGGGTGCTCCACAAATGCACCGGGCATGTGCCCCTTTTCGATGAGCGTTTCTCACGCCAATATGTTAGCAAGCTGCGCCATGAATCCACTGTGTAGGCGACCGCCTTGAGAAATTTGGGGTACAGTGTATGTGAAACTGGGTGTGCTGCAATTGAGGAAACACGTCACAGCCTTCGCAGGTGAAGGCAGGTCTCGCTTCTCCTTTGGAACGCCTGGTGCGGAGACCTCGAAAGCACCACTACATGGCGCAGCTTGTCCATAAAAAAGATTTGTTTCTGAGCGTTCGCACACTCTAGCATTCCATGCATTTCGGAGGCATTGTGGTGGGGCCGCTTGTTGCCGTCGAGTGCTTTTAGAAGTCACACTGTAGTACACGCCTCGTAGCTCTTGTAGACTATGGCAATACGTTGCCTTGCTGTATTGATTCACTTTAAACGCATTGGCGTCGAAAGTCATCGGGAGATGGCTGTTGCCTAATTTTAGTCAGGTGCGCCATCTGAGACCAACTGGACCAATGTAGGTACAAGGGAAATGGATGTAACCGATTGATGTGAGCTGTGACTAACAAGCTGCTTCCAGGGCCTCCTGTACGTTTCGTTGCCACTGCGCCCAAGAAGCGAAACCTGGCGGTGCTAAGCTAAAATGAAGAGCTGTTTTGCGACAAATAATGCTTGAGGACGAGTCCCTAGAAGCCGTGCGAAATAATTTCGAGACGGAACACATGTTCTCAAGGAAGTGCAGAATGTGTCATTAAATTTACTAAAAGAAAAAAAGTTGTACGGTCTCTGCAAGACAACTGCGAAAATTCATCAATAATTTTTCACTTGCAAGACGTACAAACTCTGCAACCAGCTACTCCTTATCTTGTCCAAAAAAAGGCACAAGGCAAAGCATGATTTCGCACATCTAGCAGGGCACACAAAGTTGCCTTGTTGACAATGATCGTTTGTTCGTGCAAAACTCACTGTCAAATATTACGACGCTGATGGAAGGAATGCCATCTGGCTCAAGAGCATGTTCAATTGGTGTAGGCGATCTAGTATATTCAATTCCGCAGTATATTTTTATAGCGATAGCAATTACATAGGCACTGCAGGCAAATTTTTTCCATCGACCTGACCATGATGATCCCACAACGTCCACGACCAATAACAACGTCACCGCACGCCATGTTGCTGTGTGCACAGGTGAAACCACACAGGGAGCCGAACTTCGTGGCTCAATCTGGGACGCGCGATGGCGAAAACGCAGGGAGGGGTCACGCGAAAGGCCTTGCGAGGTAGGGAGGGAGGGAGAGAGTGGGGTGGCCTTGTGCTCCGGGAGCGCTGAGTATTTGGTTAGCGGCGCAAGGGGAACTGACGATCGCGGATCAATCTCGTGCGTGATAGGGAGCAACGGGGTGGCTTCTACTACGCCAGCAACGGCGTAGTTTGCGCGATTGCGCACCTGTATTAACAGCGATCTACAGGAGGCCCCTGTGTTCCCTGTTCTGGGCGCTCAGTTTGCGTTGCAGAGATAGAAAGCACAAGGTCATTGCCGCGCTTGCTCACGCCAGGGCTTGACAACGAGCATCCATGGTGATTCAGTGTGGTGTGTTCATGTTTTCCTGTGCGCGCTGGCACCAAGCTTGCTAATTCAGTTAGTGGGCAAGTACTTCCAAGTTCATACTGCCGATAAAAGTACTATCTTTACTTCGAACAGCTCTCTACTAATTTGATATCGTATTTGATTCCTCGCCGTTTGGGCGAAACTGCAAATCGAGCTCGAAATAACGTGAGCTCTTGTCTTGCAACAGTCCTAAGCGATATCTTTTGGAAGTCTTCGACAAGCGCTCGATCAAGACTTGTCGCATTTGAATGTCATGAGTGCTTTCGTGTGTGTTGACAACTACTAGGAGGTGCAGCCTATCATATCGGATGACAGAGTGCAGGGTGATATGGCAAGTGTTTTTAATACAAAAATGCAGCTTTTGAATTCTAGTCGTCATTTCGCTGAGAAACATATCTTCTGGAGCCAACACCTAAGAAACGCATGTTGCCATATGAAAGTACAAATTCGATTCACATAAGCGGGTAAGTAATAATATCCAGCGTAGCAGACTTTGAAAATTGTGCGTACTAAATGCAGAGAAGCTTCAAAGAAGCTTCAAAGCCTAGGTGGATCAACTGCGTGCCCTCCGCATGTAAGAGTCTACGGCGAAAATACAAAGACTGCAACCTTAAGGTGAAAGAATGATATAACTAGTGAAGAAACGTTATCGCGTACACGCCTAAAGTCTCCTATAAAGCAGAGATTGCAAGCAGGTATTGGTTGAAAGTCCTGTCGTTCACTGTTTTCAAGTTAACAAAAATATGCTCAGATATGCCCAAACAAAAGTAGACGCTATGTTCAAAGAGGTGTGCAAATCATTTCACAGATTGTGCCTCGGGTGCTGTTTACCGCATTCTATTAGCTTGGTGGAAAATTCAAATATTACAAAATTGTCGCTGTATTAAGGTTCGAACATGGGCGTACAGTCTGGCCTTAAGAACTAACCGTGGAGCGGCGTATTAGTCTTCAATTGGGAGGCGGAGTGGATCTGCACGTGTTGCACGCACTTACAGCAATTAGGGTCTTGGCAAGAGCACGTGATGTGGCAGAGAAAAATTATTGCAGCTTTTATGAAAGGCCGAAATATTTATAAGTGCGCATGCACTCCTTAAGTTTTATTTCAGGACAGGAAGGTTGCTTTTCTCGATATTTACACATGCGATTGCTGCACCTTCTGAATCCTCCCTCTGCATCTTAATTTCATCAATATCTGGTTTTTGTTTCTGGGTCCCTTTTTTCCTATCTTTATCACCGCATTCTGTTCGTTAGGATCTATTGGGTATCGTTCCTCTTTTTGACAATTTTTTGTTTCTTACGACCATGTAATGAGCCTTCCCCTGTCCACCTCAGTTTGCAATTGACGAAGACAAAAAGTGTGCACGTCTCACATTTCAATGACGTCAAAATGATTACGTACTTTTTTGTGTGTGGGTTTCTAGGTAGCGCATTTAATTGCGTTCCTTATACGGTGGCTTCATCTCGCTTCATGTAATGAAGTGTTAGTAGTCCACGCCCTGTCCTGTCTTCATTTTCACTTTTTTATGTATTTTTACACCTAAAACAGTCTTCATTGTGCTCTTTGAAGACAGTTTTTGTGTATATAACGTAGATATCTTCAATAAAAAAAAACAAGAACGAAACGAAGAAAAGCTAAAACTCTTGCAGCAAGAGTATTCACTTACACGATTCATCCATTCCGGGCACTAAACAAAAAGGAATGAAATGATATTAGTTTGGTAAATATAATTTAACTACAGACATATATACATTGAGATCACTAGCCACCATTGTATTAAGCAAGTTACACTTCCCGCTGAACGTTGTTCCATGTCGAAACAATTGAAAATAATTAGAGTGAGCTTTGTTTTAAGCAGGAGGTCATCGTGCCATGGTCGTTTACTTCAAAAAGTACAGGCGTCTTGAGGTTTCTGATGGTGAACTAGCCAGAACGTCAGTGCAATATACTGAGCTAATTCAACGTACATCGTACTCTTTTTCTCTATTTTACTACCGAGACCAGCGTGATTTGCTGAGCCACAACTTTCTCTCTCTCTCTCTCTCTCTCTCTCTATATATATATATATATATATATATATATAGAGAGAGAGAGAGAGAGAGAGAGAGAGAAAGTTGTGGCTCAGCAAATCACGCTGGTCTCGGTAGGAAAATAGAGAAAAAGAGTACGATGTACGTTGAATTAGCTCAGTATATTGCACTGACGTTCTGGCTAGTTCACCATCAGAAACCTCAAGACGCCTGTGCTTTTTGAAGTAAACGGCCATGGCACGATGACCTCTTGCTATATATATATTCCAGAGAGACGACGACGACGAGTGGTTGGAAGCCATGTGCCTGTGTTGCCGAAGCTCTGGGTCCTCTCCCTGTGGTGCTCTGCTAACTGAGCGTTTTATCCATTAAAATATAACCCATCTTGACAATTGGTGGACGTGCTGGGCCCTTCCCAAACCTGGAACTCCGCAGCGGTGCGCTCTCTACGGTTTCTTCCGTGCCTCAGGACGGCGCGCAGCCCGATCTTACCCTGGTATTGCCAGTCGTCTGCTCTGGTGCTCTACGCCAACGAGATCCTCCGGTCTTCAGCGGCAATGACGACCATGACGTGGACGATTAGCTCCAGTCGCTGAGCCAATTGAGCCCTTAGGAACGTATAGCATTCGTGTCGCCATACAAGACAGTTTACACCACATTGAGTTCCTTGTTCTTCACCGCTGCTCCCATGCCATCATTATAGGATGGGACTTCCTCTCATCTCATGGTGCTGTTATTGATTGCGCCCGTGCAGTACTTGCGCTGAGTCCATATTACGGCAATCCTTCTGAGGATTTGCCTCCGCCTTCTGCTCGGGTGTTCGTCGCCCCCGACGCTGATATCCCTCCTTTCTCCGCTGCCCTTGTACCCGTTTCCTGTGCCACTTTCTCCGGTTCCCCAGTTCTATTCACGCATCTCAACGTGCTGCACGCCGTCATCAATTCTTGCTTCCTTTTTCCCTCCTTCCCTTACGCCAGGGCTCCAGCACAATTTACGTTTCGAATCCGCTTTCCTGTCCATCAAGCTTACGTCGTTGTGATTGCCTCGGCTTTGCTCACGCATTCGGCACGAACTCTGCGTAGGATGTACCTGATGACTCGACTCCTGTTCGCGTTCACGCCATGGCTCTCCCTATCTCTGCACCTGCGCCTGCATGAGACCAAATCTTTGCCCCATTTATTGATCCTAACCTCACTCCGATTCAGCGCACGCAGATCGTCACCCTCCTTAACCGATTTCGTATTTCTTTCAACCTCGAAAAACGATGTTTAGGGCGTACCTCCACAGTCGTTCATCACATCGACACCGGCAGGCACGTGGATCTACGCCAACGCCCATACCGTGTGTCCGCGACGGAACGCCGTGTCATCGATGAGCCCGTAGGAGACACGCTTGGACGCGGCGTGATACAGCCATCACACAGTCCATGGGCTTCTCCGGTAGTGCTGGTCGAAAAGAAAGATGGGACCATTCATTTTTGTGTGGACTATCGACGACTAAACAAGATAACCCGGAAATATGTCTATCCTCTTTCCCGTATCGACCACCCGCTGGACTGCCTCCAAGGAGGCGCTGAATTATTTTCGTCCTTAGACTTACGATCCGGTTATTGCCAGGTCCCGGTGGCTGACGCAGATCGCCCGAAAACAGCATTTGTTACGCCTGACTGAATATATGAATTTACCGTAATGCCCTTTGGTCTCTGTAATGCGCCTGCGACGTTTGAAAGAGTTAATGACTGATATCCTCCGGGGCCTCAAATAGCAGACATGGCTTTGTTATCTCGATGACATTGTCATCGTTTCACCGGGCTTTTCTTCTCCCCTGTTCCGACTCAAACGCGTGCTTACTTGTCTTGCGGAAAGAAGTGTCGCTTCACCGCACGGCAGCTAGTCATCCTTGGTCACGTCGTTTCCAAAGATGGTCTGCTCCCAGATCTAACCAAACTCCAAGCCGTTGCCAAATTCCCGCGACCAAATGCAACAAAAGAACTCCGCAGCTTCATCGGATAATGCTCCTATTTTCGTCGTTTCATGCGCAATTTCGTCACCATAATAGCACCTTTGACGCAGCTTCTCGCGGGTAACCATGACCTCCTTGGCCTGGCCGCCAGTTTTCGATGCCGCATCACGACGCTGCGCCGTCTTCGAACCTCACACCCCATACTCCGACATTTCGACCCAAGCGCACCGACAGAAAACACAGGGATGCAAGTGGAGCTGTTCGTAGCACAACGAAAGACTGGCTTCAATGAATACATTGTTGCCTACGCTAGCCGCGTTCTCACTAAAGCGGAAGCAAACTATTCCGTTACAGAATAAGAATGCCTGGCTATCATTTCGGTCATAACTAAGTTTCGTCCTTACCTCCACGGTCACAAGTTCGACGTCATCACGGACCACCATGCACTCTGCTGACTGTCGTCCTTGACAGATCTTTTAGGCTGCCTCGCTCGATGGGCACTTCGCCTCCAATATTGTGATATTCGAGTGCTGTACCACTCTGGCCGTAAACATTAAGACACGGATGCCTTGTCTCGCTTACCAGTGTCAGGCCATCCCAATCATCGCAAAGTACAAATATGCGAGTCCTCCCTCACCTCCACGGACATGCTTTCGTAGCAGCTGAAGGATCCTTGGATTCTTCCTCTTCTGGCTTTTTCTGTCAGACTCATCAGCGCCTTCTACTGACCGTACATTGCGTCGCCAAGCACATCACTCTGCTGTTCGTTACGGGCTCCTATACCACCGTAATTACTTCTCGGACGGGCGCAAATAGTTACTCGTGGTTCCTCGGCACCTACGTTCGGACATATGAGCAGCGTTTCACGATGACCCGCAATGCGCACATCCAGGATTACTAAAGACATACGCGCGCCTGCGAATTTGTTATTACTGGCAAGGGATGTACCGATTTGCCTGCCAATATGTCCGCTCCTGCCTCGATTGCCAACGCCGAAAGCATACCCCACATGTCTTAGTTGCTCCACTGCTACCATTGCCTTCTCCAGGAAGGGCCTTTGACTGGGTCGGAGTTGATATTTATGGGCCCCTTCCGACTACTTCAGGTGGCAACCGCTGGGTGATAGTGGCGAGAGACCATCTCACACGCTACGCCGAAACTTCGCCTCTGCCCAACGCATCTGCGCGGGATGTTGTATGGTTCCTTCTGCGTAACATCATACTTCGCCATGAAGCCCCCAGAGAGTTGCTGAGTGACAGAGGCCGCGTCTATCTGTCTGACGTTATAGAAGCCCTGCTCCAGGAATGCAACGTAATTCACCGAACTACTTCTGCAGACCACCCCCAAACTAATGGCGTGACTGAGCGCTGTAACCACACTCTTGGCGAAATGTTTGCCATGTACTACGTCGCATCTGACCAAACTAATTGATACCGAATTCTACCCTTCGATACGTACGCTTATAATATCGCCACACGGACCACTACATGATTTTCCCTGTTCGTTCTTCTTTACGGACGCGAGCCTTCCTGCACAATGGACACCATCCTTCCCTATAGCCCCGACACAACGGAGGCTACTACCCTGTCCGACGCTGCTGCACACGCAGAAGAGTGCCGAAAGCTGGCCCGCACATTTACTTCGGAAGATCAGCAGCGGCAGCAGCACCTTCGGGATATTCCCTCTTCTCCAGCACCCTATGCCCCTGACTCACTAGTCTGGCTTTGGGTTCCAGCTACCAGCCCTGCACTTTCACCCAAGCTTGTGTCCAAGTATCAGGGTCCCTACCGCGTCGTCAGTGAAACGTCTTCAGTGAAATATTTGGTAGAACCCCTTAACTCGCCTTCCGATAAGCCCCATCGAGGGCGCGAAATCGTGCAAGCTCAGCGGCTCAAGCCGTACTTTGATCCACCTGTGCTATCTTGCCCGTAGGTTGCCGAGACGGCTCTGCTTCTCCAGAGAGGCAATTGTACTGGAGAAGAACGAGCAGCAGGCACTGCTTCGAGAAAGACGACGAGGATGAGTGGGTGGAAGCCTTGTGCCTGTGTTTCCGAAGCTCCGTGACCCCTCGCTGCGGTGCTCTGCTATCTGAGCGTTTTATCCACATTGAACTATAACGCCTCTTGACTATATATATATATATATATATATATATATATATATATATATATATATATATATATATATATATATATATATATATATATATATATATATATATATATTTACATATACATATATACTGTCACAACTCCGTGCAATATAGACTAGATCGGCTACCTTCCTTCTCGCCATTTATTCCTTCTTTCGATTCCCTTCTCTCCCCCAGGTACCTGAGCGCAGATTCTGTCTCGTCCTTTACTTCTTCAACCGCCTAAGCATGTGTCACTTCTACCTCCCTTGTATTTGAAAAGGTTTCCTATATATGCTAATTCTTTGGCGCCATTGGGGCTAACATGCCTACCAGTCTTTAAATGTCCTTTTTGGCTGCCTGTTTTGAAAACAGATCCCCGTGGTATATGAGCCCTCGTTCGACAACTCTTTTCTCAAAAGCAATAATTGTACCGCCTCTTGCATGGGTATCGCTATTTTGTTTTTTATCATAGAACCATTTCATCCTTTTGCGATACCAAATTTGGCTCTCTTTACTTCTTCTCTGTTCGTTCAGTTGTATCATTGCTTCAATTCATAATAAGGTTCAACTGATAAATAGGTTGGGTACCCAAAAGCACCTTAGACCAGTGCACATCCGAGATCTGTGGTATATATGGTCTATGATGAGTTACCACCACATCCAGGCAATCCTCCTGGGCAGTCTAGATAAGTACGTACGTACTGTTTGGTGCCACAAATAGCTCGTTGAGCTAGTCGATTAGATTCTGTGTGGTATGGCGCTGCCAACCTGAGGGAAACTTCAATTCGTTTTGCCCGTTTTTTCGGTGGATGGCGCAGAAATGAAACTCCATTCTGTCAAAAATGCTTTCAGGTTGTGAAATATTTTTTTGGTTTAAAAAAAAATTGACATGGTTGGCGTCTTTCTTTGCTTGTATTCCTGCAACAGTCTTGGTGCAGTCATCCACACATAATAAGAATGCTTGCGTTGCATTCACGTCTCTGGATTTTTTTTTTAGAGTTCAGCGAAGTCAATACGAATAGCTTAAAACTGTACGCTTGATTGCTTCCGGAATATTTCCTGATAAGTTGGTTCTCTAAACTTCACTTTTCACCCTTTGCGTATTTATTATAACTGTGCACATGTTATCATGTCTTCTTTTCTCCAGGGACTTGTTAACCTGTTTCGTCAGTTTTATGAAAGCGCGCCAAAATCCACCACAACCACACTAACGGGACATATGGTAAAGCTCAAGAATGTGCGGAACAAGTGTTGGAGGCACAGTAATTCTTTCTTCCTTTTTCTGTCTCGTCTCAAATTATGCGTTACTTTCAGAATTTTAGCGCCACCCGTAGCTTTGTGTAGTTCACTATGTGGGACCCCCAAACCATATTTGTCATTTCTTGAAACAAGCTGGTCGATGTCTTCTAACTGAATGAAGAGAAGGAAGTTGCGTTTGTAGGTGTGCATTGGAATTAGAAAAGCAGTGTGCTGCTTTGTGAATTCTTGACGTGGTACCTGCTAAAAGCATTTAGAATGATCTATTACTGAACGCCAACTACAGCCTCCTACAGCCAACAATTACGTCAATTGTAAGCATACCAAGATGTAATTTACTTTGCTTGTTTTTTAGGGCTCTAGTACGTACATAGTTGGAGATTTCCCTCTTATTGTGGCACTGTGGTTATTGGCAACAAATGCGGCAACAAAAAACTGACAGATAATACCACATGTTACATTTTGGCCTGCTCTTCTCTCAGCTAAGGATTAGGTTCAGTGGGGTAATCGTAAGGTTTCTTCCGTACTACTATTGTGTCCTGTAGTTTAAGCAGAACTTCAAACATTGTATTACGTATAGCATGCACAATAGTAATATTCGGTACATATTGCAGGAATCTTATCTTCTTTCTTTAGAACGCGAATTTCTTTTCGCTTTTCTATAGCTTCGAGTTCATACACAACCTGGCTCACCGACACAATATTACCCTAGTGTATATTAATATTAAGGATTTTCAAAGCTAGACATGAGAATAGAAAAGTTAACTCTGTGGTTTTTTTGTCACCAGTGCTAGCATTTTAACACATCGTGAATGGTGCTGAAGTTTTAGGCGCATCAATTCAGAGTGTTCCTCTTCTCACCAAGTTGTAGGCTTGCCTTAGGCGGGAACGGAAGCACAAAATATTGAACAATGAACTGTCTTTTTCGGGTCACATATATTCATATCAATACAAAAAAGGAGTAGCACCTCAAAATAATGTCACTAGAAGCATTAACGCACAAGCACCACGTGTCCATAATCCCACGCCTACCGCATAGTAACTGCTTTAATTACAGCTTTTCCTTAGAACCTTTGGGCACTGTATTCGTTGCTGTACTTACGTGCGCGATAAGGAACGGTCACCACACTTTTCGGTTGTATACGTTGTGCCAGGTTTCCTGTGTCATTGTGTTATTTTAATTTACACATAAAATACGACATGCCTTAACTTTCATTCGTGTATTGTATACAATGCTTGATAAATTGTATATACGTATGCCAAAAGAGAGATCTTTGTCACCAATGCGCCAGTTCCTGGCTCTATCTTTATTACGAATCAAGCAGGAGCCCTTTCGAAATAACAGCATGAAGAAATAAAATATAAAAATGGCATTGAAAAGTCCACCATATACTAGAGCAGCTCATGGGTGTCCGCTTCAGGCATGTCGCCAATACGGGGTGACCGAGCTTAGTATAGCCAGCGTAGTATTTCTATGCTCTGTGTTATGAGACGACTAAATACATATTTCCAAATCTAGGCAGGAATTGACACAAATTTTGTTTGTTCGATTGCGTGAATGAATGTTATATGTCGATACTTGAATTCCAGAAGTCCAAATTTAAAAGAAAAATTCTGCTATCAGTGGTATGTATGGTATTTTTGAGTATTTTTGTATGAGCCGTGTACAAGCTTATAGCTACAGGGCTATAATATTTTCTACGTTTTAAAGAAAACGCGGAATATGACATAGCAAGTGACCAAAGCGGTTAATTTAGCAATCGAAATAGATTGAATTGGCTCGTATAGACACACACTTCCTAATTATTTATTACAAATAACCTTTTTTTGGGTTGCATCAAATTTTATGTTATATTATTCTGATTTTATTTTAAATTTTTTGCGAAGGAGGTGCTGGAACATTTATCCTCAGAGTGTAGCAAAAAACGACCTCGAAAAAAAAGTTTTCACAATTTTGAAAGCAACGAACACCTTTGGTAGTGTATGATTTAACACCTACTCGGGGTACGCGCAGGCAAACGAATAACAATTGCTAATGATATTTCATTCACCCACTGGGGCGACATAGCTGACACCACTTTTGCTAGGCGTATTTTTTTCTTCAGCCAAGTTAAACATAATTTATTTTCCAACACACATTGGTCTTTTCATTTTAACGTGTTCATATGTTGAATGATACAAACGTAATCGAATGGTTGATGGTAATGTTTAGTGGGAAATGTTCTATAAGTACAGAATATTGTACATAACGTGGCTATTACAAATATGACTTTAAATAACAATAGAATATACAATGCGTACGAAGCTTTTTGACAGACAAAATGTACTTACAGTATGTCTGCATGCCCTCCTCTAGAAAAAGAATGTTTTAACATTAGATTAATTCTGTGGCATCCTTAATAATTGTTCATACAAAAACACGATGCCACATGGTATTTTTATATCGCGGTAAAACAAACATCCCCCAGAGAACACAAATGAAATTCTTCACTGGCTCTGCCTGTGCTACATGTTAAAGCAGGATCCCGTCTTTGCTCACTACTTTGGAAACCCTCCTAGTACCTTTGACACTAGCTACGTTGAGGGGTCATTGAGCCGCAAGCTCTACGCTAAGACATAGACGACTACACCAGCAAGTTGCGGTTTCCTGACACTTAAAATCTTGATGCACTTCCCATGCTCTACAGACGGCATCGGCGACCTCAGGTATACTGCCTTCCTTATTCACTTGATCCTGTTTTTCCTTCCTGCAGGTGATCCTGGATCCTTCCTGCAGGTTAAGGGGCACCGCAAAATCGACGGCGCTTAGAAAGCACTCCGTAAGATTATATAGCTGTTAAAATAGAAAACTGACAGAAAAGTAATATTGCAGGGCTGCTTTTAGTATCGTAATATTAATATACACATGCACGATATGCCAATTAGGAATAACATACAAAGAAGTATTGGGCCAATGAAAAAAAACAAAGAGCGAAGTGGCACCACTCAACCAATCAAATACGTGAAGCGATATCAGTGATGTGAGATAAAATTAAAATGAAAATATCCACGTTTAAGCAAATTTTATGCAAGGAGGCACAGAGGGTAGGTGCTGTGCGATGTGTGGTTTTTGTGTTGGGCCAGTGCTGAAGTCGCTGGTTACCGCTAAGTATTATTCGTTAGTGGCCCCTGTGCTAGACAACATGAAATGCAACGTGCTCACCGTCGTAGTGATACCATAGCTCGTACCTAGCGACAGCACAGCTGCCATTAGGTGCTTCATACAGCAGGACTTGCTCCTCTTCACCAGAGGAGTACTCTGGGGAAGTGACATATGAAGATAATGGTTATTTTACAAAGACACGAAAAAAAATCTGTAAAGAGGTTCAAAATATGTGATGTCGCTTGTCACAAGATGCTTGAGAGATTGTCCAAGAAATTATTAGGAAATGGCAAATATAGTTGCAATGGAAAATCTTACGTGAGAACTGCTTCTGCGATTATAAATATACTCTTTTTATAAACGACCAACAACAAAAAATGACATTTTTTCTTAGAAATGCACTACTCCCCGTAAAAAAAAACTGAAAGACTAGAAAACCTGGTAAGTTTATAGTACGAACATTTCGTAAGTTTGCTTCAGGAGGACTGACTGCTACGCTAGTTGGTCTTGTGTTGTAGTTAGGATAGAGTAGGGCTTGTTATTAAACGATACAGACAACAAAGTGTACAACGTTCGGTGGTACTACAAACTCTTTTAGAAGTTGCTGGTAGCGCACAACCTTGTGCACTCTGTTGTACTTTGCGTCTGTGAAGAATGTCCCATAATATCCCATATATCTTGTGGTTTTCCGATGCTTCGATATGCGTTGCAATGATTTTTGAAAATATCCATCTGCTAGCATTAAAGAACTATATCCTCCTTGCCTATTCTCATGTACTACTCTATATATTGCAATATATATTGCAGTAATCATTTTACTATAGGATGGTCTCGTAGTTGCATAAATTTGACATTGTGTTTCGAGTTTCTTTCTTTTTTTCCTATAGCTGTAACTAAACTATTTAGTATTCTTTTAATTAGGTACCTATTATTTCATTTCTGTTTCATAGCCAAAATTATTTCTCTTTCAACAGTGCAATCCATTCGGGAGTTCCCTAGGGAGAAAACACAGTGACGGTTATATACTCGTCCACATAATTTGCAGGCACGATCAGTATATACGTGTTGGTGAGGCTATAGTGAAGTGGCGCTTGACACTGCTTTTCTCTCGCATTCCTCGGTTTCTTCCCTTGAACATAGAAGAATAAATTAACTGAACTAAACTTGATAGAGAACAAATCAGGCATCAAAACAGGAATGCAGAACCTCTTGAGGGTAAATTTCTTCCTTGCATTCTAAATTAGGGAGTGTTCTTTCTTTCTTTTTATTGCGATAGAAACTTGCCCTTGGGGCATAATTCTTGGTGCGTGTATGTGTATGACATGTGTGCTGTGAGGCCTGTGTTGTGTATGAATTGAAGCAGTGTTTTGTGGAATTTGTTGTCATGTATCCAGCGGTCATAGCTGGTTGTCACACTGTAGCGGAGGCCGGCTTGCAGTAGAAGACGCGAGCGTTCCGATTTTAAACCAGTACATGTCCATATTAGGTGGTATGTATCTGCTTCCATCACAGAACGGAGCAGTATGGACACGTAGCACCCAGTGGTAAATGCGACCAATTCCACCTTGAGATAACAGCCGGTGTAAGGGCCACCCCGGCCCGAAGCCTCCTAAGCACAACTTCCTCCGCCCTAGCAAGGCGAAGGGGGACGGAGCAGACACACACTGGGATAAGAGCGTATGTGTCCTGCCGGAGAAAGTTTTTACGGGCTCGGAGCGAGTTAAGGGGTTGAGGTGGAAGGGGAAAGGGCGGAAGATCAGGATCACGAGGGCAGTGTGCCTGCTGGTCAGCCGCAATGTTGTGAGGGTTCGCTGAATGGCTTTGAATCCAGTGTACCTTAACGCAAGTAGCTGTCTTACTATTCATAGTATGTATTGCCTTACAGATTTCCATCACCTTATCAACCTTCTTGAGTTCCTGAATAGCCGCTAAAGAATCAGTGAAGATATCTAGTTGCTTGAGGGTAGGCAGTTTAGATGTCGCATCTTGCACAGCGTCGTGGATGGTTTGAAGTTCCATTACTAGAGCGCTGGCTTCGGTAGATAAATAGCACTGGTGGCCGCTGATGAAATTATGCGTAGTACTCAGGAATGATGTCCTTCCGCCGTCTGTGAGAATGGCAGCATTCGTATAGACTTTGCAGGTGTTAACGCATGATGCATCGACAATATTGTGTTCGTCAATGATACCTGTTGTATCGCTGCGTCGTAACTTCGTTGGCTTATTAGTTGTGATGCTGGTGGATTCCCAGGGAGGCATTGGATAGGGCTGATTGCCAATCCGAGAGCCGCGGTGAAAATGAGCATGCAACGCAGCAACAGCCGGAATAAGTTGCTTTTTTATTTCACGTGCTTTTTCACGTTGCAAAATTAGCTCTGCAATTGTGTTGAGCTGGGCATGTTCCTGTGTGTTTGGTATCGGAGTGATTCGGGGCAGGGCTGTGATTGTGCGTATA
This sequence comes from Dermacentor albipictus, assembly GCF_038994185.2. Lineage (NCBI taxonomy): Eukaryota > Metazoa > Arthropoda > Arachnida > Ixodida > Ixodidae > Dermacentor > Dermacentor albipictus. Next base: position 111,021,193 of record NC_091827.1, on the reverse strand, counting down.
GCATCGCGATTAATCGTCTCCAACTCTGCCAGCTGTGCCAAATTCCGCCGTTGAAATTGTGCTTGAAATAAAATTCGTGGCTGCAAGACTGCACGCACCAACCGCCGAGCTACGTCAGTACGAGCTGCAGCTGCCTTTGCTGCAATGCGACGAATAAGGTGAAGTTTTTTTGTCGAACTCTGTCTGGTTTTACGGAGCCAGTGTGCACCATTGCCGGAGTGGTGAATATCGAGACCCAGTATGCGGACCTCAGAAGCCTCAGGGATTGTCACTGCGCCGAGTCTAAATGTAGAGGGGTGCTGCGTGATTTTTGTGCGTCTATTCTTGTTGGCCACCTCAACATAGCTTCATTTTTGGGCGGAAATGTCCAACCCTGCTTTCCGAGCGTAGTTGTTCAGCACATAAAGGGCTTCGTGAAGCTGTTGAGTTTGTCTAGATATATCTTTATGCATGGACCAGATAGTGACGTCATCCGCATAGATTAAAAATCTCACATCTGGAATCCGATGCAGTTGCCAGGCTAGAGGTATTAGAGCAACGTAGAAGAGAAGAGGAGCCATATGGCTCCTCTACTTACTTCCTTGGCCCTACTTGGAGCACTGTGTACTGCGAGCCGGAAATTGCGCCAGTTATTGCACGCAGACGATCACGCGTATCAACTAACTACGAAAAGAAAGGTGCATCGAGACTCACTAACGGAACGCTCATTTTGTTTCTAGGCAGGGGCTTTCGGCTTTAGACTTTAGGCTTTAGCTCTAGACAGTGCAACCATCCGACTTCATGCCGCGCGCACAAACATCTTTCAATATTCGTTTTTTCCTGTTGTCATCGAAGAATGGAATTGACTACCTGCACATATTGCTGAATGCACTGATCTAAAGTTGTTTAAAACTTTTCTTGAAATTCATTCATTCTTTTTTGATGCCTGGCGTTCCTTCTCAATCATTCCATGGCACTTGTTCGATAAAGTTGATACTTTTGGTTGATGTGTTATTCATTTCAGCTGTTACTTGAAAGTAATTTCCATATCACCTTTGTCCTTGTGATCTATTCCCTCCCTGTCATGACCCTTAATTGAGCGTTACCAGTAGGTTTAAATGAAATAAAAATATTATAGTGAAATACGTTTAAGCCTCACATGGCTTTCTTCCTTTGTGATTTTCTGCCCCGTGATGCTTTAACTAGCAGGAATATTCCCACCAATGTAGGTGTTTCTTTTTGGAAGGTATGGTGGTGTGAATGAAACTAGCTCGCAAAGTGTGAAGTTGATCATGACACATGTCACACCCAGTGGAGACATACAGTTTTCATAGCATGCTTTAGTTTGTATGTACAAGCAGAAAATGTTGTTTTCTCATTGAAACCTGCAATTGGTCGGTTTATTTGATCGCATGATATTAAGAACCAAGTGCAAACAGCTCTTGGTCCAGCTTTTGAGCCTTCTGCGTACACGCAGCGCAGCTTGTTTGCTTTCCGGCTGTGGTCAAAGAGCTAAATTTTGTTACACCTGCTTCGTGTCCTTTCCTAGTCAGGTGCTTTCAGAAATACGAGTGACAATGTATAAAAGTAAACCCTCGCCAAATTTTGGAAACAGATTGGAACAAGATCAACTAGGTTTGATTGGCTGTTTCTGAATTTTCACATTTCACCAAGGTTTGGGAATTCCTAAAGGCAACACATACCTGCCGCCTTCCCCAGCACGGGCCCTACTTGGAACACTGTGTACTGCGAGCAGGAAATTGCGCCAGTTATTGCACGCAGACGATCACGCGTATCAACTAACTACGAAAAGAAAGGTGCATCGAGATTCACTAACGGGACTCTCATTTGTTTATGTCCGAAAACAGACTGACCAGGTAACATTAGGATGTGTAGCCTCGTTCTATCAGTACAGAATATCCATAATTAGCTTCTGAAATTGCGCCATATTGTCAGATGCTCTATGTGACATACTGCAATGCGAGATGCAGTGCGGAGTTGCCTAAATACCGTCAAGTATGCTACCAGTACAAGGGGAGCAACGCGGCGAACATGTGCTTACAGCTTTCCGATAGGACCGCTACGCACAAATGCTTCCTTTGTTTAGCCTCCGGCTAGCTTGGAAGCATTTGTTTTTTCTGAGAAAAAAAATGATGCGAGTAGCTTGGCAGGCCTGACGTGCAGCTATTTCGGCGGTTCGGTCGCTTATACCGTTGGGACCAATCCAAAAAGGCGGTCCGCAGGAAGATACCTTCGGCTTAGACGAGAGACCTTGATTCCACCCCGCGAATGAAAAACATGAGCACAGAAATAAGCGGAGGAGCGACTCTGAACCTGGATGTTGTAGCCACCTTTGCTTACTTGGAAAATGATGTCAGCAGAACTAACGGATTCTGGAGTTGTAAATAGGGTCAATAGGTGCAATTCATTTCGCATTTTTTTTATAGAAGCGATGATAATATTTCGAAGAAAATGGTACAGTGCATAAAAGGAGGTGTTTGCAGGGTTTTGAACCGACTTGCGAACTCCCCAGCTATAATGTGTAAGTTGCAGAATACACCATAAGGTAATTAAAAATTTAATTGGTGAATTTTCTGTTATTTAGTGAATTGTGCATTTCAGATTTGTTGGGCAGCTAATGTCTGCCTCTTCGAGGAGTGCACCAGATCATGGACTAAAATTGTTGTATCTCCGACACACAATCTTCTAAAAATTATCAAAGTCCTCGCTTTAACACACTGTATTTGCGGGTGGCATTTGACAAATAATTTTTGTCCCGCTTTAGATGCAATTTTAGGGGAAGTTACCAGAATTTCGGTATCGTTTTCAGTTGCTCAGATTCCATATTTTATCTTGAAATATCGCCATTTTGGTGATTTTGGCGGGAAAGAAGATAAAAAAAGGTTGATTGCATGAATTTTTAATCAGTTGAGCGTCTGGTTGGCAAAAAGTCACTAAATATTTACTTTTAAAATTTCTAGACGGTTAGAATAAATAATTTCACAAATGCTACAGTCATGCGCATTGGAAAAGTTCAAAGCGCCACGATACAAGGTGCGTTACAGACTTAGTATTCATTTTATTATTCTTATTATACGGCTGTAAACATAACCAAGATATAACTTGACAATCTCTTGAAAGAAAAACTTGCAGCCTTTGTGCGACTTTACAGTATCCAGCAAAATTTCTACTGAAACTTATTTCGTCGAGCAGTTGCAAAACGAATTTCTATTACGTGCATTAATAAAATGCAACTTAACATTCTGCCCGCACATAATTTTACAAGGTATGCATGCTTGAGCCACATTTCCTCCGCACGGAAAGCCAGTGTGACGTCTCGGTATGTTAAGACGCCGAAAAAATATGAGCAAACCTCTTGTATAAAGCCGTAAATAACCAACCAGTATTAAACTAGGCACCCAGATCTCGAGTAACTTGCGCCATTTCGAAAACTGTGAAGTGGTTTCCTTGTACAGCTGGCCAGCAACAAAGGGAATGTCGACTAAGTGATTCGTATTACGTACGATAATTGGGTAAAATGCAGTGTTCACTAATGATCTAGACCACTCATAATTAGCCATGAGAATTCCGAGTTTGTGCAGCAAGGAATCATATGCCCATTTCTTTCGCCCGGCTAGTTTCATCAGCAACCTCCAATGGTACCGCTGCGGCATCAGTGTGCACGGTAAACATAAATTGATTATTCTTTAAGATATCTGTCGACAATTTCTTGGTTCAAAAAGGAAGAAACAACGCTGCCACATGAGGAAACACGAAATGTTGTAATTGCTAACCGCAGCTTTATATTTCGAAGTTTTTTATATGATTACGAATTTCTTCTATGTTTATTAGTTCAACTGTGACCCTATCTAGTTAGGCATAACTTTTGAAAGCGCGACACCATAGTGCAATTAGGTAAAAATTTGGGGGCGTTCATCTGCTCATTGATGACTCACTTTTCTGCATAAAAATGAAAAAAAAAGGTAGTAAACATATAGATGGAGTCCTCCCGGACTTTGTTGTAACGAGTGGCGCATCGATATAAGCGCTAACCAATGTTAACTTATACGCATGTGGTCACGGTGCGTCATTATTCTTCCGGGTGAAGTACCCATAAAGGGGCGCTACAAGGTTTTAATAGAGACCGACGAGAAAGACAGTGATCGCCGGCCACTCTGGCAAGCGGCCGAAAGAAGTCGAAGGCAGGTTTAGAGATTGTTGCGTTTCTGTTGTCGGATTGACCGTGATTCCCCTACGGCTTTTTGTAGGAACCCATCTGCATTCTCTGCCCGCCCGTGCATTGAGAAGCTTGCTAAGAAAGCAGGGGTGCGAATACTCCGAATTATGCTGCGTCTCTGTGAGATGCTGTATCCATGACTTGCTGACACTGTATGTGTGCCGACAGCGCCATATGGCCGGCTGACATTGTTTCTCCTGTGTTTGTGAACGAACAAGAAAGGCCAGCCACGGGCTCAAGGGTGTTCTTTTGTGGTGCAATACAATTTGGCAAGCTCTAGCAGCAGGGGGGGAATCACCTGTTCCCTCGCCCCTAATAAAACGGGCGCGGCAAAGGCCTTAACAGGAGCGGGGATACAATTGGGTGTACTTGAGTAGATCGTAACCAATATCTGCCGTTCGCCAGCACACGCAACCAAGTAAAATAGAAGTTATTTAAACGCGGGTTTGAGACCGGTCTAAGCAGTCTGGAAGACGAGCCTAGAATCTGCTGAAAAGCGTAAAGAAGCTGTCACCGTCCAGTATCACCGAGGCTGCCTAGCGACGTCTGTACTGCGAGTTACTAGTTGACGTAAGAGACGACAATTCAACGTCCGCAGCGATGCTCACGGTAGTTCCCCTCAAGTAAACTCAACCTGCTCGAAGTAAGACGTCAGACCTAGACTGCCGGGAAACCCAGCGTGACAATCACATCCGCCTAAACTTGATCGGCTTGCCAGCGTTCTTCGAGAAAGCTCTGCCATCGACTGCAGGCTTTATGTACTTGCCGCTGCTGCCCGGCTATTGATATTCCATCATTTGTTTATATTTGAAGTCAGATTAGATGACCACCATTAAGTGTGTTTTGCGTAGTCATCATCATCATCATCATCATCATCAGCCTGGTTGCACCCACTGCAGGGCAAAGGCCTCTCCCATGCTTCTCCAACAACCCCGGTCATGTACTAATTGTGGCCATGCCGTGCCTGCAAGCTTCTTAATCTCATCCGCCCACCTAACTTTCTGCCGCCCCCTGCTACGCTTCCCTTCCCTTGGGATCCAGTCCGTAACCCTTAATGACCATCGGTTATCTTCCCTCCTCATTACATGTCCTGCCCATGCCCATTTCTTTTTCTTGATTTCAATTAAGATGTCATTAACTCGCGTTTGTTCCCTCACCCAATCTGCTCTTTTCTTATCCCTTAACGTTACACCTATCATTCTTCTTTCCATAGGTCGTTGTGTCTTCCTCAATTTGAGTAGAACCATTGCTTAAATGATATTGCGCGACATAAAAAACGACACGGACGTGAAAGAAGACGACACACCAAGCGCAAACTTTCAACTAAGTTTATTGTGCCACTGCGTCATTTTATACATGGCATGCACGTAGATCGCGCATGCGCTTACACGGAAATGAAGTGCGAAATCATGTAACATGGTTACGCGTCGTGTGATGCCGCGTCCAAGTAACGTAATTCTTTTTCTGTGAGAGATAGAGCCGGGAAGCTGACACACGCATCACCCAATTTTGCGATCATCTGTGCTTCAGATATCTCATGGATGAGCTGCGTGCTGCAACGGGAAACAATCGTACATTGATCCTCAACAGGTTTGCACCCATGATCGCGACAGTGGATCGCCAAGAAACCGCCAGAGCCGTTTTTAACATTGTTGCTGTGCTCACGGAGCCGATCATTGAGGCAACGCCCAGTTTGTCCTGTATATTTCTTGCCACATGAAAGCGGAAGGCTGTACACCACCCGGTGTACACACTCGACAAACTTTTTTCGGTGATGCTTTCTGCACTTATCGGAAGGGACGGCATTTGGATCCGTCAGCCTGCAAAGCCTGCCGAGCTTGTCGGGAGCAGAAAAAACAACTCTTACATTCGCTCTTTGGGCAATCTTTTTCAAGTTGTGGGAAATCCCGTGCATGTAAGGTATGACACTAACTTTAGGGCGTGTGCCAGGAGGGCTTACTTGGACGCGGCATCACACGACACGTAACCATGTTACATGATTTCGCACTTCATTTCCGTGTAAGCGCATGCGCGATCTACGTGCATGCCATGTATAAAATGACGCAGTGGCACAATAAACTTAGTTGAAAGTTTGCGCTTGGTGTTTCGTCTTCTTTCACGTCCGTGTCGTTTTTTATGTCGCGCAATATCATTTAAGCAATGGATTACCAACTTGCCCGGAATGCTGCTCTCATTGAGTAGAACCCTTTTCGTAAGCCTCCAGGTTTCTGCCCCGTAGGTGAGTACTGGTAAGACACAGCTATTATATACTTTTCTCTTGAGGGATAATGGCAACTTGCTGTTCATGATTTGGGAATGCCTGCCAAACGCACCCCAGCCCATTCTTATTCTTCTGATAATTTCCGTCTCAGCCTTTGCGTAGTGTTAATTACTAAATATATTGACTGGTGCATTATTTTTATTTGTTGGCAACCTAACATACTTGTATCTACTTCTGTTTGTCATTCTAGTTGAGGGACATGCTATAAGTGACAAACCATTTTTATGCGCGTTAGGTCGGGCACCAATGAAAAACAATCTGCGTCATCAATAACCTTCCGCACAATAGACGTACAACCGACTTTCCATATTGTCAGATCGTACTGACCGAAAAGGGCACAGCAACAAGAGTGTGAATAACTTAGCTTTCTATTGCGGGAAACTGTGCCCTCTCGAGCAAGTTTTACTCAAGGCACAACGAGAGCGGCAAACAATCGGCCATCGTCGGAATCTGATCAGCTGATCAAATGGCTCGGCTTTCATACATCAGACGACTGAGACCCCAGAGTAATCACAAGTGACTACGTGTATTCCAGAAAATGCTAGAGGATTCGGGTCGGGCCTACCATCAGACTACATAGGCTTCGGTATTGACACACAAAGGAATTAGCCCCGTACCTAAGATTCAAAAAACTTCCGATAGATGTAGTAGCGTCCTGCGCTGAGCGATAAGATTTTACATTTGTTGGGTGGTGAAAAGTGGTCAGCTAGGAAAGATAATCAAGTAGATGAGTGAATATCTCTGCGTCTATTATTGATACAAGCTTGAAAGTGAAGGGGCTCCAATGAGGAGCCTTGCGACACACCAGACGTACCAGCAACATAAGCAGAGCAACTCTCATCCATTCTGTGATGCATTTGCTTATAAATGTGTTTAGAGCATCCAAAGTGATACAAGTATTTAGGCACTCACACTACCGCTAATCTCACCTGGCCAACCTCTATCGACATTTCCAAAGCTGCAAATAGAACAATGGGAACCCTGCTTCACTACTTGTACCATGCGCCATCCTCTATTAACTACTATCCAAAGCTAAAATAGGAAAAACATTTGAATGTGCATCCGCCGTATGACATTCCACCAACGTTACTAAATCATTAAAATTTCTAACAATTACCCCACTCGTTTTACATGTTCAACTTCGTCTTCAGCAGGTGTAGATGATATTATTCCAAACTCGTAAACTATAATAACTATGTATGTGCTGCGTACCTAACTTTGTTGTTTTCGCAATCACTCTCTACAGGCATCTTACCATCCGACTGGAAAGTGGGCAAGGTCTTTCCAGTCTTCAAATCAAGCAACAGAGACACCACATTAATTTATCGTCCTATATCATTAACTAGTGTCCCCTGCTAAATCATGGAACACGTCATATACACGCATATCATGAACTTTTTAGATTCAATCTGTTTTTTTTTCACCCTTGTCTGCACAGATTACGAAAGGCCTATTCTTGCGAAACACAGTTGGCAATTTTTCTTCGCGACCTGCGTGTTAACCTTGACAGCAACCTTCAGACTGATGCCATATACCTGGATTTCGCAAAAGCATTTGACACAGTTCCTCATAAACGTTTGCTGCTAAAATTGCCTCAGTTAACTTTATACCCCGACGTACCTAATTAGATAGAAGCATTCTTGACTAACCGCTCTCAGTTTTTTGTTAATAACAATTATTCTAGTAGACTCCCGTAACATCAGGCGTCCCCCAGGGATCCGTCTTGGGACCACTTCTTTTTTTAATTTACATTAACGATCTACCAGCGCATGTTTTATGCAACATTCGCATGTTTGCCGATGATTGTGTAATCTACCGCAAAGTTACTAGCACATCTGACCACACACTCATCCAGAACGATCTCAATAATGTACAAGAGTGGTGTAATTGCTGGCTAATGAACCTAAATCCTAACAAATAAAACTCGTGTCTTTCACTCGCAGCCATAACCCCTTCACATTTACCTATTTCATTGCTGATGTTCCAAAAGAATCAGTCCAATCATTCAATTACCTAGGTGTCACCCTATCCTGTGATCTGTTCTGGAATTTGCACGCTACTAACACCACCTCAGCTGCTAATAGATCGCTGGAATTTCTTAGGCGAAATCTGCGTCATACCGCACAACATGTAAAAGCGTTGGCCTATAAATCATTTGTAAGATAGAAACTTGAATATGCACCTTCCATCTGGAATCCATATCAGATTTATATCATAAATGCACTTGAGGCTGGGCAAAGTCGTGCTACTAGGTTTATTCAATCTTCATATTCGTACGATATCGGCGTTTCATCGATGAAAGGTGTATCTGGCTTGGAAACGCTTTCTTTCCGTCGACAGGTTGCCACCTCCTCTCTCTTCCGTTCAATGTTTTTCAGCTCCCTAAATCGCCCACCGTACATCACGCCCCCTTCATACATTTTTCATCGCACCGGTCATCCGCTTCAATTTGCACGCGCACCTGCCCGGACCACTGCTTTTCAAGCATCTTTTATTCGAGCATCAAGGGACTGAAACGGCCTTCCACATGCCATCTCAGCCTTCACAAGCCCATCTGCCTTTACTGAAGCTGTGGTCACCCATGTTTCAAAATGAACGCCTGTTTCTAATGTTGATTTTCTTAACCGCCGCTTATGTAATACCCCTCCAATGGGGTTTTTAAGGTAATAAAGTGAAGTGAAGTACAGCTTCCTCCTAGGTTCCAGAAAACGTTGGGGGCAGAGTACCCCAGATTTAAGTACTCATTATCGCGTACGTACATGCTCACGGAATCAGTTCATTGAACCACTCGCGAATCCCAAAGCGGAAGCGAAGACCAAGACTTTAACAACTGTGTGCATTGTGGTGCGCACCCTACATTTAATTATAAGCAAGGGTCGCTTCCAATCCAGGCAATAATTTGGAAAGTGTAAAACTGTGGTTCCTCCTTCTGTGAAAGTCATATATGTGCTTCTGCCAAGTCTTTGAGATTTTGATAAAAGCGACTCGATCTACTTGCCAGACGAGTATGCTATTGCAGGCAGGGATGTGTTCAATGCGAAGGACTGTGAGAGCTTTAATCAAGTAAAAGCCATTTACATTGACGGCTTATGCAGGCAAAATTTTTATAAGGGAAAGTAAAAGTAGAGTTTTTTCACATAGTGAATTTCTGGACTAAAGATAGAGTGCACAGTGAGGCACTCTGTGTCTTTCCAGACCCATGTATATTTGTTTTGAGATGAATACAACATTCCTTGAAGCACAATAACTTTTCTTACTTTAGGACACCTTAACTACTTCTGTGAATTAAAACATGGGTTTCAGGTGCTTAGTTCATTGCGCAAGTATATTCTTTGCCCTATGTAAAATCCACGGGCATTGAAGGGATATGTGAAATAGAATGGTGCGTTTCCCTTTGCTTCTTCGGTTGTTTTTCGTGCACTGCCTTGCGTGCACATATGCTTAAGTCGCTTTTGATGCATCATGTTTATCAAATCTGATTTTTGTTTCACGCCTGAAGCCGTGTGATACTTCAGTTAGATTATACTTTCACTTAGCCACAATAATTGATCATTTAATTGTGCAAGCTGCTTCTGCGAAGTGTAGCGTTCATGCCTCATTTAGGAAGAAGAAACTGCCATATATGACACAAAATTGCGCAAGATTTCAAAGCCAATGCTACTTGCAGTTTTCTAGTCATGTTGCTATACACTAGCTAATATTGCGAATTTAATTTTTAATATTTCTGAGAAAGTGTAATGGCTCAAACGAAACAGCACCAGGAAACTACTTTCGCGAGGACTCTCACCGAATAGGAAATATGATACGCTTCTGTATCCCATTCAGAGATATTGCGGCAGAACCATGACAAGACAAACACTTAGGAACAGCGCATACATGAATAACTTAATGTGAAATATTAATAACTTAATGTGAAATACAGCCCATACATGAATAACTTAATGTGAAATATTTATAACCAAAACTTGGCGTACGGCGTTGCCTTTCATACATGGCACCTTTATAAATGCACTGCATTCTCAGTCAGGAAGGTGAATACGTTGTACAGGATTTGATCAAATGAGCTGCTGTCTTAGACTTGGGCACGAAAAAAAGCTTATCGTACAACTTACGTTACCACCCTCATGCTTAGTAGCTTATCTGGTAACCTCTGCCATATAAACATTTGTGTTTGTGCTGGAGATGTCCTTGCTGGTCAATATTTCGGCGCATATTTGGCGCATAAGCGTACTGTCATTGTGAGTTTGCGGACATTCGTACGCTTAACTGTCTGTTGTACACTTTAGTTTTCAAGAGATTGAGCCAATTGAAAATACGAAATATTTCTACACTGAAATATTGATAATGTTTAGGAGAATATACTTATATTTTATTATAAGATGTCTTGTAAAGTTCATGGACATCATATAATCTGATTTTATTTGTGTGCCACTGTGTTTCAGGAAATATTCATTTTCTCTTGTGACTGAAGAATAAAAATTTCGATCTTCTAAGAGAAAAAAATTTTCATTTGAGTAACTCAGCAACAACAAATTAAATCATATACACCAATCATAAGTTCAGGAGCTGCTAGTGATGGAATCAAATATTTACCATAAGCAGATATTGCGATTCTCTTGTAATGTGACCATGTCTCTACATCGTGAGTGGTATTGGGAAGAGCACTAGCAATGTGTTCGGAGGGAGTACAACCTCTCTGTTATGGGAGCTACATGAATTCCATCCGGGGAGTAGAAAAACTCCGTTTGGAGCAGTAGAAGTACCCTGTCTGGAGGAGTACAGACACTATGGGGTAGAAATATACCCTTTTTTACAGACAGTATCAGCACTGCGGAAGAGTACTAGCGCTCACTCGCAATGGAGTAATGAAATTTTGTCGCGATGAGCGATTCTTCTCTGTTGCAAAGGGAGTGGGTATACTCTGAAAAAGGGAGTTGAATATGGGATAAGCAGATACTCCCTGAAAGAGATTTCCCCGAACTCTGCTTGATTTTAATGTGTATGTAATGAGCTCTCCTCTCCTCATATCTTGTAGTCTCATTTATTACATGATATGCAGCTCTAACAGAAACTGACACGCAGCCTGAAATTGTGATTGCTAAGTAGGAATTAAAAAGAGCTTAGTTAATTTAGAGGCTAAGTGGATATGACGTACAAGTCCTGTCAAATCAACAACCTAGCCACCATAGTGGCTTGGCGGCTACGGGGTCGCGCTACTCAGCACGAGGTCGCGGGATCAAATTCCATGCCGCGGGAACCGATATCGATACGGGCGAAACGTGAAAACGCGTGTCGCGCGCCTTGAGCACATCTTAAAAATCGCCTAATGGTCGAAGGGGATCCGGACTCGCCCACCATGGCGTGCCTGATAATTAAATCGCGGTTTTCGCGTGCAAAACCACATAATTTATGGAAATCAACTGGCTTTTATATAATCAGGTCCGATATGCTTTCCCCTAAACTAGAGAGTGAATTATAGAATTTTATTCTCAGCATTGTCTGAATTGTTCCGAAAACCTTAGTGTGATTCACGTTTTAGATTACCACATTCTTTTGTTTTTTTTCATTTAGAACCCCGCTTCTGTTAAGAAATGCCGTACACTCCACAAGTGCTTGCATCAAAGTATACCGCAAGAACACACAGTTTCCAACAATATTTCAGAGCAACTTTGTCTCTACGCAAACAAAAAATTGGTTGCTGAATCCAACATTGTCCCCATATCAATGTAATTATGAAGCACAATAGCAGCGCTTCTTCAAAGAATAAATTATACAATGTGTCTCTTGAGAATATTTTAAATGAAATTCTCAATATCATTACTCACGGCCAAGTACGGTCATCACCATGGAAGCGTTATCCTTGAATACCCATATATACCTATTTGACCATCTGCAACAGGAAGTACAACATATTAGGATGCAGTGAGAGAGCGGGAGCTCTCATGTCTTACCTTAGGCCGTTAAATATCTGCGAGGTTCCCATCGTCACACTACGGTTAGTAATATTTTCACGCTTCTGCTGATGGCATTTAAGAAAGAACGAATCATCAGAGTTTGACGCCCATAAAAGTTCCTTTTTCTTCCACAACTGAAAGATAAATGTTACGTATAAGCGTATACATTTTAAATATACACAATCAAAATTACTTCACAAATAACGTACGAACATCTGTGATATTGTAACTACATGATCATATCTGTTGCTTGAGTGCAACAGCGCAAAATTGAAAACCCACCCCAAGAAATTTTCCCTATACCTTCGACTCTGGCATGGGGTTATTAATTTGTCGTTGAAAAATGATGCTACATGTACGCTTGTCCTAGCAAGCAATGTTAACCGGAGTACATGTTTTGAAGCTTCTTAATTCTTCTAGAATATTTGAGATATTTTACTGTTAGCTTGCGAAAACATGAATTACTAACAGTTCGAGCCAGTAACTACATCACAAATGGCCAACTTGGAGCAGGGTTGCCTAACTGTCGGCACTGCGTGGGCCTACGGAGGCCTGCTGATACTTCCTCTATGCAAGTGTTGGCAAATGCACTGGATCAGATATCAAGCAGTCACCTTGCTTTATCCGTGATTACCCTGTGATGACTGCGGCCATAGCCACAACTGGTATTCTTAAGCCTACCTTTCCCTTAGGGTGCCGTTATTTGCTGTACTTCTTGAAATACTAGTTAGCAGCGTCCGTCCAGTGATGTACGCATTGCCACACTGCCTATCATTTTTAATAAAGCCGTCAATATTGGCCTCTGAACCTTAATCTATAATGGTTTTTGCTTAGCATGCACTGGCCATTCTTGAATATATAGTTAGATTTGTACCACAGTGAAATTATTTTATTTTTTCAGCAATCGTGCCTACTTGAACGAGATGAGTGCGGCACTTCCTTTGTTTCCGTTTTAGTAATAAGTATGCTATGCATATGTATTAGGTTCATTGTGAAGGTTGGTAACATAGCTGTTAACATTATTTTATGGTGTTGAATCGCTGCATCGCAGGATGTTCTTAAGTGGCATATGCACACTGTGACAAAAACTCACCTTTGTGCGCATGATGTGCGCATCCTCGACCGGCATACTAACAGAGGCATGCCGGTGTATAGTTAAAAGGCATGCGCCCTCACAGGTCATCGTTACATGATTGTACCCTGAAGTAAACTTAGAAATACTGCATAAGTTTATGGTGCAAGCATTTGTGCCATCTACCAAGAATGTTGCTGAGAGCTGAAGTTCTGTAGTGGCTGTAAGTTTTATCGCGTGTACCATGCCAGTCATTCTGTATTGTGGGACCCCTTATTATTTGCTGCATAAGGGGATTATCATGCCGCATGGTTGAGGGTCTGTTGCGCAATTTTTTATTATATCAGACGCTCTACCCGATGCCTGTTTGCATTTTTCTTCTTTTTCAACTTTCTTTTTGCACGTGATAAAGGAATTTTGAGACGAAGTGGCATTCATGGTATTATGTCCTTCCCGCCAAAACAAGCACAAAAAAAAGCCGATGCTCCATGCTGAAGGAAAGCTTGCTGTTGGGCTAGCCAATACAAATTTCTAAAACCCAAAATACTGGTCAAACTGGGACAAGAAAGTGAGGGAAATGCAACGCGAACTAAAAACTGAAGGTCTATTTTGCACGACGCCAAATACATACCAATAAGTGAATATGAAAGAAGAACAGGCCGTGGACAGAGTCAATGCCAGGACGGGAAGAAGGGGTTGGGAGGGAAGGAAATACGGTTGGTCAGACGAACTACAACGACTACATAAGGAATCCTCTTTTGGAAGGGGAAATAAATGGCACGTTGGGGGCGTGCCAGTGCCTTTCGGAAGCTTGAAATTTGAAAGAGTTACCTACCTATGGAGAAATTCAGGTAACACACGCATACGGGAGCTAAGGACTGAGTTCAATGAGTGGGGCTAAGATCGAAGGAGAATAAAGGAAAGTAGAATTGAAAAGCAAGAACATAAGTTTTACAGCATAGAAATGCAAGCAGCTGAATAAAATTATTAACTTAATAAAAAATAAAAGAAAGAAGAACAGAAGGAAAATTTCAATTCATTTCATTTCATTTATTGAAGCCTTAAAGGCCCGGAGGCATTACATAAGGCGGGGGCAAACAAAGTATGAGGAACTCTTCATCACGCTAAAGAGGGAAAAGAGGAAGAAAAGATAGACGAAGAATAGAAAAGGAAAGAACGCTCAGGAGGGAACCGAGCAAGCAGTAGTATCATCAAAATCACTGTAAAGAAACCATAATATACAACAAAATATATAGTACATAAATACTATTAAAAATATTATGCGTGAGAACGAATCACTATCAATTAATTACATAAAAGGGGTCAATAAGCAAATGCATTTGAGACTTTCTAGGTGTAGTGGATTGTTAGTTTCTCACGGAAAGTCGTGTGGTCGGCGGAAGAAACAATACTGTCGGGCAGAGTGTTCCACAGCGCTATTGCATTTGGAAAAAAAGAATCCCTCATCGAAGACGTATAAAGGAGCTTCTGCAGCTATCCTTGATCAGGTCTCCAACCTCCAGCTGGGAGAGCGAGCCTACAATTACATCCGTGACTTTCTCTCCAATCGCACGGCTACCCTCTCGGCCGGGGATTTACGATCAGACCAGCTTCCCCTTGGCAGCAAAGGCACCCCGCAAGGTTCCGTTATCTCTCCCATGCTCTTTAACTTAGTCATGATTGGCCTTGCCAAGCAGCTACAGCAAGTCGACAATATCAACCATACCATCTACGCCGACGACATCACCATCTGGTCGTACCGAGGCAGTGATGGTCAAGTGGAATCGGCCCTCCAAACGGCGATTGACACGGTTGAAGCCTATCTCCAAGGGACTGGACTGCGCTGTTCGCCGGCTAAATCGGAGCTTCTGCTATACAAGCCCATTCAGCGGGGTCGCCCTCCCAAACACCAATCTGATCACCGACCCTGTGACGCCATCACCCTACGCCTTCAAGATGGCAGTCCTATCCCAAACGTCCCTAGTATCCGGGTTCTTGGTCTCACCATCTCTACCAACGGCTCCAACGCCTTGGCTCTCAACAAGATATGTGCCCAATCTCAAAACACCCTACGACTTCTTAAACGTATATCTAACCGTCGAGGAGGACTCAAAGAAGAAAGCCTTCTCCGACTCGTCCAATCCTTTGTCATATGCCACATCACCTACGTTGCTGCGTACCTCAACTGGTACCGGGCTGAGCAGAACAAGCTCGACACCCTCATACGAGGGGTCTACAAGCAAGCACTTGGTCTCCCACATTGCACCAGCACTGAACTCTTCAATCAACTGGGAGTTCACAACAACCTTTCCGAAGTCATTGAAGCCCAACAACGCTCTCAGCTTGAACGGCTCACCCATACTGAAACGGGGCGCTTTATTCTGTCCACGCTTGGCTTCACCTACCATCAGCAACAGGGCCCCAAACAACCGATCCCGACCGACATCCGTAGCTGGATCTACATAGACCCTATCCCTAGGAATATGCACCCTGAATATAACAGGGCCCGGCGCCAAGCTCGGGCCGGAGCTATCATAAAAGCCCTTGCCAACGTACCTGGCGTCACATTTGTTGATGCAGCCCGATACTCCCATGGCACACGATTTGTGGCCGTTGCCACACGTGATGGAGCCCTACACCATGCCTGCAGCGTCACTACCCCCACTGCAGAGACGGCTGAAGAAGTGGCCATCGCCCTGGCCACTTTAGATCCCACCTGTCACACCATAGTGTGTGACTCTCGCTCAGCCGTTATTAACTTCAGCAAAGGGCGTATTTGTCCCCAAGCTCTTCGCATCCTCTGCCAGGCACCACATTCTAAAGACAGCATCATCTCCCTAACATGGATCCCGGCCCATGCGGGCCCTGTCCACCCACACCTCCCCAATCTCAACGAGGTCACCCACTCCATTGCGCGAGGCCTAGTCAACCGCGTCGGAGTCACTGGAGATGAGTTGGACACCAGGGACAGTCTGACAACTTATAACGATCTTGTTAAGGCCTTTTACCTGAGTCGCCGAATCTTCCCCCCGCCTCACCCAAAGTTCAGCCGGGCGCAGGCTACCACCCTGCGTCTACTACAAACAAACACGTACCCTTCACCCGCCCGCCTCCACCTTATATTTCCGGACGTCTACACTACCCCCAACTGCCGGTGCTGTGGAATTCACCCGGCTACGCTTTCGCATATGCTATGGGAGTGCCCAGCACAGTACGCACAGACTAACACCACGACTCTCTCGTCGAGGTTGCATGAGGCTCTGCGGAGCTCCACCCTCGACGACCAAACCTGGGCGACCCAGCACGCCCGCGAGGCGGCGGCGAGGCAAGCCCTCGACGTCCCTTCGTGGGAGGCGTAGGCCCGGCCACCATAAAGTGCTGGTTCTGCAATAAAAGTTTATTCCTCCTCCTCCTCGAAGACGTACGGCACTGAATGTGCGCGATTGGACAGCTGTAGCTGAGGCGGGGAGAGATTTTAGGCGGGGGTTGTAGTCGAGGGTGTCTGGCTATCGGGTGATAGTAGTAAGGGTGAAGCATGCAGAGACGCGATATGGTACGACGTGATTGGAGACTGGGAAGATCGAGTGTGCGTTTTAGTTCAGTTATGCAGGTTTTACTTGAGTAGTTTGACATGATAAAGCATGCAGCACGATTCTGAATGGCTTCTAATTCGTAGGCAGGCACGTACCCAGGATTTTTTTTCGGGGGGGGCCCGCCACCTCCATCATCATCATCATCATCATCATCATCATCATCATCATCATCATGTTTTATGTCCATTGCAGGACGAAGGCCTCGCCCTGCGATCTCCAATTACCCTGTCCTGCGCCAACCGATTCCAACTAGCGCCCGCGAATTTCCTAATTTCATCGCTCCACCTAGTGTTCTGTCGTCCTCGATTGCGTTTCCCTTCTCTTGGTGCCCATTCTGTAACCCTAATGGTCCAACGGTTATCTAACCGAGGCATTACATGACCTGCCCAGCTACATTTCTTCCTCTTGATGTCAATTAGAATATCGTCTATAGCCGTTTGATCTCTGATCCAAACCAATCTCTTTCTCTCTTAACGTTATGCATAGCAATCTTCGTTCGATCGCTCTTTGCGTGGTCCTTAACTTGCTCTGCAGTCTCTGCCCCATATGCACTGGCAAAATGCACTGGGAAATGCACTGGCAAATGCATTGGCACTGGACATATTGCACTGGAAAAATGCACTGATTGCACACCTTACTTTTCAATAATAATGGTAAGCTTCCAGTCAGGAGCTGGAAATGTCTGCCGTATGCAATCCAACCTATTTTTATTCCTCTGTGAATTTCCTTGTCATGATCAGGGTTCCCTCTGATTAATTGACCTAGGTAAACGTACTCCTTCACAGTCTCTAGTTGCCGACTAGCCATCCTGATCTCTTGTTCCTTTGCCCGGCTATTTATCATTATCTTCATCTTCTGCCTAATAATATTCAACCCCACTCTTACACTCTCTCTGTTAAGGTCTCTAATCATTTGTTGTAACTCGTCTGCATTGTTGTTGAATAGAACAATGTCATCGGCAAACCGAAGGTTGCTCAGATATTTGCCGTCGATCTTTACTCCTAAGCCATCCCAGTTTAATAGCTTGAATTCTTCTAAGCACGCAGAAAATGTCTTTGGAGAAATTGTGTCTCCCTTTCTGACCCCTTTCTCTATAGGTATCTGCCTGCTTTTCGTGTGTAGAATTAAGGCAGCTGTAGAACCTCGTAGATATTCTAACGCAAAAGACGAGTCAGCAAGACGAGAAACCATTTGCAGATTATATTTACAACAACGGTTGCAGCGCTGACCGGTTAGATTCACAGCGCGAGCCTAGTTCGTTCTTCCTTCTCTTTTCTGGAGTGATGGCGCCTACGCGCCTCGTTCAAACAAACAGATACCTCACGCATGTAGCAATATATTCCAAGCTTTTTGCATAAGCCTTCTGTACTCCTTGATTACGTAGTGCCTCTACGATTGCTGGTATCTCTATTGAATCAAATGCCTTTTCGTAATCTATATAAGCCACATAGAGAGGCTTATTGTACTCTGCAGATTTCGCCATAACCTGGTTGATGACATGGACGTGATCCATTGTAAAGTATCTCTTCCTGAAGCCAGCCTGTTCCCTCGGTTGACAAAATCCAGTGTTAACCCTATTCTATCGGAGATTATTTTGGTAAATATTTTATATAATACTGGGAGCAAGGTAATGGTCCCATAATTGCTCAATTCTTTAACGTCTCCTTTTTTTGTGGATTAGTATAATGTCTGCATTCTTCCAGTTTTCTGGGACCCTTGCAGTCAACAGACTTCGTATAAAGAGCCGCCAGTTTTCCAAGCATTAGGTCTCCTCCATCTTTGATTAAATCGACTGTTATTCCACCTTATCCTGCCGCTCTTCATCGTTTCATGTCTTGCAGGGCCCTTCTGACCTCATCGCTAGATATAGGAGTTTCTGTATCCTGTTCATTACTGTTTCTAAGTGAACTATCGTGACTCCTCTGGTTATGTAAACAGGTCAGCTTAGAATTTTTCAGCTGCTTTTACTATATCTTCGAGATTGCTGATGATATTATCCTTCTTATCCTTTACTGCATACATCATGGTTTGTCCTATTCCAGGTTTCTTTTTTACTGATTCCAGGCGGCGTTCATTTTTTACGGCTTCTTCAGTCCTTCTCATGTTATAGTTTCGAATATCAGTTATTTTCGCCTTGTTGATCAGTTTTGACAGTTCTGCGAATTGCGTAACGCTGTGCGGCCGCCAGTCCCATACGACCGCGTAGAGCACAGCACTCTGCAATTCTAGACGTACTGCGTTCACTGCGAAAGGTTAGAAAAACACCCACATAAGCACAGCAGAGAAGTGGCTACGTGAGGCGGTTCGACCGACAACTGTAGAAGCGTCATTCAAAACAAGTAATCGTTCTCCACTTCCGGCGGCCTCTTCTCTACTTCCTTTTTAAATAAAAAAATGTTGATCCATAAATATTCTCATAAATAACGGTTAACTATTTTTGTTATTCGCTTTTGCTTTCAGTTTGGTTGTTGCCTTGGCTCTCCCTTAATTAGTAGATCGCTTAATTTCTCAACTCCTTGCGATTTTTTTTTCCAGTTGCCAATTTTGCACGAAAAGTGCTATACAGTTAGGGAAAAAAGACGAGGTAACGGGCGACAGTCATCTTGCTTATGGGTTTAAGGGTTATTGCACGGTTTCATGATGGACGCTCTTTCACATTATTTTATTTCCCACCTTATCTAACCCATATAACGTGTATATGGTTCCGGGAATCTGTCAGCGTCGGGGTGAGCCGTAACTAAAGGAAACAATGAGACAAAGGGATAAGTTAAACGCAATTGACGGTTTCTCCAGCCGCAACTCGTTCCATGAGAGTACAGACCAGCTGAGTAACAGCCGTATCCCTCTCATGGTCCCAGGATCAGCCTAAACAAAGAAGGTTGAACTAACAAAAGCAACAGCTATGCGCGTGACGGTTGAATAGATGGTGACAACTGAACACATCTCGAGTTAATCGCGCGGTTGCGAAATCTACGAGAAAACTGTCCTTCACATCACAAGAGATGCCGATAACTACCGCCATCTAAAAGGAGTGAAAAAGGCAGCATAATGCTGACCGATGAACAGCTGCGAAGTCTCAACATTGATCTGGCGGCGCTTTAGGAATGTGTGAGGAGTGGTGGCGTGGGTGGGGAGAGGGGGGGGGGGGTATGCCAGTTGATTTCGGGGGGGGGCCCGGGCCCCCCCGGGCCCCCCCCTGGGTACGTGCCTGTTCGTAGGTGAGATATGCTTGCGAAGGGTGCCAGATAGATGATGCGTACTCCAGCTTCGGCCGAACGTATGTCTGATATGCAAGTTTTTTTTATAGCGGGAATCTATAGAATCTGAACCCAATCATTTGATGAAATACCTAACCGCAAGAGGAACACAGATAGCTTGCTGGCCTAAGTGTCCCTCTCACATACAAACCCAAGCCCCCCAAAATATCCCACATATGTTGGCCTTGGTGTCTAAACAAAATGCCACATTCACTGAATACAGGGTGTAGCGCCAGTCCCTCATGTGCTCCACACCGGGCATCATCCACACAAGCAGTGCTGCAAAGCCAGGATGCTACTTGGGGCGAACTTCAGGGTGCCTTTATATCTCTGAGATGGTCATTTCACTAGTCATCCACCACTAGAAATTAGTATTTTGTGCTCCAGTCTTCAGCGGCACGGATCGAAAACCTTCGCATCTTCCGTGTCGAACGCTGTAGTCCTCCCTAATTCAGCGTTCACCTTCTTAAGCATGGGACACAGGTAACGCATTTATTGCGGAGTTGGAAACATAATGCGCCACAAGTTACATTGAAAGCGACACCTCGCGCACGCAGGATAAGACAGCAGTGTTGCAGTTGTCCTTGTTTTCTGTTGGGCCGCGGTCTCCAGTCACCTGGTCCACGTAGAGTAGCTTTAAAACTACCTTGCGCGGGAGGTGGCCCTTCCATGGAACGGCTACGCGTACGCGCCCCTGACACATTATCGAAGGAAGCGCCTGTGGCATGGTCGGCGGTGACCTCATGTACCTTGATAGCATTGCCTGAGCAGGAAGAGGCGCAACGAGCTCCATAACATAAGAAACCATGAAACTTTATATTCTGGCTTTTTATTGTGACAGAAATTATATAGACCACCCCAACACGTTTCTGCATTCGCCGTCGTCGTGAGGGTCTGTATAAAGTGAAATGGTGATAACGCTGTCGCCACGTGCCATACCATGTATCTGCGAGTGAATGCTTGCGATGGCAGCCGACGATCGCGGTGAAATCTTGCCTGCGCGAAAGAGACGAAAGCCGGCGGGATGTGCGCTGTCTACTGTCGTGCGCGAGGCACCCAACGTTGCGAGGCACTGGTAGGAGGGAGGGGAGAGGAGGCGGCCTTCTGTTACAGCTGCAAATGCGCATGTGGCCGCAGCGCGCGGTCGCCCGGGCGCATCTTAAGAGCGGCTTGTGTTGGGGGCAGAGTCTAGATGCGTTGGCGGCTCGTAACATTTTGCCTGCAGTCTGTTCTAGGCGCTCACTTCTCACGGAAGCGATAGACAGCACGAACGTCATTTCGCGTGCTGCTGCTGCCGCGTTTCCTGACGCCAGCGCTTTGACAACTAGTTTCCGCGGTCATCGAGTAAGATCTGTCCATTTTAAAGCGAAAGCTTTACTTCGCCAGCCAGCGAGGCATTTCGGCTCGTCACGCAGTATGCCGTATGCAGGCAGCCATATGCCGTACGCCATATTCGATAGCCGAAGAACGACCTTCAGCCGCCGTTGCCTAGCAACGCCGGAGCCTCGCTCCAACAGATGGCACCACCGTCGACGCCACTCGCTCCACTAGATGTGCTCCGCTGGGGTAGAGGGAGAGCAGGTGTCGCCTCGCGGTGATATATATATATATATATATATATATATATATATATATATATATATATATATATATATATATATATATATATATATATATATATATATATATATATATATATATATATATATATATATATACATATATATATGCGCTTCGTCTTAGTGTATTTAGTCGTTATGGAGACTGCGAAGGAGACGCAAAAATTACGGAAGAAATCGAGGAACAGACAACTCGCTCATGAGACGCCAGAAGAAGCGTGGCCATGCAGCTCTTGCTTTCGCAAATAAACTAGGGTTAACCAGAGCTTAACCACAGGCAACTTTTGCTTGTGCGCGCGTGATGCCATGCTTGGTAATTTAGTTAGTGCGTACATGTCTACAACTTTTTACGGCCTATCAAACTACTATTCATGCTTCGTATACCTGGCCACTTACGTTCTATCGCAATCTATGCTTCGCCTGTGGGGCGAAACTGCCACCTCTTTATAATAGTAGACGCTGCGTCGAACTACCATTCAAACTTTCAGGTCACATTTGTAGCGTCCTACAACTGATGAAGTGTAGCATAGCAAATTTAGCGGCCTGCCTTACCCGTTGGCACGGCCGCAATGATAGACTAAAATATGAATTTCCGTCTGACATTACGGCCACGCTAACAATTCGAAATCTTGCGGCGAAATCGGCCAAAAGAGATGGTAAACGGGAGCCCAAATGGGCAGTCTTATGGTATGCAAGTACTGGGGCAATGCTGGCACGGGTAGCGTGACGGGCTTCGGAACAATATTGTTACGTGAAGAAGGAGCCGAATACTATGTACAATTTATTTACAGGTAAGGTCGCGGAGCCGAAATGGCGACGCTATATCCAACCCGCACACACGTCGTCTTCGTCCTTCTCAGTGCAGCCACAGTGTGGCGGCTGTTCAGTAGCATCACCCCCGGCTGTAGAAGCACCGTCCCGGTGCTTAATCTACACATCCGCGGTGAAAGGTGTGTGGCATGGTTTTAGTCTTGCCACGTAAACGATGTCACTTGCAGCTGA
The DNA here is from genome assembly GCF_038994185.2 of Dermacentor albipictus. Lineage (NCBI taxonomy): Eukaryota > Metazoa > Arthropoda > Arachnida > Ixodida > Ixodidae > Dermacentor > Dermacentor albipictus. The sequence goes on along the minus strand of NC_091827.1, from coordinate 110,998,199 downwards.
TGATGACGCTGAGAGATCGGCGGGGATGATTTCAAACGTGACATCGGTCACTTGTCGTACCACGCAGGAAGGGTCACGTAGCACGACAGCAGCTTTTCGGAAAGGCCCACACGTCGAACGGGTGACCAGAGAAGCACCAGAGCACCCGGAGAAAAGTGCACGTCACGAAGGTGGCAATCATAGAGGCATCTCTGATGCTCCTGTGAGGCCTCGAGACGGGAGCGGGCGAGCTGGTGCGCGTGGTCGGCGTGCGCGATTGGCGTGCGCGATCGCGTCGCGGGCGTATTCAGTGGTGGAACGTGTGGCCGAGGGCATAACTTGTCCAAGGGCAACACGGGTTCTCGGCCATATAAGAGATAGAACGGTGAATAGCCGGCGGTGTCGTGACGCGATGAATTATACGCGAACGTCACATACGGTAAGTGAAGATCCCAGTCGTGATGGTCGGTCGCAATGTTCTTGGAAAGCATGTCGGTGATGATCCGGTTGAGGCTCTCCGTGAGGCCTTTGGTCTGTGGGTGGTAGGACGTGCTGAACCGGTGCTTTGTCGAGCAGGAGGGGAGGATGTCCTCGACGACTGCCGACAGAAAGCTGCGGCCACGGTCATTGAGCAATTGGCGTGGAGCACCGTGCACTAAAATGATGTCATGGAGCAGACAGTCCACAACGTCAGTAGCGCAACTTGTCGGGAGGGTTCTGGTGATTGCGTACCGCGTAGCATTATCGGTAGCGACGGCAACCCATTTATTTGCCGAGCCCGAGAGAGGGAATGGTCCAAGGAGGTCTAGACCAACACGGAAAACGGGTTCGGGTGGGATGTCGATCGGCAGGAGACATCCTGCTGGAGGTGTGGAGGGCTTCTTCCAGCGCTGACAGGGCTCACAAGCGGCAACGTAGCGCCGCACGGAGCGGGCAAGACCCGGCCAAAAGAATCGATGGCGTACACGGTCGCATGTGCGCGAGACGCCCAAGTGTCCAGCCAAGGGAACATCGTGAAATCGCTGGAGGACAGTCGATCGCAGGTGCGATGGAATGACGAGCAGAAGGTCAAGGCCGTGTGGAGCCAAATTGCGGCGGTATAGTGGCCGCTCCTTAAGGAGAAACATCCGGAGGCAGGCGGCGCCAGGAGTTGACTCCAGATGGTTCATGAGGGCGCGTAATGAAGGGTCGCGCCGTTGCTCGTTGCCGATTTGAAGCAACTGGGACACACAGAAAACGTAAGCGATGGCGCCCGCATCAGCAGGTTTGTCGACGGGGTAACGGGACAAACAATCGGCATCCTGGTGCAAGCATCCCGTCTTAAATACTACGGAGAAGGTATATTCTTGCAGGCGCAGCGCCCAGCGAGCGAGTCTTCCCGTGGGGTCCTTGACCGAGGATAGCCAGCAGAGAGCGTGCTCATCAGGGATGACACAGAAGGGGCGTCCGTACAAGTATGGACGAAATTTCGCAACAGCCCACACAAGAACGAGGCACTCGCGCTCTGTGATTGAATAATTACGCTCAGCAGGTGATAGAAGTCGGCTGGCATAGGCTATAACGCGATCATGTCCACGCTGGCGCTGTGCTAACACTGCTCCTATGCCATGACCACTGGCATAAGTCCGTCCTTCCGTTGAGGCAGACGGGTCAAAGTGGGCCAAAATTGGAGGCGTGGTAAAGAGAGTAGTCAGCTGCGAGAAAGATGCGGCATGGTCACGATCCCAAGAAAAAGGGGTTTATTTTTTCAAGAGGTTGGTAAGGGGACGTGCGATGGTCGCAAAATCCTTCACAAAGCTTCGGAAATAACAGCACAGCCCTACGAAACTACGAACGTCCTTGGTATACTTCGGTAGAGGAAAATTCGTAAGAGCGCAAATTTTGTCCGAATCGGGTTCCACGCCTCTGGCGTCTACGAGGTGTCCAAGAACGGCGATTTGGCGGCGAGCGAAATTAAATTTTGACGAGTTCAACTGGAGACCGGCGCGGCGGAACACGTCAAGAATCGCTAAAAGACGGTGTAGATGCTTGTCGAGTGTGGGCGAATGAACGATGACGTCGTCCAGATAGCACAAACAGGTGGACCACTTGAACCCCTGAAGCACAGAGTCCATCATTCGTTTGAAGGAGGCGGGTGCATAACAGAGACCGAAAGGCATCACCTGGAACTGATAAGGGCCGTCAGGGGTAACAAATGCAGTCTTCTCTCGGTCGATGTCATCGACGGGTATCTGCCAGTAGCCGGACCGTAAGTCGATAGAAGAAAAGCAGGTGGCACCGCACAGGCAGTCTAGAGCGTCATCAATGCGTGGCAAAGGAAACACGTCCTTTTTTGTGATTTTGTTCAGGTGGCGATAATCTACACAAAAGCGCCACGTTCCATCCTTCTTTTTGACAATACGACGGCAGGTGTCCAGGGACTACAGGAAGGCTCGATAGGGTCCTTTGCAAGCATCTTTGTGACTTTCTGTTGGATAACAGCTCGTTCCGACGCAGAAACACGGTATGGACGTCGGTGAATAGGGTTCGCATCGCCAGTATTTATGCGATGGGCCACGACGGAAGTTCAACCTAAGGGTCCATTGTCAACGTCAAAAATGTCGCGATAGCCTTCAAGAACGCGGCAAACCGCTTCATCTTGAGCAGGTGTAAGGTCAGAGGAGACCATCTTCTTAATGTCGACGTCAGTACCGTGCGATCACGTCGCGGTATCAGCTGAGCTGTAACGATCTTCCACGGTGAATGGCTCGACCTCACCATCCTGCAAAGCGCGAATTATAGCCAAGGAGATGCCCTGAGAACTTACGCGGTTAGCGCGAAATTGACAAGTGGAAGGCAGGTGCGGTTGCCAGTAACATTCAGCACAGTGTGCGGCCCGGTAACACCATGTGTAAGCATAACGGCCGGAATTGGTGCGGCCACGTAATTGTCGTCAGGTACAGCTGGCGAGGACAACAAGTCGACGTGTGTAACAGAGTGAGGTGGTAGGTGAATAAAATCTATGCAGCTCAGATGGCTTGGAGGTGGCTCCACAGGGTCGGCAAGAAGAGGCAAGTCAAGGCGAAGTGAGCCGGCCGAACAGTCAATGAGGGCAGAATTACGGGAAAGAAAATCCAGACCGAGAATGAGTTCGTGAGGGCAATGCTCGATGACGGTGAAGAGAACGACGGTGTGTCCCTCAGCAATGGTGAGTCGGGCAGAACACATGCCAACAATAGCGGCAGTCCCTCCGTGGGCGACTTGTAGAACTCGGTTCGGGGCAGGCGTCAGAACTTTTCTGAGCCAACGGCGAAGAGCAGCACTGATAATGGACACATGCGCCCCGGTGTCAATCAACACGCACACAGGAACATTGTCGACGAGAACGTCCAAAAGATTCTTTTTCGTGGGTAAAGTGAAGCAAGGATTTCATGCCACTGTCGTCAATTCAGCTTCACTTCCAGAAGCAGCACAGTCTAGTTTTCCGGTCAGGGGTGCGGCGAGTAGGTTTGAGAAGGTGCATGGCGTGACGGGAGTGATCGAGATTGGCGGCGGGAGGGAGAAGGCGAGTAGGAGTAGCGGGGTCGTGCCAAACGTGTCGTAGGGTCAGATGATAGAGCGGGCATAGAAGGGGCGAAGGAAAACGATGCGCTAGAGAGGCGAGGGGGTAATCAGGATAATAGCGCGTCGGAGAAGTCCAGCGACTGCGGCTATGGCGAGCAAGATGTCCAATGCGTCGGCAGTTTAAGCAGATCGGCTTGTCGTCCCCGGTTCGCCAGTCGGAGGGCTTGCGCTGGCCATAAGAGGAGTACGAAGAGCGCGGTGGGAACATGCGTCGAGACAAAAGTTCCGAGCATAGGGAACGAATGGATTGCACGCCGAGATTGGACAACTCTTGACGGACGACGGCCTGGATCAAGGAGATTGTCACTGGAGCTTGATCAGGTAACGGGAATGAGGGGGCCGCCGGTTGTGCCGCTTCGGCCTCAGAGGAATGATGCGGGTCAAGTTGTCACATCGCGACGGCTGGTAGAAGAGGTCGTCACAGGATGACGTAGCCGCTGTTTTGGGAAGTCGCGCGATGTGCAGGGATGCCGGGTGGCTATTAGCATGCTCGAGACGGCAGCACTCCTTGAGGACGGTATCGATGCTGGTGACGTTCGTAAACACCAGTAAATTGAAGGCGTCGTCAGCAATGCCTTTGCGGACGTGATTAACCTTATCGTCCTCAGTCATGTTCGGGTCAGCCTTGGCACAAATGGCCAACACGTCGAAAATGTACGACATGGAGGACTCGGTCGACGTCTGTACACGTGTGGCACCCCGCAGGGGCGTCTGCGCAAGCAGGCGTTTGGTGTGTTGCGACACCACGTACCCGAGCACACGAGGGTTGGACCCTCCCGCGTGTAGCCGTGCGCGGCTTAGCAGTGTCCGGGGAAAAGGGGATCCTGGGGGTTGAGCCAATGCCGGGTGTTTGGACCGTTACGGCCCCTCGGCGGCGGCAACACACCCCTTTGGCCTCGGCTTCACGTAGACGGCACCCCCGGACTGACCCACCCGGGGGAAATCGGCAGTCGCCTTTTCCTGTCCTCCTCTCCAATCTTCGTCTTTCTCTCTCGCCTTTTTCATCTTTCCTGTCTTCTCATCACTTCTCCTCACTTCCTAGTTTCCCGGCGGCAAGGGTTAACCTTGTGTAGCTAGCCAGCCTTGGTTATGCTGTATTTGGTTATAGCAGCGATGTACGGCTGGCGTTGGCAGGGTTTCTCTAGCAGGAACTCCTGTCACGTCCCCCTGTTGGGCTCCATGGTGGGTGGTCGGCATCACGGCCGAAAACCCAATATTACTTATGGAACATGCTTTTCCTAAACTACCTGATCGCCCTCAGAAACGAGGGCGCACCGAAGAAGTTTTTCAGTTTTTCGGACAACAAGTCCAGAACTATCCTAGATACCATGTTATTCACTCGGAAAACCCAGACAAACTAGTGCGCAACATTTCACCGTTCCTTGTTTCGAAGTCTTTAACTGAAGTTTTTGGAACAGGATATAAGGCATCGAGAATGACAAGTGGTGATCTTCTTTTGGAGCTCCACGATAAGAAGCAGTACGAGAAACTGCCGAAACTTGTCTCATTTGGGGAGACCCAAATAACAGTATCCCCGCACCGTACCATGAACACTACCCGAGGCGTTGTCTCGGACGATGACATGCTAGAGCTCACTGAAGCTGAACTCTTGGAGGGCTTCAGTGAACAGAATGTATTAAATGTTAAGCGAATTAAGATCAGGCGAGACGGTAAAGAGATCAACACGAAACACCTGATACTCACGTTCGGTTCAAGTGCCCTCCCCGAGTCCATCGAGGCCGGTTATATCAAACTTCGTGTTAGGCCATACGTGCCAAATCCTCTCAGATGCTTTAAGTGCCAAAGGTTCGGCCACAGTTCACAGAACTGTCGAGGCCGGCTGACATGTGCCAAGTGTAGTGACACTGAACATTCCTCCGAAACATGCCATAAGACTCCACATTGTGTCAACTGTGATGGCGAGCACGCCGCATACTCGCGCGCCTGCCCGTCCTGGAAAAGAGAAAAAGAGATTGTGACAATCAAAGTCAAAGAAAATATATCTTTCAAGGAGGCACGTAGGCGGGTGTCATACCTGTCTAAGAGCAGCTTTGCCGATGTGGCGCGTAAGGGGGCAGCGTCGCAACGGCCTCCGGCGGCTGTCAGACCCACAGGCAGTGAGTCGGCAGTTACGCCATCTGCCCCCGCGGCGGTTGCAGCTAGCGCTGCTCCGCCAACCGAGGAGAAGGGACCATCCACCCCAAAGGTGGGTGCAGCCGAGGCTGCCCCAACCTCCGAGGCCCCTTCCAGCGCTGGCAACGTCCAGCGCAGCCAAATCCCTCAGGGAACCCCATCGACCTCCGGGCTGGTGGGCGCAGGGGTCTTGCCCTCCAAGGCGGGACTCCCTCTGAAAACCTGTCGCTCGCAAGAGCGCTTGTCCGGCGCCTCACACGAGGCAATGGACACTACACCTGACCCCAAGGCGCACCAAACGCCTAAGGAGCGTCGAGAATCGCTCGAACGCTTCAGAAAGAACAAAACACCTATTACAGGGCCTCGAAAGGGCTCTGTAATATAAGGCATCCACTCCGTCTCCGTAAACACAGCACCAATTCACCTTAAACATGGATACACAGATCATCCAATGGAACATCAGAGGTCTCCTTAGAAACCTTGATGATTTGCAAGAACTCATCCACAAACATAATCCACAAGTGCTGTGTTTACAGGAAACTCACTTAAAATCTAAACACACAAACTTTCTCCGTACGTATCTTACGTTTCGCAAAGATCGCGAGGATGCCGTCGCATCATCGGGTGGTGTTGCGATTCTTACTCATAGAAGTATTGCATGTCAACCTCTACAGCTACAAACGCCCCTTGAAGCAGTGGCGGTTCGAGTTGTCCTACTAAACAAACTCATCACCATTTGCTCCCTTTACATACCCCCGCATTACCAACTGAACAAAAATGAATTTCACTCCTTGATCGATCAATTGCCAGAACCTTATTCTGTTCTTGGCGATTTCAATGCGCACAGCTCCCTGTGGGGCGACTCTCGTATAGATGCGCGAGGTCGCCTTGTTGAACAGATCCTTTTCTCTTCTGGAGCGTGCCTTCTCAATAAAAAAGAGCCCACATATTACTCTCTTGCAAACCAATCCTTTTCGTCAATAGATCTCAGTATAGTCTCCCCGTCTGTACTGCCTGAACTTGAATGGGAAGTTACCGACAACCCTTACGGTAGCGACCACTTCCCTATACTGCTAAGATCATATAAAGAAAACGAATATCCACCATACGCTCCTAGGTGGAAGATTGAGACAGCTGATTGGGAGAAATTTCGATCTCTAACTAGTATCTCATGGGCTGACCTGTCTTCGTTAGGAATTGACGCTGCAGTCGAGTTTTTTACAGCATTCATAATAGATGTCGCATATAAATGCATATCAGAAGTAAAAGGCTTGGCCTGCAAACGGCGTGTCCCATGGTGGAACGACGATTGTAGGATCGCTCGTAAAAAACAGAACAGGGCGTGGGGGTTGCTACGCGCTTCTCCCACTGCAGAAAATCTAGTCAATTTTAAAAAAGTAAAATCCGAAGGCAGGCGAACCCGCCGACAGGCCAGACGAGAAAGTTGGCAGAAGTTTCTATCAAGTATTAACTCGTTCAGAGATGAGGCGAAAGCCTGGAACAGGGTCAATAGGATAAGAGGGCGACAAGCACATGCACTCCCTTTGGTAAACACAGAAGGCGATACCCTACAAGATCAGGCAGACTCACTTGGGGAGCACTTTGAGAGCGTGTCAAGTGCCAACCATTACTCGCAATCCTTTCTGAAATATAAACAAATAGAAGAATGTAAGCCACTCATGAGAAAATGTCAACAGAATAAACCATACAATTGTCCTTTTAGCATTGCCGAGTTGAGAGCTGCCTTGAGCGCATGCAAGAGCTCTGCCCCGGGATCTGACAGAATCATGTACGAAATGATCAAAAACTTACATAAAGACACCCAAGTTACACTAGTCACAATTTTCAACACGATTTGGGCTGCGGGATACTTCCCGACTGCATGGAAAGAAGCCATTGTGATCCCGGTTTTGAAACAAGGCAAAGATCCTTCCTCAGTGGCAAGTTACCGCCCGATAGCCCTGACAAGTTGCCTCTGTAAGGTATTTGAAAAAATGATCAATCGCCGTCTCGTGCATCTCCTCGAGTCCAGTAAAATGCTTGACCCATTTCAATGTGGTTTTCGTGAAGGGCGATCTACAATGGACCATCTTGTGCGGATCGAAGCGAGCATTCGCGATGCCTTCGTGCACAAGCAATCTTTCTTATCTGTATTTCTGGATATGGAAAAAGCGTACGACACAGCCTGGCGGTACGGAATCCTGCGCGATCTTTCCGCGCTAGGTATACGCGGGAATATGTTAAATACTATAGAGAGCTACCTAGAGAACCGTACATTTCGAGTGAAAATAGGTCCTGCACTGTCGCGTACATTTATACAGGAAACTGGGGTACCCCAGGGTGGCGTACTCAGCTGCATGCTCTTTGTCGTAAAGATGAACACGCTTCGTGCATCCTTACCACCCGCCATCTTTTACTCTGTCTACGTGGATGACATCCAAATAGCTTTCAAATCTTGTAACCTCGCAGTCTGCGAGAGACAGGTACAGCATGGCCTAAATAAAGTCTCAGTGTGGGCAGACAAGAATGGATTTAAGATCAATCCTAACAAAAGCTCTTGCGTTCTTTTTACAAGAAAGAGAGGCCTGGTTCCGGATCCTTCCTTAGAACTGTGTGGACAACGAATACCTATCAGCAAAGAGCACAAATTCCTAGGTGTCATACTTGACTACAGACTCACTTTCGTCCCCCACATTAAATATCTTAAAGAAAAATGTCTGAAAACAATGAACATAGTCAAACTTCTATCCCAGACTACATGGGGTAGTGACAGAAAGTGTTTAATGAATATCTATAAGAGCCTCATTCAATCACGACTAGACTATGGTGCCGTGATCTATCATTCTGCAGCCCCGAGCGCGCTAAAGATGCTAGATCCGGTCCACCATCTAGGAATCCGTCTGGCCACTGGCGCATTCAGAACGAGTCCCATACAAAGTTTATATGCAGAATCGAATGAGTGGTCTCTTCATATCCAGAGAACATACATCAGCCATACATATTTTCTGAAAGTCCACTCAAATCCTCAACATCCCTGTTTTAATACCATTCATGACATGACATATGCTACACTCTTTCGCAATCGTCCCTCCGTAAGACAGCCTTTCTCGCTGCGTGTGAGGGAGCTTAGTGAAGAAATGCACATTCCACTCCTCGAGCTTCGCCTAATGCATCCAGCCAAGCTGCTACCTCCTTGGGAGTGGCAGCTCATACAATGTGATATATCTTTCGTGGAAGTCACAAAGCATGCTCCAGAGATTGAAATCAAGATGCATTTCCGGGAACTCCAGCACAAATACTCCTGCACGGAGTTCTACACAGACGCATCAAAGTCACACGACGGGGTGTCCTATGCAGCCGTCGGTCCATCCTTCTCAGAATCCGACGTACTGCACCCGGAAACTAGTATCTTTGCGGCTGAGGCCTACGCCATGCTGTCGGCCGTAAAGCATATAAACAAATCACAACTCCCGAAATCAGTGATATATACGGACTCCCTCAGTGTTGTGAAGGCCTTGATGTCTTTCTGTAATCATAAAAATCCAGTAGTTATTGAACTTTACTCCGCACTGTGCAAATCATATATATCTAACCAACATGTGATCATATGCTGGGTGCCTGGACATAGGGGCATCGATGGAAACGTTCTAGCCGACCAGATGGCCACATCAATCTCATTGCATGCAGTTAACTCTACTGCTTCGGTCCCTGTCACAGACCTGAAGCCTTTCTTAAGAAGGAAACTACGAAACCACTGGCAACGCATGTGGGACGAAGAAATAAATAATAAACTGCATGTAATAAAGCCACAATTAGGTTTCTGGCCTCCTGTAACAAAATCCCGCAGGACAGATGTCCTATTCTGCCGTCTAAGAATAGGACACACTTTTGGCACACACAACTTCTTACTCACGGGAAACGAGCCACCAACCTGTGGTAGATGCGGGGAGAGGCTGACCGTCCTCCACGTCCTACTGGAGTGTCGGGAAGCCGAACCCGAAAGAAAAAAACACTTTCTCTTAGCATACAGGCACCACATCCCCCTTCATCCTGTTATGTTACTTGGTCCAGAACCACTCTTTGACACCAACGCCGTCTTAGGTTTTTTGGAAGATGTTGTGTTTCATGTTATTAGCCCCACACGTTCGTAGCACTTCCTCTCTTCAGAGGATGCTGCTGCGATAATTATTTTGAATAAGCACATGCCTCTAAGCCCTTTTGGTTCAAGGGCTCTGGCGAGGCTGTAGTGCTGTAAGAAATTCAACGTCTCGCATATTTTAAACAATGCATCATTCTTCTACGATGGATTTTAATCTTCACAGTCTTAGTCATTATTCATCGCCATAATTTTATAGTACATAGATTTTACGCATTTACAGCGACTATTTTTAGGCCACTTTACAGCCAAGTCACATCTTCCATAATGCATCATTAACACTACCACCAGTCATGGCGCTCTTTGGCCAAACCTGGCCCTTGCGCCACAAAACAACACACATCATCATCATCATCATCACGTGTGGCAAGGGCTTTCTTGGCGTTGACTTGTCGACCAAACGGATTGCCAAAAAGGTCGCGTAGCTTGTCTTTGAAGAGATCGCAGCTCGAGATCTCCTCTTCGTAAGTCTGGAACCACGCCAATGGAGCTCCGTCGAGGTAGAAAAGTACGTTGGTAAGCATCATAGTCGGATCCCACCACTGACTGGTGTGGACATGTTCGTATAAGCGGAGCCAGTCGTCAACATCAGCACTGCCGACTCCGTTAAGAACACCAGGATCCCGAGGGGGGGGGGGAACGGCGACGTAGGTTGGGTCTGCAGGCGAAGACGGTTGCGTAGATGAAGTGCCACCAGCAGTAGCCGAAGTTGCATTGTCACCGTTGCGACCGCTGCGAAGCTCCATGACGGGTACGGGGAACGTCCACCTCCAGCAAATTAATGTTACGTGGAGCTGAAGCCGAATACTATTTACAATTTATGTACAGGTAAGCTCACGGAGCCAAAATGGCGACGCTATATCAAACCCGCGCACACGTCATCTTCGTCCTCGTCAGTGCAACCATACTGTGGCGGCTGTTCCGTAGAAATATTTATGCTAGTGTTTTCAGTTCTATGGCCAAATTAGAGTCTACCTGGGGGTGGGGCCTGAGGTACTGCTCGTGTACACTTGCATTCATTATTGTATACAAAGCTGTACCTATTAAAACCCAGGAAGATGTCCTGTGGGCAAACTCCGGTAGGATGCAGTGACCACGCCGGGCCATATCCTCATGACCGAAACCAAGGCGTGGTGAGCTCTCTAGAAAGACAAGCGGATTCACTCCGGATCGTTCATCCTTTCGACCTGCTCACATCAAGGTCGCCCCAAAGCAGGTAACCAATGAATTGTTAAGCCCCTGAGGAACAGGATTTCAGAGACAACTGCAATATTTTTTGGAACGGCTTCTTTGAAATATTACATTCATTGAAGTGGGCCTCATTTGAATGTCCATGTAACCTAAAATTACATTTTACGAGCTCTATTCGGCTTGTGGGTAGCACTAACACAGATTAAAAATTCATTTCCAGCAAAGCACAAAAGCCAATGGACATAACCTCAATGGTTTATTTATTTATTTACAGAGTACCTACATCGCCATAAAGGCATTACTTTGGGGGGGAACAAAATACAATTAGTAATACTGAGAAGCTTTCGGACAGATATACTGCCAAACAGAATCACTACAATAGCTGTTAGAGAAAGGCATGCAAGTAACGTGAAACAAGCAGGTTCCAAGATATATAACACATACATTTGTTAAAAAGAGCGCCGTCACAGCATTGAATAGAATAGTTCGTTATTTGACACATTTACTATATCATTTGTTAAACTGTTCTATTGTCTAATTGTTTTGGAGAAAACAGAGTAGTAAAAAGTGCTTGTTCTGCACTTATAGGCTGACATCTTTTTGTTGTTATCACAGCGAGTCGATATATAATCTGGTTCCAGGAGATAGTTATAGCGATTAATACCTGTCTGATTATTATATATTTGGTGCAATAGTTTAACCCTTCACTTCTGCCTACGCATATGTAGTAGATCCCATCCTAATGTGGCCTTCATTTCGGATACGCTAGAGTACGGGCTGTAATTATTGCAAACAAACCTTGCTGCTTGGTTCTGTAGTTTTTCCAGTCTATTAATGAGGTAATCTTGATAGGGATCCCATATTACACAGGCATAATCAAGTATTGTTCCAACATGTAAGAAGTATAAAGTTTATTTAACTTCGCGTGTTTCCTGTTTAAAATTTCTGCAAATAAAATGTAACATCCTGCTAGCTTTTGCTATGACAGTGTCAATCCGTTTATGCCAAGTGAGTGATTCGGTAAAATAGACTCCTAAATACTTATATTTCGACTGTATGTCGATAAGCGTACCATTGGTGTTATATCGGTGCTGAAATTTGGATAATTTTCTTGAAAAACTTACGCTACTGCACTTTTTTATATTTAAATTCGTGTTCCATTTTTTACACCAGATCGATACCTTATCTAAATCTGTTTGCAATGTATCTATGTCATCTTCAGTGTTAATTTCTTTGTAAATCACACAGTCATCAGCAAATAGTTTTATGGGTGATGTAATTAGTTCGACAATGTCATTTATGTAGATTAAAAATAGCAAGGGCCCCAGTACGCTTCCCTGAGGAATGCCCGAAGAAAAAGTTATTGGTTAAGATGCAACGTTGTTTAGGACAACAGGCTGGGTTCTTCCGTTTAGGTAGTTTCGTATCCAATTTTGAACGTTTTCGTTTATATTAAATGCAGCGAGCTTTACATCTAGGAGCGTATGGGACACAATATCGAAACCTTTTTGAAAATCAATAAAGACCGCGTCTACCTGACTATTGTTATCAATGGTTTTAGATACGAAGTGCTGGAATTCTATTAGTTGTGTGTTGCAGGAATAACCTTTTCGGAATCCGCGCTGGGAAGGTGTAAAAAAAGCGTTTGAGTCAAGGAATGCAGATATGTTACTATATAAAATGTGTTCAAATATTTTGCAACATATTGATGTTAGGGAAATCGGCCTATAGTTTTCTCTGAGTTTTCTATCGCCCGATTTAAAAACGGGTGTCACACTTGCCGTTTTCCAATCTTGGGGAATGAGGCCTGTTTCAAGGTAAAGCTTATAAATGATCGTTAAATACGGAGAAATGATGCCATGACACTCTTTAAGGACTACTGGGGATATTACATGAGGTCCAATTGCTTTTGTGCCATCTAAATGCCGTAATAAAGAGTCGACGCCCCTAACATCAAATTCAATGTCTGGCATCATGTCGCCTTGATTGGCGTTGCCCCAGCAGGTAATAGCGAACACAGAGATTGGAAGTACTTGTTGAAGCATTCCGCCCTCTGATAGTCCGACGTCACGGTTTTGCCGTCAACAGTTAAAGAATGTATCGATATGTCTTCTTTTCGATTTTGTTTTACATATTTCCAAAAAGATTTTGAGTTTTCTCTCAAATCCTTGTTTAGTTTAACAAAGAAGGTATCTTTGGCAGCTTTTATTCTTGCTTTCAATAGCTTATTTAGCCCTTGCAAGCGTTTCTGATTTGCCAGACTGGTGTGGGCAGAAAATGTTTTATACGTTTGCCTTGCTTTCCTTATAAGTTTACGTATTTCTACGTTAAACCAAGGTTTTTTTTTTTGTTGCTGCAGGTACCTGCATGGAACATGACTTTCGACTAGTTGAAGTATTTTGTCCCGAAATGCTGACCACAAAGTTAACGGACAGCGTGCGTTTGACATGTATTGGAAAGTAGGAAAAAAATTTTCAAGTTCGGTCCTGATAGCAGCATAGTCTCCTCTGTCGTAGTTCTACACTTTTCTTTGCGGAATTTGCGCCATCCGTGCTCGCTGTATGTTAAGCTCTATGACAACTGCCCTGTCGTCACTAAGACCTGGGCAAACAGTAACTTTTGATATTATGTTCGGCTCATTGCAAAGTACTAAGCCTAGAATTGTATTTTCTCGCGTAGGTTCAAGTACGTACTGCTGCAATCCATTTAATCCGAGGAGTTCTTCGAACTCTTTGTAAATACGGGACCTATTGCCAGCCACACATGCGGCATTCCAGTTGAAGTCTGGCAAATTGAAATCCCCCCCTAGAAATACGCCATTAGGCAGGAGAGAGAGCATCTCAGACAGCAATCCGAGTGAGTCGCTGCTGCTGGGTGGGTGGTAGAATGTCCCGTAGACTACATTGTTTCCGTTAGGCAAATTCACAAGGCACCAGACAGACTCAGAATCGTTTTCAAATACAATGTGTGTACTTGACAATGCATTTTATATCAAAAGGAGTACTCCCCCGCCATGTCCATGCCTATCTTTCCGATAGACAGTAAAGCCAGGCGGAAAGATTTCTACATCAGGTATATCCTTGTCTAACCATGATTCGGTGCCCACCACAATCTGAGGTTTAACAGTGGCTACTAAAGACATGAAGTTATCGACTTTGTTCTTTATGCTGCGACAATTTACAAGCAGGACAGAGAGCCATTCAGGCTGCGAGACACGTGCTGAGTTAGCTTTAACAGTTTTTATATGTAGATACGTGGATAACTACCTCGTTGTAGATCAGTGTGATATACAGAAAAATAGTCTAAACATTTTAAACACATTGAAAGAGCAAGGTAAATGTTTACACTGCACTTGCCAATTCCTCTCCGGAAATAAATTGCAATTCCATAGCTGTTCTTCACTTAAGAGGAAACTCGGTTGCCCTTTTACCCCAAATTTCCTAAACCACTGGTGAATTCAACTCCGTGCATTCCAAAATTTCAAAGTTAAACAGCGTGGTTTTTTACCCGGCGGCGAGTCATAGGCGAACCCTGTTTGCGCATTATGAATGAATGTGTCGCCGAACACATTAACCGACCCAACAATTCTGGGTACATAGACAGTGCCAGACTATCTTTGGCGTGGCAAAATGCATCTGGGATTTAAATCAAGAGCTATCAGGAGAAAACACGCATTCTGAGGGAGAAAAAACAAAAGAAAAATATAGTAGTCAGCCTATACCCTCAAAAGAAATGGAGTAAACTCCCAAGAGATAGGCTAAGAACAATGGACGCACACATACTGAAATAATCCCCCTCAATACTCGCCTAAAATATTTTATTTTTTGGCTAAAAAGAAAATTGCGGCGGGCTACGCAGCAGCCCGGACGCACATTGAAAAGCGGGCACAAGGAAACATTATGTTCAACAAAGCATCACACCAGGATGATCCCATATGAGGAGGTTGTATACCCCATTCCACTCGACTGTGATTGCGTGTAGTAAGACAGACTAGCCGGTACCTAAATGTGGGCTTGAAATATCACTTTACTACAATGAAAGGACCTCCTCGTTCTTCCCATTTGGCAATGCATTGCTGAGACTGCGAATGCTAAGCTTATATTGGGCCTCTATCTGTTTTCTTCCCTACGTGTAGAGCAGATGATGAGGTAACTAGCGTAGTATATGTCAAGAAGTACAAGAAGATGACATGCGTCAGCAAGCCGGTCCCAGCGCTTCGGTTGAAAGAGCTGTATTTCTCAAATTCGGGCACGGGATTAGTGCCCGGAATATATATCTTGTATAAGTAATTTTCGTAACAGCGCAAAAAGGACACGGACAAAACAGAAGAAAAAGATAGAACACACGCGCTGGCACGCAAGGGATATAGGGATATCTTATTCAGGAAATTGACACGCATATACGAACCGGCATCCAAAAAACCAGTGCATGGGGCTTCGATGTAAATATCAGTACTTACAAAAATAATAGATTTTTCTTGTGAAGAATCACTGATGGTTCATTTATACATGACCCCCCCTCCCACCTCCCTAAACCTATGTTGTATACTTCTGCTGTTTTTCTTGCCATATGGCTTGCGAGCTTGAAGATAGTGTAGGTTTCTTCAAAGTGTTGTACACAGGTACATGATTTGCGATTCTCAGGAATATGTAGCAGTGCGGTTTTTTGTAATATTCATTACCACACCTCAGCGGAATGACATACACAACACCTTTCGCAGATTCCACGTACTTGTTAGCTGGTTCACCGTGCATCGCCCTTTGCCTTACCATCTGTTAGCATCTTGTCAACTCTAAAGTCGATGTATCCTACCTTACGTTTTGCAGAAAACAGGACACCTAATACATACCTGCTACCAACATTTTTTAGGCCATGCGCCATATTGTGTATGTAGGAAATTAGCGCACATAAATTTTTCGCTTAGTTTGATTACATTCAAGGTTTCTATAAGCCTATTTAATGTTCGAAGCGACACCTTCACAGTGCTGGGGAATTCCAACGTCCACTAAATGTTATAATAATAATAATAATAATAATAATAAAGTTTATTTCTGCCTCAAAGATACATGGACAGAGGAGCTGCAGAAAAAGCTGTAAAAAATACAGCTTGACAAAGCCGCAGCCCCCATTTTACAGGCAGCAGCAGAAGACAAACAACGACTCAACTTCAGGTGTCGTATAAACGAAACAAAAGAACAAAAATGTAATGCTATACATCGCAAGAGCACTTCAAGCGTACTGAGTAAACACAGGGATAAAAAGATTGTTGTTACTTATCAGACTCTCATACATGAAATATTAGATACAGAAGCAAATACTTATTTTGGCACAATTGAAGATGAAAATTGTTCGGAGCTACCATCTATATACATCCTACGCAATACCTTATGAGTACAGGTGAATAAGTCAAAATGTGCAGATGTATAAGCGTTCAGAAGGGAAGGGAGTGTGAATTGCAAACGTTCTTGCCCGGAGTTTAGGCGTGCTGTTGGCACCATCCATTGTTCGGGTTGTCTGAAAGGGTAATTAGTGGTTTTCTCTTGCAAGTTTGCCAATCGTCGAATATGGTTTGTACCATTTTTTATTTCTGTTTTGTAAGAAATGCTCAACCGGTATCGGTATAATTCATAGATTTGGACCACACCGGCTGTAAGAAAGAGACCTTTGCTGGGTGACCCATAGCTAACATTGAAGGCGTAGCGAAGGACCCTTTTCTGCAGCATGTGTATTTTGCGAAGACAAGAATGTGTTGCAGTTCCCCATACAAGATGACAATAATTTACGTGAGAATAAAAAAGTGCGTGATAAAGAGTTAGTTTGAGTGACGTCGGAAGAATCTGCCGTGTGCAACCAATCATGCCCACTACTCTAGCCAGTTGTTTGACAACGTGAGTTACCTGGTGTTCCCATGACATGGTTGAAGAAAATATAACTCCAAGGCATTTAAAATGATTAACTATTTCTATAGGTCGAGAATTATATAGAATATGACTGTGAATAGAAACCGGCTTATTTTTCGGGCGAAATATTACGGCTTTTGTCTTCTTTTCATTCACGCGCATATCATTAGATTTCGACCATTTTTCCAGCGTGACCATTGTTGTATTGCAAGACACTATTAGATCCTGAATGTTTTTCCCAGCAAAAAAAATACTCGTGTCGTCAGCGTATATGATGAATTTGGCATTTTTGTTAATGTTAACAATGTCATTCAGGAATATATTGAAAAGAAGTGGGCCTAACACGCTGCCTTGAGGGACGCCAGAAATAATAGGTTTTACCTCTGATAGTACATTATGTAAGCTAACTGCTTGTTTTCTTTGCGAAAGATATGATTTTATTAACATTGCAGCCTGGCCTCGGATACCATAGTACCATAACTTCTTTAGGAGTAATTCATGATTCACCAAGTCAAATGCCTTTGAAAAATCTACAAATATACCTATTACGAAAGCTCTGTTATCAAATTGGGACAGAATATATTCTTTTTGATGTAGAAGTGCTAGCTCAGTTGATTTATTTTTGCGAAAACCGAACTGACATGGAGTGAGCAAATTACATTGGTCAATAAATTTAGTGAACCTGGAGTGCATAACTTTTTCTAATGCTTTAGAAAAAACAGGAAGTATGGATACAGGTCTATAATTACCTAAGTCATTTTGGTCGCCCTTTTTAAATAAAACGGTTACTTTGGCGGTCTGCATTTTTTCTGGAAAGGAAGATGTAGATAAGCAGAGGTTGAATATGTGTGTAACTGCGGGGGCTACAATATCAGCAACATATTTTACTGGTCCTATCTGAAGGTCGTCAATGTCTCGGCATCTGCTATTCTTTTGGCTTAATAATATTGACACAACTTCCTCTCTTGTAACAGGTTCTAGAAACATTGTTTTATCGTTACGACAGTTTATGTACTCACATGCATCTGGAAGCGATCCATAGGTTGGCATTTGCGTAAAAAAATCATTAAAAGCATTAGCCAACTCAATTCCAGTTAAATCATTGTCATTAATCTTCAACCTTTGTACGCTGGCATGGGATTGGTTGCGTTGCAACAAAGAGTTTAGACGGGACCAAAGTAAGTCATGACGACCCCTTTTAATGTCCAAAAATGCAGAGCAATAGTCCTTTCGAGCGGATCGTAATTTCTTTGTTAATTTATTTCGGAACTGCTTGAACGCCTTCAGATTATCAGCCGTGCGTGTCGCCAAAAACGTTCTATATAACTTATCTTTCATTTTTATTTCTTGGCGCAAGGCATGAGTGATCCAAGGTTTACGACTCTTACGGGACCGCTGATATGTCTTATTGGGAAAGTGAAACTGGTAGATTTGTTTGAATATATCAAGGAATTCGTTATAAGCATCATTTGCATTATCCAGCTCAGCAATTTGCGTCCAGTCAACTTTGTTAAGGGCATTTCTGAAGTCCTCCAGTGCAACTTCTGTTATACACTGGTAAGTGAAAGCTTCCGGTTCCTTTGAAGTTCGTGCTGGCACTTCCATACAGAAATACACAGGCAGATGGTCGCTGACGGGGCACGATAATACACCTGCCTTAAGTTTCGGGTGGCATAAATTGGTGATGAACAAGTCTAAGGTGGATTGACTTTCAATAGTTATTCTCGTTGGGATTTCAATTACATTGGTGAATCCGTTTGAAGCCAACATAGTGCTAAATTCTCTACTATGATAATTATCACTGTACATGTCAATGTTAAAGTCCCCTCCAGCAATAAGCAGGTATCCTCCGTCTGCTACAAACGATAAAAAGTGATCATAAAACTTCAAGAAAACGGCTATGTCCCCATTGGGTGGGCGATAACAAACGGAATAAATAACTTTCCCCACAGACAGTGATATGACCTCGTAGTGTGGTGTGATCATACTGTATGAGTCAAGCATTTCACCATTTTCGTTCATATCCAGTAGAACTGCCACTCCCCCACCACGGCCAACAGATCTATTCAGGTAATACGTTTTATAGTTAGTCATTCTGAAAACATTATTTTCACTGGTGCTCCACGTTTCACTTAACATTATCGCAGTGAGCTTGAATTCACTGAAAAATTCTTCTAGGGATTGTGTTTTGTTCTTCACTGATCGTGCGTTGATGTGCACAGCTTTTAGCGATGCGGGCGAAAAACAGGAAATGATACGGTTTAAGTCAGCAGGAAGATGATATTGGTTTTGCATCTTTATGCCTCTTTACTGTATTTTCTTTTATCGATTCGGCAAGCACAGTACTCATTTCAACTGTTCTAGGTCGTCTTCTCCTTTGATATGGATGGCATTCATCCCTGCACTTTTGCGGAGAAGAACTTTTCCATTTACATGCCATACATAAAGATAACCATTGCCTTTTGCCCAGTCCTTCACCCGACGAAGCAGTTCTCTGTTGTACCGAGTAAGGTTTTCCTGGATGACGATAGGCAGATCGTTCTTTTTTACTTTGTTCTTGGCTGAAAGCCACGTGTCTCTTGTCGCTTGTCGGGTAAAACGAGCGATTATACCTGGCTTCTTATCTTTCCGGGCAGGCAATCTGTGTATCGCCTGAATATCTGTTGCTGTTAGAAGCGGTACCTCAAGCTTGGGGGCAAGACTGTTTAATACAGAAAGCAGATTTTCATCTGGTTGAAACGGGATACCGTGTATTTCTAGGTTAAGTTTTCTACTGCGGTGCTCGAGGTCATTAACATCTTGCTGCAGTTGTGCTTGCACTACCTGCGCCATGTCGTCTTTTTCTTCTAATTCAGCTACTCTTTTTTTCAGAGCCTTGATTTCATTCTCTTGACGAGAAACCTGTCTTTCGAAGTCATCAAATTTCTTGGACATGTGTTGGACAGATTGTTCAATTTGATCCACTTTTTTTGTTAGTTCTGGCAAACTTTCCAGTTTTCCTAGGATAGCTGCAAGAGTCTTCCGAATATCAGATTCAGAATCAGAGCCATTATCCTCCTTGCCTGTTACAGGAGCCTTTCCTGCGCGGCATTTACAACAGCGCCACGTCTTTTTCAAATCAGGGGGCTTAGCTTGAAACGATTTCTCTTTTACCCCAGCACACTGGCCAAAATGGTATGCACAGTTACATTCCGTACAGATCGCACGCGGGACACTTTCTTGAATAGTTGATGCACAAGAAGAACATGTGCTGGACATTTTTTTTTTTTTTCACAAGGTCTGGCCGTTCAACGCAACACAAAGCATACCGTTACGATGAGTAAGTTTCAACTAAGGTGGCAGCAGCGGCAGGAATAAACTGCATACAAGTTTTGCGTAATATTGCACTAATCTGCGAAGACAGCAGTAGCTCTTTAGCGATGCAGTCGTGTCGCTGCCGCTGCTGCCAAGTGACGGCTGCTCCGATGTTCGCTCTTTTATCTAGTAGATGGTCCAGTGTACGTCTGCGCAGATGTTGCGAATACAGCGCCAAGTGTCCGATGACGCAGTTGGATGACGGTGGCCTCAGGTTGGGCGCAAGTTCACAGCAGCGGGGACCTTTCGCAGTAGTACGCAGATTCACTTCAGCAGGGGTGGTGTTCCTTGGACCCAGTCACAGGTGCATCCAGGGATCTGCGAAGACAGCAGTAGCTCTTTAGCGATGCAGTCGTGTCGCTGCCGCTGCTGCCAAGTCCACTAAATGTTGTAATACTTAATCGTTGTAGTCGTTGATCATCGTTCAGGCAGCTATTGCCGTTTAATGCACAGGCTGCTGAATATTTTTCAAGGTACAGTTATACAAATAAGAGCAGTTTTAACATCCTAAGGTTTCGTAGGAGTGGTCTTTACAAGGTGCTTCCACGTCTCTGGGTCGTTCTGCCTTTGTCCGTTCTCCCAGCTTTTTACAGTTCCCCTTCCCCAGCCGAGACATCCCCCTCCGGCAACCCCAACCAAACTCGTCAATTCGAGGAGAGTCTCAGCGTAAGAGGAAGCCATCGGCAAAGGGAAGCGCCGTTCTGTTCTTACAGCAGAGCATCAGTAGTATCTCACTTCATGATAGTGTTACGGAAGAAGACGCAAATGAAAAAGCTATATACAAGTATATTTACAACGTAATACGCCGCACTTGGCCAAGAGGCAACAGCCCGCGCTAGCTTCCAATCGTTGTCGTCGTCTTCTTACTGCTCGCTTCTTCTATAATACTATAATACTATTCCGTAGCACTACCCCCGGCGGCAAAAGCGCCGTCCCGGAGCGACTAAAGGCCGGACTTGGAAACAGTGTAGTAGGCCTTGAGCCTACTGACGTGCACGACATCACTAGGTGCCACAGTAGATGACGAGGTTGAGCTCGCAGGGGCAATTTCGTACGTCACAGGCGTCACCTGGCGCAGCACGCGGTAGGGCCCTGTGTATCGCGAAAGGAGCTTTTGTGAAAGTCCGACGTGACGAGAGGGCGACCACAAGAGCACGAGCGCACCAGGCGAAAACTGTACGTCACGGTGGCGGGCGTTGTACTGACGCTGCTGAGTGGTTTGCGAGTCCGTCAGTCGAGCACGGGCAAGCTGGCGTGCATGGTCGGCGAGAGCGATGGCGTCGCGCGCATACTCGCTTGTTGAGAACGAAGCAGGAGGAAGTGCCGTGTCAAGGGGCAAGGTCGGTTCGCGACCGTAGAGCAGATAAAAGGGAGAAAATCCGGCGGTGTCGTGCCGGGAAGAATTATAAGCGAATGTGACGTAAGGAAGGGAATTGTCCCAGTCGCGGTGGTCCTTGGAAACGTACTTTGACAGCATATCGGTAAGAGTACGGTTTAACCGCTCTGTCAAGCCATTGGTTTGAGGATGGTATGAGGTAGTCAGCTTGTGTTGAGTGGAGCAGGAACGTACAATGTCGGCGATAACTTTCGAGAGGAAGTTACGACCACGGTCAGTGAGCAGCTGTCGCGGGGCGCCATGAAGTAAGATAATGTCACGCAAGAGAAAGTCCGCGACGTCAGTGGCGCAACTGGTAGGGAGAGCCCGCGTGATAGCGTATCGGGTGGCGTAATCAGTTGCGACGGCTACCCATTTGTTCCCAGAGGATGACGTGGGAAAGGGACCGAGGAGGTCTAATCCAACACGAAAGAACGGTTCCACAGGGACAGTGATCGGCTGGAGATGACCGGCAGGTAGCACCTGAGGTGTTTTCCGACGCTGGCAGGTATCACAGGCAGCAACATAGTGTCGGACGGAGCGAGCGAGACCAGGCCAATAGAAGCGGCGGCGGACGCGGTCGTACGTGCGGGTTACGCCAAGATGTCCTGCAGTAGGTGCGTCATGCATCTCAAAGAGCACAGTCTGTCATAGATGTTTTGGCACGACAAGAAGAAGGTCAGATCCGTCAGGGAGGAAGTTCCTTCGGTACAGAATGCCACCCTGGAGGACATATCGGCGAACGGATGCGTCGGTAGGTGTAGAGCGCAGACGCTCGATGAGTACTCGCAGCGATAGGTCTCGGCACTGCTCATCGGCGATGTTAGCGAAGGCAGACACAGAGAAAATGCCGTCGGCGGTACTACTGTCGGCGTCGTCAGGCTCGTCTACCGGGTAGCGAGACAGGCAGTCAGCGTCCTTGTGTAGTCGGCCAGATTTGTAGGTGACAGAGAACGAATAGTGTTGGAGGCGTAAGGCCCAGCGACCAAGTCTTCCTGAAGGGTCTTTCAATGAGCATAACCAACAAAGCGCGTGATGGTCTGTGATAACGGAAAAGGGTCGGCCATATAAGTATGGGCGGAACTTCGCAACCGCCCAAACTAGGGCCAGACACTCACGCTCAGTGATGGAATAGTTGCGCTCCGCGGGTGAGAGGAGCCTGCTGGCGTAAGCGATAACACGGTCGTTGCCGCGCTGGCGTTGTGCCAGTACTGCGCCAATTCCGTGACCGCTGGCATCAGTACGAACTTCGGTAGGTGCAGAAGGATCGAAATGGGCCAGAACGGGAGGCGTTGTGAGAACGGCGATTAAATGCGAGAATGCAGAGGCCTCGCTATCGCCCCACAAGTTGCAAGTTGTCGACTGAGATGGTAGAGGAGGATCGGCTGAATTGCTGTCTACCTCAATAGATGCTATTGAGTGATCTTCGAATGAGCAAAGCTGGGCCAGAGACATCCCGCGTGGCAGCACTTGTGTCGTCAAGCCAAAATTGACCACTGGCAGGCAGACGCAATTAGCCGTAATAGATAAAACGGTATGAGGTACCGTGATCCCGTGTGTAAGGAGGACGTCTTGTATAGGAGCCGCGATATAGTGACCATCGGGCACTGGTGGGGATGACACTAGGTCAACGTAAGTCAGTGCCGTAGGTGGCAAGCGAACAAAGTCGACGGAACTGAGGCGACTGGGGTGTGGTTCAGCGGGATCCAGAACAGGCAGGTCAAGGCGGAGAGTACTGGCGGAACAATCAATGAGAGCAGAATGTGCGGAGAGGAAGTCTAAGCCGAGGATGATGTCGTGGGGACAGTGGGCGATGACTGTGAATAGCACGACTGTTGAGCGATCGGCGAAGGAGACGCGGGCGGCACACATACCAATTACGGGGGCTGTTCCGCCATCGGCGACACGGACAACAAGCGTCGTGGCGGGCGTGATTATTTTTTTCAGGCGGGTACGAAAGTCCGCGCTCATTACCGACAAATGCGCCCCAGTGTCTATAAGAGCAGATACAGGAACACCGTCGACTTGCACGTCAAGAAGGTTCAGATGAGTGGGCAACGTCAGTGGAGGATTTGGCGGAGTAGGGAGCAATGCAGCGTCACCTCGAGGCGCTGCATCATTCAGTTTTCCGGCTGGGAGCGGCGTCCGAAGGGAGTCGGCGAAAAGGAGCGGCGGGGCTGGGGAGAGCGAGATTGTCGTCCTTGGGGCGAAGGTGAACGAGAATAGGGGCGGTTCGGCGCAGAAGGGTCAGTGGCGGAATTATCGGAGCGTGCGGCATAAGGACGAGAAGGGCCACCCGAGGGGCGAGAATAGGCAGTATAAGCAGACCGGGTCGGGGAAGTCCAGCGACTACGACAGTGCCGAGAAATGTGCCCGATGCGACGGCAGTGAAAACAAATGGGCTTGTCGTCAGCAGTGCGCCATTCAGCTGGGTTGCGGAAACGTGGTGGGTAAGACGATGCGGGACGGGGCGGAATCCAAGAAGCCGGATGGGTATCAGGGTGATGGGCCGAGCAGATGGTGTGAAGGCCCATTTTTTCGAACTCCTGGCGGACAACTGCCTGGATCAGGGAAACCGTGACTGCCGGTGCGTTGGTGGGGCTGGAGTCGAAGGCAGCCGGATAGGCGGCCTCAATCTCACGCCGAACGATCTTGGTAATATCGCCGGTGTTGTTGGGAAGAAGAGCGTCGGCACAGGAAGAAGTCGCTGGGGTGTTGGGCAAACGGGCAAACTGCTGATCGATACGTCTGCTTTTAGCGAGTTCCAGGCGGCGGCACTCTTTGATAACAGCATCCACCGTCGCGACGTTGTTGAATACGAGCAAGTTGAAGGCGTCATCGGCAATGCCTTTGAGGATGTGGGATACCTTGTCTGACTCAGGCATGTGTGCATCAACTTTGCGGCACAGAGCCAGGACGTCCTGAATGTACGTGACATAGGGCTCTGTTGACGTCTGCACACGGCCGGAAAGCGCCTTCTGCGCGGCAAGTTTGTGACCGTAGGGGTTGCCGAACAAGTCTCGGAGCTTTTGCTTGAACGAATCCCAACTGGTGAGCTCCGCTTCGTGCGTCCGAAACCAAACTCGAGGTGTGCCACCGAGGTAAAAGACTACGTTGGCGAGCATGATAGTAGGGTCCCACCGGTTATTGCGGCTGACGTGTTCGTACAGGCTGATCCAGTCGTCGACGTCGTCCCCATCTTTGCCCGAGAATACGCCAGGATCACGAGGAGCAGGGAGAGAGATGTAGGTCGTCGAAGTGGCAGGAGGGGTCGGAGGCGGCTGAGTCGAATTGTCATCGCCGGGAGCCATGAAGCTAAGCGCGACGTACCGTCCACTGCGAAGCTCCGTGACGAGGTACAGGGAACGTCCACCACCACCAGAGATGTTACGGAAGAAGACGCAAATGAAAAAGCTATATACAAGTATATTTACAACGTAATACGCCGCACTTGGCCAAGAGGCAACAGCCCGCGCTAGCTTCCAATCGTTGTCGTCGTCTTCTTACTGCTCGCCTCTTCTATAATACTATAATACTATTCCGTAGCAATAGAAACAAAATAACCAGTAAAACACAGCAAAAGAACACCAGTGAGTAAAAATGTCTCATCACTGCCCCGCCGAATTTGCTCGCTTATTCTATGGTTCGCGAATCTCCAACAGGTACTGGTGCTGAACTGCACGCCTCACAAGTTTTCCCTGCGGCATCCCTCACCTGGGGGAAAAGCGAGCAAATGACCCCGCGTTTACATAGAAGGCGGAAAAATTTTACAATACCACGACTACGTCTCCGATTTTGGGCCCTTCAGTTCTAATTTGTTTAGACGCATAGGGCCAGTGCATCTGTCGTCGATACTCGTGTTGCCAGGCTTTCCAGAATGCGTGAGGCATCAGTTTTAGCTTCTTGCAAAACATTCGAAGGGAAGAGGCATTCGAACCCAGCGATCGGGTTTCAGTTGCTGGCAGGGCCATGAGGTGTCTGCAAAGTAGGGAAACTGGCCGAAATTAGAGGGGTGCCATTGTTTTGGTCGTCTGGTACGTCGGTCAGGGTTCTGGAATTGATGACTGATGGTACCTCGGCTAGTACTTTCGACAGAACAACAAAGTCAAGACATTGGTGGCCGATCACCTCTTTCAAAGCAGTTTTTACGCTTCGTACTAACGCTACGTACCTACGCACCATGGTGCATGCTCTACGATAAATATTCCCGCTATACTGGCACTGGCAAAATAACACATTGGCTCAGGGTGTCGCTCAACATTCAAAACTGCGAGGTCCCTTGAAGCGCGCTTAAACGTGCGTGCTTTGTTTGAGTTAATGATTTTGCACAGCCCCCTACGCAGCACAAACCGACGGAATTCCTGAAGAAGGGTATTCATGTCGTCTACGAGTTCGAGATGGACTGCTCTAGTCACCGTGCACGTAACAAGTACAATGTACGATTTCACTTGCACATTTCTCCTCCACAAAAAGGGGGCTGGCAAAATCAATACCGACAACCTTGCTGGTCCGGTCAGGGGGAAGCAATCCTGTCACAGCGTCAATACTCGTGGCACTTAAACACTTACGCACCCCGCATGGCCGCACAATACGTTTCACCAACCTGCATCCACGCACAATCCACTACTTTTCGTGCAATCGCATGAAAGGGTCTCTGACCCCGGCGTCGAGACATTGTCGGTGGGCCCGCTACAATAGCAGCACGGTGCACTGATGTCGCTTTGGTAGCCCAACAAGGTATCCCTCGTTGTCTGTCATATTCAACGGACCGATAGTTATTCGTATTGCAATGCCACAGTTTCGGTGTCTTGTTGAATATCTGTGACGCGGTTTCGCACAAATTCCCTCCATCACGTTGCACCCCGTCGGGTCCTGCTTAGTGCAACCATAGAGCCAGTCCACAGGTAAAAATTATCTATTTCCAAATCTATATTTGACTGCATAAATTCTTAGAGTCTGGATGCTAGCAACACTGCGAGCAGCTCCAGTTTCGCAAGAGTGATCATTATCAGTGGCGCTACACGAAATTTAGCCAGCACAAGCGTCGATCGCTGTGCGCCAGTTTCGATCTCTGCATTCATTCATGTTCGTTGGGGAACACTGTATAATACCCTCAGTAACAAAAATGAGGTCAAACTGGATTCACTCGAAATAAGAATCAACATTAATTGTGCTGTTGATTCTGTTGAGAGAGAGACGCTGCAGTATTAGTGATAGCCAAGTACACGGCAATTACAAGAACGAAGATTACACCACCAAGAGGACTCAGGTAGTCAAATTGTCTCCTACTGTGGGGTTTTGCATAGAATCATAGAATGCCGCCACATATATATATATATATATATATATATATATATATATATATATATATATATATATATATATATATATGGTTTTTTTTGAAGTTTAGCACGCAGGACCCCATGTTTGTATGGCTTGTATAGTATTCTGAGCACAGCTGCATTTCCTTATTTGTATTTCAAAATGTGTGTCATGAATAATGATTTATGAAGCGCAGTGTAAGTTATATTCAGCGCAGATAGTGCACCCTCTGCTCTTAATATGGCTATTTTATAGCTTGCATGTGTTGTTCATGCGTTATGGTATTCTTACGAAGGCTGGTCCACCAGCAGAAAACTTTAACTACATCTTCCAATAGGTTTGCCTCTTTCCTGCATATATATATATATGTATATATATATATATATATATATACATGTATACACATATACATGGCTAGGGAGGTTGGTCGACCCCCCTCCCAACGTAAAAATGATAGCTCTCCGCCTCTGGATCTCAGCCCTTCCAAAATGTTTACGTTTTCTATGGCTCCTGTTGGGTTAATAACACCCTACATTCCTTCATGATGTGCTTTGTGGCATTTGGATATTTTGCTGCTGCAGACATGTACCTCATCCTGTTTTGATTATTGGCTCCGGTGTATGTTAGTCATCCGACCTTCATCTTCGGCATAATATAGCCAGCCACTGTAATTTTTTGTAATAGTGCATTTCCCTCTATTGATTTTGGTGTGAGGCTTTCTTTGTTTAATTCCACGTATTCTGCCTTAGGTCGCCGGATAGGTAGGTAAGTGTGTTATTTCGTTTCTCGCCAGAATTACAACCTCTCGAAAAACGATACACGCACTCCTCGCGTGTCAAAGCGATTTGCTCTTCGAGGCATTTGATGCGTGCGTCACATGCCGGTCTTGCATTCTTCCCTCACGAACGCTTACGCTTTCACATGCCGGGCTAACCGCACCATCTCTGGGAGCAGCTATCATTCCACAGCAATTTCCATGTAAGAGCTAATGCTAGGTAAAATCTGTGCGACGCTGTACCGACGGTATGATTGGCGCAAGTCAAACAAGTCTTACCGTTTCAACGCCGGGGTGGAAATAGCCATAGTCACTTTCACGTACACCGTATACGATAACAATATTTACATATGATTGTACAACACGTCTTCGCTGATGAGGTAACAATTTTTATTTCTCTTGCTTACGTTTCTCCAGTGTCAGAAGAATCTAACAATGGGGACGTGGTTTGGTCGCCTTTAACGGGTGTTGTAGGTATACTGTCGGCGCCGAACGATGGTCGTCACCGTGGCCTGTCCGTTTTCGGCACGCGTACTCTCGCATCAGGCACACTGCCCTTTGTCATTCACAAATACATTGGGCCACATTACAACCCTTTGCGCATTCTCAGGCTATTTTAGGCTCAGCGGACTAGCGGAAAGATGGTTTGCCTCGTAAGAATTCCAACAGTGCCCGGAATGTAATTCATTTTAAGGCAAAAGCCTCAAGTGGTTGATGCCCTCGATAATTTTGAGAAGCAATTGCGTCATCCGGTCCTATGGCACAAAAACTATGATCATCAGCAATGGCTTATACCCCTCTAAGCAATAAAACCTTACAATGACTCCTCCTTGCAGTAATGCAGAGGCTGCAGGCATGCAACATAGGGAAGCGTGCACTGCATACATTTGTTTAAATCACGCACACAACTGGAGATACCCGGTGCCTAGTCAAGTAGTACAAAGAATGACACTTGATCTTCTCAGTGGCTCCCACCACCGCAAGCAAGAAATAAATGCAATGGCTCATATCCCCGTAAAGCTGAGGCTACAAAGTGCTCACCAAAGTGAAGCGAAGAGTGCACACGTTCATTGACATCACACATGCAATACACAGAACACCATACGTTTCGATCCCCTGCTGAGATGATTGAACGTAAAGTCGAAGAGAAACGCCGTTGACGCCAATCAGACCCCGATACACGAGCGCGCAAAACCGCTGCTAAGCGCCCGAAACGAGTCGAAGAAGCCGAGCTGCGAAATCATCAACGCGACAATGCGATATGGCGCATTACCAAATCTGCAGCAGGCTTTAGTCATTACGTGTTGAAGGAGTATAACATGATGCCGAACTTTTTCAGTGGCGCGAGCATCGAGTGACACCATTGTTTCTTGCGCAGCAATCATAGAAATAAATAACAAAATAGAAAAACTTGAGATCGAAGTTCATAGGTTTCAATATACCTATGTCATGGGAGCATAAGTTTAGTTACAAGCTCAGTTACTGAAGCGTCAGCGATAATTAGAATTAATTATAAATGAGCGAGACGACCGGGAAGAAAGTCAAAATAAATAAAGAATGGCAAAAATTGTACAGTACAAAATGCATGTGTTTCATTATTGTTATGATGTCTTAGCATACCTTTCATTACGACATGAGTTAATTAAGGTAAGTAATTATGATTATTCTGAAATCACTGACTAGAGCACACCAAAGCACAGCATCGCAGATTTTATAGACCTGCCACGTGAGCGTGACTTAGGCGAAATTCATGGAAAGCTGGAAGTATAAAACGCATGTAGTAACGTCACTAATGACGTCACACACAACTGGGTTGCATGATAATTAACCGACTATATAATGTGAAATAGTTGTCCCGGAGTTTGGTTCGTCTGTTGTGTTCGCGAAAATTTAACCTAAGCAACGAACCCCGAGGTGCGAGTGCCGATAAGCGACACCTAAGTCAATGAATAGGGTCGACCACCAAGTTTGTTCTTCTTCTTTCATAAATCTGCACGTTAATTCCTTGATCCTTTGCATCTAATTTAGCACCGCCTTTTCGTTGGTTTTAACGGCAGAATTAAAAGCTTTAGGTTAATGCTTCAAAATAACATCCACCCTGAAGGCCTTATTCGCGTTAGTGAGGTTCGTGCGGCCTACGGGCCTTAAGGATAGACATTAGGAACCCCCCCCCTCCCCCCCCAGTGCTCTATAGTGTACGCCGTTTGTTCGTGCTCGTTCCTCTTTCTCTCTCTCTATCTCCCCCTTCCACTCTATTTCTCTTTTCATCCCTCTTAATATTTGCACCCATGCTGGGCAACCAGCCGGAACTACCTCTGGTTAACCTCTATGTCTTTCTAGGCATACGTTTCACTCTCTCTCTCTCTCCTAATGACAGCAGACGTTTTTTTTCTTCTTCAATTACCCTTTACTTGGTTGCCAATTTTCTTGATTTCTTGATCCATTCTGTGTCACTTGTTTTATCGTACAGGTATTATTAACTCCGGCCGCCCTCTTTTCTTTAATAATGTGTTTGAATTTCTCTTCAAAGCTAATTCTCTTGTATGCATCGGTGGAACCCAAAAAAGAGGCCCAACCTCGGTCAATCTATATTGTGTCATTTGGGATTGAGCAGAAGACCGTTCGCCCATCACACTTTCTTTACCTTTCAACTTGGTGCATATCTTCGATCTTAAGCCTCTGAATTGCATTTACAAATATTAGCTTTGCGCCATTACCTTTTTTCCAAATTCCTCGAACCGCCTCTCAAATACTGTCGCCCCCGAGTGATCTGTGTTCATTTACTGCTGCATTGCACTTCCTTCCACTCTTTATATTACAATGGTGAATGTTTAAGCAGGTCTTTTCTTTGTTAATGTGTTCACTTTCCTATTTTTATTATGTCGCTATGGGTAAGACTTGTCATTTATTAGATGCACATAAGTACTCGTCTCTGTAATTATTCGCATGATTTCCAATTTCTTTGTGCACACAATAGGGCCTAGATATGACCTTTCATCGCCACAGGGATTCCTAAGTTCTGTTGACGCTGTAAGTTCTGTTGACACGTATTCCAGCGTCTCGTTTCTTCAAAGGCTGGTGTGAAGGGCATGGTGTTTCCTTCTGGGCCCCAGACTTTTAGAAATGAGGCTTCCCAACTACACCTAATATTACCAGGCGATGTGCACTGAGCCAGTCTTTGCGTGCATTGTGGCCGTGGCGTGCATTCTGTGGCCGAACTAACTCTCTGAAACGTATGGGCAGTGCGTCACGTGCCAGTTTCCCATATTCTTCATTCGTGAAGGCTAGCGCTCTCATATGCTTGGTTGGACTCCACTGCTTTAGAGGTCGGCCCATAGTTTCGTTTAGATAACTTCAAGATATGCGGAGTTTGCCGATAATAATATCGCAATAAATGCAGCATGGTCCGCAAAACTACTCGTGCTGTTCAATCTACCTGAATCCGTTATAATGGAAAGTGTAGGCTCGCTGTTGCTAACTGAGCATGGCCGTACCTGAAGAGTAGACTTGTTTCCACTGAAACTATTTGTTTAAAGCCGCTTCCTTGAAGAAGTATCTGACGTACCTATGTCGGCTTTGTTTCTTTTGTGGGTGATGCCCGAAAAGATGCACTCCATTTGTGAGGAATAATGCTTCACGGTTCCTCAAAAGACGGATGCATAGAGCAGCTGTACACAATATCTTTCTGTAAACACCGAAATCCGGTTGGATCCCACATAACCGGTCCCCCCAAAAAACTTGCAAAATATCACACACTATGTTCCAGTATATAGAATAAGAGTAATATTAGGTCCAACGACAATTTTTTGTACCTCCTATTTGATATGTTACAGCGCTACCACCAGGCAGCCCGCTTGAATAGGGCTAGTAAATAACCGTCATGCATATGTCATCAGAATACAATAAACACAGACGCCAAGGACAACATACAGGACATTACTCGTACTTCTGGGGGACATATTGGGCACCTCGGTTGACCCTCTTCTCGTTCATGCTCATGAGTGGCAGGTATGAACTGTGTTCCCTCTTGCAGGTACCACGAAACGAACCTTCTTTGTGACTCTCATTGTGGCATATTGTATTGCATCGGGCTGAAGAGCATGCTTTTCTAAACCGAGGGCGAAGAAGTGGAGCTGCTTCAAGGTATACGACAGCATTGATGCACTGGGAAAAATGAATATTCATATTTAATGCATGCATTTATTATGTCTCTAAAGATTGTTGAACAAGCACTCATATATAAAATAGGAAATTAGCAAGAGTATATCTACCTACATATTGACTTCTGTAGGACAAATTAAAGTTGTGACTGGTGTTTAGGAGATACGCATTTCTAAGCAGCCACCTCTTCAGTGCTGACTACTTTCTTTTGGTAAAAATTTATGCATGAACATTGTGTAATTGAAGAAACAAGATTGAATAAAAGACAACCTGCTGTTCATGTGGAAAGTGTTAGATAGGCGGAGCACAAAAATGGCAGTACGGGGCATTCAGGATCATCGTGTAGTGAGAGTTAGGAAAAAAATTACCTTTTTCCAGGCATTCTCTAACTCGGCCTCAGAATCTTCGGCATATCCACTGCATCGTTTGTTTGCATCAATAACGACCAAAGCAACCGCGGCTATTTTCAGCGCACAAGCCATGGCCCACTCTTCAAGTGAGAAGCACTTTGCTCTGCAATCTAATGACACCGATTTATATATTGTCCTGACTGTGCTGGGGGCCTCCTACAGCCCAATCACAGCGATTGTCGTCATTCTGCTGTATGACGATTGTAGCATCTCACATTCATCGTTTCGTTAGCGTCAGCCGCTCTTCCGTCAGGCGCCAATGATCTGTAAATGACAAATATCCTATTCTTAGCTAGTGTATGCATCGAATATTTTCCTCTTTTGAGACGCTCAGATTATAAAACAGTTATTGAGACGGGTGGGGAGTGGGGGAAATAAGTAAAAATTATTCCTGGCACAATAAAAATTCGCACTTTAACAGCGCTTGTGCTGTCACAGTATCAGCATGTCACACAAACTAAGGCTTGTGGTTTTAGTGTTCGCATAAGTACGTGTGAATTAGCGCTCACTCACTGAACATGCATGATTTGAAATAGATCAGGAGTCAGCATAAACTGCAATTGCTCTTGCAGCCGATCGATAGAAGTGTACGGTGCGTGCTGCCGTTCCCTTCGGCATTTCATTGCACCATGCCTCCAAACTTAAGAAGATCACGTGACCTCCAACAATCGTCATGAGACAAGAAAGCCTAACCAAGGCACCACACGTCATGCCTTAGTATGTCCCCCTTGCACAAATTGGCTATCAAATTCCATTCATAACGATGGAGAAGTTAACAGCATACACTTTTTGCATTTCCGGACTAGGTTGCGGCTTTCTATTTCAATTCTTAACAATGCAGATATTAGCAACACACACTTTTTCATTTCCAGACTAGGCTCCAGTCTTTTTCAATGGCGGTGTTCAGGTCCTGTATTCGTATCAATCGTCGAAATCTAGCAAATACACAGGCATACATAATAATTCTAAATAGACAGGTTGTAGCATGGAGCACAACACGCGGCTTTTCGTCATAACGCCCTAAGTTTTGATCCTGGTCCAAGTCAGTACTTTTTTCAGGCGTGGACTAGCGCTCTCCAGCTACAAAAAGGAGTTGGTGTGAGCCAGTAAGGTTATACTAGTCCAAATTCAACCAAACTAGGAAGTCCCGTTTGTTTCCAGAAAGACACCCTCCCACCAAAACAGCAATTGACCACCTTGGTG
This sequence comes from Dermacentor albipictus, assembly GCF_038994185.2. Lineage (NCBI taxonomy): Eukaryota > Metazoa > Arthropoda > Arachnida > Ixodida > Ixodidae > Dermacentor > Dermacentor albipictus. The sequence continues at coordinate 110,964,637 of NC_091827.1, read as the reverse complement.
CAGTATTGACCATTTCCTCCGTCATGACACTTGCAAATAACCCTTGGCCCTCAGTACAAAACGCCTGTAGAGCACCTGTTGAATGAGGCAGTCAGACATGCGAGACAGCATGGGGTGCTACAAATATCTATCTCCAAAGAGGCCACTGCTGGCAACTGAGCCAGGCAGAATTTAAAGTAGGGACCCTTTTTTATTAAGCTAGTTTGTGGGGCTATATGAGAAATTCTTCGGGATTGCCTGGAACATCTTTGATGTGATAGTAGAAAAACTGTTGAGGCCTATACAGGGCTCACTGAGATCACCCAGATAAGAGGGCATACAGGGTACCATTTCTCATTCGCAAGGACGTAGTGGACAAGATTCAAGTTCTACAATAGTGACAGGTAGTAGTTGTCATAATAAAGCTAAATAAGCAATCACGCCTAGGCTGTAAACTGGAATGATGATTATGAACCACTACAACTGTTTGATGAGGATGTTCAATGAGCAACATTGAAAGGGCAAATTAAGTATTCTGTGGTCACAAGGGATCTTATGGACAAATGAGAGAAAACGGATGTGGATGAACAGGCGATTGGCAACTACGACATTGACTGTAGAAATGCCATCGCAAAGAGGGACTAAACATTCACTAATAGGAATTGATTTATAATAATAAATTCCGTCTTCCAGAAGCAGACTAGCAGAAAAGTGTCCCCAAATACCTCTGACTGGCAAATAAGGAGCGAAATGAATTTTACACTCCTGGCCAATCGCAACATATATTAAGATGCAGGTTTTTTGCGTAGCTTAAACAGCAGTGATTATAGATTAATGAGGTGAACGATTTCTCTCAGTTTTATGAGAGAAAGAGCAAACTTAGTCCAAATAAAACAGGCCAATGTGCACAGGGACGGTAAAAACAGATAAATGCTGGCTGTCTTGAATCAACCAATACTTTATTCAATAGCAATGCCAACAATATTGCATGCATTAGGTAATTAGGGTGTATATACACTATACGTGAATATATTGGATATTTTCTACAAAGATTGCGCAGCTACCTGAATTCCGCACGAGATAAGGGCAGAAATACCTATCGAGAGAATGGTTTAGCAAGAAGACACCATGCATACAAAGCGATTCACTGCATGATCCCTGCATCAGGTTCAAGCGATTAGACGGGAAAAGACTGGGACTGAGAATGAACGGCGGATATCTCAAGAACCTTCAGCTTGCAGATTGCGATGTGTTGCTCAGGAATGCTGGGACGATTCATCACAAGTAAATAAAAATCCTACTTGCGATTGTGCAAGAAGGGGCTACTGATTATTTGCGCAAGCCAAAAGTCATCTTTGTCGCCTGGCCAGAGAGCAACAATTTGTGATCGGCAGTCATCCTCTAGAATCATGATAGCAGCGTGAAACGTAGACGGGAACATGAGACGAGGAGCGACAACACGAACGCTAACATTAAACACCGTTTATTTGAAAGAAACACGGCTTCATATTGTCACGTGGTAGTGACGGTGAACAGAGAACACAGTAGCAGTACTGTGAAAGACAAAACTAGCTTTTATTGGGCGAACCTGTGCCCACAAAACAGGCTACACTTAAAGCACAACGATAGCGGCGAACACAGTCGGCGATCGTCGAAAATCTGATCAGCGGGTCAAGCGCGTCGGCTTTTATAGAGCAGTCGTCGAATGTTCCAGACTAATCGTTCGGACGGGTGTGCCTTCCACAAAGTTCTACACCATTCGCGTTACGCGATGAAATCAGATAACACAAGGTTCGGCGACAACAGACAGCCGGGTAGAAGCATCGATAACTTTCCAGAAACATCGTATACATTCAGGCGCGTCCCTCGCTGTGCGATTACAGTTGTCAAGCGGCGAAACGTGGTCGCCCGATAAAGATAAGTACACGTGTCAATACCCCCCTCCTAAAAAGCATCGACCCGATGCTACATACAAGCGAAATAAAAACACCCGTAGCAAAGAAAACAACAACGAAAAATAAAGAATTTCGTCAGCGTCCGTAAAAGGGTTTAAGGCGCACCACGTGGACCACTTCAGATCGTGCGCGGCGCCGCTGTGAATGCGAAATGCCGTCTGGCACGACCTCATAGTCCAGAGCGCCAATACGTCGGATGACCTTGTAGGGTCCGAAATGGCGTCGGAGTAGTTTCTCATTGAGTCCTCGTCGGCGTATCGGTGTCCAAACCCAAACACGGTCGCCGGGCTGGTACTCAACAAAGCGTCGTCGGAGGTTGTAGTGTCGGCTGTCGGTCCTCTGTTGGTTCTTGATCCGTAGGCGGGCGAGCTGTCGGGCTTCTTCGGCGCGCTGGAGGTAGCTAGCGACGTCAACATTCTCTTCGTCAGTGACGTGGGGCAGCATGGCGTCGAGCGTCGTCGTCGGGTTCCTGCCGTAAACCAGCTTAAACGGCGTGATCTGTGTTGTTTCTTGCACCGCCGTGTTGTAAGCAAATGTCACGTACGGCAGGACGGCATCCCAGGTCTTGTGTTCGACGTCGACGTACATCGCTAGCATGTCGGCGAGGGTCTTATTCAGCCGCTCCGTAAGGCCATTCGTCTGCGGGTGGTAGGCCGTGGTCCTCCTGTGCCTTGTCTGACTGTATTTCAGAATGGCTTGGGTGAGCTCCGCTGTAAAGGCCGTTCCTCTGTCGGTGATGAGGACTTCTGGGGCGCCATGTCGAAGCAGGATGTTTTCGACAAAAAATTTCGCCACTTCGGCTGCGCTACCTTTGGGCAGTGCTTTAGTTTCAACGAAGCGGGTGAGGTAGTCTGTCGCCACGACGATCCGCTTATTTCCGGTTGTTGACGTCGGAAAGGGTCCCAACAAGTCCATCCCGATCTGCTGGAATGGTCCGCAAGGAGGCTTGATTGGCTGAAGTAATCCGGCTGGCCTTGTCGGCGGTGTCTTACGTCGCTGACAGTCTCGGCATGTTCTGACATAATGGGCGACGTCGGCGGTCAGGCGCGGCCAATAATACTTTTGTTGTATCCTCGAGAGTGTCCGGGAAAAACCGAGGTGTCCCGCGGTCGGATCGTCATGTAGGGCGTGCAATACTTCTGGACGAAGTCCTGACGGGACAACAAGAAGGTAGTTGGCGCGGACTGGTGAAAAGTTCTTCACGAGGAGACTGTTTTGAAGCGTGAAGGAAGATAGTCCGCGCTTAAATGCCCTGGGGACAACGTCGGTGTGCCCTTCCAAATATTCCACCAGGCCTTTTAGCTCCGGGTCTGCCCGTTGCTGTTCAGCGAAGTCTTCCGCGCTTATCATGCCAAGGAAGGCATCGTCATCTTCGTCATCTTGCGGCGGCGGGTCAATGGGGGCGCGCGATAGGCAATCGGCATCGGAGTGTTTTCGTCCGGCCTTGTAGGTTACAGTGATGTCGTATTCTTGTAGTCTGAGGCTCCACCGCGCCAGTCGTCCTGAAGGATCCTTTATACTCGCTAGCCAACACAAAGCGTGATGGTCACTGACGACTTTGAATGGCCTGCCATAAAGATAAGGGCGAAATTTAGCTGTAGCCCAAACGATGGCGAGGCATTCCTTTTCGGTCGTAGAATAGTTGCCTTCCGCTTTTGACAGCGACCGGCTAGCGTAAGATATCACCTGTTCGACTCCGTTTTTCCTCTGGACTAGAACGGCACCGAGGCCTAGGCTACTGGCGTCAGTATGGATTTCTGTATCGGCGTACTCGTCGAAGTGCGCAAGTACCGGCGGCGACTGCATGCGTCGTTTCAGTTCTTCAAATGCGTCGGCCTGCGGCATTTCCCACTTGAACTCAACATCACATTTAGTTAGACGTGTCAACGGCTCGGCGATGCGTGAAAAGTCCTTGACAAAGCGCCTGTAGTAGGCACACATGCCAAGGAATCTACGCACCGCCTTCTTGTCGGTAGGCTGCGGGAACTTTGCGATGGCAGCTGTTTTCTGCGGGTCGGGGCGTACTCCGGATTTACTGATGACGTGGCCTAGGAACAGAAGCTCGTCGTAAGCGAAGCGGCATTTTTGTGGCTTCAGAGTGAGCCCTGATGACTTGATGGCCTCTAGTACTGTGGCAAGCCGCCTAAGGTGATCATCGAAATTTCCGGCGAAGACGACGACGTCATCCAAGTAAACGAGACAGGTCTGCCACTTCAGTCCTGCTAATACTGTGTCCATGACGCGCTGGAACGTTGCAGGCGCCGAACACAGTCCGAATGGCATAACCTTGAACTCGTAGAGGCCGTCTGGCGTGATGAAGGCGGTCTTTTCGCGATCCCTTTCGTCGACTTCTATTTGCCAGTAGCCAGACTTGAGGTCCATCGATGAGAAGTATTTAGCATTGCAGAGCCGATCCAATGCGTCGTCTATCCGTGGGAGGGGGTATACGTCTTTCTTCGTGAATTTGTTCAATCGACGATAATCGACGCAGAAACGTAGGGTTCCGTCCTTTTTCTTCTCTAAAACAACTGGAGACGCCCACGGGCTTTTCGACGGCTGGATGATGTCGTTGCGCAGCATTTCGTCGACTTGGTATCTTATAGCTTCGCGTTCTCTCGTCGAAACTCGGTAAGGGCTCTGGCGGAGTGGTCGAGCGCACTCTTCGGTTATTATGCGATGCTTTGCGACTGGGGTTTGTCGAATCCTCGATGACGTCGAAAAGCAGTCTTTGTATCGTCGAAGCAGACTTCTGAGCTGCTGTTGCTTAATCACTGGGAGACTTGGATTAATGTCGTAGTCTGGTTCGGGAACCATGGTCGTCGGGGTAGATGCAGCGGAATCCGAGAGGACAAACGCATTACCGGTTTCCAGAATTTCCTCGATGTACGCGATCGTCGTGCCCTTGTTGATGTGCTTGAACTCCGGGCTGAAGTTTGTCAGCAACACTTCAGTTTTCCCTCCATGCAGTCGAGCGATCCCTCTTGCGATGCAAATTTCACGGTCTAGCAGGAGACGTTGGTCGCCTTCGATGACACCTTCTACGTCAGCGGGTATTTCGGTGCCGACCGAAATAACAATGCTGGAGCGGGGCGGGATGCTCACTTGGTCTTCGAGCACACTCAAGGCGTGGTGACTACAAGGGCTCTCTGGCGGTATCCCTTTATCTTCCGACAGCGTTATTGACTTCGACTTCAGGTCGATGACTGCGCCGTGTTGGTTCAGGAAGTCCATACCGAGAATGACGTCTCGAGAACACTGTTGGAGGATAACGAAGGTGGCAGGGTAAGTCCGGTCATGAATGGTAATTCTTGCCGTGCAGACTTCAGACGGCGTGATGAGGTGTCCTCCAGCGGTTCGAATTTGAGGGCCTTCCCACGTAGTCTTTACTTTCTTCAACTGGGCGGCGATGTGTCCACTCATGACGGAGTAATCAGCCCCTGTGTCGACTAAGGCAGTGACTGCGTGGCCGTCGAGAAGCACGTCGAGGTCGGTGGTTCTTTGTCGGGCGTTGCAGTTAGGTCGTGGCGTCGGATCACGGCTGCGTCGTGTTGAACTGAAGTTGGAACGTCGCGTCGTCAAGTCGTCGTTCGTCGGTGTAGTCTTGCCTTCCTGACTTCGTCGGGACGGCGGCGTGTCGTTGTTATGTCGTCGAGATCGTTTCGTCGTCGTCTTCGTCGGCGGCGGAGGGTCTTCGTCAGTTCGACGAACAGCAACCGCACCTCCATCGGTTGCTGCTTTTAGTTTTCCGGATATGGGCTCGCTGACCGGCCCCGGGCTGGGCCAGTGTATGGTCGGCGCTGCGGCGACAGGTAGCGTCCTGGTGACAGCGAACGGGATGGCCGTCGCGGGCTCCACTGAGTAGCGGCGAGGTAATTGGCGATGTCACGTGGGCGCTCGCCAAGCTGTGGACGCGGCGCGTTGACGGCGAAACCTCGCAGTCCCATCTCCCGGTACGGACATCGTCGGTAGACGTGACCCGCTTCTCCGCAGTGGTAGCAGAGCGGGCGGTGGTCAGGAGCACGCCAGATGTCCGTCTTCCTCGCGTAGGTGCGCTGGGCGACGGGTGGTCGTGCTGGCGGCGGCGGCGGCGGACGACGAAACTGTGGCGTGACAGGGCCCTGGCGCGGTCGCGGAGGGGGTCCTTGACGGCGTGCGACGGCGGCGTAGGTCATCGCTTGCGGCTCACGCTGCGGCGATTCAGGGGCTACTCCAAGTTGTTGTTGGAGTTCCTCACGCACGGCGTCGGCAATCGAAGCCACTTGAGGCTGTGATGATGGGAACAGCTTTTGTAGCTCCTCCCGCACGACAGCTCGGATAGTCTCGCGTAGGTCGTCGGCGGCCAGTGATTGAATTCCTCCGTAGTGGGTAGAGCTTGTACGGCGGTTGAATTGCCGGTTCCGCATTTCGAGTGTCTTCTCGATGCTGGCGGCCTCGCGAAGGAACTCTTCTACGGTCTTCGGTGGGCTTCGTATCATTGCGCCGAAAAGTTCTTCCTTCACACCACGCATGAGAAGGCGGACTTTATTCTCCTCGGGCATATCCGGGTCGGCATGGCGGAACAGACGTTTCATTTCTTCCGTGAAGATGGCAACATTCTCGTTAGGTAGCTGCACTCGGGCGTCGAGCATGGCTTCGGCCCTTTCCTTGCGCACGACGCTCGTAAAGGTGCGCAGGAAGCCGGTACGGAAGAGGTCCCATGTCGTCAAGGTCGACTCCCGGTTCTCAAACCACGTTCTGGCGGCATCTTCCAAGGCAAAGTACACATGCCGCAGCTTGTCGTCGGTGTCCCAGTTGTTAAAAGTCGCGATTCGTTCGTAGGTCTCCAGCCAGGATTCTGGGTCTTCAGTCGCTGCTCCATGGAAGGTCGGTGGGTCCCTAGGTTGTTGTAGGATAACGGGGGACGCTGGGGCAGCCATTGGAGTTGTTTTGACCAGGATCTTCTTTGTCGACTCAGGTAGAAGTCCGTGCTCTGGGGGCAGTCCTTGCAGTCTGCGGCTAGCACGCTGGTCTTCGGCGATGTTAGTTTGGTCCTCGGGCTTCGGGCTTGGATCGCGGCTTTGCGGGGGCGTTCGGTACATGAACGTACCCAGCACCTCCACCAGATGTCACGTGGTAGTGACGGTGAACAGAGAACACAGTAGCAGTACTGTGAAAGACAAAACTAGCTTTTATTGGGCGAACCTGTGCCCACAAAACAGGCTACACTTAAAGCACAACGATAGCGGCGAACACAGTCGGCGATCGTCGAAAATCTGATCAGCGGGTCAAGCGCGTCGGCTTTTATAGAGCAGTCGTCGAATGTTCCAGACTAATCGTTCGGACGGGTGTGCCTTCCACAAAGTTCTACACCATTCGCGTTACGCGATGAAATCAGATAACACAAGGTTCGGCGACAACAGACAGCCGGGTAGAAGCATCGATAACTTTCCAGAAACATCGGATACATTCAGGCGCGTCCCTCGCTGTGCGATTACAGTTGTCAAGCGGCGAAACGTGGTCGCCCGATAAAGATAAGTACACGTGTCAATATACATATCTCTACAGGAATTACACGTGATACAGACACGTCATTGCGTATCATGTGACACACACACTTCCGCGCACTCAAGAAAATGATTGCACGCGCAAAAGTTCAACCTATTTTATAGTTAGCAACAAGGAACGCGTGCTAACACATTGCTAACGAAGTGTGGTAATCTCGGCTGCCTCAATAATCTCCAGAACAAGCTGGTCATTGTGTTTTTCCGGAACTTCACAGCGTCGGAGTTCTGCGACACAACTTTAGAGGGGCAATATATGACGTGGTTGCCTCAATGCGCTGTTAACGAGCATGAAAAACCAACAAGCCCATGATTCTGTTCTAGCGAAACCTCTAGAATGTAAGCTTAGTAACAGGGGATTTTGCTGATCTGAATGAACTCTACAGAAGACTACAATAATTTGGAATATATGGGGAGAGCATTACAATATTATCACCCGGTGCCTGCCACAAGCATACAAAAAAGAAGTCGGCGGTCATTTAATTTGATTTGTACTGACAAATGGGGCAGGAACTTACACGTTAACAAATGATGTTCTTAAGAAGTTAACATTCGCACAAAGAGCAATTCAGCCATAAATATTAGATCTAACTTTAAAGAGCCAGGAAGAGATCCGTGTTCATCAGACAACAAACCGGCGTAGTTGATGTTGTAGTGTACAGCCTTGGTTAAAAAAACTTGAACCCGCAGTGAACGACCGGGGAGCAGCTGCCACCGTCGCGCACGCTACTGCTCGCTTGCGCCGAGGATAAAGAGGGTGAGGGAAGCATGTCCCTTATTCTCAAGCATCCTTTCAAACAGCGCTCGCAATAAACTAGCGCGGCGAGCGCGGCACAAAGCGACGTTGGCGAAGCGGCAGCCACCCGACCGGCTAGCATGTCGTTTCCAGCGCATGCTTGGCGGGGACCTCTTGCAACCGCTGACAAACGCGAGACGCTCAAGTTTCGCAACTCCGAGTATCGTAATCATCAGCTAAGTCTTTCTGGGACCAAATTAAAGGGACAACGCTATGAATTGTCCTGAGCATGCTCGAACACGGGTACTTTGCGAGGATCATAGATAAGATCCGACTTCAGCAGCTGAATGATATATTCAACAACGTGCCACAAGGACATTGCATAAGTGTAATCATGAATTTCACAAGTAGGAAATAAATCACGAATGCATAAAGTTCAGGGTGCCACCTGCATCACTCGACGAAATCACCGCGGGGTGCATGCCTTCAAGGCATTGAGTGTGGCTTGGTCTGTGGTTGCCCCGAACATTGCAGCTTGCACTCCTACTTGCCCCCACCTTCTCAGACGGCTAGGATACTCTGTCCCACCCCTTGAGTCTGAAATCTGTCCAACGATCTTGTCAGCGATACGCCAAGCACTAAGTATTCATCCATTGCCACGTAATTTGCACCCCGAGCATTGAAAGGACGCTACGTATAACCCATTTTTTTAATATTGCCTGGGAAGCCCTTTTTCGTAGAGACGAGCGATACCTCAGTAAACTACGTGCAAAATACTTCTTCCAGGGAGCCCGTGACTGCAACAGCACCACCGGTGTGACGCCTTCACTATGCGAGAATCCTAAAATCTCGTGCTTCTGGCCTACGTTACGCGGTTCAAACGCGTGATGTCCAATGAAACCGGGATTACGGGAAAACGAACACTGGCCTCATGTGTGCATGAAAGTGTGCCCTAACGAAAAGGAGGCAGTGTGCACGAAGGCATCAAGAGGGCCAGATAGTGGGCACTATCCAAAATTTTGAGGGCATGGGTCTAACTCAGTCGGCTACTCTTCTTGTCATCTAGTCCCGAAAAGCTTTCGTAATATCACTGAGGGCTTATTCAAAGAACTTTAACGCCAAACGAACTCGTGTGGTAGTTCCTTATTGGAGAAGGGCAGTCAACGTGTTTGAAATATTCTAACGTGGTTACAGGCCCTTTCCGAAGAGAGCCTTCGTAGGCGAAATTACTGCTGCTGATCTTTTGTAAACAAATGATGATCGAATTGCCTGCATATTACAGCAAAGCCTGGAACAACGCTAGACAGCACTGAAAGATCTCTGAGAGATGCCAGTTTATATATATATATATATATATATATATATATATATATATATATATATATATATATACTGACATCGCTCAGTGCTGTCTAGCGTTGTTCCAGGTTTTATTGTAATATGGCGTCACTTCGATCAACATTTGTATATATATTGTAACGCACAGTTGAGTGACGTTGCTTTAATCAATCTACCTTGGGCGAACTTGTGCCCGACAAAGAGCTAAACGAGAGCCTCGCTAGAACGTCCACAGTCTTTTCGCAAGAGACCCGCACCTCTTCTTCTTCCCTCGTGTCCCGCGCTGATGGCACGTTGCTCCGATTGCGCGTGCCTTGCGGGCCCGTGTTGCCCGCTTCACTGCCGCTATCTTTCGCAGGTAGCACTAAGCAGCTGGACGGACGCAGGAGGCGGCTGGCGCGTAATTTGAAATCATCTTGCGTCATTGTCCCCCTTCCAAGAGTGCATCGTCCCGATGCGCATACCGAAGGCGGTGGTTTCCAGACTTTCAGGAATTCGCAAAGTTTGTAGGCGGAAGCAGTTAATGCCTGTCGTAGTACGGTTTCATTCGTACGACGTGGACGATTTCTGTTCGATGCCGCCGTCGTGATGAGGTTACTTGACCTTCTGGAGCAACTTCGTAGTTCAATGGACTGATTCGGCGAATTATCCTATACGGGCCAAAATAACGACGAAGAAGCTTCTCTGATAGGCCGCGCATCCGTACGGGAGTCCACACCCATACTTTGTCTCCAGGTGCATACTGGACGTCTCTTCGTCGCAAGTTGTATCGGTCCGCGTCAGTTTGTTGCTGCTGCTGAATGCGGTGTCGCGCCAGCTGCCGTGCTTCTTCAGCTCTTTGTGTGAAGTCGCTGACGTCATTGTCATTTTCGAAGGTCTCATCTACTGGTAGCATTGCATCTAGGGTTGTGGTGACGGTCCGGCCAAAAACGAGTTGGAAAGGTGTCATTTGAGTCGTCTCTTGCACAGCGGTATTGTACGCAAACGTGGCATACGGTAGTATGCTGTCCCATGTTCGGTGCTCCATGTCCACGTACATGGACAACATATCAGTCAGTGTTCGGTTCAGTCGTTCAGTCAGTCCATTTGTCTGCGGATGATATGGGGTGGTTTTTCGGTGACTCGTGTGCGTAAATTTCATGATGGACTGTGTCAAATGGGCAGTAAAAATGGTTCCTCGGTCCGTGATGAGAACTTTAGGAGCGCCATGCCGTAGTACTATGTTAGTGACGAAAAAATCAGCGACTTCACTGGCCGTTCCCTTGACAAGAGACCCTGTCTCGGCATATCGAGTTAGGTAGTCAGTTGCAACTACGATCCAACGCTTTCCCGATGACGATGTGGGAAAGGGGCCAAGTAAGTCTATTCCCACTTGCGCGAATGGAGTTTCCGGTGGCTGTATCGGTTGTAGGAGGCCTGCTGGCTTGAACGGTGGTATTTTACGTCTTTGGCAGTCCCGGCAGGTTCTTACGTAGTGTTGCACAGAGTTCAATAACTTCGGCCAGTAATACTTCATGCGGATGCGTGCGAATGTTCTGCTCACTCCTAAATGTCCTGCTGATGGATCGTCGTGGCATGCTTCCAATATCTCGAGTCGTAACTTTGAAGGTACGACGAGCAGAAAAGTCTCTGCACTATGTTCAAAATTTCTTTTGTACAGGACATTGTTTCACAGGACGAACGACGACAAGCTGCGGACAAAAGGTCGTGGAATGTCAACAGGGTGTCCTTCTAGGTAATCAATGAGCAGGCGTAAATCCGCGTCGGATCGCTGATGCTGAGCCATTTGCGATGTTGTCACAGCTCCTAGGAACGGGCAATCGTGTTCATTTTCGCCAAGCGTAGATTCCTTGTATTCAATCGGTGCACGTGACAAGCAATCAGCATCACTGTGCTTGTGACCGGACTTGTATACAACCGTTATATCGTATTCCTGCAGCCGTAGACTCCATCTTGCTAGCCGTCCAGATGGGTCTTTGAGATTCGCAAGCCAGCACAATGAATGATGGTCGCTGACAGCTCGGAAGGGTCGGCCATATAAGTATGGTCTAAACTTGCTGATGGCCCATATCACCGCGAGGCATTCTTTTTCTGTGGCTGAGTAGTTCACTTCAGCCTTCGAAAGTGTTCGACTAGCATACGCAATGACTCGTTCCTCTCCGTTTTGCCACTGAATGAGAACGGCACCGAGTGCTAAATTGCTTGCGTCTGTGTGAATATCAGTTTCGGCTTCCTCGTCGAAATGAGCAAGAACTGGGTGGTTCTGAAGACGCTTTCGGAGCTCACTGAAAGCATTCTCCTGCTCATTCAACCAGACGAAAGGCACGTCTTCCTTTGTTAGCCGCGTTAGTGGTTCGGCGATCCTTGAAAAATTTTTGACGAAGCGTCTGTAGTAGGCGCAAAGTCCTAAGAATCGCCTAACAGCCTTTTTGTCGTTTGGTTTTGGACATTTCTCCACGGCCGCAGTCTTCTCAGGGTCCGGGCGAATGCCTTCTGAACTGACGACATGGCCGAGGAAAAGAAGCTCGCGAAAGCCGAAATGACATTTCTGCGGTTTTATCGTCAGACCTGCTGATCTAATAGCTTTCATCACAGACCGCAGTCGTTCTACATGCTGCTCGAAGGTGGTCGAAAAAACCACGACATCATCAAGATAAACGAGACAGGTTTGCCATTTCAGACCGGTGAGCACGGTGTCCATCATCCGCTGAAACGTGGCAGGTGCGGAACAAAGGCCGAATGGAAGCACTTTGAACTCATATAGTCCATCTGGCGTCACAAATGCCGTCTTTTCACGATCTCGTTCGTCCACTTCTATCTGCCAGTAGCCACTTTTGAGGTCCAGGGAGGAAAAGAATTTGGCATCTCGTAGTCTATCTAGAGTGTCATCGATTCTTGGAAGTGGGTACACATCCCGCTTTGTGACGGCGTTCAGCTTACGATAATCAATGCAGAAGCGCAAGGTCTGGTCCTTTTTCTTTACGAGTACCACAGGCGACGCTCACGGACTTGCCGACGGCTGAATTACATCATCTTCCAGCATTTCCTTAACTTGACTTCCCATAGCTTCTTTCTCTTTTGGTGACACTCGGTAGGGATGCTGGCAAATAGGCCTCACTGCTTCGTCGACAATTATCCGATGTTTGGCAATAGATGTCCGCCGGACTTTGGATGACATTGAAAAACATTCGGCGAACTCTCTTACGAGGGCTTCTATTTGCTCCTTCTGTCTGGGCGATAGACCTGGTTCGATGTCGATGGCTGCAAGGACAGAATCCGCATCTTCGAATTTCGATGTTGAAATCTCTGGGATGCTCAGGTCTGTAACTTGGACGAAGTTATTAAGGCTGGCAATAACGGTTCCCTTCGCCACATGTTGCACCTCATTTCCAAAATTAGTGAGGAAAACGTTGGCACATCCACCACGCAGCTGAACAAGCCCTCTTGCCACGCAGATCCCTTTTTCGAGTAGGAGACTGGTGTTGCTGTCTGCAATTCCTTCGCAGTCACTGAACGCGTCGCTTCTTACTGCGACGGCTACGCTGGATCTAGGAGGAAGCATCACGTCGTCATCGGCAATGTAAAGGGTGTCGAATTTTTCTTCAGTGTTGAATGCTGCGATAGCGTGCTTTGTTGAAAAGGAAACACATGATTCCCGCAAGTTGATTACAGCGTCATTATCCTGCAAGAAGTCCATGCCAATAATCAAGTCTCTTGAGCACTCGGGAAGGACGATAAAGCTAGCGACGTACGTGAAGCCTCGTATTCCTATTCTAGCCGTGCACTTTCCAGCGGGGTCGATGAGGTGTCCTCCTGCGGTGCGAACTTGTGGCCCTTTCCACGGTGTCAGCACTTTCTTCAGTTTCCTGGCAAGCTCACTACTTATTACCGAGTAATCCGCACCTGTATCCACTAACGCGTTCACTTCATAACTGTCAACAAACACACGTAAATCGGAGCCAACGTCGCTCTTGTGACACTGGTTTCTGAGTCCCTCGTCGTCGCTCGGAGTCATCGATGGAGGTTCTTGTCTTTTCGCGTCGGCAGCGACCTTACCTCCTGAGGTCGCTGACTCTAGTTTTCCCGAAGCGGGCTCTGTGAACGGCGTCTTGGGGAGCTTGAAGACGGGCGGGGGCTCGGTGACCGATGCCTAAATGGCGCTGCTGATCGAGGTTGGTGTTGCTGGTAGGCGTATGGGGAGCTCTGACGAGTGGACAGGTATTCTTAGATTTCCGATGGACGCTCACCATTTCGGGGGCAAGGTGCGTTCACCGGAAAGCCACGAAGCCCTGCCTGGCGATAGTGGCACATTCTGTACAGGTGGCCAGCCTCCCCACAGTGGTAGCAGAGGGGTATTCGGTCAGGAGTGCGCCATACATCAGCCTTCCTGAATCTTCTCTCGGGTGGCGGCAGCGCAGTTCGAGGCATCGAGCTATTCATAGAGGAAGTGGCGGCGACGTCAGCACGTGCGGGAGTTTGTCGCAGCACATCGGCATATGAGACGCTCGGTTGGCGCAGTCGTAGCGCTTGGGGCTGCGCACTGAGCTGTGGTTCCCGGACGACCTGCCTGACCTCTTCACGAACCAGGTCTGCCAGGGAAGAGGGCGTTGGAGCGTTCTGGTCAAGCCGTAGCCGCTGGAGCTCTTCTCGCACTACAGATCGCACGAGCTCTCGTATGATCTCCACGCTATTTCCAAAGACGGCGGGAACTGTGTCTACAGAGGTGATGTTCATCTCCCGGTTGTACATCCTTGATCGCTGTTGCAACGTGCTTTCCATCGTTGTCGCCTCAGAGCGAAACTCAGCGACGGTGAGCGGCGGGCTCCGAACCAACCCTGCAAACAGTTCCTGTTTTACGCCGCGCATTAGGTGACGTAGTTTCTTGTCCTCGCTCATGTTCGGATCGGCTCGGCGGAATAGGCGGGACATGTCTTCTACATACATGGCCACGCTTTCGTTATTACGCTGGTTTCTTGCTTGCAGGGCAGCTTCGGCCCTCTCCCTGCGGTCGGTACTCGGGTAAGTTGCCAGCAACTCCCGTCGGAAAGCATCCCACGACAGAAACGTAGCTTCGTGGTTTTCAAACCACGTTCGGGCGCTGTCCTCTAATGCGAAGTAAACGTTTCGTATCTTGCGCTCTGCGTTCCATCCATTGAACTCAGCGACGCGCTCAAAGCGTTCCAGCCAGTCCTCTGCGTCTTCAAATGTGTCGCCGTGGAAAGGCTCTGGCGTCATTGGCGAGTTCACCACGATGTGAGTTGGCGTGGTTTGAGTCGTCATCTCGGTAGCGTTTCCGCTAGCAGATGCTGACGCTCCGATAGAAACCGGCAAAGGGGAAAACTCGGGGGGCTCACCACGTAGGCGACGACTGCTGCGTTGGTGAACAGGAGTCAACTCTATGGGTCCAAGTCGCCGTGAGTCCGGGCTCCTTTCTCTGGCTTGAGAAGGGCTTGAAATCATACCCCGCACCTCCACCAGATTTGTAACGCACAGTTGAGTGACGTTGCTTTAATCAATCTACCTTGGGCGAACTTGTGCCCGACAAAGAGCTAAACGAGAGCCTCGCTAGAACGTCTACAGTCTTTTCGCAAGAGACCCGCACCTCTTCTTCTTCCCTCGTGTCCCGCGCTGATGGCACGTTGCTCCGATTGCGCGTGCCTTGCGGGCCCGTGTTGCCCGCTTCACTGCCGCTATCTTTCGCAGGTAGCAGTAAGCAGCTGGACGGACGCAGGAGGCGGCTGGCGCGTAATTTGAAATCATCTTGCGTCAATATATATATATATATATATATATATATATATTTAGCTGCTATCATAATGCGCATGTTTATACTGAAAACGCGCAGCACATTTCTATAGTGTGCTCCCAATTTTCAAAATTTTAGAGCAACATTTTCATGGAAACTATGCCACAGCTCTTTTAAAGAGTTGTGCCGCACGTCAGAGGTAATTTTCAGCGCTTTCAGTAATTTGCATCCATGCTAAAACAAACGTTGTGTTGAAGTACTGTATTCGCGGGTAGGCTCTGAGCGTGTTTAATTTCTACCCAACGTACTCAATAGTGTCATTGCTCCAACACGGAGGCTGGGATTCTAGTGGGTTTTGAAGTCTCTCTTTTTGGCTCTCTTTTCCGTATATTTCGGGTGCTGCCTCCTAACTGGTGGCTGTTGGTTGTTGCCCTCTGGCTGCTGTCTTGCACGTTTTACTCCAGCCAGACGTAATCTAAACTTGAGCGGTGCACGGGCCGCTTCCCCACAAATTTTACCGAAGCTAAATCATGGTTTTAAGGGCACGCGAACGTGTGACTAGAAGTTATTGGGCAACCGAAAGCGGCTGCACCTTGCCTAAAGTATCCGCCTAGAGGTGTTTGCTTACTTTCCCTAACATAAAATCGGATCCTCTTATAGTCAGGACATCTGGAATGCAGAAGCTTTCTTATTAGATTATATGGTGAAGCACTTTTTTGCCTGATAACTTTTGATGTGGTTGCATAGAATGGCAGAAAATCTTGAGTCCTTCAAAGATCCTATGAATAGGTTTCGCATAAAATACTTCTTGTGACTGTGTGTTTGCCAAACTATTTTGACCTATACAAACGCAATGATATAAGGTGTCGTGTACAGTGGGTAGCTGACTCTGGGAGAATAAAATGTACTTGCCTTGCATGCCTCTCGGGCTTGCCACTCAATCCCACTGTATTTCCTTAGATTCATAGGGAACATCCAGTAGTCAAAATAGAGAACAATGGAGGGACGTCGACAATTACGCATCCAGCAAAAAAAAATTACAAGGCAGAAGCCTCCGCCGATCATGTCACACAATTTCTTGCCTTATTGTTGGACAACGGATACAACCTCTCCCCCCTCCCCCTACATAGACGATGGGAATTGCGGAACAGTCCTAATTTGTCAATATGGCGGCTTGTATGGGAACTTCGCTAGAGTTGCTATTATAAGTTGCTCCTGCTGTGAAGCAGAACCAGCGCCCTGGTAGCTTGAAGGCATCAACAACGCTGGCGTTTGGAAAACTTCCACGAGCAGTGTGTAGGACATGTCCCACTTCTGTAGTGCACGCGATGAAATCAACGGAAAGACCTTGGCGATTATTAACACCGAGTTAAATAATTATATGGATTTACGTCGGCTGACCTTTTTGATCAGTACCTTTCTGGTCTGGGCCATGGTGTGGTTTCTTCAACTACTGCTCAGCTGCAAAGCTAATATATAGGTGTATTGAATGAAGCAAGCGGCTCAATGCTTGCCTCGTTTCGTAGCATAGCCGATTGAGTGGAGCATAGTGGTGGGTCTACTTGGCTTAATCGTTGTTGCCGTCAAATGTATTGCGCGTCTTTGGAGACCCAGCCCCCAAATTTGTGACAGCACGACGCCACCTACAGTGGCGTGAAAGCTTCTTGATGTATACATGACTCTTATTATATCCGGAAAACCTTCAGCGCAAATTAACGAAACAATACATAGGCAATACAGAAGGGTGTACCAGCGCTCCTAGAAAAAGTGCCACAGACTCCTTTTGTTAGTTGAGTCAGAAGAAGGGGAAAAATAAACGTGGTATCTGCAATGTTATAATTACGCAAATGACTTTGTTTCCTGGTTTTCCCGTCCATGTAAAATCGGATCTGAATTATTCGCACGTAGAAGCTACGCATATTTGGTCTCTCTTCCAAGAAACGAAAGACGCTCTCGAGCTTTTCTGGACTACGAGGAGAAGCTACACATGTGCAGAAGCTCAATCTCCCGAATTTTACCTTAATTAGCAAAGAAATTCGAACTCGAGTGTGCAGCAGTGCACGGCTATTTTTGCTTAATAGTGCGTCCGGATTCAATTGCTTTGTCGCTTCCGGCTATAGAGAATTAGATTACTATTTAAGCTTGGGTAAATTTGCCTGGGACACAGAGCGTGTCTGTTCACACATGCCGCGACATATCAGCCATCCGCTGTGGCATATACACGATTGGAGGTTGGAAGACAAGGAGAACGTTTTCTTTTTCTTGTTCCAATAAAAACGTGGACTCCTGGCTGTCTGTGTTGTTTCGCCCGTTACTTCACTGGTGCAGGTGCTGGGTAAGCGGCGTCTGGTTAACTTGTGCCGTTGCAGCCAAACAGTTTTGAAAAGAACGGTATCGTATGGTCGTGCAACCATGGCAACACGCCGCTGACACATCGAAAAGCCTAGCGGAGCTGTAGGTGGGAGGGGATTTTGGAGCCGGGAAGCGGTGATGGCGCACTTGGGACTGCAATTTTGCGCACTGCTCTTCTTCTGCAGATGGGCGCGTACGGAAGGTATGTTCCTCTTGTTCTCTTTTCATCAATAGAAACCAGCCTAGCGCAATCTATGTCCATCTAATGCGTTTTGGCGGATCTGCTAGGCCTGGATATGCTGTTATCGATTACTTAAATAATTTTTGGTTGACGTGTCAGTATGTATATGACAATGGGAGATCTCAACGGTACCACGCTATCACGAATGATCATGCTCTTCACGAATGGTCACAAGGCTAAAATTGTCCTGGCTCTGGGCGCTGGGCATGTCGACAAGAGGAAGGCAGCCAAATGATTCCGGATCTGGCATGGTGGAGGACGACCTAGTCCGTCAACGATCTTTAGAACCTATGACGCCCTTTGCGAGGTGGGTAGTAGTGATACAGGTATGCGGCAGTAGTTCAAGAAGTGGAAACAGGTGTTTTGGCATTCTTTGCTACCTACGTTCACGGTAGTGTGCGCGATGCCAGTGCGGGGGGCAGAACCTCAAGGTCATCAGTGTGGAGGATTTCAAAAAAAGATTGTACGCACCCGTACCATGTTAAACTTCATGAGAAACTTGCAGATCAATATTAAAAAAAAACCGTTACGGGGTTTTACGTGCGAAAACCACGATCTGATTATGAGGCATTCCATAGTGGGGTTCTACGGAAATTTCAGCTCCCTAGTGTCCTTCAACATGCACAAATATCTAAGTACGCGGATGTGTTCGCATTTTCCCGATCGACATTTAGAAGACAGACTTGACCTTGCCAATTGGATTCTCACGAAATGTGAAGAAGAAGTGGACTTTCTCAGTCGCGTGCTTCGGGCGGATGAAAATAATTTCTCCAAAAACACACAAGTTATTCTTCACAACTCAAAAAAAAGAACAACCAGGCATATTTCAGCACGTAATAAATACTTGATTGGGAGGTTATTTAGGTGTCATATAACTTTGTAATATACATATTTGCGAATCAAGCAGAAATAAAAGTTCACTAATTAAAAGCATATTTATAATTATTACTTCGTGATGAAAAAGAAAAACACTGGCATTAGGTCCACACGACCGCTCCTTCTGTGCTGTCGGTACGATTTCTCTAGAGCTCTTTGTTCATTTTAAATATACGTTCAAATTAACAAGGACGCCCGGTATATTACCAACCATTATAGATAATAAGAAACGAATGAAACCTTTATTTGAAGGCGTGACTTGTCAGTCGAGGTGGGAGGGTCCGTTATTCCAGGAACCCTCTGGCTTGGATCGCCCTCCGGGCCTGGGCGACTAGTTGGCGCTGGTCGACGAGGTGCGGCTTGGAGATCGCAGCCTCCCACGTTTCAGCGAGGAGGTTTGGATCTGCGTCTGCTGCTATTAGATGTGTCGCTGTGATGATTGCTCGGGTGTACTTGCATTGCAGGAGGAGGTGCGCCAGGGTGTCAGGCACGTTGCAGTGTGGACAGGTGTAGCTGTATAGCGTCGGGTGCAAATGATGCGGCAAAATTTCTCGGGTAAAGGTATTGCTCTGGAGTCGCCTGTAGTCGGTGCCTTCGTTTCTTGTTAGTTTGGGATGTGGTGGAGGGTACACCCTGCGTCCAAGCCGATAGTGTTGTAGCAGTGCTTGGTAAGTGAACGGTATTGTTTCCGTTTCCTCCGCTGATTTCTGTGGGTGGGGCCTGTCTAGAATGCCGTGCGGGCAAGCCCGGTTGATGCTTGCGCGGGCCGCGGTGTGTGCCGCTTCATTCCCGTCGAGTCCCTCGTGTCCCGGAACCCACATGATGCAGGTGTAGGGGGGAGGAGTATCGCCACGTTGCAGTAAGTTGATCGCTTTGGTGGGATCCTGCCTTTCATGTAGTTGCGTGCCGCTGTTTGAGAGTCGATGAAGACCACTATGGCATCCTCGCTTGTATGGGTGGCGAGTGCTATAGTGGCCTCCTCAGCTGTGTCCGCGCGTTTGGCGAGAATTGTCGCCAACGCCAGTGTCGTCCCACTGTAGTCTGTGACGCTGATGGCGCAGGCGTTTCGGCCCGGATATTTGGCTGCGTCCACGTAGCGCGCCTGCGGGTCGTTACGGTGCTTGTGTCTGATGGCGTTTACCTAGGCGAGCCGTCTGCCTCGATGGTGTTCTGCATGCATGTTGCGAGGGATCTGAAGAACTTGTAAACATTCTCGCATCTTCAATGTGATTTTTTTCCTTACGTTCGCCATCGTGTTCTATGTTGGTTACGTATCCTGTGCGTCAGAGGACTGCTCGGCCTGTGGTTGTGAGCTTGAGTCTCTCGATCTGGTTGATGAGGTACGCTTCCGCGAGTTCTTCCCAGGAGTTGTGAACTCCCATGCGAATTAATCAGTCAGTGGAGGCGGTGGTCGGTAGTCCTATGGCGAGCTTCGTGGCCTTTCGTATTATAAGGTTGAGCTTTTGTTTCTCGGCTCTCTTCGGGTTGAGGTAAGCAGTTCCGTATGTAATGCGGCTGTAAAGGAGGGTTTGTACTATTTGCAAAGTTTCGTGTTCGTTGAGGTCGTTGCGGCGATTGGCCACCCGTCGTATCAGATGAGTGAGCTTTGCCACGGTGTTGTGTAGCCTGGGGAGTGTGGCGGAGCCGGACCCGACCTTGTGTATATGGACTCCGAGGACTCGAAGTGAGTCGACCTTCGGTATCGGGACTCCCTGAAGAAAAACTTGTGGGTCCGGTGCGTTGTGGCTTGGGGGCCAGCCTCGGGTGCGTACCCCGAGTACTAACAGCTCAGATTTATCTGGGCACAGTGGAGGCCGCAGGTGTTGAGGTACCGTTCAATGATGTTGACCACCTCCTGAAGACGGGTCTCCTGTTCGCCCGTGCTCGCGCCTCTCGTCCACAGTGTGATATCATCTTCATATAGAGCATGTAATATCCCTGGGACGGTGTGTAGGAGGCGGGGAAGCTTGAGAAGGGCCACGTTGAAGAGGAGTGGCGAGATTACCGAACCTTGTGGCGTACCCCTGTTAGGTAGGTGAAATGACTTGCTCCGGAGGTTGGCAATCCCCACCGTGGCCGTACGGTTGGTGACGAAAGCGCGAATTTAAGCGTATGTTTTGGCACCGCAGCCGATATCTTCTAGATTACGGAGAATGGCTTGATGGCTCACGTTATCAAAGGCGCCCTTTACGTCTAGCGCAAGAATGGAAGACTTGCTGTGTTTGCTCAAATGGTCAAGAATATCTTCCTTTAGCTGGAAGAGGACGTGCTGCGTGGAGAGCATCTCGCGGAAGTCGAACATGGTGTGCGGATAGCGATCGTTTTCCTCGAGATGTGTGGTGAGCCGCTCGTTGACCATGTGTTCAAACAGTTTCCCGGCGCAGGACGTAAGAGAGATGGGGCGGAGATTTGCGATGGAGATGGGTTTGTTTGACTTGGGTACCATGGTTACCTCCGAGTGTTTCCAGGCTCTTGGTAGCTCGCCCTTAATCCAGCAGTCGTTATAGTACCGAAGGAGAGCCTTCAACGCCCGAGGGGATAGCTGTCGAAGGTGCTTGTTCGTGACTCTGTCTTTTGCCGGGACCGTATTGTGTGTTAGCCTAGAGAGGGCCGCCTGCAACTCTGCCTGTGTGAAAGGCCGATCTAGCCCTACGTTCGGCGCTCCTTGGTACTCTCTGGGGGTTGAAAGGTTCGTGGCAGTGGTTTGCGGGTTAGCTGAACCATGTAGCTTGGTCTGAAGTTCTTGGAGTAGCTGATCCTCTGTGCTGCCATAGTTGTGGATTTGTCGGTGAATTGTACGTATTTGTTGGGTTTTGGTGTGGGTGTCGTCGACCAGGGATCGAAGCATATGCCAAATCTTCTTTGTGCTGAGGGTCCCTTGAAGTTGGTCGCAGAACTATCGCCAGTTCTGACTCGCTAGCTGTTCCGCGTACTCCTGTGCTTGCACGCTTAATAATATACCCGCCGTAGTTGCTCAGTGGCTATGGTGTTGGGCTGCAAGGACGACGAGGACGACGAATACTCGCGAGGACGACGAATACCTACCCTCAGAAGCAGAAAGCGTCAGATCGCTCCCTGGCGCGTCGGGGGGTTCTACAAAGCGTGCTTTAGCGGGTAGCAGTAAGGCGGGTTCTATAAGCAATGGCTAGCAGGGGGAGCTTTACCGCGTGCCAATGGAATTGCCGAGGATTTTATCACAAAAAAGCACCTCTCATGCAGGTAATAAAAACCTCTCCAGACAAACCGAAATAATTATGCTGCAGGAAACATTGGCGGATGAGATCAGCCTATCCGGATACAAAGCGACATGCAGGATCAAAGAGCCGGGTAGAGTGCTAGCCAGGCTCGTAGATAAGAAAATACCTTACATAGAACATCATTTGCTCCTCGGACTAAACAAATTAGAATATTTACTTGTGGAAATAATTTAGAAAAGGAATAGAAGCAAACTGCAAAGCTTCTTTAGTCTTAATGTTTATAGCAGCCCTAGCGACATGAAACAGAGTTTTAGGGCACTTCTTAATAAGACTATGTCTGTTACTAAGCACGCTCCACTCATTATTGGAGGGGATTTCAACGACCCACATCAAACCTGGGGATATCGCTGGAATACTAAGAAAGGGGATGGACTCTGGAGCCTAGCGACAGATCATAATCTCTCCCTCGTCACAGACCCAGCTTATTCCACTAGGTGTGGTACATCTACATGCAGTGACTCCACCCCAGACCTTACTTTTGTGTCAAATTCAGCAAACGCTGGCTGGAATAACTCCAATATTGACCTGGGTATTGATCATTACATGTTACAAATGCTATTGGAAACACCAAGTAATGGGATAAAGCACTTTAACTACATTGACACGGATCTTTTTCGGAAAGCAAGGAAAAGCAGAGCTGAGACAGAGGCAGGACAAACGAAAACACTCCAAACTTGAACCACACAGCTCAGGGAAGATGTAAAGGCGGTAATGAAGGATATTACCACAGAGGACGATATCGAAATCATGGACGGTAGGCTGCCGCACTTGGTTGAAGCTAAACAATCTATGTTAAAAAGATGGAAAACGCAATGGCTGAACACGAGACTGAGGAAGCGCATAGCATTGTTGAATTGGGAGATTCAAGAACTCTCCAAAATTTACTGAAACAACAATGGGATGAGCTTTGTAATTCCATAGATGGTCGAATCAGATGTGGTGGAAATTGGAACTTACCCAGATATTTGGTTCATGCGAACGACACGAAATCTAATAGGAGAACAGCAGTAGCACGACTCGTCCATCGTGAGAGTCAGGACGCAACAGAAGAGGCCATTCTCGATCGGCTCGCAGCTAAGTATTTACCACTTAGGTATAGCAATGAGAGTACAGACCAGCCTTAATATACAGGGGAAGACTGTGATGAGCCTATGGATCAAGACTTCACAGAAAGCGAAGTTCGCGCATCCCTATACGACCTGAACAGTAGATCTGCTGCCGGTACAGATGGCATTTCCAATGGGCTGTTGAAAAAATTCGATGATGATTCTATAAAATATTTACCCGAGTATTTCAACAAACTCTGGAAGAACGGTGATTATCCGAAGGAATGGAGAATTGCTAACACAATTCTTATTCCCAAACCAGGCAAGCAACTCAGTCTAGATATCGTTAACATTATGTCTGGGCAAAACCGTGGAAGGCCCATATCGTTAACATCATGTCTGGGCAAAACCATGGAGCATGTCATACTCAATAGACTGACTAAGTATGTAGAAAACTGAAATGTTCTTCTGCATAACCTGATCGGTTTCCGTCCTGGACTTACGACTCAAGATGAAATGCTTTTAATGAAACATCACCTTATTCTTGCTAGCCCGCTACATACGAGAGCTCTTCTAGGCTTAGATGTAGAAACGTTCTTTGATCGCATTAAGCACAGGGCCATATTGGATATCCTCTCGGAGATGGGATTGGGTAAGCGATCGCACAATATAGTCAAAGTCTTTCTCGGTGGCCGTTCTGCTTGTCTCAGGTTAGGCGAACTCCAATCGACAACCCTGGAACTTGGGAATCGTGGGATACCACAAGTGTCTGTCCTATCTTGCATGGTATATAATTTGGCAATGTCAAAAGTGGCTGGAAGTCTCGCGCAGATTGAGGGTATCCTCTTTGCTATGTATGCAGATGATGTAACAATCTGGAGTGCTGAAGGTAATATGGAACAAAGAGAGACCAAACTACAAGAAAGCATTTATGTGGTGGAAACAACACTTGAAGGTATGCGACTGAACTGCTGTGCTAAAAAGTTGGAACTATTGGAATTACGGAGCAGTAAGCGTGGGCGCAAGCGAAATGGATATATCCCAGAGGAAGAACACCGCATTGACATGTACGCCTAGAGTGGAGAACCAATCAGGCAGGTGGAGCCTATTATAGTGCTAGGACTTCTCCTGCAAGCGAATGGATCTAATTGCAGGATGCTAGAACACATCTCTAACGAGTCAGAAGAAGTAATTAGGCTTCTGCATAGAGTTACCAACAACATTAAGGGGCTAGGAGTAGAAATTGCCATAAGATTGGTACATGCATTCGCCTTTTGCCACTTCTCATACGTGGCTGGCATGCTACAATGGACACAGGCTGATAAGAACAAGCTAAACGCTTTAATAAGATGACTTATAAAGACTGCACTAGGACTTCCCATCAGCGCGGCCAATGATAGCTTATTGCACCTAGGGCTGCATAACACACTAGAGGAGATAGCTGACGCTCAACAGGTGACCCACCAGGAGACACAAATGGAGACACGACCTGGGAGGGCACTACTTAAAGAAATTGGCGCAGAAATTGACAACCACACCAACGAAGGAGAATTATTACAACAATTACAAGAGGGACTACGAGAAACAATAATGACGACCCTGTTCTCTAGGAACATGCACCCGACACATAACCTCAAGAGACGGAAGGCAAGGGCGAAGGCCCTCCTTTAAGACATAGATCAACATAAGCAGCAGGCGGTGTTCGTTGACGCTGCCTGGGTTAAAAACAAGGATGCGTATACCTCCGTTGTTGTTGACACTCAAGGTAAGATACGGCTTGCCATCACCGTCTATACCAAGGACCCAACAGTAGCAGAACAAGTAGCAATCGCCTTAGCCATCCGGGCTAATCGGTGGACACATATTTACAGCGACTCTAGAACAGCCATGCGCACCTTTACCAACGGATATGTGGCACGGAGAGCAACAAAATTGACTAGAGAAGGTCAACAGTGAGAGGATTGAAATCCGCTGGTTTCCTGCGCACCTGCGGGTGGTAGATGGAGCTCGGAGAAACCTCAACGATGTGGCAAATGAAGCGGCACGAGGACGTTCTAGCCGTGCTCCTCAAGACCGGGCAACTTACACTTCACCCGGAGAACACAGGGATCGATTATCAACATATAATGAAATCTCGAAGGATTATTGTTTAAGGAGAAGGGAATACCCATTGGCACACGGCAAGCTTTAAAGAGCCCAAGCGGTCACGTTATGTTTGCTAGAGACAAGAACATGCCCAAGTCCAGATTTCATTAACAGGATCTATCCGGAGAGGGAAACTCAAACCAACTGTAATAAGTGAAATGGCATCATTACTCTTGACCACATGCTTTAGCAGTGCCCAGCGGCCTTCACAGACTGTAACAAGGAACAAGAATGGTGGCGCAAATGCTACACAGTGAATAAATCTCTGACCAATTACGGGCAGTCCAGAAGGCCCGCAATGTGGCTGAAGGGCTCGGCCTGACAGTCCCACCATGGGAGCGGCCCGCGTCAACCTAGGGTTGACCTTCAGGACCTAATAAAGTTCTTCACACCATCATACCATACCAGATACCATCTATAAAAACGTTGTGCTTCAAATGTGCAGTGGCATGCTCTTCAATAAGGGGCATTCTGTTTTGAAAGATCAAGCATTGACGCTTCTAACAGTTTATGTTCTATATGCATTTTAGATATCTTTTAGGAACACAAAACGCAGAACTACCTTTTAATATGTGGGAGTGTGTTCCTTCTGCGGCACATTATTTAATATGAAACTATCTAGCAACTGACATAGGAGGGTATTGAATACATCTCTTCAATGTAGTAGTCGGGAAAGTGGCATGATTTGCAGGAATCTTTAGTAGATTTTTGGCTGTGGATATGCACAACGTTTTCTACAGCTTCTTCTTCAGATTTGTGTTTTCCGGTGCCGTTCGCGGCACCCACCTTGGCACCGATACAGAAGGAGTTTCAAATAATCAATGAAGATCACTCGGTTACCTAATGGAATCTTAAGTTCTTTACCAGCCCGTTTAATGGCGAAGCGTTACACGCACAACCAGTGGCGTAGCCCGCAGGTTGCGCTCACAGGGCGGACGGATATAGTAACGAATAAAAAGGTAGCCAATCGGTCTGCAGGGGGATGACAACATCTGGCCAAATCACTGGATGCTGTATCACATTATCTACAAGTGTCTTCCAATGATCGCGAGTAGAAATATTTCTGTCATGTCCCTTGTGCTACACTTGTTGCTCGTACTCTGGGCTGAGAAACTATAAGCGCGTAGTAAGAGTCATGAAATATTTTTTCCTGCTCAAGGTACACACGTGTCGTCTTCCCTTTGACGACAACTGCAAAGTGAGTGTTATATGTAAGTGCCGGGTGAGTTGCAGCCGCTCACTCAACTTGTTGATCATTAGGGCATGCGCAACAGTGTCAAAGAGAAGATAGTTAATTTGCGCCCTTTTTCATTTCGTGTTTTGCTTATGTTGAAGCAGAACTCACTTGTTCAATGTTGAATTAACATATTATGAACATTCTTTACGTCTATCACAAAATATGTTCTAAAGTGCATTAACTTTTTCCGGGAGAAGTGCAAAACTCGTCAAGAATGTTTTCTTGTGCCTAAGTAGACTGGCTATAAAATTAGTTCCGAAGTGTAAAGATGTCGTCCATCACGCCTTTTTCCAGTTTTAAACATAGCATTATCAAGATAATTCGTTCTTGTGGCTTTTCGATAAAACAATACGTCGAATGCAACCTTTCACGTTATTTGTGCATTGGCCGAGAATACCTATCGTGGGACGCGCAGGTCCATTACTTTTACACGCATGTGATGACAAGAGCTACTTGTGGATAAATATATGTGCTATTCGGAGGCATTGTTAGCATACATCTATCTATACATGTTCGCTGTCATTTTTGTTGCAGAGGTCATTCTTTTTTCCATGCGCTTCTAGTCACCGAACTCTGCGTTTGGCAGTCGTTGAAAACCTAATTACCTATAAGTGATATTGACGTCAATTTTTCTTTGTATGTGCGTTATTAGATAGGGCCTTTCTAGAACCAAGTAGGTGAGCATTATTTCTAAGAATTTACCACAACAGACATGTGTGCATTGACGTCACATACGTACCTACCAGAGGAGGAATAGCATCGACTATATTTCAACGAACCGCCTTCTTCTTTGCATTACGAATGAGGAGAACTACTTGTAGATATATAGAAGTGCACTTCATAGCTATTATTAATATACCTGTATCCTTTGACGATCATAGTCCTCTTAGCGGCAGCTGTGATTTATTTTTTTCATCAGCTGCCAGTCACCGACCTTCATCTTTGGCGATCAAGGGGAACATCTTTACTTATGAGCCACATTCAGGACAATTGTTCTTTCAATGTGCGTCATCTGATATTGGCTTTCTAGAACCAAGTAGGTGCCCATTATTTCTGAGAAATTTCCACCGGAGAGATGTGTGCATTGGCGTCACATGAATACCTACCTGAGAAGGGATAGCATCTACTATATTTAAACGCATGTTATGACATGAGCTACTTTTAGATATACAGAATTGTATTAACTTGGCATTTTACTTAGAATTGTATTCCTTGACGTTCATATTCCTTTTAGCTGCAGGTCTGATTGTTTTTTTAATCAAATGCCAGTCAGCGACCTTTTTCTTTAGCAATAAATGAGAACTTCTTTACTTATAAGGTGACATTTTAGTCAATTTCTTTTGATTGTGCGTATTCAGCTCTACCATCCTTGAACGAAGTAGCCGTTCATCATTTCTAATGAAATGCCGCCACACAGTGTAGCAACTCCGAAAAATGTCAAAGCCATTCCGTCATTCTTCCCGTCTGCTACGCTTCGTTTTCTTGTGCCTTGTTCCCCTAAGGAAGTAATTATGTAGCAAGTCCGCCACCCTTTATTCTTTTGAAACATTATACTTTATGTCGCTACCTTCGTCCCTTGTATATTGTTGCGTACAAATGAATTCACGTTTTAGGTATCATAAACTAGAATATACGGTAGACTACGTTAATTAAAGATATCTTGATGAATGTTTTCCAGATTCTTTTTTAAAAGGTTGAATATTCATACCTTAATTGGGTATACTAATGCTACATTACGTACCTTTACTACTACTAATAAAAGGCTTTGTGGATTGTTTTGTTTTGTACCTATTGCTGCGAGGAAAATTTGTTTGAATGGGGGTCTCATAGGTTCAATTAGAAAGAAAACCTACATTTTCTCTTTTATATTCGAACAATATGTATATGGTAAAGATAACAATCGTAACGAACCCATCTGGCTCATTCATTTCATTTACTAAACAGATTCAAAGGAGTGTCACCAAAGAACAACACAACATAAACTGAATAGCGAATCTGCCCACACTCACACGCACACACACACCCTCTCAGACGCACACTAGCACAAACACACATTTCACATCCAGATTTCACATCCAACACACACTTCATCACATCCAACAAACACACTTCAGATCCACAGGGATGACATCCGATGTCATCCTTGTCTGCCACTCCTTAAAGAGTGGACATACAGAGAGGGCTTCTCTCCGCGTCTCATTCCGAAGCCTCGGACTCCTAGCGGTCTCGGCAACCCAGCTGCGTTTTCCCGGCCGGCATCACGGCTCCGCCTTCTGGCGCCTTCTTACGGTCCTGGAGAACCACATGGCTACAGTGCAAATTGTGAAAACGCCGCAATGCTACCGCTTACAACGGTACCTTATGGCATGGGACTCTGGAATCGTCTCGACCTTTTCTCTATTGTGCTTTTATCTTTCGTCTTTATGTCTCCTCCACTAGCATAGGGGGCTGAGTCGTACTTATAGTGGGCTGCAGAGATAGCGCCTCTTCCTCTCCACAATCACACTTTCTCATCCGCATGGTCTGCTCACGCGTTGGACTCGCGAATGGCGGACACCGAAGCAAGCCCCTTTGGTGGACGCTGTAGGGGCGCACTGCCGGCGCTGGTGTGTCTTGAAAGCAATCTGCGGCGCTGTCAAACTACTCGCCCGAGCTGGCGTCATATTCACAGCGATTTGTGTTGTTTGCAGAGTGCGCGTAGTGCCAGTGGCTTCGTATGAGTGGTATTTGGCAATTTTTGTTCGGGTTGAAGCGAGAGATGCACGAAGGTCGATTCGCTTGCTGCTGCTGCAGTTCTTCACTCCAGCATTTTGACAGCCTGTTCTCGCGCTCATCAAGCGAGATGTGTTCATGCATACCTGCGCGCACGGGATACGGTGTTTTGTAAATATTTATAACACGGTCATGGGCTGTGTAAGCGCAACTGAACAAGGGCGTAGAAAAAACAGGCACATAAAGACAGCACTGTCTCTGTGTGTTTATTTCTTTCCACGTCCTCGTTCAGTCATGGGTACACATAATATGATTGATAATTTAGTTAGTAAGCAAATGTTTGCATGTTTATACCGCAGATAAAACTAATATTCTTACTTCGTACAGCTAACTACTAATCTGATGTCGAAGTCGTTTTTTCACCTTTCTGGTGAAATTGATAATTGTTAAGGCTCCCTTGCCTTCTTTGTTCTTTATTGCTTCATTAGGATGGTATGACACATTCTTTTTTCGATTGGGTTTGCTGTACACAATCGCAGCTACTAGCAGACTGCTGGCTATGGTTTCTTCAATTTATAGAAATATGAGCGAATGATGTACTTTCGCGAAGATTTCTCTTTGCCATTTCGTAAACCTTGACGCCTATTTACCGTGTAGCTTTCATACAATGGCCAAAAACTGATCCACGTTACAATACGCCCTATTAGGCAGGGATCCAGATTGTTCGGGTGTTTTTAACAGATAGAATGGAGAGCGTGTTACCCACATTTGACAAGGCGAAAATTTAAAAACTTTCAGCAACACAAATAATAACCATGGTTAACTTCTTCCGAACTCAAGTACCCAATTTCTTGCAAGAAGTTAAGCGCCTGCATTTCACGTGCACTTTCCGTGGTTGGGCCCAGTTCTGCAAAAAATGTAATAAAGGGCAGAAGCTCCAGACTTTTATAAAGCGCATAGCTTCCTTTCACTTTATGATTATTTTTGCAGTAGGTGGTAAGTGGGTCGATGACCAATGATCTGTGGAGGGATTCAGCGTAGGAAATGTTCGTTTGCTCATTCTCTATTGCTCGGTCGCACTCCCTCTCTATATAAAAGTGGAGCTTACTTGCTCAATTATTTGCTTGCTTTCACTTGGTTCCTCACAATTTTTGGGCTCTTATTCGTTCAGTTTGTTTAGTTTTCACGGATAAGCATCATTTATGGTTTCTGCAAAGCTTTTTCTTGTAAGGTAATTCAGAATAAATAAAGGAACCTCCGGAATATGCACGATAATAACAGTTTGTCTCGGTTAGTAGCACGCATCATATCGACACATTTTATTTCGCCTGAAGGAGACATGGGTCATGTGGCGCAAGATGAACTCAAAAGCAATAGTAACATAACGCTAGTAATAAGAAATAATAAATATTAGTAATAGTAAAATAATAATGGCTGTAATAATAGTAATAATAAGTACCGCTGAAATAATTGTGTGCGTGCTAGCTCACCACGGTAGCAGCAGTATAATACGGAAGCTACTAGCGTGTCATGGCACTCACTTATCCCACACATCGATTTTTTTTAAACAGCTAGAACCTAAAGCTTCTATCTAACTGGCAGAGCTTGTGCTACCAGTTTTGTTTTCCTGACTCTGAAAAGTATCAAGCGGGGAAATATGTCTTGTGAGCTTCATATATATCGTTGGCGGCATAGCATTCGGTTAGGGCATTTCTTTAGTATGTACTGAGTTGCCAAGAAGGACCCAATGCCCGGTATTTCCCTGCAAACCAGCTAGCATCTGTTAAAACGTCGTGCTTCAAATGCGCAATGGCATGCTCTTCAATGAGGGGCATTCTATATTTAAAGATCAAGCATTGACGCTTCTATGAGTTCAGGTTTTATGTGCATTTTTGATATCGTTTAGAAACACAAAATGCAGAACTACCTACGAATATGGGGGAATGTTTTCCTTCTGCGGCACCGTATTTTAGTAGAAGCAGTTAAGCAGCTCACATGGGATGGTATTGAACATATCTCTTGAAAGCAGTAGTCGGCAAAGTGCATGTTTGCAGCAATTTTTAGTACATTATTGGCTGTGAATGAGCACAATGTTTTCTCCAGCTTCTTCATGAGACATTTATTGTCCGTCACTGTTCGCGGCGCGGACCTTGGTACCGATGCATAATTATTTTGAAATATTCAGTGAAGACGGCTAGGTTATGTTATGCAATCTTAAGTTCTTTACCACGTCGTCAAATGCCTCAGCGCTACACGCATCACGGGTGGCGTAGCGCACGCGTTGCGCTCAGAGCGCAGACGAATAGAATAAAGAATAAATAGCCAGTCAATTGATTTGCAGCGGGATGACAACGTTTGGCCAGATCATTGGATGTTGTAACACATTATCCACAAATGTCTAGCAATAATCGCAAGTAGAAAGAGTTCTGTAATGACAATTTTGCGATACATATTCCTCGTGCCGTGGGCTGAGAAATTGTAAGCATGTAATAACAGTCATTAAATAAATTTTTCTCCTCAAGGTACTGATGTGCCATCTTCCCTTTGACGACAACTGCAAAATGAGTGTTATATCTAACAGCCGGGTGAGTTGCAGCGGCTCATTCTACTCGTTCTTCATTACGCCAAGCGCAAGTTTCTGAAATAGGAGATAGTTAATTTGTACCCTTTTGCATTTTGTGTTTTGCCTTGTGTAGAACCTGAACTCGCTTGTTATTTCGTTCAATGTAAATTGCCATAACATGAACATTTTCTACATGTATAAGAAAATATGTTCCAAAATGTAGTCATTTTCCGGGAGAAGAGCAAACTCTTCAAAAATGTTTTCTTGTGCTTAAGCAGGCTAAAATACAAAGACGTCATCCATGACGTCTTTCCACTTTTACATCGCGCATTATATAGATAATTCGCTCTTGCAGCTTCTGTGTGAAACAATACGTCGAATGCAACTTTTCCCATATGTGTACATTGGCCTCAGAAGAATACATATCGCGGGAGGTGTAGCATCAATTATGTGTACACACATGTGATGAGAAGAGCTACTTGTTTGTACGTATATTCGGCTATCCCCAGGCATTGTTAGCATACTTGTATCTCTAGATGTTCGTTAGCGTTTTAGTTGCAGCGGTCATTCTGTTTTCTATGCGCTTCTAGTCACGGAACTCTGCGTTTGGCAGTCGTTGAAAACCTAATTACTTATAAGTGACATTGAAGTCAATTTTTCTTTGAAAGTGCATCATCAGATAGGGCCTTTCTAGAATCAGGCAGGCGAGCATCATATCTAAGAATTTACCACAACAGAAATGTGTGCATTGGCGTCACTTAAATACCTTCCGGAGAAGGGATAGAATACACTAAATTTAAACTGCTGTGATACTCAAAATACACCCTTTCTTTGCATTAAAATTGGTGAGGACTACTTGTTGACATCTAGAAGTGCATTCCCTAGGTATATTCAATATACATGTATCGCTTGATGATAAAAGTCCTTTTAGTCGCCGCTCTCATAGTTTTTTATGCATCAACTACCAGTCACCGACCTTTATCTTTGGCAGTCAAGAGGAACATCTTTATTCATAAGCAATATTATAGTCAATTTTTCTTTCAATGTACGTCATCAGATATTGCCTTTCTAGAACCCAGTAGGTGCGCATAATTTCTGAGAAATTGCCACCGCAGACATGTGTGTATTGGCGTCACATGAATACCCACTAGGGCAGGGATAAGATTTATTATCTTTAAACACATCTGATGACGAGAGCTACTTGTAGATATCTAGAAGTATCATTCCTTTGGCATTTTCTATATAATTGTATACCTTCACGGTCATAGTCTGTTTAGCTGCAGCAGTCATCGTTTTTTTAGACAACTGCCAGTCAGTTACCTTTATCTTTAGCAATAAATGAGTACATATTTACTTATAGGGGACATTTTAGTCAATTTTCCTCTGATTGTGCGTAATCAGCTATACCTTCCTTGAACGAAGTAGCTGCGCACAATTTGTAACAAATGTCACCACGCACTGTAGCAACTCCAGAAAATGTCAGGTCTATTCCATCCATCTTTCTGTCTGCTACGCTTTGTTTTCTTGAGCCACGTGCCCCTAAGGAAGTAATATATGAGGGAAGTCGGCTATCATTTATGGTTATGTAACCTTAAAGTTTATGTCGCTACCTTCATCTCTTATTCTTTGGTATGTACATAGGAATTCACTTGTTAGGTATCATGAACTACAATGATACGGTAGAAAACTTGTATTAAACAGATCCTGCTATAGGTGTCCGAGATTGTCTTTGAAAGAAAAAATTGAATGATCATACCATAGCTTTACATATTTACGTTACATTGCCTACCCTTACTGCTACTAATGAAGGCATTTGTGAATTTATTTTTGTTTTTACACAACTACTGAAAATAATATTTGTTTTCATTGCGGTCTCATCAGTTCAAATAAAATAAAACCTACAATTTCTCTTTCACATTGCAAGAATATGTATATGGTAAAGAGAACTACAATGACCAACGTATTTGAGTGATTTATTTCATTTACAAAGAGATTGAAACGAGTGTCACCAAAGAACAACACAACAAAAATTAAATAGGGAATCTGCTCACACACACTCACACGCACACCCACACCCTCTCAGACACACACTAACACAAACACACACTTCGCATCGGTAGGTTCACTCCAGGCAAATGAATTGGAGCCGACAGGGAAATGAGCGTCTCTTTTCCACCTACGCCGTTCCTTGCAGTCCTCCATTCTTGTAAAACCGCAATAGTAGCGTATAAGTGTTGAGCTAACCTTTCTTACAAGAAAATTTCTTCCAACCCAGTGGAAAAACTAGTGTCCAGAAAAACTAGAAGAGAGGAAGCTCCTGATACGATCCCCATACTCTCAACTCCAGTTACACAAACGAATTTAAAAGAACAAGCAGACATATTAGGGCAACATTTCTATAACATTTCAAGCTCAATAAACTATTCCACTGAATTTCAAAAATATAAGCAATCAGCAAAAAAAACTAAAGCTTCCGACAACAGGAATTCCCAAGAGGTCATATAATGCCCCTTGAACACTTCCGGAAATAAACAGAGCAATCACTACTGGCAAAAAGACAGCGCCAGGTCCGGACAGAGTACATTACACAATGCTTGCACGACTATCTCCAAAAGCAGTTAAAACATTGCTCCACTTTTTTAACATAATCTGGGAAACAGGAAAAATGCCGAATGATTGGAAAAAGCCTTACCGAAAATGACATCTCGTGAACACTGTTGGAGGATAACGAAGATGGCAGGGTAAGTCCGGTCGTGAATGGTTATTCTTGCCGTGCAGATGATTCCAGTCGGCGTAATCAGGTGTCCTCCAGCGGTGCGAATTTGAGGGCCTTCCCATGCAGTCTTAACCTTCTTCATCTGGGCGGCGATGTGTCCACTCATGACGGAGTAATCAGCACCTGTGTCCACTAAGGCGGTGACTGTGTGGCCGTCGAGAAGCACGTCGAGGTCGGCGGTTCTTTGTCTGGCGTTGCAGTTAGGTCTTATCATCGGATCAGGGCTGTGTCGTGTTGAACTGAAGCCAGTTCGGTCGTCAAGTCGTCTTTCATCGGTGTAGTCTTGGCTTCCTGACTTCGTTGGGACGGCGGCGTGTCGTCGTTGTTATGTCGTCGAGATTGTCTCTTCGTCGTCTTCGTCGGTGGCGGAGGATCTTCGTCAGTTCGACGAACAGCAACCGCACCTCCATCGGTTGCTGCTTTTAGTTTTCCGGATATGGGCTCGCAGAGCGGCCCCGGCCTGGGCCGGCGTATGGTCGGCGCTGCGGTGACAGGTAGCGGCCTGGTGACGGCGAACGGGATGGTCGTCGAGGGTTCCACTGAGTGGCGGCGAGGT
This sequence comes from Dermacentor albipictus, assembly GCF_038994185.2. NCBI lineage: Eukaryota > Metazoa > Arthropoda > Arachnida > Ixodida > Ixodidae > Dermacentor > Dermacentor albipictus. Next base: position 110,929,582 of record NC_091827.1, on the reverse strand, counting down.
AGTCGGCGTTATCGCGAGGTCGTTCGCCAATTTGTGGTTGCGGCGCGTTAACGGCGAACCCTCGGAGCCAGCTTTCCGGGTCCTCGAACGTTGAACCACGGAACGTCGGAGGCTCCCTGGGTTGCTGCAGCACGATGAGGGATGCTGGGGCTGCCATTGGGGTGGACTTTGTGGCGATCGTCCTGGTCGTCTCAGGCAAAAGTCCGTGCTCTGGGGGCAGTCCTTGCAGTCTGCGACTAGCACGCTGGTCTTGGGCGATGTCGGTTTTGTCCTCGGGCTTCGGGCTTGGATAGCGGCTTTGCGGGGGCGTTCGGTACATGAACGCACAAGCACCTCCAACAGATGTCACGTGGCAGTGACGTTAAAGAACACACAGTACAGGTTTGTCTTTCACAGTACTGTGAAAGACAAAACTAGCTTTTATTGGGCGAACCTGTGCCCACAAAACAGGCTACACTTAAAGCACAACGAAAGCGGCGAACACAGTCGGCGATCGTCGAAAGTCTGATCAGCGGGTCAAGCGCGTCGGCTTTTATAGAGCAGTCGTTGAATGTTCCAGACTAATCGTTCGGACCCGCGTGCCTTCCACAAAGGTCTACACCATTCGCGTTACACGATGAAATCAGATAACACAAGGTTCGGCGACAACAGACAGCCGGGTAGAAGCATAGATAACTTTCCAGAAATGTCGGATACATGCAGGCGCGTCCCTCAATGTGCGATTACAGTTGTTAAGCGGTGAAACGTGGTCGCCCGATAAAGATAAGTACACGTGTCAATGTGATGCGATGATTGATTTTCTCAAACACTTTGTTTAAATCTACAAATACTGAAGCTGCATAAATACCTTCATCGATAGCGAGCTTTAGTTGATCGATTAGAGCAACGAGAGCCAGTTCGGTCGAGTAACCCGAGCGAAAGCCGTATAGGAATGCCGAGAGAATGTTACATTTTGTAAGGTAATTATTTAAACGTTTTTCTAACAGCTTTTTGATTGCCTTACTAAAGAAATGTAATACAGAGATGGGGTGATAATTGGAAATAAAGATTGGTCTCCTTTCTAAAAAATCAGGGTGACCTTGCCTTCCTTTAGTTCTTGTGGGAAACTGCCTGATTTAAACAGGAAGTTGATTATGTCTGCAAGGACATCACTTATTCAGGGTGCAATTAATTTTATATTGGAAGGGTGTCCTTTATCGATTCTGGCGCCGGTTATTTTCATGTTGTTTATAATGTTTAGAACTTACTGGGTTGTAGTTGGAAATAAAAACAAAGAATGTGGCAGGCGCTGGGGCACGGAATTGTCATGCGCAGGAGACTGTAGATCACTGCTAAAAAGAAATCAGCAAACGCATCGGCTATATCTTTGGCAGTCTTGTATACCATACCATGATAAGCAATTTCTGTTGTAGCTTCGGGATTATTTGCCCTTTTTAAGCAGGAGGTAACAATTTCCGCTTTCTGTTTTTACGTTTTTACCGCATTCCAAAATTTTTCTTTGGTACCATGTTTTTTTTAGCTTTCTTCAATCTAGCAGAAAGCTGGTTAGAAAGCTTTTTGTACCGAATGGCTGAATTCTTTTTAAATAGTTGTCGTTTGGTTTTCTTATAAAGATTATCCTTTTTGCGCATCAAAGCAGATGACGCGTACTTCTTTTTGCATTTAACTTGAACGAAATGACGATCAACACATGACTTAAGCATAGAGAAGAACAGTGCAAATGCTTTTTGTAGATCATTTGTAGAAAAGATGGGTGACCAGTCAAGGTTTGACTTGGCGTCAAGGAATGAGTGTTTGTCTAGTATAAACTGCGTGTACGTGATTTTTTCGAAGCCATGAGTGTAGTGAAAGTTTAAAAATATGGGATGGCGATCAGTTATGTTGGTCATTATAACGCCTGCGTCTGGTGGATGTGCCAAATTTGATAATGCAGGGTCAATTAATGTACCTATGAGGTGGCTAGCACATCGTGTCGGTATCTGAATGAAACATTCATAACCAAAGCTGTTAAAACAATCAGAATAATGTAAAGCATTAGTAGACGTACTATCAGCGAGGTTAATGTTGATGTCGCCTATAATTATTACGTTTTTGTTTTCATCTGCCAGCAGTCCCATGACTTTACGGAGAGCAGTACAGGAAATTATTGCTGATGACGAGGGTTAACGATATATGTAACCAATTATTAGGTCTTTGTTGTCTATGTTGAGGAAGGTATTTTTAAGTTCAAACCAAACGTCTTCACAATTAGTCACATTAAGTTCAAGATTGTTCCTTCAGTTGTAAGTAATATCTGAATAGATATACAGCGCTGCGCCGCCATGGTTGCTGAAGGGACGATTGGAGTGTTGAGGAAGAAAATCAGAAAAACAGAAAAGGTTTTTATCATCGTCGCTCAACCAAGTTTCAGATACTCCGATGACTGAAAATGGTCAGGTGAATGAAGAAACGAGATCGGAGAATTCACCGAAGTGCTTGGACAGACTGCGCGCATTCAAGTGCAAGACAGATCACTGAACATTTGAGAGAAGATTGTTTAACTGGTTAGTTGTTAGATAGGACGAAATTGTGAGACTTGCCTAGGTGACAGGCGTGGCGCAAAGGTGTACTAGAGTTAGGTTATCACTGAAAGGTCGGATTCGGTTGCGATGCCAGAGACACGGCTTTCAGTTGTTTTCCGGGCCTTGATTTGACAGTTTTCTGTAAACAGAAATCTCCAGTTCTTCGTTTTTTTCAGACCCAAGGCTTTGTAAAAGAGAGCTTTGTTTTCAATTGTTAAATGTTCATTAACGAAGACAGGGTTCTCTTTTGCTGTTGCGAGGCCAATATCACTCATGCAGAGTCTAGCTTTTTGTGCTTTTGTGACGAACTCAGCTTTCTTCGTTCTCGAGCAGAAGCGAGCGATGATATTTTTATGTTCTGTTTTAGTAGGAACACGATAAACAACGTCGAGGTCAGTGGCCGTTACTGGGCAACCAATTTTGTTGCCAATAGTTTGTACGACTGTCGCACAGTCCTCTTCTTGTGTGCAAGGAATGCCCTTCATCTCGACATTGTTTATTAGGAATATTGATCCAGTTCGCCAACTTTCTTTGTGAGGGTGCTGTTGTTAGCTTGCAAAGCTTTGTATTCGGCTTTTAGCTCTTTGTTTTCGGCACTCAGCTTTTCGTCGAGTTTGCCTAGAAATTCCGCGCTAGTTTCCAAACTGTCAGTTCTTTTCTGATGTTCTAAGACGTCTATGCTCGAATTGCTCGCCCTCAGCAGAAATTTCCCGAAAATGTAATCAAGAAGTTTTTCACTTACGTTTCCAAGCTTGGATTCAATGTCATGAATTCTTCTGGCGAGCTCCGCATTTGTAGGCAATGTTCACCGACTAGACTGGAAGGCCGCAAGAGACGACGCAAGCTTGGCAGTACAAGTTAACACAAGTGCAGCAGCAATGTTTGGTAGCGGCTGCAGCAATATTACAATCACAAATGACAACGATACATGCGCATATGACTAACCTGCGGATGCAAAGAACGTTGGTCAATGTGTGTTTCTGTTGCCACAACGACTGCCAGAATAAGGTGCTGGTACCGCTGCGCCTCCTTTAATCCTCTTCTCACGGTGGGCTGGTGGCGCAAGCGCAACGCTGGCTCCGATAGCACCGAAGATACTTAAACGGCGCAGCTGCTGTAGGCCGGGGCATACGTGGAAGCAGAGAGCGGGACGTTGGTCACGGGGAGTGGAAGACGATGACACGAGCCTGCGGATGCAAATAACGTAGGTCAGTGTGTGTTCCTGCTGCCACAACCGCTGTCAAAATCAACAACATTCCAAACAACATAATTCACCAGGAAAAGGTGTCATACAAGCGATTGACGAAAATAAAGTTGCTTCTGTGATGTAACGAAGTCGACGACTGAATTTTTGCACCTCTTTGTATAGATGCAATGTAGTCCATTCGTATGACAAAGTGCAAAGTGTTTTTTTTCTTTCTTTACAGCTATGTCAATGTGTTGACAAGACAGTTTTCTCAATTGTAACCTGGTGCTTCGGCTATGAGCTGCCTTCATGGCATTTGCAGTGAGGGATATGTACTATTGTGGACAAAAGTAGCCATGAAGAGCGAACGTCGACCACATTGCATCTGTGTGTTCAACACCACTGGAAACAGTGGGTCACCTATGCAGAGTCCGAACGCAGACGTTTGCGTGGCTGATCCCAGCACATAAACAACCAATAAAATTCTGTCAACGGTCGCACTTCCTCGGCAATTATGTCCTAGATGGTACATTCTTGAAAGAATGGATATGCTCTGTAAGACGAAATACGCGAAGCACCTGTACTTAAGCGGATATAGTACAATTTCGGCATACAGACTCTTTAGTTTGTTTAATCTGTTTCCTGAATACTAGAAGCACCTTTACTTTTACGGTTATAGTACAAACTCAGTATAGAGACTTTTCCGTTTCCTAGGTACGAAAGCACTCGTGTTTTATTTCTGGTCTCTCTTTTATGGCTGTCCGTTCTAGGGAAATGACCGTTCTTTATTACGGAAAAGCATTCGGTCACACATTACCAGCAGATTAGCCGCAAAACACGCATTTTTTTTACAGCGTACAAGTCTCGACGAATACACTCTGATGCCGGCTGCCTCCCAGGAGCCTACATTGACGCGCCACCGCAAGCTGACATGAATGATGACGCCTTCCTTGGAATAATAGGCGCGCAACACTTCGCTGAAATGCAAAGAGCAGACCCGGGACTAAAAAGCCTTATCAAGTATTTGCAAGGGAAGACAGACGTTGTCCTTAGGGCATTTATGCGAGGACTGTCTTCTCGCTGATTCTCACTTCAAAACAAAACTCGTAAAGAACTTCTCACCAGTCCACGGCAACTACCTTCTTGTTGTTCCCTCAGCACTGAGTCGCGATATCCACGGTGGCGGTGCTGGTGCCGGAACATCACTTTCCTGCCCCTTTCTTCCCCGGAAATTTTCGATATCCTGGCCTTCCTGACTACACCTGGGGGTTTAGAAGGGTGACAGGAGACATATGTACCCCACGTGCCAAACGACCTCGCTACGCCACTGTTTGATGCATCTACAAAACGGTAGAAATCGTCTCCCGCATCGTCTACTAAGCATACCTTGCTCTCACCCACGCACCCCGGGTTCGATTCCCGGTGTCGGAAAAATTCCCGGTGTCGGAAAACGCGGCGCAGGCCTAGACAATAGTGAGGGCGAGATCAAGCGCAAAAAACCTAACCTACGATCCATAGCTTACATGAATGCGTGCAAGCGGCGCACTTACCTTTCTGGACGTGCTCAGCAAACATCCTTCGTGTGACGGATGCCGCGGCATTGCCTGCACCATAGAGTTTCATACTAATAGAGTTTCTACCTTATAATAACATAGAGTTGCATACTACTACCAATATACTAACAGGGGGAAATCCGGCACTGCGATTGTACAACCATCATGTGAGTGAAGAGAAGTTCCCACTAGGATAGGTATTCTGTTGATTGTCGAAGTTATCGAACAACTACTCGAACAAATACTCTTTGGCGGATTTTCTTTCGCTCCCAGCCCAGTTACAATTATCTGCAGTGGGGCAGAACAGCGCAAAGCTATCTGCCTTTATTCTTTTGCACGAAGTGGGGATAGCGCGCTTGGGCTAGAGGCTGTACCGATGTTGGTGTCGTGGTTTGGTGACGAAGCCCTCCTGAGAAAGCGACAGCATCCTAACCGTAGAAAGAACGTGTTCTGGCTGTTTTGACCTTGCTTTGTTAAGTGTGGTAAGTTGGCGTCGTAGCAGTACCTGGTTTACTAAACGTCAGAAGAGGAAAAAGAAGATACCACTTGATACAAACATGATACTACACATATGTTCTATGCTTAGAAGCTATAATGGACGTAGAAAATCTGGCATCCTACAAATAAGCTTATGTGGTGCTTTCATTAAAATGCGTCCTGATTCTGCATCTACTGGTGCCTTTTTGTGGGACGACTGATTGGGCTGGCATTTACCGGTACAGCGGTTCTATACCCTACGCATTACATGGCCTTCCCAGCCCCATTATTTTCTCCTAATGTGAAATAAAATATCGGCTTTCCCAGTTAGCTGTTTCATCCAAGCTGCTCTCAATTCCTGTCTTTTACAGTTGCACCAAACATATTTCGTTCAGTCGCTCTCTGCGTGGTCAGCATACAGATGCAACTTACTGCTTTCGTACAGCTCTTCGGCTTCTTGTGAATGTTTATATTTGCAGTGCTTGCCCTAAGGCTGTAATGTTTAGCTGCGCAGATGTGCTGTGTGTTTTAATAACCTGCCGCTCAGTTTTTTTTTTTCTGCTAGTGATGCAGAGAGCAATGGAAACAGGACTGACTGCTTGCATAAGACATCTCGTATTTCTAGTGGCTTGACATTCAAATTTGATTGATTGCTTCATTAGGCATTTCATGTTTTTCTGCGCATTCAAATGTGTGTTACGGGATATTAAGAACACACTTATGGCAGCAAAGGTTGCTCCTTCCTGGCTGTAGTCCACTCTCGCAAAACGGGTAAGCGCAAAGCCACGTCCGAATAGCTGCTGACGCGCGCTTCAGAATGAGTGGTCCACCAACATAAGAAGTGAATAAATATAGTTGTGGGAGGCCAGAAGCGTCCGTGCTAGCCCTGCAGAAGGTATGCTTAAATGTTCGGGAAGACGTTCAGCAATCGTGACAGCAGACGGACTTTCGAAAGCGTCAAAGAAAAGTTGCGCGTTCGCAGCGACCTGGCATTGTAGGAGACGACACTTGTAATACTTCTTTAAAATGCACCACACTGTCTCTTAGTGTAATAATTTTATTGCCAAAAATATTTGATGAATATTTTTTTATTTAAGCACTTACACGGCTGGTGTTACTAACGTAAAAATAAATGAAATAATATTCACTGGCACTAAATCGGGAACAGAATTGCAGAACCATGCATACCCTGGTGTGCCCTGGTGGTAAAGCGTCATTTGACCTCAGAGTCATACAAGCTTTATGTTGTGTATCGTGCTTTATAAAAAAATATTCCACAAATAAAATTACATTTTACGTGAAAATATGTTAGAGCCGCTTCGCTTACACTGCCGCCAGCATGCGCCGCTAGTGTAGAGATCAAAGTCAATCCAAAGTGGACTTCCCATCATTCCAATGTAGGTTGAAAGAGGGCTCAGTAGAGCCCCCGTAGACACTAGGCCTACTATTGCCTCTAGGGTATTTATTTAGAAACTCCATGGCCTGCACTGAGTATCCTTCTGGTGTAAACATTATTGAATTTCGGATGATCTAGAGCACGTGGCAGCGCAACTTTCGAATTCTTCAGTGCATTGTTATCGGATCCGGGAGTACCAGAGGCTTTTCATGGGCCGGGAACGAAGAAAGGGTGAACGGGCCATAACTACGATAATAGATATCGGTGCTAGACACGAAATGTACTGCGAGCTACATTACGAAGTTCCAGGGGTTTTGTTGCGTACAGATGTTGCGCACAGTATGGCCGTTTTCTCGTGGCACAGCACACACATGATTAAACTACCATTTCGGCCGGTGCCAATGCAGCGCCCACGACAGCTAAAGGCGGGAAAATATCATATCGAATTTGGCCGGCACTACCAGTTCTCCCTCTTGAGGGCTGGCACTAAAATCGACTATTTCGGTGATCGCATGAAGGAATACAGTGAAGTATTTCCATGTTATGAGAGTTGTGGGGCATGTTTCAGCAAGGCTGGTTTAAGCAGCGGGGATAACTAACTGCGTGGCGGCCGTATCGACTTTGATATCGACCAAAGGACCAGGCAGGATTTCGTTAAGGCTACTCAACAATAGACCAAATTCACACTATCAGTAAGGTGATAGAGAAATGTGCGGAATATGACCAACCCTTATATATAGCCTTCATTGATTACGAAAAAGCGTTTGATTCAGTCGAAACCTCAGCAGTCATGAAGGCATCACGGAATCAGGGTGTAGATGAGCCATATGTAAAGATACTGGAAGATATCTATAGCGGCTCCACAGCCACCGTAGTCCTCCATGAAGAAAGCAACAAAATCCCAATAAAGAAAGGTGTCAGACAAGGAGATACCATCTCTCGAATGCTTTTCATAGCAGGTTTACAGGAGGTATTCAGAGACCTGGATTGGGAACAATTGGGGATAAGAATTAGCGGAGAATACCTCAGTAACTAGCGATTCGCTGATGATATTGCTTTGCTTAGCAACTCAGGGGACCAATTGCAATGCTTGCTCACTGACCTCGAAAGGCAAAGCAGAAGGGTGGGTCTAAAAGTTAATCTGCAGAAAACTACTAAAGTAATGTTTAACAGTCTCGGAATAGAACAGCAGTTTACGATAGGTAGCGAGGCACTGGAAGTGGTAAGGGAATACATCTACTTAGCGCATGTAGTGACCACGGATCCGGATCATGAGACTGAAATAACCAGAAGAATAAGAATAGGCTGGGGTGCGTTTGGCAGGCATTCTCAAATCATGAACAGCAGGTTGCCACTATCCCTCTAGAGGAAAGTGTATAACAGCTGTGTGTTACCGGTACTCACGTATGGGGCAGAAACCTGGGGGCTTACGAAAAGGGTTCTGCTGAAATTGAGGACGACGCAACGAGCTATGGAAAGAAGAATGATAGGTGTAGCGTTAAGGGATAAGAAAAGAGCAGATTGGGTGGTGGAACAAACGCGGTTTAATGACATCTTAGTTGAAATCAACAAAAAGAAATGGGCATGGGCCGGACATGTAATGAGGAGGGAAGATAACCGATGGTCATTAAGGGTTACGGACTGGATTCCAAGGGAAGGGAAGCGTAGCAGGGGCGGCCGAAAGTTAGGTGGGTGGATGACATTAAGACGTTTGCAGGGACAACATGGCCACAATTAGTACATGACCAGGATAGTTGGAGAAGTATGGGAGAGGCCTTTGTCCTGCAGTGGGCGTAACTAGGATGATGATGATGATGATGATGATGTTTATATATGTTGGTTGTTTCTTCGCACATTTTTTCACTCTGTATTACCCGTTGCTTTGTGATGCATTCATTCATTTCTTGTTTATGACTGGCCCTCATCTTGCTGTTATGCCAACTTGTAAGGTGTCGGGACCCCGTCAAGCCGTCGGAGCTAGGTAAATAAAATTATTGATTGATTGGTTGAGTGATAATAAAGCGGAAGTTAATTTGTCAGATTTATCTGCTTGCTGTCACACATATCAGTAGTAAGCGAGCTCTCCTACTTGTCTGTCCATCTGAGGCCGCAGTTAAATACCTCGTAGTCTGAGCTATGTCTTGGCAATTCCCAGATGACATTCGTGAGCAAACGCTAGCAGTTTCTGCCGCAGTAAACTTGGATGAATGATGCATTCTCCTTGCAGTAGAACATTATTCACGTAGGGTAATTCGGACTGCAGCGGCACATACGGTTGAAATTCAGGTGGAACATCAGCAGCATTTCTCCACCCATTCGCTATTTTGCTTTACATAGCTTGGCAAACTCGACCAGCCATTGCGGCTGTTTCAAACTACTCTTTAGGGATGCATGCAGCAATAAAAGGCACTATTTCTTCAAGGTCTGGCTCAGTCTCAAGAAGAACAGGAAGGCGCGGTAATCCATCGGTTATGACGTTACGGTCATGCTTGCAGAACTGCATGTCAACGTTATAGTACAGCAGTCGAGCACTCCATCGAGAAATTCATAGAGGACGATGATCATAAATTTTCGAACACAGTAATGTCACCAGAGCGTGGTGGTTAGTTGGAAGCGTGAACCTTTGACCCCACAAATTACCATGGCAATGTTAACAAGAAAAAATCAGGCTAATGCTTCACCTTCGCCTACAGAGTACTGTCATTCTGCCTAGTTTAGAGCATGAAAGGCAAAATGCAATGTAACGAGCTCTTTTCTTAAGTTTTCTTGAACGATGGTTCACAAGCCAACGTCTCAAACATCGGCCGTTACAACGATGGCTAGGTGCAGTAGAAACATGCTCACTACAGGACGCGAAGCACGTACTTCGGTATGTGCCTGGAAGCTAAATTCACTGCCTTCGTTTAAGACAAGCTCTAGCCCTTGTCCAGAAGTTTTCTAACAGGTTCTGCTTATTCTGGCTAGTGCGTTACAAATTTAGCATAAACAAATGCAGCGATTTCTGGTCAGTTGGCTGCGTTGCATCAATATTTGACGTAATTTTGTTTTCCAGCGGCGCAATGCCGTGCGCACTGGTTTTGTGTGCAACAAAAGAGAGCTGTGGGACACGGAATACACATTTTTCATTTAACTTTATGCCAGCAGCAGATATTTTGGAAAGCGTAGGTTGCAGATTTTTTTCATTCTCAGTTTCTGTGTTGCCCTAAATCAAAAGATACGTAGGTAGCACAAAGTACCTGGACAGTCCTACGAAACAAATCTCATGATCTCCTGTAAAGCGGATGGCGCCAATGTCAAACTGAAACGCACACGCTAAAACGGAAAATACCGCCAAGTCTAATAAAAGTAGTAAGCTCACTGGTTTTGTCGGATAACAGGACCTGGTGATATGCAGGTAGCAGGTCTAACTTATTGAAAACCGTGGCATGAGCCAGTCGATGTAAAAATTCACCAGCTCTTAGTGGCAAAAAAAGCGTTGACTATTATGGCCTTGTTCGTTTCCCCGAGATAGGCGCACGTTCAATTGGAGTAGTCCTTTTTCGCAACCAAGACGAGCGGGAAGATCAACTCGGACGCTCACGCTAGTTTGACTGTATTGGCTGATTCCAGACAATGCAGCTTGACTGAAACTAGCTCACGGAATACCAGAGGTTGACGCTGTCGTATTGCTGCTACTGGTTTCATTCATGACAAACGTCATGAATGAAGCCTTTTTCAAGTTGCAGTTGTCGTAAGAACAGATCAGATAACTCCTCTGGAGAGTTGCGCGGCAGAGACGGTAATTTGACGCCTCCATCAGCCGTAATTACTGACGCTTGGTGACAAGGTAGGGAATATTCTTGAACATCAAAGCCCAAGACCTGAGAGGTGTCTGGCCCAGGTGAGGAGTGCCCTGGTCTGCAAGGTCGACTATAATTCTTGGAGGCGTATTGCCGTATTTACCAGTCGCGGAGAAGTATCCTCCATGCAATATTTCTTGCTGTGAGGAATTCTTGAGGCGGAGGTTGGGAGCAGAAAGTAGAAAAAGAAACTTGTAAGTGTTCCTGCTACCTTGCAATGCTGATCAGCTGTAGCACTTGTGTTGACGAACAGCTTGAGCGGCGTAGTTGCAAAGACCCCTTCAGCGGATATTATTGCCGGACGGGAAGCTGGCACTAGTATTGTCAGCCCAGAAGAGACTACACTAGCTGAGTGTTTCATCCGACGACGAAATGAGCTGAGCCCTTGCAGGAGGCGCTCGATGTGCTCGGTTCCACGAGCAGCAGAGTGAAGCGTAATGTCCTACTTTCTTTCACGCGCGGCAAGTGGCATGCTTGTTGCGTTGACCCACATCGCTAAGAATTGACTGTAGCGTCTTGACTTGCTCTTTGAAATCCTTGTCAAGTGCCATGTTGGCGTCCTACCCAGTCCACCGTCTCCTCATCTGTTGTCGGGCACCATCTTGAATTCATGGGTTCGAGAAAGGAGCATGGTGAAGACTGCCATGTTGAACACCAGGAGAAGGAACGCGAAGATTAGCGGGTCCATTTTGCGGCTACGTGGAGACGCGGTGCATGGGCGAATCGTTGAATACTTGGAGTTCTTTGCGTTTTTCTTCTACGCTTCGTCCAATTTCTTCTGCTTTTCTAAGCGTCAACGATGGTCCCTCGTAAAGAAGCCTATTACGGATTCTTATTGATGGGACTCGCGGCAGAATTTGGTCGCCTAAGTACTCGGCCTGGGGTCCTATATTGTACTACTATTCCAACGGGTTTTCATTGAAATTTCTTGACGACAAGTTTGCGTAAACGCCAACGCAAGCATCGGATGGTTACGCAGGGTTGTTTGAACAGACAACCCTGCGTAACGTAACTTTTGCTTGCTTGAAAAACGAATAACATTGCGAACTATGAGCGGCTTATCTTATCTAAATTGGAGACAAGAGGCGAGTGGCGCGATCATGTGGAGAGGATTTCATTAGGGCCACACCATGCACTGAAAATCGACAACCGGGCCAAGAGGGTGGCACCGGCGTCTGCGATTGGTCCGATTTCCCTTACTTAGCCTGTGGTGGCTGGTCTAAAATCGCGGCGGCATGTAACGGAAGCTTAACAGTGACGCTGAAACGAATCCTCGGCAGAAAGGAGCTGGCAGAACGAGGTCGCAAACGTGCCGAAATGCTCGAGAACTTTACACGGGAACACCAGAAGTTCTATTATACGCAAATAAACCTGTGCTCTCCGGCAGCTGCGAGTCGCCAGTGCCTGAGAAATCGGTGGCCGCCATATTTTATCCTATTTGGAACGGGGCAGCCTCCTACTATTCAGAAAAAAAAATCAGTTTTGTTCGGCGTATTATTGCATGTTTAACACATACATGGGCCCTCTAACGCAAAACTATTGCAATGCGTTTTTATTCCAATCTCCTAACGTCTAATTGGCGCAACCGCCGATGTAAGCATCTGACGCTGACCCGCAGGTTTGCCTAATCAGACCAATGAAATGATTTCCTCGTTCTTAGGACGTCACTTTTGTTTGCTTGATAAACGAGTAACTTTTCCTACACTGTGCGGCTTTTCTAATCTAATTGGCTGACAATAGGCGAGGTGCACCTCAAGTGGAGAGGGATTCGATGGGGCTGAGCCAGTGCACTGAAAATCGATAACCGTATGAAGAGGGTGGTGCCGGTGCTTGCCATTGGTTCACTTGGCCCACTTAGCTTGCGGTGGCTGGTCGAAAATCGTGGCGGAATGCAACGCAAGCTTAAGAATAACGGCAAAACGGATCCCCAGCAAAGAAAAGTTCAAATAACGAGGTCGCAAACGTGTCGAAAGTGCTCGAAACCGTTACACAACCACACAGAAAGTTTCATGCTACGCAAATAAACTCACGCTGGTGCGGGTAGCCAGTGCTTGAGCGATCGGCGGCAGCCATCTTGTATTTCTCTCGGAACGAGGCAGCCTGCGGGTATTCAGAAGGAAATTTAGTTTGTTCGACATAATAATGCATCTTTAACGCGTACACGTCACATTGACGCAGGGAGTACTCGTGGTTTTTTGACGTAGCGTGACAGGAAGGTAAAGTAGGTGCAGCCCGAAAACTTTTCACCAATAGCCGAGGGTTAATCATGAATAGGCTTCGAATCAGAAATAACAACTTCGTTTTCTTCGGTCAAATCATGCTTAATCAGTGTGTACACGTCATTTCACATGGGGAGCTGTCGCGGTTTTGTGACGTCGCGTCACAGGCAGATGAAGTGTGTGCAGTCAGAAAAATGTTGGCCAATAGCTGAGGGTTAATGGCGAAAAGGGGTCGAATCAGTAATAACTTTTTTTGTTCGGTCAAATCATGCATAATCAGTGTGTACACGCTATATCAGAGGGGCAGCTATCATGGTTTTCTTGACGTCGCTTGAATGACAGGTGGAGGGGGGGGGTCCAAAAAAGTTTTTGACCAATCGCCAGGGTTGATCGCAGAATTGGAATAGCAAAGATTAGAATAGTGTTACGTTATAGCGCCCCTGCCGTGAGCCGACTGCTCATGCCGAAGCCAGCCATTGTAAGGCAATGACGAAGTCTTGGAAAGACTCTCCATGTTGCTGCTTGAGGTCAATCAGAATTAATCAATAGATAGTGCAGTCGCTGCTGTCTTGGTAGAGTTCGTAGTAGACTCGGATGCTATCAAGGAAATCTGCCGTGGCTAAGTCAGCTTGGAACCTAAGTCGTAGAATAGACGTTCCCACTCGTGCTAAAAGTTAGCCAGCAAAATCTGTTTCGTCCTCTTGCCCAGTAAAACCTCGCCTCCCATCGCGTGTAAAAAATGCCTGCAATGAGCGCTTTCACACTTGCAAGGGTACTGGCGGCGAGCATGGCGAAGCAAGCATTGGAGGTGACGGCGCGAGTTACATGGTGGGAGCAGTGAAGGGGAAGACTGGTGTCGGTCAAGTGGAAGTAGTCAGCGAAGTAGGAGTAGGCGGCAATTCAGGGTAGTTCATCGTGTCACCCTCAGTTACTTTACCTTGTAATGTTGGGCATCTGGACAGTTCCGGCCGGAATGAATGGCCCACATACTGGGGGCTAGCGGCTGGTGTGCGGAGCGCCACAGAGGGGAGACATTTCTCTGTACGGGAACTAAAAACTGACATTGTTAAACGACAGAGCAGAGGAACAAAGCTCGCAGACTGCACCAACAGATGTGACTAAAATGCCATACAGCGCTGAGCTCAAGGTGCCGCTAGTGATAGAAAACTTTGAAGCCGACACTGAAGATACAACAAATCATGCATGGTCTCTGAGCCCCGGTATAGTAGAAGGCAGGGAAAAATCACCGTATTCGGAGGCAATATAATCATGGAGAGTTCTTTATTTGAATGTGGTGCTCGCCTTTCGCAGCATGCTAACTGGGCATTCACTTTCTTCTCTCTCCCCTATAAAAAATAAATACGTTCAGGAAATCTCTTTAGACAGCAGATTTCAACTTGCAGTGTATAACTGAAATTTGCAATGTTGTCTGGTGACGTGCTGCATATGTAAACGCCCGTTGTGAGAATTCGTAACTAACGCAGTCTAGGTGTGCTGTTGTTACTCATGTGGTAGCTGTCACAATAAAAAGTAACCAGCAGGTTGTATATACATGGTCTCTATTTGTTTTTATTGATAGTTTTTGCTGTGTGTCCCACTATCTGCCTAAATAGCATTGACAGGAACACTGCTTGGTTTACTCACTCTAGAAGCCTGTGTGCACAGAACACGAATTTTAATTAAAATGTGTTTAGCAAAACCCATCTCACGATGAATGTGGGCGTTATTGCGAATAGAAATAAAGCTATGCAGTCTCCCATTCTAGTGCCACTGCCTAAACCTTTCATGTATGAGGCAGGAATGCAGTCTGACGTAGTCTCCTTCCTCTTCGAGCTCCAGCGGTTGGTTCTGGCAGCGGCAAGATTGGCCACTCTATAGTTTGCGCATCTAAGCAGTAGCTTGTGAATTATATTTAAGAGAAAATAGATGGATGTGATAGGTTGTGCTAGGTGATTTATAGTAGTAGTAAAAAACCTTTATGCCTTATTTTCTGAGGAACACCCATAACCATATCTTCCTCCCCAAGATCTTAATGCTTCTTGCAAACGGAAGCAACAGTGAAAGCTCTTCTGTTGCAGTAGAAGTATTGTATTATTTTGATTGTTGTCGCAGATTTCATATTATACATGGGTAGTTTGCTACTAAGTCTCAAATAATTTTATTTTTATTGCGTCTTTAACATAACTAAAGAATTTATGCCTACAATGTTAGGCCTAAATTACACTAGCTCAGCAGAAGTAATTTTGTACATTTCTTAGCGGTACTTTGCATCGATGGATAGTTATATGGCGAACCTTGTTCACACCTGTCTTCCGTATAAATATTGGCATTGGCAGAGATGTCTAAATCTGACAGGTTGTTCTCTTTCCAGCAACATGAGTGATACGCACTGCTATTTTTATTCCCTAAAATAAAATATGGAGTTGCTTCTTATTCTCAAGCACTTCGTTTCATGATACTAATACGGTTACGGTCATGTTACTATTGTCACGACTCAAATGTGTCGTTAGCAACGATGCCACAGCGAAAGCAGGAACCTTCGAATTCGCCGTGCCGTCCGCAACCATTGAAAACTGCCTAAGAGGCCGGAGTGGCTCTAAGAGGATAGGAACACATTGGAGCACATTTATGGAGCACTCTAGAAACTGCGAGCTGTTCTATCAGAAAAATTGAAGATTTTGATACATAATGCTCCCATTTCCTCCAACGTGAATTACAGTGCCCTACTCTTCGGAAAACTTTCGTAATTTAACAACAAAAAATTGTATTACGTTTTTATTATGAGGTACGCTGCAGTGGGGGACTTTGGGATAATTTTGATCAGAATGGGTACTTCAACCTGCCCTCCATGCATGGCACACGGGCGTGTTGGCATTTCTCTCCATTGAAATGCGGCCGCCGTGATCCCACGTACTCGTGCTTAGCAGGGCAAAGCCACAACCACTAAGCCACAGCGGCGGGTACAAAACAGGGCCCTCCAGCATGTAGAGAGCGTTAGCGATTACGTTGCAGGTGAAGGTCATGATCACGGCTTTAACATTTTAAAGTTTCCGCACTTCTACAATATAATGCTTTTCCACGAATGCAAAAATATATTGAATTTTATTAAGAATGCATTCATATCCATGTTTTCATTAACACTTGTGTCAGATACCCCTACAATGTTCGTAGTAAGCTGGCATATGGCGGTCCTATTTTCGAGAACGTCTAATGGGCGGAATTGCAATACAAATCGGTTACCGCTAATTCTGAATGATCTGGGCTTCAAAGGCATAGACCCCGCAGGGCCGTCTGCGTGAGTAGGCGTTTGGTGTGTTTCAACACCATGTACCCGAGCACATGAGGGTCGGACCCTCCTGCATGTAGCCGTAAGCAGTATAGCTGTGTCTGGGGAAAGGGGATCCTGGGGTTGAGCCGTTGCCGGGTGTTCGGACCTTTAAAGCACCTCAGCGGAGGCAACACACCTCTTTGGTCTCTGCTTCACATAGACGGCATCTCCAGACTGACCCACCTGGCTGAAATCGGCAGTCACCTTTTGCTACCCTCCTCTCCGATCTTCGTCTTTCTCTCTCGCCTTTTTCATATTTCCTTTATTCTCTTCTCTTCTCCTCACTGCCGAATTTCCCGCCGGCAAGGGTTAACCTTGTGTGGCTAGGCAGCCTTGGTTACGCTATATTTGGTTATAGCAGTGATGTACCGCTGACGTTGACAGAGTTTCTCTTGCAGGAACTCCTGTCACGTCCGCCTGTTGGGCTTCATGGTGGGTGGTTGACATCACGGCCAAAGAAAACCCATCTATACTTATGGAGAACGCTGTGTCTACACTCCCTGATCGCCCTCAGGAACAAGGGCGCACCATAAATGTCATTTAGTTTTTTGGACGCCAGGCCGACAACTTCGCTCGTTTCCATGTAATTCGCTCGCAAAAAACCAGACAAGCCAGTGCGAACCATTTCACTATTCCTTGTTTCTAAGTCTTTGACTGAAGTTTTTGGTCGAGGATATAAGGCGTCGAGGAGGGCAAGCGGTGATCTTCTTTTGTAACTCCGCGATCGGAAGCAATAGCAGAAACTGCCGAAACTAGTATCCTTTTGGGAGACCCAGATAACGGTAACCCCGCACCGTACGATGAACACAACCCGCGGTGCCGTCTCGGACAATGACTTGCTGGAGATCACTGTGGCTGAACTTTTGAAGGGCTTCAGTGAACAAAATGTTACCAATGTTAAGAGAATTAAGATGGGCGGGATGCCTAAGAAATCGAAACCAAGCACCTGATAGGCACCTTCGGTTCAAGTCTCCTGCGCGAGTCAATCAATAGTGGCCGGGTACGTCAAGCTCCGTCTTAGGCCATACGTGCCAAATCCCCTTCGATGTTTTAAATGCCGGTGTTTCGGCCAGAGTTCCCAGAGCTACAGAGGCTGCCAAAATTGTGCGAAATGCAGTACCCATGAACACACTTCTGAAGCTTGCGAGAACTCCCCCCGAGATGGGGAGCCCGCAGCATATACGAGGTCGCGCCCATCCTGGAAGAAAGACAAGGAAATAGGAATAATTAATGTAAAGGAAAACACAATTTTCAAGTAGGCACGCACGCGCGTATCCTACCCGCTCAAGATATATCTGCCAAAGTGACGCGCCAGAAGGCGGCGACACAACACTTCCCGGCAGTGGTCCGACCCACGCGCAGTGAGGCAGCGGTGACGCCATCCGGCCCCCCGGTGGCTACAGCTTGTGCTGTTCCGCCACCCCAGAAGAAGGGACCAGCGACATCCGGGCAGATGACCTCAAAGGTGTCGTTCAACGTGCCGAGCCCTTCAGGTCGAGCACAGTGTTCGGAAGAGCGCGTGTCGAGCGCCTCGCAAGAGGCAATGGACACAACAACCAGGAAGGCGGCGCCACCAGCGCCTAAGGAGCGGCGAGCCTCTCTTGATAGCTTCAAAAACGATAAAAACTGGCGTCATGGCGCATGCAAAGAGCCCTTGAGCTAATCCTTGTCTCTTAAACACACAGCACTTACCACACTGGAGACACCATAACATACGCATTTACCATACTGGAGACAAAAATACTAGAATGCAATGTTAGAAGACTCATTCACAACCTTGACGATATTAGAGAACTACTACACAAACACAATCCCAAGTTGCTGTGTGTTGAAGAGACGCATCTAAAACGCACAGAAACAAAATTTCTTCGTCAGTACGCCATCTTTCAAAAGGGCAGTGACGAGGCTGACGCCTCGTGCTGCGGTGCAGCAATCCTTCCACACAAGTCTGTAGCTTGTCTACACGTAGCTTTGCAGGCACACCTTGAGGAAGTGTCATTTCGAAGGCTTCTTTTCAATATGTTTCTAACGGTTTGTTGCATATACATACTCCCAAACTATCACCTCCCAAAAACTTATTTTCTTTAACCTCATTAATCAGCTGCCGGAACCCTACATACTTATGGGTGATGTTAACGCCCACAATATGTATGGGGAGACGCGCAATGCAAGGTAAGAGGCCGATTCATTGAAACGTTTGTTCTTACATCTGGTGCCTGCCCATTTAGTAAGAAGGAGCTGACTTAACTATTATGGCATCCAACACAACTCATATTCATGTATAGATCTAGCAATAGGCTCTGCTTCTCTTTTGCATCATCTGGAATGGTATGGCATCCATAATCCTTTTGGAAGTGACCACTTCCCTGTAACTTTAATATTGATAACGCAGTACGACAAGTCTCCCCGTGTTCCTATTCGCAAAATAGTATTGACAGACTGGGAGCATGTAAAGGAATCTTATACCACGATATTTTATAAACAATTTTACTATAGAAGATGTTGTTGCATATTTTACCGCTTTTATTGTCGATGCAGCCGTAAAGTTTATCCCACCAACAAAAATTGGTCCACTTACCAATATTTCCCTCTCTACAGTATTCGTTCCTTGGTGGAACGAATACTGCAGAGAGGCATGAAACAGGCAAAACAAGGCATGGGGCGTTTTGCGCAGATCACCAAATGCCCAAAATCTAGTTCGATTTAAACAAATAAAATCACACGGGAGGCGGACACGATGTCCGGCAAAGGGAGAAAGCTGGATGAGGTTCCTTTCTGGTATTAATTCTTACCTCCAGGAGGCGAAAGCATGGAATGGCTTAAAAAAGCCTAAGTGGTAACAAATCCATCAGTTGCTTATGGTAAACCACCAAGGCAATACCTTGCAAGACGAAACAGACGCTCTTGGGGAGGACTTTGGGCGCGTGTGGTGCTCAATCCATTATTCTGATTCCTTCCTTAAATACAAACAAATATCAGAACTTAAGCCAGTGTTAAGTAAATGCAGACCGAACGAACTGTAAAACCGGGCTTTCAGTATTGCCGAGTTGAGAGCTGCCTTGATCGCACGCAAGAGCTCTGCACCGGGACCTGACAGAGTCACGTATGACATGATCAAAAACTTACACACTGACACAGAAGTTCCACGCCTCACAATTTTGAAAACTATCTGGGCTGCCGAACACCTTCCATCCGCATAGAAAGAAGCGATTGTGGTCCTTGTTTTGAAGCATGGTAAAGACCCCTCCTTTGCGGCAAGTTATTGCCTGATATCTTTTACAACTTGCCTGTGTACTCTTTATTGGAAAAATGATCAATGTTAGACTCATCCATTTTCTTGAACTCAACAACATACTTGATCATTATCAGTGTGGCTTCAGAGAAGGGCGGTCCAGAACTGACCATCTTGTACGCATTGAAGGATATATTCGTGACGCATTTGTACATAAACAGTTTTTCTTATCAATAATACTCGCCATGGAGAACGCGTATGACAAAACGCGTTACGGGATCCAGCGAGTCTTATCAGGAATGGGCATTCGCGAAAATATGCTAAACATAATAGAAATCTCTTCTTCGAATCGTATCTTCCGCGTGAAAGTCGGCAACGTATTGTCGCGACCTTTTATGCAGGAAACTGGTGTACCACAAGGAGCCGTGATTAGCTGCACGCGTTTTATGGTGAAGATAGACATGCGTCGTGCTTCCTTACCACCAGCAATTTTTTATTGTTTCTACGTTGATGACATTCAAAGAGCCTTCACATCCTGTAACCTCGCAGTATGCGAGAGACAGGCAAATCAGGGTTTGAACAAGGTGTTTAAGTGGACCGACACAAATAGATTTAAAACCAACCCCCACGAAAGTTCTTGTGTTCTTTTTACAAGAAAGAGAGGCCTGGTTTCAGAAGCTTCCTTATAACCGTGTGAAGAAATACCTGTCAACAAAGAACATAAATTTGTAGATATATTATTTGACTCCAGGCTTCCTTTCAGTCCATACATTAAATATCTTGAAAAAAAAATGTCTAAAAATAATGAAGCTATTAAAAACTCTATCTCACATAGCACGAGGTAGGGACAGGAAGTGTTAGATCAATCTGCATAAGGGGCTAATTCATTTCGGATTGGACTATGGTGGCGTTGTATATAACTCGGCCGCGCCGAGTGCGCTAACGATGCTAGATCCCATGCACCATCTAGGTATCTCCATAGCCACTGGCGCTTTTCGAAGAAGCCCTATTAAAAGCTAATACGCACAATAAAATGGATGGTCCTTCCATCTTCAGAAAACTTATATCAGCCTCGCATATTTCCTGATCATACGCCATAATCATGAACATCCATGATTTTATACCGTTAACGATATGACGCGTGTTACACTTTTCTGTAATGGTTCCTCGGTAAGACGGCCTTTCTCGCTGCGTGTGAGCAAGCTTAGTAATGAAATGCATGTCCCCAATGCTCCAGTATCGCTTAATGTATCGAACCAAGCAGTCGCCACCATGGGAGTGGCAGGTGGTATAATGTGACATATCTTTTCTAGAAGGTTAAAAGCACGCTCTAGAGGTCGAAATTCAAGTGCCCTTCCGAGAACGACAGTACAAGCACTCCTGAACAGAGTTCTACACAGATGTTTTGCAGACGAATGCCGGGGTGTTCTATGGAGCCGTTGGTCTATCCTTCACAAAATACGATGTACTGCATCAGGAAAGAAGTTTATTTACGGCCGAGGCCAACGCACAATTGTCGGCTGTGAAGCATATAAGGAAATGAGAACTCCACAGAGCTCTTATATATACAGACTCCCTAAGTGTCGTGAACGTCTTGATTTCAATCTTTAAGCATGACAATCCTGTACTTATTCAGCATGGAAATCCTGTACTTATTCAGCTCTATACCGATCCGTGTAAAGGTTATCTAACTAACCATCATATCATTATATGCTGGGTACCTGGCGATATGAAAATCGAGGGTAACATTCTGGCACACCAGATGATCACGTCAATTGTATCAGATGATGTTAATCGTACCGCTTCTGTCTTTGTAACAGATCTGAAGCCTTTGTTACGAAAGATACTGCGAAACCACTGGAAACGCCTGTGGGATGCAGAAACAAATACTAAAGCACACATGACAAAACCACAGTTAGATTTTGACCCTCCGCAACTGAATCGCGGTTAATAGATGTCCTAATAAGTCGTCTCAGAATAGGACACACATTTCGGATCCATACTTTTCTACATTCTGGAAATAAACCTCGAATCTGTGGTAGACGTGGTGAGAGGCTGACCGTCCTCCACCTCCTCCTGGAGTGTCGGGAAACCGAAGCTGAGAGAAAGACACATATTGCTCTAGCAAACCGTTATTGCATCCCTCTTTACCCGGCTATGTTTCTTTGTAAGGAACAGCTTTTTAACACCAAAGCTGTCCCCAATTTCTTGAATGAGGTGTCCGGCATATTATCAGTCCATTAAAGTCGTACCGCATCCTCTTCCCAGAGGATGCTGCTGCGATAATGTTTTGTATAGCACATGCGTCGAGGCCTTTGTATATCAAGGGCTCGAATGAGGCAGTAGTGCTGTAGCCAATTTTAGCATCAGAGATATCTTATATTTATTTATTTATTTATGATACCCTCAGGGCCAAAGGCATTACAGAGGGGAGTGGTGTTAATATACAAGCAAAACGTACAAGAAAAATACAATGTTCGCTCATTATACAATGTTAGCTATATCATTGGAAACAACGTAAAATATTAGCACAATAACATGAAAAAACAACATTACAAATACCTTGTTTATACATTGTTGGCTAGAAGATTTCGGAAGTGATGGTTATCAGTGATAGATACAGCATCAGAAGGAAGGTGATTCCAATCGCGACTAGTCCTGGGCAAAAAGGAGTGAAAGAAATGCTTAGTGTTGCAAATGTCAATACCAACTTTGTGGCTGTGATCGATGCGATGGGATCGGTAATGAGGCCTAGAGATAAATTGGTCGCGCAAAACAGGATGATAGTACAACTTATGAAAAAGAGTTAGTCTGGAAATTTGGCGGCGCGCAGACAGTGATGGGAGAGCAAGATTAGACTTCATGGCAGTAATACTAGCAGTTCTATTGTAGTTGCACAAAATAAACCTAACGGAGTTATTTTGAACAAGTTCTAGTGCCGTTACAAGCTTCTCCTGACTTGGATCCCATATCGAGCATGCGTATTCCAGCTTGGAACGTATTAGTGTTTTATACAGCAATAGTTTAAGTAATGATGGCGCTCTAAGAAAGTTACGACGTAGGTAACCTAACATGCGGTTTGCGTTGCTAACTATATGTTCAATATGAATGTTCCAGGTTAAGTTAGTGGTAATGTGAATGCCAAGGTATTTGTACGAGATGACTGATTCTAATTGAACATTGTTAAGGTAAAAAGGAGATATGGAGGTCTTAGTGCGGGAAATGTGCATTGTTTTACATTTGCTAGTGTTGAGTTCCATGAGCCACGTTTTGGACCAAGTAGCAACCGCATCTAGATCGGACGGTAAGTGGGTAGTGTCATTAACAGTTCTTATTTCGCGAAAGATAACACAGTCGTCAGCAAATAAAAGGACGTTAGATTTTAAGAGAGGCGCCAAGTCATTGATATAGATAAGAAACAAAAGCGGTCCAAGAACCGATCCCTGCGGGACGCCTGAAGAAACGTGACTAAAAGCAGAGCAGCACTGATTCGCGACAACAAACTGTGAACGATGTGTAAGAAAAAATTCAATCCATTTTAACAAATCAGTGTCTAAATTTAGTTGATTTAGTTTATGAAGCAGTAATCTATGTGAGACCTTTTCAAACGCTTTTGAAAAATGTAAGAATAAGCAAACGGCATGAGATGATCGATCTAAGATTTGGTGCAACGCGTGAGTAAAGCACATAAGTTGCGTTTCACATGAATATGTTTTGCGAAAGCCGTGTTGAGCCGCGCTAAAAAATGAGTTTGATTCCAGAAAGTTAACCAAGTTAGTGTAGATTACGTGTTCTAGTATTTTACAACAGTTACTGGTGAGAGAAATAGGGCGATAATTACAAGGAAAGTTTTTATTGCCTGATTTGAAGATTGGAATCACCTTTCCTATTTTCCATTTTTCGGGGAGCGTACCCATGTCCAAGGATTGTTGGAATATTTTTGTTAATATAATAGAGCAGTAGGTACTGGTGTTTTTCAAAAATTTGGCGTTAATACCGTGGAAGCCGGGAGAGGACGAGTTGTTTAACCCGTAGATAAGCTTAGCGACACCAGATACGTTGATTCGTACTGAAGGCATAGCTACGTAGTTGAACGCTTGTGTCAGGGGTAATTCATTTGAAGAAGCAGAGGAAAAATTCTCTACAAATGTTTGATTAAGAAGGGTCGCACAAAGACTGTTGGGTACGGGTTCGTCAGAAGAATCATGTAAGGTGATAGTGTCGTGTGGTGGAGGGTTAATGGTGCGCCAAAATTTCTTTACGTTAGAGGCTAGCATCGACGGAAGCACAGTAGATAAATAGTTTTCTCTGGCGTCTCTAATGGCTGCAAGATAAGCGTCAGATGCAGCCTTGTGCGCATCCCAACGTAAATTAGAAGATGAGAGCCTGGCTGCGCGATAAAGACGTCTTTTCTTGTAGGACAGCCGTTTTAAATGAATGTTATACCATGGTGCCTGCGAATGGGTGGTGATGACTCGCTTTGGAATGTATTTTTTTATTAGTTCGTGCGCTTTAGTTTCGAATGCGTGCCAATTAGCGTGCACTGAGTTATTGTAGAAGTTATGCAAGAAGATGTCTATGAATGCATGGAGTTCAGTATTGATTGCGTCAAAGTTTGCTCTGTTGTAGTCAAAAATAGTTTTGCGTTGTTTTGAGCATTTTGGCGCGGTTGTTTCGATGTGAAAGTTTAGCAGTAGGTGGTCACTAATTCCAGGATAGCAAGTAACATCAGAGAGAAGATCAGGGGTAGTTGTTCGAATTAAGTCAAGTGTGTGGGGTGCAGTAGCGGATAATCTGGTTGGTTGGTTGGATAATCTGGATCGTATCATTATCTCGCAATGCACATTAATGCCCATATTTCCCGTCATTTGTCATCGCCATAATCTTATTACACATAGATTTTACGCATTTTATAGCGACTATGTTAAGGCCCCTTTACAGCCACGCTACATCAACTTGATAGAAATCATAACTGCACTGCAAACTCAATAACACTGGCATGGCGCTCATTGGCCATACCTGGCCCTTGCGCCCCTAATGATCACACATTCATTCAAAGGTGTAGACTTTCAAGCCCTTGTGCCCTTTTGCTTGGAACTCTATGATTGAAATTTTTTTCAAAGCAGCATTTGCTAAACAGTGTACCAATATATAAAATATAATTTTTATTCCATCCATAGCTCTCTCTCTTCTAACTGTTTTCCTATTGGGATATAAAGATTGATCTTTCAAAACGTTCTTTTTTTTATTCGCGATATATTTCAGCGTCTTTTGCTCGTGAGTGGTACCTAAACTTTTTGTCATGCGTTTATCCTTGTTCTTAATTCTACTTTATGGTTTTCATTATTGCACACCTCGGTAACCTACCTCATTCACTTTTTGAAAGCAGTATTTTTGTCTGCATTTAAATGCGATAGATTAAACTTTTTTTCTTCTTTTTATACTCGCTCTTTCAACTTTTTGATTGTACGTGTGATATTTTATTTCTTAGTTTTAGTGTTATGCAGTACGCTGAAGCCCATATTTTCTAATTAACCTTATACTTCGTATTTTTCTGTACCTTGATGAATGTTGCCTGATATGCCGTTTCTGCTTTCTTTTTTAATTGTTCAGAAAGTGTGAGAAACCTTGGCTTTAAATTTTTCAGTTATTTGCAAAAAAATCAACTCTAACCTAATTCACTTCTTCGAAGTAATATTGATTTAATTCCTGCATAACTGCATCCTTCAAACAGCTTGAAAACATAAATTTAGTTCATGTAATAGGAGCATTTTTATAGTAATATATCAGAGTTATTCGTTTTAACATATCTGTCATTACAGCAAAATTATATTGTCGTAATACCTACTCTTTCAAACACGCAAAAATGCATTTGACATGCCTCGCGAGAAATTTTATTTGTTTCGTTGAATGCAGTGTACGGGGAATTATTCTGTAAAGCGAATTATACAGTATAATGCGTTCTAATAATATTTTAAGACTAGTCTTTTTTGCAAACTCTAATGTTGATCTATGTTGAGCGCATTTAATTGTTTCTAATCTCTTTAGATACGGTGCTTGCAGGTCACAATCAGCATATGTCTTATAAGTGTGGCAGTGCATTACTGATACACATGTACGGAGGGCAGATTTTTGAACAAAAAAAACACAATTGTCACCAAGGACAAGTATTGTTTGGCGAGAAAGTATGCCCCAAAGTGTGGGAAACTTTTAGCGTAAGTACCTGTTTATTGTACAATGTCTGTAGTAGAGATTTTTTTCCTATTTTTCTGTTGCGAATATTTTGTGTCAATCACTAACTCATATGCTTACGTTGTAAATGCTTTTGTTGGTTGAATATGTATGTATTCATCTGGTATCTTGTTGTTGGTTTTGTCTTGCTCATATCGTATCTACTGCTTGTAACCCGTACTCTGTATTATGTTGGGCTGCACCCTTCTTCTCTTTATAAAAATTAGCTTAGTAGTGCACTATTGGTCCATAAATGAATCGAAAATTCAGAAATATATTATTTTGTCTAGGATAATAATATAGAATTCGCTGCTTAGAAAAGAACTTCATTTGCGGAATTTACATAGACAAGAACATTCTTTCTGTATTCGTATGGTGGAAAAATTGAACATGCATGACGTCAGCAGAGTTCCTCTTTATTATCAATGTTTCTTTGTAACCATCTCTGATAATAGTAGTTGTGTGGTAGTGGTCTTTTTATTAGAATATTGCAAAGATCTTATTTTCTGTATTTCCGAAAGCTTCAGAAAAAATTAGTTTCCTTTGCTGTGATTACGCAGGGTTCATTCAGTAACTTCACTGTTGGGCTTGCAGACATTGATCGTTTCATGTCTACTGTCCTCTTTGCCGCACGTTGTGTTCGTAAAAAAATTTTCACAATCTGTCGGCACATTACTCTTCTCATATCTCACGAGCAGGTCGTAATACGGCTCTTCTGAAAGAAAGTGATAACGAGTCACGCTCTTACGAAATGCTGTTCTTATTCAAGAGTGAATCAGTTGAATGACAAAACTAACAAAGGAGCAGATCAAGTTAAATTTATACGATAGGTTACATGAAGTTAGGAACCATCATGACGGAGTGAAGCAAATGCAAATGTATATAAACTAACAAATATTAATGGTATAACTTGCTTTCTTATGTGTTGCATTATCGCAGCCTTTACATTGCAGACTTTCTGTAATTGGAGAACATAATAGTTCGCGCTCACATATTCGAATTTGGAACGCCCCAGGTAATTCAGATGCATAAGATGTAGTCTGGAAAAGAAATACCGCAAACAATTGCAAGACTTCGTGAACCTAAATAAAAAATTGGCTGCGGCTTAGCTAAGCTAATCCTGGATATCCAAAGGGAAAACTTAGTTTAGCCTGGTTAAGACTTGCTTTTACTTGGTTAGCGTTTGGTTTAGCTGTACTTGTTATACCGGTATGCAATCATTGTTTAAATGATATTGCGCGACATAAAAAACGACACGGACGTGAAAGAAGACGTCACACCAAGCGCAAACTTTCAACTAAGTTTATTGTGCCACTGCGTCATTTTATACATGGCATGCACGTAGATCGCGCATGCGCTTACACGGAAAAGAAGTGCGAAATCATGTAACATAGTTACGTGTCGTGTGATGCCGCGTCCAAGTAACGTAATTCTTTTTCTGTAAGAGATAGAGACGGGAAGCTAACGCACGCATCACCCAATTTTGCGATCAACTGTGCTTCAGATATCTCACGGATGAGCTGCGTGCTGCCACGGGAAACAATCGTACATTGATCCTCAAGAGGTTTGCACCCATGATCGCGACAGTGGATCGCCAAGAAACCGCCAGAGCCGTTTTTAGCATTGTTGCAGTGCTCACGGAGCCGATCATTGAGGCAACGCCCAGTTTGTCCTATATATTTCTTGCCACATGAAAGCGGAAGGCTGTACACCACCCGGTGTACACACTCGACAAACTTTTTTCGGTGATGTTTCCTGCACTTATCGGAAGGGACGGCATTTGGATCCGTCAGCCTGCAAAGCCTGCCGAGCTTGTCGGGAGCAGAGAAAACAACTCTTACATTCGCTCTTTGGGCAATCTTTTTCAAGTTGTGGGAAATCCCGTGCATGTAAGGTATGATACTAATTTTAGGGCGTGTGCCAGGAGGGGCATCGGCAACTGACTTTTGCGTACTGGATCGCGCTTCTCTTAAGATGCGCTCCGCGACAGACACTAGCACCACCCTAGGATATCCAGCCGAGGACAACCGTAAAGTTTGCGCTTCTAAGCTTACGTCCACAACATGGCAGCAAGACTTGCTAAGGGCATTCTTAAAGCACAAACTGACAATGGCCCGCTTACCAAGCTTAGAATGTGCGGACGTATACGGCAGAAGTGGTTTGTTGGCTCGCGGCTCGTACGACCAACATGTGTGGCAGTCCTGAAAATTCAGGCGAAGATCAAGAAAACGAAGAGACCTATCTGCCGGCATCTCATGAGTAGTTTGAAGGGGGGCTAAGCACTTCTGAAACGTTTCTAACGCTTTCTTAGCTTCCAGAATGAAGGCATCAGAAGAGCAGTCAATGAAGATTAAAAAGTCATCAACGTATCTAAATGTTTTAAAAACTGCAGTGCCTTGCACTTGTAAAGAAATGTCATGGTCTAAACAGGATAAAAACAAGTCACTAAGAATGGGAGCAATGCAAGAGCCAATACAAACTCCGCTCTTCTGCAAAAAACATTGGTTATCCCAAGTGATAAAGGTGGAATTAAGATAAATATGTAAAAGTTCTAAAAATTGACTGCAGGACATACCGGCCTCATTCTGGAAGGAAACAGCACCAAACTTATCTATACATTGCTCAACACAGGACAGTACGCTTCTATGCGGCAAGGAATAATAAAGATCCAATCATTGTTGATCATAATAAAGATCCAATCAATGCAATCATTGTTGGGCCCGGCATGGCGGCTGTGGCTAGGTCGGAAGATAGACATGACTGTGATTTGGCTTGGGCAGACGCGCATCATTCGGCGGTGCGACGCCTGTTGTGCACATGGAAAACTGAAGTTGTAGATATGCAAAGAGACGCCGCAAACACGGGCAGCGTTGAAGCACAAATCAACAGGGCGCGAGCGGGGTCGCTACAATGATCTCGACGGTGCAGCGCCTGTTGCATTCCGGGCCCTCTCCAATGAAGCACTTCGCCGGGTGATATCCGCGGGGTTGTCAGACGCTGCTTGACGCCGGCTCTCGTGCAACGCAAAGAAAAGACGGCCACCCGTTGATTTCATGCATGGCCAAGCTCGCACAGAATAAGCGAGCGGGGCGCTCCTTCTAGCCAGGCGCGCGGCGAGTCACGCGGTCAGGCGGCGGCGGAATTTGGCGCAGCGAGTCACGTGATGGGTTGCCAAGGCTACAGCGCAGTTGCGGTCAAAGAAGGGGGAAATTCACGGTGACCGCGGTACTCGGCTCGACGAGTTTAGTAATGTTCAGAAATTGTGAACTTTTATTTCAGAAACAGATTCATCCAATTTCGACATACTACAAGGCCATATTGCAAAAAAAGAAAATGACCCGGAATTCACGTATAAACCCGCACCTTCATAGGGCTGTATCCACAGGTGTTCTAGAACTTTTACTTTGCACAGGCTATTGAGGTGGATGGTCATCCATATTTCTACGGATGAAGGCAATGCGAACATTATGAAAAATCCATTATGTCTACCTGATGATGTGTAGGCTCCGCGCGTTCCCGTGTGCTGAAAAAAAAAAAAAACCTACCAGCACATTTTTTTCCTTGATTTGCAGCCACTGTTCACTATGCACACATAGATCACTATGCGCCAAAATATAACCAAAGGCCTACTAAGTACGATATTCTTGGCGAAATATACCAGTGGAAGGGCAGAACACTCTCTTCACACCATCACTGATCCAGCTCAGTATAGCGAAATGATATGTCCACGTGGTTTTTTTTCGACTACTTTCAGCGAAACTGACTATCTGTCGCTTGCGTCTCTGCAGAACATTTTACGACAGGTTTGTCTAAATGTACGAATTATGGGACTTCTCTGGAGTGTCTAAGCGCGTGTGACATTAGTGTAGCTGACAGTACGCAACGCCCAGAGAAAACGCTTATTATAAAAATAGCTTGGAGTTAACAAGAGTTAAAATAATTACTTCTGCAGCAATACAGGGCAAAAACTGTCGCAGCGATCTTCAGTCAATGCGCTTGCATGGCTTGAGGCCGCATCGGACGCGTTGTGTTGGAGGTGGCGTGTGACCTTAATGTTCCCTCAAACCTGTCAGTTTTTTCCTACAACTGCCGCCATCAATTTTGCGATACAAGCAGCATCCGCAGTTCTTTTTATGTGGCTGTCCTAGGCTTGCCGGTGAAATAACAGCTCTCACTTTGCCACTGAGCAGAAGGCGTAGCAATCAAAGCAAGCGCATCATTGACGTGCGCTTATATAATGACGCCGCTTTCATTCCGCACC
This sequence comes from Dermacentor albipictus, assembly GCF_038994185.2. Taxonomy (NCBI): domain Eukaryota; kingdom Metazoa; phylum Arthropoda; class Arachnida; order Ixodida; family Ixodidae; genus Dermacentor; species Dermacentor albipictus. Next base: position 110,899,299 of record NC_091827.1, on the reverse strand, counting down.
GGTATGAGTTTCATAAGTTATAGCTACCATTACACACTGAGATCTCCCAAATATGATGATTCCTGCTCGGATAGTAGTGTTACGCCGATCGCGGAATCGAAACCCGGCCACGGCAGCCGCATTTCGATGGGGGTGAAATGCGAAAACACATCTGTGCTTAGGGAGGAAGAAGAAGAGGTGCCGAGCAGTGCAGACGTATCCACGTCGGCTCCCGCGTTCTTAAATATTTTTGGGCGTCTTTCCAAGAAGAAGCTTGGGTATATATACCTCACCGGAACCGCCAAGTTTCAAGGAATCCACCGATGCCAGAGTTTTATCGGTGGGTGGACTTTTCGCCATATTCTGAGGCTTTCGCTCTACGATCACGCCGACGAGGGAGCTAGCCCTAACGGGCACAGCCTGCTCTCGGCGCGGCGGTGCAGGCAGGCCTGCCTGTAGAGGCAGTCCCACGCTCGCGTTTTCCCGTCTCTGTGCGCGACTGAAGCGACGACACGTGCGTTCATCGAAAGCGACGCAATGCCCGAAGTCGTAACTGTGGAAGGCATGGACGTAACCCAAGCAGATCTCAACGGTGCGGGGTGGATCACTGCCCTCAGCAACCGTAAAAAGCAGGAGACGAAGAGGCCGCCATTACGAGATGGCCAGCGTGGTACCGTGAACAAGACGGCTGGCTACCGCACTGCCAAGGGACCGGCTAAAAGTCTGTTGTCGCAAGTAACGGCAGCTTCGCGACTTCCGAAGCTCCCGAAGGAACAGATCAAGGTTATCGTGCGCCCCAAGGGAGGCCTCGACGTATCAAAAGCCGACGTAGTACTGCTCGCTCAAGCCCTGGCCATGGCGGCGGCCCTGCCTGAACATCAAACGAAGGAAGACACCGTGTGCCCAAACAAGGTACAGAATATTTTAATCATCGCCACTCCGCACGCCTCTAATGCGAGGGCCTATGCGAGACTAAATAAAATCCATACCAAGTATGGCGCCTACGAAGTCTCGGCGTACGTCGCCGCCCCCGAAGATACGTGCAAAGGCGTAATAAGGCACATCGACCCCTGTCACGATGAAGCCACGCTCAGAAACATGATTGTGAATGAAAGAAATCCCACGGCACTAGAAGCCAGACGAATCAAGGACTCGCACGTAGTCGTGATTTTATTCAGAGGCATGCGCGTGCCCAACCACGTGATCTGCGGCACAGCCTTGTTGCCATGTTCTTTATACCGACGCCAAGTCGACGTTTGCCATGCTTGCGGCCACGTAGGCCACCGTGCCGACGTTTGCATCAGCAGCGAGGAAGAGAGAGGTAAATGTCGCGGTTGCGGACAAGCAAAATCGGACAACGAAGAAGAACATCAATGCACCCCCAAGTGCGAGGCGTGCGGTGGGCCCCACGTCACCGGAGACCGAACGTGCAAAAAGCGCTATCAAATCCCGTACATCGTACGATGCCGACGCCGAAGACGCCGACAAAGAGCAAGGAAGGCACAACTGGACGAAGAATCTGACGTCACCGAGGTAATTGGCGACATCTCGTCGGTTGCACCAGCTGCGCGGAGCGGTTCCATCCTAGGTACCCGATCTCTATCCGGAGGGCGCTCACGCTCGAGAAGGAGAGAACCCAAACCGAGGCAAGGCTCCTCCAGATCGAGATCCCGGTCTCGCTCCCAGTCCGTCAAGCGGGCCACTTGGGCTGACAAGGTCAAGGGAGCGACACAGCCGTCTGGGAAGAAGAACGCATCAAGCAAAGGAACGACAGGTGAGGCACAGCCAGAGCATAGGATCGATCCCCGTATCCAAGCGCTCGAAGCAGAAAATAGGGAACTTAGACGCGAGCTCGCAGAGCTTAAGGAATCTCTTAACAGCATGAAAGGAAAACTTATAAACCGGCATGAGGTTACCAACAGTAACCCAGGCCCCTTAGCCGGGCAGTCGAAACGCAAGGCGCCCAACCCGGAACCTTTTAGCGACACAGAGGAGGAAGAAGAGGGTGACATAACCGACGTCAACGAGTCCCCGTCCGCCACCTCGGCTTCCCCCGTCAAAACCGAGGGTAAACTGGAAAAGACCCTGAGTAGGATTATGGAAATGCTCTCCGCCATAGAGTCGAGAGTAACGCTATTAGAAAGACCTAGGGCTCAACCCAAAAGTAGACAAACAACAACTACTGAACCGCTCCCGACTGGATCAAATCCCGACGGGGGCGCCATAGGCTTCTAAAATTTCATAGTAAACAGGATGGCTATCACAAATAACAATACCGTTAAAATTTGGCAGTGGAACTGCGCTAGCTTCCAGAGGCGCAAGGCTCCGTTAGGTCAGCTCGTCAGGTCGGTGACAGACAAGCCACAAGTCATTTTACTGCAGGAGACGCTCGCGGAAAGGGAGATTACTCTGTCGGGGTATCGTGCAGTAGCGTACAAAGGCGAAACGGGGAGAGGCATCGCCGCCTTAGTTAAAAAGAGCGTTTCTTTTGTGGAGCACACCGTTCCAAAATATCGTAGCGGACTAGAAGCACAACTGATCGAGCTCGTGCCCAGTAGATCGAGCAACGCGAATGTCTTTATTCTTAACGTCTACAGTTCGCCTGCAGATAAGAACAGGGACTTTAATGCACTATTCCATTCCGCAATCAGGGCAGCCAGAGACGCGCCCCTCTTAATTGCGGGGGACTTCAACGCTCCGAACACGGAATGGGGATACGGGTTTAACAGCAAGAAGGGCACAAACTTAGCCGGATGTGCAGCCGATTTTAACCTCACGCTTGTTACCGATCCTAGGTTTCCCACTAGAAGGGGTAATTCGGTCAGTCGAGACACAACGACCGACCTCACATTCTTCAGAAATATCGAGGGCACGTGGGATAATCTCCAAGAGGACTTGGGTAGTGACCACTACGTTCTCGATATCGCGGTGCGGGTCAAACCCAAACCTCCGGTCAAATACGAATACGTCGATTGGGATCTTTTCCGGAAAATTCGAGCCGAAACCGCCCCCTCAAGCGAATCCTACAAAGAACTAATTACCAATCTTAAACAGGCCGTCAAAAACGCGACCAAAGAAATTAGCACAGAACTGGAGGTCCCCAAAATGGACTCGCGGCTAGCGCATCTCCTGGAGGCTAAACACGCTCTTAGAGAGAGGTGGAAAACACAGAAATTAAATCGCCGACTGCGAGCAAAACTAACATCACTAAACAAGGAAATAGAGTGCTATTCCAAGCAACTGGCCCTGCAACAGTGGGACGAAACGTGCAACGAAACGGACGGTCGCATGAGAAGAGGTAGTAAGTGGAATCTGCTTAAAAGCCTCCTAAACCATAAACAGTCCCGAAATGCGCTAAATCTCGCCGTCGATAGGGTCATACATAAACAGGTCAACTCGGGCCTCACAAACGATGCAATTATCGACGACCTGGCGCGAACTTACCTACCCGTCAAGGAAGGAGATTCGCAAGGCGTAAGCGTGAGAGCGGCTTACACGGGGCTAAACAGGCCAGAATTAGACGAACCTTTCACGATTTCAGAAATCAGAGACGTACTCTTCAACCTAAATGGAAGATCGGCCCCGGGGCCAGACGGGGTCACCAACAAGCTCCTCCGGAACCTGGACGACAAGGCCATCGAAATCCTAACGGCAGAGATAAACGAGGTGTGGAGCTCGGGGCAGGTACCGTCGGAATGGCGCACCGCCAAGGTGGTGCTCATCCCCAAACCGGGGAAACCTCCGCACATAAGTAACCTGCGTCCCATCTCTCTAACATCGTGCATTTGTAAAGTGGCAGAACATGCAGTGCACAATCGAATCGTCCAACACGTAGAAAACCAAGAACTATTTAGGCATAATCTAATAGGTTTTAGAAAGGGACTCTCCACACAGGACGCAATGCTCCTCCTGAAAAGATCTATATTCGATAACGAAACGCGGAACGTACGAGCTATCATTGCACTCGACCTCACTAAGGCCTTTGATAGGGTGGCTCATGAACACATCTTGACCGAAATTTCCAATCTCAACCTAGGGCGGAAATTCTTTAATTTCACTCTCTCGTTCCTATCGGAAAGGACAGCGTTCCTTCGACTGGGCACGATCTCGGGCGGTCCTTACGAACTGGGCAACTGCGGAACCCCTCAGGGCTCGGTCCTATCCCCGCTGCTATTTAATATCGCCATGCATAAACTGTCGGAGAGGCTGGCCGCACTCCCAAAAATAGGCCACGCAATCTATGCAGACGATATTACAATCTGGTCCCCGGGGGGATCTCTGGCCGATCTAGAGCAATCTCTCCAGGCGGCCATAGATGTAACGGAAGAATTTCTTACAAGCACGGGTCTCAAGCTGTCACCGACCAAATCCGAACTCCTCCTCTACAGACAGTCGAGGCAGGGCGTTAGGAACCTCGAGCCTCTGGAAACGCTGCCAGTCAAAATTACAACACGAGAAGGGCACCCCATTCCGAGGGTGAACTCCATCAAAATTTTAGGACTTCTAATCAACGCCAAAGGCTGTAATGCAGAAGCTCTAAACAAGCTGGGTGCGCAGGCGAAAAACATATTAAGACTCATAACTAGAATCGCAAACAAAAGGGGGGGACTCAAGGAGGACAACCTACTCAGGGTCTTCCAAGCTTTCTTCATCAGTCACATTACTTACACGGCACCGTACCTCAAATGGAGCAAAATTGAAAGGAACAAACTCGACACGCTCATCAGGTCCGGCATCAAAAGAATACTCGGTATCCCACAATCCGCTAGCACAGTAAAACTACTACAACTCGGAATTCACAATACCACAGACGAGTTAATTGAAGCGCAGTTTATTGCACAGATCTCCAGGCTCTCGTCAACTAAGCCAGGAATCAAAATTCTCGATGAAGCTGGTCAGCTCCCTATACAGGCACCGCTCGACAGACACCCCCTGTCTAAATTAGCCCGTGAAGGTATAAAGGTTGAGCCCGTGCCGAGGAACATCCACCCAATATATAACGAAGGTCGCAGAAGAGCGCGGGCTAGAACCATCCTTCGACGAATCGATCCTTACGGGGCAGACGCATTCTTCGTCGACGCCGCCAAATATGGCAGCGGAGACAGGTTTGCAATCACGGTCGTTGACGCGCGCGGTACACTTATCAGCGCCGCATCAATTTACGCTAAACACGCGAATGAGGCGGAGGAAACCGCGATAGCCTTGGCTCTTCATGCCGCAAAAGGCCCAGCGACGATTTTCTCCGACTCGCGCACGGTGGTTAAGGCTTTCTGGTCCGCTCTAGTCTGTAAATACGCAGCCGACATCGTCAACAGTTCCTTTCGTATTTCTACGCGAGAACACATTGGAGGTCATACATTAGCGTGGTTCCCGGCGCACATGAACGATGTAACTAACCAAGCGGGTTGCAACCCTAACGAGCGGACCAACTGCCTGGCGCGTGAATTCACGAACCGCGCCCGAGATAACGGTCCGGCTCTCCCGCAGGATTGCTCCTTCAAAGATAATCTTACGACCTTTCATGAAATTACATCACATTACAGACTAAGCAGAAGAAAATTCCCTCCCCCCAGCCCGAAACTCAACAGGGCTCAGGCTGTTACTTTCAGACTTTTACAGACGAGATCCTACCTCACCCCTAGAGCGCTGAGTTGGATAGACCCGAACTTCCCGCAATCGTGCTCCAAATGCGGTCACGCGTGCTGCTCCTTCGACCACATGCTCTGGCTGTGCCCGTACAACGCGGGCTCCGACTTTCATAACAAGTCCATGTGGGACGCCTTGCTGAAGAGCTCGAATTTCACAAACCAACTACAGGCCGTCCAGAGGGCCCGCGACGTCGCGGAGAGTCACCACCTCCCTGTCCCGTCGTGGGCGGAGCCACCAACTTGATCGGGGAGCCTTCGGTCCCCCCAATCGAGTTCCTCAGGACACTCTAAATAAAGTTCTTGTCACTGTCATCTGTGCTTAGATTTAGGTGCACGTTAAAGAACACTAGGTAGTCAAAATTTACACAGTCCCCCGCTATGGCATGCCTTATAATCAGATCGTAGTTTTGGCATGTAAAGCCCAATAGTTCAATCTCACGCCGAGCCACGCCTCGCGGAATGTGGTGCGATAGGCTAAATTAAGCTCAGATGGCTAACGCATAGCGCGACAACATAGCCATATAAGCGAACAACGCATGTATGATTGAGCGATTTCTTCTTTACTGCACACAACTATAGCTCGATGAACCGCATTACATCTATTCTCGCATTAGAAAGCTAACGCGCGTAACGTTGATATTGCCAGTACGAGTTACGCGGTGTAGGTATGCAGTCGTCCTCAATACAAGCTTGTAGTAGGCCCTCCGCATTCAAGGATGGTCGACACATATTGCCAAACTCTTATTTGCTGAGCGAGTCATTTACTGCCATTTTTGAGCCCAGCATATGTAACGCAGAAGTTCCATATCCGACCGTAATCAAAAAGTCTGGAAAAATTGATTCATACTTCTAGACTGCATAACCACTGTTGAAAACAGGTTTGAACTTGTTCGTTTGCACTTATTATGGCTGAAGGAAGTCTATCAAACATTATTTCTCGCGTTAAGACAGACAGACGTGCTGCTTAGTTTTACATGCCTAAACGCTGAACGAGAAGGCAAATTTAACTTCGGTTGCGTCATGCTGCCGCTATAACGGAGATGTGTGCGCAGAAAGCACGTGCATGATCAAGTATCTGCTTCTTTCCTGTACACAACAATACCAAAGAAAGGCACGTGAAGTGTGCGGTTGCAAATTTATCACCGATTATGAGATAAGTTTTTTCATCACATTTGGCTTGAGCATGTGACTCCCTCTCACTAGTTTGGACGACGTTCAGAGTTAAAAAAAAAACTCTTGAGTATGTGTTCACCACTAATCGGAAGCGAATGGACGTCACATATACTCAAACACGCAATAGCGCCGACTTCAGCGTGTTGATGCCAAATACCACTGCTTTTCCAAAGGTACCTACGAGAAAGGGATTGGCTGTAGAATTAGCCTAATATATGCAGCATTTGGCGTAGACATTATCGTGTGTCGCTATTTCAATCCCTGCGAGCGTAAGTTTGTTGACAGTCACCATGATATAGTTTTCTGTGGGAACCGTGTTACAGCGAAGCTGTTATGGGCTACTTTCCCCAATATCGTGTCCGCGAGTAGAAAAAAACACGAAGATAATGCAATACCGCGCTGACCTATGGCGGAGGGGGCGCATACGTTAAGCACTCCCAGTACGTGGGCCAATCACGAAGATAGTACAGTACTGGACCTAGCCGCGGCGGAACTAGAGCAGGAGTTCAGCGCTCCCCATACGGGGCCTCAGGCGCTTAGCATTTGATATTTAAAGACATAGTTCAGGTCATCCAACCTTACAACCAGGAGGCCAACCAATTTATTCGCATTGTAACCTGGACTCGAGATCCCCAAAAAGAGCTTCCTGATAACAAGAGAATGTGATATCCCTATACACAAACATATCACAAGCATATGGCACTGATGCAACAATCAACGCATGCATGAAGGCAAACACGCCAGCAAGTTTAGATAACGACATGTGGTCAACACTACTGCGGTGATTACTGGGGTACAATAGCTTTGAACTTCACGGGAAACCCATTCTCCAGATAAGCCAAATGGCAGTGGGCACAAAGATCGCTTATAATTGTTCGAATATATTTTCATTGCATCACTTGAAGAACCTTTTTTTTTCGGCCTTTCTTTCTTTTTAAAGTCACTCGTGTACAAAATGTTCCTAGGAAATATATTCTTTGTCACCACGATGAAGAAGGTGACCTTAGATTAGCAGTAGACTTTAATTCAGTTCACCCATCAAACTCCTTCACATGCAGCTTTTTAAATCAGCTGTAAATTTTCTTGACCTGACTGTACAAATTAAGGATGATCGTCTATTGACAACTTCATATAGAAAGCCAACAGACCGCCACCAATATCTTAATTTCCAACAAAGCCATCCACATCATTGCAAGAAAGCCATCCCGTACTCGCAAGTCCACCAATATCACTGCATCTGCTCTGACGAAAAACATTTCGAAAGCCAGACAAAGGAACAGAAAACGACCTTGGCGGCCAAGAACTACCCAAAAAATATTGTTCATGATGCTACAGTCCTAGCACAAGCCTCAGACAGAAATAAACATTTCGGCTGACTCAAAGCCGCGCCATCCTAAATATCAAACCAATCTTGTCCTCCCTTACTCGTCTACATTATGGCATGTCAAAAACATCCTAGCCAAATACTTTATACTATTCAGCAGCCAACCATTTCTCCTCAACTTTCACATAGCCACCCCGACATGTCTGGGCTCGTCAAAGCTAGAACAACCACGCTTCATGATATTGAATAAGGCTGCACGCCTTGTGGTAAACAACGCTGCAATGTCTGCAAGCAAATGACTCCAACCTGCTTTGCTAGGAGTACTTCCTCTGATTTTATATTCGAAATTAGGGAACCTCTAAATTGTGACACTAGCAATGTGGTCTACATGCTCCATTGTAACGTCTGCGACCTACAGTATGTGCCAGACTGTGACGGCGTTAAGGCCATGTCTAAATAACCACTGAGCCCACTTGCGACTGCCTCTCATTTTCAAAACATATCAGTCTGCCAGAGCATTCCTTTGACAATGTACATGTCACCCTTCTCCAGTCAGGCTACTGCTCTTCTCGTGAACGAGAAGAAAGAGAGTCATGTTTGATCATCAAATTTAGAGTGATCACGCCTGACATAAATGAACACATGGCAAACCTCTCGTTTGTTACAGCTCGGTTTGAGTAATTAAATAAGAGCTCGTTTTGCGCATATGCAAACCGAATACGGGGGTGACGCTGAAAGAATGAACACTACTACTGAGAGAGTTGGTCTACCCGTCCACATTATAGTTCCTTGTCTTTCTTGGTATACTTATCTCGTGACATTTTTTTATTATTAGGGACTTTTAGCTTGCCACTATTCCGGAAAACGAGGGTGGTTTGGGCGGGTTGCCGTGCAGGCGGGGGTGTGCACGTGAGCAACCGGAGTGGTGCAGCCACCTGGTGGCGTAGAGTTCAACTAGACAAACACAGTGCTAAACTTGCAGTAAACTACTACATTTGGTCCGCTGCTGGTGCAAATTCACTGCATCTGCATAACTGTGAACACAATCATACCGCTGTCTAAAATTTACACCACAAGCTAAGCAGGATATAGTTATTGTCTTTGTGTTTGCGTCCTTCAGCTCTGCACCACCAGCTAACGCCAACCATCTAGCTGCTCACATTTACGCCCCCGCTCTTCCAGCAAGCCGTCGGCGCTTGGCGGTTTACTGCACAGACTAAAATTCTCTATTATTATGTAAACAGCTTTAGCGTGATAGCGTTAAAGGCCCCGCATTCGGCTTCCAGTGCCGAATGTTGTTTCAGCAAAAAAAAAAGTTTCGAACTACCCATACTCAGGTATCCCATGTGGCGCAAAGAAGTGACTAAGCTAATTGAATTTAACAAGATAAAATACGTAAATTTTTAAGTACGACTTACACACAGCCTACGGTCATGATAGCATCAAACTGCAATTTCAGTGTAAGAGAAAGCAATTCTGCTACACTGTCCCCCGACCTAACAGGAGAGATAGTGTAAGCAAAGCACGTGGAATGTGTGCAACGTGGGGAGGAGGCAGCTGGAAAGAGCGGGACCTACCTTCAGGCCGCCACACACGAAAAACAAGAGCGAAGGGGTCAGTGCCCCTTGTCGAGCCGGAATCACGCGGACAAAGACAAAGAAAATAAGGATCGGTAGGAGAGAGTGAAATGCGGATTATCGGCAGCGACTCAAACCTGGTTAGGTTCTAACAACGAATTGTGGAGAGGGTGAAGTGCCATACAAAAGTGACGGTCGGGGCATTTGCCTGGCGGACACTGGGTTATGTCATGGAGCGAGCAAAAGCAGAGCTCGCGGAAATTACCCACGTGCACAACTTTGTCATAGTAACAGGTGGGCTAACTGATGTCCTAAGCAAGAAAAGGACAGGACTAGCCCAGCGCTTGACGAAGGGGGTAGACGACTTGCGCGAACTATCCCCTCAGGTGCAGACAGTGGTATGCACGGCGCTGGAGGTGGCTGTACGTGACAGTCACGCACAAATTTCCGTAGTGGCTGTTAATGCGCTGGTATGGAAAATCAGTTGGAAGCAAGGTTTCGAGGTTGTCAAAGTAAGCAGGGAGGTTAGAAGGTGTGGTGGTTTTCAACGAGAGGGGATCCACTTCAATTACAGGCTCGCACGAGAAGTATGCTTGCGACTTGCTGGTCGCGCTGTTATTTTTTAGGGGGCCCGCGGGTGCTCAGGAGGCCAGAAGAGGTAGTGATGAAGAAGGTCCCCTAAGGAAATCTCCTAATAGCGTCGCCGTCAATAACCACAAACGAGGAAAGCAATTGAGAGGGCTCGGCTTGCAATAGGCTACATAAACATGCAGGGCGGCAGATGAAAGGAAAGGTGGGCAAAGATTGAGGAGCACAAATAGAGAACAAAAAGAATGTATGCGGTAACAGAAACGCATCTTAGAGACTCGGAAGAGCCACCAGTGATTGAGATTTATGTTTGGCAAGGGTGCAACAGAACTAAGTTGGAAAGACGGAGAGAAAGTCGGAATACTCATGAATCAGGGAGCCTAATGGAAAAGAGTAAATTCAAAGGGTAAGACCATCTTTGATTATGAGGTACAATGAGTGGAAAAAAAACATGGCTGGATGCTACTAATTTGTGTACCGGCAATACCTGCACAACGAAACATAAAGAATTAGTGGAATGCATAAGTGCTGATATTATGGCTTTCAGGAATGATGCCGAAGTTATCCGAATGGATGGCATGAATGCTCCGATACTGGATATAGATGGCTATACCAACAACAACGGGAAGTCAATGCTAGAGCTTTGTGAGCAACATAAACTCATTATTTTGAATAAAGGGCCTAAGTGTGACGGGCAGATCACGTGGGAAGTGGGAAACCGGCAATCTACCATAGAGTACACAGAAGGAAATAATCATAAGTTTAGAGAAATGTTCATTGACGAGGAAGGGTATAGCAGCATCAGGAGTGACCATAAACGTATCATTTTGAAGTTGATATATGTAGTTGGGAAAGAGATCAAGAAGGGCAAAACGGACAGTGCGAACTTGAACTCTGGAAAATAACAAATACAGTCAGTAGAGTCGAGGAAGAACTTTGCGAATGGCCAAGTAAAGATTGGGAATATAATGATCTTCTAAGTGTATTAACGACAGAAATACGGAAAGAGAAACGACATGTTCATTCTAAAGGAAAAAAAGAAACCGAGAAGCTGGTGGAACAGGCAGATACGAGAAGCAAGCTCCGAACGACAAAAGGCATCCCGAGAACACAGATAGGCAAAGAAGGCACAGTGGCCGCAGGATGAAGTAACCAGTAAATGGGAAATATACCAGAGGGAAAAGGCTTTGATTCAAATACTGGCGCAAGCAAAGATAAAAGGTGCAAGTGAACGTTGATTGTCACAAACGCGTGAGAAAAAGATGGCCGCACCTAGACTATATTGGAACAACGTAAAATTATTAGGCAGGAAGTCAACAACAATACAACATATCTTTCCGGAAGATGAAAACAAACTGGAAGGGAAAGCAGCATTAAATTACATCCGAAAAATGACAGCCGAATCTTTCCAAGGCATTGGTGAGGTTGTAGTTTAAGAAAAAAAAAAGGCATGAAAGAGAACCAGATGGAAAAGGACCTGGTGCTGAAAAATTTCGACTGGAAAAATCAAGAGAGAAAATTGCTAAGCGCATATCCAAGGAGCTAGACGAGGTTCTCGTTAGGCTGAATAATCAACTAGGATCGAAAAGTAAGGAAGCTCTATTTAATGCAGTGGAAAAAACTTTAACAGGTAGGCGAATACCAAACTGTTGGCGACAAAGTAAAATGAATTTATTTTATAATCGTAAAAGGGAGAAATATAGAATTCACTCGTATAAGCCGTTGCCCATTACATAGGTAATATACAGGCCAGCAATGCAGGCAATCAAATTAAACTAGAAGCATGGGCAGATAATATTAGAACTTTGGGAGAACTTCGGAATGGCTTCAGAGTAGGTAGGCATTTGGATAATTATTTATTTGTTCTTACTCAGTGTATTGAAATATCAAAAGTTGAAAGCAGACCGTTATATGTGGCTTTTTCAGACATTACAGGAGCCTATGACTACGTAGACCGCCACACATTGTGGGTTATTCGGGAAAGGGAAAGGCTTAGGTGACGATTGTCTATAGGTTTTGAGAGAAATTTACCTCAAAAATACTGTTTGCGTTGAATGGGAAGGGATGAGGGACGAGGAGAAAGTTCATATCGACAAGGGACTGAGGCAGGGGTGCCCTTTATCCTCACTGCTGTTTATGATGTACACGGTCAGGATGGAGGGGGGGGGGGGGGGGGGCTAGAAGGAAGTAATATCGGCTTTCATCTCTCATACAGACAGGCGGGTGCAGTAGTATAGCAGCAGCTTCCAGGTTTACTTCATGCGCATGACATTGTGTTGCTAGCTAACAAGCAATGTGATTTGCAACGTCTGGCTTATATCTCTGGACAGGAAGGCAAAAATTTAGGTTTAAAATTTAGTGGTAGAAAATCAGGTGGTATGGTGTTCAATGAAAACAGTGAACAGACAGTGGCTATACAGGGCCAGGAAACACGTCGGGAAACAAAATATAAATACTTTGCTATATGGATAAAAGAAGGCAATAGATATATGGAAACATAGGAAGAAACAATAGCAGTGAAGGGGAAGAGAAATGCATCCTTAATGAAGCACAGAGCGCAATGAGGATACAATAGGTACGAGGTGATCCTAGGTATGTGGAAAGCTGTAACGATCCAGGACTTACTTTTGCAAATGCGGTTGTTTGCTTTAAATCAGGGGTACAATCAGCACTCGATGGGAACCAAAGATCAGTGGCTCGCCTCGAAGTAGGCGCTCACGGGAAGCCTACGAATGAAGCTGTGCAGGGTGATATGGCCTGGACAATTTTTGAAGTGAGAAGAGCACCAAGTAAGATTGATTATGAAGAACGACTGAGGAATATCGAAGAAAGTAAATGGGCTGGGAGAGTGTTGAGGTAGTTGTGCCGGGAAAACATTCATTCACAGTGGAGGAAAAGAACTCAGAAGCTTACCTGCAGCATGCGACCTGTAGTATGAGCAACGCAACAACAAAGAACTTCAAGCGGAAAGTCAGAGAGGCTGAAATAATCTCATGGGTGGCGGCAATGGAAAAGAAACCTGCCATGAGTAACTACGTAAGAGGAAAAAAATGAAATCAGGAAAGAAACAATTTATGATATCTGAAAGGAAAGGTCATTACTTGTTGAAGCGAGTTGAGAATGCCCTGGAACATGTACTTATAAGCGAGATATAAGAAGGAAGAAGAAGCATGTGCTTGCTGCGCTAAAGCTAGGGAAGTGTTGGAACGTTTTATTAGAGTGTGAAGACATCTGCTCAGCGGTCGATTTAGGCGCCACTGGCATCCTTGAAGCCCTTAGGCTCAGCCAGAGCAGGGTAAAAGTAAACATATCCGCAATAGGCCTTAATAAGGGGCGATGCAAAGATTCGTGGAAGAAAAGAAGGGAAACGACAAGAAGCTGTTACGTACACAAGCAAAGTTCACAATAGGGGTCGGGAAATTTGATTGTGAGAGTTCATCGTGTTTTTTTTCTTTTTTCTTATGACCTAGGTAGCACATCAGGCAGTGCAACAACAAGACTTTGATGGCGCAACCGACTGGGCTTTTCCCAAGGGCACGCTCATAAGATTCATGCTTTCATCCATCCATCCATCGTGGCCCACACAAGAAGCCACTTTCTACCAGAATGCCTGACTTTGTGCATATCATTCGCCGTCAGCGTTTCCCTTTAAAACTGGCCGGGAAGTGGCTCTAAAGTGGCCGGGAAGCGTGAGAAGCCCTCAATAATTTTTGAATACTACCACGTTGCACTCTTAAAGGTGAATATTAAACGCCCTCCAATGTTTTCTGCACGTTGTTTTCTTCATCGTAGTTTTTGTTCTTCCCTTTTTTCATTTTAATGCGAAAGCAATACTGCTCGAGGTTTCCGCTCTTGGCCGTCGTCCCGGAGAATCCACCATTGACCTTTAGCTTGACCTATGTGTGACGGCATACCAGCTGTGGAAAAGCGGTGCCCCAACTCGGCTCGTCGCGATCGTCCCAGCGAATCCTCCATGCTGCAGCTGCGCGCTGCTGCCACGAGGAGCGCTCGCTGTACGTGACGTCATGCCAGCTGTTAAAAAAGCACCCCCCCCCCAACCCCGCAACTCGGCTCGTCGCGATCGTCCCAGCGAATCCTCCACGCGCCGCTGCCGTGGGGGAGGCGCTCGCTCTACGTGACGTCATGCCAGCTATGGAAAAGCGGCCCCCCAACTCGGCTCGTCACAGTCGTCCCAGTATTTCCCCCCACGGTATGTCGGATGATGTTTGTAAGGTGAAGCTGCAACGATGTGCGAGCTGCAACGAAGCGGCGGCGTGCGGAAGAAACGTATGAAGAGCGGGAACAACGTTTAGATAAACGGCGTGCATAATATGCAGCCAGGCGAATGCGTTCAACATCTGTTGATCTGGGTGCATCTACAAGTATCATGCATGCTCTCAGTGCTGACACGTCTTTGGCGGCACCTGATCGTTCGACAGCAAGCCTTATGGATGCTTTAAATCGGGACGAGACTGCATCTACGCGTTCGATGAGCAGTAGGGAACTCTACAACCTGAACAGAAGATTGCTTTCGCAATCCACTAGGCTTAGCCAAGCTAAGCCTCTGCCAATTCTTTTTTCCACGATCAATTCTTAGTACTCCGCGGAACTTACTCTGGCCCTGCTTCTCCTATATTGTTTGTTTTTGCATTATTCTAATAAGTGTTTTTGTGAAATAATTATTTTTATTGAGAAAAAAGATTTTGTATGAACTTTTATTATTCTTTCACACATACACTCCTTTTGCAACACCTGTGTTTGATCAGGAAGCCACATAATGGCTTGCATTTTCTTCACCAGGTAAAAGCATGCGCAACGAATTCATTTGCTTAGGCCTCTCACATCCTGACCGCTTCACACCCGTCCTGGAGAACTTGTCAAATAACTAACAACTCCAATGATGAGGGCAATGACCACGCGAACTCACCCTGAATATAGACGTTACCAACTAGTAAGTTCTCTAGCCGTTCGGTCTTCTTTGTTTGTTTCTTTATTTAACGCAATTTATTCAATTCGATAAGGACAGACAAATTGGCTTGCGTTTTCGTCGCTCATGTAAAAGCACGCGTAATGGGGACCATGTCAATGACATGTACACAGCCAGTGATGAGGGGGCTGACCAATGCGTCGGGAATAGCACCGTTACCCACGAGCAGTCTCTTTGGCCCTATACTGTTTGAGTCAAAAAGGTTACTTTCTATTTCGCTGTCTTTTGCTACCTGAAAATATTGCGAGGCTGTTGCGAAACTTTGCTGCATCTCTGGAAAAGGTCGATACACCGAGCGAATCTGTTCGGTAAATAAGTGAAGAATTATATATATATATATATATATATATATATATATATATATATATATATATATATATATATATATATATATATATATATATATATATATATATATATACACACACATATATATATATATATATATATATATATATATATATATATATATATATATACAGTGAAGTAGACGCGCGTATGCAGCGGCTTACTTCACTGTCAATATTTACCCGGGCCCAGAACTGCTTTTTTCTAGTATATATATATATATATATATATATATATTGACGAAAAGTTTAGGACGTGCGTTGAATAACCACGGTATATTACACTGACATTTCGGCTGGTGGGCCAGCCTTTGTTAAAATATACGTATATTAGGACACTTTGTGAAAACGTAGCTGTTGTGCAATATTATTATGCTATTTGGAAATTATTCGTTCGGTGTTTTCCAAGCGAACAAAACAATTTCGAATACAATTACGCTGCAGAAAATTGGTAGGAAAGATGATTTTCCGAAATTGTCAAATATTCTTAAAAGCTGAGTGCAAGGAATAGCTTGTATTATAAGTAGAAGCCTTTCTACGTGTATAGAATAGTTACACTGAAAGACCAAATAATCAATTTCTTAATTTTCCATAACGCAGCAATAAGGCCAAGGTCTGTCCTTTAACAGATGTTTATTGTTTTAATTTGTATAGTACTTAAAATTTGAATATACACAATTTAGTGCATACTTTTATTTTATTTCTTTTTTTCGAAGGGCGTTTTTAGGCAGAATAAGTGCAATTAAGCATTAACGTTATTATAATGAAACATTGACGAACACACAAAATAGCGAATTTAACGTTTTCGCTACTAATACGCTGGGAAATGAATAAAATTGAAGCAAAGAGCATTCAGAAAGGGTATTGGCAACCAGTATATTCACCTTCTTTGCAGCGTCCAGCACCTAAACAGTGGAAAGCACAGAAATTATATAGTTATCTGCTAATATATGCTTACAAAGGATTCCGACGAAACCTACCTATAAAACATCGAACAACAGATTTCCTTCCTTTTTAGAAGCTCCCCACTTTCGCAATTTTTTACAATTATTGAATTCATTTAGAACTGGGTTTATAACTGGCACTGAGAGAAAAAAGGCGCAAGAATGTAAATTCACGTCATATTCATCCTAAATGCTCGATAATATCAAAATTATGAAAATTCATTCAAACCAGAAGATGCCGAACACCACATCGTTCACAAAGTATTGCTACGCCTCAGCCTAAGAAAGGAAATTCCTTAGTTTCCCACTGAGCACCCCCTCCCCCCTTCATCAGCGCCAATCAAGACGTCGACAGGGTCCTGACGCCATCTGTTGATGGGTCAACAAAGAAGCTTCCTTCAGGGGACAACGACCACCGGATTCTGTGGACACGGTGATAAGCATCAAAGGTCACTGCAAGGTGTCCGGCAGTTTGATCCCACTAATATATAAAAGAGGCAAAGGTCGAGGACCAGCGCGGTAACTGCGTTGACTAGAGTTTCCCAGATTGCGACGTGGTTGCCTCGTGTGAGAGGGCGATGGTGCTTTATAGGAGGCGGAGTACGGCAAAACAGTGCGACAGCATGAAAGGAATTTTGCGAGCGGCTCGACGATTATGGTAAGCCGAGAAACAATCAGGTTCCCTAGTCTAGTCTCATAAGGGAGACGACTGTTTTAAAAGCGCACACCTTTAGTGCAGAGGCAGGTGCTCACGTGTCCTGATGAGAGCTCAGACATTCAATGCGCTCCTACATGGAATCGACTTCATAGCTGGAGGCAATGTAACTAATCTAAAATAAACATTTTTCCTTTGCTCCTGTCTCCGGATGCACTCATCAATGTGGTCGGAGGATTCCTGGGCTGAACGCGACCCCGAGCCGCAACAAACTGGTTGTCAGTGGTGAGATGAAAAAGGCAGTCTCCACGATCAGGGATTGGCGGACCTGGGAACGTGGTTCCTGGAGACACGACCTTCGCAAGCTCAAGGTCAACTGCTGATGGAAGAGGAACTTCTGTGGATCTGGGATCAGCAGAGCTCCCACTCGAGGCACACGGAGGCACAACCATCGTAGTAACGGGCTGAATGCTGGGACGACTCAAGCAAAGTTGAAGGAAGAGCATTGGAAGGCAGTCCACTCGATCTGGGATCAAGCGGACCTGGGTACGTGGCTCCGGGAGACACGATATTCTCAAGGTCGAGTGTGGGTGAGTGGTGGAGTAACTACGCTTTGCCGGGTGGCCAGGACAGGGATCTATTGGGCAATTAGCTCTCATCGCCTCGGAGAGTACGGGCAATGCATGCGAAGTTGTCAGACATAGGAAAAGCATGAGTATAAGAGTGCTAAAACAAAAGAGGAGCTGCTGCTATTGGCAGCAGTGCTCGCTTTGGAGATTAACCATGATTGGAGGAAGCCCGAAATGTGTACTGCGTTAGGCGAAGTGGGTTTTGAGGAGGACGAGCTCCATATGCCTGAAAAAAGATATGTTACAAGAAGAAAGAAACAGCAGAAGAAAAGGAGAGGCAGGAAAAGAGGGAACAATAAGCGGCAGAAAGTGACGTCGAGAAAATAAAAATAGACAGGCGCGATTACCACACGGAGCGGATGCAGCACCGCCACATATGGAAAGCGTTAAAATAAAGCATTTGCTTCAGCTGCGCAAAACAGACGATGACATCCGTCTGTACCTAATTATTTTTAACGAATTTATCAGGAGCAATTATTTCACCAGGGCACATGGCTGGAGTGGTTGCTTGCGTTACTCCCTGGAGAGTCCTCGCAAGTCATAGCCTGACTGTGTGCAGCCGAGGAAGGCGTGTACAGTTCACTGAAGTTGGGTTTGCTCGCAAAATATAGGCTCACAACACAGGAAGTTCGGACGAGATTTCGACAGGAAAGATTGAGACCTAATTAAAGCTTTGTTCAGTTTGCATTTAACGAGAATGATAATATTTCAGAGTGGGTGCAAAGAGCGGGGGCGGATAACGTCAGCAAACTCTCATATTTAATCTAATTAGAACAACTTTATGGCATCCTGAGGGATAACCTGTTCGTTCTTGTTAGGACAGGCAGGAAGACGTGTCTGTTAAATGTGCAGCACAGCTTGCGGATGAGTATGTGGCAAGTCGTAGCTTTATGCCACAGAGCTGTAGCGCACAGTACTATCAAAAGCCTTCCCCACGGCCTAATTGTTACTGTGGAGGACAGCAAACGGAAAAATAATAATAACGGACGACACAAGTCGCTTTCCGGCGCGCAGTTATAGGGTCCTTTGCTTTTATTTGCTTACGGTCTGAAAGTTCTTGCGTGTCCACTAGGGAACGTTCTTCTGCAAAAATCTCTCAAATCGGCTCATAATAGCCGAGACAGAAATATTTCAGTGCCGCGAAACCTTGATTTCAGAAGGCAAGCTCGAATGCAAAGCGAGAAAGTCTCTCCACTTGCCCCGTCTAGCCTCCGCAAGCGAAATTCTTTCCCTGCGTTCTCCCATGCCGAATGTCTACGATCGCGTGACGCATACGTCAGGGGCCCCACCTTCATTTTTTTGCTCGTTTTTTTTCGGTGCTGCGCATTTCCGCTGACGGCGTCGCGCGCGAAAAGTTGTGGTTCTGTCGCTTCGGGTAGCACACGATTTTGCGCGCTGTGTACAAGCACACATTACTGCCAGTATAATTCCGTGCTACAGGAATACTGAGGCCGACACAAGCGGATCACCGAGCATAATCACGCACGGGTACACGGTACAAATTGCATAGTTTTGGGACCTGCGCACATGAGTACATGACCGTGAAAACAAGCAGACAAAGTGAAAATACATCTCTCTTCCTTCGGTGCGAAATTCGGTGCGAACGCAAACACTCCGTTTGTGTGTTTTGTTTATTCTGTAAACTTCAATTCGTCAATACAAGCAACTTGTCACACAAATAACAGATGTTGCCTTGTATACTTCTGGAAGTCACGTGCCTAATTATTGACGTCACACTGCCGACACGAGTACGTAGGCGTAGGGACACGAGTACGTCACCGTCCGGCTTAAACTCGGTTTTTCCCTTTCCCTCCCCTCGACGGAAAGGGTAAAACTCTATGCTTCAAGCGACATGACAGCTTGTCAGCCTCAGGTCGAAAATCCCGCTGGTCGTGGAGCCTGTTACGTTTAGACACGACAAAGTGAATTGCTGCGGTGTTTCGCGCGAGTCAGCCACTCTATCAGCGCCCATCCAGACGTCAAGACAGCCCTGGCCCCGACTGTTGGCGGGTTGACAAAAGAGCTGCTCTCAATGGTTTCTGACCACCGGATTCTGTAGGCACGGTAACAACTGTGAACGGTTGCTGCAAGCTCACTCTCGTGTAGAGCCCACTAATTTATGAAAGGGACCAACGTCGAGGACTAACGCGGAAACTGCGTCGACATGAGTATTGGAGGTTGTGACGTGGTTGCCTTGCATGTTGGCACGATGGTGCATCACAGGAGGTGGAGTCCGACAGAACAGCGCAACAGCATGGGAGGGATTTTGCAAGCTGTTCGACGGTTGTGATTGACGATTATACATTAATCAGATGCTCTATCTAGTCTCCTAGGGAAGACGACTGTTCCAAAACCGGATACCTTTGGTGCAGTGTGAAGTGCTGCCGTGTTCTGATCTGAGGTCCGACATAGAATGTACTCATACATGGAGTGGGCTTCTTATCTGGGGGCAGGGAAACTAATATAAAATTACCCTTTTTCTTTCACTGTTATACCCGGAAGTATAGGAAGTACTCCTGGCCTGAACACAACTTCAAGCCACATCACCATGCATATGCTCATCTTACGACGCGTTGTGGCAACTTATAGGACTGTATTTTACAGTGGAGCTGCTAAAACCTCGCTGGGTTTCTCTGCCTGCGCAGCTCCGCTGAGCTGGGAGGAAAGAACCTAGACTGAGTTAAAACAAGGTGTAAAAATAGCATCGCGCAGCATAGCGACGTGGCAAGAGTGGGTGGAGCCAAGGAGGAAAGAAGGAGCGGCGCGCACACGAGGGAGGAACGCGGCCCGGATTCGTGCACCCCTCCTGTGGTGCGCGGTGCAGGGGGTTCAGGCGAAAGAGGATGGGCGTTCTCCGGCGGCTGCTAAGGTACCTCGATGTGTTTCACGCCTGCCGTTCCGCATAGTGTGGAGACAACTGCGGCGCATTTTACGGCGTTGGCCGCGCAAATCGCAAATGCCGTAGAAACGCCGTTAGCGGACGTAGGAGGGACTCGTTGCCAGCGCTTGTGTTTCTTGTTTGTGATTTCGCAGTACCTCACTAGCCTTCGCCCAGCTCTGCTGGTGTGGGATGTTTGTGATAGCAGATGAACGCCTACTTTTCACTAGAGCTGTTAAATATTTGCATCTGTTACCGGACCAATCTGTCGCACAGAAGGGCAGTGCATGCTTAGCAGCGCCTATTCATTGCAGTGTTATACCTTCTATTCCTCTAGGGGTGGGATATGACTTATATGTTTTAGTAATGCGATTAGCATTCCTTGCCTACTTCACTAGTTTTAAGTCTATCTATCTATCTATCTATCTATCTATCTATCTATCTATCTATCTATCTATCTATCTATCTATCTATCTATCTATCTATCTATCTATCTATCTATCTATCTATCTATCTATCTATCTATCTATCTATCTATCTATCTATCTATCTATCTATCTATCTATCTTCTTACATGGACCCATTGGCAAAATTTGTCTACTGGCCGCGAGGTACACTAGGCCACTGCTCATGGTTGCCGTGCCCTCTTTGTCGTTCCATCATCGTCATTTCAGTTTCGAGATCCTACCATCGTGATGCCATTGTCCTCATCCCTTCTGTTCTAACCAACTGGCTAAAATTTATTAGCGCGGGCCATTACATATATGCTTGTAAACGTGATTCCCACGTGCTCGCTCCTTCACCCCATTTGAGTCTTGTCCCCCTCTCTTCGAGTCTTGTCACGACTATCGTGGAGGGAGCGTGACCTGTTTCTTCGGAGAAGCGCGAGCAATATCTGTTTCCAGTTTGCTTCGTCCTTGCTTCAATGGTTGGAATTGGGCGCAGCAAGGTCGTGGAATTCTCTTGTGTACGCAACTAGGGAAAAAGGGTAGGTTAAAAGCGGACCTTCAGTTCAGCTAGAGCTGTGCTGAGGTGTCCTGACGTCTGCAGGCTCTGACTGAAATCTGTAGTCTGAGCTCTGACAAAAATCTGAGGACTTGGATCAATATGTGAATGATAAAGAATAAACCCCATATCTTTCACTCCTACTGCCGGACGTACTCATGGACATCGCATGAAGCATTTCTTGCCTAAACGTTACTCTAAATCTCAATGCATGGCAGCGAACTGAACTCAATGGCAGCGATGAGATGCAATCTGTAGCTGATACCAGTCGCCATCATCTGACTGGCGATGACAGTAGCAAGATGGATCCTGCAGACGACGCCAACCGCCAACAACTGGTTCCCGAGTAGCTGGATGAATGCAGCGCAAGATGACGGCACGGTACAGGTTGAGTGTCTGGCTTTTCGCTTGAGTCATTGGATCTTTAGCCTAAATTTACTAAAAGCTGATATAGCGTATACAACTCTCAATAATGATACCGTGGTTTCGGTGCATCTTAGCAGAAATCAGCTTTCAGCATATCTGAACCTGCTACTAAAGCCATACCTCAAACTTTCGTGGCAGTAAGTGGGACGTGCAGATATATTCAAATTTTAATCAATTAAGGCGACTCATGATTGGCGTCTTCTCGCAATTTATTGGACACGGTGGAGGAGGTCTTGGGGACTTGGAACCCCTTCCGTGTGTAGGCGTTTGGTGTCTGCTACCTTTTCAATGCTTCTATTTCCTTTTGGAAAAGAGAATTGAACCACTGGAACTGTGCCTTTTTTACATACACTGAAATTGACGCCGGTTCCCGCAGCAAGTATTGCGGAATAGTTGAGCCACAGCTCAAAGTAGCGACCATGAAGCTCATCTGCTTTACGAGCGCTGGCTTGTTGGGCTTATGTGAAGATGTCGACGTAGAGGTAGAGGATGACAGGTAAGAACATGTCGAGCATGCCATTCGTATCGCATAAACTACGTAGTCATTGCGCAATAAAGAATATGGGCACACAAGCAACTACACACACACAATAAACAAGCACGATCTGCTTACCTGATGTATTCATACATTCCTGCACTGAAGGAGAAAAAGAGAAATTACAACCAGCGACAATTTGTTACACTGCATCTGAACAAAAATGATCACGGTGGCTTCACATTACCTCAATAGCTTCTGATCATATGTGATAACTGCTTATGTATAATATATATATATATTCACATATATATATATATATATATATATATTTATATATATATATATATATATGTGTGTATGTATGTATGTATGTATGTGTGTGTGTGTGCGTGTGTGCGCGTGTGTGAGTGTGTTTGTGTGTATATGTGTGTCTTAGCTCTTTTGGGCATAGTGTATCAATGCATATTTGTTCAATAAAGGCCTGGTGGGACATGCGACTGTCAGAAAGAGTCAGTCTGCGTTCATCGCTCACGATGAGTCATGGGGGCCGAAAACACCCGTAGCCAGATTTTACCAAAGGGTTATATTGTTTATGCAAATCCCTTATAAAAATGACGTAAAAGTGCTGAGCATGTCGAAAAAAAATAATTGAGTGATGATATTGCAGGTGACTAAAACTGTGTGTTTGACCAGCGAACGAAACAAATCATTCAGTTCTGGCGTTGTCTTTTTTTCTGATAATTTAACATATATCCTAGATCTGGTACACCGCAATATACAAATGAAGAAATAAGCCGAGCCGGATATATAAAGGAACAGAGCCGGCTCCACTTGTTTCTTCATTTGTATGTTGCGCTGTACCAGTTCTAGAAAGCAATACCAACTGACCCAATCCTCAACCCTAATCAACATTTATTATTCCATTTGCCCAATCCTGTAACACAACAATCCACCCAGGAAGTGCTACAGCCCTTTAGTAAAGCTTCAACTCAGCAGCATTGGACTTGTACAGCTGCAGAAGAAATAAAAATAGCATAAGCGACCAACTGGAGCAGATAAATTGCGGTATGTGACGATGTTGCTCCCTCATGCGCCAAAAGCGTGAGGATGAGGAGCCCCTATTTGATACATAAATCATCTGGCCCATCATCTACCAGTGTGAACGGAAACAAGAGCGCCGCAGACAACAGTTTTTCTTCATGGTGGTCGTAGGCCACCTGTGCTCGTTGACCCGAGCAATAGGTACAGCTGCAGTTGCCACATTTCCGCTGCAGCTTCACCTATTGAACAATTATTTTTTGTACGTCTCGAGGAAAACGCACGCTGAATACTATCAAAAGAGACAATCTACAAAAGCACTTCGGCTCCGCCGTTGCTTGGCTCTTAACCGTATGGTGTATACCGCATACTGAGGCAACTTAGTAAAACTAGGTTTATATTTATCATTTATATCCTATTTTCGGAAAAAAGGGCAGTAGAATTTTTTTCTGGTTCACAGCGAAAATTCTTCAAACGCTTTTATCTGCTTTAATGGAGAGGAACATTTAACTTAGGCAGGCACACCGACGCCGACACCGACGCCGACGACACCGGCTTTTCTGCGACACGAGCTCCTTAACGCTATCGCGTTAAAACCAATTTGTATTCCGGGTTCATTCATATAAGGACTAAAAGGTAGATCCCCGTTGTGTAAGGCATAGCCTATTTTCTTATGCTAAGTTCGGCAGAAATGATTTTTACACATGCTTGGAGACCGGGGTAACGGAAGCACTACGTTATAATATTCGGCGTATTTTTTTAGGAACGATCGCATGCTAGTCCTCAGAACAGCCTAAGCTGAGCCCATTGTTTCAGAACTAACGCGTTTGCCTCTAGCGGTTGCTGTTGACTGTTACCGTAGTGGTGGAGGGGATAATAGTAGGCCACGGCTCTATATTTATCTCCTTATACAACAACGCATACTTTTCTCAGCTTTTCACACCATTTCTCAGCTGAAGCATTTCGTAATGTAACCAAACAAAAATCATGTGGGAGATTCGATGTCACGTTTAGTAAGTAATCTCGTAAATGGCAGAATGATGCGCACCTATTTTGCTCACTGAAAAATACCCGTAAATACCCATGCTAAAAACAGACCATCTAATAAGACCTTATGTAAGGAACATTTACTTACCTAGTTGCTTTTTGCAGTCGCCTAAAAAGAAGTAATCATTATTATCCAAAACATTGTAGTTCCTAAAAAACTTTCCAATGAAATGTTTAAATCTTAGTATGACCTAGCCAATAAAATTTCTGCTCCAGAATGTTCCACTCTCAATTGTCCATGCACAGGTAATGAAATTTAAATTGATTACTGCCTTGTAGGAAGGTATTTTTCTTTGAAATATAACCTGAGCATTTCAGTTCATAACGTGCGCGTGCAGCGTCATTCCAATGTCGAATTCACCCTATGCCAACTCTTCTGCAAGCTTTTCCCGTATATTGCGCTGGGACTTCTGTGCATGCATCACACACCTCATACTCTATCGCATGTACCAACCACATCATATGAGCAAACATACAGACCTACTTTATTAATATCGTGGACGGCAGCGTCAGCGAGTTTACCGCAGGTCGTCTCCATTATCTCAGGATGTTCCAGTATCACTGACGTGTTTGGTTTAGCAGGTGGATGAGCCGCGCTTTCATCACAAGCGGGCCCAACACTAAGTTTTTTGTTGTTTTTAGAGTACCCAGCCGCGTTTTTTCTTCACTATCTAGTGTCTTGTTACTCTAAAATCATTGACAAACCACGGCAATATGTCCATGGCAGAAGAGCGCTTCAGAGCTGCAGCTCAGTTTTCCGATCTATTCGAACGGCCTACATGTTAAACATGGTCCAGTTGTAGCCTGGCGTGGCTTTCTGCATTCAAGAGCCTGCCTATCGGATTTGACTGTTACCTAATGCAGAGGCCCTCACGTCGACTAGCTTATTATAAAGACATAGCGGACTTCATTTACAACAACGTGCGGCTCCTGTGCGCCGGTCATATAACGTGAGCTTTGCCGGCTGCCTGTAAATGTTATAGGTGACATACACAGTTCCAGGAATGGGCGCGTTAGCGAGGAGTACGGTTAAAGCTTTCACCCACATTCCTTCATTCTTTCAGGACACATCTGGGTGGCGTCTGGCGGTACACCGCTTGAAGAACAACTCTCGTGCATCGTTGTGGTTCTTCTATTAGCGACATCTGGCAACTATCAAAATGATTGGCTGAATGCCCGCCGAATTCTAGACGAGCTAGCTGAGTTAGCTTCTAGTTCACGTCAGCGATATCCGATAGTTAACATTGCTCCTGGACACCGTACTTACAATATTTGGCATTGCTTTGGCTATTAACACCGAGTGTACATCCCTCGTCCGAAAAACTCTAGCAACGCCATGGTGGACGCTGGCAGCTGGCAAGTGCCCTAGATCACCGGCTGCACAACTGCTGGAACAAATTGCCTATTACGGCACCCCCTCTTTGTCAACTTGCCATTTTATGAGCCCACTACATATTTTACGATGAGGTATCACAGCGTCCCCTTTGTTGATAACGCACCACCACCCAGTACTGAGCTGCTTGAGCAGTAAATTATGAAAGGCAGTGACCAACCTGTACACGGATATATTCTGCACTAAGTTGAAAGAGAGGAATCTAATTCATCATCATATTCATCATCATCATCCTATCTTCACTTTCACTGCAGGACGAAGGCTTCTCCAAGCGATATCGAATAACCCTGTCTTTCACTGGCTGATTTCAACTTGCGCCTGCATATTTCCTCATTTCTCCAACTTACCAAATTTTCTCACCTCCTAACCTGTGCATCGCTTCTCGTGGAAGCTAGTTAGCTTCCAGCATCTTGCTTATCAATGTGTTGAGTTCTGGATTATTGCAGCGACCAAATGGCTTTCATTTGAGTTTTCGCGTTTGAAAGGTCGCTTTTTCTCGCTTATCTTAATAAAACCGTTTGCGCTTCAAACGTAATATTTTGCGAGCAGGTTGTTTTTTATCGACGCGTCCTGAAGCTAGGCTATTTTAGGACGCACCGTGGTTACTTAGTGGTTTGGCGTTGAGGTGCTAAGCACGAGTTGGCGGGCTTGAATGCGGGCTGAAGTGGCCGCATTTTTATGGGGGTGAAATTCGAAAGACACCGTGTACAATGCAGTCGGTACATGGTAATGAACCCCATGTGGTTGAAAATATTTTAGAGTCCCGAGCTTCGTCGTGCCCCATAATGACATCGTAGGTTCCACAAGTAAAACCCTCGAAATAAATTTTCAGGGTATTTTTATTATCCGAGATTTTAGCGGAGTCCATCTTTGAATGAGATGTCAAGCAATATATACGGAAGGAACGTAAACGCTTTGCTCGTCTAAGCGAGAGCAATCACAATTATAACATTTCAGTAAAGTAGATTCCACTAAATTATGGGCTTTTACAGGCTAAAAGCACCATATAATCATCAGGCACGCCGTAGTGGGGGACCCCGGAAATTTAAATCGCTTAGGGGTCTTTAACGCACATTTAAGTCTAAGTACACGGGTGTTTTCGCATTTTGCGGCCATCGAAATTCGGCCGCCGTTCCATCCCGCAACCTCATGCTTAGCAGACAAAAACCATATCCCCTAAACAACCAGGGTGGATGTAAGTTATGAAGAGTAGGAAATCATATAATTATTATAAATATAAAATTATTATAAGCCTCAGCAACCTATTTCCAAGCGAAGCATTCTTTGACACTTCCTTCGACTTTTCCATTATTGCTGGTGTAGTGTCTGGCACACCGCATCGCAGGATGGATAAATACGTGCGTATACGTGTCAGTAGCACTACAAAGAGTAAAGGCAACGCGGCGAACTCTTTTGCACCTTTGCCTGGCGTCGAATATGCACAGTGTCCTTGGAGCTTTTTCGGCGTCGCTGCATTAGCCTCTTCACAGCTGTAATTATCTGTGAGTTTCGCCAAGCACTGAAAAAAATGCAGCGCTTGCCTTTCTACGAACGTGTAAGCCCAGAGGGAAGCTAGATAGAATAGCAGAAATGTGGAGGGAGAGCAGGCACACAATGGGCAAAACCGACGCAGTCGCGAAACGAGTGATTAAGAGCCTTCCCCCCTTTCGCTCCCAGTTCCCATGCAAAGGGGACGAGGAAGAGATTAGGAAAAGGTGACTTGAGAAGGCAAGGAAGTGTTAGTGCTATGGACACTAATGTGGATACCAGCTAATGGTATAAATTTAGGTTCGAGGTACGCTACGGTACGGTTCTACAATTTGTGAAAAAAAAAAAACAATAACATGCGAACATGTCGAGCGGAAAGCTTACGCAGGGCGTGCACAAGCAGAGCCGTATAAAGCGCACCATAGGCTCTAGGCTACACTACGCTAGCGGTTAGACGTCAAATCAACACTTGTGTGCCCGCCGTTGCAGCTTTGCGGCTGTGGCTTTGCTCGAGGTGGCCCATTTAATCCAAAACACGGCAACCATAATTCGATGGCGGTGAAATAATAATAAAAAAACACTCGTGCATTTAGATTTAGGGACACTTTAGGTATCGCCATGGTGCAAAATTATTCTGGAGTACGCCACCTCGGTGTGAGTCTTAATCGGATTGTGCTTTTGGCACGTACAGCGCCATTATGCAAAATAAAGTTTAAAACTTCTACCCCGATGCGATGTGCCATGTGATACATTGACAATGCTCAACCCTCGCAGAGGTTGTGAAGTACAGTGAAAGCTCGTTAATTCGAACTTCAATAATTTGAATTTATGGATAATTCGAACTGTACGATTTGGTTCGGCCAAGCTCCACAGAAGTCTATGTATAAAAAAGTCCGTTAATTCGAACGCGAGAAGGTTCCCTCACGGATAATTCGAACTACGCTCGCCTGGCACATAGCCAGAGAAACGCGCCTACTGCCTACACACAAGGCTGTATTGCCCCCGAAACGGAGAGAACGGCGAGAGAAGGCAAAATCGGAAAAAAATCTAACAGACGCGGGGTCAGCCAGAAGGCAGCGGCGGCTGCCGCCTCTCCGTTCTACGTAACCTCCGAGACTTCTTGCCCGTTGCGAATCTCAGAGGCTTTGCAAATCTTGTACAGCTGCTAATGTTGTGTGGAGATGGCACGGCAAGCTGCAAAACACAGCGAATCAAGTACGTCGCAGCTGCGCTTGCAATCAAGAGCCAACGAATCAGGGCCTTCGCCACCTTCACATGTTCAGCGTCTTTGTCTCGGCAGTCTAGGAGGTATCGGCCGTCGCGATTCATTGTGATGGTGTTAAGCCTCGGCCAACGTTCGTTTCGGTGGACATCGGTGGTGTGGCACAGTCGGATCCAGAGCTTCGACTTGAAGAGGGCGTGTGCCCGCGGCACACGCCATCACTTTCTGACACGCCAAATTTCTGACATGCCCTAATGCTTCCAAATCGCAGTGTACTGTTGCCCTCCTTCACTTTCGTTAGTTCGAACTTTCGTTAATTCGAACTGAAGCGACTTCCCCTTGCGGTTCGAATTAACGAGCTTTTACTGTATATGGTGCCAGAAAATGACTCAAACAAGCCTGCCCCCCACCCCCTGGTGTGTTCTGTGTACTAGGCAGACAATCAGAAGTGGTGCGCACAAGGTAACGTTTACCAAGAACTCACCACTCTCGTGTTGGACTAAAAGCTGAACAAATTAAACATGCGCCATCAACATCATCTTTAATTATCGTCAATCAACGCAATCAGCAAAGAAAGCTTCGCTTACATCTTTTCTCACACTGCGTGGGATCCGCATATTTTCTGTTAACTGCAGAACGAAGCCTTCTCTGCGATTTCCGATTACCCCTACTTTGTGCAAGCAGTTTCAAATATGCGCATGCAAATTTCCCACTTTCTTCACCGCATCTCAATTTCTATAGTCCTTGACTTAACTGCCGTTCCCTTGCTACCAATTTCGTAACTCTAATGGTGCAGCGGCTATCTTCCTTGATAATAACTTGGCTTGCCTAGCTTCATTTTTTCTTGTATTGCTAAACAAGAATATCGGTTATGGCCATTTGCTCTCTAATCCACACGGCTTGCTTTCTGTCCTTTAACGTTATGCCTTACATTTTTCCTGCATGACCCTCAACTTGTTTTCCAGCTTCTCTGTTAGCCTCCAAGTTCCTGTCGGTTATGCTAGGGTATATGGAATGCATTATTTGTAAGATTTTTCTTTGAATGGCCATAATAAACTTCACCCTGTAGGATAAGTGCGGTAGTGCAAGCCATATGGACACCAGTTTATTTCCATTCTTCTGTAAAGGTCCTTCTCAAGGACAGCGTTACCTGCTACTAATTGATCTAGATAAGCGTTTACACTTTAGAAGCTTACTAGAGGTGAGGAATTTTGGTTCCCTTGCCAAGCTATTCAGCATTATCATTTGTCATCTGCATATTATTCTTCAACCCTATTCTTCACTTCCTCAGTTTACATCATCAATCATTCGTTGCAATTATTCCGCAGTTCTACTGAACAGGTCAACATCATGTGCAAACTGGCGAATGCTCAGATATACGCCGTTGGTCCTCCATACTAGCCTTTCCAGTCCAATAGCTTGACTATGTGTTCTATGTATCGTGAACTTCCTCTTGTCTTTCGTCTGGGTCACAATGCCCACCGATAGGAACATGTTCAATCACCAACAGGCCCAGCTTGCCGTGTTAGTTCTAAGTGTGCAATGAACAACATTGGAGAGATTCTGTCTCCTTCTCTGATCATCAGGCGCGCATTGGAAGTGTCTTCCAATGCGCGCCTGACTTCATGTCTAGTTATAGAAGGAGGCTGTGTATCTTGTTCATCACTCTTCCTATGAAGCATGCGTGGATTCTCTGAGGACTGTAAATATCAGTATAAATTATTTTGTTGATTTTTTTTGTCATGGGAATTGCTGATGACACTACCCTGCTTATCTTTTACTGCATAAATCGTGCCAAACCTGATGTCAAGTTTTTTCTCACTGATCTCATGCTCTAGCGATAATATACCGCTTCTTCACTTTTTCCTATAGCATCATTTCAAATATTACCATGTTTCTTATTATTTGTCAGCTTTGACAGTTCTGCAAAATCTCAAACTCTGAATTCTGTGAACTTTGAAATGTTGAGTTGGACCGTTTCTTGTGCTGTCACTTCTTTAATAAGTCCCGTTAATTGGGAGAGCTTACCTGCTGATTGGCTTCCTGGTTCATGTTCCTCTTGAGTTACTGCAAGTGAAATCAGCATAATTACGGTTTCATTATTTACCTGTACGTTATCTAAGATATTGTGGGGAGGTGGCCCGGTTGACGGTTTCGCGAGATGCAGTGTTGCCGCTTTATTCCCCTCGAGTTCCTCGTACCCCGGAATCCACATGATGTAAGTTTAGGAGAGGAGGAGGGAGTGTCGCCGTGGTTCGGCAGTTGATCGCTTTGATGGAGATCCTGTCCTTCATGTAGTTGTAAACACAAGCCACAGCACTGCGTTACCAAGCAAGGACTTCTGCATCACTGTTGACTTCGACGCAGGATAAATCCTCCCCCACAGCCAAAACTAGAAAGGAAGACACCGACTACAGACGAATCCAAAGCAATACCTTCTCCCACGGCATCTTATTGCGTCATTTCCTACCGACTCTATAGAGTTACACTTGCACACATTGAAATGTGCCAGGCACTCTCGCTCACCTTCTACTCCAATAGAAAAATACCGGAGCGAGCATCACAGCGACAAAACCAGCAGCAGCAGACGTAGACTCAAGCCTCCTCACTGAACCATGCAAAGCTGCAATGGCCAAGCCGCACCTGCTCAACCAGCGCGAACTCGTCGCCGAGGCCTGGTGGGTGGTCCAGGCCAGAGGACTGCTTGAATAAAGGCCCCTCAAACCTTGAGTGACAAGTCACTGTTCCAAATAGAGCTTTATTCATTTATCAATTCATGTTATGTTTATCATCCGGTTATAAAACACTAGGTCTGTTTGCCCTAGCACCAGCCTGAATTCATCATTTTTAGCCTGTTTCACCCCGACAAGTTTAGCTCTTTACCTCTTCAAATCGAAACCAAGCCTAGACTTCGCTAACATATAGTCGCTGCCTTTTACCCTACCTAATAATTCTACTTCCCGCACCATGCTAGTATCGGCTGAGAGTATGAAATGTGTTTCATTGATTTGTCTTGTTTTTATTAGCGATTTACCAGGTCGAGGCTTGCTGAAATAGGCTTGCTAAAGAAGTTTTTCATTCTTTGGAGTCTATTTTCTGCCACAAATCATACCGACATTCTCTTCTACTATTCCTATAATTAAAGCCGTTTCGAATTGATGCCAACTAGACTTTGTGCAATATATTTATGCACTTTTTTGGAATAGATGCAGCCAACTGGGACGCAATGTTTTATCAATTGGAACTTGATTATATCGTTCTAATATTACAAAAGGTCAAAAGCACCACGAATATGGTTAGGCATTTTCATGAGCATGAAACCCACTAGAGCGAAATTTGGCCTGGGCCGTTGTTTATTATCGTGAAACACCAGCGTGGAATACACAAGAAACGAACGTAAAGAGATAAACACTGCGCATACTTCTGACTGTGTAATTGCTGTGTGTGTCTCTTCGTTTATCTTGTTTTTTACACATTGATATTTGACGATAAGCATGAATACTTCGATAATACCGAAAATACCGGCAACATCACTTACAGAATTCATAGATATGAAAACTTAGTATTACACATTTTTAAATATAAAAAATGATCAAGTGAAAGCATCACAATTTATAGGATCAGTAAAAATCAACAGGGAGACGTGATAACTTACTATTACGAAAACTACATAGTACATAAACAGATTTCGCTCCACTTCGTCTACAAGACACTTTGACGATAAAATTCCTATCTTTATAACTATTAAATATCCTTCTCTGCAGTTGATGCCATAATGTGACCGACAAAAAGAGACCAGACAATTTTTCTTGCTCCGGGAATGAAACACGTTAGGAGCCCTTATGCTGGTAAGTGGCACAACTTACGTGAAGCCTACTTTCAGCTGGTGTTAGGAGTGATGAGTCCTCTGTGTTTTTACAATTCTTTCAATGCTACATACGTTTGACATATTAAATACGGACCAGCCAATGCCAACAGACAAAGAAACCAAGGAAATCATAGGATGATTTAGCTCTATTTAAACTGCAATGTAAAAAGCAGTGAAGAAAAGAGAAATAAAGTGGATGAAAAGACGATTGTCGTCGGTGGGTACCTAGCGCACGGCTTACACATTACGCGCGCAATGCATTAGCACTTGGGCTACAGTGACAGCCATTAATCCGTCCACTCACTTGGTTGATTACGTGTTCTACATTTTTTACATTCGTCAGGTTAACTCAACAATTTAAGATTTCCTCTATTCCATTTCTCTTTTCTTTTTCTACATTTCACTTTCAAACACTGTTCTTCACCAATGTGTTATTCTTGGCTTCATTGCCTGTTAGTTTTATATGATTGTGGTTTACCAAACCCAGGACCTCTGTTTCCCTTTTGGTTCATTCGTAGGAAGTGCGTGGAATCAGGTAGGCACGAAAACTTATTAGGTCCTTGCCTGCTCGGTCAGGCTCTCATGTTAGGTGATGCCAACGTGCAAAAAAGAGTGTTCCTCAAAGCTCACTACGAAAAACTTAGTGATGACAGCTGCCATTTACGGATTAGGACACACTTCACATTTTCTCATGGCGTGGTCCACGAGCAGGAGCTCTTCATATGCAAATCGACACTCTTCTGGTTGCAGGGTGAGTTCGCTTGACTTTAAGGCCCTAGTATTATACCAAGCTGCCTAAGGTAATGATCGATGTTTCACGCAAAGACAATGTCATCCAGGTACGCGAAACAGCTAAAGACATTTGAAGTCATTTGATACATTTTCCCTTATGCGCTGGAAAGTAGTGTGCGCCAAGCAAATAGCGATTAGCAATACCTTGAACACAGAAGAGGCTGTTCAGCGTGATAAAAGCTCTTTTTTCTATTGCTCTTGCTGAATTTATTTTCCCAGAGGTCTGTGTTGATGTCCATTGTAAAAAAAATACTCTGCATGATAGAGCTGGTCCAAGGAATCAGCTGTCCATGAGTGATGCATACGGCTTTCTTGGTGATGTTGTCTATGTGGTTATAACGGACAAGAAATTACAGTTTTATCCTTCTTTTTCACAAAGACAATAGGAGAAACCCATATACTATTGGGATGTTGGGTAATTTCGTCGTGCCGTATTCCAACAATATCTTCTTTTATGTGTTTTCGATGTCTTGTTGAATCTCGGAACAAGGTCTGTCGCAATGGTCGAGTGCATTCGTGGGATATCGTTAGATGCTATGTAACTAGTGCTTGTCGAATCTTCAATGATGACGAAAGACAGTATTTGTCTTGTCGGAGAAGATATTTGAGCCGTCTTTGCTTGCGAATAGGAATACTTTAATTGATGTTGAAGGCTTGTTTGCGAACAATAAAGGTTGAGGTAAACGCGGAACTATTTGAGATGGCAAACGGATAATTATTTTTGGTGTATGTGATCGCCCTGAGGTTGTAGAGGTATTTCTGCTCTTTGTTGAAATTTGTCACCATCCATTGCGCCTTCGAGTGATGCACCTTGCGATTCAAGTTTCGCGATCAAGAAGTAGACGTTGATGACCCTGAACTACCCATTCTACATCTGAGATTCTTACCGCCCTGATGAAAGTTATGCCACTGGAGCAAACAGTGACAATGACTGGATCTTCAAACCCATTCGGGACATGGCGACTTTGATTCCTATCGCAGGGATTAGCTTGACTAGCAGACAGAAGTATTGATTGTATATTAAATTGAGGACTGTGGCATATTGGCTTAATAATACATGGCGAGGATTACGTCCCGTGAACATTGTTGCGGATAATAATTGTCGAAGGCCATTCTAAGTTATTACCTTGGCTTCTTATGGAGATTACAGTGAGCAATTCTTTGTGTCCTTGAGCTGTCCCGACTTGAAGACCAAGTTATGTAGTCATAACATCCCGCAGCTGGGAGCCAAATGATTCACTGGTCATGGAGTAGTATGCTCCTGTGTCCCCAAAAGCGGTTACTATGTGGACGTTGAGAAGAACATTGAAGCGGGTAGTTTCTTTCTTTCGTTGCTAATTTAGTAATACGCGCCGTGGTTGCACAGTGGCTACGGTGTTGGGCTGCTGAGTACGAGCTCGCGGGATCAAATCCCTGCTACGGCAGACATATTTTAATGGCGGTGAAATGCGTAAACACTTATGTAGTTAGTTTTAGGGGCAAGTTAAAGAACCCCAGGTGGTTGAAATTTCCGAAGTCCCCCACTACGGCGTGCCACATAATCAGAAAGTGGGTTTAATGCGCAAAAGTTCATAATTAAATTTTATTTGATTTGGTAATGGCGCTGAAGAATGTCTGCGACACCTTGTGCCTCTGCTACTACATCGCGTCGTCAGCTCCTCTTTACGCAGCGCTTCTTGTGCTTCAAGGTTTAGTCTGCAGTGTGGCGAGTAGTTTCTGTTTCGTCGTGATGCTTTTTGCGGGGCGGTCGCGGTGGCAGAGGATTTTCTGCACTTAGGCAAGGCGCGACTGTACGTCTGTCAGCTACTACATTTAGTTTTCCGAATTCGGGCGAACAGACCGGCCACAGGTAGAGTGAGTATGCAGTCAGCGCTGCAGTGAAGATTAACAGCTGGGGAATGGCAGATGAGAATATATTTGGAGTCTCCATAGAGTGGCTGATATGGAGTCAGCGATATCTCCGGATTGCTCCCGTATCTGTGGAAGCGGCATGTACAACGGTAAATCCTCGTATGCCCACCTCGCGATAGTGGGAGCGGTGGTGGACGTGACCCGCTTTTCTGTAGTGATAGCAGAATAGATGGTGGTGGGGGACGCTCTCGGCAAGTGGAACATCTAATTCAACCAAGTGCTTCCAGCAGCTGTATCAACGATATACCAAGCATTTATTTCTTTATGTCCTCATTTCCAGGTGAGATTTATCTTTTTGTTATTTATGTATAAAAGTGTGAGTTAAAAGATTGAAGGTACTGTGGAACGAGTGCTTTAGACAAATCTGCAATGCAGATTTTTTTTATTTTATTTTTATTTATCAATACTGTAGGTCTTCTGCAGACCCATACAGGGAGCGGGCTTTCATCATCATAGGCATGTAATAATATACATCAAGTTCGCAAAAAGACAACAGGAAAACATGAGGTAGACCAGAACACTTCAACAACAAGTGCATCAATATTATATTACATACATGGTTACGCCTCGCGTACACGAAAACAGAAAATCTAGCATTATGTATCGTATGCTATACATAAGAAAAATGCGCACACGAAAATAATACAACACTACAAGATACTTTCCGGGGTTTTACAACAGGAAAAGTAGTTATACAGGGTCAGGAAAACAGGAAAAGTAGACAGAATAAGACAGAAGACTGACAAATTGTAAATTTCATGGAGGCTTCATTACTTTCCTATCTAGAGTCGCGTTTCTCACCCAATCGCACTAAGGATAGACAGTGAGCTTAACACTTTGGCATATATACTACCTAAACATTTAAAATCAATGTAGTACATCCGGAATACCCTATGGTATACAGACTGTTCTCTAGCCCAAGTATTTTTTGCATAAGCACAAGCCGATTACGATCACATGCTTTGGTGACTTCACATCAAATAAGTAGTTCGAATACCTCTGTATCTCTATAACGTACGTATGCTTACAGTGCAAAGGTGAAGAACATCGAGAGAGACAGGAATCAAGGACATACAATAGAAGAAAACAAAAATTTAGTGCTCACAGTCAGCAAACGTGTAGTAGCGATACTCAGCAACGCCACAACTGCCATCCTTTTCCATATATAGTAGATAGTATACCTCCAAACCTGCATGCACAAGGCAAAGGTTTATGTCGATATAGATTATCGCGACAATGGAGGATCTGCAAACTAAATATTTGATAACTTTTCTACCATACAAAAGAAAGCATTACTGATAGCGCAATCACGTATTAGAGATTATACATATTAGAAATAACAGTTCTAAACGCTATATGATGATCATCCTCATCAGCAACAACCTCTTACATCCAATGCAGTACAAATGCCTCTCCCAGCTATCTCCAATTACCCCAGTCTTGAGCTAGATGAGTCCAACCGGCGTCCGAAGATTTCCTGATTTTATCACTCGACGTAATTTTCTGCCATCCTCGACTGTCATTTCCTTCCCGTGGAAGTTATGCTCCAGCAGTCAGTGTCCACCGCTTATCTGATCTGCCCAGCTCTATTTGATTTGTCTTAATGCCAACTAGAATATTGGCTATCGATCTGTCTGGTACAGCTTCGTCAAATATTTTTCGTCATATTTGCGCGGTCATTGACGAGTCTTTAGCTTCTTTGTTAACCTCCAAGTGTGGCCCGGTGTGTTAGCGTCGGTAGAAATCAGTAATTTTACACCTTCTTTTTAGTGACAGTGCTAACCTCCGAATAAAGAATTAGTAATACCTGCCTTATGCACCTGAACCCCTTTTTATTCTTCTGTAAATTTGCTTCTCGTGAACACGGTCCCCTGTGAGTAACTGACCTTTATAAGCGTACTCCTGCACACTCCGAAGTAAGAAACGTACTCTAAAACCATTAACTTAGCTACTGCTTAGTAGGTCAACATAATTTTATAATGTGCACGGGGGCAATGCTCAGATATTTATTGTTACTATTTTCTTACATGGTGACAAAATGTCCAAATAACGATAAAATATCAAGAACGCATGGGTCAAGAAATTGAGAAAGCAATACTCGGTTAGGCTGAAGTGGAAAGCAGTTTAAGCGCTAGGGACATATATCTCGTGCATATGGCAAAGTATAAAATTTTCAAGAAATATCTTCTTCCAAAGGTAAATATTTATTAATTAAGTCTGGAGATAGCGTTGAGTGGTTTGACTGTGCTGTGGCTCGCAACCTGCGGTGATTTCTGGAGGTAGTCCTTCCATCTTTTAGCACTGATATTTTTCTACCACACCAAATTCATTTTCAAACTCAGCAGTCTAAGTTCCATGCAGTGGTGTTCCCAGATATTTCGCTTGCCGTGGGAGGAGGGGGCGCGGTATTCGATCAATGCGAAGGTCACGATGAGGAAGATCTCTGCACCAGCGTTAGGCTACTACTTACCTCAGTCACCTCGTTCAATGTCAAGTCTGGGTAAGCAGTGCAATGAAGCCAAGAATGCAGTGGAATGTGTTTAACTATGTAACTGTATATATGAAAACGTAAATCGTCCGATATACGCGAGAAGGGGCGAGATTTGTCCTACGTTGTACAAATTCGTCGTGCTTGTATTGTTTGGCATTAGGCGGTCGATAGGCGAGTAGTTTCGCCTCCATAAGGTTGCGTTCTATTGAAAAGGATATCTCCGACCCTCCTTGCCTTCCTAACGTTTAGGAGAGAGATATGTGGCAGCGCTCGGTATCGCATTTTTTTTAAACGCCTTTACGCGCAAGAGTTGGTAAGAGCTTCTAATGTAACTATTTATTACCGCGTTGCTGAATTCCTCAAAAGCAAACATCCGCATGGCTGCATGGCTTCCACATAGGCATGGACAATTATTTAAATAGCTTGGTCAGATTGTGATTTTGGCACGTAAAACCCCAGCATCGAATTATTTTTTACTAGTTTCCTCAGAATTATTCACGGATTGTAGTAATGTAGATTGTAGTAATAACTAATCATGAGCCATTTCATTGTGTGAATGTGGATGAGCAGCGAAGGTGTTTAGCACACGACACAGAGGTAGCATAAAATTTAGCACAAAAGTAAGAAGATATTTATTCTCCCGATCAGTGGTGATCGTTATTAAACCTCTGTTATTAAATGCGTCCGTCATGTAAGACAATAACTGGTTCAGAATCATTTACTTCTACTTACCTAGTCACCTCGTTTCTTGACCTGTCTTGCTCTAGTTCGCGTTTGTACACTCTCACATTAAATACTGTACAACCTCCTAGGGTAAGACGTACACTACTCTCCTAAAGCAGATACAAACCGTCCAAAACCAAGCAATTAGAATAATCACGTTGAATCCGCAAAAAGCCGATGCAAGACAGTTACTACAAGCAAATAACATTCTAGATGTTGCAGCCCTTGTCAAATACAACCTTGCCACTTCTCTTTTCAAATTAATAACCGACAAAATCTCATTATCGCTAATTCCTATATCATCTCTAACAAACTCTACGTCGACTCGTTTGCTCTGCATAATATCTTTAATCGGCCCGATGTCCGCACTAATTATGGCAAACAGACAGTTCACTTTGCAGCTATGTCATCATGAAATACATTACCATTTGTCATAAAGCTCCAGAAAGGCCATCGATTTTGTGATCAACTCAAAATTTTTTTGTTATGTAAAATGTAAGTGACACTATACACAGTGTAATCCGCTTTTGGTTGTAGACCTGCCATTCTTATGTACTCGAAATGTAATTAGGTTTTTATATCTTCTCCTTAGTGTTCTTTTTCCTCCTCTTTTACGTAAATTTTATCTACTTTCGCAATGTTGCTCTCTGCTGATATATTGCCTA
Organism: Dermacentor albipictus; assembly: GCF_038994185.2. Taxonomy (NCBI): domain Eukaryota; kingdom Metazoa; phylum Arthropoda; class Arachnida; order Ixodida; family Ixodidae; genus Dermacentor; species Dermacentor albipictus. The sequence goes on along the minus strand of NC_091827.1, from coordinate 110,860,023 downwards.
TTAATTACTTCATTTCCTCATACCTGTATTGCGTTATTTATCATTACTGCAATTGTTCTGATTGAGCTGCTGTTTCTTGCCAATGAACTTATATGTTAACTATGAACAGGAGGTCTCAATTCAGTTTTTACTATGGGACCTCCTTCTATATACCTCTATGTCTACATTTCTTATGTATTAATAAAAATTGAATATTTGATTGATTGATTGAATAAATGGTTCATACCACGGTGAAAAACTCGCAGTTCTGTCGGAAACGTGAAGCAGCGATTGCGATAGCTTATCATTGGATAGCTGTACGAAATAAGGATGGTAGGTTTATTAGCCGTATAAGCTTTTAAAGAATCGCTTACTAATAAAATTAACGATGATACAATGCTTAAGCGTGACTTAACGAGCACGTAGAAAGAAAAACACACATGGAGACAGCGCTGTCTGTGTGTGTCTGCCTTTTTTCTACGTCCTTGGTCAGTCACGCTTACACGTTCTATTATGGACTCAAACCAGCTAGCCCGTCAAGGTGTCAACTAAATTAACCAGTATGGTGTCACGCACGCACAGGTAAACATGAACACACATCGCTTGATGACAGTGGGAACTGTGTGTGAAAACGCTTGAGTTAGGAATCGTGGCATCAGCAGCGAGCGAATTGACATCCGTGCATATGTCATTTACCGCGTATGAAACATTGAAAGCACAGTGCGTACGAAGCTACTGAAACTTCACGCACTCGGCAAACATCGCAGATCACTTTAAAGATGAGGCCCGCGCGGGTGCACACTTTAGCCACGTCGCCGACCGCTTTCAAGACGCACGAGTACCGGCAACGCGTCCCTACGGCATCCGCCAAATGCGTCTGCCACAGCATCCGCCGTGTTAGACGCCGCGGTTGTGTACGCTCTGTACGTAGCGGCGGGCGAGGAGGACATTGAGGCACAGTAGCAGCCGGTGGTGAAGAACACCCGTCTTCCCTTGCCTCACCCCCATGCCTCGCGCGCCACAGGAGAGGGCACGCATCCGGGCCGCGTTCCTCGCTCGCGCACGCGAGGTTGAGCCCCGTTCGCCGGCGCACCATCACACAGTTTTATTCAAACAGACCATCTGGTCGTCGGCGACGCTGACGGCAGAAATCCACCTGGCATGTCCATAACTTGGCTACTCAGTCGCAATTCTTTCTAGACATGCTGTGTCTCCATATAGCGGCGTCGAAGTATGGCCAACTGTACCTCGGAACGCAGAGAATTATTCCCTTGCTTGTCGTAAACTCAACGGCACATACCCAGTGACCCAAGTTGGCGAGTGTTTAAAGAGCTGCAACCAGTCATTAACATCGGTACGTACACGAGGCCAGACGTAACAGACATACAGAGATACAAAGTGGATGGGAAAGAGGGAGACTAACCGGATAAGGTTCTGGTTTCATACTCTGCACGTAGGGAAGGGCAAGGAAAAATGAAAAACGGAAAGAACACCGGAGAGAAAAAGCAGGGAAACGAAAAAAGAAGAGGTAAGGAATTTCGTGAACGTGCCAGAAGTAACGATCAGTGATTCCGTCTTACGCGGACCACACGTCTGGATGGCAGCGTGAGTACATGAAATCAAAAACAGCATGACGAAAAGAAAGGACATTTTGGCTTACTGAAACCTTGCACCAGTATTTGACGTCATTGTCGCGGAAGAGGACCTACGGCGTGATGCAGAATACCTGGGGTGGGGAAACTGCGGTCCGTTAGTTGTGTCACTGTTATTGCGTATGATGAGATGTCACCATGAACTATGATGGAGTTGGCGCCCATGCGGCTCAGAGCATCCGCTATATTATGGAGACTGGCTTTACCACGTCGTATCTCAGTCTTGAATCCGACGATGGAAGCAACATAAAGAGCCTCTCGAAAAGAGTGGTTGATAGTGATAGAACGTAGGGCGAAAGCGAGAGTCTGGCGGTCAGTAAGGATGACAAGTTTCCGACCCTGGAGGAGTCATCTCAAGTGCTTCACTGCAAGGTAGCAAGCGAAAACCTCCCGTCCAAAAGTGCTCTATTGGCGCTCAGTGGGGCGCAACTTCCCGGACAGGAAGGCGACGGGGACCCCTGGACCATTAAGCCACTGTTTAAGAGTGGCTGCAACAGCTGCTACAGGAGCGTTCAACATAAGTCTAGTGGGAACAGCCTGTACATGTTGGTGCAGGAGTGTGGCTTGGGTGAGTTTTGTCTCAACTGCGGAGAAGGCCTGATCTACGAAAGAGTCCTAAAGTACAATCGCGGCCTTATCGGTGAAGTGCAAATGAGCGCTTCACGAGGCCGCAATAAGCGGAGGTAAAAAATTGATGAGGCCGAGGGAACGACTGAGGCTGTGTGTACATTAGCAGTCGGCCCAGTTGTGCCTTGCTTGGTGATGCGATGTTCTAGAAAATCAATTACTCCAATACTACTCACAATTTTTTACATTGAAGACGAGATGAAAATCACGCTGACGAGCAAACAGTTCACGAAGATGTGCCTTGCGCATCTCGGCATCTTTAGCAGCGATGAGGAGATAATCAGTGTAGGCAAAGCAAAACATCAAACAACTGGTCACTTTACCTATAAAATGTTATAATGTTTGGCCCTCATTACGTAGACCAAAGCGTATGCGCAAAAGCTCGAGGAGATTAAATGACGCACAGATAGCGGTTTTGGGTATATCAGATGGCTTAACGTGGGACTGGTGAGACGGAATCTGATAACAAGACGAAGGTTTACCAAGGTTTTCCCTATTACTTTCGTGACACTTTTTGGTGCAACTGAGAGGTAGTTATGCAGTACCATCATTGAGAATACCCAATACTGAACCCCAGAAAGTACTATGACAGCGCTTTACACATATGCACATATGTAGCCACCGTCATAATGTATACGAATACCCCTATCGGCCACCACAATTTGCCAGGACAATGAACGGACAACGTTCTATGCTTTCAGCGCCAGCGCAGATCATATTCTCGTAACCGCGATGGTAAGCTCGATTCACCAAGGCACTTCTGATGACGGCGATGACTGACCTATATTCTTGGCGCAGGTTGCTGACTCCAATGACTAGACTAAATTGTGCAAGCTACACACTGTGTACTGCAATCTCACAAATTCCGCAAAAGCTCTTCTGAGTTGTGTATAAGTTGTGTACTCAATTCAATTTTTTCTTGTACAAAGTTTGTGCATGTTCACTTACTGCTTCATGCTTTACAATGCTTGAGAAATTCATTGTATATTTGTTGTGAAGTGCTTGCGCACAATGCCAGCTGTTTTACGGGTTACTGGGACCTTGTCAGGCTCTTGCCTTTTGTCTTGGCGCGCTCTTTTCGTAGAAAAGAAAAGAAACTTTCACTTTCACTTTCACTTGAGGAGCGTGATACGATGTTGGCGTCAAGCAACGAACTTCTTCGGCAGTTTCTCTGTGGCTATGCGAGTGTGCATAGAAAGTAGAAGCGAGAGTCTGCGGCCCTCAGAGTAGTGCGAAGCCCAATAGGGCCCGTTACCACGCGGGTTGAAGAAATGGCTTGGCTCTTCAGGTGTGCTAAAATGGTAATGCGCAAAATAAATGTCTGAATGTAAATTGCGTAACCTAGTTCGGGCAGGTAAGGAACGTTTGTCGGACTCTAAGGCAAACCGCCAACAACATTTGTGGTAGTTTCGGGCTGTAAACTCAGCTATCGAAAACACCATGCCATCGCAGCGGATCACGCAGTACAACCGTGACATTGCGAATTGAAGCGACATCTGTGTCATCATTGCCACAATGATATTGTCTCGTCGTGATAACTGTTTGAGACGGTCGTCAAGAGGAAAATACTGAAGAAAGGGTGGAGACACCATTGAGAGCTTTCAACATCCCTCCCTTTGCGGAAGGGTGGGTTGTATGCGGAAGGGAGGGCGACAGGACTCACCGTCCTGGATAGCCGGGAGCGCTAGCTTTCGAAAGCCAAGAGACACGCAGACGCAACGAACGAATGATAGGCAGCCCGGGGCCTCCCGGTAAGCGGTGAAATTTTTTCCCTTTTTTATTTTTGCACGCAAGTGCTTACTGCTGTTCAATTTCAGCGAAAATACATGGTGTACCTAGGCGCGTTCAAGACAGCGTGCGTGCATGCCTGAGATTCGGGAAACGAGATGTTAGCACCCGGCAGAATTGATACTATAATGTGCAACCTATGACGATCAGCAAAACCTGCAAAGGACGGACACATCAGCGCATCTCTTAGGCATGTAGGGCCCTCTGGGCTGCACTTTTCGGCGACAAGGTCACCGAGCCGCCTGTGGGACTATCATACTGAGCTGTCTTACGCTCGGTTGCGGTAGTCGGAAGCTCAAATTCTCTCTCCTATCTTTTTTTTAAATCTACGACTGGGTAACTGCGTATAAGATCCTCCAGTGCACTACATCTGCAGGCTTGGAGTGGTGCCTAACACCGGCGACAGATGCCGAGAGCGGGTGGGGCTATACTAATCCAGGTAAAACCAAATTAGCAAGGACCACTAAGCTTGAACAAAGACACTCCCTCACCAGAACAGGAATTGGCCTCCCTGGCGCAGTATTCGCATCGGCATCACCCATTGCGACGTCAACGCGGTCGCAGAGGTCGACAAAGACTCCCCGCACTGTTGCGCACGGTCACGCAAACGTTGCTCGGCGCGAAGCTTGCGAACCACGGGGCGCCCAAGTACCTCTGTCCCGTTAGCCTTGAAGGCCGTCCACGTCGACAGATAACGTTCGTGGTTGCGGTGCCACACGCTGGCGACACCGCTCAAGTAAAAGGACATGTAATTACGTTTTTTTTTGGTGTCGTTCCAGTGGTTGTGGATGCTCAGCCGGTCGTAGTAAGCGAGCGAGTCTTCTACGTCATGGTCTTCGGTACCACTGAAGATTGGTGGGTCACGTTGCCGCAACGGGCCGGGGCAGACCACGGTAGTCACCGGGGCAGCGGGTTGTGGTTGTGGTGGTCCTTCTTCCGACATTATGAAAACGGGCTGCAGTGTCAGATTACGAAGTTCCAGAATTCTGGTTTTGCCCAGCAGCTCCACCAATTGTGAAGGGGGGTTTATTCGGCTCGTAGAGCACCAGCGACAAACTCAGCAACAGCAGGTAGGGCGCTTTCAGAGAACGAACTGGGTACGTGCCACGCGATGGCAACGGGGCTTTTCAGCCAGCCGATCGTCTTCGTCACAGTATCTACAGTTCTAGCGCCTATCGCAGTTCAGAGGATGATGGACACTGTTGTCGCTTATGCAATTTTAGGGGATGTTGTGCACTAAGCAAACGTGCCTAGTGCACAAGGACGTCGTCACCGTATTTCTCAGCACGCACAAGAAATGGCGTGCACTCAGTGCAATCTGAAATACAGTTACATTCATCAAGTGCACAACAATTTACTGAGACTTACTATACTTCCTAATGAGGTATCTGAAGGCAGCTTTATACTTGTTTTGATTTCATGATATATCGGCTGGCGCGGATAATTATTCTTGTGCGGCACGTTGCATAAGGACCTAAGCGTTGTAACGCTCAAGCACAAGAATAGCGGCGAGCATAGTCAGCGATCGTCGAAAATCTGATCGGGGGGTAAAGCACGTCGACTTTTATACCGGGCTTGTGCAAGGTTCCAGTTTAATCGCTGGTCCCCACGCAGCTCATAGAAAGTACTACACAATTCTCGTCACGCATACAATCAGATTATAAGAACTATAGAGGCATATCGTAGGCATGTGTGGCACTCTGCTTACCTCCTCACTCTTTCACCATACTCTCCTCCGCTTTTCGCTTCATTTTTTCACTATAGCCTCCTTCCCCACTTTTCTGCCCGCGCTGTTTTCTCCCATCTCCCGCTGCGCTCCGCATTCGTTTTACTTTTCCTTGTGTTCATTAGCTTTGTTAAGCCGAAGTATGACGGAGAGGAATGCCGACGCTCGCCGCAGCAACTTGTCCCTAAGAGTACCGCTCTAAAAATATTTACACCCGCCGTGTTTGCTCAGTAGCTATGGTGTTGAGCTGCTGAACACGAGGTTGCAGGATTGAATGCTGACCATGGCAGCCGCATTTAGATGGAGGCGAAATGCGGAAACACCCGTGTACTTAGATTTAGGTGCACATTAAAGAAACCCAGGTGGTCAAAATTTCCGAAGCGCTCTACTACGGCGTGCCTCGGGTTTGGAAAGTGGTTTTGGCACGTAAAATGCCTTAATGTATGTAAAAATTTCTACCTTAGCAGCCACAAACTACAGGTTTACAGACACTTCGTCAAGCATCAGGACATTCGGTAGGACCATAAGAAGCCGACAGTCGTGGCGAAGATCTCTTCTAAAAGGTAGGAAAGCCGTTCAGTGGTTTTCGAGCCCCTTCTCTAGTTACTGTTCTTCGTTGAACAATTTCGCAGCATGACTGGTTATCTGTGTGGACTTACACATCACTAGATACGGTTTGTGAGGACGGAACAACAGCAGTTTAGAGAATCTCGAAAACAACTTCCAACACCTTGTGTACTCAAGCATTTTGATGACCAAGCTGACTGTAAAATTTATACAGACGAGAGCAAGTTGGGGCTTTGAGCCATTCTTGTTTACTAGAAAGATGCGCTAGAATTCGTAATTATGCACGCGTACTTAAATCTTACAAAGTCGGAACTAAACTACACGACGATTCGTAATTTCCTACGCTTGACCAACTCTTCCTAAAACGGAGCTAAACTACCCTACTGATGAATTGTGCCTGGCTACTATTACTTCTACGGCACGCCATTTTAGTAGTCTACGACGACGAGTCATTGTTCTGGCTGAGCGATTTTAGTGCGCCCATCTGAGGGGCCCGTTCCTGCGTCGGCGTCGGCGGCGTAAGCGAGCGAACGAGCACAGCAAAAGATGGAAGAGCGAACGCAAAGCAGCACACGAAAGATGCGAGCCACGAACCGCGAAGAGCAATAGAACCGACCCCTTCAGGGATGAGTGGGGTAACTGGTGTGATGTGGAACCGCCTGACCACTCGATGTATACTCGTATCTGGTCTGAGCCGGACAGCTAGCTTCGTAGTATCGTCTGCTCACCTCAGCTCTCGCTCGCGCTTGTTTTGATTGTCATGTTTTGCGGTTCTTTCGTAATGTGCTTGCATGCGCGGCGCGAATTTTACAGGAATGTCAGGAAGTCAGGCAGCAACAGCGATTACACTGGAGCCTTCAACAACTCAACCCTGCTACATGCCTTTCTCAAATTCTCTGCCGGAATATATCCTGAAATAAACACACAAATAAAACTGCCCTCATATTTCGCATTAGGGAGTATCGTAATCGTCGGTCAATTTATTAGTAATCATTCAGGCCGCCTCACTAACTGGAGCTATATACCTTGAGAAATACGACGTCAGTGTCCGCTAACGCTTCGGAATAAAGCACAGTGATGCTAACTGCCTCTTAGGTGCATCCATACAGCTGATATTGTCCAGCGTATAGCAAGATTTGCCATAGAATGGCGTTTTTGACGTAGGGCAGATGGCCAATTTATAACGTTGCGACACACTGACCTTCTTCTATGAAGTATCTTAAGTGAGCTGGCGTTGCGTTCGTCATCGGTTGTTTTGATAATGTTTCCTAAGACAAACTCTGTGTAGGTAACCGAAATACGTTCTCCTATCATCACTGCGGATTACAGTTCACACCGGAGCAAGCACAGGAAACGACGAATACAAGCGCAGATTTCGAACAGTTCGTATTTCCCGCGAGTAACACACATAAGGAAAAGTGAAATCTAGGATCCTAAACCTGATGAAACCATATCGTGATAACATGTGCATGACTATGTGCCGACTGCAAAACACCCTAAGTGGGCGCACTGGCGCATACCTAAGTAGAAGAATTATTTTTGCGAAAGAGGGATATAAGGTTTGCTGACAGTGCCATTTTCAGAAATTGCAGTGGTTTCTGTATTGATTCTAGTGTTGTCATTCGTGTACCTGCCTATTACTATGCTGTTTTCAAACCGAAGGGCGCAACCACAATCAACAGATTGTGGCGCTAAAAAAATTAAGATTACATTTCAGCAAAATTTACAGCAAAACTGTTAAGGGATGCTTTCCCCACTATCGTGTCCACATCTAGAAAAAATTGCGTAGATAGTGCAATGCCGGACCGACCCGTGATGGAGGTGAGGCAAGCGTTAAGCACTCCCCATACATGTGCCGATCACGAAGATAGTACAATGCCTGGCCGACTCGCAATGGAGGTGCAGTTCACCATTAAGGGGTCCACATACGCACTGCTCTGGTCAGCCTTCTTTACAGAGTGGGTTCGCAGTGAGTTACCTTTTGTTTTTGGAGGGCTTCTTTTCGTTGCACTGTTCGGATTGCGGATGTGTCTCTTGGTTTGAAAATGTGACAGTAATCAGAGGGCACATGTTTCACCAAACTTGAACCATTATGGTAGCTGCTGCCATTGCCAAGAATAGTGCTGTCGGCAAGCTTTCGATCGCTCTTTCGCAAAAATAATTATAGCGTTTAGCATGAGCGAACGCAATATTTCTCAGCCGGCACATAGCCATGCGCCTGTTTTCAAGATTGGTCTGCATTATTTTTTTCATGATTATGAATTTCACGTGTGCCTAGGTATTGACCGTTAATGCTGAACTGGCTTTATTTAAAGGACGAGGTTGATGGTGAAATAAGTATGGCATCCAGAGGGTGCGCCAGCTTACGTCTTCTTCCGCTTCTCCTCGCCGGGCTCATGCTTTAGCAATCACTGTTTGCGAGACGAAGCCCGCTGGTCAAGTCCAAATCACTCGTATGGCGTAGGGTGAAATCGCTTAAGGCAAGCAACATGTACTAACTGGGTCCGGCTATACCGACGACCAGCGGACGTCAATCCCACCACCACGTACGTCAAGTCACTCAAGTTATCTACAATGACAAATGGGCCCATGTACATGGGTAAAAACTTTTCGCATAAGCCACGTTTACGTTTCGAAGTGCACAGCCACACAAAGTCTCCCTTAGCGTACGAGAAAGACTGGTGTAGGCTGTCTAGCGCTCTTTCGATTGACGTTGCGATGCCACAGTAGGAAGACGAGCAATACGCCGGGCTTCTTCGTCAAGGCAAAACGTCTTCGCAACAGAGTACTCGCTGTGAAAGTCCGTGGCAGTCCGTGGTTAAGTCCTCTAGTCCGTGCGCTGCAACAGTCATCTTAGTAACTAAGAAGGATGGATCGTGGTGGTTCTGCAATGATTACAGGAAACTGAACGCGGTCAGCAAAAACGATGTGTATGCGCTTCCTAGAATGGATGATGTCATCGATTGTCTACATTCCGCTGCCTACTTTTCATCACTGCATTTGCGATCGAGGTATTGGGAGATTGCCATGCACCCACCCAGACGATAAGGAGAAAACAGCCTTCGTGACACCAGGCTGTCATAATGAATTTAACGTTATGTCATTCGGTCTTTGTAACGCGCCAGCTAACGTCTTCCTCCTCTTCTTGCCCGGCTCATGCCGTAGCAATATTTTACTCGCGGGAAATAAGGAAAAACTGTTTCAAGTCAGCGCTTATCTTAAGTGTTTGCTCTCATTATTATGGTGTGGGCTGCAATTCACACTAACATGCAACACCAACTTCCGCGGCCACGAAGTTTGTTGTCCCTAATTAATGCCACTGAAATAAACTAACTTTATCAAGTGGCACTTGATGACCCGAGTGCTGCACAATACAAATTTACTTGGACGCTAGCGCGCAAGCACCAGTAGTATTGCTGGTCAAACAGATTTTCGTCAAGTCAATTTTAAGTGAGCAGATGCCATGACTGTGAGTGGCCTAATGTTTCACCTCTCAAAGTCGCTCGCCCTCTCTAGCGCACGTATTGTAACGTCTGTACAATTGAGAGCACGAGAGAGAACTATTTAATGAAAGGCAGGTATTTTAGCCGGCGTACAGGCATCGCTGACATGCTACTCTGCCTGGGGAAGAGAATGGGGGAGAGAAAGAGAGAAGACAGAAGATTGGCAACGGCATGCTATGGAGATTGCGTCATTGTATGCACCGTCCTACAATGAGGTGACACAATTCGCTGCGTGAAATGTGCATCAGGGTGACAGAGTAGAAATAAAATTTGTCGAGTTGACCAATGTTTCCTATGTATGTGAATGAAAGTTGATCCCACGCCTCTGTTGTGTTAGGGAGGCAAAATGACTAAAGACAGCGAAATGAGAAAGGTCTTTGTGTAAGTTTTCAATAGGTGAAGTGCCAATAGTGACAGCACACATGAAGGAATACAGACAGGACAAGGCGCCTTGTCCTGTCTGTATTCCTTCTTGTGCGCCGTCATTATTGGCGCTTGACCTATTGAAAGCTATGCACCAACTAGCGTGTTTTACGGCTCTGCGTAAGCAAATGCATGCAATATTCTTAGAACGCAAGCTCGTCGGCATACGCTCGAAATTCAAAATGGACTTGCTTCACGGTTTCAAAGAACTCACAGTTGTTGCAGTGCGAACTTGTTACTTGATGGAAGTGGTACCGTAAGCCGTTTCCGTAGGCGATGTTCAGGCGAAGACGATAATATGGAGTTTCCAAATGGCGAGGAATGTAGGATGGGAGTCTGCACCTCTGAGTTCGGTCGATTGAGTAAAGGAAAGGGTATTGCTGGGTCGGCAGGCTCCACAGCTGGTCCTTTTCTTCAAAAGCAAATCTTTCAGCCAATTGGAAAGCATCAGATCTAGTGAAATAAATCCGCTTATAGCTTTGGTGTTGAAGACCTTTTCGTGCCGCGTCAGCTGCTTTTTTTGTTAGCCAGACTACCACAATGAGCCGGTATCCACTGAAATTTGGTACAGCGGCCTGTTGCAATGACCTAGTATTGTAAGTACGTAATCTCGAAAGGAAAAGGCTGATGATTGGTTTTTTAACAGACTGCACAATCTTTGTGGTGCTCTTTTAGAGTCACTCACAATCGCCCATTGATCAGTCCCTCGGCACAGTATATATAGCTTCTTTGATGCCGCGAAGCTCTGCTGTCGTTGAGGATTTCCTGCGTTGCAGTGGATAAGAAAGCATTTGTCTTGTTGAGAGCACATAAGGAGCACAGGAGGAAGTCTCCCAAGTGGTTTAGGCATCAGTGTATATGTGGGTATGCTGAGTGTATTTCTCGACTAAGTAGAGGAGAGTGGTCTGCAGCAGCACGGTCTGTGGCATGTGACTCTTTATCCCGTCTATACGGGACAAACACTGGTTTATATCTAGAGGCGATAGTGTTGGGGGAGGAAAAGTCGCTGGCAGTAATTTATGTGGCCGAATAATTGGAGGAAGGTGTAAGATTTGCACAGTTTAGCCAAAGCCAGACTTACTGCGGGGTATGTGAACGCGGCACATGAAGTACTTCTTCCCTTGGAACCATGCAGAAGGTAAGCACTCGTTTCTTGGGAAGCGGTGACATCTAGCAGAAGACATCCTGCTTTCCCTACAGTTCCCGAGGCTGAAGAGCCCTTCGGGAGGCCCAGGCAAATGTGCAGGCAGTAGTTCTGCACAGCTTCCAGAACCTTCTTGTACGTTGGTGATAATCTCTGAAGCACCGGTAGGCAATTGCACACTGTGCCTTCAATATAGGATTTTTGAAATAGTAACATTAAACGGCAGTTGCAGCCCCATCGTGTTCCCACCACGAATTTGAAAATTTGCGATGCTGCAGCAATCTTCGCAGGCAGTTTTTTTTTTATGTGAGGTGACCAAGAGAGATATTTGTCTATCACATTTCCAAGGAGCAGGTGAGCCCTCAAGTACGGCAGCTGTCGTCTACCCAGTAAGAGTGGATATTTTGCCATTTCCTTTTTTGTCAAAGCCACGGCTCTGCATTTTTCTGGCGAGAGGTGAAGACCTCTGGGAGTCAAATATACGGAGAGCTTCAGTAACGCTTTTTGAAGTCGTTTTTGGGTGATATAGCTCGAAGTTGATGCACCCAAATGCAGATATCATCGGCATCGATTGCGATGTGTACTCTTTGCGGCAGGATTTTTGTTAGGTATATCAGGGTGAGATTGAATAGGAGCGGGCTAAGCACAGCACCCTGGGGCATGCCTTTCCGAACTGCGGAAGACAGTGTAGTTCCGTCCGGAGAACCGAGATATATTTTCCGCTCTGCTAAATAGTTTTCTATTTACTTGTATAGCTTTCCTGCGCGGCAAGGCTAGCGAAGGCTGCGAGAATGGCGTGGCGAAAAACAGTCAAAAGCTGCCTTGATGCCAAGGAAGACAGCCGTTGGGATGCACCCAGCGTGAATCCCCTCTTCAATTGAAGAAACAAGGGCCTGTCTTGGCAGAAGCCGTTCATTACTTGGGGAAACTTATTGAGGCTTTCAAGGAACCATGCAATACGCTTGCAGATCATCCAATTCATTAGATTGCCTAAACAGCTCAGTAGGGCGATGGGCCGGAAAGACGCGTAGCATGCTGGCTGCTTAAAAGGCTGCAGAATCGGCACGATTTCCGCCAGCTTCCATTCCGTTGGGACCTCACTAGACATCCACGACGAAATATAATATTGCGGGAGGCGTAAGCGGCAGGTGCGGGGCAGCGTTGCGATGGCTTCATAGCTTATTTCATCGTGGCCAGGAGATGTGTGCCTGTTTGATTCAGCCATAGTGGTGGTAAGGTCTTAAATTGTGAAAGGCAGATTCAACGTTGGCACTGCCGCCTATGGGGTGCCATACTTACTTAATGTGGAGGAAATCGAAGGCCATGAACCAGCTTGTAGTAGTCTGCAGTGGCCAAATGAGATTTCTTTGAGAGAATTTCGTTGATGCAGAGAGAGTGCAGCAAAGGGGTGAAGCTGTTGTGGCTGCGAGCGCACCACTCCAAGGATCCCCCAAATTTTGGCTACAGGTTGATGCACATCCTATGTGGAATAGAAGTCGCACCATCTTTGCCGACAACGTTTATCCAGGCATCACCGGATATGAGGTTGTGCAAGTCGGTAGGTGCGGAGGTCTTGAAGGCATTTCGTGCTTAACGCTTTCCTTTAAGCTCGCTTGCGAACGTCACACAAGCTTTCGAGTTCCTCGTCATTTGGTGGGAAGCTGACTATTTTAGCGGAAATTGGTGTGCATTTCCTCAGACAATGAGCCATAATTGTTAGTATTTCTGCGTTCTGGGTTGTAGCAGTTGTAGGCATCCCAATTTGTAGCATTTGTAAGGAATATTCTTGGTGACAACTGCATACAGACAGCTGGTGTAAGAATCGAGTAATGGTCACTCCTGCGTGTTTCCAAGTCGGTACACGTGGTAAAGTTTCGGGAAAGTGAACTTCTTACGAAGGTCATGTCAATCCTGCTGGTAGTCGTTTGGCCTCCTAAGTAGGTTATACTGCCGTCATTTAGATGTTCGATCGAATATTTTCAGAGAAGCTCTCCGAGCTTTGCTTCTCGTGCACATGTGTTTGAGCTGCCCCTAAATTTCGTTGTGAGCATTAAAGTCTCCACAAATAATATGTGGAGCAGGTGTCGTTGCAAACAAGTTTTCAAGTATCGAAGCGCCGAATGGCCTGCCTGGCTCCAGGTATACTCCAATGGCAGGGTATTCTTGTTGGCCTATTATTGTTATGGCACACACATGCTCATTGTTATTGTAAGGCGGAATATCAAACACGGAGGTCGGAATATCCTTGCGAAAGCCTGTGAGTAACATCTTGTTGTCATTCGGTCGCTGTGAATGATGCAAATAGTGCCGGTGCATTCAAAAATGTTCCTCCTAGAAACACGCCCAACGATAAACTGTTACAGATGGGCCTGAGCAACACCTTCGAAGAACTCGCGGAAGCGCAGCTCGTTGCACAGATCGCCAGGCTCCAGCAGACTGCCACCGGCCGCAAGCTCCTAAAAAGAATAGGGCATAACACAGACGGAATAGAGGATCGGGCTGCTAGCATCCCAGACAGCGTTCGCCAGACACTGCAGGTTAGCCCCCTACCGAGAAACATGGACCCGAATCTCCACGCCGCCAGAAGGCAGGCACGAGCAGATTTCGTGGAACGAAACCTAGCCGCACTAGAAAACACCGTATACACAGACGCGGCCGTATAGCCATGGGACCGCAACACTAGAATATTTAGAGTCGCGGCAGCAGTGGTAAACCACACGGGAGAACCAATTAGCTGCGCGACCCTGAGAAACTGCACTGTAACGGAGGGGGAGGAAGTCGCCGTAGCTCTAGCGGCGGCTGAAGGTTACCGCAGGAACAAATCTCTGATAATTCTAACCGACTCCAAAGCAACATGCAGGAACTGCACACAAGGCAGAGTTAGTAAGGAAGCACTGAGAATCCTCCTCAAAACAGAGCCTCCTAACAAAAAGATAAAACATAGGATCTTCTGGATACCGGCACACACCGGTATAGAGGGCAACTCAAGGGTGGACCGCCTAGTTCGCGAACTCACGCACCGAGCAGGGCAGTCGGAAACCCTAGAGGCCCCCTTAACGGTGGAGCCGACGTATGCAGAAATACTTAGCCATTACAGAGGAAGGAGACTTAAATACCCCCCACCCCACACATCGCTCACACAACATGAGGCAGTAAGCTGGCGAAGACTGCAAGCAGGTACGTTCTTCAACCTGCACACATTACACAAAATGTTCCCTACCCAGTACAGGGATACATGTCCGTGTGCGGAACAACCCCCACGTTATATCACATCACGTGGGAATGCAAGCGTAATTTCGCATTCCATAAAGTAAATAACCCAAGTGCGGAACAATGGGAGGGTCTGCTCACCAGCAGCGAGCTCGCAGCCCAACGAGCAATTGTGCAGCACGCCTGCGAGGCAGCAAGACTCAGCGGTGCCCTGGAATAGGGGCGCCGACCTTGTGAAGCGGCCAGGACTCAAAACATGAAGACACCGGCCCACCGCCAATCTCTCTGAGATATAGAGAATTAAAGTTTTCCATTCCATTCCATTCCATTCCATTCCATTCCTCAATGTGCGATTAAGAGATGACTATGAAGGGGAAGTGATACCTTTCGAGCGATGACCACGAGCGTTCTACTGAAATAGGGTGTATGTGCGAAAAATATTGCAGATGGTAAGCTGAGGTGAGGCTGTTGTTGCAGAATTCATGATTATTACTGTGAGGTAGCACGCTCCTGTAGAGCGTAGGGTGCCGGTACCAACGGCTCTACTGTAAGAACGGCTTTTACCTCTGGGGGACATCTTGTGGAGGGGCTTGCGCGGGCAAGATGTCTGAGGGCTGTAAACAACATCGGAATCAGGAAGCGTGTAACGTCTTGTTCTGTGCTTCCATGTTGCTGCCTTTCGCAGGTCACCCTGTCGTAGTTGTGAGGCCTGAGGCCAATGGTGGCAGTAGTCGGTTGGTGGGTCTTGTGCGACACGTTGCGGTAGCTTCGAAGGAGCCGATGAGGTCGCTAGCTTCCCACGTTGCTTTCTCACAGCATCGGCGTATGTGTTGCCAGATGTCTTTTGGCTTTCTGGGGATTGTTTCTGGGAATGGTTTGTCGTATTCACGAAAACAACATCAGGCTTAGGCGGTGGTTCATGACTCTTAGGTAGCTTCCCTTGTACTTGCTGCACCCCGCGAGCAAGTGTAGCAGCCTTCTTTTTACCACACCCTTTATATGAAACAGGATGTGGGCCACCGCCGTCGCCGCATTTGCGTTTCGCTCTGGAAATGCATTTCTTATGTGAATGGGGGAAAGCACGCACATTGCAATGAACTGGGCCGGTACAGTGGCTCGATATGTGGGAATACCTGTGGCTTTTGTGACACTGTGTTGCTGCTCCGACGTATGCGGCGACAGGGTAACTGTGCACAATCCAAGCATAACTCGCTGAGGTAAAGGCGAATCCTTGGCGCATTCGAATATAACAGATCGGCGACGTGTCTCTTTGACTTTGCCGCCATCTTCTGGGGCGTAAGAGGTGAGCCTACTTCCTGTAACGACGGCTTGGTCGCGTAAATACTCTTGTGGTTCTTCATTTGAGTAGCTAAGAGGTACATCGTGTATATTGCCCTAGCTGGCCATGCAAGAATATGGGTCACGGATTTATACAGCCACGCCAGCTAGCACATGTACTGCGAGCAAACGGTTTGTGACGGGAAGTGTTGACACTGTAACCATCACGCTACCGTCCTTGTTTAGACGATGGCTGAGAACTCTATCTTTAGTCAATGTTACAACTACCTGCGCCTCAATAGCAGGGTTAACATTTCATAGGTTTCCTCCTTCTATGGCAGGTCTGAAGATAACAGGGACACCAGCAACTTTTTCTGCTTGTTAGATACGACCGCGAAGGATGCCTGGTCCATCTCCTCCGTATTTTCACCCGACGGCTCTTCTTCGCGTAGTCTCTTATTCGCGCGACCCTGGCCTGTAGCTGCTACTGCAGAGGCTGCAAGACTAGTAATTGCCACCCCTGCCATGGACGCAGCGTGGAGTGCATATGGCGGTGATGGTCCGTGTCATGGTGGATACCGCGCAGAGCGCCTAGAGCATCGCTTGATGCGCTTTTCTGGGTGGGCGGGAACCACGAGGTCGTCGCGCGCAAATACAGAGCAAACGAAAATTTTAAGAGCTATTAGACAGAGAGAAAAACTGGAATTTATGGACTGATCTCAGACAACCAATTCTCTAAGACATCTTCGTCGTCGTCTTCCACCCATGCACCCTCTGGACAAATGGGTTTCACGTGGGGCATAATGAGCACTGTAGAGCTGCCGAGGTGCATCTGGTGTTGCATACCTTCCTTCAAGTATAGTCGCATAACATTTGTCAGAGAGTCAGCACGTGACTAATAACTAACCTGACTTTACTCATCTCATTGACTTTACCGTATTCTGCGAAAGCTCTCCGAAGGTTATCCTTTGTAACATCGAAATTTGTAACATTCAAACGAATACCACATCAGGCACACCCCTTGCCTGTTGGGTCAATGACAATGGAAAGACGACATTAGACAACTAAGCGTCTTGCTTTATGCATGTCCTGCTCAGCTGAATCTATCTGCAGATCGAAGAGCCAGACTTTCGCCAGATGATAGGCACCTAGAACAGCAACGTCCTCGACGACACCACTCTCTTGTCAGTATTTTCAATAGTCTAAAATGGGATACATACAATGTAAGATCTCACAGTGCAGCATTACTGCAATCTTTAGGACATATAAAAGAGCGGACACACTTACACGCTCAAAACTCGGGCAAATACACACATGCATCCGAGAAGTTCATCCAGTCTGGCGGAGCGGGGTTTTATATGCATTAAGAAGTAGAAGCAGCGCAATGCGCGTGAGAACCCTTGGCATACCCTCTCTCCAGAAGAGGGAAAGGGCGTGATCACCTGTTCACTCGCCTCGCACCAACCGCATAGAGAAAGACAAAGACTCTCTCTATGCCCACCGCTCCACCGTTTTCCGCCAGTGCACGCCCGGGTTCTGCCGAAGAGCTGGCTGCGTTGAACGAACGGCAGTGGCATCGGGCCGCACGTCGTGCATTCGACCGAATAGGTGGCGTTTCATGAACGCCTCCGGGAACTCTCGCTTCAGAACGGGCTCATCGTCGACGTCCCGAGCTAACCGTGAGGGAGCGTGAAACCAAGTCGTTACGACAATGAAGAGCCGCGGATCCCAAGCTTCGCTTGCACCCCTTCTTGAAATAAAATGAAGGGCGGTAAATTATTTTGGCCCACTCGGCGCGTACACTCGATTCCACTTAGTCGCCTTCTTTCTTTATCACTGCTCGTGCTTTCAGGCGCCCTGTTAGACTAAATTAGCTTGGCCCAGGCATCCCGTGCCACGTCTACGGTGAAGCTGTTAGAACCTCGCCGGGTTTCTCTTGACATTCGCAGCTTCGCCGAGCGGGGGGAGAGAGATTTAAGATGGAATGAAAGGAGAGCATAAAAATAGCGTCGTGCTGCATAGCGACGCGGCGAGGATGGGTGGAGGCATGTGGAGGCTAGCGGGTAAGAAGGGGGGTGTGGCGGGGAAACAGGTGGTATGACGTCACTGCTCTCGAGTAAAAATTTGTGCGCTAGCTTCGGCTGATTTCAAGAAGCTATGAGGTACACGGCATCGAGCTATCATGCATCAGCAGATCTAAGGCATGGCAGTTGCTGCTGCGTTGCGCCAGGGCAGCGTCTGGCACACGACACGGACGCATACAGCGTCTCGACTAATCGCTTCTGTTGCGATGGTCGCCTCGCATGGCGTGCCATCCCAGCCACAACCCCTACAGAGGAAGAAGGGATGGATGTTTCTGAAGGCGGAACTTCCCCCAGCTCCGCTGGTCTATCGTGTTTGCGATAGCGAGGGCACACATAATTTTTCCGCCTTCTTTTTTTTTGCTACATCCCGCGCTTTGAGGCACTGAGTTAGAGTTGCCTACTAATTTGTTCGTAGCAGCTTACGCTACGTGGCAATGACACCACTCTCTGCGGACTTCATTGTACGCACTTCCCCCTGATATATTCATCATCATGATCATTTATCAGCTGTTTTTCTGCCCATCCCTTTTGCTCAGTGTAGAGCAACAGGCCAGAGCAAGCTGAAGCTCAGACCAAATTCTCCGCCTTACGGTAAATAAATATTTTGTCGCCCTCATACTCGCCCATAATAATCATGTTTGGACATTCATTGGCGGAAGTGCAAATCAAATCTTAGTTTTAACATATAGCACACTAATGGCCGTAAAGGCTACTCAACAATAGATCATATTCACACTATCAATCAGGTAATAGAGAAATGTGCGGAATATAACCAACCCTTATATATAGCCTTCATTGATTACGAGAAAGCGTTTGATTCTGTCGAAACCTCAGCAGTCATGGAGGCATTACGGAATCAGGGTGTAGACGAGCCGTATGTAAAAATACTGAAAGATATCTATAGCGGCTCCACAGCCACCATAGTCCTCCATAAAGCAAGCAACAAAATCCCAATAAAGAAAGGCGTCAGGCAGGGAGATACGATCTCTCCAATGCTATTCACAGCATGTTTACAGGAGGTATTCAGAGACCTGCATTGGGAAGAATTGGGGATAAAAGTTAATGGAGAGTACCTTGGTAACTTGCGATTCGCTGATGATATTGCCTTGCTTAGTAACTCCGGGGACCAATTGCAATGCATGCTCACTGACCTGGAGAGGCAAAGCAGAAGAGTGGGTCTAAAAATTAATCTGCAGAAAACTAAAGTAATGTTTAACAGTCTCGGCAGACAACAGCAATTTACAACAGGCAGCGAGACACTGGAAGTCGTAAGGGAATACACCTACTTGGGGCAGGTAGTTACGGCGGATCCGGATCATGAGACGGAAATAATTAGGAGAATAAGAATGGGCTGGGGTGCGTTTGGCAGGCATTCTCAGATCATGAACAGCAGGTTGCCATTATCCCTCAAGAGAAAAGTATATAACAGCTGTGTCTTACCAGTACTCACCTACGGGGCAGAAACCTGGAGGCTTACGAAAAGAGTTCTACTCGAATTGAGGACGACGCAACGAGCTATGGAAAGAAGAATGATAGGTGTAACGTTAAGGGATAAGAAAAGAGCAGATTGGGTCAGGGAACAAACGCGAGTTAATGACATCTTAGTTGAAATCAAGAAAAAGAATAGGGCATGGGCAGGACATGTAATGAGGAGGGAAGATAACCGATGGTCATTAAGGGTTACGGACTGGATTCCAAGGGAAGGGAAGCGTAGCAGGGGGCGGCAGAAAGTTAGGTGGGCGGATGAGATTAAGAAGTTTGCAGGGACGGCGTGGCCACAATTAGTACATGACCGGGTTTGTTGGAGAAATATGGGAGAGGCCTTTGTCCTGCAGTGGGCGTAACCAGGCTGATGATGATGATGATGATGATGATGATGATGATGATGATGATGATGATGATGACACTAATGGCCTTCGCTAGGAACACGAACATACCACGCGTAGTCGTCAGAATCCGCGTTTAATCGTGTTTAAACTGCATCAGGTGCAGTGATAATGTCAGAATCCGCGTTTCTCTTACTAAAAGATAGATAATTTACTTTAAAAAAGTCAGAGAGAACGGTTTGATCTTGTGCGCTCTATTCTGCTACTCTGCGCAGACGGTGGTGGAATGGGTACATAAGGGTGTGATGAGGGGTTTTGATTACATAGAAAGAGGGGATACACAATCGTGAAAACAAGTTCAATATTCTGATGGTAAATATTCAGAAATTTCATCCATGGAGCCTGCTGTCGGGTTCTATATCGTGTATGTAGTGACTAGTTCAAATCAGCCTTCACATGAAGGCGCTGAGAGGAAGCTGGTGGGTGGGCCTCCCCTGCTTGAGTAACACACTAACACACATTGACATTCGTCCACTACCTACATAGAACCAAACAATCGCCGTGTCGCAGGCCCGCATTCACCGGCTGGCATAGGAATTCTGCCACGGCTGCGACACGGTCCTCTTCAACGTGGTTGTCAATGCGTCGCTGTCGTCAAAATTTGCTCGCGATCCTCACACACAACTACATCTTTAGCACGTACACGTGGTGTCATCTTGAGTAACCCTAAAGAATGCATGACAGCAAAGTGCTCGCGAAGTGCTTCGCATAGACTACAGTCCCACAGCGCACGGAATATGCACAATTTTTAACCTTGTGGAAATCTGAACGTGTTGAAATTGAGGGCTTTCCGGTACTTTGTCACTAAAGTCACATTTTTCAGGGAAGAGGCACTAAGTTGCACTGAGCGTGCAAAGCAAATTGAAAGCCAATTTGTAGCGAACACTAGCAAAGCAATTTACTTATTTCACAGGCTAAACCATGAATACCCACCCATACTAATGAATCAGCGTGGCTAGGGTTCAAGTGTGTTTTTGTTAGTGTACTCAGATCGAAAGCTTCCAGATGAAACTACATTTTCGCGTGTGACTTTCCCTATTCGCACTGCGCTACGCCTCAAGTAAACACTAATAAGTTGTTAATTTTTCTTAAACTAAAATGATTACTGTTTAAATAATATCGTCACACGTGTATCTACTTTGAAGGGTTACAACATGACAGGAAGATATGAACAGGCATATTTGAAATTTATTAAGTCTTGCTCGTCACCTTCTTGTACACCTCGTTACCACACTTTCCCTTCCGCAAACATGCTACATGTCCCTTCGACATGAAAAAGGAATGAAAAAGGAAAGGTGCGACTGCTATGGAAGAGCAAGAAACGAACGACAGAGTTAAATATCGTGTTTGAGTGTAGATGAGGTTAGTGTGGTGTCGAGTGCACAGTCAGTCAATAATATCATGCTCGTTGTGTTTTCCTCAATGAAGCTTGTTCTTTTAGGTATTATTATTCTTATTAATGAGTTCGTAGTGCATAATGTAAAAAGAGTTCAATTTTCATTCTTCCGTCAAATGTGCCCATTTGTCTTTAATCTATTTGTTCATATTAAGAGGTACAATCTTTTAAAGCAGTCTTGAAGGACAATTATTCCATTTATTCCTACTTTTCTGGCAGATATGGAAAGGAAGTTCATTAGACACAAGAAATATTTTTTTTTGCTGAACCCAACAGTGCTGTCATCACCACACTTAGCAGTGAAGCTGAAAAAGAGCGCGTCTTCGCAAAGTAATTCAGAAATTTTGCCTGAGAAATATGTTTCTTTCAATGAAGGTTGGGAAAATATTACCTTGCCCATCGCATATCCACATAGAATCATTTCTGCCGAATGTCCAATACTTAGGCTTCTGAAAACTGTTCCTTCTGTAAACAAATACTATCAGTTATGTCCCTTTTAAGAAACGGGGAATTCTTAGGTCTTACTTTCGTTCCTGTTGAATAAAATAGAACCATTGCGATACATTCACACCGGTGTTATCATAGCCTTCAGATCGGTACCACGTGCATGTGCTGACGATCCCAAAATTCCAACCAGTTGTCCGGAGTCTCAGTACACTGCTGTTGTGGCTCCAAAACTGAAAAGAAGTTATAAAATAAATGTGAAAGGGCAGTTCCGCATTTACCGCTGGCCATTATATTTCGAGCACATTATTGACCATGACCACTGGTCCAGTGACCACTCTTTATTGCATATCCGCACTTGAACCTGTAGAATGGAATCTAGCACCGACCAACAGGAGTTTTGCTTACATATGCACAATGCTGTTAGTTTTTTGAGTGCGTAAAGTAAGAGAGCAGAAATTGTGTTTAGAAGCAGCTTACAACAAATTTCGTTTCATAGAACTGATGGTGGCTCGCCGTGCTGCTAATATGTTTCACTCACGCACTAGGGTCCCTCTGAAACATTTTCATCTCACCAATTTTCCCTTGAAAATGACCAAAGCACTACGGAAAAGTGCACAGCGCGTGCCACGCAAAAGAAGATGTTGCACGCTTCTCGACCAAGCTTTGAACTGCAGCAGTATCGGCGCCTTTCTCGCATGCAATCAAAAATTAAATTGTGCGGAATAGCTATCAGTCCAAGACAGATAAAAAATATGAGATTACGGTGAGTTAAACGCAAGCGTATATTTGAAACAAAGGGGGCTAAGTGAATCGTCATATTCAGAGATGCCCTATGTCGAAAAAATTTTTTGTGAAGACGAGGGAGACTTCCGACATTGTGAGCTATTTTTTCCAACCAGTGTACGCTTTCCCCACATTCTGATCACTCCTAAAATTATGGTGGCATGCGTGCAAGAGAAATATGCTCCCGTAAACTGACTTTATGACACGAACGAATTCTACATTGGCGTCGTTTGCAATACATATCGCTTGCGCAATACTCCACGCTATAGGTCTGGTCACGGGTCCCGTTCCGGCTCCCGTCCTGGATCCCGCTCCGGGCCTTCTTGTCAACGATTGCCAAGGTCGCCGGGACCACCAACGAGCTACGAGAAATGAGGCACTCTCACCTGGACACATGTCGTCCGGGGAAGAAGAAACGACACCACATCACAGGTAGGGTCGGGCTCACTCCCAGAGCACGTTACAGACTCTAACACATCCGAGATAGCGTTTCTCAAACGCGAAAACGCCACTATAAAAGAGGCAATCCTTAAACTTACGGCGGCGATTGCCGAACTACAGAACGACAGGAGCGCGCGCGCAGCCATTATGCCCGCCGCCAAAAACGCCGCCAAGGCAGTAGACCCGTCACCTCCGCCACAACCTGTTAGTGCTGATAGCACCGGCGGCAAGAGCGCGCCCAAGAAACGCGCCGTCGCTCGCGCCCTACCAGAACAGAAACCGGAGTTAGAAGAGATTAAAAGTACGCTGTCGGCAATTAAAGAGAGCCTCCGCTTTCTCGGAGAGAATATGGCCCGCGTATACAGTCAACCCTCACGGCCCACGGTAATCGGTTAGGGACAGTCGAACATTACTTTAAAACGTCGTAGCCCCCGCCATTGCCTCTGCTAAGTTGGTCTCGCCACAACACCCCACGCCGAATCCACCCACACACGTGTCCCCCTTCCAACCGTCAAACACCCGGGCCGACACCCACAATCATCAAGAAGGCCAGGCGAGATGAAGCATTCCAATCTGGCAGTGGAACTGAAGGAGTTTCGCGACGCGGAAAGCCTCCCTGCAGCAATACCTACGCAGCCACGACGCCAAGGCCCACGTAATCCTACTGCAAGAAACTGTAACACATGCCGCCACTTCACCGGTTACCAGTGGTTACCACGCCTCGCAGGAGGACGTGGTACCGCCACGCCGGTCTCTAAAAAGCTCACCTGTCTCACGCATGACCTCGGCAGGTCCGAGGTGGACAACGTCATGACGGAGATTCCCACAAGCAACGCATCCCGACAAAGTGTGTACATACTCAACGTGTTTGATTGTGTTGTTCATATAGGAGGTTGTGGCCAAGTACTGCACCGGGGTGGCCAATCCTGCTCTGGTGAGGGAGTGCGTTACCGGTTCTGGTCACCGGGATCAGGCCACACTCCAGGCCTGTTTATGCAATTTTATCAACACGCGGATTTTTTTATTTTTTTTATTCCGGTGGAAAATTGCCGGCACCGGGATTCGAACCACGGACCTCTTGCAGGCGAAGCGGGTGTTCTACCTCTACGCCACCGCTGCAACCAATTAGTACATTAGTACGCCACAATTAGTACATGACCGGGATTGTTGGAGAAATATGGGAGAGGCCTTTGCCCTGCAGTGGGCGTAACCAGGCTGATGATGATGATGATGATGACTCAACGTGTACAGCAGCCCCTGACAAACGAGTCACCGTTTCCGACGCCTCTTCTAGAAAGCCATGTCTTGCTGGCTCAAACCCGCTCGTGATAGCTGGCGACTTCAATGCTGCGCATCCCACCTGGGGTTACGTATATGACACTCCCAAGGGCACCGCACTGTGGCAGCATGCGAACGAGCTCGATCTCACCCTAGTGACAGAAAAGACGTTCCCTACCCGCATCGGCACATCCACGCACAGAGACAACACTCCAGATCTCTGCTTCGTTAAGAACTCAGCCGATGCCCGCTGGTCCAATCTTGCGGAGGATCTTGGCAGCGACAATCTCATACTGACCATGCACTTACCCAGCATCGTCAGGAAGCCCAAGTCGTACATGTGGATCGACTGGGATCTCTTTCGCAAGACTCGCGCTTCATGACGCCCTCCAGACACTACCCCGAACCTCGAGACGTGGACGGCTCAGCTCAAGGCCAACGTCGTTAAGGCCACGAAAACTTTCAGCACGGATGTGCCAACTGAGAAGATGGACAGCCACCTCGCCCACTTGTTCGAAGCCAAACAATCTCTACTGACACGATGGAAGAGCCAGCGTCTCAACCGCAGGCTCCGCAAACGTATTGCAGAACTGAACCAGACCATAACGGAACACTGCAGCACCTTATCCACACAGCAATGGGACGAGGTGTGTCACTCCGTAGACGGACAGGTCCGCAACAGGAAGACGTAGAACCTCCTCAAACATTTGCTCGACGACACCAACACCCGCACGGACCAGCGCCACTCGCTCACCAAAGTCCTTCACCAGGCCAAAGACACCGTTTCGCCCGATGACATCGTCAAGACGCTTGTGCAAAAGTACCTACCGATGCCCACAAGCCCGCCGACCCTATATCCCGATTACACAGGTACCGACAACAGCCTCCTAGACGCCGAATTTTCGATCGAACAGATACGCCGGGCTCTCCACGAACTAAATGGCGGTTCCGCCCCGGGCCCCGATGGCATAACCAACAAGCTCCTGTGGAACTTAGACGACCCCCCAGTCGTATACCTCACGGGCGCCATCAATGACGTGGGGGACCGGGCGAGTTACCTGATGCCTGGAACCTCGCCCAGACGATCCTCATTCCGAAACGGGCAAAGCACCTGGCGTCGAATAATCTTCGCCCGATCTCGCTCACATCGTGCGTGGGTAAGGTGGCCGAGCATGCCGTACTCAACAGAGTCGGCCGGTATCTCGATGACCAGGACTGTTACACACACCACATGATCGGCTACCAACCCGGGCTCTCGACTCAGGATACGATGCTTCTTCTGAAACACCAGATCATAGACGCCGGGGCTACTTGGGGCACCCGCGCTATACTCGGCCTTGACCTGGAGAAGGGTTTGGATAACATCCAGCACTCGGCAATCCTGAGGAAGAAGAAGAAGACCCCGTGTGAAGGACGAACTCCGAATGGGCTCCGGCTCTTGGAACACCTCACAGCTGATCTGTTGTTTCTACAACGTGCTTACCACCACCAGTCGACGGATCTTACCGGGTGAAACCTTTTGAGACCAAGATCTACCCGATCCGGTGAGACCTCGGCCCTTGGACATTTCGAGGCGAGCAGGCCGCAGCGCTAGGCCTAACGTAGGCGCCGCGATTACGGCGTGACAGCATCGCGTGCCGCCCATGCCCACTGCACTGCTACCGTGACGATGGCTGCCCGAGACCCCCTGCCTGCTGCAGCATTGGATGAAACCACACCAGCCGCCCCTATGGATCAAGAACCGACTCCAGGCAACGAAGACGGGACTTGGTTTCTCGTGGCCCGAAAGCGCAAGAAACAGGTTCAAGCTACGTCGAGCTTTCCACCCAACACCGAACCCGCACAGCAGGACCACCCACATCTGAGATTGCGCAATAAGAGCTCGCAGCTGCCCCCGCTACCGATCGACGACTTGAAAGTGGTCTTCCGACCGAGAGATGGACTGAATTTTGGAGAGTGGCCGGAGCACTCTATAGCCAGAGCTATAGGCACAGCGGCTCAATTAAACGAGAGCACGCTCCACCAGCTAACCATCCGCATACACCGAGAGCAGAACGTCGCAGTGGTCAGCACACCGGACGAAGAACTAGCGGCAAGACTACAGCTGATCAAGTCTATATGCCTGGAAAACAAGCAGTATGAGGTTCAGGCCTATGTGGCTGCTCCGGATGCTTCCTGCAAAGGAGTCATCTCCGGCATAGAGAAGAACACAACGCCGACAACGCTGATGACAAATATCCGATCACCGATGGCTCAGGTCCTGCATTCAAGAATGATGGGAAATTCAGCCACGGCCATCATCACGTTCTCTGGCATTCGGGTTCCCCGGTACATCTACTATTACGGAGCAGAATACCGGTGCTACATTCATAAACCCCGACAGCAGCTGTGCAGCGTGTGCCTTTCCACGGGTCATCGAGCGGATGTTTGCCCAACCCCGGATAAACCCCGGTGTGCTGCGTGCGGAACTTCCAACCCCTCCGAAGGACATGATTGCACGCTGAAATGTTTTCATTGTGGTGGTGAGCACCCCGCCACTGACTCTCGATGTCCTGTAAGGCAACGCAAACCCTTTAACAAGAGGCACGTGTTCCGAGAGCAGCAGAAAACGGTGGAGCAACCACTCCAGCACGACAAGCAGTCCAGAAAGGTAACGACATTCAACGGTGCGGCACCTGCGACTACTGATGCAACACGTGGTCGTCCTCGCTACCGATCCCGGGGACACAGCCAGTCGCAAAGTCGCAGTAGGTCCAGGGTCCGCAGGCCGTCTAAGGACCAGAAGCACCCACGTGGTCGAAACCGATCTGGGAGCCGCAGCCTGACGCAGCAGACACAGCCACCGAAGGAACCTCAGGCCGCGTGGACGAAAACGCCCGACCATCACACCAGGAAGGCAACAGCGGTGAGTTGGTCAGCGCAGTTTCCCCCTCTTTCCTCCGCTCTTCCTTCACCTCCGCCCGCACAGCAAGCAAACAAACAAAACAAACTGTCTCCCACAGCGACGCTTTCACTCACCCAGACACACACACTCGCACCTGAGAAACTCCCTCACAATTCCTGCACCAAACCAGAAGTGCGCGAAATGATAGAGGAAATGGCGACTATTTTAAGAGCGGAGATGCAAAAAATGAAGGAAGAGATCATGGCTGATGTCAAGCACATGCTACAACAGGTCATGCAACAAGCCATGACCGACATGAAACAGTTCATCAGTGCAACTTTTAGCTCAACTTTCAGCCATCAAAACGATTCACTTCCACATGACACTAACGCCACTAGAGAACCAAGAAGGTCACACCCTTATACCCGCCCGGCTCGTACAACAACACCTGCCCTCACCAGCGAGGCGGTATCAACCAATCATGGCCAGGAAACCTAAGAGGCGCACTACCACCACCTTCCGGGTGTGGCAATGGAATTGTAGAGGGTACCGAAGGAAGAAGGGTTAGAACTGAGGTGAAACAGCGCGAAAAAGACGAGGACACAAGGAAACAAATACCACAGACAAGCGCTGACTGCCAACTGGAAGTTTATTTGAAAATCACCGGACATTTATAGCTTTCATCAGCATAGGCATGCGCACATCATTCACAAAAACATCTGCAAATCATCATTTTAATCTTTCTTCCAGAAATGTTATTTCTTTTCCCGACAAGGCAAGAGAGGGAGTGCTCACACATTTATCGCCTTCCTTTCTTATATGAAAGGCCTCTATTATCTCCCTTTCCTTCTTGCTCTTTCCTTTCCCTATGAATTTAGTCTTTTCAAATAAGGGGGTGCATCGACACTTGTTACAGTGTCCAGCTAAATGACTCCCATAGCCATTCTTTAGGTTAGTGCTGTGTTGACGAGCTCTTTCATTGAAGCACTGTCCCGTTTGACCTATATGAGATTTCCCACAGCTTAGCGGTATTTGATAGATGACATTGCTCTTGCACTCAGTGAAACGTGTTTTATGATTAGTGGTGCACAAGTGCCTTTCACGCTTGTTCATGCGATTGCATATCGAGGACAACTTGCACGGGGCACTGAAAACCAAATTAATATTATGTCTATTAGAAACTTTCTTCAGATTGTGAGACAGCTTGTGTAGGTATGGCACCACTTGCACTAGTCTTTTGTCTTTGTTTTTTTCTTGGGAAGCATCGGAACTTCTTTTCTCTTTCTGCAAAATGGCTTCGCATACTGAAGTGATCACAGAACTGGGAAAGCCTGCGTTCTGTAGTCGCGATATCTGATTTAAAAAACTATGATCGCACTCATGCTCACATGACTTACTAAGTGCTGCCTTAATGCACGTTGTCGGGTTCCCTCACACAGTTCCTAGCCACACGTCCTCACCCACCAGACGTTATAGCACTTCAAGAAGTACATTGCACTCCCACACTCACTGGATACAATGCATACACTGACAAGCATGACACCACCAAACAACCACTAGCTGCCACCCTTGTGTCCAAACAAATCACAGTGATCGAGCACACGCTCGACAGCTCCCACATTCCGCATGTGCTCTTAGAAATTGTACCTAGGAATCGATATGAAACCAGCTTGTTTTTACTTAATATCTACAGTGCACCCAAATCGCGACGAGACGACTTCGGGCAACTTTTTTCGGCCGCCAGTAAACAAGCCAAAAAATTGATTGTTCTGGGAGATTTCAATGCGTCCCACCCGGCCTGGGGGTACCAAACAGAAACACCAAAAGGCCGCCGTCTAGCCCACGCCATGAACCTTCATCAATTCACCCTGCTGACAGAACCTGACACACCTAGGAGAATGGGCAACAGCGTAAGCAGGGATACCTGCCCTGACCTAACAATGGTCAAGGGGTTAACTCAATGCTTCTGGGACAACCTAATGGAGACTCTGGGCAGTGACCACAGCATTCTAGCCACAGAAGTCCAACTGGTAGCCATACGCACCCCAGAACGTTCAATTAAAATAACCAACTGGGACACTTCCCGGCGCAACAGAACCAAATCTGAACAACACGACCCGCCATCTCTACGCGAGTGGACACAACAGCTACAAGCAGATTTTAAAGCAGCCACCAAGCAACTTACTGCAACAACGGAGACACCGGATGTGGACAGACATCTGCTCCATCTCTGGGAGGCTCGAAGAGGCCTGACCAAACGATGGAAGAGGCAGAGGCACAACCGTAGGCTGAAACAAAGAATCGCCCGGATCACAGCAGAAGCTGAAGAATACGCCACCAGCCTTACTAATAGCAATTGGCACAACCTCTGCGACCGCCTTAATGGCACACTAAGTAGTTCCAAAACGTGGTCCCTCCTCAGAGCATTACTCAACCCAACGCACACAAGAACGCACACAACGAACACAATCCGCACTATCATCCACAAAGAACAAATGGATGATGACGCGCTCCTCCGAACACTTCAACAAAGATACATTGCTACAGGCCACCGACCGGAGTACAAAGACTACCCACACGAGGAAGAAACCCAATTGGACGGCGATATTACAGAGACAGAAGTGAGGGCAGCCCTACACGGCATAAGACGAAACACAGCGCCCGGAGCAGACGGCATTCGCTATGCACTGCTACGCAACCTCGACGACCAGGCCATACGGCAACTCACTGTATACTACAACGACAATTGGAAAAACGGAACGCTTCCACAGGAATGGCGACACGCCAATATCACCTTAATTCCGAAACCCGGGAAACCACTGTCCCTCCAAAATCTCAGACCCATTTCCCTAACTTCGTGTGTGGGCAAGCTCTTCGAGCACGTAGTTCTAAATCGCCTCCAGCCTCACCTCGAAGCGAACCAATTCTTTCCCAATACCTTATTCGGCTATCGTCCAGGTCTGTCTGCGCAGGACATACTCCTACAACTTAAGGAGGATGTTGTGGATAGTCCAAGTAAAGCTCAAACAAGAGCCATTCTGGCGTTGGACCTCAAAGGAGCCTTTGATAACGTCTCACATGACCTCATTCTAAACAACCTTGCATTCTCCCGATGCGGAAAGCGCATCAATGATTATGTCCGAGCCTTTTTATCGGACCGAACAGCCACCATCGGCCTAGGTGATATTCGGTCGGATATCATAAAACTTTCCGGCAGAGGGACTCCCCAGGGTTCGGTTTTCTCACCCACCCTGTTCAACGTGGCAATGGCAAAGCTACCACCACTCCTCGACACACTTCCGAACGTGCAGCACGCCTTGTACGCCGATGATATTACAATCTGGGTGACCACAGGGTCAGACGGCGCCATACAAGACGCACTACAGGAAGCCGTCAATATAGTTCAAGAGTATGCAACAGCCGGAGGACTCACATGCGCAGCTGAGAAGTCGGAGCTCCTGCTTGTATTTAAACAACGGAACAGGACCGATATTCCACCAGCCATCACATTGCATCTCAGTGGCAACGTTATTCCAAGGGTAGACAGACTACGTGTACTTGGCCTTCACATACAACACAACGGGAAGGCCACACATACCCTACACGTGCTCTGCCAACAACTTACCCAAATAATGCACATGATAAAGCGCATTACAAACCACCGACAAGGACTGAAAGAAAAAGACGTACTCCAAATTGTGCAAGCCCTCATAATCAGCCGATTAACCTACCACCTCCCCTATCATAATCTGACTCAGACTGAGATGCACCAGATGGACACCCCCCTCCGTACGGCACTAACGGCAGCGCTCGGACAACCCCAACATGCGTCTACGCAGCTGCTACTACTACTGGGAGTGCACAACACCATCCGCGAACTAGTTGAAGGTCATCTGAACAGCCAATTGCAACGTCTGCAACGAACAATGCAAGGGTGCCACATTCTATCCCGGCTAGGATACCAAACACCGAGAGAACCACAACAGGAAAACCGCACACTTCTTCCGCTTAGCATTCGCAACAAAATTCACGTGGCCCCAATTCCCCGGAATATGCACCCTGATCGTCATAAAGGTCGACGAAAGGCAAGAGCACAAGCCCTGGCTCGCCTATTGGGCGATGACACATCAAACACTCCAGTCCTATACACCGACGTGGCCCGCTACCCACGGAAACGTGCCCTATGTCTAGTCGTACTAGAGAGTGCAGACATTCTGAGAGCTTCGGCCACGCTCAACACTGTGGACAGTAGCACGGCGGAAGAGGCTGCTATTGCCCTAGCCATCGTACACGCTTCAACCATGCCGGCACCGGATGGACCTATCACAGTGGTCACTGATTCTCAGACCGCCTGCAGGACTTTGGCACAAGGGAGGGTGACACCCTACACACACCGCATCCTTACATCATTACACCCCACAGCGTTACACAGGGTGCGTATCGTCTGGACGCCTGGACACGCCTCTCTCCATGGTAATGAACGCGCTAATGCGGTAGCCCGAGAGCTCGCTAACCGGGCGCCATTGGAAGAGCTGTCCAACCCAGACGACGCACCGACAGAACCACTGAACTACACTGAAACTCTACAATATTACAGAGATACCAGGAGACACTTCCCTGCACCACATAATTCCCTTAATCAAGAAGATGCCGTTGCGTGGCGACAGCTTCAAACTAATTCATTTCCCTGCCTCTTTTATCTTCACCTCTTCCACCCCACACAATATCCCTATTACTGTCCCTATTGTGGAGCAAAGCCCACAATATATCATTGCACCTGGGAGTGCCCACATCCTCCGGGCTACTCCAGTATTCCTTCACCTTCACCTTCCTCCTGGGAGACTGCGCTGACCAGCTCAGACCCGCGAGAGCAGCGACGGCTGATCCGGCGGGCACGCGGAGTGGCGCGGGCCAATGGGGCCCTGAACTAAGGGCTCCACCCTGCAAGGAAGTCGCCCAATCTGATGACAAATAAATGTTTTTTCTCTCTCTCTCTCTCTCGGCAATACTAAAGGCCTTAGGGCTCAGGCACCGGTTCTACGAGTTCGTCCGCTCCTTACTAACCCGTCGCTAGGCCGTGCTCTGTGCGGGAGACCTCATGTTGGACGAAGTCGAGCTCGGACAGCGTGGCACCCCCAGGGCTCATTCCTCTTGCCGACGATATTCAACGTGGTGATGATCGGGCTCTCCAAACGCCTGTCGAAGTTACAAGGCCTCAACCTTATGATATACGCGGACGACATCACCATCTGGTGCTCGACGGGGTCAGACGGCTTTATTGAATCAGCTCTGCAGGAGGCAGTCGAAACTGCCGGATCCTACCTCGACCACACGGGCCTCAAATGCTCCTCTGCCAAATCGGAACTGTTGTTGTACAGCCCAAAACGACAAGGCAGAAGGCCTAAGGGACGGAAACCACCGACCGAGCGCAACATCACTGTCCACACCAGAGAAGGTCGCCCAATCCCCAGGTTCGACTCCATCCGAGTACTGGGAATGATTATCAATGCGGGCAGATCAAACATCTAAATGGTCCACAAGCAGACGACAAAGACGGACAACATAATACGACTTGCACGCAGGGTGGCCAACCGTCACCACGGCCTCAAAGAAGACAATCTGCTGCGTCTCGTACACGCGTTCGTCCTATGTCACTTCACCTACGTCGCAGCAATGCATAAGTGGAAACAATCGGAGCGTGACAAGCTGAATATATTCATCCGAAAGGTAGTGAAGCGGGCCCTTGGGCTCCCCATCACGACCCCGACGTATCAGCTACTCGAGCTCGGGGTGCACAATACCCTCGAAGAGATCGCTGAGGCTCAGGAGTGAGCGCAGATGATACCACTGACGATGACGAAGACCAGCCGTCACATCTTGCGCGAGCTCGGGTACTTTCCACCAAACACCAAGGATTTAGCGGAGCTTACGCCGGTTCCCCGCGAGCTCCACGACCTGATCACCACCGCACATATTCCGCGAAACGTCCCTCCGGAACACAATCGAGGCAGGCGCCTAGCCCGGGCCACCTCGTTCCTCAAACGAATAAACAAGGAAGCGGACGACGTCGCTTTCATGGACGCCGCCGGCTGCCGATGCAACCGAGCCTTCGCATTGGTAGTGGTCTCGCCTACACAACGGCCTTTACACGCCACCACCGTACGCACACGTGACCCTGAGGTGGCGGAGCAAGTGGCCATAGCCCTGGCAATGCTCGACGATAAACGAACGACGATATTCAGCGACTCGAGGCCGGCCATCAAAGCGTTCAAGAGAGGAGTCGTCTCCAACAAGGCGTTACGGTTCCTCTGCGGCAATGATCCAAGCACCCTCAGACACCACACCGTCATCTGGTTTCCCACCCATCTGGGTCGGATCCCGGGCGCCCCGCCCAACTTAAACAAAACAGCCCACGACGGTGCGCGCGCGCTTACCGACTGCGCCGCCATCCCCGGGCAACCACGTCTCGACGAGTTGGAAGCGAACACGGACGCCCCAGTAACCTACAATGAAATGACCAAACACTTTTACTTGGGACGACGTCTCTTTTCGCCCCCGCACACCAAACTAAACAGGCCGGTGGCACTAACGCTACCCTTATTATAGACAGATACCTATCCAAACCCCGCCACTTTACACATCATCTACCCGGACGTCTACCCAGACAATGCGTGCCCCTCATGCTGGGTCACGGTGACACTCGCACACGTGCTCCGGGAGTGCAGAAACGCCCCACCCGACTTGGCAGAAGACAAGTGGAAGACCATACGAAGCCCGCTCCTACACGATCAGCAATGGGCCGTTCAGCAGGGTCGCGCAGCGGCCGCCAGATACTCTCCGTCGGTTCCTGCGTGGGAGACGCCCACTGCGCGCTGACGGGCGTCCTGCAGGACTTTTATTAAAGTTTTTCCAATCCAATACACTAATGTTTTCATGTGGCATTCGCTCGATTAGATGTGTCGGTACCAGACTTGCTTTCCCTAATTTGTTTCTGATATGGAATGTATAACAATGGGTTATCTAAAATTAACAGCAAACTCTCCCGCTTGAAACTTGCAGTGGTAATGTTGGTCAGAAACACACTTATTCCCGATGAAGATGCTTTCGTCACTCTCATTGGGTGCTACTCATATCCTTGAAGTCATTCACTGTCCCTAGATTCTTTACTTGAAAGTTTGCAGACGGCAAAGTACGTTATTTAGACCGTCACCACAAGTAAATTAAATTTTATAATCTCCAATAATTCAAGCGTATCAATTTCTTCCCAAGAGCTTGCTATTTTGCCGCTCAGCGGCAGATAAGAAACAACGACAATGGTGTCCTGAAATTTGATCGGAAGTACTTAATTGTCTCTGATATTTTAGAATTGTTTGGATGTACCGTATATGCAAAATTCTAGCGCGGCACCGATTTTACCGCGAAGTTATATTAGGACTCAAATATAAAAAAAATTAATTGGTGCCGATTATACATCGCACATGGAGTAACGGAAGCTGAGTCTACGCACACCGTGTTGAAACGATAATATGGATCATACAATAATATGGAACATATGGAGCATACACGCACAGAGCTCAATCTTAGCGGCTAATGGCTATCAGGGTCGGACGACACATTTTTTTGCGTTCTTTACCAACCTCAACAATCATCTTCAGTTCCATTTAATACATTGGAAATGCCATACTTCTCTCAAGCTCAAGCAATCATTGGCAGCAGACGCACCATGCATGGACATTTAGATGTCTCCGAGTGTCGCTTTCGGCAGGTAACGCGTTCAAGGGCAGTGTGACTAGGTACCTTGCATTAAGCTTTTCTTTTTATTAAAAATTGATTGAATTTTTTACTTTGGGTAGGATTAGTTGCGATTGGAACACACATGCAAAGTTGTGCGCACCCCTCATTGAAAGGGAAGTGCACGTAAGAATAGCGTAAACAGAGTATTTAACTCTTCAACATATGCCTTACAAGCTTGAACACAGTTACACTCCTCGCATTTCAACCTCTGGCACGGTACGCACTGCAAGCTACATGTCCTCGGAAGAGTTGGTGGTTTTCATGAAGTCTTTAGTTATTTTCCTCTCGATCCCTTCCCAATCGAAATTGGGAGATAGCTGGAAAACTGCTGTTGGGAAGTCGGCTGCCAACTGTGTGGCCAGTCATAGAACGGAAAAGGTCGGGCAATTGATGTTTGACCACTACGTCGGCCCATGAGTGGCCAAGAGAATTGGGACCGAGGTTTCTGTACGACCATACTCCAGGGCTGGCTGCGACCGGTTGGTATGTGAAGTGCCAGCAATGTTGTGCCGAAGTAAGTCGCCAACGTACTGTATCAGGCTAGTTCGGAGGCAATTTCACACCTTTCGACCACAGCATCAGGCTTTTTCGAAGGAATCGAAGCTACGATTTGAATGAATAATAATTGCAGTAATTTTTCTGGAATGACACGTCTTTTCTTCCGCTTTAAAATGACTAAATAGTTTTTTTTAGGTGAGTACAGTACAGTGCAATCGCGAAACCAATGTGCCACAGTATGTATCCACGCTCTTTCGTTAACCTTTTTTTTGTTTGCATACATGTATTTTTCAATTCGTACGGTTTCTTCTCTGATGGGATAGTTTAGTCGTCCTAAGCATTTCCTTTATTCCAAGATTTTTACATCCAGTGTCTCTTCAAAATGAGTATTTTCTGTTTTCATAACCAGTTTCCGGTGATCCACTTGTTATAGTCTAAGGCACAGGCTTACGTGGCACAAGCGTTAGCATTTTATGTGATTTTTGTAAAATAACTGGATCTTCATATTTAAAGGAGGATGCCTAATATGGTGTAGCACATTCTCTACTAAGCATTCCGTACATCAAGAATGATGCATGCTTGCATGTTAACGGCCATAAATGTGCACTTTGATAGTTATACCACATATTAAAATTCCACGTAAGCCCGATGTAGGACAAGAGCCCAAGACATAAGCCCACCTACAAAGTTCCGTGGGTCACCCCAGTGCATACACTTCGTCGTTATGTCATGTGTACGAGACATGCGGCTCAAAATTACGACGACGATGACGAAAGCAAAAGTTTCGAAACTGTACAAGTGCATGTGGAGAAGGCTCCAGAGGCTCGAGGCACGTGACCAAAGCCGTGATCAGGGAAAAGGCAGCGCTGAGCTGGCATTGCCTTCTTGGCTCTTTCGTCCAGGCGTAGCTGCCTACCCCAAGGAACATGTTCCATGAGGTCAACTGGTCATGTCTCTGTGTCACACAGTCAGCCATTCCAGCCTTAAGTGTGGCTGTCAATGCAGGCTTACAATAGTAACAAAGTGAGGTGGGTCGTGCCATCTCTATTGCCCAATTTTTTTCCTCTTCAAGAATAAGCAAGCAGTTCAAGAAACTTGAGCCATTGGTGTTATATATATGGCCTTTTTCATGTCATTTCATTTCATTTCATTTATTTTCACCTTAAAGGCCCGGAGGCATTACATAAGGGAGGGCTTTAATCCTTGTAACAATGTTAGAAGAAATGCACAGAACAGTAAGGAAAGAACAATAAACAAATACAAGCCAGGAACAATTGTGAAAAAAAAAGGAACATCGTGTTAGAGTAAGGGTCGGTGGGATCAGCAATTAAGCAGTGTGGTTATTTAACATTTCGCGGAACGTTTTACGGTCAGTGCATGACACGATATCTTCCGGGAGATGGTTCCAATGGGTTATAGCGTCGGGAAAGAATGAAGTGTTCATGGCAGACGATCGGGTGTTAATGTTTGCTATGGGACGACTGTGGCTTAAGCGAGAGGATGTACGTAAGGGTGGATTTAACAGGAAATGCCTGGAGTGTGAATGGTAATAAAAGGTGTGAAGCAAGCAGAGACGAGAGATGATTCGGCGGGAAGCAAGCGATGGTAGTTCAAGTGTACGTTTTAGTGCGGTTATGCTGGTATCACGAGAGTAATTGGAAGTTATAAACCGAGCAGCGCGATTTTGTTTTGCTTCTATGTCATAGGTTAGATATGATTGGGAAGGGTGCCAGATAGACGACGCATATTCTAACTGAGGACGTACGAATATTAGATATGCTAGCTTTTTTATTTCTGGTGATCCGGCTTTCAGCTTGCGTTTTAAATATCCAAGGGTGCGTGAAGCATTAGAACAGATGATGTCAATATGAGTTGCCCATGATAGTGTCGATGTCATGTGAACGCAAGATATTTGTAAGACGGAGCATGATTGATAGGAGCTGAATTTATTGTGTAGGTGTAACTGGTTAAGCTGTGGTTGCGGGTGAATAACAGAGCTTTGCATTTAGTAAGGTTAAGCGGCATGTACCATTTCTCGCACCATACTGCGATAGAATCGAGATCCTGTTGTAGTGCGGCGATTTCATTCGAGCTTTTGATTGTGGAATATAGGACACAGTCATCCGCGAAAAGACGCATTTTATTCTTAATGTTAGCAGGTAAGTCATTGATGTAGATGAGGAATAGTAGAGGTGCTAAACCAGCACCCTGTGGCACACCCGATGTTACGCTGCTAAGCGATGAATTATGGTTATTTGCAGAGGTAAACTGTGTGCGCCATTTTAAAGAGTGTTCAAGCCAGGTAAGCAAGCTATTTTAGATTCCGATAGATGCGAATTCTTGAAGTAGGTGATTGTGGGAAACCGCGGACGAATGCTTTTTATAATCCAAGAAAATGGCATCAATCTGCAAATGAAGGTCCATGAAATGTAGAATGCCATGGGTGAACCCGGCGAGTTGGGTCTCGCATGAAAATAGTTTTGTGAAGCCATGCTGGTGAGGGTAAAAGAAGTTAATAGATTCCAGGTGAGACATTAGGCTGGATGAGATTATATGTTCCAGAAGTTTAGAAGGAATACTAGTCAGAGAAATTGGGCGATAATTTATAGCACGCGAGCGGTCGCCACTCTTGAAGATTGGTACGACATGGGCTTTCTTCCAGTCATCGGGCAAGCTTTCAGTCTTTAAGGATTGCGTAAATATTAGATGTAGTACCTGGCTAGAAATGTTACTGGTGTTAACTAGTGTTTTGGCATTGATTCCATCACACCCGGCTGAGGTGGTTAGTTTGAGTGAAATAATGAGGCTACATATGCCATGAGGGTTGATCTTGATGTCTGACATTAATTTTACTGGGAGTGGTGGTATTGGTTCAATGGGAGTGTCATTAGTGATGGAGAAAACTGAGGTAAAGTAGTCGTTAAGAGTTGACGCGCATTTCTCAGAATTAATGAGATTACCATCCGAATCTGTTAGTTCGATCTCTCTAGAATGTGTCTTTACAGAAAGTAAGCGCCATAATTTGTTGGGGTTTGATCGTAGAATCGTCAGAAGGTCATGATTAAAAAAGTTATTTTTGGCTATCGTCAGCTCCTGAATATATTGGTTAGCGCACAGTTCGTATTTTCCCCATGCTTCTGAGTTATTTGTAAGTTTGGCTTTTTGGTAAAGTTTTTTCTTTTTAGCAAGGAGAGCTTTCAGTCGTTTATTAAACCATTCATTGTTAGAGTCAGATTTCACGAGAACTGTTGGTATGTATCTAGCTTCCAGGTTGAGCAATACTTTCTTATAAAGTTCCCAAGTGCTATCAACAGTTCTTGATAATTAAGACTGCTGAAAATCATGCTGAAAGTCCGCCCTTTTGTAATCTTTTATTATTTTTGTTGTGGGTGACTTTTTCTTCAGTGCTATTGTCATGCAGATATGGATGAGGTTGTGATCGCTAAGACCGGGTAGTGTGGTAACGCTCCTTACGCTATCGGGGCAAGATGAGAGCATAAGGTCAAGGGCGTTATCTCCTCTTGTAGGGCGTGATATCACCTGATGTAGGTTGAAGTCTAGCATAAGATCAATAAATTGTTTAGCTTCGGATAACGGTGACCTGTTGGTTACAGAAAGCAGAGGCCAGTTAATGTTAGGGTAATTGAAATCGCCAAAGAGGTGAATAGGTGCGTTAGGGAATTTGTCAGTGATGTCGGTTAGTGCTTTACGGAGTGAATCGCAGAATGACGGATGACTGTCCGGCGGCCTGTAGCACACGCCAAAAATTGTCTTTCCAGCACCGTTGTAAGCGCAAGTCCACAATAGTTCGAGATTATCATCCCGACTGATCAGGGAAGATGAGTAGGTGTTTCTGATAGCTAATAGAACACCCCCTCCTCTCCGGTTGCTCCGATCATGGCGATACACAACATAACCAGAATTAGGAGGGAAACTTTCGCTATCTCTTACGTCTCCATTTAGCCACGTTTCAGTCAGTACTATGATGTCGGCATCGATGTCGTGAGTGAAGCTGCGAAGACGTTCACGTTTGGGTAGCAAACTGCGCATGTTAGTAAAGACTATGTTAAGAAGAGGTAAAGATGAGGGACGATTGCGGGATGAGGTTGAAGTGATAGGCTTCGTTGTCCGTCATTGCACGTTTTCGTGTCTTGTTCTTTGGGATGTGCTGTTTCCATGTGCCTTTATGAATGGTCTCGTAGTCTCAATCACACTGTCAGAAGTAGGGTAGTAGTGATAGCGCTTATTGTTGACGAGCAACTTGTCTACGTGCAGTTTGAACGCACATTAGCCGCCGTGGTTGCTCAGTGGCTATGGTGTTGGGCTGCTGAGCACGAGGTCGCGGGATCGAATCCCGGCCACGGCGGCCGCATTTCGATGGGGGCTAAATGCGAAAACACCCGTGTGCTTAAATTTAGGTGCACGTTAAAGAACCCCAGGTGGTCAAAATTTCCGGAGTCCTCCATTACGGCGTGCCTCATAATCAGAAAGTGGTTTTGGCACGTAAAACCCCAAATATTATTATTATTATTAGGAACGCACATTTTTGTGGTCGTATGAAATCTAACAATTTAGAACGTGCGATGCGGGTAGCAGGAGCGAAATCTTCACGTATAGCGAAGTTTGTTGCCTTTAGTTTCCGCCCACAGGCCAGAATGTTTTCCTTTTACTTGAAACGAGTCAATTTCATAAATATCGGGCGCTTTCTTTCAGGTCGGTATTTGCCTATGCGATGGGCACGTTCAATAGCGCCTGGTTCAAGATGCATTTCCAGCTTGCTAGCGCAGAAGTCGATTACTTTTCCTCAGACTCCTTCCATGTTTCTTTTACGTTGTCTTCCAAACCGAGGAAAAGCAAGTTATTACGTCGCATTCTGTTGTTTGTGTCAGTGCTCTCGGCTTTTAGCAGCGCTATCTCTTTGATGGCATCACTATGTCGAGTCGCAATTACTTCGTCCTGATGGTCGTTTTGTAGCAGAGAAATACGCTTTGTCAGTGCAGCAATTGTGTTGTCTTTCAGAACGTTGGCTTCTCTGAGCTCATTTATATTGGTACGTATTTCTGAAATTATTTGTTTTACTTCTTTGATCGCCTGGGAAAGGGAAGAAACTCTGTCTCTGTCGGGGCCTGGATTAAGTTCAACATCTCCGGAGAGCAAGAAGATTAGATCGGACAGAAACGCAAAGGCAACGGCTTCATAGTACAGACGCACAATTCTACACCATTTCAAGTCGCAGGGGCACGACACCGCGAAGACGCAACGATGGTCGCTACGAAATTCCTAAGTACTTTGTAAGTAACTAACCTGGAAGGTTAGGAAAGCGATGAGCATCCTGCGTGCAACGGTGTCGTGCCCCGGCTGATCAGCATTGCCACGCCGATTAAATACGGCTTGGCTTGACCATGTGACTAGTGACGTCGCCTTCGTAGGGTCTTGCCAAATGAAAGAAGCTTCTGCCGCTAAAACCGGACTTGTCTTCACGGCTTCGGTGATGAGAGGCGGGCGGGTAGCCCAGGGTTGTGGTGGCTTCAAGCAAGGCGATCCGGTTTGCAGAAGAGGTTCCGGGGTAGGGCATGTACCAGCACAAAACCAGTGCGGCAGCATCTGGAAGGTTAGGAAAGCGATGAGCATCCTGCGTGCAACGGTGTCGTGCCCCCAGTCCAGTCCATCATTCAGTCCAGATATTTCATTTTCGTAGGGGGATTCTCACTTAAAAGTGAGCTAAGGGTCGGAAGTAAAGTTAGACAAAGCTACCAGAACTCAGCCCGCTTTGTACACATCGCAGATCGATTTAAAGACGAGGCCCGCGCTACCGCGCAATTTGTCCACAACGCAGCTCACCTACAAGATATTGGCGCCTAGGCGGCGTACGTAGCAGCCGCGGTTAGTGGCAGGCTAAGTTCCTGTTTGACCTTGGCTTAGCTTGAAAGTTATACTAATGGAACCAGGCGTTTTCCGCGTTTGTACCTGGCATAGTAGAGCTATCACTCTAATAGAAGATACTGAGACGATAAGGGTTTTACATACAGGTAGGTGGTAGTGTCAAAATATTTGTATGCAATAGCATGCTTGCCGTTTGTATCAAAGATACTGGGTACGTTCATTAATTCCTCACTGTATTCCTTCACGAGCTGCTGCGAACTTGCAGATTTTAATTTACAAATAAACACAAGTCAGCATCCTCCTCCCCCTCCCCAAGCATTCCCCTTTTCGAATTTCTTCTGTTAACTGGTAAACGTAAAAGTAAACTGGAGCAACGTCTATGAGGAAACCAATGTTGATGAAGCTTATGGTACTTTTATTTCCACCTACAAGCAGCTGTATTGTGAGACTTTTCCATACAAAACAAGAGTGCGAGCTTTGAAGGCGCGTAAGCCGTGGATAACCAAGGAATGCCTAAAGGCAGTACGAAATAAAAACATACTTTTTAAGCGCTTTCTAAAAACAAAAGATATTGACGATTTGAAGAAGTTTAAGGCTGCGAGAAATAAAGCTAACAGTATTAATCGGCAAGCCAAAAGGAATTATATGAGTAACCAATTTAACGACGAAGTAATAAAGCACTCCGATATTGTTTGGGGGAGGCTCAATAATTTGCTCAACTTAAAAAAGAAGACTGTAGTAGATGAAATAGTCACACATGGCACTCACTTATCCGGCTCTCAACTAGCAGATGCTTTCAATGATTTCTTCGTGTCCATCGCAGACGGCACGCAGCCCAACCTAAGCAGCAACCTAAGCAGCATGAGTCAAAAGGTTAGCGAAACCGCGTTTTTAACCCCTGTTACAACTAACGAAGTTCTGTCGGTCCTACAATCGCTGAAAAACAGTAAAAGTAAAGATATTGACGACCTCCAAATATTGCCAGCGAAGTACACATCGCACATACTTGCACCGATATTAGAATACATAATAAACTTGGCATTTTCCTCAGGAACATTCCCGAAAAAGCTTCAGGTAGCCAAGGTTACCATAATTTTTAAAGGAGGAGACGAAAATAATTTCTCCAACTACCGACCTATATCGATCTTACCAGTTTTTTCTAAATGTTTTGAAAAGCTTTTATTAGTGCGCATTACAAGCTTTATTAACAAGCACAAAGTCATATCAGCTTCCCAGTTTGGTTTTGTCGCAGGAAAATCAACAGAAACAGCATTATTAACCATGAAGGAAATTATATTAGAGTCATTTGAAAGAAAAGAACTAACTCTCGGGGTTTTCGTGGATTTTTCCAAAGCATTCGACTCCATAAATCACAACCTATTATTCCTTAAACTTGAACACTATGGATTTCGCGGCACATTCCTTCAGCTTTTAATAACATATTTAGAGCACCGCCAGCAACGGGTTGTAATTAACAATTCTTCATCGCACTTTAGATCCATTCATTCTGGGGTGCCGCAAGGCAGTATTCTCGGACCTACACTCTTTAACATCTATATCAACGACATTGTGAATATTGACAACAGCGCTAAATGTATAATGTATGCAGATGATGTCAGCATATTTTTTAGGGCTAAAACACTTAATAACTTGACATTAAACGCTAATGAAACTCTGCGCAAACTGGTCGAATGGAGTACTAAATCTTTATTGAAAATTAACGCTACCAAAACCAAAGCTGTACTTTTTAGACCTAAGAACAAACCACTAGAACACTTACCTACACTAACGCTTGGTTTTCAAAGCATTGAAATAGCGGAGTCAGTAAAGTGTCTGGGTGTGACACTGCAGTGCAATCTTTCATGGGACATACACATCGACAATCTGGTTAAAAAACTTGCAAAATGCACAGGCATGTTATACAGAGTCCGCTCTCTACTACCTCTGAGTGTTAGACTTTTAGTTTATAATGCACTATTTTTATCTAACCTTTCATATTGTCATCTGGTGTGGGGTACAACAACATGGTCAAATACATATAGGTTACAGAAAATACAAAAAAAGGTCATTCGTATCATTGCGAATGCCCCGTTTACTGCTCACACTCAACCTCTTTTCGCATCATTAAAAGTAACACCAATTAATGACCTATATAATTTATTGCTAAGTAAACGATATGAAAGAAAACGGAAAAATCATGACACATTATTTGATGACACAGCTAACTTACGGCCCAAAGCTAATTACTACACAACACGTAACAACGACGTCTGGCATGTGCCATCCTTTCGTACTAATTACGGTCGTCAAATGCTCCAACATATAATACCAACATTTCTTAATCGGCGCAATGAGCACTGAAAACCTTACGATACGGGTGTTTTTTACTACGCACCTCCTTCCTCTCTTTTTTCTTCTCTTATTGTTATTCTTCATTTTGCATTCTTAGTGTTCCTGAGCGTATCGTGTTAATTCTGCCGCCTTCATTTATTAATTTGTTATTTCAAGAAGATGTTCACTAATATTTATTGAATATGATGTTTACCTATGCACTGTAGTCTTTTTTTATTACTATTGTTCTGTCCATGTTCTGTTGCTGCCGGTTTTTATGTACGGGGGTGCGCCCCTCTGTCAAGCCAGTTATAGGCTTTTTGGGTGCACCCCTAACATCCCTGATGTTGAAATAAAGGTATTTGTATTTGTATTATTTGTATAAACTAAAAATATTTTGGATGTTTTGTGTTGGCTAATTTAACGATAAGTTTATATATTGACCCACTGTAGGATTCCCAGCACTGATAAGAACGTGCTGTTAGGGTTACGAGTGTGAATGACATAGAAATTCCTGAGTGTCATTCCATACACTGTTAACCGTTTGATGCCAAGCGCTGCGCAATAGCAACAGATTTAAAATAGTAGAGCGTATCGCTCACAAGCCCGCTCCTGCGGTGAGCTTCGACATCGTGCTTTGGCGTCCTCCGCAACCTAGCGAACTTGCACAGTGAAGGGTGAAAGAGCGAACGCGGAGCATGGATGAAAGACGGCGATATCGAAAAGAGCGCGAGGAGGAAAGTGGAGGAGGAGGTTGCTGTGGAACTATCAGGGAAAGCGGAAGAAGAGAGTAGGACGAAAGCATCAGAAGGATAGCGTAGTGCAGCGCAAGACAGTCCCTGCGCCGGCGGGGGATCCAAGATGGCGCCAAAGTTGTGCCCGTCGTCTCTTCACCAATGACGCCAGTGATATCATATACGGAAACAAAACGCTGCATGAGAGGAGATCTGCCTGCGGTGACTGCTACGAGTCGCCCCCACGCCTCACCTACGCGGTGCTTCTTGCGATCAGCCGATTAGTGAGGTAGTCACAACACACTGGCTCCGTTTGCAACGTTCCGCATGAAATAGATTGTCCGCGCCGACCAAAAAACCATGAGCCGTTGCACT
Organism: Dermacentor albipictus; assembly: GCF_038994185.2. Taxonomy (NCBI): domain Eukaryota; kingdom Metazoa; phylum Arthropoda; class Arachnida; order Ixodida; family Ixodidae; genus Dermacentor; species Dermacentor albipictus. The sequence goes on along the minus strand of NC_091827.1, from coordinate 110,815,312 downwards.
CTGTGAAGGAGGTTGACCAGCGGAACATTTAGCAGAGGCCACTGAAGTGAACAAAGGCACGAACTCAATACAAGCACACTCTTTGATGATGTCAAACCAATGCAATTAAGCCGCTGGGTGGTCGGTTGGGCCGGATTGGTGTAGAATAGCAAGGGATGTCTCCAACAAGGAACGCGTAAAGCGTTTCCTCATCCACATTGAAATCACCGCCAACGACACCAGGGCTAGTGCCATCGCAGGTAATTTACGCAAAGTGAGTAGCCATGAACCTTACGGGACTATGAGTGCTTGATTACGGAAGTATCAGCCATTGCTTACGGGGGCATGAGCCATTGATGATGATATTTTCCAACATGCTGTTCTGCATGTTGCTTCGGTGATTTGAAAGAATTTAGCACTGTTCGCTTCACATTGCTGAATGCTTCTAGCATCTGCCTTACGAGGCTAAGCGCCATTGCGTTTTTCCCTTGCTTACGGGAACATTAAGGCTTACGCGGGTATGAGCCATTGATGATGATAGTGTTTGCTCATGAAGAACAAAATGCATGGAACTCTAGCCATATAGACCTTCGCTGTAATATATTAGGCAATGAAAACATGTGTACAGCTGCGGTGAAATTTCGCATTAAGGTGTATCGTAATGATCGGTTAATTTTTTTCCGTGTTTAGCCACGGTAAAGGGATAGCATTTGATGACATGTCTGAGTGCTCTCAAAGTTGCGAACGCCAACAGGCAGGGCACTATGTGTTAAAACTAGTTAAGCAAGTTTGTGCGGCAAGAACAAAATTGCTTCCTCAGAAATCAGTTTGCATTTTAGTCAGCTTTATACAACGTTACCGATGGTACAGCACATGGTACTGACGGACGCTGTCTTCTGCTTATGTGTAATGTACCTGCGAAAGGTACTCTCGAGTATAGTGTTGCTTTGGAGCAACACTAGGCATGGAGGTTGTTTCACGTAAGTTAAGCCAAATTTGGGAAAAATGTGGAAATGCCACGCAGCCAGACCGAAACATTTTAATGTTGTCTGCCATCACCTGGAGATACTCAGATTGCTTTTTGCGTTCCGCCTTATTGCATATGTAGTGTCAAAAATTATTGAACTTCCAACTTTTATAATTATACAAAAGTGTCAATGAGAAAAGTGTACAGCAACATCAAAAATTCCCGATACAACTTTTGTTGCTGAATGCGCGCTACGTAAAAGTGTGTTTCCAAGCATTAAAAAATTGCTAATGCACGCAAGACTACCGCGCCACTGGCTGCTCGAGCCACTTTGTATTTATTCGCGGGCTCCTTTCACGCTCATGAAAGCACTTTTGTGTAGCATGTATTGAGCAACAGAAAGCTGTATGGTGAGTTTTTCCCATTGCTCCTGAATTTTTCTCCTGGGTAGTTTTCTTCTCATAATAATTCAGAAACTTAATAACTAGGTAAAACTAATTATATAATTAGGCCGAATGCAACAAGCAATCTGAGTGTCTCGAAGCGAGGGCAAACAATAATGCCTTAGTTCTGTCCAGCTATGTAGCATTTAAATATTTTTTTTTTTAGAGTACGGCTCAACTTAACTCAAACACCTTGTATCTCGTTCGTGCCCTGCGGTAAGTGTGCAGGTGCGTTTAGTGACATGCTCGTGATATTGGTATGTCCGTACATGCAGTGATATGCGTGTAGACGCGCATCATGATTTTCGCGGAATTTCCACCTATATTCAAGGCGGACCAGGTTTCATACTGCTTGCTGTCTTTTCCGGATAAAATATCGGCTGTCCGTAAAACACATGCGACATTTCCCTCCATGTATCTTTACAAGTATCTTAGACCAATCTTCGAGTGCTTGATCGAAGTACGTCCCAAATTTCTCGTTAGTTTTGCCAATTTCCACGTTTGAATACGTAGGGAATCAGCACACTTAATCGATAAACACGTTTCCGTCACCTCAGCGCTTATCTTGTGGGCTGTGCTGCAGCTTGCCGGTTTCGGGGCAGCCCACGCAGGTAAACCTGCGCACAATTACTGTAGCAAGGGCGACATTTTCTTCTACAGTGTCGATGCGCGTTTGCACATCATGTTAAGAAAAGACGCACAAAGGACAATTACAGCGGTCGGTAAGCAAATAAGATCCCTAGAAATTCAAGCACAGCCTAATGACGACTTTACCATCGTGTATGCCTTCACTGAAACGCAACTACAGGATTGAGAGAAGCCGCCAGTAATTGAAAAATTGTATGGTTTGGTTGCAACAGTAGGGCTGGATCGAGGAAATGCAGATGCGTAGGCATGGTAATTAGGTCGAGTATGAAGGGACAAATCGTAAAAGAGACCCGTAGAGGAGCAGTCTAAATGAGCGGCACCTGAGAACGAAAAAAAAGATGTCCCTTCAGGTAGCTTAACCATGGACAGATAGGGATAACAGAAAAAGAAAGATTCATTGAATTAGTAGCGATACTAATGAGTTCAGGAAATTGACCCAGATGGTATGACCAGGATATAGAATGCTCACATGGAGGATTTAGGTTCTCTAGTGTTGGCTCTGTGGGAGGAACAGAACCTCATAGTTGTTAACCAAGAGAATAAGTGTCACTGGTGGTAACGTGGCATTGCGCAAACCGGCAGTCATTCATCGACTTCGCTTAGGTCTTAGAAATGGTCTATGCATGAATAGATCAAATCACCGCAGATGATGGTGGAAACCATAGCGTTGGCAGCGGTTGCAAAGGAATAACAGTACGATATGCGAGAGGTACCAATGCAAAACACGAACAAATCTGATTAAAATTTCTAAAGATTGATGAAAAGCAAATGACTGATATTGCAAAAATAATTAGATAGCACTTCCACTCTGAGAAGGTCGGTGACCAGTGAAGCTGTTCACAGCACGACATAGAGGTGACACTGAATTTTGAACAAGGGTACCAACATGTTTATTATCTTGATCTGCGGCCATCATGACGATAAAGGCACGCACGCACGTTCGCATCTCACTTTTTAAAGTGTCCATCGCGTAAACCAATGAATGATTCAGACCACTTTAAGCAATGGCTCATACCCCTGTAAACGCTTCCTCCCCATTACGGCGACAGAGAGAGAAGAGAAAGAAAAGTTTATTATATGAAACAGTGTCCCGAGCGAGGATGGGTATCACCCTAAGGTGGGAAGGCTCCGCTGTTCAGGAACCCTCTGGCTTCGACTGCCCTCTTGGACCTGGTGACGAGTTGTCTTTGGTCTTCCAGGTCCCCGAGGGTCAGTTATCTCGCCCATCCTTTTCAACGTGGCAATGATAGGACTGGCCACGCAATTAGAGGAAATTGGGAGTATATGTCGACCGAGAAGCTGCTAGCCCTAGGGCTGCACAACAGCTTTGAGTAACTGCAAGAAGCCCAAAGGATCGCACAATTCCAAAGACTACAGGAAACTGAAACAGGTAGAAGACTTCTAGTCAGGTACGGCGGCGAATCAACCCTACGAGATGTACAAGATAACATGACGATCCCGGACGAGTACGGCAGTGCCATCAGGGTAGCACCAATACCCAGAAATATGGACCCGAACCTGCACAAGGCACGCAGGGAGGCGAGGGCAGAGTACTCGCAAAGGACACTGGCCACCCGGAACTAAACGGTGTATGTTGACGCCGCAACATACGCCGGCAAAGGAGAAGGCAACAAGCATAAAGTGGCGATGGCGATTGGCCCGAACCTCAGGGAAATCACCAGCGCGTCAATACGGAACTGCACGGTAGTTGAAGCCGATGAAGCGGCCGTAGCTCTAGCGCCAGTGGAGTGCTATCGACCAGGCAAATCCCTAACGATTCTAACAGACTCGCAAACAGCATGCCGGAATTACATGAATGCCAGGATCAGCCACAAAGCGCTGAACATTCGCCGCTCTAACGGCCGACCCACAGACAAGCAAAGCAAACACACGATAGTTTGGATACCGGGACACACGAGTGTCGAGGGAAATCTGGAGGCAGATAGGATAGTTCGAGGGCACGCAACAAACCGGGCGTCCATGAACACTGCCGCCATAGAGGACCCAGAACCGGTAGGACAAACATACGCTGACACGCCAAACTACTTCAGGGGTGCCAGAATGAGATACCCGGCACCGGACAAACAACTCAACAGAGAAGAAGCCGTAATCTGGCGGCAGCTACAAACGGACGCATACCCGAACTTACACACACTAAACAAAAGTTACCCTACCCAATATGAGAACACATGCCCTGGTGTGGGGACAAGCCCTTGCTATATCATATCACGTGGGCCTGCCAAAATGCAAAATAAATAACCGTAATAGAAAACCCGAGTGCGGAACAATGGGAGAGGATGCTTTCCAGCGACATCCTGAAAGTCCAGCAAGGGCTAGTAAAGCGTGCTCGCACGGCAGCTACCCTCAGTAGGGCCCTGGACTAGGGGCGCCAACCCTGCAAATCAAGATGGAAGAAGCCATCTGAAGAACCGCTAACTCCATATGTAAATAGAGCAAATAAACGTTTTTCACCACCACCACCCGCGGGTTAGCTTGGCTTCCCACGTTTCGAATAGGTCGTTTGAATCTATTGCTCGTTTTGCGTGCGTCTCTGGTTGCATTCCACTGCCTTCCTGCCACGGCGACGACAACGGCGACGACACGGCGACAGAAAAGAAATAAATTTTACGCAGGAATGATGAGGGGCAACGAAGCCAGCTCTGTGAAGAAGACGACCACGCTCATGCCATAGCTCATGACGCTAGTTGTTTAAATAGTGAGGTCGCTGTCGAACCATGCTCTGTCACAGACATCGCAAGTAGAGCCGAAATAACGAAAACAAAGTCTCTCTGGAACTTGGCGTTCGTACCCTTGAACGTGAAGTTCCAAAGTTCCGATGTTCCGAACATCCATGTTGAACCCTCGACGTCAAAGTGCTTCGCGCCGTTCTCTGACTCAGGGTATGCTTCGTCGGTTTTCGCTAGTCGCGGACACGCTGGTCAGCCGTCGAATTAGACTCCGCATGCCGTCGACGATCACTCTCGCGTCGCACTCGAAAGAGCTATTGGTTATGGGGATAATTTTTTGCGGAGAAGAGCAATCTGTGGAAGAAGATGACGAGGACGAATGTGCGAGTAGTGGCACGAGCACGATCGCACGGTTAAGCCGAGGAGCGCCAATGAAGAAGACGACGACGCCAGAGCCACTGCTGGTGACAATAAATTCTGCTCACAGGTGCCACGAAATCCCGGGTCTGAGCCATACACAGCTTCGCTGTAAAAACATAGCGGTGAAATAGGAGGCGCTTCCTAAAATAGCCTGGAAATATCGGTAACTAATAGACGTTATGCAGCAGGAAACAGGACAGGCACGGCAAAAAGATTAGTGAATCGAAAGAAAAAACCACGCAAGTGCTGAAACAATGAAACAAAGCAAGCTTAAAAGATCCTAACCAGGCGTCTACGGATCATCAATGAGCGAGAAGTTGGGATTAGATGAAGAAGATGCACTCCTTAGGTGCAACAAATGCCGAGAAAAAAAAGGGAGAAATTCACGAAATGAATTTTGCGACAGAGAAAACAACTGAGCAACTTACCGATGGGTGCATACAGAGACAACCGAAACAGAGGCGCACCAACGAGATTATGGAACCATGTAAGAGAACTCGGAGCTCCAAATGAAAATTCGCAAACGGCATAACGCATGAAGATGGTAACATCTTAAAAGGAGACGATGCACTTCAATGCATAGGTGATGATATCAGGTATAGATGTTGCAAGAAAGAAATCTTATTTCACATTCAAAGACATCCGATAACATAAAGGCCTCACAGATCAAAATTTAGCACATAAATATTTTACTCAAAAATGCTGAAAGAAAATGTTCTTAATAACAATGCGACAGAACTTGATAAAATTTTAGTACAGCTAATCAAAAACTTGAGTCTGAGGAGCAAGGCACTGCAGAATAATATCATAGAGCAGGAGATTGAAACGCAGAAACTTTTGGTGGGTAAGGGGGAAATTAAGATGAAGCTCATCTACCAGGGTAGAGGTGATCTGAATATTATAATACACCTGCATGTTTTGGGAGTTTCTGTAACGTTGTTGATAGTTCTATCCGCAGCCTCTTCTCAAGAAACCTTGTGCAATGTATAGCCTGCTGCAGTATAATGCCTATCATTGTGTAGTGTAACCTTCCGTAGTAACACGCTGGCACCAGCGATTCCTCGAAACATTTGATGACTCATGCAAGAAAGGCGACACGCTTCACCCGCACGTCAGATTCCGACGATCACCGGCTGTGCTCGCCACTATTGTTGTCCACTGAGAATAGCCTGTTTTTGTAGGCACAGCCTACACAAAGAATTTGTCGTGGTTACAAGGTTACCACATAGTGGAGTACTTCTAAACGACTACTTTCTACGGGACTCAAGAGTCATCACTGACGGATTTGCAAAGCTTTGCCCTGTCTCCTCAGATGTCACAGAAAGTCCACCTCATTAGGGAGGAAGTACGAGCTCTTTTATTAGGAAAGTTAGTTACCGTGAACGAACATCACATGTCCAGTGACAAATACTGTCAGATGGTCATCACAGAGACAAAGCTCTTGTACTAGCACTATTCTATCATTGTGGAGCCCATGGTTACCGATGCATCATAAGCAGTATTCAACGATTTGTGGACCAACTCTTCATCCCAAGCCATCATGTATTGATCGATGACAATTGCAATCGCAGAAGAAGCAAGTGGTACAGAAGACATTGAGCTGTCTGTGGAGGAATTTCAACAGATCCTTCAAATTTTGTGGCTTCCTTTCCTGAGGACCTCGATGAATCACTAGCTCATGCAGTTGTTGACACGCAGCATTGCTTAATTGAAATTGACACCGTAAACTGTAACATTGGAACAAGGTTATCCTCATGTGAGCTGCAGATCTTGAGAGTTATTGCCACAGCATGCTGCTTGCTTTGTACAAACAAGTGCACATGTAGGCTCCTGCAAAGTTGAGCAAGATTGTATTGCAACTGCGGATGCAAAGCCTTTCTCCAAACAACCTTTCAAATTGTCTACTACGCAGCGTGACCTCGTGAATAGTCTGTTCAAATACCTCATCGATGCCAACAGAGTCATGCCTCCTTGGAGTCCTTGGGTTCCTCCGCTGGTTCTAGCAACGAAGAATGACGGGACAACACGCATGCATGTCGATTGTCGATGGCTCAATGCAGCGGCTGAAGATTTTGTTTGCCCTTTAAAGGGGTTGGGACACCAAATTTTGAGGCTATAAAACGCATGTTGTAGGGTACTTCCGTATGCAAGGACACCCAGAACGAGGTATCGGACGCTGCAAACATTTCAAAATAATTTTAATTCAGCTCCAAAAAGTCATTAAAAACTCCTTCTCGTAGTCAAGACCCATCGCTAGCGCGGCAGCTACTACGTCACAGAGGAGGAACGAAAATATTGACGTCATAGCACACCAGCACGAATACCTGACGTATGATGAGTAGCGATGAAATGCCGATTACGGAGCCTGCTGAGCCGAGCGAACGAGCATAACCTCCACTATGACCGAGCTACAGGCATATAGAAATCCTTTCTTAATGCAAAGAAGAGGTAAGGCGTGCAGACACAGACACAGGAGGAGAGAAGTGGACAACACGAACGCCGCACGGCGGCCCGCGAACGGCAAACTGCGTGCAGCGAGTTGCCGTGCCGACGGGCCTTTGCACGTTTGAGTGTAAAACAGTAGCCGGCCGACTCCGAAAGGGACCAGGATATGCGGCGTTCGTGTTGTCCGCTTCTCTCCTCGCACAGTCGCATAGTTCGGCAGCTCGGAGTGGTCTCTCCTTCGCTTGGCCTTTCTCAATGTGAAGGCCCGTCCACGTTACCGGCACGGAAACTCGCCGCACGCCGTTTGCCGTTCGCGGGCCCCCGTGCGACGGCGGTTTTGCTCGCGAACGGCCAGATTTCCTAGCTGTAGAGAGCACGGGCCCGGGACCCATTTGTGCGGCAGCCGTACAGCGAAGCGGCCAATCAGCGTCCGAGTAGTGGTCACTCTGTGCACCGACAGCAGCTTCACCGCCTCTGATCGTTCGGCGCCGTCGATATCGTGGCTAGGCCTTTTCCGGTTCACTTCGAAGCTAAAGCTTACGTCGCTTCGGAATGAATCACCGACTCTCACAAGCCGCAATATTTTCTTACCGTTGTTGTCGCTCTTCGCAGTAATTATAATAATCACGACATGCACTTCGAATCGCCAGTTGCCCTCTGCTGGCAGAGCACGCGTATGCGCGAGCAGACGACGCAGCATAGTTTTACGTCACTATTTTTTGTGGCCCACGTGACCAAGCCATGTTGCGTTTCCTCCTCTGTGACGTCATAGCATCCCCCGGAGCCCAGAAACCGAAACCGAAATCGCTCGGTATAATAATGCTATTATTAAATTATTTATCGGATATATATGAACCCCGCTATGTGTATCGTGCTCCCTGAAGCATGACGCAACGTTTGAATCAACAAACGCATGAACGAAAATTTTGATGTCTCCACCCCTTTAAGGATTGAAAATCTTCTCTAGGTGATCATCGGGAGCAAGTCCTTTTGTGTCATGGCTTTGTGTCCGGATTTTATCAGGTATCCAGGCATCCAGAAGACACATAGAAGACGGCTTTTCTTACACCTTGGCGTCTTTTATGAATTTCTAAGGATGCCGTTTGGCCTTGAAGGTGCTCCCACGTCTCAACGAACCGTGGCTATAATCATTGACAGAATTCGGTATGATGATGGTCTTGCCTACATGGATGATTGCGTAGATTTCAATCGGAGGTTTGAAGACCACGTTTCAAACCTCACACACATCTTTTTATGGTTCCAGAAAACACCTTTGAAGCTTAATTCACTGAAGTGTTTCTTTTGTGATCGTCTTAATTACCGTGGGCATGTTCTCACCAAAGATGGTGACGTCCTGACCCATCGAAACTAACGGCTGTTCAGATGTTCCGGCTTACTCAAGGAGTAATTCATGGAGCGTACATCCTACTTCAGGAACTCAGTCCCCGACTATAGCGTTATTGCTGCAGCTCTACGCTTTCTGCTAAAGAAGTCTATTGTTTTTTTTTGGAAGCGGATCAGCAAGTGCCTTGTGAGACACTAAAGCGTACGTTGTACCAGTAGCCTGTACTCAAGCTATTACCGGAGAAGCCCGAATTTTCTGTAGACGTACAAACAGATGCATCTCGCTTTGGTATAGGATGTCTGTTGCTGCACGAGGATGAGATCGATTTCACCCTGTATTATAGCTGAGCACAGCAGTTAAGTGCACTGAGCTCCATTTGTCTTCCACGGAATTGGATGCCCTTGCAGTGGAATCAGCATTAACACAGTTGCTACCATATTTGACGGGCCGCAACTGATAAGTTGCAAGTGACCACCACACCCATTGCAGGATTTTCCGCTACAAGAAGGTCCCCTACGTCTTCTTCGTTCTTCGCTGATTTTATAGGAGTTCTACTTTGATGTCGCCTACAAATCAGGAACCCTGCACAGCGCACCAGATTGCCTCTCAAGGACACTTCCCATTGTTTCAGAGAAACGTGAAATCCTTGCAGTAGCCCACCTATCAGTGCAATACTACGGCGAAATTAGTAAACAACAGCGTCAGGACGCCTAGTGCGTTAAATTCCTGGATCTGCTGAACGTTGCATTGTGCACAGAGAAGCAGCACAAATATACCCAAAAAGAATTTCTAATGCACAGCGAGTTGTTGCACAGGAGAGATGAAGGTCCGGTGAGCAGCCGATTTTTTCTCTGCCTTCTCAGCGACAGGCTTGGGCACTTCGAGAAATGCACGAAGTCCGCTGGCCACATGGACATCAGAAGAACGTTCGAATCGCTGAGGTTCAAACACTACTGGTCAAAGATTTACACGGATGCCAAACAGTATCTTAGTCACAGTGACCTACATCACAGAATGGAGATGCCAATATTTGTGGCTCATGGGTTACTACAACCAGGAGAAGTGCACAATCCTTTCCGTACTGTTGGGATGGGCATATTAGGACTTTTGAAAAACTTTGAAGGATATAAATATATCATCGTAGCCATTGAACCCATCACAAAATTCGTTTAGGCAAAACCCTTGAGGAACTCAGAAGCTCCTACATTTAAAAAGTCATTGAGCGCAGTATAGTATAGCGCAGTATATTTCGATTGCGCAGCTACGATTACTACAGACCACGGTACTTAAACGATTGTGCGTTCTACTGAAGCTTAGTTCAAGCATCGCGGCATCACACATGCTACCACTACCGCATATCATCCTGCAGCGAATGGTCTGTGCAAAAGGGCCAACAAGACAATCCCGCAGATGATAGCTATGACTACCGCCAGAGGAGAAAAGTGGCCAGATTTACTCCCCGGTGTTAGATTTTCATACAAAACTGGGCACTAAGACACGGTTCACCAAACTCTATTCTTATTTGCTTATATGGCAGAGATCCAGTGCTTCCACATACGTTGTTTACAGCCACCGAAAACTTGAGAATTGAACGAAGAGTCCAGTAATGGCGCGTTAATGCCCGAAAAACTGAAAAGGCTAGAGAGTTTGCAGCAGCGTAGGCCGGACTGGCACAGTAAAAAAAAAACTAGTTTAACAAGCACAGCAAGGACGTTGTCCTCGAAAGAGAACAACTAGTTCTCCTTAAGGCTTCACCGCCCTGCGTTAACTCGAACACATTGTATAACGGCCCTCAGTAGATATTGAGCAGACTGTCTCCTGTGAACCACATAATCTTACACACCGATAACCTAGGAGCAGATGCTCTTTATATGGTCCTATTGAAGTCATACCTGAGTTCAATTGCCGATAAGGAACAACCTCCTGCTTCGGACTAAGCAGCACATGTGCCTTAAACAGTTTGGATGCAGTGCGATGAGTGTATAGCATAGGGGCAGTGACTGAATTTATTGTCGTGTGTTGAAGTGTGACGACAATGGTTTCTTCTTTAGATAGTTAAGATTGTGATTGTTGTTGAAATTAGCTAATAGTTTATTTATTCTCTGTTTTACTATCGCGAATGTGATGTGCTGGGTTTGTTCTGTTGTATGTAGTCGAGAAACTTGTCTAAAAACCCGGCTATGTATCGAGCGATAGGAAACGACGCTTGGTGCATGCGTGCACATCTTGGGTCTCGGCGGGAAGAAAACAACAAAAGACCGGCACCGAGCTCACGCTGGCGAGGAGGGTTCGAGAAATTAAGAAGTGGCAAACAGCCCCTTCCTGGTCTACACTGTGTCTATTGGCGTCTTAAGGCGGCCGGGAACCCACAGAAACCGACGTCAACAGCGGCACGTTACATTAACCCAAGTAAACTAGCTTATGAATTATTAACTCACTTTCTAAATTACCTACCCAAATATAGCAAACTCATTGAACGGACTAGATAATAGTGTAAATAGGCATAGCCGACTGAAATATTTCGTGCAAACGATGACTCTATTGAAGGCGAGTGGGGGGAGGGGGGGGCACATTTATCACGCAATGGTTACGTGTATAGTTTGGCCCAAATGCAAAGCACGCAAATTATGTGTATACAAAAGTTCTTGTGGCATGTTCACTTTGCATGTATGCTGAAATATATTTTCGAGAGGCGCCTATCTTTCACAAAAATTTTCAGGATCGTGCAGCTTGGACATTTGCCGCAGTCGATTGATGCCCTTCTACTGAAATTCTATATTCTATATTCTTCTACTGAAATTCTATATGAAATTCTCAGGGACATTTTGAAACCAGAAAGAAACACTAGGATGACCACGGTGTTACTCTTTATCCGTCCGAGGGGGCACACGGCCACGGTAGTTTGCGAACTGAAGATGGAGCTGCAGCCAAGAAAGGGAGACCAAGAAAGATATACTTTTTTGGGGTTGAGATTATGATCTTGGGGCGTCCTATTAAATTCAAGCAATGCTGCCCACCATCATTCAAAGCAACTGTAGTAAGCACCCGTTGCGTGAATTCGGTAGCACGACGCTGAAGCCCTCCGCCAAACATTTTTTTTTACTCTCATCTTAAACTATGGCTGGCACTCGCGGCCATTTTTTTCGCCGGGTTTGCTTTGGATTTCATCATGGTCGGCATCGTCGCCTTTGGGCGGGCGAAATTTGAGGTGAGTGGTCAGGCAGAACAGTCGCCGTCTCTTTTCTCGGGCGAATTCTGGTACCTACTCGGCCTTTGACCTCACTGAGGCTTATTTTACTGCACCAACGATGGCGAACTAGCTCGCGCACGGAACTTTTTTTGCTGATCGCTGCCACATATTGCCCAAAGAAGTGTTAAGGTGAGCGGCATCGTGCAGGTAAAGAGTTAGGATGGATGGCGTCTCAAGGGCGCCTGGAAGTACCGTCACTCTACGTAGCCTTGTCGCGTCAGCATAGCTTCGCATAAGTCAATTGTCACAGTTTGTGGGACCTGCCAATTATTATTCTCAATAAGTGGATGTGCCTCACACATACGACGAGAGTATTGTAGAAATTCGAAAAGTCAATGTTTTAGAAATGCGGGGAGACTCTTCGTTGATGTGCTGTTACACAGTCGGAGACCCAGGGGCATTAACGGCGGTGTGTAATTCACTGTGTGGAATTTTATAATTGCCTCGAAGCAGGTGAACTTGCCGTGATTGCTTAGCGGTTATGGCATTGTGTCGCTAAGAACGATGTCGCGACTGAATCTCGGGCATGGCGGCAACATAGTGGTGGGAGCTAAATACAAAAAACCCATGCACTTACATTGAGCTGCACGTTATATAACCCCAGGTAGTATATATTTCCGGAGTCCCCCACTACTGCCTGCCTGATAATCATATAGTGGTTTTGGCAGGTAAAACCCTAGAACTTCTTTATAAACGAAGTAATGGCATCCGATAGTTTTGTTAAGACAATCTCCTTCTTACAGTGCTATGAATTAATGGGCTGAATTGTAGTTTAGCTGTTCATAATTGTCAAGGCGTATAGTACTGCTGTACCATTGCATTAGCTTACAATACAATAAAGAGAAAAGACGAGGAATGCACGAGATGGAAGTTCAAGACGATGAGCAAAACGTGAACAAGGTGAATGCAGGAGCCAACGTTTGGACAAGTGGCCTTGTCTTCTTCAAGGCGACATATGCTTTCCTCGCCACAGTATATACAGGTGGGGTTCTTCTAAAGGGGAGAGGGTCTGAGGCGGGAGGACGCGGAAACGAGGGAAAATGTGTTAGCGTGTCGAATTGAGAGTAAACGAACGCTGTGTACAAAGTCAAAGTCAGGGCACCCCCCACCCCGGTCTGTCAACACACGCGCGTTAGCCGGCGTGTCAAAGGCATCTGACACGCCGGCTGAAAAAAAAGGGGGCGGGGGAGGAATGGAAAAGACGAAAGAAAAAAGGAGGGGAGGGAGATACGCCAAGAAATGCAACTAAGTGTTGTTGCCTATAGCTTGAAGTTTAGCATAGCGAATATATTCTAAAGCTCCCTTTGAAACGTTTCTGCCTATTGGTTCCAATGTATTGAACTTATGGATAAGATATGATTCTCTGTGTTTTCTTTCTCGTTCAGAACGGAAATTTGACTGTAAGATGTAGAGATCAAGTTATGGCCTGGCTGGTTGAAATGCTCGGCGACGGCTTTGGGAAGCTTTTTAGCTATGTCCGCGCGATGTCCGTTTAATCTGACGTTTATTGATCGTCCTGTTTGATCGATATATTGTTTCTTACAGAAGGAAAATTCAAGCATATAAATCACATATGAACATGTGCAAGTGAAGCTAGATTTGACTTCATGTGTATAACTATTTGCGGTGCGTTTAATTTTAATGTCAGTTTGAAGGTGCCTGCAGGTTTTGCACATAGGGCGACAGCAGGCTTTTATTACGGGGGAATGCTGCTGGCTGACGTTTGCGTTCAATAACAAGAACTTTAAAAAGAACTTTAAACAAGAACCTTTATTTCTTCTTTTCCATTCCTCCCCGCCCGCCTTTTTTTTAAGCCGGCGTGTCAGATGCCTTTGACACGCCGGCTAACGCGCGTGTGTTGACAGACCGGGGTGGGGGGTGCCCTGACTTTGACCTTGTACAAAGCGTTCTTTTATTCTCACTTCGACACGCTAACACATTTTTCCTCGTTTCCGCGTCCACCCGCCTCACACCCTCTCGCCTTTAGAAGAACCCCACCTATATATACTGTAAAGAGGCAAGCATATGTCGCTTTGAAGAAGACAAGTCCACTCGTCGAAACGTTGGCTCCTGCATTCACCTTGTTCACGTTTTGCTCATCGTCTTGAATTTCCATCTCCCGCATGGAAATGAAGGAACAAGGTGAGCGCCCTCTGCTTTCCTTTTCACACGTAGCACTAATTAGAGACAGTCACTACAAGTGCATGCACGCACACTTCGCACCAGGCCAACACTCACCATACATTAGCTTTAAGAGCGGCGCCACAACACATTCCATCGGAGACCCCATTGCTGCAGCACCACAGCATATCACACATTTCTTCTTTCACTGCGGGAATAATTACCTTAACCACGACACCGGTGACAACACAGTTGATCCCATGAAAACGCTCATAAACAATTTGCACACCAACAGACCAAACGCAGAAATCACCTTGACAACAGCTCTTCCCAGGATCGCAAACAAACACAGGCCACTTATTCAACAATCAGCGACACTCCTAGCTCACGCACTAGGGTCACGTAGGCTCAATGATTTTCTTCTTGACATTGGAAACACGAAAACGTCGATGTCATCCACCACGCTGAAATACAACAGGACGCCGACATTCTGCTCGGCCGGGACGGACTTCACCCCAATTTTTTTGACGTCAAGGTAATGACCAACAACATCAAGTACAGGCTCAGGAACTCTTTTAAATCGATGCAACCTACAACACCAATAAATCCTGCGACCCAATTAGCTTCAACAGAGGAACACACGCCTGAAATTTTCAACACCAGCTCGCAGGCACGTTCCACCGAAGCTAGAACCCAAGAAGCATCTACAAAAACGGCGGACACAGAACCAACACCAACTTTACAACATCCGCGCATACGGTAGCCCACAACCACCCGCGACACCTTCTCGCAATCAGCTACATACACTAACAAGGAAACCGACACGCAGACAGACATCGGTGCAGGCCTCGACAAGAAAATTAGGCATAAAAAGACACCACCTGAAGATGTTTCGCCCCTGAGGTCTGCCCGAACCAAACAGAAATTACTATCACGCACTAGGGATAGCACACGCAACAACAAATCTCGCCCTTTCCTCCAATCCCGCAAACTCGTCGCCAAACAAACAAATTACAGATTTCACCTAAAAACTTACACTAGCTGCATTAAAGAGAGGAAAATCCCAAAAGGTCTCAGAATTAAGGTTAGACCGCTCTTGGTTCTTTACCCTCCAGGCTACTATTAATGGCAATGCTGTCCTAGAAAATGCATCGCTCTCCCTTATCGACATTCTCGAAGAACGATGCAAAGAACAACCTATGATAATCTCTGATCAACTCGACAGCATAAAGTTAACTGAAACGGAAACAAGAGAACTTAAACAATTCGTCCAAACTAAGGATGAAAAATTACTAGATAAATACCAGCGCAACGATATTAGAGCTGCAGATCCACCCAAACAAACTAATGTAACCCCTGCAGCACGTAGCTCCACCGACAGTCCTAGTGGCGAGCATCTAGAGCACTGCAGCAATGTAGTAGACATATCCCAGAGTCTAAGCCCCGAAGAAGTTGATCTCCTGAAACGTGGTCTAACGTTTTGTCCGATGAACAACGCAGTAAAAGAATACGAACTCCACAAAGATATAACAGAGTTTTCCCGACGCATGCGCATCAAGGAGTTCTTTTTCGGTAGACCAGATGTAGGAAAAGAAGATAGAGACTCTCTTAGACCACCAAGCACGTGGACACCAGAAACCGAACAGTGCCCAGACCTCGATTTATACTTAAAACTGATATCAAAGGAAATTCTAGAGTCAACGCGGCATTGCCGGAAACGCAAAAATTTCACCCCCGCTCCACACCACATCCTTAAAGAACTTGCGAAAAGGAATGATATTATAATAAAACCAGCAGACAAAGGCGGCAGTATCGTTATCTGGCCTATAGAAAAGTACAAGAATGAGGCCTCTAAACAGCTGAGGAACCACACCAATTATAGAAAACTGGATTCTAACCCAACTTCAGAATACAGCAATATTGTATTAGGCACAAAAGCGGAGCTCCTGTCCAGGGAACTAATCACGCAATCTGAATATCGCTTCATGATGCCCAAAAACAAAAGAGCAGGCCGCTTTTATCTTCTTCCTAAAATACATAAAGTTACGGTCGAAGAAATGTATACAGGAGAAATCCCAGGTCGGCCTATTGTGTCTATTAACAACACAGCTACTGAGTCTCTATCTAAATTCTTAGATCACCACCTGTCAAACATACCCACCACCCTCCCATCTTTCGTTCAAGACACGCCGCACTTCTTTCGAACTATCGACGGCATCAACGCCAGCCATATCCTTTCCGACCGCGCTATTCTAGTCACTTTGGACATTTCTGCCCTTTACACCAACATTCCCATGAGTGAGGGAATTGAAGCCGTTTCTAGATCCCTCGCAACCAATCCCCAAGCGCATGCTCCTGAAGTTTACCTATCGCTCCTTAGGTTAGTTCTCACACTCAACTATTTCGAATTCGATTCAATGCACTACCTGCAAATTTTCGGCACTAGCATTGGTTCGCCATTCGCTCCCACGTATGCGAACATTTTCATGGGACAGCTCGAAGCAGACCTGCTGAAATCCTACCATTTAAAACCCCACACCTATCTTCGTTACATTGACAACATATTTATAATATGGGAAGACGGCACAAGCGCCTTAACCGATTTAACCATTTCAGTCGCTTTTACCTGACTATTAAATTTACTACTCACCACTCTCCTAGAGAGATCCACTTCCTGCACACGATGGTCGAAAGTGGAAAACTGAGAACGACACTTTACAGGAAGCCTACAGATAGCCAGTAATATTTAGACTACAACAGTCATCACCCGCGACATTGCAAGCAAGGAATTTTTGCCGGACAAGCGAAACGTATAAGAAGAATCAGCAGCGAAGACCACGATTATATGCACCACCTAAATGACCTTAAATCAAAGCTAGCAGAAAGGAACTATCTCCAAGTTGCTCTCGATAGAGCTTATGATGCAGCGTCAAGATTGGAGAGATAGTCCAAATTGGCGAAGAGACAGCGCACATTAGAATCTGACAGACCGCCGGCCTTGATAACAAAATATTCATGTGCACTCCCAAACATAAGCAACATCCTAAGAACACACAACCCAATATTATCAAGTAAAGAGCGTCTGCGAAAAGCGTTCCCGGCTGTACCCAGGGTTACCTATCGCCGAAACAAGACGTTTAAAGACATTTTAGTGCACGCAAATGTCAGCCAGCAGCATTCCCCCGTAATAAAAGCATGTTGGTCCTGGGTGCAAAACCTGCAGGCACCTTCAAACTGACATTAAAATTAAGAGCACCGCAAATAGTTATACAGATGAAGTCAAATCTAGCTTCACTTGCACAAGTTCGGATGTGATTTATATGACTGAATGTTCCTTCTGTAAGTAACAATATGTCGGTGAAACAGGACAATCAATGAACGTCAGATTAAACGGACATCGCGCGGACACAGCTAAAAAGCTTCCCAAAGCCGACGCCGAGTATTTCAACCAACCAGGTCATAACATTGATGAACATAAACTCTACATCTTACAGTCAAATTTCCGTTCTGAACGAGAAAGAAAATACAGAGAATCATACCTAATCCATAAGTTCAAGACATTGCAACCACTAGGCATATACGTTTCAAAGGGAGCTTTAGAATCTATTCGCTATGCTAAACGTCAAGCTATAGGCAACAACACTTAGTTGGATTTCTTGGCGTATTTCCCCCCCTCCCTTTTTCTTCTTTTTTCTTTTCCATTCCTCCCCTCCTTTTTTTCTTTCAGGCGGCGTGTCAGATGCCCTTGACACGCCGGCTAACGCGCATGTGTGGACAGACCGGGGTGGGGAGCGGGGGGTGCCCTGACTTTGACCTTGTACACAGCGTTCCTTTACTCTCAATTCGACACGCTAACATATTTTCCCTCGTTTCCGCGTCCTCCCACCTCACACCCTCTTCCCTTTAGAAGAACCCCACCTATATACTGTAGCGAGGAAAGCATATGTCACCTTGAAGAAGACTAGTCCACTTGTCGAAACGTTGGCTTCTGCATTCACGTTGTTCACGTTTTGCTCAATACAATAAAGAGTGGTTTATTAACTGCAAGCATCATGCACGTCTTGCAAAATTTCTTGCTGCAACACGGTAATGTACGCAAAAACGGTAACAAATACATTTTATTACCAATGACTTCCGCTACCAAGCTCTAACAGTAGTCAAGAGTCTCCACTTTTGTCTCCCCCTCGAGCACACACTTCTTTTCCTGAGTCACGCGCAACAACCTTGTGATCAAATATATCGGCAAATACAATTTAGACTGCTTACGTGTGGAAATGCCAAAGCATTCTAGTCAGCCAAAACATTTGTGCTGCGCGTTTCTAGTATGCGCAAGTTCTTGCCTTCGCTGTAAGTGTGCCTTCGCAAGGCCAAATGAAAACGCTCGATGTGTCTCAACGCGCTCGCTTGACAGCGAGGAGTATACAGCGTCGTCAGAACTTAGTACGAACACGGCGCAGCGTGCCCGTGCTCCGCGGAGCGCCAGCACATATGGCGCAGCCGCACATCTAAGCCAATCTGTGCATGAGTGCAGGGGCTTGGAGGCGGGGGTTTGTGTTCTCTGCTTGAGGGCGGGCGCAGGCCGTGATTTAGCAGATGACACACGATACGAAGCCCCACCTCCAAGCCTCTGTTCGCATGAGCAAGGCCAGGCTAGAGGGGCGGAGCAGGCTGCATATGTCATCACTAATTATTTATGAAGCCAACATAAAGCATAATGCATCTATGACTCAAAAGGAGAAGCCGTGTTCGGTCTTAAGAACAGAACCAACTGCCACACTCCTCTTCTGAGTCATTATTAAAGCGATTTCTTTCCCTTTTCCTTCAACTTTTCCACACCCACAACTGCTTCTGCTGTTGGGCACGCAACGTCGGGGGTGTTTCAGAGCGTGGAACAGTAGAAAAGAGAGCTGAAGAACTCGTTTGGACCACACAGCATCGAATGTTCACCATGCCCACTGGAGCTCCCAGCTCGTCACCAGATTAGCTTCTTGACAGCTGTAATTATCTGTGACTCCCCTCAAGCACTTACCGTTCTACCACCGTGTAAGTCTAGAGGGAAATTATATAGATTGAAAGAGAGGGGGGGGGGAGAGGAGGCGGAGAATGGGTAGAACCCGCTCAGTCGCTCAACGAGTGAATAACAGCCTTCCCACGCTTCGCTCGCAGTTCCCATACAAACACAAGGGGTAAGGAAAACGTGGCGTCAGCAGGCAAGGAAACACTGGATAAGCTTAAGGTCACAGTATGGTGCAGTGCGTTTCTGCTATTTCTGAAAAACAAACCCATGCGAATATGTCTAGCGGACAACTTACGCAGGGTGTGCAGAAGCGCACATTAATAAAAGCGCCCCGCAAGCTCTAGGTGACACAACGGAAGCATCCGCAAGTCAAATGAAGACTTTTGTGCCCGTAGCGATAGCTTTAGGGCTATGGCGTTGCTCGACGTAGCGGATTTGACCGAGACAGCCGCATTTCTTATGGTCGAAATAAAGAGTGCTCGCGCACTTTGATTTAGGAAAGTGGTAAAGAAAACACTGTCTCAAAATTAATAGAGAGTGCGCCACTACGGCATGCCCCATATTCTGATTGTGGTTCTGACACGTGCAACACCATAATACAATTGTAGTTCATTGCTTCTCCCACGAAGCGATGTGGCATGTGAGGCAATAACAATGCTCAACCCTCTCAGAGGTTATGGAATATGGCGCACAACAACTCAAGCAACCACCACTCCCTTTGTGTTTTGCGTACTACTAAGACAAACAGCAGTGGTGCACGCAAGGTAGCGTTTAACGTTAACACACCAACCTTGTGTTGGAAAAACGTTCAGGAAATTTAACATTCGCCGTCAACATAACCACTAATTATTGTCATTAAAAGCAAACAGCACAGAATCCTTGGTTTTCGTCTATTCCTACAGTGTGTGGAATCTGTATATATATATTTTTAATGGGAGTTGGTACCAAACTTTGCTGATATCAATGCCTCCAATGCAGCAGGTATTATTCGACAAAAGGTATACTGAATAGTTATTTGCATCATTTGCTTCACTTCCTTGCGTTGAAGTGTTTCTTCGAAATGTTTGTTTCAAAGCTTTTTGAAGATAATTTAATGCTATTCGGCCCTATAGGCCATGGGTTGCAGGAAAAGGGGGCAAGGAATCATCTATATTCAGGGCGCCGACAATAAAGGAAATGTAAATTAGTGTAAAAAGATATCTGTTGGCCGATCTCTAGAAAGGGGGCGGGAGCTGGCGTTGGTTTCTCGTAAGCGGAACTGGCCATGGTTTGGTAGCATTGCCACGATCTAGTAAAAGGCTGGAAGTAGCCCCGAAGCGCAAGACGTAACAAAGTGCGCGTGCGTCGCCCCTCTAGCCACGCCGTGGCCTGTACCGATTAGCTTTGATGTGCGGCCCCACCATGTGCGGTGGCGCTCCGCGGAGCACGGGGATGCTGCCCCGTGTTTGTACTAAGAATGGATGACCCTGTACACAACTCTAAGAACGTTCAGCGACATTCAATTGGACCAGAATACTTTTATTAATTATATAACTATTTTATACACTTTTGACGAGGTGCCACTGACTACCCATTGGCTGAGCCGTCGCATGCCCAACCACGCACGCTCTAGGCTACACGTTTTGTCGTCTAGATGAAAAGCGCATTTACAATTGGTAGTAAGTACAGCGGGCCGTGGCACTTGTGGAGACGCCGGACGTTCAAGTGCATGCTCGAGTAAGAGCGGGTGCGAGAGAGCAAATGTGGGGACTTTTGCTCCTTGAATAAAGGACTCTGCCTAGGCACTACGGAGGAGTTTCTTAGCGCCTGATGTGTGCGCATTGTCCCAAGGCGTAGCGGCAGAAGTCGCAGGGCGTGGTGCGACGCTAAGTACTAAACTTAGCGTCGCATGTTGGCGGCTGGACGTTATTATATTTATTCAGTCGTGTTTTTAGTAATTGAAACAACATGTTTTTATTTCACATGAAGGCGGCACCTCCAGGACAACAAAGCGGCCATGGGGACACCAAAGATACAACCCGGACTGGTCCGCGGGTTGGGGCTTGTCGAGGCCTGCACGTGTCAGGGGTGTATAAGATCGCCTGTCCGCTGTCGCGAACATTCAACTTTTTTTTTTATGCGGACACCCCCTGGAACGTTTCAGCCTCCGCAGCCCCAAACCACGGGCCGCATGGCGTCCAGCTTTCAACGCCCCACTACCCCTTGGGTGCGCCGGAGATTCGGCGCCACCTTGTTTATTGTAACCTCAGGTGCTCTTCTGGGGCCTCGGTTTGCCGGTCACAGGTCCCCTCTTGGAGCAGTGCTTGCAATAAATCCACTCTAGCGTCGCGGCTTATAGAACACCAGTCAGAACGATGCGCCTTGGGACACAGCGATCACCGAATGGGGCGTCCATACCCACTGCCTCACCACGCGGGCAGCCAGCGGCGGAGCGTAACTAAACTCGACCGCACTCCGCAATGCCGGCATATCTTGTGGGCAAACGCATACAAGAAGCACTAAGAAACCTCCTCCGTAGTGCTCCTACATATTCTTTCGTTCCTACATACTGAAGGAGCTAAGCCCTCCAGATTTTCTGTCTCGCACCTACTCTTACTCGCGCCTGCGGGGAAACATCGAGCGCCACGAGAAACGCCACCGCCTGCTGCACAAACACGCAATTGTGAAACTTCGTCCGGGAAGCGTGCTTGTCTAGCAACCGAAAGGCCCGAGTTTGATTCACTGCCAGTGCAAAATTGGCCGTATATATTTTTAAAGGCACTGTTTACTTTGTTTACAGGAGCCCACTTGAGAAATATTACCTTAATTCAAATATTTTTAAAAGCAGCTTTACTCTTTGCCATCGGTCATTTTTCGTACCATCATTCGCTCACGCCAGCGACTACAACTCCAGATTCCCCGTACTGCGACGTTTAATGTATTCGCATTAATAAAATTCCAGGAGGCAGCGTACAGTTAATCACGGCGTTCAAGTGCGCACAGTTTCCGAATAGGCTTTATCTTACTAAGGCACCCATGCTGCTTCTCACCCCTAGAGCATACATGTTTGTCTGAGCTGAAAACATCCGCATTTGCGAGCTTCTATAGTTAGCAGGGTGAGGTCTGAGAATATACGATGAAGACGCGGCCTCCGGATAACTTAGTGGCTGGTCTCGTGGCCGCGAAATCAGCATATTGGCGTTGCAGCACTTCTTCATTTCACCATCGCTTCTAGAAGTTATCTGTTACGAACTTCCGGTAGGCAGGTTGCAAATGACATCTTTTTGCCTGTATTTCGCGATGGAATCAACCATGCTGTATGGCAGGTCAGCGATCCGACATCCTAGTAATACGAGAGAGAATCAGAAAATTTTTGCCCCTGTCTTTCAGCCGAACTTCGTCTGTAAATGCGAATTGAACATATTCATTCCAGAGGTGGAACTATCTCGCACCGGCCCGGCCTTATCCGATGAGAGCTCCGCGGCACAGCGCTGCTGTCAGTTGTTGAAGATAGCGGGTGTGCTTCGCACGTTCATGGCATTCGAACAACGACGCGTGATTCGTTTTCTATGTAGCAAGGGACCAACACCCATTAAAATCCATGGGGAAAGGCAGCCCGCGTATGGGGGAAGGAGTCTCACTTTTAGAAGTGTGAGGTGGTGATGTTGTGTGTTGGCTTGAGGCCGTGAAGTCTTGCGTGACAATGAGCGTGTTTCCACAGTCAGTCGAACGAGTTCTACCATACGGGCATGCTAAGATTAGTGCTGGGATTGGACAACTGTCTGAGCCGCTGTGGATAAAATGTTGAAACAGTGTTTACGTAAATAGTACGTATATTTTTAACTGCCCGTATATACCGTATTTCGGCTAATAAAACATAGGGGCAAATACTTTATTATTTACCTTCGTATATCAGCAGGCTTAAACGTCCCCGGTTAAACCTGGTCGGTCTCAACGAACGTTAAAGGTTAGAATTTGAACGCTGCTTCATCCTCAATATGCACTGTTGTAATTTATTCAGAATTGACGGGGGCTCTGCCTCCATCAATTGATTTATTAAGATCTAAACATCCACCCCACCCTATGGGATTCGGCACAATAACTTTACAAGGAATGCCGTTACCACTGATATGTATCGTTACGTCCTTTTGTCCAAAGATGTGAAATAGACTCTTCAGTTGTGGAGGTGCTTATGTTTGACAAGTCCGTGCATTGTCCGAATAGCTAATGCTAGGTGGTAGCAGCAGCGAGAGTGTACAAATTTAGCTGTAGCGACTGTGTGACGAACACATCGGTATTCAGAAAAGTGCCTCGGTTGGGGATTGGCATATAGAAAACGCCCCTATATGTGTTTGTTTACCGGAAACATCTGCTGGAGGCACACCCTGGACCACAGCCCTGACGACCATCAACTATTGAACTGCTTTAGTGCCAAAACCGGCGAGTGCTCGCCAGACTGACTCTCGTCTACACAAGCGCGTTTGGCAAGCCTTCACCGAGATAAATGTTGAACAGCTCCCGGCAGTCACTTGGCGGCATCGGCAGCGTACGTAGAACGCTGTTAAGCAGAAAACTGCCTCTGTTACAGCTTGCCGCCTCGGAAACATTCCTGCCTGCCGGGACTTCTGTCGCCATCTGTAGTCTGCTACTGTCGGTAAAGCTCAATATCTAGGCTGGAACCCTCTGCGGACGCTGAAGCTTGCACAAACGCTCAATGTGCACGATTGGACTGAAGACCTTTGCTGTTGTTGCTATGTGAACCACTACTATATCCCTTCTGACAGCAGGTGCAACGTTCGATGCAGTGGCCTGCTGTAATTGATAATTGGGAATTCATCCATATATCCTGCCAGGACCATGTCACAATTTGGAGCTCAATTTACTTTGGCAAGTGCTGCGCCACATGTAAGCAAATCAGATGCATTATTCGATCCGCTGTAATATGTCCACCGGGAAGGTTCAATTCATCCCATAATCATCGTAATCCGGTTTTCCACGAACGGCTTTCATTCTGTGCAGTCTCCTAAATGCCCTAAAATACAATAACAGAGTCGGTCCACGTGGTGTACTCCAAATGTATCCTGTTGAGTGAACTCCAGAAACGTGAAACTACAGCTCGCTGGGTAACTTTCTCGACCGCCAATATTACTGGCAATCGCAATTGCCTAAAGTTGATCAACCTTTCAAACCCAGCCTTGTTGTTGTTCAAGAAGGCTGACGGCTGATGTCTAATCCAAGCTTATTCATCGCCTCCACACTTTTGGAAAATTCCACACTTTTGCAAAACGAGTCCTAGCGCATCGAAGAAACTTCACACCATTTTTAAGATAAATAGTTTAGTGTCTAGGGTGGCCTTTATGAACTCCATTGCACTTTCCACCAAAAAGGCTGAATTGGTTCACCGTCGGATTTCAAGCTATGCCGAAAGCGTTGGTGTATCACTCATGTATTTTTAACATTTCGCAATTGGCAGATATTTATGCCCTTTCAAGGCATAAGCAGCGTTGACGGACTTCACGTTTCGTTTTTGCAATAGCATACCCAACGCATTTTAGGCAGGAAGTCTACGTAAAATGTCAAGGCAGGTGTTTTCTCTGCTTTTACGACGGCAATGGCTGCTCGCATACGGATGGTGTTGTATATCCTCCATTCTGGAGCCAGGGTCCCCCTCCCCAGCGGCGCCAGACAGTTGATAAACCCCGCGCTGCGGGCCACCGACGAAGTGGCAAGGAGAACTTCTTCTCAGAGGCGCCGGACACTTGATACCCCTCGAACTACGTGCCTTACTGGCGGGCGCGACGGATACAAACGAACCGGCGGTGCGGTGCTGCGGTGGTGCGTTCCAAGTGTGGAGGTGGTGGTGATAACTTTATTGCACACAGGGGAGTTGCGGACACGCGGGTCCTTGGGCCCCCGCACGGCCCCACTGCACTCAGGCGTTCATGTCCCGGAGGCTCATGACGCTGCCAGCCCGGCCTGTGGCGATGGCTTTTGGCACGTCCGTGGTGCAAGAATGCTTGTGCTGCATTGTGTATTACGACTTTCTCCTTCTCACTACTCTCTCCCATTTCCCATACCTTCTAGTGAAAAATAAAGCAGTCTCCTTGATGCGCTCGAAGCGAAAGGACGTCTGTCGTTTTTCCTTAAGTTCAAAGTGCTCCGTCTCTTATTCCGCAACAGATGGTCCCTGGGAACAGGATCGGGCTCTCATTAGCTCCAAATTGGATACGCATCATCCTCCGTTATTGAAGCTGAGTGTCCATTATGCGGCCTTCAGTAAACCACAACACACCAAAATCGGTATCTATCTTGATCCCTATATATATTTCTAAGAACGCTTTTTATATATGTGCTAATACGGGCATGGCGTACGTCCTGAAGCATAACAGTATTTTGTGGCCCTATTTCAGAGACCTGCATTCCTCGCCACAGAAGGACGCGTCAAAAAACCACCAGAGCATTCGCGATGAATGCTTCTTCTCTGATGACTTCTTTATGTGGAGTCAAATATGGCTTGCTGTTTTCTTGGCGAATGTCATCGGCAATTTTGGCGTGTTCCATTCGCCCGTGCTCCCGTATGGAATCGTGGTAAATCTGGAGCAGTTTCTTTTGACTGGCTAGGCATTTGACAAACGTTTGAAGCCTAGCAACTTGGCTGTTATTGGAAAGATCAAAACCGTCTCTCAAGGCAAAGCCAATTCTTCTGTTTGAATGCGTCATGTTCCGCTGCAAATGTTTCATACTTTCAGCTACCTGACTCTTTTTTCTCATCTGATATTTTGGATTGCTCAATGTCCCAGAAGGATCGTGCAAATTCATCTGACTCAGTTTCGTGGGTTTAAACGACATATATCTCCCTCCATGTTTGCGCTGCCTAAGATGTCATGAACGTAGATTGTACTTAAATGGCCAATCCCAACTTACCATCCATGGAAATCAGGATTTTTTCTTCACAGCGAGAAACCTCAGTGGTCAATGCTCTCCACTTTCTGTCAGAGCCGATGAGCCCACGCTTATCCCTTCGCGTGATGACAGACGCGTGTACCCGCTCATCAATACGTTTCTTCCAAATTTTTCTTAATTAGGCAGTGAACTGCATTTAGTTTTAATTTTCATTGATGTTATGGAAGATGTGCGCAATGCGTATGGGTTTTTACAAAGTAATCATCATGTAAAGCGAATTCCATAGCAAAATTGGGCGGTTTGGCATTGTGTGGTACACGGCTGCACCAACGAATGCCTCTGAATTATCTGAATGTGTGTTAAATAAATATTACTTCAGGAACATGGTCTACCGCTACATTATTCGATTGATATTCGCTTTACCATCGACCATGGTCGGGAGGAGAGTTTTGCGGGTATTTTACAGCGCAGCTCTAGAGCTCCCGTTCCTGTGGCAAACGCCGGCGTCGGGCTTGGCATAACCGAGCGAACGAGCACAATGGTTAATGATGAAAAAGAGAACGCGGAGCGGCATACCAAAAAAAATCCTAGAGCCGCGAAGGCGGAACCAGTGACGTGCACGCAGGAAACTGGTTTCATGCGGACCAGCCCGAGAGCTCAATGCGTACTCGTACATGGTCTCAGCCGAACCAACAGTTTTGCACTATCGCCTGCTGGCGTCAGCCTTCACTCGCGCTTGTTTAGTTGGCTTGACTTGGGCTGGATCGCGCTTGTTTCCATTGTCATGGTTTACAAGTGCTTTGTAATCTGATTGTATGCATGGCACGAAGCGTGTTGCACTTTCTGGAAGCCGAGCGACGCCAGCGATTATACTGGAACCTTCGACAAGCCATATATAGAAGCCAACGCGCTTCACGCGAACATCACATTTTTCACGATTGCCGACCCTGCTACATGGTGCTCGCAAATTCTTTGCCTCAGAATATCGCAAAATGAAAGCAAGTATGGATCTGCGCTTAAATTTCTTATAGGGAGTATCATAATCATTGGCGAATATCTTTTTGCACTTCCAAACACTGGTGAGATGTCAAACCTAACGAATAACATTACATGAACGGTAATGCATATAGTAAGTGTTTCTGCCTCACTGTCGCGAGGTGGCATGCATTTCCGCGTCATACTCACAGTTTCAAGCCTCTGCTACGGACGTCATGGGCCAGTTCCTTACATTATTCGCTCGGGAAAGCTATCGTTTTCATATGCTGGATCAGACTGAACTACTTTCAGCAAGCTGCACTGCGTTAGTAAACGGCTCATCAGAGAACTCCATAATGTGCGAAGTGCGCCAATAATAATATTGCATTACGGCATCTGCTTCAAAATGACTCGTACCGTTCATGTCACCTGAACTTTTTATATCCTTTCGCAAGATATGTTGCCTCGCAGCTATTCGCTGACCGTTGTCGTTGCTCTAGAGAAAATTCCTTTACAGTGAATCTTTCCACGTAAAGCTCCTTCCTGGAAAAAAAATTCAACTATCTAGTTCGGCTTTATTTTGCGGTCTGAGACAAAAATATTGAACCCTACTTGTCAGAAATACTGTACTGTAGAAACTAAAAGATGGATACATGGAGCAGCCATCCCTAAAGAGCTCTCGCTACATACAAAGATATCTCTTCCAATCCCACAGATTGGTGCCAAAAGAAAACGTAAAAAAATATTGCACATTGTCTTCTAAAATAGAATAAAATGTGATTAGATGCAACGATAACGCTTTTATATGGTATTTTAATTCTCAAAGCTCTACAGCGAGGAAGTCCGCATGAGTGTGGCCAGTATTAAAACCTTTACGCGAACAAGTAGCAGTTGGGAACAGTCTGCAGTGTTGCTGCTACCACAAAATGAATCTACCTTATGACTTTCAATGCGCTATATTGTGCTGCAAAGTGCTAAATAGGATGCTTTTTAAATAGCGTGGTTCCCTAAATGTTATAATGTAGCAATAATGAAATGAAGCTGCTTTAGGCTAGAGCATTGAATTGAGGCACGGCGAAAAATTAATATTCGTATTGCGAACACGAGTAAAGTATGTGTTTCAAAAATTTCTAAAGCAACTTTCATATTTAGAATAGGAAATGAAGAAGGTTTGGGTACATTCCTACATGTAGAGCTCTGTAGCAAAATTTGCAATTATCATGCCTGTTCCTTTGGCGGCTCGCAATTAGGAGTTCGCACCTCTACAGTGCTTGCCGCTTTATTTTGATAAATATTTGTATATGAACAATCATCATCAGCATCAGCATCAGCCTATTTTATATCCACTACAGGACGAAGGGCTCTCCCAGCGGTATCCAATTACTCCTGCCCTGCACCAGCCGATTCCAACTAGCGCCCGCGAATTTCCTCATTTCATCGCTTCACCTATTCTTCTGCCATTCTCAACAGCGTTCCTCTTCTCTTGGTGCCCATTCTTCAGCCTTTATGGTCCAACGGTTATCAATCCTGTGCGCTATATGACCTACTCAGCACCATTTTTTTCTCTTAATGTCCATTAGAATATCGCTTATACCCGTTTGCTCTGTGCTCCAAACCGCTCTTACGGTCTCTTAACGTTATGCCTAGCATTCATCGTTTCATCTCTGTTTGCGAGGTCCTTAACTTATTCTCAAGCTTCTTTGTCAATCTCCATGTCTCTACCCCATATGTCAGCACCAGTATAATGCACTGATTGTACACCTTCCTCTTCAATCATAATGGTAAGCTTCCAGTAACCTGCTCACAATGTCTGCCGTATGTGATTCAACCAATTTTTATTCTTCTATGAATTTCCTTCTTGTGATCAGAGTTCCCTCTTATTGGTTGAACTATGTAAACGTACTCCTTCATAGCCTCTGCAGTCTGACAGGTGATCCTGAACTCTTGTTCCCTTGCCCGGCTATTCACCATTTTCTTTGTCTTCTGCATATTAATCATCAGCCCCATTCTTACCCTCTCTCTGTTAAGGTGCTTGATCCTTTGATGTAAGTCGTCTACATTGTTGCTCAATAGAACAATGTTATCGGCAAACCGAAGGTTGCTGAGATATTCGCCGTCGATCCTTACTCCTAAACCTTCCCATTTCAATAGCTTGCACATTTCTTCCAAGCACGCAGTGAATAGTATTGGAGAGATTGTGTGTCTTTGTCTGACTCCTTTCTTTTTAGGTATCTTCCTACTTTTCTTGTGCAGAAGAAATGTGGCTGCGGAATCTGTGCAGCTGTTTCCCAAAGTATTTATGTGAACAGACTGTATTCGTTGATTACGCCGTGCCTGTATGACTGCTGGTACCTATAGTGAATCAAATGCTTTTTCGTAATCTATGAAAGCCACATAGAGAGAGTTATTGTACTCTGCGGATTTCTCGATTACCTGAATAATGACATGAATGCAATCCATTGTAGAGTATTCCTTCCTGAAGCAAGCCTGTTGCTTTGGTTGATGAAGTCTACTGTCGCCCTTATTCTGTTGTATATTATTTAGGCGAATATATTACATATTTTTGGAGTAAGCTAAGGGGCTATTATTTTTTTTATTCTTTAGTGTCGCCCTTATTGTACATTTGTATAATAGCTGCAATCTTTCAGTTTTATGGGACCCTTGCGTCGATAGGCACCTCGTAAAAAGAGCCGGCAGTTTTCCAAGCATCATGTTTCCTCTATCTTTGACTAAATCGACTGGTTTTCCACCTTTTCCTGCCTCTCTTCTTCGTTTAATTTCTTTGAAGGCCCATCTCCCCTGATCGCTAGTTATATATGGAGTTTCTGCATCCAGTTCATTAGTGTTTCTAATGGAGGTATCCTGACTGCACTGGATACTGTACAGGTCAGTATAGAATTCTTCCGCTACATTTACTGTACTTTTGAGGTTACTGATGATATTACCCAGCTTATTGTTCAGTGCATACATCTTTGTTTGTCCTATGCGATGTTTCGTTTTCATTGATTTCAGGCTGCGTCTGTTTTCGTGGATTCTTAAGTGTTTCTCTCTTTAGAGTTTTGAATATCACTTAGTTTCGCCTTGTTGATCAGCTTTGACATTTTCTCGAATTCGGTCTTGTTTCTTAAGTTAGATACTTTTTTTCTTTATCGTTACTTCATTCGGTCCCTCGTTATCTGGGAGAGCTCGCCTACTGGTTGCCTTTGTGCCTTGCCTGCAAATTCAATACATCACCACCATCATCATCATCATCATCATCATCATCATCAGCCTGGTTACGCCCACTGCATAGCAAAGGCCTCTCCCATACTTCTCAAGCTACCCCGGTCATGTACTAATCATGGCCATGTTGTCCCTGCAAACTTCTTAATCTCATCCGCCCACCTAACTTTCTGCCGCCCTCTGCTACGCTTCCCTACCTTTGGAATCCCTTCTGTAACTCTTAATGACCATCGGTTATCTTCCCTCCTCATCATGTGTACTGCCAATGCCCACTTCTTTTTCTTGATTTCAACTAAGGTATCATTACCTCCGGTTTGTTACCTCACCCAATCTACTGTTTTCTTAAACACTTACGTTACACCTGTCATTCTTCTTTCCATAGCTCGTTGCGTCGTCCTCAATTTATGTAGAACCCTTTTCGTAAACCTCCAGGTTTCTGCACCATACGTGAGTACTGGTAAGACACAGCTGTTATAAACGTTTCTCTTCAGGGATAATGGCAACCTGCTGTTCATGATCTGAGAATGCCTGCAAACGCACCCCAGTCCATTCTTATTCTTCTGATTATGTCAGTCTCATGATACGGATCCGCAGTCGCAACCTGTCCTAAGAAGATGTATTCCCTTACCACTTCCAGTGCCTCACTACCTATCGTAAATTTCTGTTCCCTTCCGAGACTGTTAGACATTCCTTTAGCTTTATGCAAATTGTCTTTAGACCCACCCTTCGGCTTTGCCTGTCCAGGTCAGTGAGCATGCATTGCAGTTGGTCCGCTGAGTTACTAAGCAAGGCAACATCATCAACGAATCGCAAGTTACTAAGGTATTCTCCATTAACTCTTATCCCCAATTCTTCCCAGTCCAGTTCTCTGAACACCTCCTGTAAACACGCTTTGAATAGCATTGGAGAGATCGTATCTCCCTGCCTGACGCCTTGCTTTATTAGAATTTTGTTGCTTTGTTTACGGAGGACTACGGTGGCTGTGGAGCCGCTATAGATATCTTTCAGTATTTTTACATACGGCTCGTCTACACCCTAGTTCCGCAATGCCTCCATGACTGCTGAGTTTCGACTGAATCAAACACTTTCTCGTAATCAATGGAAGCTATATATAAATGTTGGTTATATTCCGCACATTTTTCTATCAGCTGATTGATAGAGTGAATATGGTCTATTGTTGAGTAGCCTTTACGGAATCCTGCCTGGTTCTTCGTTTGACGGAAGTCTAAGGTGTTCCTGGTTCTATTTGCAATTACCTTGGTAAATACTTGGTAGGCAACGGACAGTAAGCTGATAGGTCTATAATTTTTCAAGTCTTTGGCGTGCCTTACCAGTCCCCTTTCTTATGTATTAGGATTATGCTAGCGTTTTTCCAAGATTCCTGTACGCTCGTAGTCATGAGGCGTTGCGTATGCAGGGTGGCCTGTTTCTCTAGAACAATCTGCCCAATATCCTTCAACAAATCTGCTGTTACCTGATCCTCTCCAGCAGCCTTCCTCCTTTGCATAGCTCCCAAGGCTTTGCTTATTGCTTCCGGCGGTACCTGTGGGATTTCGAATTCTTCGAGACTATTAGCTCTTCCATTATAGTCGTGGATGCCACTGGTACTGTATAAATCTCTATAGAACTCCTCAGCCACTTGAACTATCTCATCCACATTAGTAATAATATTGCCGGCTTTGTCTCTTAAAGCATGCATAGGATTCTTGCCAATTCCTAGTTTCTTCTTCACTGCTTTTAGGCTTCCTCCGTTTCTGAGAACATGTTCAATTCTATCCATAATGTACTTCCTTATGTCAGCTGCGTTACGCTTGTTGTTTAACTTGGAAAGTTCTGCCAGTTCTATTCTAGCGGTAGGGTTAGATACTTTCATACATTCGTGTTTCTTGACCAGATATTTAGTAGCTTAACGGTATCCTGTCTAACGCAGTCACCACCGACTTCTATTGTACAGTCCTTAATGATGCCCACAAGATTGTCGTTCATTGCTTCAACCCTAGGGTGCTCTTCCTGAGTTAAAGCCGAATACCTGTTCTGTAGCTTCATCTTGAATTCCTCTATTTTCCCTCTTACTGCTAATCCAGTGGCTGGCTTTTTATGCACCAGTTTCTTCTGTTCCCTCCTCAGGTCTAGGCTAATTCCAATTCTTACCATCCTATGATCACTGCAGCACACCTGGCTGAGCACGTCCACATCTTGTATGATGGCACAGATAGCGCAGGGTATGAAGGCTGTTTCAGCTCTAGTCTCGCCGTTCGGGCTCCTCCACGTCCACTTTCGGCTATCCTGCTTGCAGGTACAAGGTATTCATTATCCGCATGGCATTCTGTTCCGCAAACTCTACTAATAACTCTCCCTTGCTATTCCTAGTGTCTATGCCATATGCGTCGCAGGTCTGAGCGCCGGCGTGGTCAGCTGCTATGTAGCTGCTGGGGACTGAGGGCCGGGATTTGATTGTTATGTTCATATAGGAGGTTGTGGCCAAGTACTGCACCAGGTTGGCCAATCCTGCTCTGGTGAGGGAGTGCATTACCGATTCTTGTGACCGGGATCAGGCCACACTCCAGGTATGTTTATGCAATTTTATCAATCCGCGGACTTTTTTTGTTTTTGTTTTTAGGCCGGTGGAAAATTGCGCGGCATCGGGATTAGAACCACGGACCTCTTTCTTGCATGCGAGGCGGGTGTTCTACCTCTACGCCACCGCTGCACTGCCAACTTCAATTACTGCCACTGAAGCCGGACTAGTTACGGTTTGATTCATTCGCTTTATGTCATCATGTTCCCTCTGTTCTAAGGCTACATATTTGATTGCCAGTACCAGCCTCAATTTGTCTACTTTTGCTGTACTGCCCCTAGTTTGGCCTGCTTCCACTTGGCCAACTCTGCTCTTTTTCTCTTCAAATGGAGGTTAATCGTAGCCCTCACTAACCTATGATCTCTGCACTTTACCCTACCTATATCTTCTACATCCTGCACTATGCTGGGGTTGGCAGAAAGCATGAAAACAATTTCATGTCTTATTTCGCCATAAAGGACTTTTCAGGTCCACTTTCTGTTCCTACGCTTCCTGAAGCAAGTGCTCATTATTCTCGGCTTATTCCTTTCTGCGAATCCTACCAGCACTTCTCCTCTAGCGCTTCTATAATCGACGCCGTAGTTGCCAATTGCTTGTTCATCCACCTGCTGTTTCCCTACTTCTGAATTGGTCACTCATTACGAGTGTATAACGAGTTTACGCATTTCTCATTGCTAATTCAACATTTTCATCAAACTGATCTGCTTCCTCGTCGTCGTGACTAGATGTGGGAGCGTGGGATTGTACTACCTTTAATCTTTACTTTAAAATAGGTTTGATTACGACCACTGCTACCATCTCATTATTGCTGTAGAATTCGTCAATGTTGCCCGCTATTTCCTTATGGATTAGGAATACTACTTCATGTTGCTTCTTATCTGGAAGACCTCTTACGCAGAAGACATGACCATTATTCTACAATATATAAGCCTCACGAGTTCTGATCTCACAAAGGACGGTAATATCCCTACCAATGCCTGATAGTCCCCTAAAGGGCCTTGCTAAGCTAACTTCGCTCGTCAGAGTTCGGCTGTTAAAGGTTGAAAGGGTCTGTTTCTATTCGCGGCCTGCGCGGACCTAGAGATTCTTAGCACCCTTTGCTGCGTTGCATGTCTGAACGCCACCTTGGTCAGGAGCTCCGCAGCTGCTTGGGACTGATGGCCATGGGTTAATTTTAGGAATCATCTGGAAGGTAGTATGGATGAGAAAGTTCAAGTTCAAGTGGCTGAGGAGTTCTATAGAGATTTATACAGTACGAGGGGCACCCACGACGATAATGGAAGAGAAAATAGTCTAGAGGAATTCGAAATCCCAAAGGTAACGCCGGAAGAAGTAAAGAAAGCCTTAGGAGATATGCAAAGGGGGAAGGCAGCTGGGGAGGATCAGGTAACAGCACATTTGTTGAAGGATGGTGGCCAGATTGTTCTAGAGAAACCGGTCACCCTGTATACACAATGCCTCATGACCTCGAGCGTACCGGAATCTTGGAAGAACGCTAACATAATCCTAATCCATAAGAAAGGGGATGCCAAAGACTTGAAAAATTATAGACCGATCAGCTTACTGTCCGTAGCCTACAAACTATTCACTAAGGTAATCGCAAATAGAATCAGGAACACCTTAGACTTCTGTAAAGCAAAGGACCAGGCAGGATTCCGTAAAGGCTACTCAACAATAGTTCATATTCACACTATCAATCAGGTGATAGAGAAATGTGCGGAATATAACCAACCCCTATATATAGCTTTCATTGATTACGAGAAAGCCTTTGATTCTGTCGAAACCTCAGCAGTCATGGAGGCATTAAGGAATCAGGGTGTAGACGAGCCGTATGTAAAAATACTGAAAGATATCTATAGCGGCTCCACAGCCAACATAGTCCTCCATCAAGAAAGCAACAAAATCCCAATAAAGAAAGGCGTCACACAGGGAGATACGATCTCTCCAATGCTATTCACCGCGTGTTTACAGGAGGTATTCAGGGACCTGGATTGGGAAGAATTGGGGATAAAAGTTTTTGGAGAATAGCTTAGTAACTTGCGATTCGCTGATGATATTGCCTTGCTTAGTAACTCAGGGGACCAATTGCAATGCATGCTCACTGACCTGGAAAGGCAAAGCAGAAGAGTGGGTTTAAAAATTAATCTGCAGAAAACTAAAGTAATGTTTACCAGTCTCGAAAGAGAACAACAATTTACAATAGGCAGCGAGGCACTGGAAGTAGTAAGGGAATACATCTACTTAGGGCAGGTAGTGACGGCAGATCCATATCATGAGACAGAAATAATCAGAAGAATAAGAATGCATGGGCTGGGGTGCGTTTGACAGGCATTCTCAGATCATGAACAGCAGGTTGCCATTATCCCTCGAGAGGAAAGTGTATAATAGCTGCGTCTTACCAGTACTCACCCACGGGGCAGAAACCTGGAGGCTTACGAAAAGGGTTTTACTCAAATTGAGGACGACGCAACGAGCTATGGAAAGAATGGTAGGTGTAACGTTAAGGGATAAGAAAAGAGCAGATTGGGTGAGGGAACAAACGCGAGTTAATGACATCTTAGTTGAAATCAAGAAAAAAGAAATGGGCATGGGCAGGACATGTAATGAGGAGGGAGGATAACCGATAGTCATTAAGGGTTACGGACTGGATCCCAAGGGAAGGGAAGCGTAGCAGGGGGCGGCAGAAAGTTAGGTGGGCGGATGAGATTAAGAAGTTTGCAGGGACGGCATGGCCACAATTAGTACATGACCGGAGTTGTTGGAGAAGTATGGGAGAGGCCTTTGCCCTGCAGTGGGCCTAACCAGGCTGTTGATGATGAGGAAGGTAGTGGCCGAATACTGCACCAAGGAGGCAAATTCCTGTTCTGGTGAGGGAGTATCTTTGTTCGAGCTTAGTGGGTCTTCCTAATTTGGTTGTGCCTCGATCAGTATAGCCCCGCTTGCTCTCGGCATCTTTTGCCGATGTCACTCTAAGCCTGCAGATTTAGTGCACTTGAGGAGGTGAGATTCAAGGTCACCATCGTCAGAAAAAAAATTACCTTAGAGAGGGATTTGAACTTCCGGCTATGGTAACTGAGCATTCGACATAGCTCAGTCACATATAGCCGTAGCCGACGAGGCTACCCTATCGCCGACAAGTACAGGCCAGGGCACCCTACATGCCCAAGAACTTATTTGCTTCATCCGCGTTTGATGTATTTATAGACAACTCAATATATAACGGTTTGTAAGCGCTCCCTGCCTTCTAGTTCTGGAAATATTGCGTGCGCTGGTGGCCGTGAACTCGACTAGCAAACTATAGAAGCGCTCTGACGGCCTTTGAAGTACCTAAAACGAGTAGGGGGCAAAATGGTGATGTAAGTCCTCACTTCTGTTACCCGAAAGGTGACGAGACATGGGGTATTTCCAACTTGTGCTGCGTCGGAAGGAAACGTCGTCGAGAGTGGATAGGCTGCACTGTCATATACGCCTACGTACAAGTACGCGGAAACTTTCGCTCCCAAATGAATCGCAAGACTTTGCCACCGGGGTCGCTGCGACACAGGGCCATGAAGCTATCCGCATTTAAAATAATAATAACGTGCTCGATGCGCTGGCTTCGATTACAAAAAGGGGGGCACCTCGGTAGGCACGTATGGGGAGCGCATTTCATAAATGTTACATGCCTAAAAACTTCCTCAGATAGGAACAACGTGTATTTAAAAAAAATATGATGTCGTAAAAGAAAACCTGGAAGCACAGAAAAATTTAACGTGGTGCATTCAGAATCATTGTGCAGTCACAGTTACTTCTGGCAAAAGTTTTACCGTTCTCCAGGAATTCGTGCGGTTGTCCTCAAATTCTTCGCCAAGTGCTTTGCATGATTCGTCTGCAGCAATAATGACCAAAGCAACCGCGAGAAATTTCAGCATACGATCCATTGTCCTGTTTTGGAGCGATACTATGTGTTGTAAAATTCAAAGGCACCGATTTATATATGCCTCTACGACTCAGTCGCAGTGATCAGCGTAATAAACAATGACCATGGTAGTATCTCACGCTCACCTTTTTGTTGACGTGATCCGGTCTTTCTTCTGACGTCTTTGAATAACGAAGGACTTTTTCTTTCCTGCTGCAGGAACTATGTTTTCTTGTGTTTTTTTTTTAAACCCGCAGCATAGAAAAACAAATATAGCGAGGAATAGATGGGAACATTAAGCAACGATCATTCCTGTCATGATAAATATTTGCAATTGAAGAGCGATAGCGCTGTGAAAGTATTAGAATGTCACGCAAAGTAAGGCTGTTTCGTTTTATGCGCGTTGAAATTTCCTACGAATAGGCATTTGATAAACACGCAGACTGTATAATTCATTAGAAGGCATCATTCTGTGGAATAGCCTCCGCAGCCTACCGTCAGAAGCGCACATTCCATGCTACCGTTCCCTTCGCCATTTCCTTGTGCCATGCCTCTGAAATTGAGGCGATCAGGGGATCTCCAACAATCGGCATGCGAAAAAAAAAACCCTAAGAAAGCATCCCACGCCACGCCTTAGCAGGTAGCAGGTCCTTTTCGCCAAATCAGCTTTTAGAATTCGATTGATATCGATGGAAAAAATTACCAGCGTCTGCTTTTTTTGTATTTCCGTACCTGGTAGTGGTCTTCTGGAATGGCGCGTTTCAAGTCTTGCATTCAGAACAATCTTGCAAATCAGGTGAATACGCCATTAGAGAGTGTAGTTCTCAGGTGGAGGAGTGCAAGAACAAGGGACTTCTTATCTGAAGGTCCTCTGTTCGAAATGATCGTCGAAGCAACTACATGTTTAAGGATAGTGGGTTGCCTTAAACCGTCGAAAAGAATTGCCGGGAATACTAGTGCAGATGAAACGAAATTAAGAAGGTCCATTGGTGCTTTATCAAGGACACCGTTTCAACAAAACAGTAATTGCCCTCCCTGGTACAGTATTGGCCACTTGCTCGATCATGACTCTTTGAACAAACGCCTCGCCCTCATTCCGCAACGCCTGCGGAGCACCACACGACAGCGGCCGCTAGAGCTGCGACACAGGAGAAGGTGCTAGATATACTGTCGCGGTAAAACGCAGACAAAAGACAGGGATAGGTTCTTCAAGAGCAGGAGGATGACCTGTTCAAACAAACACAACAAATACACGTTTTCTTCGCCCTTGCCAAGCCTCACTGCCGAACTAGATGATGTCCGTTAATGCCTCCATCGTCTCTGTCGTCTGCATAGAGTACAAGTGTCATTAGTCTCTCCCTAAAAGAGCATCACACCGATGCTTGACCAGAAATATCACCAGAGGAAGTAAGGGAATCTCGCATAGTCATTCGCTCACATACGGCTTCATGCGTACAACGTCCACAAGTTCAGGACGTATGGAGAGTCACGGCGTACAATTGGGACTATCGGGAATGACTTCGTATGTGACATCACTGAGTCACAGCCATATTCAATATGCTCATGAGTATCACCTTATTAGCTTCTCGGAGGGGTCTCGTTTCAGTATGTGTGTCCAAACCCACACTGTGTCGCCGACTTCATCGGTGACTGTTTTACCGTGAACACCATAGCCGCCTGCTTCGTAATCTTGCTGCTCGAAGACGCGCAAGTGCGCGAGCTGCTGAGCCTCTTCTCCGGGTTGCGTGAACACATCGGCGTCCGAGTCAATGTCGGCAAATTCGTGTTGATGTGTGCCATCCAACATCGTCCGTACATGCCATCCGTGAACAATGATCAATTGTGTTATGCACGCCGTCTCGTTTTTCGCCATGTTTACTCAAACGTGATATAAGGTAGGATACCATACCGATTTTTATATTCAACATTCACGTACATTGAAAACATGATTTCAACTGCTTTGTGCTGTGAAATGCCGTGAGTTTGTGAATCTTGGGATTTGACTTCCGATGAGCCGTTCCACCTAGTACCAAGAAGTGACATAACGCCAACAAAAGAAACGTAAAATATTTAAAAGCTATGCCTGTGCATTCAATTTGCCTACAACGCTTGTACCACCGGTGTTATCAGTGTTCTTGATAAAGTATAGCCGCTCGTCACATGGAAATTACTTATCCTCCTAAGAAGCCAACAAACACTGACACCGAGGACAATATAGGGTAAATTACTATTGCTGAATAAATGAAATAAATAGACAATAAATTAATGGAAATGAAAGTGGATGAAAAAAAAGAACTTGCCGCAGGTGGGGCACGATCCCACAATATTCACATTTCGCGTGCGATGCTGCACCAGTTGAGGTACCGCGGCGCCATTTCCCCTTGGCGTGACGCCTGTGTCAGAAAGGATTTTCCACATCCGCCACCAAGGTCTGTGAGTGGTGGCGCTGTATAATACTCCCAGGGTTCTACTAGGAAACATAAATACCCAAAAATGTGGATGAGGAAGCGGCGCCAAGTAGGTGAATTGGTTCGTTGTGTACAACTCGTTAACGTTGTGTAAGAGGGATCTGCAAAATCTGTACTCCATAATACAATGTTTTAGGTACACGGAAATATATCAATTTTGTCCGATTTATATGTATTGTGAGATACAATGCACATAATTGCGATATCGCTTTTCATTAGTGAAAGGCAGAGCTGTAAACTTCATGGTTTCGTTTTCTCAAACGGTGATTTTTGTCAAGCTTTGATAAAAATATGACGATTGAAATAAAAAATTCGGAATCAACAAAAGAAGTAGACCCTAAGAAGTAGACCCCAAGAAGATGGTAGAGTCAGAGATATCAGATTATCCGTGGCAGAAAGTTGCTGCTTACTTGTTTGAACTGAGAGGCAAGGAGGATTTAGTCGACGTGGATTATTACTCCCATATGTATAAATCTGTCATCTACGAGGGACGACTACAGATACCGTGATGGCTCTGTTGAAGTCATTGTTTGCCCATCATGGAATACCAGAGACATTTAGGTCAGACAACGGATCTCAGTTCATAACCTGGCAATTCGACAACTTCACACAGGAGTACCGAATGAGGCATGTAAAAAGCGGTGCACACTATCGCAAGAGCAACGGTGAAGCAGAAAGGACGCTGAAAATTGCCGAATACATCCTCAAGAGAGCTGAAGACACAATTTTAGGACTACACTGGACGTTGTGGTATACCCCAGCTCAGCTTTTATTGGGAAGACAGCTTAGGACGACCCTGCCTACCCTTCCATAACCAGCTAACCCCTAGGTTTTCGAACCTTGAGTAATTCCTCAGAATAAATATGAAATACAAACGGAAGCAAGCCAAAAGTAATAACCAGTGGCAACACGTCAGCGTTCGAGTCGAGCTGTCTGCAGGTAGCTCAGTGTGGGTGAAAATACCTGGCACAGCGGGCCGACTCGAAGAAGCACCCAGTATACTGCGTCGTCGGTACTACTCAGCGAATACTTGTTCGGAACACATACCATTTGATTCCCCCCGCGGACACCCAGGATGATCACGCAGACATCGAAAGTTGGGAGGAAGTGGAACCAACTTCCAGGCAACATGAACAATCGTCCGTACGATAGCAATTACGCCAAGGGATGAGTAGGAGAGCGGTGACCCCAACGTGAGGGAAGAAGTGGGTGTCTTTTCAAAATATGGTTGGCGCATTGTGAAGCCCAATAGATTTCAGGACTGACCACCCCTTCAAACTGGGAAAGAGAGATATCAGATTAGGCGATCTGGGTAGTTGAGTAAAGGACGGCAAAGCGGCGCTTCAGTAGGGAGCGCACTTTGTGTCTTGATGACGTTCGTTTCTGACTCGCTCATTACCGGACCCAAAGTAACGCGAGTAACGACACCTAGTACCTCGACCAGTGTCGCTGTACAACGCGGACAGAAAAGAGGAAGGCGTTCACCAAGAACACCAGGACAACCTGTTCAACCAACAGAACAAAGGCGCCTCTTTTCGTTCTCGCCAAATGCCACTGAACAACCAGACGGATCCCGTTAATGTGCCCATCGTCGTTGTATTCTGCATAGAGTACACGCGTCATTATTTGTATCCAGGCAGGCCGCTGCTCGAATTTGAACCAGGCAACATTTAAAACGTAAACCGTCTGGAGCGAGGTTAGTAGAGCTCTATGATATTCTAAGCTTTCCCTGGAACATCATTGGTCTAGTTAAGTTGGAAAAACTGTTGAGACCTATGCGGTGCTGACTAAAAGCCATGTCCTCTGTTACAGAGGCCTTAACTTAAAAGGAAATAAGTACAGGTTACAATTCCTAACAAACAAGGAGAGAGTGGACAGCGCAGAAGAGTTGTACAAGTAATCCTGGGAGCGAGCAGTCGTGAATACAGCAATACAGTAATACAGAATAAGCAATACAGAAGTACAGGCCTACGATCTAACTCGAGTCATGATGAGGAATGACTAAAACAGTTTGACGAGGACGTTCAATGAGAAACGAGGAGTGCGCAAATTCAGTATACTGTAGTCATGAGTGCTCTTAATGCGAAATCAGAAAGAAAGCAGGTGTGTCAACAGGCCATTGGCAACTACGGCATCGGATACAGAAATACCCGGGGAAAGATGTTGGGAAAATTCGCAACGTGAATCCAATTCTAATAATAATTACCCGCATCCAGAAGTGCATTAACAGAAAAAAATGACCTGTGAGAACCCTGACGGGCAAATAATATCAGCATTAGATATCATACATTGTCAAACCACAGTATTTTGTAAGAAGTAGAAATTTTATGTAGGGTAAAGGGCGGGTGATCATATGCAATAAGGTCAGGGATTACTCACAGTTTCACGAAAGAAAGAGCAAAATTCCTCAACAGAAAAGAAACCAACGAGGACGCATTCACGCTCAAAACCAATCAAGTTAGGTGGGCTCAAATCAGAAGACATTTTATTCAGTAGCAATACCAGCAGTCACGGAGCCTTTACGTAATCAAGGCGTACAGGAAGGACACGTACATATATTGCACAATATCTACAAAGATTGCATTGCTACCTAAGCTCTACACAACTGGAGAAATACCTGTCGCGAAAATAGTTAGGCAGGACGACACCACCTATTTATTGAAATTTACGGCACGCTCCTTGCGGCGAAATAATGTGATGAGAGGGAAACAGATTGGGAATGAAAAGAAATGGCGAATATCACAGAACATTCGCTTTGCAGATGATATTGTGTCGGGCAGCAATGCTGGGGACGAATCGCAAAAAATATAATTTAAAAGCTTACCTGCGAAACTGCATTTAATCATTCCATAAAGTAAATAACCCAAGTGCGGAACAATGGAAGAGTCTGCTCAGCAGCAGCGAGCTCGCAGCCCAACGGGCAATTGTGCAGCACGCCTGAGAGGCAGCAAGACTCAGCGGCGCCCTGGAATAGGGGCGCCGACCTTGTGAAGCGGTCAGGACTCAAAACATGATGACACCAGCCCACCGCCAATCTCTCTGAGATATAGAGAAATAATGTTTTTCCATTCCATTCTCGGCAAAATATTGTCGCATTCTGGTGAAGAAGAAGCACTAGCTCGTGCTAAATGTTTCAGTTAGCAAAATGTTTCGGTTAGGCCATGACTGACGGGGTAGAAGGCGGGCTACTAAGACAGTAGGGATCGTGCTCTTTGTGGCGGTAGGCCCAGCGAATCGGATGAGACACCCGG
This sequence comes from Dermacentor albipictus, assembly GCF_038994185.2. Lineage (NCBI taxonomy): Eukaryota > Metazoa > Arthropoda > Arachnida > Ixodida > Ixodidae > Dermacentor > Dermacentor albipictus. Next base: position 110,772,716 of record NC_091827.1, on the reverse strand, counting down.
AGCTGAGAGCGATGACGTGAAATCCAGGGTCACCAGCTTGAGGGTGAAGAAAAACCAGAGAAACGAGGGTGCCTGGTGGCCACAAGTTATATTTTTTTAGACAAGCCCACTTAATCAGGCGGAAGGGGGATTCAGCCGATTCCACTGATCGCACACCATCAGCGTCCTCGGCGTATCCTCGTTGTCTTTTGTCACTGGACCGTAGTGGCAGGCAGTAGTGCTCAACATATGTTTAGGAAGAATGATTCACGACGTCGAAAACTACAGGGAGTGCTCATATAAGTGATGTGCCACAGAACGCGTCATTCCCCTTAACACCCATGCTTGCACGTGTGAGATGCGAAAGGGTGTTATAGTACGCCTCCTCGAGCGTGCCCCTGCGGTCTTGGGGTGCAGCGTCGGGCTGCTAGGCAAGGCGGCCACTGTTCTGTTGTTGAATCGGAAACCTGTATGTATGTTTTTGTGTATATATATATATATATATATATATATATATATATATATATATATATATATATATATATACATATATATATATATATATATATATATATATATATATATATATATAATGAAAATTCCTGTTGCATTTATCCACAAATTTGTTGCACCCACTTTGGTTCACTCCGTTGTTAAACTGATTCTTTACCACAGTTATTGCGTAACTTTCGTGTAAATGTACATCTTATAAAAACCTATATTACCTTGTTCAGCGGGGCAATGAGTGCCCTGCAATACTGTTAGTGTGCAACATATGTGTATTTTTTTCTCGGCATTTGTACAAACGGCACAGGATACTATGGTCCTAGCTAGGGGTCTCAAGTAGTCACATTTCCCCTCACCACCAGGAGAACGATGCATTCACATATTTTTATATAAATGCATTCTGACTGCAATGTTTTTGTTCTGATGCCAACCGATCGTAGCAGCACAATTTTAATACCGATGTTGCAAATTGCCTGACAGGCTGCTCTGCGTCGAGAAAAAAAAACTACCACTGTCGAAATAGTTTACAACACATACAAGTGCTCCAGGTTATGGCGCATGTCGCTTCGGCAGGCAAAAAAAATTACCGGATATTGTAGTTACCGCTGCACTGAAAGCCTTCACAGCGGCAACCTCCTATAAACTGACATGACGTAAAATTCATCCTGGAGGAGCCAGAACATCTCCATATCAGTCCGTAGCATTTGACTGCAACACATCAGAGCCAGGCCACAGCCTCTAACACTTGAAATTCCAACATAATTAGTGCCCCAGAAGAATTTCTAAAGCCAAATGGCTGCCGCATCAAAAGTAAGTTGTCCACGCTAAATACAAGACCAGCCAATGAGAGTGCCCATGTGCGTTAAGGACACACCAGGCATCCCATGGCCACTGTGGGGGCTTGGCAGGCCTGCCTCGCCAAATGCATGATCCATATCGTTGCCGGGAAAGGCTGCAGGATGACGGCGAGCGATTGGGTGCCGTAGCGCAAGCCAGTGGGCCAACAGATATTCGGAGGAATAAAACGCGCCTCACAATCGTTGCAGTAGTTCGTTGCAACATCGTCGCAGTAAAATAAGCGGTTAACAATAAATGTGCTTCTCTGACAGAATATATATATATATATATATATATATAAAACAAGGTTATTTGACCACACAGACTTCTGCTTTGCTTTCTCGAATGCATGAATGTTCCCCCCCTGAGAGCCGTCGAACATTCCTGAGACGTACTGCTTGTAGACTACCGTCTCGAACCGGCGACTGTGCTTCCCGCAATCATTGTTACATTTCTTGTCCTTCTGTTTCTTGATCCACGTAGGCGTAATATTTTCGCTCTTTATTTATAACATGTTACAGTACTTATTCGCCTTCACCGCAGCTTAAGAAGCCTTTACGCAGAAATGTGGGCCTGCACTGCCAATAACACACACAGCCAAGAGAAGTGGCACGTGCATATTATAAATTTTATTTGTGTATATTCGCACGTGTACATAACCGTATATTTCAGAATCACTCAGCCTAGAATAATATTACAGTGGAGAACACTAAAACCAGCCACAAACATCACAATTGTCTTAGTAAAAGAAATGCGTGTTCGCTTGTCCACCGATTTCAAAAGCAAGAAATCTTGAAAGGCCGAATTTAAAAGTAGAAATGAGAAATGTACTGTACCAACCGGAAACGCACGCAGAAATTGCGCAAACACTACCAAACGCTTTAAATAGGAGAATAAGGCTGGCACTTCTTAAACGCATGTTTTATTGCGGAGAAGCGAGCGTCATATGGAATCGGGTCGATGTCTTTTGACAAATGCACTCATGCTTCATACTGCGCGGGAAGATGCGTGTTCGAGAGAAGCTGCCGGTTAAGCTTGAATTCTCGCTTTTTACAGCAGCTGCTACATTCTCGCTTTAAATAGTAGCTGGATGCTTCTGCGCAGCAACCTAAAGCGATGTCTGTATTCTCCTGCAGTATTTCGTTTTCAAGTGGGAGCCCTACAAAACAGTGGGCCACTGCTCATCATTTTCGTAGCCATGACCATGATGTCACTATGGTAGGAACTAATGCGCACCGCGGAGGGGAATTTTCGAACAATGCAAATAATTGACAAGACAAAGAGTTTTGTATGTTGTCAGGTCAATTTTGATTATCTCTACAATATAGAAAGACAGAAAAATGAGATCTCAGTTGCGGCGTTTGTCACATGTTCTTTTTATATGAAAAATTCAAAGATATATTCCAGCCAACCTTTTGAAATGTTGCGTGCGACAATTGCTTCGCACACTGTAGGAAATCTCGTCGACCGAACGATTTGCCGGCCTACACATCTGTATTATCACTCAACGTGATTCTCGAACGTCATGAACGCAGTTTAGAGCATACGAGGTGAAGGAACTCGCGAGAGTAGGCACCCTGAAAATGATTCGTACATTCTTTTCACATTCAGTACAATTTTGCAAGCACAATTCTTGTGAGTGTACTACATGCGCAATCACTTGTACTGGCAATACTGCAGTGTTGTGTCGCTGTGATGGTTAATCACAATTTTAGAGTAAAGAGTTATTTTTGTAGCTTTGACTTTCAATTTTCATTAACCACGTCACCAGAAATACCGATTGTAGCATCAAGCTGTTTGCTGATCACTGCGTCATCTACCAAAGAATTACCGCCTACGAAGGTCACGTTTCGCTTAGCAATTCACTAGACCAGCTAAACGTGTGGTGAAAAAATAGCAAATGACGATGAGCACAATTAAATCAGTCTGCATAACGGTAACAAGAAAAAAAGACGACCTGACGATTTTCCGTACATTATTAACGGCACAATGTTAGCCAAAGTTCACCAGCCTAAATACTTAGGCATCACTCGAACTTCTGACCTGAGATGGGACGCACACATTGACAACGTGGCCTCGCAGGCATAACGCAGACCATTTTATCACCAAAGATGACTCCGCCTGGCCAGCACGTCGACTAAGCTTCTCGCGTATGCTACTTTCGTTACACCGGTTTTGTAGCTGGCTAACACAATCTGGTTTCCCCGCTCTGTAACTAATATAATGAAACTGGAAAAAGTACAGCGAAACAGCTCTGTTGGACTTGTTTTCCTCGAGGGTACGTTTTGAACATACACGCTGCATGCAAATGGATTATCCTCAGCCGTCATGGCTCAGACTGTATTCACACATCGGTGCACGGCCCACCGCAGCTTGCTTCCCCGTATACTGGACCCTTCTTATGCGCAACAGTTATCACGCGTGTAGAACACGCCGGTCGCCCTCGCGCGGTGCACACAGACGTCCATGCCACTTTGTTCATGCAGGGTACACACCGTCACTAGTTGTTCTGAACAAGAACACACAATCGAAGTACCAACGCGGCCAACAAGAAACAGACTTGCGTAGTCCAATCAAGCAAGAGTTCGCGGAAGCTTAATTTGCCGCGACGGTGAACCTTTCCCAAGTGGCCCAAGAAGAGGGCGGTGGTGCATCACTTTAGTACACAAAACGAGTCGGGTGGTGCCATGTAGCCAGCTTCCCAAACGATGGTGGTCCTTTGAAGCATCTAGACCATTGCGGTGGTGAAATTGCAGATCGTCCAGCCACATATATGGTTGGAGTGGGTAGAAATATAGGTACCGCAAGAAATGTATAGGTTTTTGGAATGTTTACACATTTCCCATCATGTGGCGTTTGGTTGTTCATGTGGGTTTCCAACTCTAAAAGGAACTCTCAAAATTCCGAAGTGTTCTGGGCGCCCCTTGTTCCTGGCCCCCTTCGATCAACTGTCCAATATCCGCCGCGGCTGTGCTGGGGTGCCTACCAGTAAGACGTACAAACGTGCTGGCAGCATGTGGATTGACAAATAGGCAAGTTCTATGCGATGACAAGGTACCTACCCGTTGTGGATTTGGCCCCATAGTACAGGCAGACATCCTCTTTTGTGCTTATGTTGGTTGCAATGGTTCTTTAGGGTGCTGGTTGCTCTCCAGCCGTAGCACCCATAAAGAAAACCAAGCGCCCGAATGGGGTACAGGTTTATCGGTTTTTTGCGGACCACTGGGTAGCCAGAAGCGATTGGAATCAAACCCTCACCCTCCCACAGTCAAGGTGGACTCTCTGGCACGAGGCCGCGGTGGAAATTTGTTAAAGTTCAGCTGTCCGGTTGGCAGGCATAAGGTCGAGAGTGGAGCAATACAACTCCATGCACACAATCAAGGGTATCATCCGGCCGAGGCACGGCACGCAAAGGTAGGTAACGGATATGCGTAGAACTTAGTGCGATTGTTCCGCCATCGATAGTAAACGCAAAAGCGAATGGATCCATCTTTCTTTTTCACGAGCACAGCAGATGACCATGGGTAACCTGTCGATTTCATTATGTCCCTGAAAAGCATGTCGTCTACTTTCTACGAAGTTTACTGCAGTCGGCCAAAAAGAAAAACCGTGTCGAAACATGCCGAAATCTGAGAGTTACCACGTCTGGGCACGGTTAATTTTATCATAATCTGGTAGCCGAGTATTCCAGATATCCATCTCAGTGCTTAGCTAATAAAAATGCTTGGGCGTCCCATGTACCAGTATGCAGAAATGCAATACCCTCGTTTTGTGGAAACGTTAATCTATATACCATTGTATTACGTAGTACATTTTAGGGTCATATATATAGAAAGTGCTGCTAGTCTTACGTCACCTGCTACGTAGCTACTTCACTACTCCCCAGTTATTCGACTGAAATATTGACACCTGTCCTCAACAGAGAAAGCGCAATCGTTTTTTGTTATATTGCAGATGATCCGCGAAACTACTGTCTGCATTCATTTCCCGATATTGTCCATCTGGCCGCGTAGTTTGTTTTCAAAGAGGGGGGGGGGAGGGATCTTTTTGTGACAAGGTAATTCTGAATATGCTCCGCAAAAAAAAGAGAAATCCCTGGTACCTCCACAAACGGAGGTGCAGCTCTTGTTTTTTTTAAAGGGCATAATCAGAAACATCATAGGTCGTTTAGAGACCTTAATAGCCGTTAAACTTTCTCAAGCATTTTAATGTCGCTCCGCCGGTGTTTTTGTTTTCAATAAAGTGTCGATGATATCGACCAGAAGGTCACCTCATGCGTAAGCGATCCATCTGACTTTGCAGCTGCCCAGAATTTACCCTTTTACCTCTGACGCGGCTCGAGATTAGCGTCATGGATAGGAATATTTACGTCGAAGCATCCGCTGCCATTCTGAAAAAAATATACCAAAAAGAATTTTGAAAATGTTGCTGTCACAATACACTCACATATGACGTTTATTCCCAAGAACAATTAGCACCTCGGATATTTTACTTGTGATGCATCCTCAGCGCATGTTCATGCTTTTTTTCTAATTTCAAACCACCTTTTCCAGGAAAATAGGGTAAAAAGATTCCTTTATAAGAAGCATAGGACAAATAGTGCAGCTTCATGGATCATTATGTGAACCATTATTTTTCTCCTTCAAGGTGATTAATGGTAGTTCCTTACACGGACAGGTACAAATTTTGTCTGTTTCACTGCATATCGAATATTTTTAAAGAAGCTTTATAAACAATACAATCGAACATCTACCTTCGAACAGGGAAACCCAATGTTCTAACCACTTTGGCAACAATGCAAACAAACTCCGGTCATGCCAAAGCTGACAAGCTGATTGAGATGATCCGCAAGTGTTTCTCATGTCACTTTCTCGACTTATGTCTTCTTGAAACTGCCACTTCGGCCGATTCATTTGGCTGCACTATACCTGGCGTCAGCCCGCTTTAGTCTGAACTGTTATCTTAACAGATAACGCTGCGTCGAAATTGTGCGGTATTGGATCACTTTAATGATTAGCCCTGGTTCATCAAATTTGATCATTTAGATGCAGGAGTACATTCGATAGAGTTGTTTTAACATACAACCTGTGACGCACACTTGGGTTTGTACGATTGTCTAATACATTGTGGCCAATCACGTCAGAATCCGCGTTCCTCAGGCTAATGATTTAGCTTATCTGGCCTAAATATGAAGGGTAAGGCGAAGTAGTTTCGTTTACTGCGCAAATATGTATGTTTAGGGGCAAGCATACCTTTCCCTTCAAGACCATTTCCTGAGAAGTAGATCTTGTGGGGATGGAGGAAAGGCTAGCACTATTTTTTGCAACCCATGCTGGAGCACTGCTAAGCGCAGGACGGGTGCAGGAGATGTGATTAAAAGAGAGAGAGGGTACCTTATACCTTATAAAAACCTATATTACCTTGTTCAGCGGGGCAATGAGTGCCCTGCAATACTGTTAGTGTGCAACATATGTGTATTTTTTTCTCGGCATTTGTACAAACGGCACAGGATACTATGGTCCTAGCTAGGGGTCTCAAGTAGTCGCCTTTCCCCTCACCACCAGGAGAACGATGCATTCACATATTTTTATATAAATGCATTCTGACTGCAATGTTTTTGTTCTGATGCCAACCGATCGTAGCAGCACACTTTTAATATCGACGTTGCAAATTGCCTGACAGGCTGCTCTGCGTCGAGAAAAAAAAAAACTACCACTGTCGAAATAGTTTACAACACATACAAGTGCTCCAGGTTATGGCGCATGTCGCTTCGGCAGGCAAAAAAAAATTCCCGGATATTGTAGTTACCGCTGCACTGAAAGCCTTCAGAGCGGCAACGTCGTATAGACTGACATGACGTAAAGTTCATCCTGGAGGAGCCAGAACATCTCCATATCAGTCCGTAGCATTTGACTGCAACACATCAGAGCCAGGCCACAGCCTCTAACACTTGCAACTCCAACATAATTAGTGCCCCAGAAGGATTTCTAAAGCCAAATGGCTGCCGCATCAAAACGAAGTTGTCGACGCTAAATACAAGACCAGCCAATGAGAGTGCTCACGTACGTTCAGCACACACCAGGCATCCCATGGCGACTGTGGGGGCTTGGCAGGCCTGCCTCGCCAAATGCGTGATCCATATCGTTGCCGGGAAAGGCTGCAGGATGACGGCGAGGGATTGGGTGCCGTAGCGCAAGCCAGTCGGCCAACAGATATTCGGAGGAATAAAACGCGCCTCATAATCGTTGCAGTAGATCGTTGCAGCATCGTCGAAGCAAAAAAGCTGAAAATTATGCTAACAATAAATATGGTTCTCTGACAGAATATATATATATATATATATATATATATATATGTACATACAAGGTTATTTGACCACATAGATTCGTTGACTACCGCTTTGCTTCCTCGAATGCCTGAATATGCATTCGAGGAAGCAAAGCGGTAGTGAACGGTAATCCCCCCTGAGAGCCATCGAACATTCGTGAGACGTACTGCCTGTAGACTACCGTCTCGAACCGACGACTGTGCTTCCCGCAATCATTGTTAATGTCTTGTCCTTCTGTTTCTTGACCCATGAGGGTGTAGTATTTTCACTCTTTATGTATAACATTTTACAGTACTTATTCGCCTTCACCACAGCTTAAGAAGCTTTTACGCAGAAATGTGGGCCTGCACTGCCAATAACACAGACATCCAAGAGAAGTTGCACGTGCATATTATAAATTTAATTTGTGTGTATATTCGCACGTATACATAACCGTATATTTCAGTATCAGTCAGCCTAGAATAATAATACAACTTAGAACACTAAAACCAGCCACAAACATCACAATTGTCTTAGTAAAAGCAATGCGCGTTCGCTTGTCCACCTCTTTCAAAAGCAAGAAATCTTCAAAGGCCGATTGTAAAAGTAGAAATTTAATGTACCAACCGGAAACGCCACGTGGAAATTACGCAAACACTACCAAATGCTTTACATAGGAGAATAAGGCTGGCACTTCTTCTTAAACGAATGTTTTATTGCGGAGAAGCGAGTGTCATATGGAATCGGGTTGATGTCTTTTGACAAATGCACTCATGCTTCATTCTGCGCGGGAAGATGCGTGTTCGAGAGAAGCTGCCGGCTAAGCTTGAATTCTCGCTTTTTACAGCAGCTGCTACATTCTCGCTTTAAATAGTAGCTGGATGCTTATGCGCAGCAACCTAAAGGGATGTCTGTATTCTCCTGCAGTAATTAGTTTTCAAGTGGGAGCCCTACAAAACAGTGGGCCACTGCTCATCATTTTCCTAGCCATGACCGTGATGTCACTATGGTTGGAACTAATGCGCAATGCGGAGGGGAATTTTTGAACAATGCAAATAATTGACAAGACAAACAGTTTTGTATGTTGTCAGGTCAATTTTGATTATCTCTAGAAAATAGAAAGACAGAAAAATGAGATCTCAGTTGCGGCGTTTCTCACACGTTCTTTTTGTATGAAAAATTCAAAGATATATTCCAGCCAACCTTTTGAAATGTTGCGTGCGACAATTGCTTCGCACACTGTAGGAATTCTCGTCGACCGAACGATTTGCCGGCCTACACATCTGTAGACTAATGTGTTGTTATCACTCAACGTGATTCTCGTACGTCATGAACGCAGTTTAGAGCATACGAGGTGAAGGAACTCGCGAGAGTAGGCACCCTGAAAATGATTCGTACATTCTTTTCACATTCAGTACAATTTTGCAAGCACAATTCTTGTGAGTGTGCTACATGCGCGATCACTTGTACTGGCAATACTGCAGTGTTGTGTCGCTGTGATGGTTAATCACAATTTTAGAGTAAAGAGTTATTTTTGTAGCTTTGACTTTCAATTTTCATTAACCACGTCACCAGAAATACCGATTGTAGCATCAAGCTGTTTGCTGATGACTGCATCATCTACCAAAGAATTACCGCCTACGAAGGTCACGTTTCACTTAGCAATTCACTTGACCAGCTAAACGTGTGGTGAAAAAATAGCAAATGACGATGAGCACAATTAAATCAGTCTGCATAACGGTAACAAGAAAAAAAAAACGACCTGACGATTTTCCGTACATTATTAACGGCACAATTTTAGCCAAAGTTCACCAGCCTAAATACTTAGGCATCACTCGAACTTCTGACCTGAGATGGGACGCACACATTGACAACGTGGCCTCGCAGGCATAACGCAGACCATTTTATCACCAAAGATGACTCCGCCTGGCCAGCACGTCGACTAAGCTTCTCGCGTATGCTACTTTCGTTACACCGGTTTTGTAGCTGGCTAACACAATCTGGTTTCCCCGCTCTGTAACTAATATAATGAAACTGGAAAAAGTACAGCGAAACAGCTCTGTTGGACTTGTTTTCCTCGAGGGTACGTTTTGAACATACACGCTGCATGCAAATGGATTATCCTCAGCCGTCATGGCTCAGACTGTATTCACACATCGGTGCACGGCCCACCGCAGCTTGCTTCCCCGTATACTGGACCCTTCTTATGCGCAACAGTTATCACGCGTGTAGAAGACGCCGGTCGCCCTCGCGCGGTGCACACAGACGTCCATGCCACTTTGTTCATGCAGGGTCCACACCGTCACTAGTTGTTCTGAACAAGAACACACAATCGAAGTACCAACGCGGCTAACAAGAAACAGACTTGCGTAGTCCAATCAAGCAAGAGTTCGCGGAAGCTTAATTTGCCGCGACGGTGAACCTTTCCCAAGTGGCCCAAGCGAGGGCGTAGTGCATGACTTTAGCACACAAAACGTGTCGGGTGGTGCCATGTAGCCAGCTACCTAAATGATGGTGGTCCTTTGAAGCGTCTAGACCATTGCGGTGGTGAAATTGCAGAGCGTCCCGCCACATATATGTTTGAAGTGGGTAGAAATATAGGTACCGCCAGAAATGTATAGGCTTTAGGAATGTTTACACATTTCCCACCATGTGGCGTTTGGTTATTCATGTGGGTTTCCAACTCTTAAAGGAACTCTCAAAATTCCGAAGTTTTCTGGGCGCCCTTTGTTCCTGCCCCCCTTCGATCAACTGTCCAATATCTGCCGCTGCTGCGGTGGGGTACCTACCAGCAAGAGGTACAAACGTGCTGGCAGCATGTGGATCGACAAATAGGGAAGTTCTATGCGATGACAACATACCTACCCATTGTGAATTTGGCCTCATAGTGCTGCCAGACATCTTCTTTTGTGCTTGTGTTGGTTGCAATGGTTCTTTAGGGTGCTGGTTGCTCTGCAGGCGTAGCACCCATAAAGAAAACCAAGCGCCCGACTGGGGTACAGGTTTATCGGTTTTTTGCGGACCACTGGGTAGCCAGAAGCGATTGGAATCAAACCCTCACCCTCCCACAGTCAAGGTGGACTCTCTGGCACGAGGCCGCGGTGGAAATTCATTAAAGTTCAGCTGTCCGGTTGGAGGCATAAAGTCAAAGGTGGAGAAATACAACTCCATGCACACAATCAAGGGTATCATCCGGTCGAGCCAGGGCACGCAAAGGTAGGTAGCGGATATGCGTAGATCTTAGTGCGATTGTTCCGCCATCGATAGTAAACGCAAAAGCGAATGGATCCGTCTTTTTTTTTCACGAGCACAGCAGATGACCATATGTAACCTGTCGATTTCATTATGTCCCTGAAAAGCATGTCTACTGTCTACGAAATATACTGCAGTCGGCCAAAAATAAAAACCATGTCGAAACATGGCGAAATGCAAGAGTGACCACGACTGTGCACGGTTAATTTTATCATAATCTGGTAGCCGAGCATTCCAGATATCCATCTCAGCGCTTAGCTAAAGAAAATGCTTAGGCGTCCCATGTACCAGTATGCCGAAATGCAATACCTTCGTTTTGGGGAAACTTCAATCTATATACTATTGTATTACGTCGTACATTTTAGGGTCATATATATTGAAAGTGCTAGTCTTAGGTCACCTGCTACGAAACTACTTCACTACTCCCCAGTTATTTGCCTGCAATATCGACACCTGTCCTCAACAGAGAAAGCACAATCGTTTTTGTTATATTGCAGATGATCCACGAAACAACTGTCTCCATTCGCTTGCCGATAATGTCCATCTGGCCGCGTAGTTTGTCTTCAAAGAGGGAGGGGGAGGGGGGGATCTATTTGTGACAAGGTTGTTGTGAATATGCTCCGCAAAAAAAAATCGCTGGTACCTCCACAAACGGAGGTCTAGCTCTTGTTTTTTTTAAGGGCATAATCAGAAACATCATAGGTCGTTTAGAGACCTTAATAGACGTTAAACTTTCTCAAGCATTTTAATGTCACTCCGCCGGTGTTTTTGTTTTCAATAAAGTGTCGATGATATCGACCAGAAGGTCACCTCATTCGTAAGCGATCCATCTGACTTTGCAGCTGCCCAGAATTTACCCTTTTACCTCTGACGTGGCTCGAGATTAGCGTCATGGATAGGAATATTTACGTCGAAGCATCTGCTGCCATTCTGAAAAAAAATACCAAAAAGAATTTTGAGAATTTTGCTGTCACAATACACTCAGATATGACGTCTATTCCCAAGAACAATTAGCTGCGGGGATATTTTACTTGTGATGCATCCTCAGCGCGTGTTCATGCTTTTTCTCTATTTTCAAACCACTTTTTCCAGGAGAATAGGTTAAACAGATTCCTTTATCAGAAGCATAGGACAAACAGCGCAGCTTCATGGGTCATTATGTGAACCATTATTTTTCTCCTTCAAGGTGATTATTGGTAGTTCCTTACACGGACAGGTACAATTTTGTCTGTTTCACTGCATATCGATTATTTTAATAAAGAAGCTGGATAAACAATACAATCGAACAATTACCTTCGACCAGAGAAACCCAATGTTCTAACCACTTTGGCAACAATGCAAACAAACTCCGGTCATGCCAAAGCTGACAAGCTGATTGAGATGATCCGCAAGTGTTTCTCATGTCACTTTCTCGACTTATGTCTTCTTGAAACTGCCACTTCGGCCGATTCATTTGGCTGCACTATACCTGGAGTAAGCCTGCTTTAGTCTGAACTGTTATCTTAACAGATAACGCTGCGTCGAAATTGTGCGGTATTGGATCACTTTAATGATTAGCCCTGGTTCATCAAATTTGATCATTTAGATGCAGGAGTATATTCGATAGAGTTGTTTTAACATACAACCTGTGACGCACACTTTTGTTTGTGCGATTGTCTAATACATTGTGGCTAATCATGTCAGAATCAGCGTTCGTCAGGCTAATGATTTAGCGTTTCTGGCCAAAATATGAAGGATAAGGCGACCCGCCGTGGTTGCTCAGTGGCTATGGTGTTGGGCTGCTGAGCACGAGGTCGAGGGATCGAATCCCGGCCGCGGCGGACCTATTTCGATGGGAGCGAAATGCGAAAACACCCGTGTATTTAGATTTAGGTGCACGTTAAAGAACCTCACGTGGTCAAAATTTGCGGTGTCCTCCACTACGGCGTGCCTCATAATCAGAAAGTGGTTTTGGCACGTAAAACGCCATATAATAATTTTTAAAGGATAAGGCGAAGTAGTTTCGTTTATTCTGTAAATAAGTATGTTTAGGGGCAAGCATACCTTTACCTTCAAGACCGTTTCCTGAGAAGTAGTTCTTGTGGGGAAGGAGGAAAGGCTAGCACTATTTTGTGCCACGTATGCTGGAGCACGGCTAAGCGCAGGAAGGTTGCAGGAGATGGGATTAAAAAAGAGAGAGGGTAGGAGGGAGAAACGTAGAGGGTCGTAGAGATGGATCAGGAAGTCCGAGGTGGTGGGATGGCCGCTAGGCCATTCGTCTTTGTAGAAATTTCCTATAGTCCCGCCGAGAGCCCCGACGAATCGAGATACTCGACGACACGTAGGAAGGATGGTAGCTGATTACGACAGGGCAAGATGACATTTTCCTGTCGTGAACATGGGAGCGCCAGGCGGTGAAACTCTTGCAGAAGTCGGCCGCGGTGCTGCAGGTGATCAGGGTAGCCCAGCAGGAGTTGCTCCAGAGTCTCTGGTTCACCACAGGAGGCATAGGCTGGCGAGGTGGCTTTGCCAAGGCGGTGCCGGCGGGCTGCCATCCAGTAGCAGCCAACTCGCAGTCGGAGCAGCGACGAAGCATTCCTTCGTAGGAGGCCGTGCTGTGGAAAAGGGCGTGGTGGCCGGCCCGTGTCTCGCGAAGCCTGTGTCTCGCGAAGTGGGCGGCCGTTACAGAAGGACTGAGGGGGACGCTTCAGGGGTGGGCACTTGCAGCGACATGCCGACGCATATAAAGGGCGCATACCAAGCATGCACACGAGGGACGAAAAATGGTCATGGCACAATTGTTCTATTTAAGTTTGGTCGCCTTTTTGTGTAGAATAACAACTAACGCCTGCTACATGTTTATGTTAGGGCTCTAAATATTTGTTTCGTGTATTTTATCAAGGGACGCAAGCAGCGCGTTGTTAGCCACGTAGTTTATCTACAAAGCCAGGAGGGGCATGGCTGTGTCAGCATTGTTTGAAAATTGTGATCCGGGAAAAGAAAATGAAACTATTGGTGCTATAATAAACATAGTTTTGGATCTTGGTTCCTTAAAAACTTGAAAACAAGCTCTGTACGTTACTTAAAAACATTTATACACGTCAAATAACCAACATACACGTCATACACGTCAAATAACCAACATGGCTTCATGAAAGGGTTTTCATGCGATTCACAGCTATTTGAACTTACAACCGACCTACATTTTATCATAACAACAAACAAACCGATTGCATATTTCTTGATTACTCAAAAGCCTTTGACCGTGTCGCTCATTGTCGTCTAATCTCAAAATTATCTTCACTACAGCTAGATTCGGTAACTCTTTCTTGGCTACGGAATTTTTTGTCACTTCGCCAGCAGTTCACAGTTGTTAACAGTTGCTACTCACCCCCTTGCTATGTGACTTCCGGTGTTCCACAATGCAGTGTTTTAGGACCCTTACTATTTCTAATATACATCAATGACCTGCCTACTAACATATCTTCTTCCATCCGTCTTTTTGCTGACGATTGCATAATTTACCGCACCATTAATTCTATCGACGACCACATCGCACTTCAAAATGACCTCAAGAATGTTTCTGATTGGTGTAGTACCTGGCAAATGCCTCTTAACGAATCTAAATGTAACGTTATCACTTTTAGCCGTAAGCACGTCAATTCTCAATTCACCTACTTTCTTAACTACTCTCAGGTCTCGGAAGCATCTTCATATAAATATCTCGGAGTTCACCTCGCTCCTAACCTGTCCTGGGCATCCCACATCACCGCCATTTGCGCCAAAGCCTCACGAACTTTGGGGTATTTACGAAGAAACTTAAAGAACGCCCCACCCAGCATCCGGAAGCTTGCATATGCAACATTTGTCCGGCCTCAACTAGAATTTGCAAGTCCTGTGTGGTCGCCTCATCAAAAATATCTAATCAATATGCTAGAAGCCGTACAGAACAGAGCAGCACGTTTTATTCCTTGCGATTATAACTATTCTCATAGCGTAACTGAAATTAAACAGAATCATGACATCATTTCACTTGAAACTCGCCGTTGCATCGCACTTCTCTGTTTGTTCCACAAGTACGTTAATGGTAATAGGCTGTCTCCGCTACCTCTCGAAAGGCCTTTGCGCATGTCAAAACGCCTCCATAATAATTTCAGTTACTCGCGCATCTTCGGTCACACATTAACTTTCAACAGCTCTGCGCTTCCACGTGCCATTTCTCTGTGGAACGATTTGCCCGACACTATCGCTTCCTTAACAAGCCATGATTCCTTCCGCAACCAAGTCAGCAGTCATCTTTCAAAAACACCCTTTTAATCTGTTCACAAACTTATTGCTTTTCATTGATATTTTTCACCTGCATCGTGGTTTGTACTGTGCATCAGTTACATTTTTTTGAAGTGTTGAATCTCTTGTGTTTGAATGCTTTATAGTAATGTATAAGTGCCACTTGCTACATAATATGTTCACTAGCTCATATAGTACTGTTTCTGTTTATACCCCCCCCTTACGTCATGCTCCTACGGGGGCCTGTAAGGTCATTGTAAATAAAAATAAATAAAAAAAATATTCCCAAGAAATATAAGGTCGCTCCACGTGTTTTTCGCTACGGTACCCACGACAACGATGTCAACGTCAACTAAGGCATTAAACGATCCATTCCACTTTCCGGCTTCCCAGAACTTGCAGTTGCACGTCAGATATGGCATGACATTTGAGCTGTCGAAAGGTATATACACATAGAAGCACACGTTGCCATTTAAAAAGTAATACAAAAATTGCAGAATTTCGCTATAGCACTACACTAAACCATCGATTTTATGCACAGATACAACTGTGATATTTTACATACAACGTATATCCTCGGCGCAAGTCACGGCTTTTTTTCTGTGGTTTCAAACCATCTTCTGGAGAACATAACACCCAGATTATTTTATCACATATATCTCACAATTAGCCTTGTTATCATTTCTAAGGCATAGCATTGTTTACCTCATTCCTGCGATTTTACAACACTTCTTTTTCTCTGTCACAAGACCTGGAATATTTTAAATAAGAATGTTTGGTAAACAGCAGAATGGAACGTCTGAGAGGATCAGTTGCTCTAACCACGGCGCCAACACAGCACACATAATCGGGTGAAGCGAAAGCCGACAAGCTTATTGAGATGATTGAGATTAGCACTTGCTCGCCTTCCGTTTTCGCAAGGCCTCCGCTTTGGCCATTTCGTTAGAGTGCACCATCTCTGGAATCAGCCCACACTATTCCCTGCTTTTATTGTAGTATATAGCGCTGTGTCGAAACGGTGCGGCATTGCATCTTTTTCGTTATTCGTCCGGATTGTATGTATGTCAATTGTTATACCCTTCCCGTAAAAAAAAAGAGAAAAAATTGTACTTCGCAACTTACCATGTCGAAACTGTGCCTGCGTGAATTCAGGGTGTCTAGGGCCTAGTCAGGTGACCACGTGTGTCACCTTTAGCCCTCTTCACCCGGACAACTGTATATTGTCTAAATTTCAATAAAATCAAATCAAATTAATCAGATTTCGCCATATCGTCACAGGAGTAAAAATACTATGTTTGTTTTAACACAGATAGCACGACATAAGAATTGATATCTACCATTGTACATCACTTAGTAGCAGATGTTTCTCGTTTTATATTCCTTTGTTCTGGATTGCTTTAAGGGATGCTACGATACATTCTCGTTTATTCATGTAGGATTAACGTTTATAGGCAAATTAAACTTACCCATCAAGATTAGGTCCTACGGCGACATGCCGACGCATATATAGAGGGCGCATATTATGTTCGCTGGCTGGTGGTGATACAACTCTGGGTAGCACAATTGTTTGCTGTAAACTATTGTCGCATTTTTGTGAAGATGAACAACTACCTCTTGATAAATGTTTCAGTTAGCAAAATGTTTCAATTAGTCCATGACTGACAGGATATAACGCGGAGTACCAATACAGCGGGGCTCGAGCTCTTTGCGGCTGTAGGCCGAGGGAAGCGGATGAGGCACCGGGAGCTGAGAGTGATGACGTGAAGTCCGGGGTCACCAACTTGAGGGTGACGAAAAACCAGAGAGATGCTGGAGCCTGGTGTCCAGAAATTATATTTTTTTAGACGAGTCCACTCATCAAGCGGAAGCCTGACTCAGCTGATTCCACTGGTCGCGCCCCGTCAGCGTGCTTGGCGTGTCCTCGTCGTCTTTGATGACCGCACCATGGCGGCACGTAGTTATGTTGCCATACTTTTACGACTAATAATAGACGAAGTCCACATCTGCAGGGAGTGTTCATATGCGTGATTTGCCACAGAACGTGCCATGCCCCTTAACACCAATGCTTGCTTGCACGCGATTAGTAGGATAGTATACTTTCAATACTTTCCGGTTAGTAAGGATAATATAGTCTGCCTCCTCGTGTGTGCACGAGTGCTGTGCAACTTGACCTCTATTTGACTGCTGCATCGGACAGCTTTCAGCACTTATATACATACATATATATATATATATATATATATATATATATATATATATATATATATATGTATGTATATAAGTGCTGAAAGCTGTCCGATGCAGCAGTCAAATATATATATATATATATATATAAATATATATATATATATATATATATATATATATATATATATATATATATATATATATATATATATATATATATATATATATATATATATATGTATGTAAACCACATACACAATACTACATCGTGTGGGTTCCTTATGCACAATAAAGATTGTATTGTATTGTATTGTATTGAAATTTAATTAGCCAAAGTGCAACGCGAAGTGCTAAAATTTTTCGCAAAACACACTAAACCGTCCTAAAGGGGCGTGTTTATATTATTATGAAAACATTCATTATTCAGGTCTCGAGACGAACTGTTCGGGTATACTGTCCGAGGTGTTTTTTGGGGCATTGAAGAAAGCGGCGTCGATAGTGAATGTCGGTGAACGGCCATAAACCAGGTAGAAAGGTGAGCACAGCGTAGTTTGTTAGATAATGGTGTTCTGAGCAAAAGTCACGAAAGGTGAAGGTTTGTCCCATTTGTCATAGTTTGGCCCGATATACATTGATATCATATCTATTAGTGTGCGAGGAAATCGCTCGCTTAAGCCATTTGTTTGTGGGTTATATGCGAACTTCGTCTTATGAACGGCGCCACAAGCTCCGAGTACTTCTGCGATCATTGTTGACATTAATCTCCTGCCACGGTGGCTTAAAAGTACACGAGGTGCACCATAACGCAGCACAATGGCATCCAGAAAGAAGGTGGCAACGTTGGAGGCCGAACTAGAGCGCTGAGGAGCGGTCTGCGTGTAACGTGTGAGCTGGCCAACAGCTGTCACGATCCATCGATGACCTGCCGGGGTTATAGGCAGAGGGCCGACTAGGTCTATCCAAACAATGGCAAACGGTGTCTCGGGACATGGGATGGCCTGTAAAAGCACAGCAGGAGGCAATGTTGACACTGGACGCAAGAAGCGACGTACTTGGCCACAAAGGTTGACATGCCTGGCCAAAGTCACGGCTCCTAACGCGGTGGTACGTTTTGTGGAAACCCAAATGGCCAGCAGATTGATCGTCGTGGGTAATCACCGTAGTCAGAACGCCAACGTCATGGTACCGAACCAGAAAACGCATCCCTTTTAAACCTGTTATAGCCAGGTCTCTCATCTTGCTGACGGCGTCGGCAAAACCTTGAAGTGCGGCCACGGATGCCGCAGTAGTAACAAACCGGTCGAGGTGGGCTCCAAGCGTTGTAAGACGGAACAGGTGGTGGCCTTGTAGTCGTCGCCAGCATCATCATCATCAGCCGCAGCAGCAGCAGCCTGGTTACGCCCACTGCAGGGCAAAGGCCTCTCCCATATTTCTCCAACAATCCCGGTCATGTACTAATTGTGGCCACGCCGTCCTTGCAAACTTCTTAATCTCATCCACCCACCTAACTTTCTGCCGCCCCTTGCTGCGCTTCCCTTCCCTTGGGATCCAGTCCATAACCCTTAATGACCATCGGTTATCTTCCCTCCTCATTACGTGTCCTCCCCATGCCCATTTCTTTTTCTTGATTTCAACTAAGATATCATTAACTCACGTTTGTTCCCTCACCCAACCTGCTCTTTTCTTGTCTCTTAACGTTACACCTATCATTTTTTCCATAGCTCGTTGCGTCGTCCTCAATTTGAGTAGAACTCTTTTCGTAAGCCTCCAGGTTTCTGCCTCGTACGTGAGTACTGGTAAGACACAGCTCTTATAAACTTTTCTCTTGAGGGATAATGGCAACCTGTTGTTCATGGTCTGAGAATGCCTGCCAAATGCACCCCAGCCCATTGTTATTCTTCTGATTATTTCCGTCTCATGATACCGATCCGCAGTCACTACTTGTCCTAAGACTAGTAACTCCTGTTTGTTGAATTTACCCGTTTTTGCTTGTAACCACTCCCCTATATAATGCCGTAATGGCCCTGAGGGTATGATAAATAAATAAATAAATAAAAAAGTGTCGAGGTATTGGTCTGCTGTTCTTGCGACATGATTGAGTGCAGGTGGTAGAGGCGGCGATCCGAGTGGAGCTCCAGGTGTGTAGCTTAGGTAAAACTGGAGAGAGACCGGGAGCGAGAGGACGAAGGAACCGGGCAGCACACTCCACCACTTGTGAGATGAGGTTCAGGCAGCCAGCCTCTGCTTTATTCACTCGAGTGAGAGCCCCACCACCAGGCCCCAAAACGGTGATGATGAGTATAGAACCAGGTGGAAATAGGCACCGAACGAATAATGCCCACAATATATATATATATATATATATATATATATATATATATATATATATATATATATATATATATATAAATCACACACACAATACTACATCGTGTGGGTTCCTTATGCACAATAAAGATGGTATTGTATTGTGTTGTCTTCAAACATAATTAGCCAAAGTGCAACACGAAGTGCGAAAATTTTTCGCAAAACACACTAAACCGTCCTAAAGGGGCGTGTTTAAATTAGTGAGGGGATCAGCATTAGCTTGAGCAGAGTCTCCGACACAGTCCAGCCAGCCGCCTAGCATTGATATCAATATTGTCAAGTGTACTTGTTTCTCTTTATCGGGCGACACGTTTAACCGCCTAAAAAATGTTATCTCACAGCGCGGGACGCGCCTGTATGTATTGGAAGTTTTTGGAATGTTGTCGATGCTGCTATCCAGTGTCTGTTGTCGCCGACCCTTGCGTTATCTGATTTCATCGCGTGACACGAATATTGTGGAACTTTGTGGAACACCAGCGGGTCCCAGCAATTAGTCCGGAACATTCGACGATTGTTGTATAAAAGCCGACGTGATTGACCCGTTGATCAGATTTTCGATGATCGTCGACCGTGTTCGCCGCTATCGTTGTGCTATAAGTGTAGCCTGTTTTTGTGGGCACAGGTTCGCCCAATAAAAGTTAGTTCTGTCCTTCACAGTATTGCTACTGTGTTCTTCAACGTCACCACCACGTGAGACCTGGTGGAGGTGCCTGTGCGTTCATGCACCGAATGCCCTCGCAAAGCCGCGATCGAAGCCCGAAGGCCGAGGATAAAACCAACATCGCCCAAGACCAGCGTGCGAGCCGCCGACTGCAATCCCTGCCCCCAGAGCACGGACTTCTACCTGAGACGACCAAGAAGATCGTGGCCAAGTGAACCCCAATGGCTGCCTCAGCGTTCCCCGGTATCCTGCAACAACCTCGGCACGCACCGACCTTTTATGGAGCAGCTACTGGAGACCAGGAATCCTGGCTGGAAACCTACGAACCAATCGCGACTTTCAACAACAGGGACTACGACGACAAGCTGCTGCATGTATACTTTACCTTAGAAGGCGCCTGGTATACGTGGTATGAGAACCGGGAGTCAACCATAACAACATGGGACCTGTTCCGTAGCAGCTTCCTGCCCACCTTTACGAGCGTCGTGCGCAAGGAAAGGGCCGAAGCTGTGCTAGACACCCGAGTGCAGCTACCTAACGAGAACGTTGCCATCTTTACAGAAGAAATGAGCCGTCTGTTTCGCCATGCTGACCCAGATATGTCTGAGGAGAAGAAAGTCCGCCTACTGATGCGTCGTGTAAAGGAGGAACGTTTTGCCGGAATGGTACGAAGCCCACCGAAGGCTGTGGACGAGTTTCTTCGCGAGGCCACTAGCATCGAGAAGATACTGGAAATGCGGAACCACCAATTCAACCGCCGCACGAGCTCGACAAGCTACGCCGGAGTTCAGTCACAGGCCACCGACGACCTGCTCGAGACTATGCAGGTGGTTGTTGGAGAAGTGTGGGAGAGGCCTTTGCCCTGCAGTGGGCGTAACCAGGCTGATGATGATGATGATGATGATGATGATCCAGGCGGTCATGCGGGAGGAGCTACAGAAGCTTTTTCCCTCATCACAGCCTCAAGTGGCTTCGACTGCCGACGCCGTACGTGAGGAGATCGAACAACTCGGAGTAGCCTCTGAATCACCGCAGCCTCAGCCGCAAGCGATGACATGCGCCGCTGTAGCCTGCCGTCACGTTGCCCCCCCGCGCCGACGGCAGGGCCCAGTGACGACACAGCTCCATCTTCCACCACCGCCCCTGCCGTCAGCACGCCAATCCGTCACCTCGCGCGGCATTCCAAAGAAGATAGACGTTTGGCGTTCCCCCGACCACTGTCCGCTTTGGTATCACTGTGGAGAAGCCGGGCACATCTACCGCGAATGCCCATACCGGGAAATGGGACAACGACGTTCGCCGTTACCGCACCGCAACCACAGATTGGCGAACAACCTCGCGATATTGCCGACTACCTAGCCGCCACTAAGTGGAGCCCTCGACGACCGTCCCGTTCGCCGCCACCAGGACGCTACGTGTCGCCGCAGCGCCGATCATACACCGGGCCAGCAAGCGGCTACTCTGCGAGCCCATATCCGGAAAAGTAAAAGCAGCAACCGATGGAGGTGCGGTTGCTGTTCGTCGAACTGACGAAGATCCTCCGCCGCCGACGAAGGCGACGACGAGACCATTTCGACGACATAATATCGACCGGCCACCGTCCCCACGAAGTCAAGAAGGCAAGATCACACCGACGAAAGAGGACTTGACGACGCGACGTTCCAGCTTCAGTTCAACACGACGCAGCCGTGATCCGATTCCAAGACCTCACTGCAACGCCAGACAAAAAGCGACCGACCACGACGTGCTTCTCGATGGCCACGCAGTTACCGCCTTAGTGAACACAGGAGCCGATTGCTCCGTACCGCCAGGTTGAACAAAGTTAAAGCTGCATGGGAAGGCCCTTAAATGGAAGACACCTCATTAGGCCTACTGGAATCTGCACGGCAAGAATTACCGTTCATGCCCGGACTTACCCTGCCACCTTCCTTATCATCAAACAGTGTTTGCGAGGCGTCAGTCTCGGCATGGACTTCCTGAACCAATACGCAGCAATCATAGACCGGAAGACAAAATCAATAACGCTGTCAGAAGATCAAGCAATACCGCCGGAGAGCTCTCGTAGTCACCACGCCTTGAGTGTGCACGAAGATCAAGTGAGCATCCTGCCGCGCTCCAGCATTATTATTTCCGTGGGCACCGAAAAACCCGCTCACGTAGAAGGCGTCATCGAGGGCGACCAACATCTACTGCTCCAAAGTGAAATTTGTGTCGGAAGACGGATTGCTCAACTCCACGGAGGAAAAGCAGAAGTTATGCTAACCAACTTCACCCAAGATTTGAAGCACATAAACAAGGACACGACAATCGCGTACACCATTGAAATTGTGGAAACCAACAATGCCTTTTTCCTGTCGGATTCTGCCGCATCTACCCTGACGAGCATAGTACCCGAACAAGACTTCAACGTAAATCCGAGTCTTCCTATGAGTAAGCAGCAACAGCTCAGAAGTCTTCAAAGGCGACAGAAAGAGTGTTTTTCGACGTCATCGAGGATTCGGCAAACACCATGCAGTTACAAAGCATCGCATAATAACCGAAGAGTGCGCTCGATCACTACGCCATTGCCCTTACCAAGTTTTGACGCGAGAACGTGAAGCTATTAGGCAACAAGTTGACGAAATGCTGCGCGACGACATCATCCTGCCATCGAAAAACCCGTGGGCATCTCCTGTAGTCCTGCCGAACAAAAAGGATGGAACCCTACGCTTCTGCGTCGATTATCGTCGACGGAACAAGATCACGAAGAAGGACGTGTACCCGCTTCCATGGTTAGACGACCCATCCGATCGGCTCTACAACGCTGAATACTTCTCGTCAATGTACCTTAAGTCTGGCACCTGGGAAATAGAAGTCCAGGAGACAGATCGCGAAAAGACCGCCTTCATCACGCGAGACGGCCTCTACGAGTTCAAGGTCATGCCATTCGGACTGTGCTCGGCGCCTGCAACGTTTCAGCGCGTCATGTACATGGTGTTAGCAGGATTGAAGTGGCAGACGTGTCTTGTTTAGTGGATGACGTCGTTGTCTTCGCCGGCAATTTTGACGATCGCCTTAGGCGGCTCGCCACAGCATTAAAGGCAATCAAGTCATCTGGCCTCCCTCTGAAGCCGGAAAAATGTCGCTTCGCTTACGATGAGCTACCGTTCCTAGGCCACGTCACCAGCAAATCTGGAGTACGCCCCGACCCGCAGAAGACAGCTGCCATCGCAAAGTTCCCACCGCCAATCGACAAGAAGGCAGTGCGCAGATTCCTTGGCATGTGCGCCTACCATAGGCGCTTTGCCAAGGACTTTTCACCCATCGCGGAACCGCTAACACAGCTAACCAAAAGTGGTGTCGAGTTCAAGTGCGAAACGCCGCAGGCGAACGCATTTCAAGAACTCAAACGACGGATGCTGTCGCCGCCGGTACTTGCACACTTCGACGAGGACGCCGATACCAAAATCCACACTGACGACGGTAGCCTAGGCCTCGGTGCCGTCCTAGTCCAGAGGAAAGACGGACTTGGACGGCTGACAGCTTATGCCAGCCGGTCGTCGTCAAAAGCGGAAGGCAAGTATTCTACCACTGAAAAAGAATGCCTCGCCATCATTTGGGCTATAGGGAAATTCCGACCTTACCTCTATGGCAGGCCATTCAAAGTCGTCAGCGACCATCACGCGTTGTGTTGGCTAGCTGAATTAAAGAACCCTACAGGACGGCTGGCGCGGTGGAGCCTCAGACTGCAAGAATATGACGTCACAGTAATTTACAGGTCCGTAAGAAAACACTCTGACGCCGACTGCTTATAGATACGATCTGCGACTGCTACAGATACGAAGATACGATCTTTCCATTGCTATGCACAACGTGTTTGCAGGAGGTATTCAGAGGCCTGGATTGGGAAGAACTGGGGATAAGAGATAATGGAGCATACCTTAGTAACTTGCGATTCACTGATGATATTGCCTTGTTTAGTAACTCAGGGGACCAATAGCAACACCTGCTCACTGACCTGGAGAGGCAAAGCAGAAGAGTGAGTCTACAAATAAATCTGCAGAAAACTAAAGTAATGTTTAACAGTCTCGGAAGAGAACAGAAATTTACAATAGGTAGCGAGGCACTGGAAGTGGTAAGGGAATACATCTGCTTATGGCAGGAAGTAACAGCGGATCCGGATCATGGGACGGAAATAATCAGAAGAATAAGAATGGTCTGGGGTGCGTTTGGCAGGCATTCTCAAATCATGAACAGCAGGTTGTCATTATCCCTCAAGAGAAAAGTGTATAATAGCTGTGTCTTACCAGTACTCACCTACGGGGCAGAAACCTGGAGGCTTACGAAAAGCGTTCTACTCAAATTGATGACGATGCAACGAGCTATGGAAAGAATAATGATAGGTGTAACGTTAAGGGATAAGAAAAGAGCATATTGGGTGAGCGAACAAACGCGAGTTAAAGACATCTTAGTTGAAATCAAGAAAATGAAATGGGCATGGGCAGGACATATAATGAGGAGGGAAGATAACGGATGGTCATTAAGGGTTACTGACTGAATTTCAAGGAAAGGGAACCATAGCAGGGGGCGGCAGACAGTCAGGGGGGCGGATGAGATTAAGACGTTTACAGGGACGACAGGGCCACGATTAGTACATGACCGGGGGGTTGTTGGAGAATTATGGGAGAGGCCTTTGCCCTGCAGTGGGCGTAATCAGGCTGATGATGATGATTGTCGGCGTAGACCACCTTACTCGCTACGCTGAGGCTGCAACTCTGCCAGCAGTGACTGCCCGTGACGTTGGTTTTTTCATCCTTCTCAATTTTGTTTTTCACCATGGTTCTTCCCGATAATTACTGAGTGATAGGGGCCGTGTCTTCCTGTCGGAGGGCATCCAAGCCATGCTCGCTGAGTGCAGGTTAATTCATAGCAAATCGACCGCATACCATCCCAAAACCGACGGTCTGACCGAGCGCTTCAATCGCACACTTGGCGACATTTTTAGGATGTTTGCGACATTTGCGGATTTTGCGACATTTTGCGGAACTGCGACACAATACTGCACTTTGTTACGCTCGTGTACAACACCGCGACGCAAGCGACCACCGGCTTTTCCCGCGTTTTCCTTGTCTATGACGGTGAGCCTTCATGCCCTTTGGATACCATACTGCCCTACCAACCTGACGCTACAAAGTATACTCCGCTTCCCGAAGTCGCCCAATATGCTGAAAATTGCCGTCAGCTGGCACGTGCCCTGTCTAGTGAGACTCAAGAACGTCAAAAGACATGACATGACCGTGCTCATCAACCGCCACACAACTTTGCTCGTGGTTCGCTTGTGTGGATTTGGATACCAGCGCACATTCCTGGCCTTTCTTCCAAGCATATGGGAAATATGCCACCTCCTGATGCCACCTCCTGATATGCCACCTCCTGATGAAACGTAATAACATTAAAACTTTGGAGATACGTAGAAAAATAAACAGACTTTTGTTACTTCACAATATTATGACCGGAAAAATCGCCCTATCTGAATCAAGTTATGTTCAACCTGCTACTACTAGGAAAACAAGGCCCACAGCAGAACATTCACTGAGACCTATTTTTGCGAAAACTAATTTCTACAAATACAGTTTTTTCCCTAGAACAGTTAAAGAGTGGAATGAGTTGCCGCCAAGTGTTACCAAGACCGAAGACTTTTCGGCAGAACTAGAACGTTTCTTTTGTGAGCAATAGATGTTTGCAATTGTGTAAATGTAGGTATTTGCTGCTGGTTTAGTTCTGTTCTGTCTGTTTTTTTGTTTTTTTTTGTTTTTTGTTTTGTTGAAAACTGCTTCATTGTGTTAGCGCTGTTGCTTTTGCCCCATTTGCTGTTTAGAATGTATAGCTGTTATTCACTGTTTGTCATTCCGAAAATGCCCCTCCTGCTAGGGCCAAAGAATTGGCCTGCAGTATGGTTAAATAAATAATAAAAAATAAATAAACTCCTGGCGCGTTATCATGGTCCGTACTGTATCATCGAGGCCACTTCATGGGTCAACTACATCGTCGAGCCTCTGACAGTGTCACCAGACCTGGGTCATCGTGGGTGAGCGTCAATACATGTCATCCGCCTAAAACCGTGCTACGACCCGCTCATCTTCTCCGTGCTCTGAGTCGCCAGGATGGCTACGCTTCGCTCCAGGGGCATTATAATGAAGCAGACGCGCCCCTGTGTATGGGCCGTTTGAAGAGGAAGACGAGGGGCAGTGCTGTGATCGCGAGTGCCCCCGTGCTACGGACAGCCGTTGAGTGCCTTGATTTACCCAGCGTTCCACAAAGTTGTGAACTAGAATAAACCGTTATCACAATATATATATATATATATATATATATATATATATATATATATATATATATATATATATAGGTTGCTGCTTTTCCATCACAGTCTGATTGTCGGAATGCAGCTCAGGTGTTTGCCTAATTGCACTTTCTAGTCCGTTCTTTTGGTGACTGAGTATTTCTGCTTTAAAACAGCGCGATTGCCTTTACAGCATACATATTGGTCCCCTTTACGAAAAACCCCTTTCCCACATGTCTGTACATAATGTTTCTCCTGTTTCCACCAGGTATCAGGCAGCGCAGTCTACGCCCTCTTAATAGTCCGCATGCTGCATGCATCGCCAGCGCCCAGCACCATTATCATTCCTTCATTTACTCTGACCTTAAACTTCAATTGACATTTGTTTCACGCAAGGTATGATGAACTCAAACGTAAAACTTTGTCTTGAGCTAAGGTTACCACCTCGTAGAGTTGCAGGCATATATGTGACGATGTATGCAGCGACATGTTCTTCTTGAGTGGTCTTTCCGCTCTCCGTGGCATTTAGCAGCTGGTACTGCTTTGAATTTATCCACGAGAGGCGTATAGCCTCCCACTGCGTGTCGCATGGCAATGCCTGTAATGACGTGTGGAGCTAAGCCTGACTCAGCCACCAAAGTTTTCCAGGCATAGCGTGACGTACCAGCAGCAGCCGCGATTGGCCGAGACGTTCGCTTTCCATATTCCGTGCGCTTGTCGTCACGAGGAGTTTTGGTCTGGTATGAAAGCGGGTCACCTTTTCTGAGCTCTGGCGGCATTCGGTTTCAATGTTGCCTCGATTTACTGTAGAAATTTGATGATAACTATATAGAATTAGGGGCAACTTTTAAGGTTTTAACAACATCAGGGTGCGCAAAGTCCGACTATATTGAAATTCGCTATGTAAACAGTGACCGTTAAGGCGCCAACACGCAGCCAAAAAAATAATGTATTGTTTTTATTTTATTTTTTGGAACTTCACAGTAATAGCGGTAAAGTATTTCCGCCTCACCTAGGAAGTCGTCCTCGATTCCCATGTCCGCTGTACTCATATATATCCTTCATATAAAAATCGCTATCGTTATGAAAAAAAATTCTACAAATGGCTTGTAAGACCCAGCTTTAACATGTTTCAACACTATGGGATTCGCATACAACATAACAAACGTTTTCACTCAAAAGCATTCAGAGTCCGTTGGCATGCTCAATTCAATATATCAAAATAATTCGGCACTGGAAGTGCTTCTGCCACAATAGTTCAACTCAACCGTCCAGATTTTTCAGGTAAAAGGCGAATGGACGGTATATGTCTTTCTCAGAAGATATATTTCCAAACTCTTAGCTGAAACAAGACCTGTTCATTCGACTCCGTACATCTCTTTCCACCTGAACCACAAGTTTAAAATATACGTACCGAATCACACTACTAACGTTTACAATATTTGTTTATTCCTTTTGACGATAGGCGCAGAATGGAAGAGTCTCCCGTCTCAATCATCAATAATCGTAACCTTGAAACGTTCGAAGCCACAATCTAGAATTTGGAAACTAAACTCACCATTCGTCTCCCTAAGTTCAGTAATACTGAGAGCGTTAAAATGAATAAATAAATAAATTGAAAAATAAATATGTGAATAAGTTAATACACAAACTACGAATTCCAACAAGCACGTTAGCTTACTATTCAGACGGACTTGTTCCCGCGGAACGCCATCCAAAATAGAAATCATAATCATTGTCCCATGATTCCAGAACAATTCGCAGTTTGGTCCGAAAGGCTTGGGTGTTCAGGGCTCCTGCTCGCGTATTCTTTCTAGTTGAACTAGCAATTACGACAGAGCATGTACAGTAAATTTTTCAAGACGTATCAGGAGAACCTATTTGTGGCACTCATCTCTAATTGCATCTGCTATACGAAATGCTCCCCGCGTACCGTAATAATGCACCAGCCCAATGCGAAAGCGCCATGAAGCCGCTGCAGTGATTAGCCCGCTGAGTATGTTCAGATGAGAACCACAGTAAAAGGGGTCCGTAATATGTTTTAGTTACCTTCACCTAAATTTTTTAATTGTATGAAATTTTCTTGCACACCATGCAACAGCAGTTACTCTTTAAACTGGGATGTTTTCTCACACAGGAAATAAATCTAAAATTACACAACGTGCAAAAATCCAGTTATCGCGTCGCGAAACGGTGGAAACCTTGAAAGTGCCTGGTACAGAGGGCCTATTTTTTACACGTTAACCTTGTTACGTCGAATCTGTGCTACCTCTTACGCGGGATTAGGGCAAGCTGTACTAAGTTATCACTCACCAGACAATGTACGACGATGTTGTAGACCAGACCGGGCATTTTATTGCACAGCAAATAAAAGTTCAAACTTCGTCTTTTCTTTTGTTTTTGCTCCTTTGATTGTTAAGTCCTACAAAATTTACAACATTGTTGCCAATTGCTTATATTTGGCTCGAAACCACAGGCCAATTTAGAAAAGGGGGACATGAAAGACGACATTACCCCGCATTCCTATATTTGAATAAATAAAACATTTCCAATCTTGCGTAAAGCTATTTCACATTCTTGATGAAGTTGCTGCAATAATGTGTGGCCATATTCTACAATTAATAAACATATTCGATGTAGACTACGAATTTTTAAGATCTGGATTGATCAAAGGCACAAGTAAATTTCAATTTTACCAGCGTATTTATCCTGATTTTGTTTATGAAGCAGCTACCTTCACCGAACCTCGACTTGATTGGAATATTTGTTTGCATCCATCGCACGTGACTGCAAAAGCTCGCCCGAATTCTCAAATTGAAATGCACACTTAGTTGGGAGAAATGTGCATACTGTTTTCAATTCTAGCTTTTTAAAGGGCACGCAAATTACTAAGCATACCTATGATAATAACAATAAATACAATAAAGAAGCATCTTTCAAGCGTCCTAGATGGTGTCTGGGGGGTTGCCAGTTAGATCGCTGACTCGAATAATACCCTTTAGCAGGGAAGAAGTTTGGGCGTGTTGGTGAGATACATACAAACTGGGATACATAGCGCAAGAATGACACAGGGACAAGCAGGCACACGGGACGAGCGCTAACTTTCAGCAATGAATTTATTGCAGCTGGTGAACATATATATACTCACTGGGACACCACTGCTACAGACACACTGAAGGGAAAGAGGAAAATCAGTCATGTGACTACTATGCCCAAAAATCCAAGCTCTTTCTTTGATAAAAGAATAGACGGCGTGCTAACGCAATCGTCACCTGCTCTGGCTACTTCAGCTACTACGACAATTTCACTCGTAATCTTATTCCTGTGGCAATTAATAACAACAGTTGGTTTTAATAGAGGGAAGCATGGTGCATTCGCGTCACATTTTTTACAATGGGCAGCCAGATGCCCACCTATTGCGATGCTCTCCACTTTATTACTATGCTCCACCAGACGCACGTTTAAACATCTGCCCGTCTGGCCACGTAGTACTTCCCTAGCGAAAGTGGAATCTTAAACACCAGGTTGCGAGTGCATGCACCAAAAGCAACCTTGTGCGCTGTAGCGCAACGAAGTTTTCGTTTCCTCATGGGACAGCTCAACACACTCAATTTCAAGAGTTTGTGAGGTGCTGTAAAGACAACGTTTACACCAGAACGCAGCCGAACTTATTTTAGGTTGTGGGAAACATTACGGAAGTAGGGAATTACAGCCACCTTTCGTTTGTCATTTCCTGCTTTCCTCTCTCTTTCGTCATCCGCTCTCTGCTCATCGCTTATGCGTGAAGTTATCTTCCTTCGACGATGCAGGCCTTCAGCAACCGAGCTAATGATGCACGCTGTCTATTCTTTTATCAAATAAAGAGCTTGGATATTTGGGCTAGTAGTCACATGAATGCTTTTCCTCCTTCCCTTCAGTGTGTCTGTTGCAGTGGCGTCCCAGTGAGTATATATGTGCTCACCAGCTGCAATAAATCAATTGTGGAATGTTAGGGCTCGTCCCGTGTTTCTGCTGGTCCCTGTGTCATTCTTGCCCTACGTGTCCCAGTTCGTCGAATAATACCACTCGTCTATTTTCAGTACGCTGGCCAGAAGCGGCAGAAAATACAAGGAAAAGTGCGGTTTCTGATTACTAGCGATGCAGATTCTTATAACCGAATGATAAACAGCACTCTTCATTTAATGCACTTGAATCTCCATCTTTATAATAAGATGCAGCTACCCTACCCTGTCTCTGTATTTGAACCCAATCGCTCAATTGGTTCAGAGTCCCTTTAGGATAAGTTATCACCACCTCGACGATTCAGCTATATTTTGCGGATTAACTTAAAATACAGGATAACATAAAATTCATACAAACAAGCAATATATGACCTTTCCGATTTATTCGCTTTTATTTGTATTCATTGAGCAAACTGAGGCACCAGAAAGGGAATACATTATGGGACAGCTTGTTGAGCAAGGTCATTCATGACGTGGAATAGAATTCAAAGGGCACAAAAGGTATTTGAACGTAATAATTCTGGTATGTATCTTCAGTGCGTTCTTTTAATTGCAATCTAGATCTATCTGCGCACTCAGTGGCATATTTTTTTCAGGGCAACATAATGTTTTTTATATCGAAATTGAACTAATATTAGAAACTGAGGCCACCAGAACTCTAATGCATTGTATACGTATGCAACTACTAGCATAGCACACACAAAGCGAGAACATAAGCAATAAAACATGTTGTGTGGCTAGTTGGTGCATAATTTTCAATAGATTAAGCGCCAAAAGTGACGGCACACAAGAAGAAATACAGACAGGGCAAGGCTCTACTTGCAACTGTTTATTGAAATGACAGGTGGCTGATTATATAGCCATGAGGAGAGGAGAACGAAAAAAAGAGGAACACTAAATATGTGAATGCGCACGTGCGAGAACACTGAAGATAAAGGGAATCACGCTTAATCTAAATATAAAACTTATCTAAAAAACATGCTTTCATTCGTGTATATATTCAAAGGCGGGGTACTGACACAGTTGTTCCCTCTTTCCTTAATCTCATTGGCCTCCAACAATTCACGCGCAACTGAATCTTTACTTTTATACATGATTGTCGTATCATGAAGCCTCGCTTCACATACCCGTTCATCCTCGTTTCCGCAGGCCTTGCAATGAAGCGTCAAGTTAGAACCATATCCATTTTTTTAATGAAAGCTTATGCTCCCGCAGGCGTTCATTAATACATCGGCCAGTTTGGCCAATATAGTCTTTTCCACACTTCAGTGGAATGTGGTATACTACCCCTTTTGCACACTTAACACAAGGGTTCGTATGTTGAATAGAACACCCTACTTTTTAGAGTCATCCGGACCAATCAGGTGGCACAAAGTTGGCAAGCTTTCGCGGCCCGGAAAAAACCACAAGAATTTTGTATTTCACGGTGACGTGTTTCAGATTATGTGCCACTTTATGAGAATATGGGATCACCACCACTTTAGCTTTCTTTTCGACTGTTTGACCTTCTTCACTTCTTTTTCTTTCTTTGTTCAGTTTTTTCAATAACGCCTCCGAAACTGTGCTTAAAACCAAGCAAGGAAAGCCAGCCTTCCTTAACTTCAAAATCTGGTCGTCAAAGCTTGCTTGTGCCTTATGACAGCACGATTTTTTCAGCGCGGATTCGAGGCACATAGTGGCAATTGCCCGTTTAACAGTCTTGGAGTGTGTAGACTCATACGGCAACACCTCCTTGTGGGCACGGGGTTGGTACATCCAGCAGGAGCCCTCGTCAGTAAGGGTTATGTCAAGATCTAAAACTGCAAGCTGTTATCCTTGGCTAGTTCGAAAGTAAAATCTAAGCCTCTCCCTTGCTGTTTAAAATCAGTTAAAATGCCCTGCACAGTATGCGAGTAAGTCATAATGTAATGCAGTACTGGGTTAACCAAATATATTGCATTTAGGAAGCGTAGTGAACGCTTTTAATCTCCCGCTTTTGTTTTGCTGAACAAGTTTCCTAATTTTTGCGCCGTGAATAGACTCATTGTCTAGCTAAACAGATTCCATACATTGTAAGCATTCCTAAATAATAATAATTTGACTCCGGAATATTGGTTGTTACTTTGATCTTATAAAAGAATGTAACCCTCTCATTTCGACGGTACTTGAACTTGTGTTGACGTCCAACCGGGGCACTAAATTGAATGCGATATATCACTCTGACCACACAGTCAAATCTTTCTTTTTGCACGCGTTACTATTGCTGATTTAGACCTTCTGAAAGTGTTTGCTGCATTGCTCGCACGTATAGTAATATGCATATGCAAATACACTTCACATACATTATGAATTTTCTAGTAATGTCGTCACTTTAGAAGGACGTTTACGTGTGACGCTACTTGAAGGCAGTAATCAGAGGTTCAGCCGCAGCACGTAATGTAATGCGATATTATCCGAATATGTTGCACTCAGCAAACGTGGTGATAGGCTTTTATTCTCCCGGCTTTTGTTTTCCTAGGAAACCTTCCTAATTTATTCGCCGTGAATAGACTCGAAGTCCTGCTAAAGAGACTCCATACATAGTAACCATTTCTGAGCAATAATACTTTGTCCTGACAATGAATGTTGTGGCATTGATCTACTAAAATGATTCAAAGTTCACAGTTTAACTTGAAACTGTTCTTGGATGTCCAACCATTGCTACCAGTAAATTGAATGCAATATATCACGCAGGTCATGCGCGATATATGCGCTCTAATTTCCTGGTAAAGCAAGTTTATTTTTGCGGTTTTTGTCTTCCTTGAATTGCATCTTACATTGCTCGCCGCGTAGATTTAGGGTGCATGCGAATAAGCTCAATGTAAAGTAGGAGTGTTTAGTATGAATAATTTCTTTAATAGAGTTACTATGTATGACGTACCTTGAAGACTTTTTAAGAAGCTCACCCGCACCACGAAGTGAAATGCTACAAGTCAGGAGCAGTTTGCATGCAAAGATCGCACAAAGCTACAATCGCACTACCCCGGCTGTGGACTTTTATTCGTTCATTTATTTTTGCTTTAGGTTTCCTGCAAAGGCTTCATACCTTGTTCGTCACTTAGCATGAGAACTCTCGGCACAGTTCATCCATTGTAAGCATTTATGTGTAATAATAATTTCTCCAGAAGAATTGTTGTTTTCAAAGTTCAATATAGTTCAAAATAGTTCAAAATTCATTGTTTACGTTATTTGCGTCATGTTACAGATTTAGTGTTTATTTATGTTTTATCACTTTCTTCTGTTACTCTTATGTTGCTGGTTGGTAATACAAGTGAAGAGCAATGCTCAGCAGTAGTCCAACAAGGAATGACATGTTGACACCCCCCATTAGGAGCGAAGAAAAATCTACGAGTTATGTTTTGTTCATTTCTCGTGTCAGGTGATTTTTTCACACTTTAAATACAATGTGAAATAATGCGAGCGGCACTGACTTTGAAACTCTACGATAATGTGCTCTATAATGTACGCTGGGCCTTTATGGGAGCCAAACCTGGTGTAGGTCACGAAATGTACATGCTATACCTTGGAGCTTCCTAGAACAAAAAGGCTTGCAGTGACAAGCCAAGTGAAATGTTGCGCAAGCCCGCATAACTTTCTGGTAGCAAAATTAGCATTTTAGTCGGAAATATTTTTTGTTATAGAGGGGTGTTTATATATCAAATGCTTAGCATGACTTCATCAAGTAACAAGGAAGGGTATTGCAGTTGCTTTTAGAGGCGCGTGCTACCGAAATATATAATTTAGGCATATCTGGACGCCATAATTGGCGATAACTGCAGTCATTCAAAAATAAGCATTCAGCATTTGGTTCGGTAGTAATTGAGATATTTGAGATACTGGGGGCATATCCTCCAATGACTGTCTGTTCTTGCATTACAATCCTATTGTATGATTGCAAGGTGTTATTTCCGTTAGAATTTTTTGTCATTTCAAAATATGGGACCTACGTCTGGTTCACTATTCCTTATTGCATAACTCATCTCAATTGGCATAGGAATAAACATAGTCTTTGTTGTTTTCTGTGCCACCCCAATTTTTAATAAAAGATGCATGAATAATCATCCTTAGATATTCTTCATACGATATTTCACAGGTTTCTGTGCACGTGAATTTACTCTAACACACCTCACTATTTTATTGACTGAGAAGACTGAGCATCGTTATCTTTGTCGGCAGGAAGAAAGGAACCAGGCGTAATAACATCAATGTTAATGTAATTCTGAACACATTGTGAAGGGACGTGGCAGGTTTGTACATCATAAGTATTGTCCATCATAATAATCAGATTATGATGTACAAATCGGCCACGTCACTTCAAGCAAGCTAAAACAACAACTCGTCCGTGTCAAAGACCACCTCGAAAAAGAAAAAATTCGGGGCGCCATCTACAAACTGTCTTGCCAGGACTGCTAGGCATGATACGTAGGCAAGACGGGGAGCTTTAAATGAAAGCTACAACAGAACCGCAGTGATGTAGCTCAAGGACACATGATTTCCAGCGCCATGGCAGAGCGTAACAAGAAGACTTGGCATTGACATTCGGCTTCTATCATCTAAAGAGAAAAATAAATTATCCTCATCGCTCCTTGAATCATTCTGCATACAATCTACTACTAACACGATAAACCGGACACGGGGACCCCTCCGTTCATTGAACGCAAGCGCATCACGTTTTCTGACGCATATATAATGAAACCATCATGCATTCGTTCATTATGAACAAGGCACGCGTATTTGGATTCGAAACGTCAATTTGTGGTTTTGAATTTCTTCAGTTGGCGAGTGTACGTTATTGAGCCAATAGGTTAGAATGCGCTCCCAATCATTGATTATACTTTTCAGATTACTATTCAAACATGGAGATCAATGTACGTCTTATAAACGCGTTCTTAGATGTACGATGAGTCGCAGATTGCCGGAGCAGTAACTTTAATGGGATGTTAATATGAGGAAAATAAAACGTCAGTGTACCGTCAAAGTATCAGCCTTCGCTCGTCCTATGTAAACGAGCTGTAAACACGCTCGAAATGAATAAAAAATGTTTAGGCACAAGTTAATTATATCCGCGAAATCAAAATACGTTTCACTGAACTAAATCAAGCGTTATCTATAAGTTGGGACGTTCACTGTGCCACAAAAAAACATATCGACAAAGCAGGACATCAACGTAATGCTTGACGTAACGCGCACTAAATAGACGAAGGCAGGAAACATGCAAAATGAGTGACACTGCACAATATTCTTTCAAGCCAAAATTAAAAAAAAACATTACACCACATAGTCCAACTTTCGGTCTCCCGCAGATTGAAATCTCCTAGACATATATCATTCACAACTTTTTCACACGTCAACCAAAAGGTACAAATATTTCAATCACACTTGTTCGTTTCGTTCTATATGTCAATCACCCAATTATACCCAGATGCCCTAAATTGTGATTTTTGAATTTACGGACCTAGGGGTATGCACCGTCTTTCAATATACCTTTGTACGCGTAACTGAGCCACAGTCCTCTAATAGCTTTTTATACAGAAGTTACTGAAAGAATGCCCAAGACCGGTTGCTACCAGGTACACTTTTCATCCAATCAAATCCTTGATACCACCTTTTTCGAATTGTAGAAAGATTCTAGTTCCTACTTTCATAACAAAAGGAAGATACATTTGAATGGCAGTACACCAAACTACATCTGTATATTATTTTCTCGTTCTGCTTGTAATCTCCTCTCCTCGAATAAAACCCAGAACGCGCACTCTCATTCTTCGCATTTTCGCATATGAAAGCATCAAATCTCATTGAGCGACAACGGGACGTCTGTAATAGCGATGGAGCACCGAAATGCAGCTTTATCAAACCACCACTGCATCTCCAGGAACAAGAACAGGCGAATCTGAACACCTTCTCTAGCGGTAGCATGGCAGGTGCTGCTTGACGTGAAAGGAGCATCGGTGCAGCGCCACATCACCAGAGCGTCTCGGCGGAGAAAACACGGCGACGCGATGCCGCGGGACGAGACGGTTGCCGTCGGCAAGGCAGCCACGTGGCGCGCGCATTCGTGTCCTGCCATCTGGATTTCTGAAGCCGGCGCGCGATCCCCAACTCTCTCTCTCTCTCACCGCCATTGGGAGTTGCTGCTGCTCGCGCCTGCCGCCTTGCTGTAGTTCCTGCTTCCTGGCCATCGTGTCGCGCAGGACGTCGTTGGCATGCGGTGTCTTTCATTTCTCAGCAATATCATCTAAATTACTCCGGTTGACAGCAAACATGCACACGCAGAAACTATATAAAGAATGGCCCGCACCCATGTACTCGCAAAGCTTGTGAAGACAGTCCGCAGCCAACACAAGAAAATTACTCTCAGCGTTTAACTGGAAGGGCCGCTAAGTCGCATTCAATTGGACATTGGACATAGAAGTGGTGAATGCTTTCGCATTCACAACTTCTATGAAGTGCGTAAGCGTCCGAATTTTCTTTCAAACTCCTAATATCAGTTTGTCCCGACCACTTTCATTTTCAAGCCGTCTTTAACTATTTTCTATTTATTTCTTGACGTACCCTACACCACACCAGGCTACAGCCGATTCTCCTCCTCCTGCCTCACGAGATTGGGGAGAAGTGAGCTATACATTCACACAAATACTACGAATAACGCAGTTGCTGCCCTAATAAATACAAGTGTCCTTGTGGAAACGTTCGCATAAAGCAGCGTTCTTTATTTCAATACTGCTCGTAATTTCAAGATTCCATCTTTCTTTGACATTGTGGCTTCTTTCAATGGGCAGAGCAAGGATGTTATTTTATTTCGTTTTTCTCATAATCGTTTTATTATATCTACGAGGAAGAATTTTACTTGCTACTTGTGCTTTTTTGTGTTGCTACTGCCGTCACCATTGAATTCTAAACGAGTCT
Source organism: Dermacentor albipictus (assembly GCF_038994185.2). Lineage (NCBI taxonomy): Eukaryota > Metazoa > Arthropoda > Arachnida > Ixodida > Ixodidae > Dermacentor > Dermacentor albipictus. The sequence continues at coordinate 110,735,106 of NC_091827.1, read as the reverse complement.
GCAGCCTTATTTATGTCTCTCCATAAAGTATCCGAGCATATAGTAAGAAAATCTACACTATACTATTCATTGTTACATAAGCCTAGAGAAAAACCATTTTAGCCGATACCTATGCTGTCGTCAACCAAGTCTCTAAATCTACCCAGGAAGTACTCGCGAACAATGCAATTTATCGGATTTTAATGGGATCGGTGAATAATAAACGCTCTTTCACAACCGCATTCCATGAAGCTTCGCATTACCTTCAAGATACATTGTTTAAGTTACGTACCCAGTTCCTTATTCGACATTCATACCTTACAGTCCTGACATGTACGAGCTAGGAACCTCCAAAAAACCTTAAGGTCGACCATAGCAGAGGGCTTGTTATGCTGCCGAGAGATGCCTTTAGAAGCAGCTCTAGCAACAAATACATTCTTGGTTAAGATATTAGAGTGAAATGTGCGTTAAGCGCACAAGCATAGGCCTCGGAAGGGCCGGTATCTACGAAACAAATCTAGCAATGGCCCTAATATTTTCAGAAAGCTATTAAGGTAAAAATAAAAGGGACATGACAAGGTTTGGCGGTGGTGACTTATGCACTTTAAGGACATTTACGAAGAAAATGAATGCCAACCTGTGCAAAAAACACTATTTTGTTGCTTTACGGGAACACGATACGAATAAGTGTCGCGTCGCAGTTAGAGACGCCGGAGTCCTATTGATTACATTGCGTTCTTTAACGTCCACCCGGTGCAGCGAATACGGGTGTTTTTCGGATTTCGCCACCACCAGGATTCAGCCGCCATGGCCGTGATTCTATCTGAAGGACTCGGTCACAGAATGCGAACGCCAAGGCCACAAAGCCACCAGGCGATGTTGTCGGCTGGAACGATCACACGTTGACCAAAGCGACATTTAGCAGTGATAAGTTATCTAGATTGCCAAGATCGCGCACAATCCCCAAGAGTCTATGTAGATGACTGGAGAACCTAGGGCAGAAAATGACGGCGTCACTGAGATCACTCAGACAAGTCGATGACTTGAAACCACGAAGCAGGGAGCGCTTCATTCGTTGGCACGTTTTTAGCGCAGTTTAGCGCGAAATTCAACTTGCGTAACGTTGAACTGAAATAATCGATCGTGAGTTACAAAGCAACTCTTCTCCCTATCTGTTTCGTCAACGGTCACACGTCAATAGACGAATGAAGACCTTTGAAGTACTTCGTGCATTGTGAACAACCGAGTTCTTCAATGATTCAAAAAAGCGGGCAGCCGTCTTTCTTAGTAACCTTGTTTTGATACCGATTTCCGATGGAGAACCTCAAGGTTTGGTAATGTTTTTCTTACAAGCACAACAGGTTGAAGTCTTTCGCAAGTTTTTGGTACCAGGCACCAGGGCGTCTTCACACGGTGAGGTATCGGCGGTATTAGGGAGTCGAATGTGTCGTTTTGAGACACGATGGCTTTGTCGTGCTTCGAAGTCGGCACTCGCTTATAATGTCTCCGAAGGGTGACCATTCCTTCTATAGGAGTAAATTAAAGGCGGCATGGGCGATGCATTCAGGAATGTTGCTGACTTTGTCAGCTTCCGGCATCCTGACGTGAACCCGCAGACACAGTGATATTTCATATTATTATACACAACGTGCGGTTCAGTGGGCCCGCCATGAAAGCTCCTTTTTGCTGCCTCGCTAGCGTGAAATTTCTTGTCCAAGGAAGGAGTTCCTGCCGTTTTTGTTTGCAGGTGACATAAGCAGTCAATTCCTCCTACTGTGTTTAAAACCAAACACGAACCGTTGTGATGGTGTTAACAAGCATTGCAGACGGGTCCAACAGGTTGTTCTTACTGGCTCGTTCGTATTCGATTAACCAGTCGTCGACGTCCATGGTGTCAGTGCCGGCGAAGATGCCAGGGTTCCGGAGCTGGGTCAAGACAATCGCGCATTGCGGCAGCCGAACCAGCGGGCCTCTGAGTTGGCCTGGTGAATCGGCCACAATATGTCCACTGCGATGTTGCGTGATGTTTTCATGGTGTACCCCACACCTCTACAAAGCTGTTACAGGGAGATCTGTGGAAGATGAGGTTTATTTACGCTAAATACAAGGAATATAAAAGTCAAGCAAAATAACAAATGAGGCGCAAGTTGGACCTCACTTCGTATTCTTCTTGCCGGCTCAACGCTTCAGCAGCAGGGAGGCGGGTCAACATATAGATAGATTGAATTTCATGGTTCGACAACTCGTAGCGCAAGGGAACTCGTCCATCGAGAATCGCTTGAACCAGTCTGGCAGCCACCCGGCGCCGTGGCTTAGATCTTCCGACGAACAATACGAACGAAGCTTTTAGACGTTGACGGCTGAATCGCAGAGCGAAAGGCCTTAAGCAACGACGTAGCAAGCTGCATTTGGAAGACGCGTGAACTGGCACGCGATGCGAAAATTTTTTTTTCTAATCTTGTTTTGCATTTTTCGTTAATGAGGTCAGCGATGGTGGCAAAATCCTTGTGCACGAGCAGAATAAAAGCATCCTGCGCTGTGCCTTCCAGTGCACGGTTGCCTTTGTCTTCTGGCAACAACTTGTCAACCCTGTGGCAGGTAGCGAGGACGTCCTAGATCTATGCCACATATAAATTGGTCGAAGCCTGGGCACAGTATCGAGGTGTCTTTTGCGAAGCTCGCTGACGGCCAATAGGTTTCCCTAACAATATGTGGAGATGTTGCATGGACTGCTAACAGCTCGTCAGTTGTTCCTTCTGGTTCTGAAACCGGACCTGTCCCACTCCTTTCAGGTGGAAAATTATGTTACCCAGCATAACAGTTTTGCACCACCTGTTATGGGCGCTGGCGCGCTCGTACATTTCGACCCACTCAGTGACATCAAGATTGTCGGTCCCGGGAAACGTTCCTGAGTCGCGGGACTGCGACGAGATGACTGTCGGCGTTATGGCAGGGGTTACTTCTGTCGTCAAGGTGGCTGGGCTATCATCGGCTCCATCAGCCGTCATTTTGGTAGTGGCCAGCGTACGTCCGCTTCGGAGCACCATCGTCCACAGCAGTACCCCACACATCCGCAAAAGATGCTGCGAAAGTACAAAGCATGAAGGAAAATGTATTTACAGAATGTACAGTAATATACAGTAATTTTCAAAGACAAATCTACAGCAGGCTAGTCGAGTAAGCGTCTTCTGCAGGCCGAAGCTCATGCTCATCTTACTCAGCGCTGCGCGGAGTAGTATAACAATGTATTTGTTGATAGGATAGGTTTAAAAATACCTTGCGAAGGAAAAACAGCAAAGAAATGGAGATGGCAGGAATGTTAATCACAAAGACGCCTGGCTGGCTAAAGACCACTAAATGCCTACTTCTAGAATTCTATAACGGTTACAAATAATAATTTAGTAGATGCCGTGTGCACCAGAACATCTCAAAGTGCTACGCTACAAGTTGCCTTGAAGAGGTGCAGTTCTTCTTTAGTTATTCTTAATATACGGCTGAAATATTAACAAGCTATAAATTGACAATGTCAAAAGCGCAATGCCTTTGTGCGAACTTACAGAATCCAGCAAAAGTTTCAGTGAAGGCGACTGTCAAACAGTTGGAGTAGGAACTTTAATTGCATGTGATATTAACATACAGCTTCAAACTCTCGCGCGCATGTGATATATGCTCAAACCCCATCTTCTCCACAATGGAAGCCAGTGTCGCCTCTCCTTTTCCAAAGGCGCCTTAAAAAATGAGTCTAACGTTTACATAAATCAATAAATAAGCAAAACGAGTTAGACTTCCCATCCATCTCTTACGTATCCTGCTCCATTTCTAAAAATATGAAGTCACTGCCTAGTTCAGTTGACAAAAGACAATGGGAATGCTTATATGTGGGTTGTATAACACATGAAAATAGGGCAAAAGGAGTATCCATTCATTTTGATGTGCTCGCCGGCTTTTTCACGTTAGGCAGGTACCAGATGAATCACGTCTGGCCTATGACAGTCAAGGCCGCTGCCGCATTGGAGGAGCTATTTGCTGTGGCGGACGTGAAAGTCAAAGAATGCAGGTGCCTGATAGTCAATCCTTATGATCGGGGCATTCGCTTCATGACTCACTGGCTGCTCCACGGAGTACCGCAACGCTAACGTCGCACAGTAAGGCGGTTGAACTGTCAAGGCAAAGGTGCGTGCATAAGCTTTGTCGATAAAGGCTTCACGACTCATATGATCATCTTCAAGTGGGGGCTCAGTGTCAAAATCGACGACATGCGACACCAAATCAACGTGGCTGGTGAACTTGCACTGATTGTTGTACCAGGCAGAGACACACTTTGCCTCCGCTGCAAATCCAGTGGGCACATCCTCAGGGAGTGACAGGAAATGCATTGAAGGCTTTGCTGGCAGAAGGATCATCATCATCATTATCATAATCGTCACCATGAGCCCGGTTACGCCCATTGCAGGGCAAAGACCTGTCCTATACTTCTCTAACTACCCCGGTCATGTACTAATTGTGGCGATGTCGTCCCTGCAAACTTCTTAATCTCATCCGCCCACCTAACTTTCTGCCTCCCTCTGGTACGCTTCTCATCCCTTGGAATCCAGCCCGTAACCCTTAATGACCATCGGTTATCTTCCCTCCTCATTGTATGTTCTACCCATGCCCATTTCTTTTTCTTGATTTGAACTAAGATGTCATTAACTCGAGTTCGTTCCCTCACCCAATCTGCTCTTTTCTTATTCCTAAACGTTACACCCATCCTTATTCTTTCCATAGCTCGTTGCGTCGTCCTCGTCGTCCGGTATGACAATGAGGACTTCCAATGTACGAGAAGTTACGCAAACATCGCAGGACCTTTGAGGGGAGACAATACGTCATTACACCTCATGGAGGAAGCTGATGCCGAAGAAACAGCGGGAGGAGCGGGAGATCAAACTTCATTCTTCGAGGCACCTTCATCGTTGACCACGGTAGACAGTGCAGACAATGGTAAGCCTTCCGAAGAATAGTGCCCACTGCTGGCCCAAGCTGCGGATGTGAAAGCTAAGGATAACAAGAAAACCGATGCACTACTAAAGACGTTGACGTGGACAACTCTGCCTGTATGGATGCTTCGGAAGCATGCAGCTCTGCTGTGAAATGTAACCGGGCTCACAAGGACAGCAACGACACAGTGGCCAAAAACGAAGCCGAGCAGCAACCACCAAGACTGCTTTCGTTCGGCGGTTCACACTCAGACCTCGAACGATTCTGGCCACCAGTAAAGGTTTAGTAGAACTTGCTGTTGGGCGAGTGGGTAGATATTAGCGAACATTGTTTAACTGCGCGAACAAACGAACCACAAAGACAGCGAGGGACAAGGACGCGCCCGTCCTCGTCCCTCGCTGTCTTTGTGGTTCGTTTGTTCGCGCAGTTAAACAATGTTCGCTAACACCAGTAAAGGTATGTTAACAAGCCGCCTCCAGAGCGACGTAGTGTATCATCTCCCATGGCGCGACGCGCTGCCATGCGTCTTCTTGCTGAGGTAACCACCATGCTTCCCAGCTTTTCTTCGTAATTAATTTGGCGCCTATTCCTTAACTGCCACACATCGCCACGATTAACATCCAAGGATTTGCGTTTAAAGAAACAGAGTAACCTATACCGATTGGTGACCGAGTTTGACTTTGACATTGTGTCAATAGAGGCGACTAAAGTTCATGATGAAACGGAAACTGTGAAGAGGCTGATGTTTCACGTCGTCTTATGACGTTGTGGTTAGTCGCGTTGTAGGGGCATAAGCGGGTTGTTGCCTTTTTTTTGGCAGAGTTTGGGCTAATCGATACAAGCGCCAATAAGTTGTGATTCACGGTTGGCTTACCATTTGCAATTTTCTTTTGCGGCTAAATAGTGGCGAGTAATTCGCAAGTATACTCCTAACAATGAGGAAGAGAGGCCCCATTTTTTTTGAGTAGCTTCGTCAATACTGTGACTGGCAGAAATTAATTATCTTTGCCGGTGAGTTTAACTGAGGGCTTTCTACTGCAGATAAAACTAGCACACGATATTTTAATGACACAAGTAGGGGTGTTCTTACGGAGATAGTCAGTGGTTTCGGTATGCAGGACCTAGGGCAATACTTGAAAGGAACCCGTACACGTTTCAAAGGATCTTGTCACACCCAGTTGAGCAGAATGTATATCACGGTGGATATTATACCTTTTTTCAACAGTATAATGTTATGCCAGTCTCTTTAGTGATCACTGGTTAGTTTCGTTTAATATAGCATGTTGAGCGGAATCAACGAATAATTTTAATTCGCAGTTATGGAAGGAGAAATGAAAGCTGGTGAATGACGGTGTTCTTAAGAAAGAATTAAGTATTTTATTTAAAACTGAACGAAAACCGCATAAACGCTTGAGCAGAAATGCCGAAGCTCTTACAGGATCAGGTTAAAATAAAAGCCGTAGAACGTCCATGTGTATTATCAAGAGAGGCAAGAGCACAATTAACAACGCTTAGCACGAACACTAAGCTGCTAATTAATAAAGCATCCTTCAGACTAGGAAGATTTATGGATTATAAACGAGCAGTGTAGCGGTAGCTGTCGCTAATCTATACTGAACGATTCCGTGGTGCCTTAGTACGTGCAAGAGCTGAAAGTCTGATAAGGGAATAATTTCAGACGACGAGGGCGTTGGGGGTGGCAAAATTCGGAGAACACTTCAGCGTTGGCCTTAAGAAAGGAATGCGGTAGCATATAATGATCCCAGAGGGCTTCTCACACTTCCTGACAAGCACGGGCTTTGTATGCGTAACGTTTACCGGGAAACGTTGGCGGCGAACGCTATGCACATTGGAAAGCCTTATGCTATATATTTTGATGGCGTACAAGGATTAAAGCGGGCCGCGCCGCACCTAGTGATACAGACCCAAACGGCAGCTGGAAAACACTATCGCTTTTGAAGAGCTTTGTGTTGGAGTTTCCATGTAACATAATTAGGTTTTGTCGTATATTCAAATTACACTCCGACGCTGTCATATCTGTACGTTGCGCGTGAGTGGTACTTTACGATTATTCTCTGTGGTTTGCTATGTGAAATTCAATTAGTTCAGTAATCTCCTTGCACCACATAGACGACCTGCGTATTGGGTATGCGTGGTTCAAAATACTTTTTGCAGAAGCGACGGGATGCCAACGTCGGACTTTCTGCGACGTGGGGCCCTTAACGTTTTTGCGTTAAAGCGTCACGTGCCATTGATTGTTTTACTCATAATATTGTATTCATACGCGCAAGATCATGAACAGCAGGTTGCCATTATCCCTCAAGAGGAAAGTGTATAACAGCTGTGTCTTACCAGTACTCATCTACGGGGCAGAAACCTGGAGGCTTACAAAAAGGTTCTACTTAATTTGAGGACGACGCAACAAGCTTTGGAAGTAATCATAGGTGTAACGTTAAGGGACAAGAAAAGAGCAGATTGGGTGAGGGAACAAACGCGAGTAAAAGACATCTAAGTTGAAATCAAGGAAAATAAATGGGCATGGCAGGACAAGTAATGAGGAGGGAAGATAACCGAGGGTCATTAAGGGTTGCGGACTGGATTCCAAGGGAAGGGAAGCGTAGCAGAAGGCGACAGAATGTTAGGTGGGTGGATGAGATTATGAAGTTTGCATAGACAACATGGCCACAATTAGTGCATAACCGGGGTAGTTGGACAAGTATGGGAGAGCCTTTGCCCTGCAGTGGGCGTAACCAGGCTGATGATGATGATTATTATTATGATGATGCCACGTGCCAATGCAGCAAATACTAGAAATTGAACGTGCACGTGAGCACTAAACACACTGCAGGAAACCTCTGAATACTTTTATAGTATTAAAATGTGTTGTTCTGTCGCATCGAAGTTGAGATCGACCGTTTGGAACGGGAGTCTGTTTCCTTGATGACGCAGTTGTAAAATGTGGCGGGAGCAGCTTCGGAAGAGCATATCACAACTTAAGAGCTTACTTGTGCGATAGAGGTTAGGAAAATCGGCGGGCACCAACGACCTTGTTGCGGCGTTCTATAAAAGGTTTAAGGACAAACTCTCCCCAATGCTCTCTGCAATGCTGACACATATATAAAACGAAGCTTACAAGCTTAAGTCGCTACGCCCATCCTTTACTACGGCGCATACGATTTTTGTCCCCAAATTTGATGATACAGCATAATTGCAAAATGAAACAACCTGTAGCTCCATAAGCTTGACAACCAGTGATTATAATGTAATGAAGAAGAAGAGCACAAGGACAAGGCCAGCCAGATTGTCTGATCCGTGCCTGCAGCGGAACCAGTGGGCCAGTCGGATCGGCAGTGCTTAGCATGATCGTGAGCCGTTCGGGCAACCAGCTTTTCCTGCTCTGCGTGACCTTCCTTCTCGATTACGAATAGACGCTGCCAACTGAACTGTTCAAACACTCCATTACAATTGGTGGAAGGTGCGGGGTATTCAAGAACATCTACACCCTTGAACTCCGGTCAGGGACTCTGCCTCCCGTCATGCCTTCCTCTCCCCTGCCGACGCCGCCGCCACCCTCCATTGCCTGCTCTGGCGCTGTGCCGCAACGCCATCCAGCGGTTTTCAGCGGAGCGGATGAGCAGGACGTCAATGACTGGTTGTCTACATACGAACGGGTGAGCTTGCACAATCGATGGGACGATACCGCCAAGTTAAATGCCTTCATCTTCTACCTTGCGGGAGTGGCTCACCTGTGGTATAAAAATCACGAAGCCGACCTTCAGTCCTGGTCCGCGTTCAAGGCCAGTTTCGCTGAAGTTTTCGGTCGCCCCGCCGTCCACAAGTTGCGCGCCGAGCAGCGGTTACGAGAGTGAGCGCAACAACCCGGTGAAAGATTCACCTTTTACATCGAAGAGGTTCTCGACCTGTGGAAACGTGTGGACGCTTCTATGCCCGAAAATGAGAAATTGAAGCACAACTTCAAGGGCATCACCGATGACATTTTTCAAATGTTGATCGCCAAGAGTCTGCGCAGCCTCAAGTTGCTGAGGCTCTACCAATGCAGCATCAGCTGTACCCTGGCGCCGCGCCACCTACTTACGCATCCGTCGCCGCACAGCCTCCTCGTCAACCAGTCGTTGCGCTACATCCACGTCCGCTACCACCCGTTCGTCATCCCGTTCATCGACCTGCACCTGCGTTTGCTAATCCTTGGCGCCAAGACAACAGGCCCATATGTTATGCCTGCGGTATTCCCGGCCAGGTTGCACGGCTCTGCCACCGCCGCATGCTGCACTCTGATGGTTTGGTGGAGTCGCCTCCCTACGCTGACGTGCAACCCTTTCAAGACACTTAACTTAGTCGGCAGTCGAGCAGGCCACCAGCCGAGCGCCCGGTTCTTACACGTCGTTCGCCTTCCCCGCGTCGCCACTCGTTATCCCCCATGCATCGGCGCCCTTCACCCACGCAAGAGGAAAACTAAGCGCCGCAGTTCAGGAGGCAATAACTGCGTCGCCATCGATCTGCACAAGTCCTCCATTGTCGCCTTTTAATGTTGTCAACCTTACTGTGGACAGCAACCCGACCGTTGCGCTAAGTGATACTGGAGCAGCCGTGTCTGTCCTTAACGAACGCCTCTCTCGCGCCTTACGAAAAGCTACGACGCCACTTTCTGGGTTTTCTCTTCGCACAGCAAGCGCCCAGCCAGTGCAGCCTTCAGCAGCATGCACAGCTAGAGTTGTTATTCAGGGCGTTCTCTATATTGTGGAGTTTGTGGTTCTTCAGTCCTGCTCTCACGACGTGATACTTGGCTGAAACTTTCGATCGCGAAATACCGCCGTCATCAATTGTGCACGTGCTGAAGTCGAATTATCACCTCTGTGTGACGTACCCCTCGTCGGCGCCACATCTCTTCCCGCTAAGCTAGTCCTTCGGGAAGACATCGCCATACCGCCGTACTCCTCTGCCGTTGTTCCCGTCTTCTGTGGCGCTGTCTCTGAAGGTACTGTCCTCTTCACTCCTTCGGAACTCTTCATAACCCGCAAAGATGTACCCCTCCCATGCGCCACGCTTGACATTTCAGCCGGTCTTAGCGCCATCGTAGTCTGCAATCTGCTTCCTACAGCCCTGACGGCACTTTGCGGTGAAGAACTTGGCCATGTTCAGCCTCTTGATGACATGTTTATAACCGACGTGCCGGACGCTTCGTATACAGAGCTCACTGACTTCTGTGCACTTTCCACTTCTGCTCCGCCATCACCTGACTTACTCAGACCTTTCATTTCCGATTACCTTACTTCCGAGCAGCGCTCCCAGCTTTTTCACCTGCTTGCCGAGTTCCGTTCTTCTTTTGATGTCGCTCAGCCAACTCTGGGTCGCACGTCAACCGTCAGCCTCCACATCGACACTGGCTCCAACGCGTCATTGCGGCAGCGCCCGTACCACGTATCCGCCAAGAAACGTCAGGTGATCAGTGAGCACGTGGACGACATGCTTCAGCGCGGCGTCATTCGACCTTCCAATAGCCAGTGGGCATCACCGGCGGTTCTAGTCACAACAAAAGATGGTTCTATTCGGTTCTGCACCGATTATCGCCGTCTTAATAAGGTAACGCGAAAAGACATCTGCCCTCTACCACGCATTGATGACGCTCTGGACAGCTTGGAAGGCGCTGAATTTTTTCTTCGTTGGATTTACGTTCCGGCTACTGGCAAGTCCCGATGTCAGCCGTTGATCGCCCTAAAACTGCATCCATTACTCGGGATGGTTTATGCCAACGTCGCAAATCTCCGCCTCATCCAGCCCACGGTTTATTACAGCCGCTTCCGTGCCCTGCTTATGCCTTCCCCCATTTGTGAATTGACCTGTACGGGCCGCTACCGCTAACACCCGTTGGCAAACGATGAATTATTCTAGCAGTTGATCACCTTACACGCTATGCTGAAACCGCTGCTCTACCTGCAGCGACCGCCACTGACGTTGCATCCTTTCTGCTCCATTGTTTCATTTTTCGTCATGGCCCACCTCGGGAGCTGCTGAGTGGTAAAGGCCATGTGTTTTTGTCGCACGTGGTTGAAGCACTGCTTGCTCAATGCCGCATAGTTCACCTGACAACCACTGCGTACCATCCTCAAACTAACGGTCTTACGGAGCGTTTCAATCGCACCCTTGGTGATATGCTCGCCATGTACGTTTCATCGAAGCGTACAAACTGGGACATCATCCTCCCATTTGTCACGAACGCATATAATACGGCTACACAAAGTACTAGAGGATTTTCTCCATTCTTTTTTCTCTATGGTCGCGATCCTTCCCATACCATCGATATGGTTTTGCCTTATACACCAGCCTCGTCAGAGTGTGCTCCCGTTTCAGCCGTAGCCCGATACGCCGAGGAATGCCGTCAATTAGCCCGAAAGTTCACCTCCGCCGACCAACAACGACAAAAATCCCATCGTGATGGCAACGCTACGAATCCGAACTTCGCTCCCGGCACACTTGTCTTGCTGTCCGTGCCTGCTACCACGCCTGGACTTTCGACAAACTTCTCTCGCAGTATGATGGACCATACCGCATCGTCGATCGCACCTCTCCGGTCAACTATGTCACAGAGCCGCTTACACCGACATGCGAGAAGCGCTGCCGTGGACGGGATGTTGTTCATGTTCACCGCCTGAAACAATTCTATGACCCGCTCGTCTCCACGTCGTAAGTCGCCAGGATGGCTCCGCTTTTGCACCGGGGGTAATTGTAATGAAGAAGAAGAGCACAAGGACAAGGCCAGCCAGATCGTCTGTTCCGTGCCTGCAGTGGAACCAGTGGGCCAGCCGGATCGCCAGTGCTTAGCACGAGCGTGAGCCGTTTGGGCAACCAGCTGTTCCTGCTCTGCGTCACCTTCCTTCTTGAATACGAACAGCCACTACCACCTGAACTGCTCAGAAACTGCATCAGACTAAAATCTTTCTTGAAATGTTAGCCAAAAACTACGCACTGTAATCTCGGCAATTGTAGGGTCTCGTGAGACGTGCGGCATTAGAGGGCGCTCCACGAGTACGAACACCTACGAGCAACGTTCTATCCTGGAATGTTGTGATGTTAAAGGCGCTTTGCTATGCTATACTACAAATAGAGAAGCTAGAGAAGCTATACTAAAGATTGATTTCGAGGAGTCATTTGAAAGGGTTTCCAATGACTCTCTTTTATGTGTGTTAGACCATATCCATGTGGGCTAAGTAATTATAGAGGACGTCGCAATGGCGTACACATTGTGCACGACGCAGTTAAAAGTGAATAAAGTAGTTGGTGAGTGCAGGCTAGTGCAACAATTGCTGTGTCAGGGGAGCCGAAAATCTCCATTACTGTCTTGTTGGTGTGTTCAACCGTTTTCTCTATATGGTATTACAACTGATCATATGCGTTCTTATAAATTCGAATAGGTAGAAGTGCGGTTGCCTGCATATGCCGATGACACTGCCACTGTATGCAGGGATTATGACAGTGTCCTGCATTCCATTAAAACCGAGAAGTTTTTGCCTTTGAAGCGGAAGCTGCTTGAACTGGGGAAGGTCTCTGGAGTTTTTGCACTATTATTATGTATTTATTTATTCATTTATTTGTTTATTTAATAATACCTACCAGGCCTCAAAGTGAGGCATTGAGTAAGGGGGCAGTACATAGAAAATACGTGGAATACAAGACATCTATACACTCTATCTGTTTACAACCTACAACCCCAAGTTCAAACAAGATGAAAAAAAAAAGAATTATTTAGTTCACGGTCCACTACAGAAAAGACGAAAATATAATATAATAGCAAGGAATAAAGGACACAGATTGTACTCAGTGAAGTCGTGTGATTAACAAGATCAGAGTGTTAAACAGTAATATAGAAAAAAAATTCAGAAAAGTTACGCACGCGACATTCCAACGAAACGGTAAACATAGCGACATAAACCGTACGACATGCGACAATAAGCCGTAAAACGTAGTGCAAGTATAGAAAGCACTGTGTGACAAACGTAAAACTTCAGTTCACTACCTGTGAATAGTCTTCCGCGGCAACATTCAATTTATAAAGAGAGAGCCTACCAGTGAATCGCGCGTGGCTAGCGCTGCTTGTGGAGCACATCATAACCTTTGCTGAGGGTATCTACTTTGAAGACAGTTTTCGGGCTCTTTGCCAACAGCACCTGCAAGGCATCATCATAATCCCTATTTAATATGTACCTGATTTTGTCGTTTACTGCCATTGTCGCACTGACACGCTTACAGAGAACCATGACATCCTCGATGTAACTTGTGAATTTATGAGCACTCTGCTGCACTTGTGCTCACAAACGTTGCTCGGCGCGCATCTTGCAGTCTGCAGGCCGCTCAAACACATCTCTGAAGTTAGTTCTGAACTCCACTAAAGCCGACAGGCCATGTTTGTGGTTGAAAAAATTACGCGGCTTTACCTGCCAAAACAACTTTCTGATTTTGAGGCACGCCGTAGTGGAGGACTCCGGAAATTTCGACCACCTGGAGTTCTTTAACGAGCACCTAAATCTAAGCACGCGGGTGTTTTCGAATTTCGCTCCTATCAAAATGCCGTCGCCATGGCCGGGACTGGATCCCGCGACCTCGTGTTCAGCAGCCCAACACCATAGCCACCATAGCCACCATAGCCAGCGGGATATTGGTTCGTGGGTGTGGTGCTAAAAGTTCGCAACAACGGTCACGTGCACTATGGCGTAGTTCAGTTTGGTATCCTCGCCACACTTCTTGAGGTTGCTCACCCTTTCATAAGATGCGAGCCAGTGCTGCACGTCAAGGTCTTCTATTATGCTGAAAATGGCATGTCCATGCTGACGCAAGGCACCGGAGCAAGCCGCGGCACGTGTCGTCGCCGTTGGATGCGGTGACGGGTCTTGCGCCTTGGCGAGAATAGATGGCAGACTCCTTCTTCGAAGTTCCAGGCTTCAAGGTGTACCCAGCACGTCACACAGCCGCAGCAATGATAGCTCAGTTGGATCGGTGGACTGCCTGCTTGACACCCTATGGCGATGGGGATTTCTGACATACCAAGGGACCTTGTTACGACCATTCTGCTTCCTATATTTTGCAGAAAGCCCACCAAGGGCTGAGAAAAAAAGTGGGAAAATATTGCTTATGCAAAACCTGTGCGCCATTCACGTCAGCAGGACGAATTTTGATCACCACTGAATTGTTCCAGTACTTCTTCATGGAAAAAATACCGTGTTAGGTGTTAATGTTATAATAAGTGTTGTGGCCCAAAAGTAATGCACACTTCGGTCAACAATTGTCCTGTTGATGAACGGCATAGTAACTGGACAACAATATCGTGCGAAGATAGTTTTCTGACGAAACGTTTATTGGCAACCGGACGAACGGTGGATCCTAAAATGACTCGAGGCATACACAGGAAGAAGAGTAGATATAAAGTGTGAAAGCTTGATGGAAACTGTGTGACTTTCTGGGATTGAGTAATATGCTGTTGGGATTCTGACAGACACAAATTTATCACTTCAGCGTACAAAACTAAAGAAAAGTCTAGAAATATACTTGCCGCTGTTTCGTGGGCGCAGGTAATTAAGAAACTTGCCAACCTTCCCTAGAACTGTGCCAGCTTTTTGTTGAGGTTATTGTTTACGGTAAAATACCCAGGCATCATATTTCTCTTTTTTCAGAGCGGTTCTGCTTGTTCTTTGCATCGCACATTTTTTGTGCAAATAGTAATTGTACGTTGTCAGCAGAAAATCACCGTTCAGTGACCCCTTAATTATACCTCAAGAAGGTGTCTTGCCATTGAATTAGCCATCGCTTTTTATACTGAGAAGCATACATCTTAATAAGTACTCGGCGACCATGTTTCGCATAGCATGAACAGCTGGCCTATGTGGATGTGAATAGCACAATGAAATATCGTTCAAGCGCGCAAATAAACATGAATGAGCAAAGCACCGCAAGAACGCGAGACCTAAACTGAATCTTATTTTAAGGAAATACCGAGAGGTACTATTGAATGTTTATAATTTACGTACTTGACGGCTAACAAATACTAAACATAACTGTTTAACGCACGAGGTACGCGCATGTGTCGGAAGTTTCCCAAATGCTATCGATGATTCTATCCGTTTCTTGTGGTCGGCGAACTTTTTGCAATCTGATTGAATGTGCAACACGAATTATGTAGTAGTTTCTAGAAGGTGCGAACACCAGCGGATACGTTGGTGCCCGCACCAGCGTGTGTTTGTGTATGTGTGTATGTGTGATAGCTTGTAGTTCCTGATCGTTTTTCCACGTTAAACTTGTGGCAACGCTTAGAGTTTGCTACTTTTGCATCACAGTCTGATTACCGGAATGCAGCTCAGGTGTTCGCCTCATTACACTTTCTTGTCGATGCTTTTGGTGACTGAGTATTTCTGTTTTATAACAGCGGAATTGCCTTTACAGTTTATATTGTGGTCCACTTTAAGAAAAAGCCCTTTTCCTACCTGTCATTACATATTGTTTCTCCTGTTTCTCCCAGTTGTAAGGCAGCGCAGTCTACGCCCTTCAGATAATTCTCATACTGCATGCATCGCCAGCGCAAAACCATTATCATTCCTTCATTTAGTGTGACCTTAACATTCAATTGACATTTGTTTGACTCAAGGTATGATGAACTCTAACATAAAGCTTTGTCTTGAGCGAAGGTTTCCACCCCATAGAGTGGCGGGCAAATATATGATGAGGTATGCAGCGACGTCTTCTGCTTGAATTGTCCTTCCGCTCTCCGTGGCATTAAGCAGCTGGTACTGCTTTGAACTTTTCCACGAGAGGCGTATAACCTCCCACTGCGTGTCGCAAGGCAACGCCCGTAATGACGTGTGGAGCTAAGCCTGACTGAGCCACCAATGTTTTCCAGGCATAGCGTGACGTATCAGCAGCTGCCGTGATTGGCCGAGACGTTCGGTTTCCATATTCTGCGCGCATGTCGTCAAGGGGTGTTTGGATCTGGGGAAAAAGCGGGACCGCCTTTCTGCGCTCTGGTCGCATTTGGTTTCATTGTTGCTTGGATTTACTGTTGAAATTCGATGGTAAATAGGACAAATTAGGTGCGAATTCTGAGGTTTTAACAACATTAGGGTGCGCAAAATGCGACTATCTTGAAATTCTCATTGTAAACAACGGCTGTTGAGGCGCCAAAATACAAAAAATTTATACATTTTTTTTAGCTTTCAGAACCTCAAGGCATTAGCGGTAAAGTATTTCCGCCACGCCTAGGAACTCGTTTGCGAGTTCCATGTGCACTGACCTTATATATATCCTTTATATGAAAATCGGTATTTTTAAAAATAAAACATTCTACAAATCGCTTGCAAGATCCAGCTTTAACATGTTTCAACACTATGGGATCCGCATACAACCTAACAGATATTTCCACTCGGAGCATTCCGAGTCGGTCAGCAGGCTCGATTCAATATATCAAATTAAATCGGCACTGGAAGTGCTTCAGCCATGAAAGTTCAACTCAACCGATTTTTCAGGTAAAATGCGAATGGACGGCATTTGTCTTTTTCAGAAGCTATATTTCACAAACTGTTAGCGGAAACAACACCTGTTCATTCGGCTCCCTACTGTCCAAAAAACCACATATTAAAGTGTACGTACCGAATTGCCGTACTAACGTTTGCGATATAAGTTTTTTCCTCTCGATGATAGGCGCAGAATGGAAGTTTCCCGTCTCAATCATGAAGGATCATAACGCCGATACACTTCAAGCCACAATCTCCAGAATTTCTAAATCGCACTCACCACTGCTCTCTCTAACGTTAATATATACTGAGAGCATTAAGCTAAATAGATAAATGAATTGAAACATAAATAAGTGAATAAATGAGTACACACACAACGAATAAACGTGACGAACCCTGATCATTGTAACTTCGTTACCTTATTATTGAGACTGACTTGTTCCCGCGGAACGCCATCCAAAATTGTAATCATCATCATTGTCCCATCATTGCAGAACAATTCGCAGTTTGGCCCGAAAGGCCTGGGTGTTCAGGGCTCCTGCTTGCGCATTTTTTCTAGTTGAACTCGCACACACGACAGAGCATGTACCGTAAATTTTTCAAGACGAATCAGGGCAACCTATTTGTGGCACTTATCTCTAATTACATCTGCTATCCGAAATGCTCCTCGTGTTCCGTAATAATGCACCAGCCCAATGCGAATGCGCCATGAAGCCACTGCAGTGGATGAGCCAGCTGACTATGTTCAGATGAGAACCCTAGCGAAGAGATCCGTAACATCTTTTTGTTATTTTCACCAAAATTTAAAATTAGCCAGACATATGCTTTCACCCAGTACAACAGCAGCTGCTCTTTCAACACAGATTTTTTTCTCTGACACAAGAAGTCTGAAACGATACAACATGCAAAAATCTCGTTATTGCGTCGATAAACACTGCAAACCTGTAAAGCGCGTGGTATTGAGCGCATATATTTTACACCTTAACATTTTTACTTCGAATCTGTGCACCTCTTCCCCAGGATTAGGGCAAAGTGTACGTAAATAATATTCGCCAGACCATATGCGGCAATGCTATATACCAGACTGGGCATTTCAATGAGCTGGTAATAAAAGCTTACACTTATTTTTTTTTTGCTTTTCTTTAATCCTTAAGTCATTCACAATTTGCAGAATTGTTGCCAATTGCTTAGTTTTGCTTGAAACGAGAGGGTCAATCAAAAGAAGGGGACATGAAAAGTGACTCTATCCCGTATTTTTTTGTTTCATTAAGCAGAGGCATTTCCAATCTTGCGTACAGCTATTTGACGTTCATCTCTTGGCGAAGTTTCTGCAGTAATGTGTGGTGATATTCTATATTTATTAAACGTATTCGATGTAGTCTAGGAGTTTTGAACAGGTTCATTGATGAATAGAACAGGTAAATATTGTCAATGGCGCATTTATCCTCATTTTATTTACAAAGCGACCATCTTCACCGAGCATCGACTCGATTGGATGATCTATTTGGATCCATCGCACTCAACTGCAAAAGCTCACCCGCATTCCCAGGGAGAAACGCACACTTACTTGGAAAAAATGTTTATACTGTTTTCATTTCTAGCTTCTTTAAGGGTACGCAAATTAATATGCATACGTATAAAATAATAAATACAATAAAGAAGCATGTATCAAACATCCTAGAAGGCGTCTGGTGGGGAGCCAGTCGGATCGCTGACCCGAATAACACCACTCCTCTATGTCGCGTACGCTGGCCAGAGATGGCAGAAAACATGAGGAACGCCGTGGTTTCTGATCACTAGTGATACAGATTCTTAAAACATCATAATAAAGTGCACGCTTGATTTAAAGCACTTGAATCTCTATATTTAGGATGAGATGTGCCTACCCTACCCTATCATTGTACTTGAACACAATCGCTAAAATTAGTTCAGAGACTCTGTAGAATAAGTTATCACCTCGTTGATGATTCAGCTATGATCTGCGGATTATCATCAAATACAGGTTATTATAAACTCCATACAAACAAGCAATATATGACCTTTCTGATTTATTCGCTTTTATTTATATTTATTGGGAAAAATGAGGCACGAGAGAAGAAATACATTGTGGGAAAGCTTTTTCAGAGAGGTCGTTCATGATGTGGAATAAAATTGAAAGGGCACAAAGCTACTACAATATGATAATTCTGGCGTGTATCTACTGTGTGGTCTTTTAATTGCACTCTAGATGCATTTCTGCGCTCAGTGACATTTCTTTTGAGGGTACGCCATATAAGTGCTATCAAAATTTTACTAAAATTAGAATATAACGTCACCAGAACTATAATGCATTTTATAAGTATGTGAATACTAGTGTAGCACACCCAAAGTGAGAACACAAGCAAATCCGATGAGTTGACAAACAGAGCTGATCAGCTACAGCATTCATTATTTAAATGTCTCCGCTCTACTCACATATTATGCCTCGAGCGCGATGGAACGCATGTATAAGTGTAAGTACTTAAGCAACAACGATAACCAAGGATACAAAAAAAAAATTGAGTACTTTCTACTAACGCGCAAACAACGTTTGGCTCAGCTGCTTCTTCACTTTTCATTACTTGAATGGCCTATGCATGTGCACACATACCTTTATTAGATCCAAAGGATGCTTAAGCATTAGTAGAAAATTCTCAGATGTTTGTAGGATTTCTTTGTTTATCATATCTATCCTACTTACACAATAGCATAGCGTTTAAAGCACAATTGAATTCCAAGTGATCACTGGATTCTTTTGCTGCATTCTGTGCAATGTATTTTTGGAATCAGAGAACTTACATTTATTTTATTGAGGCTCAGAACCTGCCTCTCCTTTTCTTTGGATCTCTGCCTATTCGTTTGTGGTATGAAGCTGCTGTGGAAGTTCTCAGTGGCTACATGCTGCAGAAGTTGTGACCCCAGTTGCCGAAGTTGTTCCGTGTTCTCTTCTTGAAACTACTTAGCGCCATCTTTACGTCGTGCCCCCTTTTTTTAGCAATAATATTCTGTCTGCGGAAGAATGGTTGTTGTTTTAACGCTCCACAAGAATGTAACCTTTTGAGTTTGACGGTTCTTAAACTTTTGTTGACCTTCAACGGCGCCACTAAACTGAATGTGATATATCACTCCGACGACCCAAACAACTGTTCGTTTTACACGCGTTCATATTTGCTCATTCGTATTTACTGAAAGTACTTGCTGCTTTTCCCGCGCGAAGAATAAGACGTACATGCAAACACGTTTCGCGTACACTGACAATTGTTTTGAAATGTCACTACTTTGTAAAGATGTTTGCATGTGGCGCTACATGACTCTGTTTGAAAAGCTCAACCATAGCACCTAATGGAATGCAATTTTCACCGAACACGTTGCAGTCAACACACGTGGTGGTGCACTCTCATGGTTCCTTCGTTAGTTTTCCTGCAAGAACTTCCTACCTTGCTCCCCCCGTAGCATGACAGGCCTCAGCAAATATACTCTATCCATACTTAACATTTTTTGAACAATAATTTTCTGTCTGTGGAAGAATGGTTGTTTTTTAACGCTCCACAAGAATGTAACCTTTTGAGTCTGACGGTTCTTAAACTTTTGTTAACCTTCAATGGCGCCACTAAAGTGAAAGCGATATATCACACCGACGATCCAAACAACTGTTCGCTTTACACGCGTTCATATTTGCTCATTCGTATTTACTGAAAGTACTTGCTGCTTTTCCCGTGCGTAGAATAAGACGTACATGAAAACACACTTCGCATACACTGACAAATGTTTTGTA
Organism: Dermacentor albipictus; assembly: GCF_038994185.2. NCBI lineage: Eukaryota > Metazoa > Arthropoda > Arachnida > Ixodida > Ixodidae > Dermacentor > Dermacentor albipictus. The sequence goes on along the minus strand of NC_091827.1, from coordinate 110,714,844 downwards.
TTGTCATCACTTTGAAAAGATGTTTGCGTGTGGCGCTACATGACTCTGTTTGAAAAAGCTCAACCATAGCACCTGATGGAATGCAATTTTAACCAAACACGTTGCAGTCAACACACGTGGTGGTGCACTCTCATGGTTCCTTCGTTAGTTTTCCTGCAAGAACTTCCTACCTTGCTCCCCCCGTAGCATGACAGGCCTCAGCAAATATACTCTATCCATACTTAACATTTTTTGAACAATAATTTTCTGTCTGTGGAAGAATGGTTGTTTTTTAACGCTCCACAAGAATGTAACCTTTTGAGTCTGACGGTTCTTAAACTTTTGTTGACCTTCAATGGCGCCACTAAACTGAATGTGATATATCAGTCCGATGACCCAAAGAACTTTCCGTTTTACACGCGTTCATAATTGCTCATTCGTATTTTTAAAATACTTGCTGCTTTTCCCGCGCGAAGAATAAGACGTACATGCAAAGACACTTCACGTACACTGACAATTGTTTTGTAATGTCATTACTTTGGAAAAATGTTTGCGTGTGGCGCTACATGACTCTGTTTGAAGAAGTTCAACCGTAGCACCTAATGGAATGCAATTTTAACCGAACACGTTGCAGTCAACACACGTGGTGGTGCACTCTCATGGTTCCTTCGTTAGTTTTCCTACAAGAACTTCCTACCTTGCTCCCCCCGTAGCATGACAGGCCTCGGCAAATATACTCTATCCATACTTAACATTTTTTGAGCAATATTATTCTGTCTGCGGAAGAATGGTTGTTATTTTAACGCTCCGCAAGAATGTAACGTTTTGTGTTTGACTGTTCTTAAACTTTTGTTGACCTTCAAAGGCGCCACTAAACTGAATGTGATATATCAGTCCGATGACCCAAAGAACTTTCCGTTTTACACGCGTTCATAATTGCTCATTCGTATTTTTAAAATACTTGCTGCTTTTCCCGCGCGAAGAATAAGACGTACATGCAAACACATTTCACGTACACTGACAATTGTTTTGTGATGTCATTACTATGGAAAGATGTTTGCGTATGGCGTTACATGACTCTGTTTGAAGAAGTTCAACCGCCGCACCTAATGGGATGCAATTTTAACCGAACACGTTACAGTCAACACACGTGGTGGTGCACTCTCATGGTTCCTTCGAAATTTTCCTGCAAGAACTTCCTACCTTGCTCCCCCCATAGCATGACAGGTCTCGGCAAATACACTCTATCCATTCCAAACATTTTTTAAGCATTAATAATCAGTCTGCGGAAGAATGGTTGTTGTTTTACCGCTCCACATGAATGTAACCTTTTGAGTCTGACGGTGCTTAAATTTTGTTGACCTTCAACGGCACCACTAAACAGAAAGTGATATTTCACTCCGACGACCCAAACCACTGTTGGTCTTACACGCGTTTATATGTTTTTTCATATTTTCGGAAAGTGCTTGCTGCTTTTCCCGCACGTAGAATCAGACGCACATGCAAACACAGTTCGCGTGCACTGACAAATGTTTTGTAATGTCATCACTTTGGAAAGATGTTTGCGTGTGGCGCTACATGACTCTGTTTGAAAAAGCTCAACCATAGCACCTTATGGAATGCAATTTTAACCGAACACGTTGCAGTCAACACACGTGGTGGTGCACTCTCATGGTTCCTTCGTTAGCTTTCCTGCAAGAAAGTCCTACCTTGGTCCCCCCGTAGCAAGACAGGTCTCGGCAAATATACTCTATCCATACTAAACATTTTTGAGCAATTATATTCTGTCTGCGGAAGAATGGTTGTTGTTTTAACGCTCCACAAGAATGTAACCTTTTGAGTCTGACGGTGCTTAAACTTTTGTTGACCTTCAAGGGCACCCCTAAACTGAAAGTGATATATCACTCCGACGACCCAAACAACTGTTGGTCTTACACGCGTTTATATGTGTTTTTCATATTTTCGGAAAGTGCTTGCTGCTTTTCCCGCGCGTAGAATACGACGTACATGCAAACACGCTTCGCGTACACTGACAATCGTTTTGCAATGCCATTACTTTGTAAGGATGCTTGCGTGTGGCATTACATGACTCTGTTTGAAAATGTTCAACCACAGCACTTAATGGAATGCAATAATAACCGAAAACGTTGCAGTCAACACACGTGGTGGTGCGCTCCCATGGTTCCTTCATTAGTTTTCCTGCAAGAACTTCCTACCTTGCTCCCCCCATAGAATGACAGGTCTCGGCAAATACACTCTTTCCATTCTAAACATTTTTTGAGCATTAATAATCAGTCTGCGGAAGAATGGTTGTTGTTTTACCGCTCCACATGAATGTAACCTTTTGAGTCTGACGGTGCTTAAATTTTGTTGACCTTCAACGGCACCACTAAACTGAAAGTGATATATCACTCCGACGACCTAAACCACTGTTAGTCTTACACGCGTTTATATGTTTTTTCCTATTTTCGGAAAGTGCTTGCTGCTTTTCCCGCGCGTAGAATAAGACGTACATGCAAACACAGTTAGCGTGCACTGACAAATGTTTTGTAATGTCATCACTTTGGAAAGATGTTTGCGTGTGGCGCTACATGACTCTGTTTGAAAATGCTCAACCATAGCACCTTATGGAATGCAATTTTAACCGAACACGTTGCAGTTAACACACGTGGTGGTGCACTCTCATGGTTCCTTCGTTAGCTTTCCTGCAAGAACGTCCTACCTTGCTCCCCCCGTAGCAAGACAGGTCTCGGCAAATATACTCTATCCATACTAAACATTTTTGAGCAATTATATTCTGTCTGCAGAGGAATGGTTGTTGTTTTAACGCTCCACAAGAATGTAACCTCTTGAGTTTGACGGTTCTTAAACTTTTGTTGACCTTCAACGGCGCCACTAAACTGAAAGTGATATATCACTCCGACGACCCAAACAACTGTTCGTTTTACACGCGTTTATATGTTTTTTTCATATATTCGGAAAGTGCTTGCTGCTTTTCCCGCGCGTAGAATAAGACGTACATGCAAACACACTTCGCGTACACTGACAATTGTTTTGCAATGTCATTACTTTGTAAGGATGTTTGCGTGTGGCATTACATGACTCTGTTTGAAAATATACAACCACAGCACCTAATGGAATGCAATAATAACCGAACACGTTGCAGTCAACACACGTGGTGGTGCGCTCTCATGGTTCCTTCATTAGTTTTCCTGCAAGAACTTCCTACCTTGCTCCCCCCATAGCATGACAGGTCTCGGCAAATATACTATATCCATTCTAAACATTTTTTGAACAATAATTTTCTGTCTGTGGAAGAATGGTTGTTTTTTAACGCTCCACAAGAATGTAACCTTTTGAGTCTGACGGTTTTGAGTCTGACCTTCCCAAAATGCTCCAATACGTTACACAGCCACATAAATAAGTTTTATTGCACTCAAGTAAGGCCCTGTCCTCCGGCAGGTGCGAAATGCCAGGGCCTTTCCGATCGGTCGCAGCCATCTTTAATCGTTTCGGAACGGGGCAGCCTGCAGCTAGTCAGAGAAAAAATCAGTTTCGTTCGGCATATTAATACATCTCTTATGTCTACACGCCGATTTGACGGGGTGATCTTACGCGCTTTTGTGACGTCACGTGACAGGCTGGTGAAGTGAGTGCAGCCCGAAAAGTTTTGACCAATAGCAGAGGGGTAATGGCGAAAAGGCGTCGAATCAGAAATGCCAATTTTTTTCGTTTAGTCCAATCATGCATAATTGGAGTGTACACGTCATATCAGATGGGGAGCTATCGCGGTTTGCGCGACGTCGCGTGACTGACAGGCAAAGTGGTGGTGGCATAGAAAAGTTTGGAATAGCTTTGTGTAATAGCACTCCTAGTCTTTAGTAGTTCGCTTTCATTGAGTTCGAGAACGTCATCTTTCGAGATCACACCACCCTTTGTGTTCATCGACTTGTTTGTGTTGCCTGAAAGGGGAACGTCCTTGAACGCTCCAAGTTTCAAGAGTATCACTTGGTGTAGTTAGTCGCGAACTTCGAGAAAATCGTCGCTTGTCATGTTCGTTACTTTAAAGCGTGGGCAGGTTGCTTCCATGAGAAAATTTGCTACATGAAGTGGTGAGATCATTTGGACTGTCCTTGTAAAGGACTGACTGCGTGTGACGCGGTACTTGGTTCAAGACCGTTTAGGCTGCACGAAAAATGAATTGGTTATCGGTTTGTCTTCGATTCATGCAGCGATCAGGTGGTGGAGGAAAAGTGTTTGCCATCTAAAGACGGAAAATTCGGCGGCTATAGCAGGAACCCACCAACGGGCCCATCAATTGGACACTAGAAGGTTGGAAGGAAACGTGCAGACGCCGGCTGTGCATTGCCGTTATTACCTATTATAAAGTTCCTAAGGTTTGACAACTACACTTGGTCAACGCTCGCCGCCCAGAAATATTGAAATCAAAAATAGTGAAAAGAACACACGAAAGCTGAAAAAAACGCGAGCGAAAGAAAAGTTCACTGACGATTACGACAATTCGTAGTTGAAAAATACAGCAAAATCCTGCCTACACACAAACACCTGTCAGCCTATGAAACAGTAACACAAGTAGAAATGTGCTGCAATGGTACATGCAAATTATTGAACGTGAGTAAAACTTGACCCAGTAGGCACTTCTCCTTCATTTATGTTCGCTCTAGTCCGTATGTGGTGCTGCTCGTTCTATGTGTAATTCAGCACAATGTGTTGACTGGCTAGTTGGTGCGAATCCATAATTACTTTGTCAAGCGCAATATAACAGACACAAGAAAGACGAAAGCACAAGGCGCTACTCTCAACTGACGTCTTTTTTGTTTTTGTTTTTGTTATGTCACTCTTTTATACAGAGCAGAATACGAAAGAACATGCGCAGTAAGCACCAGGTGCAGGAACCCCGACAACATTCAATCACCAGAGCACACACGTGACAGAATATAAAAACCACATTCAGCGCTGTACAAGGTTAAAGGAGGCACACTAATGCACTGCGAATCCAGTAGCTGTATGAAAAACGCTTCCGATAGCTTTCGGGTGGTGGTATCACGGCTCTTTTTCAAAATCGTAGTATCATGAAACATAGCATTGCGCTTGCATATATTACAAAGTTGAGCTAAACGGGAACCTGTGCCTGTCAGTATGGATCGATCACGTTCTCTAAGGCGCTCGTTAACACAGCGGTCGGACAGCCCTACATAGACTTTGCCACAGGATAACAGAATAATATATACCACACCAACGCTACAATCTACAACCTTTGCATATTACGCAGCCATATATAAAAAAACTAAATAAAAAAGAGATTATGAAAGGAACCACGCGAAGGTTGTAGATTGTAGCGTCGGCACGGTGTAAAAAATTTCGTTATCGTATGGTAAAGTGTATGTAGGGCCGTCAGGCGGCTCTCTTAACGAGAGGCTTTGAGAACATAAGCGATCTATAACGATAGGCACAGGTTCCGATTAGCTCAACACTAAAATATGCAAGTGCAAGCTATGTTTCAAGATACTGTGATATTGAAAAATAGCCGTGATTGCACCGCTCGAGCAATATAGGAAGCTTTTTTTCTCATACAGTCACTGGGCTCTCAATACATTAGCGTGCCGTAACCTTGTGCAGCGCTGAATATGGTTTTACAATGAAGCTGTATACCTCTACCACCCAAGGAAATGTTCGCGTCATTGGCGTGGTAGGCGAAAAAAAAAACCCCAAACGTAGGCCGATCCCGGAGATAGTGCAATGCCGGGTGGACCCGCAGTGGAGGTGAAGCCGGCGTTAAGCAATTCCCATACGCCGGCCGATCCCGAAGTCGGTGCAATGCCGGGCCGACCCATGGCGGAGCTTAAGCAGGCGTTAAGCGCTCCCCTTACGTGGGCCGATCGCGAAGATGGTGCAATACCGGCCCAATCAGCGGCGGTGGTGAGGCACGCGTTAAGCACAGACCGTACACGGGCCGATCCCGAAGACAGTGCAATACGGGCCGACCCACGGCGGAGGTGAAGCCGGCGTTAAGCACTCCCTATACGCCAGCCGATCCCGAAGACAGTGCAATGCCGGCCCTACCTGCGGCGGAGGTGAAGTAGGCGTTAAGCACTCCCCGTACATGGGTCGATCCCGAAGATAGTGCAATAACGACCGGACCCGCGGCGCAGTTGAAGCAGGCGTTAAGCACTCGCCATACGTGAGCCGATCCCGAAGTCGGTGCAATGCCGGGCCGACCCAAGTGGAGCTAAAGCAGTCGTTAAGCACTCCCCATACGTGGGCCGCTCCCGAAGAAAGTGCAGTCGGGGCGACCTGCGGCGCAGGGGAAGTACGCTTTAAGCATTCCCCTTACGTGGGCCGATCGCGAAGATAGTGCAATACCGGCCCGACCAGCGGCGGAAGGGAAGAAGGCATTAAGCACTGCCCATGCATGGGCCGATCCCCCGAAGACAGTACAATGCCGGGCCGACACGCGGCGGAGGTGAAGCAGGCGTCAAGCACTCTCCATACGTGAGTGGATCCTGAAGGTATTGCAATGCCGGTCCAACCCGCGGCGGAGGTGCAGTTCGGCATTAAGGGGCCTACATAAACAGCTTTGCTGGTCATCCTTCCTCACATAGTGGAGGGGCACCGAGTTTTTTTTTTGGGGGGGGGGGGGGGATTCTGTCAGGTGAGTTCGCTCTGGCGATCGGATGTTGTGGAGGTTCCTGCACGTGTGCTCACTGCGCATGTTCTTTTGTATCCTGCTCTCTATAAAGGAGTGACGCAGTAAAGAAGTTGTTAGTTGAGAGTAGCCCCTTGGCCTGTCATCTTTCTTGTTTCCGTTCTTTGGCATTAAACAAATTAATTATCGTTCTAACAGGGTTGCCACACTAGACAGCCACATTTGCTAGATTTTTAGATGCCACATCTGTTTCACTATGTATAGATTTATTATTTGTGCTACAACAGATTACACATGTGCAATGAGCTAAATATTTTATAAGACAGCGACATATAGACTGCAGCAACGAGACGACGATTGCAGATTCGGAAAGGTTACGTGCACCCTTCAGAGTGGAATATAATTGTACTCGTGTGCTGAATTTTGGTCACTTAAGATGGCCAAATTCCAGACGCAAGGTGGTGAAGTGTGGCTGGTTGAGCAATATCTTTACACACATTCTTATCCTCTCCAACACCGTTGGACTATATTGGAGTGTTTCACCGGTTCAGTGAGCCATGCATTGTAAAGGGCCATTGTGAGAGTTCCTCCTTTGATTTTTGAAATCTTTGAAAAATTTCGAGGTCTACCATGAAGCGGCGTCTCAATGAAGCGGGATTAAGGAGCAGATCAACTGCACAAAAACCATTACTTAGGGCAACGTATAGAGCAAAGCGGCTCAGTTTTGCAAAAACACATGAAGGGTGGAATGTGTAACAAGAGAAAAACGATGTATTCAGTGATTAATCCACGTCTACAACTGCTGGCTACCAGAGAGAACAAATATGGCGCCCTGTCGAGACATGGTAAAATATTTTCAAGACGCAATTGTCATTCATCCCTATAATCAAGATATTAGCTCTTAATATTTGTTTCTTTACCTCGCATGCGGGTCCTCCCTAATTTTCTTTCCTTAGGGAAAAGGAACAATATAGTGTTAAATTATTTATCCACTTGAGAAGAAAACAATGCAACTATATTATGCCGACATATTGCTTAATGAAATGGATACGTGCACCACGACAGGACATCTTATTCCAGTAAATATTGCAGTCTCCCCGTCGAGCCATATGTAGTGCATGCCGTGAGCATGAAGTGAGGTTGGATCACATTTTTACACAAGTACATTACCTAATTAAAGATACCGATACTCAATATACGCTCTTTTTTTCGTCCCAGCTACAGGCCGTGATATTTGCAATTGCTCGAACGAAGGGGGCGCCCTAGTGTGAGCGTGTGGGCTTGCGTCACCAGTGTCAGGTTTGGCCCACTGATACGGCTCGAGCTCAAGTTCACTCCTGAAAGATAGCATCAAATCATCGACGATGTACTGATTTCGTACATTCTTGACGGCCCATTACAGTAAGGCAACTATCTATAGTGGGTGTACCAATTAACTTCTACCATGATATAAAAAACAAACGCATGAGCCCTGAAGAAATTGTGCCGACTGCATAGTAGCCGTAGTCGGGCGTACTTACAGGCAGTAGTTTTTTTATGACGCAGTAATAATTATTAATTTACTGTTAATTAGCGAATCCTTTATTTATTGCTTGAATCGCTAACATGTGAATTCAAAGTTGTAGGGCACCTTATATGACCCACAAATAAAGTATGTATTTCGTGCTGAAGAGCGCGTGGTTGTTTCTTCCGAAAAAATGCAAAATCCCGCGAAACACGCCAAATAGGAAATAGATGGGCGCTTGGGCGCCACTGCTCAAGCGCCTCCAAGCCACCCTTGAAAGATGAATGGCTGCATTCGTTTATCGCCGCATCGTACAAACCTTCGTCATGTAGGATGTTTCGAGCGGTTTCGTGACCTCACCAGCATGGTGCGATAAATGTCAGCTTTTGTGGACACAAGAAGATTCTGCTCGATCATGAGTCATTGAAGATAGCTTTAAACTTCGCGTATCAAGAAACAAAGCTAGAAAAAAAATTCAGAAAGGAATTCTCCATGGGCAAGTTGGTGCTTCACTGTTGGCACAACACTGGCTTCTTTCTGGCTTGTTTTACAAAAGGTATTTTGCGCCACAATAAACTACACCACGGAAATTCAGCAATGGTAAAAAAGCAGAGCACAAAAGAGCAAAAAAAAAAAATAAAAAAATACAGCTCTCGGAAAAACGGTAAAGAGCTACTGAGGAGTTTAATTCCATACGAAATATAAAAAAAAATGCACGTAAGGTGTCTCAGCTGCCCACAAAGAAACATCCAAAGGTGCAACTTGTTTAGCCTAGAATCCCTAGATCGGCTTTTGCCAAGTAGCGACAAGTTCCTTCTCTCCTACCACCTTTTCACTTGCGGCTCGGGTCGGCCGCCATGTTGGTTCTAACGCGTTGCGGCGGCGCGGTTGTAGGCTCTGTATGCACATCAAAGGTGCGCATTTGCCGTCACGGCTTTGCTGTGAGAGGCACTAAAGAAACGTGACAAATGAGTTAGGTACTCGCAAGAAGTAATGTGTTCCAGCAGTTATTTACGTGCTGCATTGTCGTAGACGGTGCGAGCGGTGAAACTGCGTAGTCGTATTGTGGCTGCCTAGTTCGCCAGAGAACAGTGCACGCGCATCTTTGTTGACCAAACCTCAGATAGCAACTACCACGGCCGGCAGCGTCTTTTGCTTTTGTTTCGTACTGTTATAAAACCACTACCAAATATCCTATATGTTGCTGTCTAAATATTCCACAATAGCTCAACTAAGGGATTTTATGTAGGATATCTCAATGGGCGGTCATGCGTCATTCGCGCTCAGGAACGAACCCTCGATCACAAAGCCAAATTTGCCGTTCACAGCCGAATCTGTTTAGCGCTATTCAGACTGATGCTTGGCTTTTTGAAACGTGCATGGCATCTGCAATTGTGCTATCTGGGAATTTTTTAGTGTAAATAATTGACTTGAGGCGAACAATGAGACATTGCAGCAGAAGATAGCAAGAAGCGTCCAGAAAGGTACGCTGACTTCCAGTAAACAGTGACATACATAGAGAAATCACTTTCGCAGAAAATCTGTAGCCCACACAACCGCACAAGCAAGAAAACAAGCGTGCTAGCGTCGTGAAACTTAGAAGCTGGACTGGTCCAGGAAGAACATGGCCGACGGAAGCAGCTTCCAGCCAGAATTGGGCACCGTCCAATAAAGCACGTCGGCAGCGCTGCAATTGTTTACGCTACCTAGCTTCTAAAGCTGATAAAGGGGCTTTAGTAAAGCCATACAGGCTTTTCTGTCTCTTGAACTCCGGAAGAGAGGCAAAACCAAACAGATTGTTATCTATCTCTTTCTTTGTCGCAAGCTTTTATGTAAAGACAGGGTGGCGTCCTAAAGGTGCTTTAAAGAGTGACGTTTTACACCAGTTTTGAGCGGGTATTTTCTATTCACAATACTAGCACGTGCTGAAACAGGTCACCGTCTTAAGCAATACAGTACTTGATTTTAACCCTTGTGCTCCTGCAGTTTGGACCAAGGAAGTTGGAATCTCGCCGCAGGCTCTGCGTATGCTGCCTTTAGCGCGCCCGGTCTGGTAGTTTCGGTGCTCTGCACACGATCATTCACGTAGCTCTACAAGAAGATGACGAGTGGAGTTATGTCCGGTGACCTTGCAGATCAGGGCGCAGGTCTGTGCTAGCCAATCCACTGTTCAGGAAAAGACCTTGCCGAACCACGCTCGTGACTGTTTACTACTACGTGACGGAGGACCATCCTGTTGAAACCTGATGTTCCGAAGGTGTGCTAGTGGAACGTTTCATTAGACGTTGTTCACGAGGCCATCGAGGATGACGTGGACGTAGCGTTGCGTCATTTGTCTATAGCCCAAAAAAACATTGTTCCGATGATGTTGTCATCAAAAGTAGCACACAACACATTAAACGATCACTGGTATTGGTGTCGTGTTTCCGCCAGCCAGAGGGGATTCCTATCGCTCTAACAGTGCGCGTTGTGAAGGTTGACGTGTACGTTTCTCGAGAAATTAGCATCATCCGTCCAAAGCACCTAAGTTAGACATTGCGGTTTCTCAGATTACGTGAAATTTCAATTGGTAAAGACAAGTCTGTTTTGAAAATTTCTTTCTTCAAGTTTTTGATGAAGATGTACGTGGTACCGGGTGCACCATACCTTTCTCTTTAAATCATCCACACTGATGACCTTCAGGATCCAGCCTCCGCACTGGCGTCAAGAGCATTACCGCGAGTGTTAGCAGCAAATAATGCCAAAACATTCGTTTCCGCTTCTTGAGATACCGTCGCAGTCGTGTACCGCTTACTAGTGAAGCTATCCGTCTGGCAAAGTACGTTCTAAGTATTTTTGACGGAATATGGCGTCCTCCAAAATGCGACATCGGGAATAGCTTGGCTGGTTTCCTTTTGTTGCCGTTTACCGCCCCCAGAGCCAGGATCATTTTAGCTTTCTGATCATTCGGGAAGGCCGTGATTGTCTTCTTGAAGGGTATGTCCATAGCATACTACTGTTGTAATCTCCCGTTATTATCTACGCACTGTCGTGTCAGGAAAAATAAATTATTTACGTAATCGACAGCAGCATTTGCAAGCCGTATTAAACGCAATAAATGGGCATAGCCTGCAAAAGGATTGTTTCTGTTGCTCAAAGGAACAAAAGGAACATACTTTCCGGGAGCGCCTATCTACAGAGCAAGATGGGTGCGCAAAATCACAGCATAATGAAGATCGCCTAATGTATACGGCAGCCACGTCCTGTCACCCGCCAAGAGGATTTTTTTCACTTACTGAATGGGAGTGCCAGGCGTTAGTTTAGGAAGTTGCCAAATTCCGCCCCTGCTTGTGCAACCGCACATTTTCCGTGGTTACCATTCATCACGCCTTGTGCTGGCTCTCCACACATGGTGATTGTTTAGATGGGCGCGGCGGTTTCAAGAATAGTCATTTACTGTTTCATATAAGTGAGGCCCCGCGCACAAGGACACCGGCTGCCTATGCCATCGTCCTCTCGACCTCCCTGAATATGGTGCACATGACACTGACTGTGTCACGGCCATTTCTGATCTCCACGACATCCGCATTGAAAAACGGCGTGCTGAATGCTTACGTGTCCTCATCGATCATCTCAATTGTCAAGATTCGGAGCCTACGCTGCGCATGTTCGTTTTCCGCCACGACATTGTCTACCATCGCAGCTTACGCCCTGAAGGGTCCATCTCCGGTTTCCGTTCTAGATCAGTGGCAAGATGCCCCTACTGCAGACCCTCTCAGCGCTTGGCATCCTTACGACAGCGTGTGAAGTCGCTACGACTGATCAGGCCTATACCGCTCTGTGCGCCGCTACGCTGCAGCCTCTGTGCTCTGCTAGCGCCGCAAAACAATTGCTGTGCAGCCCTCTGAACTCCTTAACCCCATCGATGAGCCCTCAGAAGCATTCTTTGCCGCCTGTCCCGATATTCTCAGCCTTTTTCCAACGGCAAAATATGGCATTTAGTAGGTCGTTGTCGCTACTGATTACGTGACCGGCTATGTGATCACGTGAGCTTTGCGCACAAGCTCTGTAACTGAGGTGCTAGATTTCCTTCTACATGACGTCATCCTCCATCACGTCACAAGCCGGCAGCTCCTCATTGATCGCGGCCATACCTTCTTGTCCCGAGTAGTTGTAGACCTACTTCGCTTTTGTTTTTTCCCACAAGCTTTCCACCGGCTACAACTCGCAGACAAACGGTACTGGTGGAGCGGCTCAATCACACGTTGACAGGAATGCTGTCGATGTAGGTTTCTGATGACCAGAGTGATTTGGACAGCACGCTGTCCTTCGCGACCTTCGCCTATGATTCGTCCTATCACGAGAGCACTGGTTTTTCATGCTTTCACCTTCTGTTCTGCTGCCATCTTTCTTTGCCTTTTGACACACTGATTCCTTCCTCAACGAGCACTCCCAGCGAATACGCTCAAGACGTGTTCGCCCAGCATTACACGGGACGCCAGATTGCCGACTCTCAGCTCCCTGAGTGTCAAGCCACGTAGAAGATCCTCTACATTCTAAAAAGAAAGAGAGTTCCGAGCATTCTCTTTGAGCGAGTATCTGCTTGTCCCGTATTTCACTCTCTTTTCGAGAGTTGGTCGACCCTCTTTGAAAGAGAGTAGGTCAACTGCTCCACACAGGATTAATAGTACTCGCTCAGATCGAGTGCTTCTGCTCCTCCAAACCGCGTACTTCTACTCCTCCTAGCCTAGTGTTTCTACTCCCCCAGAGTGCATGTACACCTTGAGAACAGACTGCTAGTGCGCTTCCCAATAGCGTGAACGCACCATGTAGATACAGGGTCACGTTTAATGGGATTCGCGATGCTTACATGTGGGAAATATTTATTTCCTTCATAAGCAGCTCCTGCGCTCATGCTTGGCGAATGGGATGTAATCTGTAGTCGCAGAGTTACTCAAATGAGACATTTTCTCGCTTAAAAGGTCAAAATCGTTATTGATCAGTCACACGGAAAACTGCATAATAATTTGAGAACATACTGACAAACACAAAAAAATCACATTACAATGATGTCCATGAAAATTTGCAAATTACAATGGAAAGTTAAACATTGAACAAACGTGTGCAAACTCACAAAGTATTGACACTATGATTGAAGAGAAATATGCACCCCATTACTAGCCAGAAACTGATTTCTGGCACAAAACGCGTGCGCTTATATGGCAGAAGTTACCAGATGAGCTGCAAAGCAAGGGGCTGGTAATGTACATAAATTGTTGAAGAAACTTTTTTGTGCCATATTCTAAGACAGCAGCTCATTTGATATCTTCCTGCGCAGCGTATGGATGTTCCTGACCGACAGTACAGTGCATTTAGATATGTGTTGTATATTTCTGGTGTGAGGCTACAAATCTAGCTAACTTTGTTTATATTTCACCTTAAGCTATTCATGTATGGACTCCATTCACCCTATTGTTTCTAAGTGTATCTTGCGGTTCAGCAGCAATATCCTGCCCAGTCTAAAACCGGTACGGAGGCATATTATATTTCTTATTCGGGTGGCCTCCTCACGAAAGTAGTTTCCTGGTGCTGTTGGGATTCATCCGTTACACTTTCTCACAAATGAAAAAAATTAAATTTCCCATATTATCTAGTGTGCAGCAAATGAGTATAAAACTGCAAGAAGCATTGGCAATAAAATCTTGCGCATCAAATTTCATGTCATATATGCTAGCTTTTCATTCACTATAGGGTAAGGATGCTATACTTCGGAGGAGCAGCTTTCATAGTTACATGATCAATAATTGTGACTCATTGAATATGCAATCTAACTAAAGGCTTCAGAGGTGAATCAAAAATTATATGTGATGAATTTGATGCATTAAAAACCACCTAAGCATAAGTACAGGCAGGGAAGTGCACGAAAAAGACAAACAAAGAAGCAACACTTAAATTGAGAATGTTGCCATCCTGTTTCATATATCCCTTGCATGAACGTGGATTTGTTGCATGCAACAACGCCTATACTTGCACAATGAACCAACTACCTGAAACCAAAGCTTTTTTCCTACTGATGTGGTTAAGATGCGCTAATGTAAGAAACATTATTGCACTTCACAGAATATTCCTCTCAAAACAAGGTAATATGTGTCTAGGAAGAGTAACACATCGCCTCACTGTGCGCTCTATCTTAAGTACAGAATAATAATGTCTACAGAAGCCATAAAACTAAGCGGCTTTTAATTAACGCCATATGTCCTATCCGCCAATTGATGAACAAGTTTTCTACTCAGATGCTCTCAGTTCTTTGCATTGAATGCATCTATACCTCCACTAGCACACTTGGTTGGCAAGTACATTGGAAAAACCACAATTTTACATTTTTTAAATAATTTTCAATTTTAAGTGACTCTCCGGCTTTGAGACGTAAGGTTTGCACCAGGTTTACACAGTTAAAGGCCCTAATTGCTCCTTGCTTTCGCTTCAGGAGGCACGAGAGGTTCTAATGAACTGGTTTCGTTAGCATGCACGTAAACGATAACGAATTCTTAAACATAGCATTCTCTTGCCGCAATGCTCCCCTTTATGGAATCTAAAAGGAAACCATAATTCTAAAATTAGCTGTAAAAATAAATAACGAGGGAGACATGAAAATCTGCCTGCTTTATGTCAGCATTTAAACTACAGATGCAGTGGTTTGTATTTGCACCCTTGCATACACGTGTTGTTAAATCTAAGCTAGTAAAGCTGTTAAATGTATGTAAGCACCTAACCAAGCATGAGCTGTTGCTTTTTATAGTGAACGTAGGCACCGGGCTGATTGCAAGCACATATCATGTCACTAAGCTAATATGCAATTTCATTGTACCACTATCTTTTATAACATGGATATATCTGTTGAGAGGCAAGACAAAAAACAGTCACTTCTCACAACTAATCAGCTTTTTTAAACACCTTTCTAACTTTTCAATTACACTTGCGCCTATGTGTTTGTCTCCAGAAGGCATACTTGGTTTTGACTTTCCCATCGGAGACATTACATAAGTATACCATGTTAAGATGACTGCCCAGAGCACATGAGAATTGGCATCTTCGTGTGACATACTATATTTTGATTTTGTTGATATTTAGTCAAATGGTACACCCAATATATATACCCACATTCTAGTTGTCTTGTCCAAATTGCATGGCAAAGTATTTTGATTCTTTGGCGTGCGCTCCTCTGTACTACATGAAGTCGCGCTGGGCTGGCTCTTTGACATCCTTGGGTCCTTGCAGCTGCCTTTATGCGTTATATAAAGCGGATGCGTGAAAAAGATTGTGTGCAAAAGTCAACACGAGGACATGGTATAAAGCAACATCAAGAGAGTCGAGGTCATGGCACTAAAAGAAAGCCTTAGCTCTTAGTCTTCCTACTGAAATGCATGCGAAACATCTAAATTACTGCAACAGTCAACTGCTAAACTAACATTCATTTTTAGGTTAAACCAAAAAAAGAAATAACCGACAGTTCGTCCTCGTTCGGCACCAGTGTTAAAATACTACTGCTAATAAATAGAATATTTGTCATTGTCACATGTCAGAGGTCTGTCATTAATCTGGTGTGTCGCAAACACCACTTGTGGCCCATTCTAAGCACGTGCCCAGTGCCCCCACACAATCTCTGGTTCTGCCACTGCTTAATGCATAATTTGAGGATCATACCGGCCAACATGATGTTCAGTAGAGATGAATATATGGTCCTCCATTTCAATGGATATGATTGGATGTGCCCATGGGAAAGGGAAACAAGGCTTGTTACGGCAAGCTTACCCACATTTCAATAATAACAAAGTTAACTGCGGCCTGGACCTAAGCTTACTAAAAGGCATGAACTTATTTTCATTTATGAAGTGCACAGTGGAGTTCATTTTTGACAGACTTGGCTACTGCTGCAGTTTGAAATCTAGCATTTTACATTCATGAAGGCATGTAAAAGTTGCAGTTAAACTGCAGGAAATAATTAGTTTCTTAGAGTAACTCTTTATTTTATGTACGACAAACGACTGGCAACACGGAAATAAAGCAACGTATAATTTGATATTTTATTTCTCTACGAAACATGTTAAAGCGATAAACACATTTTATCTGCTATGCAGTAGCAAGATGCACCCATTACTCTTGTAACTCCCAGAGGAGGGGTGATTTAGCTGTTCATATGACATAAATCTGAAATGCCAACTCATATAAGAAAATGCACAGGCATGTACAAAATAATAATAATAATAATAATAATAATAATAATAATAATAATAATAATAATAATAATAATAATAATAATAATAATAATAATAATAATAATCAGCCTGGCTGAGGCCACTGCAGGGCAAAGGCCTCTCTGATACTTCTCCAACTACCCCGGTCATGTACAAATTGTGGCCATGTCGTCCCTACAAATTTCTTAATCTCATCCGCCCACCTTAGTTTCTGCCTCCCCCTGATACGCTTCCCGTCCCTTGGAGTCCAGTCTGTAACCCTTAATGACCATCGGTTATCTTCCCTCCTCATTACATGTCCTGCCCATGCCCATTTCTTTTTCTTGATTTCAACTAATATGTCATTACCTCCCGTTTGTTCTCCCACCGAATCTGTTGTTGTCTTTCCCCTTAACGTTACACCCATAATTCTTCCTTCCATAGCTCGTTGCGTCGTCGTCAACTTAAGTAGACCCCATTTCGTAAGCCTCCAGGTTTCTTCTGCCTCGTATGTGAGTACTGGTATGACACAGCTGTTATACACTTTTCTCCTGAGGGATAATGGCAACCTGCTGTTCATGATCTGAAAATGCCTGTCAAACGCACCCCAGCCCATTCTTATTCTTCTGATTATTTCAGTCTCATGATCGAAATCCGCGGTCACTGCCTGCCCTAAGCAGATGTATTCCCTTGCCACTTCTAGTGCCTAGCTACCTATCGTAAACTGCAGTTCTCTTCCGAGACTTAAACATTACTTTAGTTTTCTGCAAATTAATTGTTAGACCCACCCTTCTGATTTGCCTATCCGGGTCAGTGAGCATGCCTTGCAGTTGGTCCCCTGAGTTACTAAGCAAGGTAATATCATGAGCGAATCTGAAGTTACTAAGGTATTCTCCTTTAACTCTTATCACCGATTCTTCCCTATCCAGGTCTCTGAGTACCTCCTGTAAACACGCTGTGAATAGCATTGGAGAGGTGGTATCTCCCTGCCTGACGCCTTTCTTTATTGGGATTTTGGTGCTTTTTTTAAGGAGGACTACGGTGGCTGTGGAGCCACTATAGATATTTTTCAGTATTTTCACATACGGCTCATCCACACCCTGATTACGGCTCGTCTCCATGACTGCTGAGGTTTCGACTGAATCAAACGCTTTCTCGTAATCAATGAAAACTATATATAAGGGTTCGTTATATTCCGCATATTTCTCTATCACCTGATTGATAGTGTGTATATGGTCTATTGATGAGTAGCCTTTATGGAATCTTGCCTGGTCCTTTGGTTTCGAGAATTCAAATGTGTTGCTAATTCTACTTGCGATCACTTTAGTAAATACTTTGTTGGCAACGGACAGTAAGCTGATCAGTCTATAATAAATAAGCGTATGCAAAGCGCCCCTGTAATTGTAATTCCACACAGCAGCCGTTATATTCGATGTCGATGTATAACTCGCTGCTTAACAATTCACCGAGTTCGTAGACATAAGCACGCTCTCAGATTCGCACCGTGCGCGAAAACCGCAACAGGAGACATAAAATGAGACATATAATCACGCCATTTCAATGCATGAGCAAAAGCAGTTCTGTCTTAGGGCTAAACACCATGAGAGTAATTTAGTGCGCTACAGCAACGAGCACGGCTTCGAGCGGCAAAACGGGCCGTCGCTTGAGCAGATCGCTGTGTTCTGGAAATCTAGAAATTGTCGCTCTTCTACCGGAAGTGCTATGAGCGACTAGCCAATAGCGCGAAGCCGGAACTGGATCTATGTACATCGCTCAAAGACTACCGATTGTCGCGCGGTACGAACAAACGACTGAAATTTTAAACGTGCAAGGATAAGAACCTCCTGCAAAACCTTCGGAAATATTTTATGCTACTATTTACAGTAAAATACATCAACTTGTATTACTAAAGCACGCGTCCCGCTAGTTTCGACGCGTATTTGCAGCCCCTATACCGACAACACCTGGGAGGCATCGCTCAAAATCGTCGCTCGCACGGAGTACAACTTGTAGGCGACGAGGGAATGCGACAGCGATCTCCATCGCATAGCTTGTAGCTGTCGCGCGCAAGATCTCTTATATGGGGTTTATGCTTTATTCAGCGTAAAACATGGATTCCTCATGCCTTTTCAGTAAGTTCAAGATAACGCGCCCACTTGAACTCTTGAAGCCTGCAACTGAATGCCTGCGGCAAAGTTTCTAACTAGCACTGGTGCTGCACGTTACTTCAGTGGTCGCAGATTACCCTTGCGCAAGACACCGTGGAGCGCGAGGCTTATTTATAACGAAAGCATGCCGCCAGCAATATGACACCTACTGTTATGTAACTCCTTATTGCAACAGCGTTCCGTACACACCATACTGCCAAACTGAATAAATTCAAGCACACAAAAGCACGCTCCGCATAGGCTCGGTATCATGGGCTGGTGAACAAACCATTTTAAGCGTCTTCTCGCCTCACGTATTATTGAACGTGCCGTGGTTCTGGCAGCGTTTGCGATTTTCACAGCTCTTACGGATAGTGGCAAGTGATAAAATCACATGCAGTTATAGCGACGACTGGCTTTTTCGATTGACATCGAGACACGGCGCGCTTGCCTAGTCCGTTGTCAATCGCGTCGGCTAAGCACCGGATGACTTCCTGGTGTAAGTATGTCGTATACGCAGAATTTTCACCGAAGTCTTAATTCACTTACCATGGACCATTTGTTGTTATATCCAACGAAAGGCGAACGACTACCGTGTTTTCGCGGGGACGCGAGCTGGCTGACACACGATCTCCCTTGGATGGCCTTCGTTGCTGCTCCCTGGACGGATCACGTTTCTCTGTGCTGTGCTGTTACACGATATTGAGCGCGTGCGCGGTTGATCAACTCCAAGTGAAAAAAGTAGAGCACTCACTACGCGTTTCTTTAAACTGTGGCTGCCTGTTCTTTTAGAAGCACAACATTTGGATCTTCGCTCAGCGCGCGTGAGTGATACATTGCCATGTTCGGGGCCAGCTCCGTACAGTTGAAGCAGAATGTTACGCTGCGTTTTGTTCTCTATTGCCACAAAAGTAAAACGCGCATTCTATTCTCTCTCAGAAGGACAGAGTGAAAAGGACATTTCCCTCTCTGCTTGGTGACGAAGTGAACAACGCAGTTCATTCCACTCGACATTCTGCGAAAGTAAAGCAATACTTTGAAGAATAAAGCGGCCGCTTCACGCCTGTGATATCCTTCCTAGCTTTTAGAGTCTGCTATGATTTTAAGTTCGGACAGTTTGAATCTAATAACGCTCTTGTGCAGAGGTCCACTTTGCGAATCTGTCATCTATAGGCTTCTCAATGGAGGCCGAAAATCAGCGCCACCTGAAGATTGTAAAAAGTGGCGTGCTTCAATAAAGTCTGCTACACAAGATAAATCAGTTGAATTAGGCATGTTTGTAGTTCATCCACGTTCAACCAAATGCGTTGTAACGATATAATGGATGCAATAAATAAATAGTTCCTTAATTGTTCAAAGAGATCCTGGTATGTCAACATCGTTTAGCAAGTGTCGTGCCAATGAATACACCGAACTCAATACATCTCCGAAAGCGCGAAATATCATATCTTTGCGCAGTAAAGCTTTGCGCGCTCGTGTAATACTGCTTAACACGGGCTTATACACTCGTTAGGCTCAGCAATTCAAACCTCCTGCATCTAATAGGCCGTCAGTTCTTGCTTTTCGCAGCTCCACATAGCCTGGCGCATCTAATCATTGGTATGGCCTCCGAGGCCTAACCATTGCCATGTCGGAGGCTACGCCTAGCTGCATAGCCTGTGCGGCACGCTGCTGTAAGATAAAAAAAAAAGCGATGGCAGAGTGGCCGAGCGATGGTCATAGTAGTCTGGTGCTTAGACGCGGCTACGGGAGGTTGTGGATACCATTACATCGACTTCTTTCTCCCACAGGGACGCTCGGCATGGTCTAGTGAATCTATTGTATCTTCTGGAACCCCATTCGAGCCTCTACAATTTCTGGGCCATGAGCACGCCAAGGCAGGATGGCGCTTCTATAATCCCCGATTTCCTGGTCCACGCAGAATCGATCGCGTGAGAGCGGCGGATCAGTGCGTATCACGGCGCACCCTATTGTTTTCCGTGGCGCCACCTCGATGAATTTTGTGTCGTAGCGTCCTAGTTATTTTTTTCGACTTCGACGCTGTGTCCTGGTTCAACGGCGTTAACAAGGTAAATATACCTGGTAGCGAAGCTTCCATAGGAGCCCATACGTTCAAGACATGGCGGTCCATCACCGGTTCATGGGGCTTAGCGCCATCTGTATGTGGTGGGAACACTTCCGGTGGAAGAAAAAATAATGTGACGCCATGTCCGTTAAAAGTAGAAGTGACGTCATTCTGTTTTCGAAGGCGCGAAGTTTGTTTGGTTGTTCTTCCTTTGGAGCTATATATTCAAATGCCTCGCCATTCGACTTGATGGGCGTTTCGAGCTTTCAGAGTGGAAAGCGATGCAGGAAAAGGCCCGCCGTACGGTTGTCCAAATCGCATCCCTGCTCAGAGCATACTTTCTTCGGAGGCCGACGAAGGCTTTAGGTGTAGCGTGCTGATCATATTGTCGGATGCCAAGCCCGTCGGCCAGCGCAGTCGCACGAAGACAACTACACAATTATCTGGCGGTCGTAACTCACTGCTTTTGACTGAACAGATTAAAAAGCAATGAAGCTACCCGCGTCCCCAAACTCAGACAAACTTCGACAAGCAAGAAATCGTAAACTGTGAGGGGGGCGTATTTCAACAGGTGATACGAGTGCGCCTTTCTGCCCATTTCAAGACGTGCATTGCATTGCGAGTGATAGTGGCGTCAACGTCCCCTGTAGCGATGGGCGCTGAAAAGAAATGCATTTATTAATAATAATAAAATTAAACTTGCATTTTCTTCACTCGTCACGAGTATATAAAATTGACTAGGAATTTTATTTTCATTGAATTAATCTAACTGTATGGTATGGTATGGAGAACTTTATTGGGTCCTGAAGGTCAACCCTAGGTTGACGCGGGCCGCTCCCACGTTGGCACTGTCAGGCCGAGCCCTTCAGCCACATCGCGGGCCTTCTGGACTGCCCGTAATTGGTCCTAGAGTGATTCACTGTGTAGCATTTGCCGCCACCATTGTTGTTCCTTGTCACGGTCTGTGAAGACCGCGGGGCACTGCCAAAGCATGTGGTAAAGAGTAATGATGCCATTGCACTTATTACTGTTGGTTTGAATTTCCCTCTCCGGATACATCCTGTTAATAAAATATGGACTTGGGTATGTTCTTGTCTGTAGCAAACGTAATGTGACCGCTTCGGCTCTGCAAAGCTTACCGTGTGGCAATGGGTATTCCCTTCTGCGTAAATAATAATGTTTCGCGATTTTGTTATATGTTAATAATCGATCCCTGTGTTCCCCGGGTGAAGTGTTGCTCGGTCTTGAAGAGCGCGGCTAGAAAGTCCTCGTGCAGCTTCATTTGCCACCTCATTGAGGTTTCTCCGAGCTCCGTCCACCACCTCCGGATGTGCAGGAAACCAGCGGATTTCAATCCTCTCACTATTGACCTTCTCTAGTAATTTTGTTGCTATCCGTGTCACATATCCATTGGTAAAGTTCCGCATGGCTGTTCTAGAGTCGCTGTATATATGTGTCCACCGATTAGCCCGGATGGCTAAGGCGATTGCTACTTATTCTGCTACTGCTGGGTCCTTGGTATATACGGTGATGGCATCCCGTATGTTACCTTGAGTGTCTACAACAACGGAGGTATACGTATCCTTATTTTTAACCCACGCAGCGTCAACGAAGAACGCCTGCTGCTTATGTTGATCTATGTCTTGAAGGAGGGCCTTCGCCCTTGCCTTCCGTCTCTCGAGGTTATGTGTCGGGCGCATGTTCCTAGGCAACGGTGTCGTCTTTATTGTTTCTCGTAGTCCCGCTTGCAATTGTATTAATAATCCTCCTCGTTGGTGTGGTTGTTAATTTATACGCCAATTTCTTCAAGTAGCGCTCTCCCAGGGCGTGTCCCCATTAGTCTCTCCTGGTGGGCCACCTGTTGAGCCTCAGCTATCTCCTCTAGCGTGTTATGCAGCCCTAGGCGCAATAAGCTATCATTGGCCGTGCTGATGGGAAGTCCTAGTGCAGTCTTTATAGAATCTAACTGTGCCTCGTTTGAATTAAAAAACGCGTTTTTCTTTCCCAATGTTTGTTCCCTCCAAACGTAGTCGCGCTTGTGGGGATGCGCGACCCTCGCGCCTCCCATGATGTTTTTCCCGCATAGCGGGTCTCCTGTAGTGCGGCTTCGCCGCACACGCGGCGGTCGGAATGGTACAGGCGCAGTGCGAGAGATGGCGCTAGTGTTGCGCTGCTGCGGGGTTACTTGGGTGCGGGAGAGACAAGGCGCTCTCTCTTGGGTTCGAGACAGCAAGCAGCACGGACGTGCCGCGCGTGCAGCGACCCTCTTTCCCGGTGGGTCGGCGCACGGCGGGGACGTCTCCCGCGTGGGCGCCGACCGATTGGATTGGAAAAACTTTAATTAAAGTCCTGCAGGACGCACGTCAGCGCGCAGTGGGCGTCTCCCACGCAGGGACCGACAGGGAATACCTGGCGGCCGCTGTGCGAGCCTGCTGGACGGCCCATTGCTGGTCTTGTAGGAGCGGGCTTCTTAGGGTTTTCTCCCACCTGTCGGAGGTAGAGTCGGGCGGAGCGTTTCTGCACTCCCAGAGCACGTGTGCGAGTGTCGCCGTGACCCCGCACGAGGGGCACGCATCGTCTGGGTAGACGTCCGGGTAGATTATGTTTAAGGTGGCAGGGTTTGGATAGGTATCCGTCTGTAATAAGCGTAGCGTTAG
Organism: Dermacentor albipictus; assembly: GCF_038994185.2. Lineage (NCBI taxonomy): Eukaryota > Metazoa > Arthropoda > Arachnida > Ixodida > Ixodidae > Dermacentor > Dermacentor albipictus. Next base: position 110,691,612 of record NC_091827.1, on the reverse strand, counting down.
CGCCTGCGGCCTGTTTAGTTTGGGGTGCGGGGGCGGAAAGAGTAGAAGTCCCAAGTAAAAGTGTTTGGTTATTTCATTGTAGGTTATTGGGGCATCCCTGTTTGCCTCCAACTCATCGAGACGTAGTTGCCCGGGGGTGACGGCGCGGTCGGGAAGCGCGCGCGCAGCGTCGTGGGCTGTCTCGTTGAGGTTGGGCAGGGCGGCCGGAATCCGACCCAGGTGGGCGGGAAACCAGATGACGGTGTGGTGTTTGAGGGTGCTTGGATCAGCGCCGCGGAGGATGCGTAACGCCTTGACGGAGACGACTCCTCTCTCGAACGCTTTGATGGCTGGTCTCGAGTCGCTGAATATTGTCGTTCGCTTATCGTCGAGCATTGCCAGGGCTATGGCCACTTGCTCCGCCACCTCGGGATCACATGTGCGTACCGTGGCGGCGTTTAAAGTTCGTTGAGAGGACGAGACCGCTACCGCGGCGAAGGCTTGGTTGCATCGGTAGGCGGCGGCGTCCACGAAAGCGACGTCGTCCGCTCTCTTGTTTACTCGTTTGAGGAACGCGGTGGCCCGGGCTTGGCGCCTGCCTCGATTGTGTTCCCGATGGACGTTTCGCGGAATGGGTGCGATCGTGATCAGGTCGCGGAGCTCGCGGGGAACCGACTTAAGCTCCGGTGGATCCTGGGTGTTCAGTGGGAAGTACCCGAGCTCGCGCAAGATGTGACGGCTGGTCTTCGTCATCGTCAGTCGTATCATCTGCGCTCTCTCCTGAGCCTCAGCGATCTCTTCGAGGGTATTGTGCACCCCGAGCTCGAGGAGTCGATACGTCGACGTCGTGATCGGGAGCCCAAATGCCCGCTTCACTACCTTTCGGATTAGTGTATTGGGATTGTCACGCTCCGATTGTTTCCATTTATGCATTGCTGCGACGTAGGTGAAGTGACATAGGACGAACGCGTGTACGAGACGCAGCAGATTGTCTTCTTTGAGGCCGTGGTGACGGTTGGCCACCCTGCGTACAAGTCGTATTGCGTTCTCCGTCTCTATCGTCAGGTTGTGGACTGTTTGGATGTTGGATCCGCCTGCCTCGATAATCATTCCCAGTACTTGGATGGAGTCAACCGTGGGGATTGTGCGACCGTCTCTGGTGCGGACAGTGATGTTGCGCTCGGTCGGTGGTTTCCATCCGTTAGGCCTTTTGCCTCGTCGTTTTGGGCTGTACAACAACAACTCCGATTTGGCGGAGGAGCACTTGAGGTCCGTGTGGTCGAGGTAGGATTCGGCAGTTTCGACTGCCTCCTGCAGAGCGGATTCGATAAAGCCATCCGACCCCGCGGAGCACCAAATGGTGATGTCGTCCGCGTATACCGTATGTATGAGGCCTTGTATCTTCGACAGCCGTTCGGAGAGCCCAATCATCACCAGGTTGAACAGCATCGGCGAGAGGACGGAGCCCTGGGGGGTGCCCCAGGGGGGGACCGATGCTTCGGCGAGACCGTCTCGCGTGGCCACCTTCGAACGCGCCACGATTCGCGTGACTATACACGCGAACGACCAGGCGTTGGGATCCAGCATGGGGCGAACATATTCGCTCGCTTCCGGTCGCGGTAAGTCGGACTTCTAGATTTGTCATGCGCCCATCGGCATGTTTTGTGGATAGCAACTCGGCTAGCGGGCATTGATCTATGAAAGGTGCAATAAATGCCCTTGTGATTGTTTGCACTACTGTGTTGTCGTTCCTTTGTCCCAAGAGTACGGAGGAGAACCCCGTATCTCCCACACGCTTCAATCGCTGCTCCCATAACCCCCCATGCTGATGTCGGTGGCAATCTGTACTGAACCACTCTTCGCCCGAAGCTTCACGACCTATTTGAATCGACCTTGGCGTTACGACGAGCCACGTGGACTGCAGAAGTGCCAGACCAGTACACAGTCTTAGAATAGCGCTTGCAACGAAATGTAAACATATTACGCACCTAAAGATATAGCCCCGACCCCGCTGCGCATGCTCCAAACGTTATTGGGTTTCTGGGGTTTACGTGCCTTATTATAACGTAGGTTATCTCTAGTGTTTCCTTTCCGTAATGTTCGTAATGTTTCTGGACGCGAATAGCGTTGCCGAACATCACGCTGCCATTGGCTCTAGCTTCAGCTTGAATTCTTTCGATGGTTACGCTCTCACTCGCGTTGATTGCCAGTAACTATTGAAACGAGTTTTCGCTTACTCTGAGCTCACCTGAAGGGTTAGTTATGAGTGCAAAGCACGTCCAAAATTTCAGATCCTTCGGCAATTCCGGTGCCCCTAGGTCCATTGAGATGCGTCCGCCTAGCAACAACAGAATGGGTGCTAATAGATTACCTTGCATTGGACACGTTTGGCGCGAGGCACCAGATAGTTCCTTCTTTTATAACCTCTTCCTTACGTTAGCGTTGCCGTACGGCAAGCTAAAACTCTCGAAAAGACGAGCGCCGTAACGCCTCGCAAAGGTGCTTACGTTTAACGTACGTAAGGCTATAAATGCTATTATAAATGTGTCTAAGGAACAAAACAGATGTAGTGTAATTGCTATTTCGTTTTTCACATGCTATAGATAGTTTTGGTGTTTTATACAACTTTAGCAGCAGTAGCACTTGCAGCGCAGTAGCAGTAATTCCTCTACTGAGCAGTATTTAAATTCTTAACGATTTGGCAAATATATTCGCATGTCTTAAAAACCCACTTGAGCTCTATTATCACAATATTGACAATTCCAACTCGCATGAACGAATGCGGCTCTCAAGCCATTTTGTCCAAACATAATATTGTTGAGGATTGTTATGTTGCATGACAATTATATTTTATTGTTCTGGGCTTGATAAAGGAACACACCTAGAATTCTTCCTTACCTATATTGGCGCCCCTCAAAGTTACCTTCACAATCTTTCTTCATAATATTCGAACGTAAGAAAGACAAAAATAGGTTTGACTTAAAAGTACAGACATACTGTTAGGAAAATAAAAAAGCGACTTCTAAAAAATACATTTTTTCACAGAATCGCAGGAGTGAATACAGGATGTCGCAATTCTTGTATGTACATTTTGTTTTATTTTGTCTAGCACAGCCTAATGTTTTTATTAGGTGTATACACGCTTATATAATTTTCTTTTTTTCGGCAGATGCTATTTGCCTGGGAATCAGGATGAAAGAGAGCGGAAATTTGACCGTCACGTTTAGTGGAATTTCTATTACGACGATGCACTCATGCATGCACAATGTGTCTACTGCTAAAGTATTGTTAAATAAAAACATTAAAAAGTACGGAATTTCAAAAGCATATCAACATGCAACATACATTCGCCTTCGCAGTCGGTATCATTTATAAAAAGGAGAAAGAAATACTTCTAGTTCAGAGTAAGGCATCCGTAAGGATTTTTCTAATGAAAAGCATTCATCATAGCTATCAATTATTTACCTCTCCCTAGAAAAGGTCCCATTGTCACAAGGAGTGAGTGCATCAATGGGCCATTTTTTTGTTTGCGGCATATGAACAAAAATAATCTAAAGCCAATATATAAATGCAAGCAGTCTCTTTTAGTAGAGGTGCAGCTGGAGCGCACTAGCGCATGTGTCCTATCACTAAATTGTGGAATAGATATTGAAAAGGACCAACAAGTAGCTCAACGGCACCTGGAGCTCAAATCAAGCCATCAAAATCAGCAAGGCACTGACAGTGCGCACACGTTTCTTCTCTAGCGCGCTGTGATTGCCCCATGTGGCTTTCTTTTTTCTTCGGAGTACTAAACATTGGAATTTGTAACCAGACACATATGTCAAATCACAAACGGGCAGTGTATTCCTAGAAAGTCTTAGTCGTATGGAGAGTTCGGTAGAGTAGCCAACTGGGCGCAGTCCTGGTTAGCGTTTCATTTATCCTTTTTTTCCTTCTCCCTGATGTTATGGCTTCATTTCCTTCTCGATTCGTGTATGACTTCTAGGTCTCACTTTCTTCCTTTCCTTACTTTTTGCATGCATTGATATACTCGCAGAATTCTGACGCCAACCTATGGAATTCGGACCACTGACAATGTAAATTAGGTACAAACGCGCTGCTGACCATGACCTCGGAAACTGTGGGAGTTTCATATATATGCAAGAACACCGATGTGTTGGTAAGTTGGCGACGTGGGACCGCCAGACTCCCCTTTTTTATTGCACTCACCATGGTTTTGATCAGAATTTCTAGGCTATACGCAGATTCATTCCTGAAGCGTATGATCCTGAAGAAAGCCGAACGCCAGGTCAGGGTGCACTTGGGAGGATTTCAACTACTGGGTCCCAGCGTTAGTGGCAATCGAACCCATGACCTATCGCAACTAAAGTTAGCACTGCACAACTATCACGGAGCTGCGGCATTCCTGTATACGTGGACTGGAATGCGCTAGTCAGGGCAGAAAATTTCTATTCCCAGTTGCATGCTCAGGCAGGATAAGTATTCGGTGTTTTCAATGACCCCTTGAGCCCATATAATTTTATTGTCATAGCATACTCACTTTTATGTTCTGTATAGCCGAGCACCCCCGCTACAGGCTATCGGATAAGGCAGGGCGAAAAAAGGACCCTACTTCTCTGTCTTACAGGCACAAGAAATATAGAGAATCTGCTGTGTCTGTGAAAACGTGCGCGCTTGAGTGTTTGTGTGTGAAAGTGGATAGTGCGAAATACTCTTGGTGAAACTAGATAAATAAATAAATAAATAAATATATATATATATATATATATATATATATATATATATATATATATATATATATATAATAAATCGCGATGGGCTAGAAGTTGACAGATTTGTGCTACTTTCTTGCACGTACACATTTGGGCAGTTCAACCATGAGGGTTTGTAAATATTTCATATGGCACATTATAAACTTTTCAGAAAGACGGCCTTGATGCGACTAATGTAAAAATTAGGCCATAAAAATAGCAATGTCACTTTCAACTGATTTTGAGATCGCAAGCTGCACGAATGTTTCTAAATTCTAGCATTTTGCTTTGCCACTAAAACTTTGTGTTACTTCAAACTTATTTAAAATTTCAGCCCTTGTTGATTGATGCAAGTATCACTTCAGGCACCGCATGTGAAGATATATATCCAAGGACCATCTTCGTTTTGGTCCGGTGAGCCTTGTTTTGTGACCCGATATTTTTACCTTCTTCTTGGACTTCAGAATTTCGCTGCCGACAAAAACCGGACCTATTTTCTTCATAAATCCTGAGATCTAGAGCATAAATAGGTGAATCGCACGCTATTCGGCATATGAGAGCGCCAGCCGTTTCTCTCGGCACTCAACTCTACTAGACGAGAATAGGACACCGTCAACAACAAAGGCCACGATGAAGAACATATTGGCAGCAATATTAGAATGGTAGGTATTTTGACTGGCGCCTGCGTGACTAAGTATGGATAAGCAGTGCAAAGACGGTTCCGCTCCCCCCTTCCCGAAAAAATAACGACAGGAATATGTTCAAAGAGCTGTGTGAATATTGTGTGAACTGGAAAACGCTCAGATATACACGAGGAGAACATAAAGTTAAACTTTTTGGTGGAGATTGCTCGTTCTTTCACGGTTTGGTTAGCGGGCGTTCGAAGGGCCAGTAGATTGTCCTTGATGGCGCTAATTTCTGTAAACACAGCTATATAGCGCAGGCGTTTCCACTATTGTTTAGGAGATGTAATACTCGATAGCGCGGGTATCCGCCAAAAATACATGTCTGCTCTCGCGTTGGGACCCTTTCGTGGTAAATAATTTTCGGAGGGGTTGTCGTATAACTCCTACATTGAAAACGGCATCCCGTATAGAGCTTTCTTGGGATTTTCGATATACCTGAAATTCATCAATCATGGGTGGCACGGAGGGGACATGTGTGCCCAGGGTTGGTATATGTACTGTCTTGAGCGTGCTACCTCGTCTCAACAAGGCATGTTTAGTCAAGTAATTAGACCTTTGGAAAATAAATTGGGTGGAATTCGTTTATGTGTGTTCGATTAAGATGATTTGGATGTTTTTCTGTCCAGTATTTCGTTTTTGAGCAGTTTGGTTACCATGACAATTGTGCTTATAAGCATGGAGAAGACCTGTTGTTTACTCTTCACATGTGAAGTGACAGGCATTCGAGTGTTTCTATTGAAACTTGCAAGTATGCACTGAAGAGGTGCATAATAGTAGGTTCGTACGTCACCTTACCTTCAAAGCGCATACTCAGCTTCTGATGCGCGCGATCTCCTCATTAAAAGGAGAACGAGATTTCACGTGTTCAAGTGCGGGTGACCAGTTGCTACTTTAATGGAGCAAGTGATGATCGCATTGTAAACTGCAAAGCAGCAAAATCTGCTGGCTATGCGCACTAGTTGATTTCGGCTGCTTATGAATGCATAGAATGAGAAATGTTACCCCGTTATACAGAGATAGCTAGCAGAACATGGTTGTTGTATACTGTTAGCCCAAAATACCAGTAACGCAAGCTAGTCACCGGTTATGTCACTACAGAAGAAAACTAGCTGTCTAAAGAAAAATGCAGCGTGGTAGATTACGCAGGCATGTACGCGGCCATAGTATTTGTATTTATATGTATATTCAATGCAATGAGTAACCTTGCCTTTTCTTTCTAAGAAATCAGACAGTGAAATCGTGCTTGTTCACGTCTAGGCACATTGCAATAAGGACCACATTCTCAACTTTGCCAAGACTGCAATTTGCACGTGCCAGCGTAATTATGGGGTTGAAATCTGGGCCAGTTGGTACATACTTGAACGAAAAAACCAGTCAAGAACACAAAGGACAAGAGGAGAAGTTCACAGTCCAGTCGTTGTGATGTGAACTTCTCCTCTTGTCCTTTGTGTTTTTGACTGGTTTTTTCGTTCAAGCGTAATTATCTTCATGAATAGGCAGAAAGACATAATTGTTCCGTTTTAGAAACATAATGATACTCCTAATACAATCCTGATTAGATACTATATATCCATATATTTTAAGCAGTACAAGAAGAGTGCAAAGCTTTTCATTTAGAAACATATAGGAAGAAAATGCTCAGAATGCTGGCCTATAGTGAGGCCGTATGCGGATGAGTTTGCGTTGGCTTAAAGCATGTGGCTGAAGCTATAGTACTGTAAGGATTTTCTCAGCACTCGAGACGCTAACCAGCATATTCGCAGCTATCGAAAGAAAAACGACTTCTTTGCAATCACTTCTCGTCAATTAATGTGGAATTAGGCACAAAAATTCACGACTACCGTGCAAGGCATGTGCTCTCTATTCGATGTCAGCTCAATAAAATGTTGATATAGTGCATCAGTTCTGCGTTATTTTCCATTTTTGTGAAGTTTCATAAAAGTTCCATGAAAAGAAAATTGGCACCCACCTACTTGAACTACGAAGTTACGAAGCGGCTAGAAAGCAAGTTTTGATGTTGAGAAACGTTTGTCGTAGTAGCTCGCAGCTCCACTGCAGACCATGAAACTGTAGGCCCTTTCGGACTTTGACATTTTCCTTGGAGACATCATTTTTTGTCTATGTGTGTCATTCGTTTGTAGAGTTTCTGTTTTTCTTGTTGGGGATGTTCTTGAACGCATGACTTGCAGTGTGATAATGAAGGACTTCGTCACTTCATGCACTGAGGCTGTAGCTCAGCAAGGTTTAATTAAATAACATTATCTCTTCACAGACATCTAGAAGTCGTACCTATGAAGCTAACAAAGAATGTCCTAGGCAGTGCTCAATATTCAAAAAAAATTATGGGGTTTTACGTGACAAAACCACTTTCTGATTATGAGGCGCGCCGTAGTGGAGGACTCCGAAAATTTAGACCACCTGGGGTATTTTAACGTGCACCTAAATCTAAGTACACGGGTGTGTTCGCATTTTGCCTCCATCGAAATGCTGCCACCGTAGCCGGGATTCGATAGCACGACCTCGTGCTCAGCAGCCTAACACCATACCCACTGAGCAACCACGGCGGGTATGCTCAATATTCAAGCCATCCCGACCATTGGCCACAGTACACTCGAAAATTTCCAGGTGCTATGGCACTGCTTACATGTTCTATCGTTTTGAACATTACACACATCGAATATACAGAGGTTATCAAAAGAAGCTCAGCAACGTAGACAACTGCCAGCATGTACACTGACAGAAAGTAGCTTTAAGAAGGGTTTTTAATTAAACCGCACACAAAATGGCTGATCACATTTTTCGGACCTTCTACGCCTAATTTCTAAAGCGCCTAGCAACTCATATGTACTGCGTGCCCAAATGTTGTACTGCGTGCCCAAAAGGCCATCAATATGATGCTATTACATAGACGGGAGTCACACAGCCACTTGCAGGGAACAATCCACTTTCATCAGGAACCCACAGACAGACAAAATAAAAACACAGCAGTGCAATTGTTCCTCCTTAATATCAATAAAAACACATTTCTCAAGCACCAAATTGCAACGTCAAAATAACATCCATAGAAAGAAGCGTATTAGGAGGGTTACCAGAAATGTCTTAAAATAAAACAGTGCCAATGCAACAGAACAATAGCTTAAAGAAGCTACGTAAAAGAACAGTCAGTCTTATGGATGCCTATATGTTTATGAAAATTATCCAGAATGGTTTCGATGACAATGTTTGATTGAAGGTTATTCCAATCTGCTCTAAAAGAATGTGCTAAATATCAGAATATAAATTTGTGTGAATGGTGTCTACTCTGAAAGAGCTGTCCCTTGAGCAAAGACAGGAAATAATCTGTTACGATGAAGCTTTTGAAGGAGTGATAAGCATTAACCTTTGCGACCCAGTAATAACTGTTCGATCTCGGTGCGTCGGCTAACACTATAATGCTTGTATGGCGTCCAAATTTCGAAAAAGAATAAATGAACAGTGTGGTTCCACATTCCACGCGGATATTATATTAGTAATCTATGCTTGTACGGGATGCCCGATGGCTGATACGTACCCAATTTTGCCCAAACTAGTATTGTGTGGGTGGCTTTTAGAATGTTTGCCAGAGCTTGTTAGAGGTTTCGTCTGTGAAGGCAAGCTGGGCGTTTAGCTGTGGCAAAGGTGATGCTAATAGAGTAGCTGTATATTAAAGCAGGTGTGAAATGGACAACACTATATCTGTAGTTATCGGTAAGTTTTGCGGTACTATTGTATAGTTTGGAGTACGTGGGAATTCTGACTGCAAAATGCAAATTAGAAGCCTCTTACTTTAGAAGGTTTTAGTTCATTTGGCCTAGAGGAGCCCCGCCTTTTGACTGCCTCCAGGTGAGATTGCAGGGCTAACCGCTCGTTGTCAGAAAGAACGACATGATATATCTTAATCCTCTACAAAAGCCGGACTCTGGGAGAAACAACGTTGGGTAAGTCGTTTATGTAAAATAAAAAGTGTAGTGCACCAAGTACGCTGCCTTGAGGAAGAGGAGGTATAACATTTTCACAATTACAACAAGAGTTATTCTTACGCAATAGCGTTTTGAGCCCGTGTCGCAGAAAAATCAGCGTCCGGCGTCAGACGTCGCCTCGACAGAAACAATTTTGAACTAAATTCAAAGACCACGCATACCTAACCACTTCTCTACCACCAAAGTCGCTGATACTTTGTCTTTCATTCTTTACAAATTTATTCCTTGGAATTTAGAGAATGACAGCCCAAAAACCAATGGAATGCAAAAAAAAAAAACTGAAAACACGGACAGCGCATGTGCTTTATGTGAGCTCTTCTGAGAGTGAAATATTAAAAATGCGACACAAAAGGAAATCGGCGCACGCAAGAGGTCACGCTTCTACCAGAAAACTCGCCTTCATGCAATCCGGAATGTCACGCCGCACTTCGTTAAGAAAGGGTGTGCTCTTTAAAAAGCGTGGATATCGCTGTACATGTCCGTATCGGGACATTTCGGGCTTTTTTTCTAGTCATTACATTTCTAGTGGTTACTTTTTCTAGACGTTACAAAGGGCTATCGTCAGGATTTCGTTGACTTCGAAAGGTTTAACAATAAATTTAGTGCCACAAACGCTATCACAGAGAAGAGATGACGCAAATGGGAGGGTACGTCAAAGGAATTCGCTTGCTATAAATGCATCGGGAGTGCTCAGTAACATAGAGAATGGAACTTTTCTAGATAACATGGCAGCCATCACGCATGCGTTTTCGTCAATGCAGCAATCGTCCGTACCCTTCCTGTTCTTGAAGGGAATAGCTTTATTTTGATCTTACAGCTGTTTTCTTGGTGTGTGACTGATTCTCTACGGGCGGACTCGTCAAGTAAAACATTCCTTCCGTCGGTCTCTCATTCCCTTGCTATCTATCTATCTATTCTATCTGGCTCGCTCTTCCTCTTCCTCGTTTGTATGTCACGGTAGTTATACTAACTTACTTGTGCGAATGCACCACATCATTATAAGTGTTTTATAAATGGCGTAGAATATAACTAGTTTAAGCAGAGGAATTATACCAGCCACCGTAAATACGTTTCCTGAAATTAGTGAGCCATTATGGCTATGGCAATATAACTTAAATCTATTCCAAACTTTTCTGTTCCAATTCTGTCACCAACCTTCCATTATTGGTGAAAGAATTTTCAAGCCACCATGGTGGCTTGAAAACCCACTGCGCCTGTCTGTCACGTGACACCACTGAAACAGCGAAAATGCCCCATCTGATATCAATAATATGTACACACTGAATATGCATGACATAGACCGAACAAAAGGAAAATATTAATTTCTGATTCGCCCCTTTTTCGCCATTAGTGTAAAAGCGTGTCATTTGACTGATTACTATTTGTTATACGTTTTAGGGTTACGTACATTTTACTTTCGGTCACGCAAGGTCACAATACGACGTGTACGCGCTAAAGACGCATTAATGCGCCGAACAAAATTGAGTTTTTCTGAATAGCGGGAGACTACCCCGTTCCAAAAGGAATAGAAGATGGCTGCCTGCGGATCGCTGTGGCACTGGAAAATTGGAGCTGCCGGGGAGCATGCATTTATCCGCATTTAATAAAATACTTTGCGGGAAGTATATTGCTATCGATACCATTCTGCATGTATACAGCATCGCTCTGCCAACTCTGCTTTGCTGAGGATTCGTTTTAACAGCGGTTTCAACCTTGCGTGGCACGCCGCCGCGATTTTCGAACAGCCGGCGCAAGGTAAGTAAAAGGGAAGCGAAAGAATCGTAGACGCCGGCACCACCCTCCTCATTTGGCTATCTACTTTCACACCACTGGCTCGGCCCCATCGAAACTCTCTTCACTTGAGCATGCTCCTTGCCCCCTATCAGCCAATTAGATAAGAAAATCTTATCAATATAGGTGATGCTTTTCGCTTTGAGTGCAAAAGAAAGTGACATCCTATAAACGAAAAGTGCGTTTGATTAGAATTTTCAAAAAAGCTGCGGGTTACCGCCCGGTGCTTGCGTCAGGGGTTACGTAAATTTTACGTCAGGAAATTGGAATACGAAGAGATTGGAATAGTTTTACGTCATAGGGGCCCTGGGGCGCTATAACATAAAGTTATTCAAAACTTTTCTATTCCAATTCTAGTGTCAGCCTTCCATGATTGATCAAAAATGTTCTGGCCACCCCCACTTCGCCTGGCTCTCACGTGGCGTCACGAAAGCACCGACAACGCCCCCATCTAATATGATGCACGCACACTGATTATGCATGATTAGACTGTACAAAATAATAATAATTATTTCTCATCGAACGCCTTTTTCGTCATAATTCTCTGCCATTGATCAAGCGTTTTCTGGCTGTGCCCATCTCGCCTTTCTCTAACGCGACATTACAACACCACGAAAGCGCATAGCGTCAAAGTGACGTCAACGCGTAAAGATGCACTAATAGGCCGAACAAAAATATTTTTTTTTTTAATACGCAGAGGCTGCACCGTTCCGAATTGAATATGAGATGGCTCTGGCGTAAGCTACTGGGAGCGGCCGCGGAGCATGGATTTGTTTGCGTATTTGCTTATTTGTGATTTTTCCGCAGCATATTAATGCCGTCGAGCCCTTCCGGCGCATGCAAGACATTACTTCGCCAATTCTTCTTTGTTGAGGATCTGTTCCGGCGGCATGTTTAACGTTCTGTTCCACGTCACCGCGATTTTAGGCCAGCCACAGCAAGCAATGTAAGGGGAAACGGACCAATCACAGACGTTGATACCACCATCTTCAGCCGGTTATGGCCTTACACTGTGCTGGCTCAGCCCCATCGAATTCCTCTAGAATTGACCTTGCTCCTCGTCTCTTTTCAGCCAGTTCGATAAGGAAATCCGCTCAATGTGGGCAATGCTATTCGCTTTGAAAGCAAAAAACTATCACCTCATATAAACGAGGATCTGGTTTAAACGCGCTTTTCAATCAGGGTTTAGGGTTTAGGACCCGATGCTTGCATGCGTAGTTACAAAAATTTCACGTCGCAAGATTTGAATAAAAACAGATTGGAATAGTTTTAGGTTATTGGGCCCTTGGGCCATTACATGACTAGGCGCACAGCCGGTTACGCGATGAGAAAATTACAAAAAAAATATATGTTGTCGATTGTACAGATGCTATAGGCTTTTGAAGCATGATATATGCAGTGGACCTGAGGAGGGAAGTTTGCGAATACAATACAACCTTGGTAGCATGTAACTCTTTAATGTATGGAACGCGACATGAATAATCACAGAGAGAAAAATACCTGATCTAGAATGCCAGCCAGGAGTAGGCGCTCTGGCCTAAACCAGAAAGCTGCACTCTCTTTTACGTACATGCTAGGTCCGTCAAACCTGCAGGAGGAGACTTAACACAACAACACAGGTTTTACACGTACTAATGGCATATCCTGACATATATAGCTAACATTTGCTCGTCTGTATTGCGGAACTATACATTTTTATGGCGTAGGCTTGAAGATTCACCCCTGAATGTAAAGTCACTTGGGTAGAATTCAATTATAAGGCCGAAACTTCAATATGCATGCGTTGTTTTGGACCCATTTAATAAACACATTATTACCCGTCTCGAAAAGATACAAGGGAAACGTGCCAGGTTTATTTACTCAAACTTTTCTGCGCATGAATCAATCTCTGCAATAATTCAGTCTAATGACATTCAGTGTCTCAATCAAATAAGGAAAAGTTTACGTTAACAATTTATTTTCTTGCTTTGGAATCGGGACCTACAAGTTAACCTATCACCTCATGTATCGTCTTCTACATTTAGATCTACTCGGCACGATCGTGCTAATTCACAGATACAATATTTCGAAAGAACAAACCCATTCAAGTTTTCACTTTTTCCTCACACTGTAACCGATTCGAATAAGTCTTTACTGCCTTTCGGCACACCTTGGTACCGTTATACTTTATCAACTTTGTTTGTATTTGCTTTTTTATATTTTTACCCACCCTGCTTGAACGTGTACAAGGTTTGCAGCATAGAATAAAGAAAGGAGAAGAAAAACCAAATTGTGGGGTTTTACGTGCCAAAGCCCCTTTTCGATCATGAGGCACGCCGTATTGGGGGACACCGGAAATTTCGACCACCTAGGCTCTTTTTAACGTGCATTGAAATCCAATTAAACGGGTGTTCTCGCCTCTATCGAAATGCGTGCGCCGCGGCCAGGATTCCATCCCGTGACCTTGTGCTCAGCAGACCAGCACCATAGCCACTGAACAGCCACGGTGGTTGAAGAAAGAAGAAAAACAATCGTTGATTACCGGAGTACCGAATGAACTACGACAATGTTAAAAGAAAAAAATTGTTAAAGAGTCAGTGTGGATGCACTGGAAGTACACTGCGCGTCAATTTACGGTGAGTTTAGACGCTTGTTAAAAAAACGGTAAAGGTGGCCGGCTTTTATATATTGCCAAAATGTAGTAAAAAACAACGATATTTGAAAATGCTGAGGAAACCAGGCAACCCATAATTTACTCGGGATAAATATTCCTAGCAAATTCTATTAAAAATAACACTTGCTCTGGGAAAGCACGAAGGAGGAACAACAACAGGGAATGACGGTCCACCTTCTTCAGAATAAATTTAATGTTGACAGTGGTCTGTGCGTTTGCAGTGATGAACAAAACACGGGCTCAAAACTTTTCCACCCCCGGCAGTCGCCTTCCTAAACAGAAAAAGTCATGACCTAACTTTCGTGACTAAGGGCGCAACCACGCCTTGGTAATGTACGCTCTTAAAACACTTGCACCCTTTAGGTTTTATACTGGGGGCCAGGCACGTACCCAGGGGGGGGCCCGGGGGGGCCCGGGCCCCCCCCGAAATCAACTGGCATACCCCCCCCCCCCCCCTCTCCCCACCCACGCCACCACTCCTCACACATTCCTAAAGCGCCGCCAGATCAATGTTGAGACTTCGCAGCTGTTCATCGGTCAGCATTATGCTGCCTTTTTCACTCCTTTTAGATGGCGGTAGTTATCGGCATCTCTTGTGATGTGAAGGACAGTTTTCTCGTAGATTTCGCAACCGCGCGATTAACTCGAGATGTGTTCAGTTGTCACCATCTATTCAACCGTCACGCGCATAGCTGTTGCTTTTGTTAGTTCAACCTTCTTTGTTTAGGCTGATCCTGGGACCATGAGAGGGATACGGCTGTTACTCAGCTGGTCTGTACTCTCATGGAACGAGTTGCGGCTGGAGAAACCGTCAATTGCGTTTAACTTATCCCTTTGTCTCATTGTTTCCTTTAGTTACGGCTCACCCCGACGCTGACAGATTCCCGGAACCATATACACGTTATATGGGTTAGATAAGGTGGGAAATAAAATAATGTGAAAGAGCGTCCATCATGAAACCGTGCAATAACCCTTAAACCCATAAGCAAGATGACTGTCGCCCGTTACCTCGTCTTTTTTCCCTAACTGTATAGCACTTTTCGTGCAAAATTGGCAACTGGAAACAAAAATCGCAAGGAGTTGAGAAATTAAGCGATCTACTAATTAAGGGAGAGCCAAGGCAACAACCAAACTGAAAGCAAAAGCGAATAACAAAAATAGTTAACCGTTATTTATGAGAATATTTATGGATCAACATTTTTTTATTTAAAAAGGAAGTAGAGAAGAGGCCACCGGAAGTGGAGAACGATTACTTGTTTTGAATGACGCTTCTACAGTTGTCGGTCGAACCGCCTCACGTAGCCACTTCTCTGCTGTGCTTATGTGGGTGTTTTTCTAACCTTTCGCAGTGAACGCAGTACGTCTAGAATTGCAGAGTGCTGTGCTCTACGCGGTCGTATGGGACTGGCGGCCGCACAGCGTTACGCAATTCGCAGAACTGTCAAAACTGATCAACAAGGCGAAAATAACTGATATTCGAAACTATAACATGAGAAGGACTGAAGAAGCCGTAAAAAATGAACGCCGCCTGGAATCAGTAAAAAAGAAACCTGGAATAGGACAAACCATGATGTATGCAGTAAAGGATAAGAAGGATAATATCATCAGCAATCTCGAAGATATAGTAAAAGCAGCGGAAAAATTCTAAGCTGACCTGTTTACATACCCAGAGGAGTCACGATAGTTCACTTAGAAACAGTAATGAACAGGATACAGAAACTCCTATATCTAGCGATGAGGTCAGAAGGGCCCTGCAAGAAATGAAACGATGAAGAGCGGCAGGATAAGGTGGAATAACAGTCGATTTAATCAAAGATGGAGGAGACCTAATGCTTGGAAAACTGGCGGCTCTTTATACGAAGTGTCTGTTGACTGCAAGGGTCCCAGAAAACTGGAAGAATGCAGACATTATACTAATCCACAAAAAAAGGAGACGTTAAAGAATTGAGCAATTATGGGACCATTACCTTGCTCCCAGTATTATATAAAATATTTACCAAAATAATCTCCGATAGAATAGGGTTAACACTGGATTTTGTCAACCGAGGGAACAGGCTGGCTTCAGGAAGAGATACTTTACAATGGATCACGTCCATGTCATCAACCAGGTTATCGCGAAATCTGCAGAGTACAATAAGCCTCTCTATGTGGCTTATATAGATTACGAAAAGGCATTTGATTCAATAGAGATACCAGCAATCGTAGAGGCACTACGTAATTAAGGAGTACAGAAGGCTTATGCAAAAAGCTTGGAAAATATTGCTACATGCGTGAGGTATCTGTTTGTTTGAACGAGGCGCGTAGGCGCCATCACTCCAGAAAAGAGAAGGAAGAACGAACTAGGCTCGCGCTGTGAATCTAACCGGTCAGCGCTGCAACCGTTGTTGTAAATATAATCTGCAAATGGTTTCTCGTCTTGCTGACTCGTCTTTCGCGTTAGAATATCTACGAGGTTCTACAGCTGCCTTAATTCTACACACGAAAAGCAGGCAGATACCTATAGAGAAAGGGGTCAGACAGGGAGACACAATTTCTCCAAAGACATTTTCTGCGTGCTTAGAAGAATTCAAGCTATTAAACTGGGATGGCTTAGGAGTAAAGATCGACGGCAAATATCTGAGCAACCTTCGGTTTGCCGATTACATTGTTCTATTCAACAACAATGCAGACGAGTTACAACAAATGATTAGAGACCTTAACAGAGAGAGTGTAAGAGTGGGGTTGAATATTATTATGCAGAAGATGAAGATAATGATAAATAGCCGGGCAAAGGAACAAGAGATCAGGATGGCTAGTCGGCAACTAGAGACTGTGAAGGAGTACGTTTACCTAGGTCAATTAATCAGAGGGAACCCTGATCATGACAAGGAAATTCACAGAGGAATAAAAATAGGTTGGATTGCATACGGCAGACATTTCCAGCTCCTGACTGGAAGCTTACCATTATTATTGAAAAGTAAGGTGTGCAATCAGTGCATTTTTCCAGTGCAATATGTCCAGTGCCAATGCATTTGCCAGTGCATTTCCCAGTGCATTTTGCCAGTGCATATGGGGCAGAGACTGCAGAGCAAGTTAAGGACCACGCAAAGAGCGATCGAACGAAGATTGCAATGCATAACGTTAAGAGAGAAAGAGATTGGTTTGGATCAGAGATCAAACGGCTATAGACGATATTCTAATTGACATCAAGAGGAAGAAATGTAGCTGGGCAGGTCATGTAATGCCTCGGTTAGATAACCGTTGGACCATTAGGGTTACAGAATGGGCACCAAGAGAAGGGAAACGCAATCGAGGACGACAGAACACTAGGTGGAGCGATGAAATTAGGAAATTCGCGGGCGCTAGTTGGAATCGGTTGGCGCAGGACAGGGTAATTGGAGATCGCAGGGCGAGGCCTTCGTCCTGCAATGGACATAATACATGATGATGATGATGATGATGATGATGATGATGGAGGTGGCGGGCCCCCCCCCCGAAAAAAAATCCTGGGTACGTGCCTGCTGGGGGCCCAACCATAGTCGTGCTCTGTCTTGCTTGCATTTTCTTTGTTGTAAACGGTGCGCTCGCTACTTTCCAGTCGAGAATGAAATGTCACGCTGATAGCTCGCATGCTGTTCATGAATTAGAACTACCGGGCTCGCATCATTACAGAAAGGAAATGCGGACAAGAGAGACGACGCTTATTGTTGTGGGACAAGATACGCCACAAAGGGTGAAGTTTTTAAGAGAAAGTATATGCACGTAGTGTTTTACAGAAGACATACTCACTGGAAAATTATTTATGGCCTGCATGACCTACGCATCATAGTAATAGCTTACAGTTGATTGCTCGGTGCAGGTAAAAAAAAAATGTTTTTTTTTTTCAGATAAGCTACAATTAGCTTCTAAGTGTCCTCTAAACGCTATCTGTAGCACGCCTATACACCGAGCCTATCTATCAAGAAATTCTTTCTCACAACAACATCGTGCCAGTGAGCTACAGTAATACCGCTACGAGCGATCAAACATTACCTTCATCCGCCACGGTGATGTAGTGGCGTTGCTTTACAGGGATAAACCCAAAGATACCGAATCGAAACTCGGCCGCTGTGTGGCCTTTGCAATTGGCTAGAAACGCTGAAACGTTCGTGCATTGTGCATTAGATATGCAGTAAAAAATCCCATGTGATAAAACTTAATCCAGAGGCTCCACTATTGTGTGCCTTCCAGTCGCATCTTGGTTTAAGATTGCAACGTCCTGGACATGATTTTATTATTTAACATTTCCCTCCACTGAATCTTCGGCATCCCCTCTCAACATATACAACATTCGGCTATGGCATGCGCTTATGTCTCGCTTTCTTGTAACGGCGACGTAAGATTTGTCTACCTATGGTTGATTTAAGTGGAATATTACTACGACACACATGACAGATGATATGGAGAATAGCCACCGCGAGAAAGATAATAAAGTGTCTTGGCTTTAGGCGCAAGTGGGAGAATGCCTGGCGGTCTGACTCGAACTTAAATACCATGTAAAATGGTTTTTCTTGTTTGTGTCTTTCACGTGTAACTTTATGTCCCACGTCTGTTTCCTACGCAGTTGGTTTCTTTAAGCATGGGCTACAAGATCGGAAATATAAAGAACTTCGCGCCGCGAACGGTGAGGCGACGATACTATGAGCAATGTTCTCTTGCTTTCCCTACATGAACCGAAATTAGAAGGATGCCGCCGAGGGCGTTCGCAACATTTCTGCAACGTATATACAATGAAATTACCAAGTAGCTGATTTTGGTATTACTCCAGCGTGATGGTCGCCTGGTAACATGTATCTATAATACGTACGTTTGCAATTGTAGCTGTAGCTCGCGAGGTTTCTTTGTCGGCCTCAACGGAAAAAAAAAAAAAAGGTGCCGTCGCCAACTTGTGAATGCGGTGAAATGGGTTATGTATAACGTTTCATCCAAGTTACAAGGAGCAACACGGCAAGAATACACGCGTATCGGTAATCGAGCCCACACTTTCTGCGTTGGAGACCGGAGATAGTACGGCTGCACCAAAATATAACTCAAGATGGCGGCTTTCTCACTACCGTTTTGACATGTGGAAGCACGTTAAATAGCACTCGTGTTTTCTTTCCCTGACATTCTGGGCAAATTATATATATAACTTGGCTCTCTGACCAATGAGGAACCTGCGGTTACCGCTAAACTTTCTTTTCGTTTTATAACTGCGGACGAAAGCTGTTTTTGGCTACAGCGCTCACGTCATCTACAACGTGTAATCTTTGCTGTTTACAAACTTCACGCGCGTGCAGTGCAAGAACAGCGGCAGCACTGGTTCACGTTCCTGCAACCGAAGACACCACTGCTGCTATTTTCATGCCAAAACCCCTCCGCATCCCATCTGCTGCCATCGCCATATCTGTAGCACAGGAAATGAGTTGTCAGATGGAAGTAGGCCATCGGCTCGATGAAACGTCGACATTTATTGCATTCCTGCCCCTACTTTAAATATACGCAACCTAATATGCATACCCATGCTACTAAAATAGGCTTCATGCAGCCGCATGTTTCAAATATTGGCAGTGATGTAAGCTCTCTAGCAGATCAGATCGCTCGCTCGAGTAAAATCACTCATCCACGCTATGTATCATTCGAAGGTGTAGCTGAAACGTCAGGGCACAGGCTCCGATGGGATCGCTATCCACTTGGCAGTGGCGACGGAACTGTGAACGTCGTGTTAATTTATCTGCTTCTGTACAGGCTCACGTGCATTCATTCACCGGTGACACCCAGGCGGCCCAAGCGCCCAAGCTCGGACGCAAGTTTGGCGTGGAACAAGCTGCGCCTGCGTGCTGTCGGGCGCCTGCGTGCTACTACTGCCTCATACCTCGTGACAAGCTACAGTCTACAAGAGGAGCATTCCCGTCGGCGGCTGCTTCACTTGGCAGTGGCGACGGAACTGCGAACGTCGTGTTAATTTAACTGCTTCTGTACAGGTCAGTGTTTAGGCGAATTGCATTTCTTCTAGCGAATTTTTCTGTTCAGTGTTCCGCCGCTGCTGCCAAGTTGTCAGTGCTATTCTGTGTGTTGCCGTATTTGTTTGTCATTTCCCATACGTCGGTTTTAAAAGTCAGTAACTGATTTGTTATAGCAAAAATCAAAGAGGAAGAAAAGATGGAATGCCTGAAATTGAAGGAAGAGATACAGCAGGAACTTAAAATGTTCCGCGAGACTGTAGAAAGACATTTCAGAAATGATATACGAGCATTGAAAACAGAGCAAAGAAACATGACGAAAAGTATCGACTATGCTCATGACACGATCGCAGACTTAAAGAAAAAGCTGGACGAAGCTGTCGCCAAAAACGTTCAGCTCGAAACTGTAAATGCCACTATGCGCCAAGAAAA
Source organism: Dermacentor albipictus (assembly GCF_038994185.2). Classification (NCBI taxonomy): domain Eukaryota; kingdom Metazoa; phylum Arthropoda; class Arachnida; order Ixodida; family Ixodidae; genus Dermacentor; species Dermacentor albipictus. The sequence continues at coordinate 110,671,359 of NC_091827.1, read as the reverse complement.
CGCGACCCTAAAAAACTCTTTGAATGATCTAGAGCATCGAGTAACTAGCAGTGAGCAGTACTCTAGGAACGTGAATTTGGAACTGCAGGGTGTTCTTAAGAAGGAAAACGAATGTGTCGATGACGTGCTGTGCAAACTTGGTGCAGCCATCGGTGAGCCGATTGCTAGAAGGGACATGGAAGCATGTCACCGCGTACCAACTAGAATAGAGAACAAAAGCCACATTGTTGTTCAGTTCAAGACTCGTGTATAGCGCGATAATGTACTGAGAAAAGCCAAAAAGGCACGCCTCACTAATGCAGACTTGGGCATAAGCAGCTCAACACCTTCTTCGCCGCCTGTGTACGTAAATTAGCATCTTTGCCCGACGCTGAAAAGGCTGCTGTCACTTGCGGTGAAAAAGAAATATGAAATGAAATGGAAATCAGTGTGGTCCTTTAACGGAAAGGTATACGCTAGACAGTCCGACGCAACACCTGTTGTGCACATACCAAGCGAGCGCGACATCGATAATATTTTTGTAAGGCAGGGCGGTTGTTGAACTAGAGTAACGTGCTTGACTATATTTATAGTAACTTTTTTTTTCTTCCTGATATGGATTATCTGGAGCTTGGCCTTCCCCAGTGCGATAGTTCACGTCACCAAACAAGTGACTCAGTTCTACATATTAATACAAGATCACTTAACCACAAGAAGGATGATGTCGCAATTCTTTGGAAAAATTTCAGTTAACCTTTAGCGCTATCATGTTTACGGAAACTTGGGGAAGAAATGATGATCAGGCATTCAATTTGGACGGTTACAATTTATTTTCCCTAAATCGTCCAAACAAACGAGGTGGGGGCGTGGCCCTGCTCATTACAGCAAAAAACAATTGCCATATTGTCCCTCAATTTACTGTAGTAACTGATGATTATGAAATACTAACAATTAATTGTAAGCTTGAGCTGTTTTCTGTACTGTATCGACCCCCGGGCGGAAGTATTGCCAATTTCTTGCAGTTCTTTGAAACGTTTTTGGAATATGTTTGCAATAACAGCTTACACCTGGTTTCTGCAGGAGATTTCAATATTAATATGATGGAAGAAACCAATGTCACCCGCGAACTAAACACCCTGGTAAATTCCACTGGATTTACTAACTTAATTACGACGCCCACTCGTATGACATGCTCCACAGTATCGGCTTTAGATCTTATTGTGACACATATTGACACTATTGTCTACAGCGCAGGTACTATTACATCTGATATTAGTGACCACTGCCCTGTCTTTCTAAATTACGATAACGAACCACTAAATAAAAGTTTACGACTGGAGCAGCTGATTATTCAACAAATAACAGCTGAGAGTATTGAATTATTCAAAAACGACATAATGAATCAAAGCTGGTCCACTGTAAAGGATAAGAAAACTGCAAATGACGCTTATGATGATTTCATTAAATTTTATATTCGTATTTACGCGAAACATTTTCCTTTCAAAACTTTCAAACCTGTAAAAAAGTCTAAAAAACCTTGGGTCACCCGTGAGCATCTGAAAATGATAAAAAGTAAAAATATCTGTTATCATTCATTCTTGCGCACACTCTCTGTGGAAATGTTGAAAGAATTTAAGAAACTTCGAAATCGACTAAATGCAGAACTTAGACGTGCTAAAGAAGCCCATTATTGTCGTATTTTTGAAAATGCTAGTCGACAACGATGTAACGCCACTTGAAAGCTCATCAATAATATACTTGGCCGTGAAAATAAACATGCTCTGCCTGAATCCATAACACTTGGGGGTCGTGATTTAACTAGCACATCACTCGCAAATCACTTCAACAACCACTTCCTAAACGCAGTAACTCCTTGTAATGAACATATGCAATTGGCTACAGGACGCGGTAATATGAAGCAGAGCATCTTTCTTGATCCAACAGATAAAAATGAAGTGTGTCGGACTTTTAGGTGCTTAAATAATACTAAATCACTCGATGCCGATAATTTGCAGATCTCTCCTATAAAACACGTTATACATTTCATCACAGAAGTTCTTGCACGTATCTTTAACTTAATTATTGAATCTGGAGTTTTTCCAGAATCTATGAAAAGAGCCAGAGTATCAGTCATTTTTAAGGGAGGCGATCGTAACGTAGAAAGTAATTACATACCTATTTCTGTCCTTCCTGTCTTCTCTAAGTGCCTAGAAAAAATTATCTTTGTTCGAATTACGCGGTTCTTCAATAAATTTAATGTCCTAACAGACGCACAATTTGGCTTTCGAAGCGGCAGGTCTACTGAAACTGCATTGCTGACACTGAAAGTAGCTATAGTTCATCGCATTGAAAAAAAACGAATTCACACTCGGTATTTTTTTAGATTTCAGCAAGGCTTTTGATTCCCTTGACCAAAGCATTCTTTTGCACAAACTAGAATCAAATGGCATTCGTGGTAGTTGCTTATCTTTACTAGAATCCTATCTTCAAAACAGATTACAGAGTGTACACATTAATAAATGTAGCTCGTCATTCTTACCTATCACTTGCGGTGTACCGCAAGGGAGTATTCTGGGCCCCCTGATGTTCAATGTTTATATCAACGATATCGTGAACACGGGCAAAACAGTTAAATACGTAATATACGCATATGATTCAACGATACTTATCTCCGACATTAACCTGCCTTATTTAATATCCAGAGCTAACGATGTACTTTCGGAGATTTCCTCGTGGTCAAAAATCAATAGACAAAAGATTAATCCAAATAAAACTAAAGCTGTAATATTTCATGCTAAAAATAAAATAGTACCTACTCACCAGCCGTTAATTCTTGATTCACAGCAAATAGATATTGTTGATATGCATAAAATACTTGGGGTTTACTTTTCATCGAACTTAAGTTGGGATGCTCACGTTAATTACCTATGTAGGAAAATCTCATCTGTAACAGGAGTCGTATCTCGCTGCCGTAGTCTGCTGCCACTCAAGGCCAAACTTCAAATATATCACGCATTATTTAACTCACATCTAAATTATTGTACGTTGATTTGGGGCACAACAACAAAACGAAACATAAATAAAATACTTATTCTACAAAAAAGGATAATTCGCTACGTTGGAAACATTGAACGTCTGGGAAACACACGCAAATCATTTGAAAGGTTCAGTATCGTTCAGGTTGACAATATTTACTCTTGTTGAACACACTCTACTTTACAAATAGAGAACTCTCGGACTTTATTACAGCCTTATCATGTCTAGAGCGTCGTGTTATTACAGTTACCTACAAGAAACACCCATATATGGTCTATACCGCGATTTCGTACAACTTATAAATATCAAACTTTGGCATACAACGTCCCAACAACACTAAACACGTATGAAAACACAACCAGTTGCAGTAAAAAACAGTTACGTTCTTTCTTTTGTTTTATTGTTTGCTAGTAAAAGATTGAGTATCTTAAAATATCTACTATATATAACATATATGCTGCTTGCAAATCGGTTATTAAAAACATTAATTTTTTTGCAGTATTTTTAGAGTGTTTGCGTGAGTGTAAATATGCGGTACTATGTGTCGAAATTTGCATATGTATTTTCATGTGCATCGTATTTCAAATGCATTTGTGTGACTTATGAATGTTATATTATGCATTGTGATCTGCATCTTTTTCATTTTTTGTAACAGTGTATTTTAGTACTTTTCCTCAGCACTTTGTATAGCAGCTGCCATGTAACGGTTACCTGGGCCCCGTCAAGCCGTTTTTACGGCTTTTAGCCCAGCGGACCTTCCAGCATATTGTCTGGTAAATAAACTTGAATTTGAATTTGAAAATGATGCACATCTCTAAACCTTTAAAAAATGACTGGCTTTACGCAGAGTCCCCATTTTTGTCTCCTAATGATCAGAAGGGGCTTCGAACCGGCTCATTACGTTCTGTGCGTAATCGTGAAAATTGTAAGGGTCCTTTATGAAAACGACACTTGATTTTGTATTGTGACACCATACACTAAATTGAAATTTCATTTTTATTATAATAGTGGGTTTTAAAACAATATTGCACTTGGTGTCTCGCCATGGGTCTCTCTACAATTCACTACTTGAAAAAATCAAGAGCCATTCCACTATGTAGAGGCACCTGACCAGCGAAGCTTTTTAGCACACGACACCTAGGTTACATGAAATTTCGAACAAAAGTACGAACATATTCATTGTCCAAATCGGTGGTGATCGTGGTGATGGGTATGCACACACATTCTCGTATCGCCTCTGTTATTAAATGTGTCCGTCACGTAAGACAATGAATGGCTCATACCCTCTTAAGCAGCGGTTCATACCACCGTGAATGAAACAATGTTAACGCGGCCTCCCCATTCCGACGGCATAAGAGAAATGAAATTGTACACTGGAATGATGAGCGGCGACAGAGCCAGCCGAAGAAGACGACGACGACGAACGAGCCAGCATCGGCATAAGCACGTTCGATCGGTTGCCATGAACGGTGAAAAATAGTCACCTGTGGAAGAAGACGACGATGCTGGAGCAATTCCTGATAATAGTAGTTGATGATGACGATAGTTTGCTCTTGTCAATTGAATGGCTCATACCCCCTTAAGCAATGACTCGCAACCGAGGTAGCTTTGGAAGGCGACGACGACGAAATACACGTGAAATATTATGAAAGTGACGAACACTTTCATAATAAAGTGTTTGTCATTCCATTGTCATGCCATCGTCGTCCTACTACTTTCGTCATTCCTACTTTCTATATCATTTTTTTTCTTTCTTATTCCACCGTAATCATATTTACATAATTTATTTGGGGGTATGACGCCATCGCCGTGCATTTGTCATCATTAGGTCGTCCTAATACAGTGATCTGTACTAATAAGTACATTGGTAAAAACAGCCGTTTACATAGATTTACATGCGCCTTAAAGAACCCCAGGTGGTGCAAAATATTCTGGAGTCTCCCACTACGGCGTGCCTCATAATCAGATCGTGGTTTTGGCGCGTAAACTCCATTATTTATTTTGATTTTTAATAACACGTAATATTAACCACATGAAAAGAAAAAACGCAATAAAAAGAATCCTTAAATGAGTGCCACTCGCAACATTGTGCAATATCGCTTAAATATTCATCTCGCCAATGTCTTATGTTCCCCCAAGGACGGCTTATTTACTCAAGAACGCTATTATGGAATTAAATGACAAGGGGGCTTCGACAATGCTGGTCACTGGCCTGTTCTTTAGCATGAACAAGACAGACTTGACCTAACAAAACTATAACTACGTCCGGATATTTTAGGCGGCACAGGTGGCCCCAAGGAGACTGGCCTATCGCCACACTGAAACGCTGAGAATTCCTCAGCAAGTAACCTCTTAGGACTCTGCGATCTAACTGTGGCTATAGAAGGTTGCAATAAGGGACTTAATCCAGCACATAAGCGAAATGAAGCCCATTGACTTTGCGTGATACGCAGATGACATACGCATCTTAAGTAAGCCGGGCCTTTCCCCGGAAGAGCAGCAAGACACGCTACTTGAGGTGATCGACAAGATCCACAGCTACGAGTGCGACTGCGACCCTACGTGTGACCAGAAGTCTAAGCTGCTCGTGCTGAGGGGACGGACGAGAGGGCGTCTTCCACCGGAGACAGCAGATCCCAAATTAACGCTGAACTGCACGAGAATCCGCCAGGTGGACGCACTCCAAGCACTGGGGCTCACTCTGCAAAAGGACGGACACAATGACGTAACTCAAGATTATCGCAAAGGTCATCCAATTGCTACAGTGGGTTGAGAACCACCGACATGGTCTCCAGGGGCAAGACAGGCTCAGCATAGCGGAGGCCCTGATTCCCAGTAGAGTAATGATTGGCATCCTTTTGCTTGTGCTCAATAATGACAAGGGAGACAAGTGGTCACCCTTATTCCAGACGATCTCCCAGAGTGGGTCTGCGGAAAATCGATTGAGCCTGAGTATCCACAACACATGGCAAGAGCTAACAAAAGCTCACATTGCGAGCTCACTTAAGAGACTCGAGCTGACAAAACTACTAAGAAAAACCTTGAGGAGGCTGGGACCCCAAGAAGAACACCAAAAAACGCACAAAATAGAATACCGCTGGAGATATGACACAAAATGAGAGCACTGGCGCGCATGAATCCCGAGTAACACAAGGGAAGAAAATTGGCGGAAGCTAAGACGCTCAGAAGGGTGTATGAATATGACGACGACATCCACTATGTGGACACTGCAAAAATATACATAGATGGAGGAATGTGTAGCAGGCGTGACCAGTGGTCGAGAACAAGAAATCGCGACTGCGCCGGTGGCCACCCGGGAGAGGGACTCGATGAAAAAGACGGCAATCCCCCTTCTTGATGGCCACCACGAGGAGAACGGAACTAGTAATGGGGGTTACGGACCCTCAAGTTGCGTGTAGGAGCTACTAAGTGATCCAGCATTACACTTGCTCGAAAGAAGTAAGTTTTTTCTTAACATACACACAGTCTAGACTCGGGGGCACACGTCCCTGGCGGGAGGCGCACGGGCACGCGCCATAGCTTAAATACACACTCTCCGAGCTAACACGCCGGAGGTCCGCGCCGTCGGTAATATGTGTGTTTGCATACCTAGACGACAGATGAAATGCATAGTGCATTAGAAGTTTGGTAGAAAAATCTTTCCTTCACCACAACCCAAATGCGCGACAAAGGGCTTCGTGGCATGAATAAGGCTACGGAAAACATTTTTCCAAACTAGGAATGTTCCGCACGATGTATCTGATATGTACTGACTACACCTGTCAGAAATGCTCAACGCCGTGCGCTTTCTACCCTGTTGTATGTGCGTGCGCGCATCCCATAACGCTGTCAATTTATACTCGCCCACAACCGCCTACCACGGAGCAATGAGTGGACCTGCTAATCATCTCATGCCCTGAGGGCCTGCTTCTACTGCTGCACAGGACGTGACGGTTGGCAAATGTCCTCGTTGTCCTAGACTAATGACACCACCCACCTGAGGACGATCGTCTTAGTCCACACCATAATGTTCATTCTTCCTTCATTTAAACATTTATCGCTAAATTCATACGAAAATGATCCACTGAAGTTTTGTAAGTATGTATTGACGAAAGAGAACAGACATGTAAGGGAAGTATGTGACAGCTGCATGATCATTTTTCATACAGCAGCTAATTATCTGCATTTGAGCGAGCCATCTCTATTTAGTAGAAAGGCTCCTACACACCGATACAACGTAAGTTCCCGAAGTTTCCAACAGCAGTGAAGAAAGCGGTGCTCATTTATAAAGCAAATGGTCATCATGTCTTGTCCAATTCCCTAACACTGTTTCACCGCTATGGTGGAAACTTGGAGAAGTTTACTGTTATTATTTTCCAATAATATTTCTTGCAGGCTACACTACCACATTACCTGAAGCTTGCTAGTGTAGTGCAGATCTTCAAAGGAGGCACCCGATTATGTCGCGAAATTCCGATCCAATTTCATTGGAGTTGTCGTGCTGCAAACTTATTGAGCATGCTGAAGGAAATTCCAATTAAAATTTTACATACCACCTTGAATTGTGTACCATTATTCAGGCTTTATTTCGAAAATGTACTCACACATGATACCGGTGGTAACTGCAGTTATTATATTCACGAACTGTCTATATAACAGTGCTTAAAATGGCTTCATATTCATGACTTTATTTGAGAAACTTTTGACAAGGTAATATGAGGAAAATAAAAGGAAAGCTTCAGGTTTGTGGTATTCCTAACCATTATGATGCTTCTTTTATTTTTATTTTCGCCTCGCTTCAGAAGTGGTGAGCAAATAGCCCCGGTCGGTATATATTCATATAGTCATGCAGATGAAGATGCACGCCAGGAGACAAGCCAGTGTATAGCTGTTATTGCCGATGCATGAGGCTGGAGCTCGAGGCGATGCTTTCAAATTTTCTTCTGATCAACTCTCCCCAGTTGCACGCTTGAAATAAAAACTCTATAACTATTCACAGTGGTAGGGGCATAATTTACGGCTGTCGTTCTGGAGCTATAATGACCTATATTGCTTCCCTATTTCGAAATCGCTAATTAGCGATGCTCTGAAGATGCATCGAGTCCAAGAACTCAAAGAAAACAAACACACAAGCACACGCACACATTGTACATATAACCACCTTGACACGCTTCAAAGGAGACACTTTGTTTCGTGGAAAAAAAAGCATTAATAACACGCCTCTACGCTTTTTGCGTGCTCACACCCTGTAACAAGCAATAGGTCATGGGAAATTGACAGCGGATGACAGCCATAGTTGTACTAGAATTGGCTGGAACTGCTTATTCTAAACCATAGAGTAGCATCAGTCCTGGGCGAAACGAGATCATTCACGTCTTTCAGTCACATTGTGCGTTGCTCCTTCTATGATTCTTGATCTCGCTAAAGAAAGACTTCATAGGCGTTTGTGAATAAAGTACAAGAATTTTCTTACAGCCAGCCATCCAGGCAGCCAGCAAGTCTAACGCTTCGCGCCACGTGCGCTGTAGTCAAGTTGTCATTACGCCATAATAAACGTGACAACAGTGACCGATAGTGCGAAGTGAACAATGTGAAGCGTGCACATCGCTTTGCGTGGTAACTAAGACGCGTCGTATCAGCAACATAAGCATTTGCGTCAGCCGAATTTTGCTGCCCTTTGTGCCCTGCTAGCGGCGCACGGTTCGGTCACTTAATTAGGAACATTTGCACGAAGCCATGATATTTGTTATTAATTAGTGGTGTAAGTGCATATCGTATGAATTGTCTGACGGACTCAACGAGCCACATATCAAGGCCGTGAAGCTTGCAGCATATGACTGGCAACTCAAAAATTGTTTAAATTATGTGCAACTGCCATAGATAGTAAGACACAGTGAACGCAGCCGAAACTTCTGACATTGGCTTCGGCTCTGCCTTAGTGATAGTTCCGGTTTCACATATTTTATATATGCGCTAGAAAATTGGTCAAAGTTCTCATCAAAAAGGGAGTCAGGCAAGGAAACTCAATCTCTACAATGATATTGACTGCATGATTAGAATTTTTGTAGCTGTTAGAATGCGAAAAATTCATAGTGACGATCAAAGGCGAATATTACAATAACTTTCAGCTTGCCGACGACATTGCGCCTTTCCGCAACGCTGGGCGTACATTGAAGCAATTGACTGAGGACCTTCACCCAGAACGTGTAGGAGTAGGTTGAAGGATAATATGCGTAAAAGAAAAGTAATGTTGAGTAGTTTGTCAAGGAAACAGGAATTTATGAACGGCAGTGGGCAGTCAGCGAGACACAGGTCACAGCTCACCCGGGAAATTGTGGAAGCTGATTTCATCAGAAAACTTGGTATTATCTGCGTTAGTGCCCCCTCTATCACGCTAATCCCTAGCGAAGTCACGTATCTAGACAGATAGAAACCGTAATGTTCGTTGTTTTTTTCAAGTGACCATGCTCTTAGTACAGTGACTTGCTGTTAGAACAGCCATTGTGCTGCCTTTCATTTACTGCGCACGCCCCACATTGTATATATAGAGACGATGTGGCAACGCAATAAAATATTGTTAGCAGCGCTGTGTATGTTGTGTCGCGCTGTTCTTGTCTTTCACGCTGTACGTTATTTTTGATATTGAATTACCAACTAGCCCAACCCACCACCCTAGGGCATCTCGAATCTGCGCATGAGTACCAGTAAACTCTTATCATGAGAAGGAAAATTCTTGAAGATCGAAAGTAAATCAAAGCACATATGGGGGGCATTACGAAATCCTCACCAGGAGCTCACCGCTGTCACTGAAAAGAAACGGGCACAGTCATTGCACTCCACCAGTACTACTATATGGCGCAGCAACTTAGAGCTAACACTTAAGCTTCCAAACAGAAGAAAGACCATGCGAAGAGCGATGAAACGAAAAATGTTAAGCGTGATGTTAAGTGAAAGGAAAATAGCTATGCGGATTATATAGCAAACGGGGCTGCGGTAGTTGAAATTAAACGGAAGAAATGTAGCTGGGTAGGCCACGTAATTAGCGGGGGATATAATCAGTGCTCCATTAGAATTATACAGAGAGGGTGATAGGCAAAAGGAGTCAATGTCCAAGACGGCGAAATTATGTCGGGTGAGGAAATTAGCAAATTTGCGGTCTCAATGTGGAAACAGCTGGCGCACGCCATCCGTAATTAAATATCGCTGGGAGAGGCTTTCGTCCTCCATTGGGCATAAAGGTACCGCGATGACGTTTCACATCATGAAAAATTATTCCGCAGTTTCATGGTTCTGTTACTCTTGAGCCAAAGTTCGCTTCGTAGTGCGAGGCCACATTCAAATGTATACAGATCAGAGTCGGTCACCTCTTTATGTGCAATGACAGGTACGAAGAAACTCCGCCAGTGTAATCATCTTGGGCAGAGTGAAATGTAGTGCAACAAAGGCACAAGGACACGAGAAGATGCATGGACACGAACAAAGCCCTATGCAGGTGTTTCATGTGTTTCCGGACGTCCTTGTGCCTTTATTGTGCTACGATTTGCTCTTACCAGTAGGTGAGGATTGGATGTTGCTTGTCATTGTCACCTGGTATTTGACCTGTGTTTTTAACTACCAAGTCTAATTCTGCAACTTCACTAACTCCCGGCTTTCCATTCTGCTCTCAGTGCCATTTCTGCGTGTAAGCGTTCTATAAACGAACTAATAGCTGAAAAATTACCCTTCTTGTGTGCCTATTATCTCTGTAATTACCAAATGCATGACCACGCAAAACGACCTTCATGATACGGTTTTTTCCTGGGTATCTGCAAGTTCTTGGTCGTCACCCGTCCTTTACCTCGCACGCAGTAAGATCAGCCACAAGGACATATATCCGATGCCGCGTATCAAAGGCGCACCTGATTCTTTGCAAGGGACGCAATTCTTCTCCAGCCGACCTATGTGTTCGCGCTATTGGCAGATCTTTGTGCATTAAGCCGACAAAGAAAAGACAACCTAGTCTACTCCTGATGGTTTTACGAGTTCAGCGTAAGGTGGTTTGTCTTATCCAACGCTCCCGTCATGTTGAAAAGAAATATTTACACTGTTGTTCATGGCCTGAGGTGGAAAACATGCGTATGTTATCTCGACAACGTTGGTTTTTTGTCAACTTTCTCTGAGCATAACACACTGTGGTTGCTTAATGGCTTTGGTGTTGCGCTGCTGAGCACGAGGTCACGGAAACAAATCCTGTCCATGGCGGCCGTATTTCCACGGGGGTAAAATGCATAAACATCGGTGTAGCTAGATCTACACACACGTTGAAGAAGACCAGGTAGTTGAAACTAATCTGCAGCCCGTACTACCGCCCGCCTCTTAATCAGATCATGGTTTTGACACGTAAAACCTCATGCTTTAACTTTATTTCCCCTGGGCCTTTGCAGCGTCTCGACGATGATGACAAATCATCATTTATTGGGCTTGAAATAAATCGGTGGTGCACGCAAGCACTAGACGGGGTGGTTCCCTAGATACGTGACCCATATGTTCTCAGCAGCTCCTGGCTCCTGTCCGTCAGTGCGAGCTGAATCCGTAGGGTGGAGCTGAATAACAATGTCTCCCATCGCTCAAGGGGTGGAGATTGGGAATGTTTGTGGGAAGGGGAGGAGGGGGGGTCTTGCGTTCTGTGCATTCTGCCAAGACATGCGTCAGGGTGCCATTTTCTCTTTTGCAAAAGGGACAGAACCTATGGCGTTCCGCAGGGTACATGTGGTTGATCAGTACAGCATGCGCAAGCTATCCTGCCTGTGCTCAACGCAGAATTATCTGTTGCCTGCTGAGCTTTGGGTACGGTTCTGGCAGAGAACGACAGAAAGCTGAGCTAGTTCGCAAGGATTCATTATGCAAAAAAGAAGTGAGGCGTGCAGACAGGACACAAGAGTATAGAAGTGGACAACACGAACGCCGACTATCAACTGAAGGCAGCACTGAGGCGCAAAAAGAAAGACACAAAACTCATCTGCGCATGCTCAGGAATGGTAACACCACGTGTCAGTCGGGTACACGTGCCAGCCTACGTAAGAGATAACTGTTAAGGCACTTAATCAAGTTTCAAGTTTCAAGTTTCAAGTTTTATTGCTTCATTCATAGGTGGTACATATATGCAGTAGAAGTTATACAGAAAGAGGTCCCACAGTTATAAACTGCAGCGGGACCTCTTGTTCTTAGTTACATAATAATACATAAATAAAAAGGCGTCAGTTGCGGTTACAAACAAAGAATGAATTACACAATTTCTACAGCGTTAAAGTAATATAACCTATGGCAACACATCACAACAAAAAATAAATTACATCAATAAGCAACATAAACATGCTTCAAAGAAATAGATACAGTTTACAGGGTATTAATATAAGCTCTCAGTGAACGTTGGTATGATGATAATGTAGGTGAGGATTTCACGTGAGTAGGTAAATTATTCCACATTTTCACACTAGCAAAACCAACAGTTAGTTTGCCATAGTTGCTGCGCGATTTTGGAAGTAAAAGGTTATTTTGTAAAGAGAACCTGGTAGTGTTAGGATTAGCAAGACTATTCCTGCCTATGACATAATGTAATTGTGGGTTATGAAGAAGGCGGTAAATAACGATGCTGTGATTGTACCAGATAATTTTATTTATTGTCAGGATACGTAACTCAGTGAAGATGGGGGTAACATGAGCGTTATAAGGAGCTGAAGCGATGATACGGACAGCGTTATTTTGGATGTGCTGCAAGGGAGCTATATGACAGCGATATGTAAGACCCCAAGAACTGATGCAGTAATTTAAGTGGCTATAAATGAAGGCATAATACAGTGTCAGGAGAGTGTGCTTTTGAAAGTACTGTCTGGCCTTTAAAAGCACTCTGATTCCATAGGCAGCTTTCTTTTTTATGAAGTTGACATGCAAATTAAATTTTAGAAAGGAGTCTAATTGAACACCTAAAAATGAGCACTCATTAGATGGAAATATTGGGTGAGAAGCTATGTACAGTGGTAGAAGGTTATGTCGAGGTTTACTGTGTGAACTAAAAACCACAAACTTTGTTTTCTGAGAGTTAATTAGCAATTTATTTTTTTTACACCAACTACTGACATTATTTAGTTCATCATTTAAAAGCTCAGTTAGCGTAAAGATGTTATGTGAGGCGTAAATAGTGGTGTCGTCCGCGTACAAAAGACATTCTGTACAAAAGACATCTCTTCCTTATGTAAAGTAATCGAAAGCTGACTCACGCACGCACTTCCACCATTATAGATATGCCATGCTTCTGCCATAAGCCGTGTATTTTCATTGTTATGCCTGTAGAATATCGCGCATTCATCTAACTCTGGCATGCAGTTACAATCTCGGCAATGTAGCGAAAGATTAGAAGGCAATCCACCGGTTAACGACCTTTTATGTTCCATTAGCCTCTGATTGATACACCGTGCCGTTTGCCCTACGTAGAACTGGCCACAGCTAAGGGGAATTTTATAAATCGCACCCATACGACATTCAGTAAAACTGTTGTTCTTATTGTGCTTCACTGGACAAATATCTGTTCGTTTTTTGCCTTTGAACCACTCCTTTTAATTCTGTACGGCAGCGCATATCTCACCTAGCTTATTAGGAGCAGTGAAAGCAACATTACCATCATATATACTTGCAACTTTTTTAAGCCTGTGCGACACTGAATAAAAATACGGAATAGCCACTGCTCTTTTTTTGCTATTACTACCTTCTGTAATCACGTCCGTTCCTCTTGAGACCGACTTCTTTAGGCGCTCAGCCACAGTGGCCACTGCTACACTAGGATAACCTTCTTCTAATAGGCGCCGGACCTGCGCATTAAAACTGGCGCTCATCCGGGCAATCTTGGCGAATTCTACAGCATTATTGAGAGGGTAGCTGTAGTCGTTATCAAACTTCATAAGAGGCATAGAATAAATGTAGTGCAAGCCTACGCTACAGCATCGAGTCACAATGAAGAGGAAGTGGATCAGTATTATGGAGAAGTTGAATTAGCGATGAGAAAAGTGCAAACTCAGTATACTGTTGTAATGGGCGACTTGAATGCAAAAGTGGGGAAAAAGCAGGCTGGTGAACAAGCAATTGGCAACTACGGCGTCGATTCTAGAAACACTAGAGGAATGATGCTGGTAGATTTCGCAGAAAGGAATAAGCTTCGAATGACGAACACCTTTTTCAGGAAGCGTAGCAACAAAAAGTGGACCTGGAAAAGCACGATTGGTGACAAAAGAACTGAAATTGACTTCATACTATCTGCTGATCCCAGCATAGTGAAGGCTGTAGAATTAATAGGTCGGGTAAAGTGGAGTGATCATAGGTGATTGAGGGCAAGGGTTCACCTCAATTTGAATAGAGAAAGGGCAAAATTGGTCAAGAAGAAAGAGGTCCACCTAGAGGCAGTGAGGGTAAAAGCAGACTATTCAGGCTGATATTCGTAAATAGATATGCAGCCTTAGAAGAGAAACATGATGGTGACACCGAGCTAATGAATGAAACCGTAGTTAGGTTGGCTTCAGAGGCAGCAGTTGAAGTGGGAGGCAAGGCACCAAAGCTTAAGTAGGCAAGCTCTCCTAAGTCAAAAAGGACCTTTTAAAGAAACGACTAAAAATGAAAGTGTCCACCTCAAAAGGTCAGACCGAATTCGCGGAACTGTCAAAACTGATCAACGAGGCGAAAATGAGCTATAATCGAAAAATCGAAACTATAACGTGTGAAAGACTGAATAAGCCATAAAAAATGGACGCAGCATGAAATAAGTGAGTAAGAAACTTGACATAGGACTACCCAAGACGTATGCACTGAAAGATAAGCAGGGCTATATCACCAGTAACCGCAACGATATAGTAAAAGCAGCGGAAGAATTCTATACTAACCTATACAAGAGGAGTCATAGTACCTCAATTAGAAGCGGCAATGAACCAGATACCGGAAATCCTCCTATAACTAGCGATAAGGTCAGTAGGGCCTTGCAAGTCATGGAAGAGCGGCAGGATGAGACAGAATAACAGTCGATAATGCTTGGAAAACAGGCGGTTCTTTTTGTGTCTATCGACGGCAAAAAATTAAATTATTGGGTTTACGTGCCGAAACCACTTTCCACTAATGAGGCACGGAGTAGTGGAGGATTCCGGAAATTTGGAACGTGCACTGCAATCTAAGTACACTGGTGTTTTCGCATTTCGCCCCCATCGAAATGCGACTGCCATGGCCGGGATTCGATCCCGCGACCTCGTGCTCAGCAACACAACACCATAGTCACTGAGCAACCATGGCGGATATCGACTACAACGGTCCCAGAAACTGGAAAAACGCAAATATTACCCTAATGCACAAAAAAGGAGACGTTAAAGAATTGAAAAATTATGAGGCCATAAGCTTACTCCCAGTCTTATACAAAATGTTTCCCAAACTAATCTCCATTAGAATAAGGCCAACACCTGACTTTAGTCAACCAACGGAACAGGCGGGCTTCAGGAAGGGATACTCTACAATGCATCACATCCATCACATTAATCAGATTATCGAGAAATCCCCAGAAAATAAGAAGCCTCTAGATATGGCTTTGATAGATTACGAAAAGAAATTTGGTTCACTAGATATAGCAACAGTCATAGCGGCATTACCTAATTAAAGAGTACCGAGCGCTTTACCCAAATACCTTGGAAAATGTCTACAGAGGTTCTGCAGATAACCTAATTCTGCACAAGAAAAGCAGGAAGATATCTATAAAAAAAGGGTAAGACAGGGCGACACAATCCCTCCGTTGCTATTCACTGCGTGCTTAGAAGTATTCAAGCTATTAAACTGGTATGGCTTCGGAGTAAAGATCGACGGCGGATGTCTCAGCAACCTTCGGTTTGCCGATGACATTGTTGTATTCAGCAACAATGCAGTCGAGTCACAACAAATATTTGAGGACCTTAACAGAGAGCACAAGGCTGAAGATTATTATGCAGAAGAGGAAGAGAAGGAATCAACTTTTATTGTACAACGAGTACTTTATGATGGCTGGGCCTAAGCCTCCCATGAAGGGACATCGAGGGCTTGCCTAGCCACCGCCGCCGCGCCACGTCGAGGGCGGAGCTCCGCAGAGCCTCATGCAACCTTGACGACAGAATCGTGGTTGCATGAGTCGTTAGTCTGTGTGTACTGTGTTGGGCGCTCCCACAGCATATGGGGAAGTGTAGCGGGGTGAATGCCACAGCACCGGAAGTCGGGGGTAGTGCAAACGTCTGGAAATATAAGGTGGAGGTGGGCGCGTGAAGTGAACGTGTTTTTTTTTTGTAGCAGACGCAGGGTGGTAGCCTGCGCCCGGATGAACTTGGGGTGAGGCTGGGGGAAGGTTCGGTGACTTAGGTAAACGGCCTTAACGAGATTGTTATAAGTTGTCAGATTGTCCCTGGTGTACAACTCATCTCCAGCGACTCCGGCGTGGTTGTCTAGGCCTCGCGCGATGGAATGGTTGACCTCGTTGAGATTGGGGAGGTGTGGGTGGACAGGGGTCGCATAGGCCGTGCTAACAATAATCTCCCTAACATGATCCATGTTAGGGAGATTATGCTGTCTTTAGAGTGTGGCGCCTGGCAGAGGATGCGAAGAGCTTGGGGAGAAATATGGCATTTGCTGAAGTTAGTGAAGGCTGAGGTAGAATTACACATGATGGTGTGACTGGTTGCATCTAGAGTGGCCAGGGAGATGGCCACCTCTTCAGCCTCTCGGCAGTGGGGGTATTGACGCTGGAGGCGTGGTGTAGGACTCCATCGCGTGTGGCGACGGCCACAAAACGTGTGCCATGGGAATATTGGGCTGCATTAAGAAATGTGACGCAAGGTACGTGAGCAAGGCCTTTTATGATAGCTCCGACCCAAGCTTGGCACCGGGCCCTGTTATAATCAGAGTGCATGTGTATAGGGATAGGCTCTATGTAGATCCAGATACGGATGTCGGTCGGGATCGGTTGTTTGGGGGCCGGTTGCTGATGGTAGGTGAAGCCAAGCGTGGATAGAATAAAGCGTCCCGCTTCAGTAAGGGTGAGCCGTTCAAGCTGAGAGCGTTGTTGGGCTTCAATGAGTTCGAAAAGGTTGTGAACTCCCAGTTGGTTGAAGAGTTCAGTGCTGGTGCAGTGCGGGAGGCAAAGTGCTTGCTTGTAGACCCCTCGTATGAGGGTGCCGAGCTTGTTTTGCTCAGCCCGGTACCAGTTGACGCACGCAGCAACGTAGGTAATGTGACGTATGACGAAGGCTTGGATGAGGCGGAGAAGGCTTTCTTCGTTGAGCCTCCCTGGTCAGTTAGAGATACGTTTAAGAAGTCGTAGGGAGTTTTGAGAATGGGCGCATATCTTGTTGAGAGCCAAGGCGTTGGAGCCGTTCGTAGTGTTGGTGAGACCGAGGACCCGGATACTAGGGACGTGCGGGATAGGACTGCCATCTTGAAGGCGTAGGGTGATGGCGTCGCAGGGTTGGTGATCAAATTGGTGCTTGGGAGGGCGACCCCGCTGAACAGGCTTGTAGTGCAGAAGCTCCGATTTAGCCAGTGAACAGCACAGACCGGTCCCTTGGAGATAGGCTTCAACCAAGTCAATCGCCGTTTGAATGGCTGACTCCACTTGACCATCACTGCCTCGGTACGACCAGATGGTGATGTCGTCGGCGTAGATGGTAGGGTTAATATTGCTACGGAATAGTATTACCGATGACGAAGAGGCGAGCAGTAAGAAGACGACGACAACGATTGGAGGCTAGCGCGGGCTGTTGCCTCTTGGCCAAGTGCGGCGTATTACGTTGTAAATATACTTGTATATAGCTTTTCATTTGCGTCTTCTTACGTAACGTATCTGGTGGAGGTGGACGTTCCCTGTACCTCGTCACGGAGCTTCGCAGTGGACGGTACGTCGAGCCTAGCTTCATGGCTCCCGGCGATGACAATTCGACTCAGCCGCCTCCGACCCCTCCTGCCACTTCGACGACCTACATCACTCTCCCTGCTCCTCGGGATCCTGGCGTATTCTCGAGCACAGATGGGGACGACGTCGACGACTGGATCAGCCTGTACAACATGTCAGCCGCAATAACCGGTGGGACCCTACTATCATGCTCGCCAACGTAGTCTTTTACCTCGGTGGCACACCTCGAGTTTGGTTTCGGACGCACGAAGAGGAGCTCACCAGTTGGGATTCGTTCAAGCAAAAGCTCCGAGACTTGTTCGGCAACCCCTACGGTCACAAACTTGCCGCGCAGAAGGCGCTTTCCGGCCCTGTGCAGACGTCAACAGAGCCCTATGTCACGTACATTCAGGACGTCCTGGCTCTTTGCCGCAAAGTTGATGCACACATGCCTGAGTCAGACAAGGTATCCCACATCCTCAAAGGCATTGCCGATGACGCCTTCAACTTGCTCGTATTCAACAACGTCGCGACGGTGGATGCTGTTATCAAAGAGTGCCGCCGCCTGGAACTCGCTAAAAGCAGACGTATCGATCAGCAGTTTGCCCGTTTGCCCAACACCCCAGCGACTTCTTCCTGTGCCAACGCTCCTCGTCCCAACAACACCGGCGATATTACCAAGATCGTTCGGCGTGAGATTGAGGCCGCCTATCCGGCTGCTTCGACCCAGCCCCACCAACGCACCGGCAGTCACGGTTTCCATGATCCAGGCAGTTGTCCGCCAGGAGTTCGAAAACATGGGCCTTCACACCATCTGCTCGGCCCATCACCCTGATACCCATCCGGCTTCTTCGATTCCGCCCCGTCCCGCATCGTCTTACCCACCACGTTTCCTCAACCCAGCTGAATGGCGCACTGCTGACGACAAGCCCATTTGTTTTCACTGCCGTCGCATCGGGCACATTTCTCGGCACTGTCGAAGTCGCTGGACTTCCCCGACCCGGTCTGCTTATACTGCCTATTCTCGCCCCTCGGGTGGCCCTTCTCGTCCTTATGCCGCACGCTCCGATAATGCCGCCACTGACTCTCCTGCGCCGAACCGCCCCTATTCTCGTTCACCTTCGACCCAAGGACGACAATCTCGCTCTCCCCAGCCCCGTCGCTCCTTTTCGCCGACTCCCTTCGGACGCCGCTCCCAGCCTGAAAACTGAATGATGCAGCGCCTCGAGGTGACGCTGCATTGCTCCCTACGCCGCCAAATCCTCCACTGACGTTGCCCACTCATCTGAACCTTCTTGACGTGCAAGTCGACGGTGTTCCTGTATCTGCTCTTATAGACACTGGGGCGCATTTGTCGGTAATGAGCGCGGACTTTCGTACCCGCCTGAAAAAAATAATCACGCCCGCCTCGACGCTTGTTGTCCGTGTCGCCGATGGCGGAACAGCCCCCGTAATTGGTATGTGTGCCGCCCGCGTCTCCTTCGCCGATCACTCAACAGTCGTGCTCTTCACAGTCATCGCCCACTGTCCCCACGACATCATCCTCGGCTTAGACTTCCTCTCCGCACATTCTGCTCTCATTGATTGTTCCGCCAGTACTCTCCGCCTTGACCTGCCTGTTCTGGATCCCGCTGAACCACACCCCAGTCGCCTCAGTTCCGTCGACTTTGTTCGCTTGCCACCTACGGCACTGACTTACGTTGACCTAGTGTCATTCCCACCAGTGCCCGACGGTCACTATATCGCGGCTCCTATACAAGACGTCCTCCTTACACACGGGATCACGGTACCTCATACCGTTTTATCTATTACGGCTAATTGCGTCTGCCTGCCAGTGGTCAATTTTGGCTTGACGACACAAGTGCTGCCACGCGGGATGTCTCTGGCCCAGCTTTGCTCATTCGAAGATCACTCAATAGCATCTATTGAGGTAGACAGCAATTCAGCCGATCCTCCTCTACCATCTCAGTCGACAACTTGCACCATCGCCGACTTACAGAAAATGATTGCGCCCGACATGCCGTCCGAGCACGCTCGTGAGCTCTACCGCGTTCTGTTTTCCTACAACGATATTTTTGGCTTTAACGATCGTCCTTTGGCCCAAACTACAACTGTTAAACATCGCATTAATACCGGCGATGCCCCTCGTATTCATCGCCGCCCGTATCGAGTGTCACCGGTTGAGCGTCAAGTTATTCACGCTGAAGTTCGCAAAATGCTTGCCAATAACATCATAGAACCGCCATGTAGTCCATGGGCGTCACCGGTTGTACTGGTAAAAAAGAAGGATGGCTTATGGCGCTTTTGAGTGGATTATCGGCACCTTAACAGGGTTACCAAAAAGGACGTGTATCCCCTACCTCGGATCGATGACGCCCTTGACTGCCTCCATGGTGCTCGCTACTTCTCTTCTATTGACCTCCGCTCCGGCTACTGGCAGATTGCTGTGGACGATCTCGACCGCGAGAAGACTGCTTTTGTGACTCCGGACGGTCTTTATCAATTCAAAGTGATGCCGTTTTGTCTATGTAACGCTCCTGCCACTTTTGAACGCATGATGGACTCCCTTCTTCACGGTTTCAAATGGTCCACATGCCTGTGCTACTTGGACGACGTCATAGTATTCTCCCCAACGTTCGCTACGCACCTCGAGCCCCTCTCGGCAGTCCTGGACGTTTTTCGTCGCGCCGGTCTGCAACTGAACGCATCGAAGTGCCAATTCGGCCGTCGCCAGATTACCGTCCTTGGGCATCTCGTTGACGCGAATGGAGTGCAACCGGACCCAGGCAAGATCCATGCTGTTACGAACTTCCCTGTTCCGAAGTGTGTCATGGATGTGCGCAGCTTCATCGGCCTTTGTTCCTACTTCCGCCGTTTCGTGAAAAATTTCGCGGCCATAGCACGACCACTAACCGAGCTTTTGAAAAAAGACGCCTTTTTCCAGTGGGGCGATAACGAGGCCTCTGAATTCTCGCATCTAATCGACGTTCTCACAACGCCTCCCGTTCTGCCCATTTCGATCCTTCTGCGCCTACCGAAGTTCGTACTGATGCCAGCGGTCACGGAATTGGCGCAGTACTGGCACAACGCCAGCGCGGCAACGACCGTGTTATCGCTTACGCCAGCAGGCTCCTCTCACCCGCGGAGCGCAACTATTCCATCACTGAGCGTGAGTGTCTGGCCCTAGTATGGGCGGTTGCGAAGTTCCGCCCATACTTATATGGCCGACCCTTTTCCGTTATCACAGACCATCACGCGCTTTGTTGGTTATGCTCATTGAAAGACCCTTCAGGAAGACTTGGTCGCTGGGCCTTACGCCTCCAAGAATATTCGTTCTCTGTCACCTACAAATCTGGCCGACTACACAAGGACGCTGACTGCCTGTATCGCTACCCGGTAGACGAGCCTGACGACGCCGACAGTAGTACCGCCGACGGCATTTTCTCTGTGTCTGCCTTCGCCAACATCGCCGATGAGCAGTGCCGAGACCTATCGCTGCGAGTACTAATCGAGCGTCTGCGCTCTACACCTACCGACGCATCCGTTCGCCGATATGTCCTCCAGGGCGGCATTCTGTACCGAAGGAACTTCCTCCCTGACGGATCTGATCTTCTTCTTGTCGTGCCAAAACATCTACGGCAGACTGTGCTCTTTGAGATGCATGACGCACCTACTGCAGGACATCTTGGCGTAACCCGCACGTACGACCGCGTCCGCCGCCGCTTCTATTGGCCTGGTCTCGCTCGCTCCGTCCGACACTATGTTGCTGCCTGTGATACCTGCCAGCGTCGGAAAACACCTCAGGTGCTACCTGCCGGTCATCTCCAGCCGATCACTGTCCCTGTGGAACCGTTCTTTCGTGTTGGATTAGACCTCCTCGGTCCCTTTTCCACGTCATCCTCTGGGAACAAATGGGTAGCCGTCGCAACTGATTACGCCACCCGATACGATATCACGCGGGCTCTCCCTACCAGTTGCGCCACTGACGTCGCGGACTTTCTCTTGCGTGACATTATCTTACTTCATGGCGCCCCGCGACAGCTGCTCACTGACCGTGGTCGTAACTTCCTCTCGAAAGTTATCGCCGACATTGTACGTTCCTGCTCCACTCAACACAAGCTGACTACCTCATACCATCCTCAAACCAATGGCCTGACAGAGCGGTTAAACCGTACTCTTACCGATATGCTGTCAAAGTACGTTTCCAAGGAGCACCGCGACTGGGACATCGCCCTTCCTTACGTCACATTCGCTTATAATTCTTCCCGGCACGACACCGCCGGATTTTCTCCCTTTTATCTGCTCTACGGTCGCGAACCGACCTTGCCCCTTGACACGGCACTTCCTCCTGCTTCGATCTCAACAAGCGAGTATGTGCGCGACGCCATCGCTCTCGCCGACCATGCACGCCAGCTTGCCCGTGCTCGACTGACGGACTCGCAAACCACTCAGCAGCGTCAGTACAACGCCCGCCACCGTGACGTACAGTTTTCGCCTGGTGCACTCGTGCTCTTGTGGTCGCCCTCTCGTCATGTCGGACTTTCACAAAAGCTCCTTTCGCGATACACAGGGCCCTACCGCGTGCTGCGCCAGGTGGCGCCTGTGACGTACGAAATTGCCCCTGTGAGCTCAACCTCGTCATCTACTGTGGCACCTAGTGATGTCGTGCACGTCAGTAGGCTCAAGGCCTACTACACTGTTTCCAAGTCCGGCCTTTAGTCGCTCCGGGACGGCGCTTTTGCCGCCGGGGGTAGTGCTACGGAATAGTATTACCGATGACGAAGAGGCGAGCAGTAAGAAGACGACGACAACGATTGGAGGCTAGCGCGGGCTGTTGCCTCTTGGCGCCAAGTGCGGCGTATTACGTTGTAAATATGCTTGTATATAGCTTTTCATTTGCGTCTTCTTACGTAACAATATTGTCGACTTGTTGCTCGGCAAGGCCAATCATGACTAAGTTACAGAGCATGGGAGAGATAACTCATCCTTGCGGGGGGCCTTTGCTGCCAAGGGAAAGCTGGTATGATCGTAAATCTCCTGCCCAGGGGGTGGCCGTGCGATTGGAGAGAACGTCACGAATGTAATTGTAGGCTCGCTCTCCCACGTGGAGGTGCGAGACCTGATCAAGGATAGCTGCATGCGAAATGTTATCAAAGGCTTGACTGAGGTCGAGTTCGAGGATGGCTTTCATGTTACGGGAACGATCGTTTAGCACTTGATGTTTGAGCTGCAACATAGCGTCTTGAGTAGAAAGGTGAGGGTGAAATCCAATGATGGTGCGGGGATCGAGAGAGTTGTCTTCGTGGTGACTGTTGATGCGTGCTAAGAAAGCGTGTTCCATCACCTTGCCTCGAATGAAGTGAGGGAAATGGGCCTTAGATTACTGAGGGTAGATGGTTTTCCAGGGTTTGGGATTAAGATAACGTTGGCAGTCTTCCAGGCAGCTCGGAGGGCGCCACTGCGCCAGCAATCATTTATGTAGTCAGCCAGATGGGACACGAACTCGTCATCGAGATTGCGAAGGGTTTTGTTAGTGACGTCATCTGGTTATGGAGCAGAACGGCCATTAAGCTTGCGAAGAGCAGCATGTATTTCAGATACGCTGAAATCGGCGCCTAGTGTAGGGTTGAGATTACCGATGTAATTGCTGTGTGGACTGACATGTCCCCTGCAGATATATCTGTTGCAGAGGTAGTCAGCCACCTGTTGTGGACCTTGCTTAAGGGTCTCCGTATAAAGGAGCTTCTACAGCCGATCCTGTTTGGTGGTGCTTGTGGTGGTATTATCAAGCAGATGTTTGAGGAGTTTTCAGGAGTAGGGGCGATGAAGTTGTCCATCTACCGTGTAACACAGCTCAGTCCATTGTTGCCGGCTGAGGGTTTGACAATGCTCCTCGATGGCTGTGTTGAGTTTGGAGATCTTACTTCTGAGGCGACGGTTTAGGCACTGCCCCTTTCATCGAGTTAGGATGGAGGCCTTAGCCTCCAGAAGATGGGCGAGGTGGCTATCCATGCGTTAAACTGAGGCATCTGTAGTTACCACCCGAGTGGCCGTTTGAACATGAGTGCATTGCGCTTGTATCCAGGTGTTAATGTCGGCAATGCCTTCTTCTGAGGTAGAAGCTATGCGTATTTACGAAAAACATCCCAGTCGGTAATGGCGAATTCTTTAGTGGGAGCAGGGGCGGCAGCGAGTTATAATGAGCAAGGATATAATGGTCGCTGCCCAGGTCTTGCTGGGTATTGGTCCAGTGTGCATTGTTTATATGTTTGATGAAGGTGAGATCAGGGGTAGAGTTCCGGGTAGTAGAGGTACCGATACGTGTGGGAAAGGAGGGATCCGAGATGAGCGTAAGGCGTAAGTCGTGGTAATCTTGCCAGACGTTGCGAGCTGCAGCTTCCGTGTGAACGTGGACCCAGCCTGAATGGGTGAGGTTGAATTCGCCGCCGATGAGTAGGGGGTGCGTACCAGCTACGAGAAGAGCCTTCTTAAAGAGGGTGAGGAAGCGACACCTTTCTTTGTCCTTTGGGCTATTGTAAATGTTAAGAAGGAAGATGCATCCTTCCCATTTACGATTGGGAAATAATTGGAGGAATGGATGTTCGATTTGACTACTATAGAGATCATGTTCAATAACAGGGATACAACGCCGTACTAGGGTTGAGACACAGCAAAGAGGGTGGGTGGTATGGATGGTTTGATAACCGGGGAGCGTGGTGGGGGTGTAATTGGTTTCTTGAAGTAGGATAGCATCCTGGTGGCGGGTATGTTAGCGTAGGTATTGTTGAGTGCCGGTTGTTTCTGGTGAAAGCCTCGGCAGTTCCACTGCCAAATCAGGGCGTCTTGAGTAGTGTGAGCCATGATGGGAGATGGTGGATGTCGCCATCAGCGTCCCGGAAGGGTCGCGGACGGCGCATGGCTAGGAGGCGTGAGAACATGAGTTTCCAGGTTGGTCACTCTTTGGACAATACCAAAGAAGGCTTGCTGGATGGAGTCCAGTGCTTGTTGGAAAGTGCTAATAGTTGTTTGAAGGGAGATGAGCATGTTTAATTTCAGAAATGACGTGGTCCGTGGCTCCATCTTGCAGGGCTCTCCTCTTGGGGGCCGGAGTCGAGGGGGCCTCCTGACTAGGGGCAGGAACGTCCTGTGCGATAGGTGTAGGGGCTGGTGTTTGCGATTGTTTGAGGTCTCTAACCCCCTGCGTTAGTTTAGTTAGGAGGTCGCGTAGGATGGCGTTCTCGCGCTTGAGCGGAGCTATTTCTGAGTTATCTGCTGAAAGAGGAGGGGAGGTGACTTGTATGTTGGCGATCTTACGACCCTCTCGCGAGGTGCCCCTGAGAGCCTCTGCGAAGCTCACCTTGTTGTTGGTAGATGTGATGCGTGAAGCCGATGCAGACCGGAATCTTGAGCGTTGTTGCCTGGATCGAGATGGAGTTCTGGAGTGGGAACCACTCCCCCTTGACGGTGTGCGGGAGCATGGCCTGGTTCTGGTGTTGAGGGTGGAGGGGCCGGCTTGTTTATAGGTGTCTTGGCTGGTTGTTCGTCGTTCTTCAATACGCTTGTGGATGACGTACGGGGTTTTATAACGCACGGCACAACTTTTGTCCGCGGTGCAATGGGGACCACTACAGAGCGCGCACTTAGGGTTACAGTTATGGTCGGCGGGGGGGTTGCGGACACCGCTGCTCCGGCATATCTGGTTATTTGCGTAGAGACAAACAAACGTCCATACGGGGTCCTTGAAGTAGCCATACTGGTAACAAATGTCAATTTGCTTCCAATATAGCGAACATAGGAGTAACGTGCAGACGTAGCGGACCTGATAAAGCACATCCAGTCCGTCAAAAGCGATGATCACTGTTGTAGTCGAAGCGATGCGCTTGGCTGCCAAGGCTGTCGGGTTTCGGGCAGTGACAATTTTGTGCATCTGCTGGGGGTCTCCGCGAGTGGGAACCCACGGATGACCCCCTTCGTCGTGTGCTCAGCTGTGGTTTCGTAGGCATTCACCTCGTGGTTAACGCCGTTCCCTTGGATAGAGCGGATGCGAGCGTACCCGCCTGCATGGTCCGGGTCAGGTGTGCTGACGACAACGATGTTTTGTTGCGTATTCGGGCAGACATTGTCTTCTGAGCTTTCTTCGTCCGTGAGGTTGGCTGCTTGGAGAATGGTGGCGGTTACCACGGGACTGGCCATCGTGGCTATGAGAAGGGCGCCCTTGGGACGGATGACAGTCTTAATATCCTCCGTCGGAGGCAGCGGTATGCGGCCCGACTTCAAAACTTGAGCTTTAACGGGCTGCCTCACCTGAGAGCGGGGCCCGCTACATGGGGCTTGAGATGATTCATCGGTCGGGGTCACGTTGTCCGTGCCGCGTTCTGAGCGGCGCGATCGTGCAGTGAGCCAGCCAGACTGGGCGGTCACTTCTTCCGACAAAATATCCCGGCCGGTGACCGTTTGGCAGGCATTCTCAGATCATGAACAGCAGGTTGCCATTATCCCTTAAGAGAAAAGTGTATAATAGCTGTGTCTTACCAGTACTCACCTACGGGGCAGAAACCTGGAGGCTTACGAAAAGGGTTTCAACTCAAATTGAGGACGACACAACGAGCTATGGAATGAACAATGATAGGTGTAACGTTAAGGGATAAGAAAAGGGCAGATTGGGTGAGGGAACAAACGCGAGTTAATGACATCTTAGTTGAAATCAAGAAAAAGAAATGGGCATGGGCAGGACATCTAATGAGGAGGGAGGATAACCGATGGTCATTAAGGGTTACGGACTGGATCCCAAGGGAAGGGAAGCGTAGCAGGGGGCGGCAGAAAGTTAGGTGGGCGGATGAGATTAAGAAGTTTGCAGGGACGGCATGGCCACAATTAGTACATGACCGAGGTTGTTGGAGAAGAATGGGAGAGGCCTTTGCCCTGCAGTGGGCGTAACCAGGCTGATGATGATGATGATGATGATGATGATGATCTGGATCTCCATGGAAAGAGGTTCGGGATCACTCTGGTGGGAGATGTGAACGCCGCGCGGCGAAGCGCGACACGCCGCCGAGACGCAGCCGGTGCCGCCGGAGCCTTAACGACCGGCGAGCTAGGCTTAGCACGGCGGCGACGTGGCGGGTGGACTAAAGGTGTGGTGCACAGGAAAATGGAAAGTCCAACCTGAAAGCAAGGTGCCCACAGAGTCCGGAGAACTTCAAGAATCGTTTGGCGAACAGTTTAGGTCGCTAATCACAGAAAAAGCTGCGAAAACATTTGAGAAAGCTGGAGCTGACATGAAAACATCCACACTCCTCGGTTTCGCTTTAGTGTTCCGTTAACGGCTGCTTCACCTCCGCCGCGGATCGGGCTGGAATTGCACGATATTGAGGATCAGCCCACGTATGGGGAGTGCTTAACGCCTGGTTCAACTCCGAGGCGAGTGGATCCGGCATGGCACAATTTTCAGGATCGACCCCAGTATAGAGGAGTTCTTAACGCCTGCGTCCCCTCCGCCGCAGGTCAGCCCGGCTTCGCACAATCTGCGGAATCGGCCCACGTATGGGAAGTGCTTAATGCCTGCCTTGCCTCCGCGGTGGGGCGACCCGGTATTACATTATCTCCGAGATCGGCCGAGGTATGAGGAGTGTCTTGCTTACCGGAACGACACGAAAATTTCCTTGGCGGGCAGAAGTATACGCCTTCACTGCAAACTTATCTGTTTAACGAAAATTAGGATAATCTTGCGCTGCGCTTACAATACGGAAATATCGTATCGAATTGGCTTTCCTTTATATATCTTTTCTTCGTATAGCCCGCTCGACTAAGCGCTATCTACGCAGTGTGCCAGCATGTGTCCTTGTTCCGTCTGTACCTGTCAGTACTTTCGGCTGGAAAACTTTCGTACTCTGCGCAGTATAGCACCTATTAGGTACAGTCTTCGTGTTCGTTTCGCACGTACTTCATCGTGTCAAAATTATCGTTTCATATTCGAAAGAAACAATCGTTCTGTAACAATTCTGATAATGAAACAGTATATCTATATTTCGTTTGTGGTAAATGTTGTTAGCAGTTCTGATTCTGTATTAGAAATAATTTGTTTTCCAACCCAAGATAGTTGTCATAAAAGTACACATTGCACTGATGCAGAGAAAGTGTGATTCATTGCGAAAAAATAAACAAGTGACATTTTGTGATATAATCTTCAAAGAAAACTTGAAATATATTACCGTCGCTGTCAATACACGACATGGAATTATTGTTCCCGAATGTCCCATGTTGACATGGCTGAAGTGCAGTCTCCCTGCAAAGTAAAATAAAAATTCTACAGTGATTACGAAGCTCCTGAATTCAAAATTTGAGAGCAGCTCTTCAGGTGTATTGCATAGAACTGCTTGTGTCGCTCATTCTTCAGAAAGAAAAAGCGCGTCCACAGCACCCGCACATAGACGGGGGCGAAATGCGAAAGCACCCATCTATAGTCGGATACAACTTTAGAAAAAAGGGGGCGTTTACTCCTCCGAGGCGGGTGCACCAATGGGCGCGCATTCTGGACCGACGTCATGCGCCGGACGGCCAGTGACTTCGCCGCTTCGGTCATCTGGGCGGGGCCTCCCCTTTTTTCTAAAGTTGTATCCGACTATACTTATATTTAAGTGAAAGTTAAAGAACTCCAGGTGGTCCAAATTCCAGCAGTTCCCCGCTTCAACGTGCCTATAATCAGATCATGGTATGCGCATGTAAAACGGAAAAATACATTTTAAACAAAGCGCGAAACGGCAACACGTGTCTCGCGAGGAATGAATTCTCATGCGCATTCCCTGGCGGCTGCGGCGCAGGCGAAGTAGCGCATGTGCAATGGCTCTGAAAAGCCGCCGCCTGTCGGTTTCCATATATGGTATCGGTGGACCCACTCGTCCGGTGCTCACCGCAGGGCATGACTTTATCGGTGATACCAATGACGTTATCGGTGCACTACGGCTCACGCTACTACGGCGCTCTCTCATAGCCTTGTGGGGGACTCAGCTTTCCTCACCACCCTTTCGCCATAATCTCCTCCTTGTTTTCCGTGCTCGCGCCCTCTTCGCCATTGCCGCTTATGATCGCCTTCTCCAGTGCGCGTTCGCTATTCTTCGTTATGCTCGTTCGCACTGTTATTCCGATGGACACAGAGGCAGGCAATTGCTCAACGCAAGACACCCCCTCATGAAAAATACCAGTAAGTTATGTTCTATTTAAGGAAGGAGAAATCTGCATTCTTACTGTCTCTTCGAATTTCCAATGTATATCCAAGTTGTGAGGTTGACATTGGTGTCATTAATGTCTCCACGGATGTACCACTCGCATTTGTTGAACACCCCAGATGTGGTGTGGTATACCAGGGTAGCATTGTTTTTGCTCCAGAACTGCAAAATTGGTAATAGAAATCGAAATTAGCATTGTGCTTCAGCCCCTTGAAAATTGATTTCTAGTTTGATGTTGACCCCTGAGTGTTTTGCTTTGATCAGACGAGCAATATTGAAGGTTTAGCGTCAAATCTACCGGGTACTTGAGGAAGTTGACCTGGTGTTCAAAATAATAAAAGTAAAAATGTAGTATTATTTATTTGATTGCGTGCGATAGCTGAAAATAATCAGTAAGTTTGCCGTGTAATAAATTGTATTGAACGCTTTTATATTCGGAACCATTTCTGGCCTTATTTCCGGAAAGCGCGAAAGAGTAGTTCTTATTGTTTCTGAAAAATACGGACGTCTTAATTTTAATATATAAAAAAACAACCACTCCTAGAACACAATGACATTTACCATGAATACCGTAAAAATATTCATACCCCACATGGCAACCACCGAATAAAAGACTCCAAAATGTTGCCCTTGAGATTTACACTACAAAACGTAGCAATGGTGGGCAAATGTGTCACGTATAGTAAAGCAACGTAGATGAAATAGTTGTCTGATTGTACCACTCCTTAGTTATGGTACCTGTGTTTATAATTGCAGCGCATCAAATTTTCTTTGAAATTAGGAAAGCTCGTACAGCCAGTGTACGAACGGTGAAGTTTTAGCAGAAATATTCAACTGTGGTGGGGTGCGTTCCGAATAATATTGCTAGCTGGTGGTAAACTATCTGAAAAAAGCAAATTGTCAATGTATGAACAGCAGAACTCATTGCTTTAGGTGTACCAAGACTGCGAGTGACAATGGAATAATTTTAGAGCATGTATAGAAGCAACGCAAGAGCAACATTGAGCGAGATTGTGCATCGTATACTTAAGATAGGTGATAGTCATAGATCAATAATGTTTAAATCGAAACATTCTTTTCCAATCCTCTCGGGTTTGGCGTTGCTGCTGTCAGCTGGCGTATATTCCTGGGTCGTTCCGCATCTGGCGGCAGATATTGTGTGTCGAAAGCTTTTTGTGCTGTGAATTAGCCATTAGCAAGCAAGTTTATATAAAGATGTAGTGTCCGTGAGGCCCACTTTGTTTATGTCAGAATGATTCTTTCATAAAGTCTACATTGACATATAGGCTCAGAGGTGTGAATAGAACACACAAAATTTACAAGGAACACCTTAAGATGCAATTGGTGCTGATAACGTGTCAGTGAAAGCTACGTCCACGATGATCGAACTACTGCGCATGCGTCCCTCATCCGTGGCAGACGTCGTAGATATATAAAGCCGCCTCAACGGAAGAAAGCAGGCATTTTCTGAGCAGTCCAGGCAGTCTCTGGGTCATCCAGCAACTGATCGTCTCTTCCGTACCTGTAGGTGGGTACCAGCTACCCTTCCTCACGTTTAGAACATAAGCGTTAGCGCTACCTGGACTGCTACACAAGTGCCATTTGTTGTTGTATCTTGCCAGAAACATGCATGGCTAGCCTCCGAAAACAACAACGGAACTTAGCGTAGAAATAGCTCTCTTGAGGACTGGTATAGACGTTAAAAATGACGAACTGGGGAACCGTTTAGAGCAATAATGGAAGCAGAGATACAGTCGATAATTCGGTTGGTTGGGCGTTAGCATGACATGCTGAAAAAAATACTTGCCTAAGGTAATGAAAAAAATAGCGAAAGCAAATGAAATATTATGCAATTCATTACCACGTCGTTCGAGTAATTTAAATTAGGAATGAGTTGCACGACAAATGAGATTGCAATCTGCACAATTGAGTACAGGCTTATCAAGAAAGATATCAGTGCGCTCATGACTGAGCATATAGAAAGAAGAAAAGAACAGCGCTACAACAGTACTGCTGCCGTTAGAACTAGGAAATAAGCGTGTATCTGTACAACATAGATCGAACCTTGTGGCAGGGATCAAGACCACTTAAGCTCACCTGCAGGCTGATGTTAATGAATCTGCTCTAGGAATAGTACAGTGATTTCCAACCAGGAATAAGACACAATCAAACATCACCCTTAAGAAAAGTTCAGATGACTTTCACATGAAAGTCTCATGAGTTTTGATATTACAGCCATGTGACCTTCTCATGTGTTTCTTTGGAATTTTCTGGTGTATGCCTAATGTCATTCTAAAACATATTGGCCATCGTCGTTGTGTTTTATTCTTGATGAGTGTTTTTCTTGTGAGCATAAAACATCAAACAACGCGCGCTCAACAAATGTGCGCTCCTAATGTGCGCTCCAGAGCCGTTTTCTTGTGAATGCCGCATGTCTTGCTAATGAAAGTATAACTTTATGTTTACCAACGTGAGAGTGTTTTTTTTTTTTTGACCAGAATATTGAAGCTTTAGTTTCAAATCTAGCCGGGACCACGAAGACGTTCACTTACGCAGTCATGATTTCTTCAGTTGACCCGGTGTTCAGTAATATGACGGTAAAAATGTAATTTTATATAATTCCGTGCGTTTGATTGCAGAAAACATTGACTTGGTGCCGTGTGCTTCAAGACTTTTTGAATGCTAGCATTAGATTGCTAGCTTTCATAGCATTCCTGTACTGAAGCAAGCCACAACGTGTGTTAACGTTTTCTAGGTATGTCCCTTTGGCAGTCCGGGCTTATTTAAATATCTTACCTGTGCCTGACCGTCTTTGAGCGCCTTTGACGTCTCTTTTCATGGACAACCTCGACCTTTTGGCCTGAACAGCAACTACTTGTGGACAAGTTTGTAGCGCATAGCAGATCACGATCAAGCGCGCACAAACAAGGACAGTGACGTTTTGTACTGGTCACCCGCTTGCGATGCCGCCTTTAGGATTCTGCGTGGTCTTCTAACCTCACCATCGATCCTCCGACATTTCGACCTAAGCGCACAAATACAAATTCACACGGATGCCTGTGGCCTTGTGATAGGAATTGTTTCTTGCGCAACGAAAGACTGGCTTCGATGAATACGTCGTTGCCTTCGCTAGCCGCGCACTTATGGCAGCGGAAGAAAAACAATGCTTGTCTATAATTTTGACGTAACTAAATTCCGTCCTTATTCCTACATCCACCCGTTCGACGCCTTAACTGACCACCATGCACTCTGCAGGCGGTCGTAATTGAAAGATCCTTCTAATCACCTGCCTTTATGGGCGCTCCACTTCAAAGAGTACGATATTCGAATGCTGTACTGCTCTGGCTGTTAACATTCGGACACATTCTCCTTTATCGCTCCTGTGTGTCAGCCCAGTCCAATTATAGGAAACTAATAATTTGCGAGTCCTCCCTTACGGCTACGGAGATGCTTTGGGCGCTGCAGAAAGACCAATGGATTGTTTCTATGCTGGCTTTTCTGCCCCAACCATCAGCGTCTTCTCCTGGCTATGCATTGCGTTCTGAAGCACACCACTTTGCTGCCTGTGATAGACTCCTAAACTCCTGTAATGACAGGCACGTTCACATTGGTGAATCTGGCGTCTACAGCAAATAGAATTTTCCTGCCGCCCAAATTCGCACCGTGTGCACTGCCTGCCCACCGTGCCACCGCATCAGGATACAGACGCATCTGCCACGTAAAATGCTCACCTCCAAGCAAGCGCTGGATACACTAGATATTCCCGCGACGGGAAACTAGAAAATATCATAATGAAGGAGTGGGTCTAGCGAACGCCTTGGAAAGCACCGGGGGTGAAGCAAAAAGCGCTGGATTGGCGGCGGAGCCGCCGTCTTCTTATCCTGAAGCTCCGACTGCTTCGGATGTACAATGTTTCCGTCGCTTTCACTCCACATAACTCACTGCATGTCGGCGGGGAATAAAACCACGGTTTCCACCACCGAGTACCAAAACTAGCATCACCATACTCCCATGTACGGCGTCTGAAACTAGGAAATATCATCTGTGTAGTCACGCAAGTACCTTGGCCTTATGCTTTAAACTAAGCTTGCCTGGTCTTCTCATATAACAAACAGCACTAACAAAGCCATTCGTACACTTAGTTACTTCTGCCCGCAACTTGCGCTTCACACCCCCATCCTTAAAGAAACTAACTTACCTAACTTTTGTCACACCTAAACTAGAATACGCGTGTTCTGTTTGGGACCCACGCCAAACAACCCTGTCTAACAATCTAGAAGCAGTTCAAAATCGTTCAGCTCGTTTTGTTTATTCTGAATATTCATACCACACTAGCGTCCACACAAAAAGACGGCATTCGACGTTTTATGCTCGACCTAGACGTACGTAGCTACCCTGTCGGTGAGGGTCTTGTTCAGGCGTTGCAGTAAGCCAGTCATTTGCGAGCGGGATGTAGTGGCCTTCCGGTGACTTGTCTGGCGATTCTGAAGGATGGCTTAAGTAAGCTCAGCTGTAAGAGCCACTTTTCTATGAGTATTAAATGCTTCTGGCACACCATGTCGCATAACGATGTTCTCGAGGAAAAATGTGACTGCTTCAGCTGCGTTACCTTTCTGTAGGGCTTTCGTTTCAGCGTAGAGGGTAAGGTAGTCGGAGGCCGCACCATCCACATGTTTCCAGACGCCCACGTCGGGAAGCGTCACAACAGATCCATCCCGATATCCTCAGACGGCAGGCAAGGAGCCTCCTTTCGGATGTAGCAAACCCGCTAGTCTTGTCGTTGCGTTGCTCGCAGTAAGGACATGCCTTGACGTAGCGGGCGACATCGACAGTAAGGCGCACCCAACATTACTTCTCTTGTATTCTTGCGAGAGTATGGGAAAACTCGGGTTACCCGGCTGTCTACTCATCGTGCAAGGCCTTTAATGTTTTTGGCCGGTGTGCAGCTGGCACGACAAGAAGGTAGCTTGCTGGACTAGGTAGTTCTTTGCGAGGACGTAGTTGCGCAACCAAACTGAAGACAGTCCGCGCAGAATTACCCTAGGGACAACGTCGGTTTTGCCTTCCAAGTAGTTCATTAGGCTTCATGGCACTGCGTCTTCTCGTTGCTGTTCGGCGAAGTCGTCTGCAGTTATTGTTGCTAGAAAGGCCTCTTCCTCCAGTTCGCCCTGCGGTGGCGGGTAAATAGGGGTGCGCGATGGGCAGTCGGCGTCGGAATTTTCCTCCGGGATTTATACACAATCATGAGGTGGAATTCCTGGAGTCTCACGCTCCGTCGGGCTAGTGGCCCGAAGGATCCTATTTGTTTGCCACCTAACACAAGGCGTGGTCGTCGCTCACCACTTTGAAGTCCCAGCCGTGCATGTAACGCTGATAATTCTCCATAGCTCAAATAATCGCAAGGGTCTCTTTCCCCGCCGTGGAATTATTCGCTTCCGTCTTTGACAGCGAACACCAAGCGGGAGCTGTTACTCTTTCAACTCCGTCCTTCCTTTTAACTATCGTAGCACTATGGCCCTCATACGCTACTTGCATCAGTGTCAATTTCTGCCTCAGGTTTTTCGTTGAAATGTAAAAGCAGCGGCGGTGACTGCTGCCCTCAGTTCAGCTCCTCAAATGCATTATCTTGCCGTATTTCCCATTTATTTTTGCCGTCCACACTCGTAAGATGAGTTAATGGTTCCGCAATGCTTAAGAAGCCTTCTACAAATCGCCTCTGATAGGCACACAGCCCAAGGAACCTCCACACTGCCTTTTTGTTGATCGGCCGCGGCAACTTTGCGATTGTGGCTGTTTTCTGCGGCTCGAGACGGACACCATAGTTGCCAGTGACGTAGTCTAGGAACGGAAGTTCTTCATAAGCGAAATGGCACTTTCCTCGCTTCCGGGTGAGATCAGCTGATCGGCTCTGGTATTGTCTGAAGCCCCCTCAGCTGATCTGCGAAATTCGTGACAAGGACTACAACGTCATTAAAGTAGAGAAATCTGCCACTTCAGTCCTGCTAAGACAGTCTTCATCACGCGCTGGAACGTTGCAGGTGCAGAAAAAAATCCGAATTGCATCACTTTGAACTTAAATAGGCCGTCAGACATGACAAAAATGGTCTATTCTCGAGCCCTTTCGTCGACTTCAGTTTTACAATAATTAGTCTTGAGATCCATAGAGGAAAGGTACTTAGCATTGCAAATTATGTCTAATGCATTGTCTATACATGGGGGGCAGCACACGTCCGTGGTTAGTTTGTTCAAGCCGTAATAATCGAAGCAGAAGCGCAGAGTTCCATCCGTCTTCTTTACTAAGGCCACGGCAGACGCTTAAAGACTTTTCGACCACTGGATGATGTCTTCGCGGGGAATTCGTCTACTTGTTGCCTTATAGGTTTTCGTTCTCGCATCGACACTTGGTAATGACTTTGGCGGAGCAGTCGAGCGGATTGTTTGGTTATTATGCTATGTTTCGCAACTGGTGTTCGCCGAATCCACAATGACGTCATACAGAATTCTTTGTATAGTCGGAGAGAACTTTCGAGCTGTTGCTTGCATTTATGTCGAAGACTGGTTAGGTAA
Source organism: Dermacentor albipictus (assembly GCF_038994185.2). NCBI lineage: Eukaryota > Metazoa > Arthropoda > Arachnida > Ixodida > Ixodidae > Dermacentor > Dermacentor albipictus. The sequence goes on along the minus strand of NC_091827.1, from coordinate 110,635,638 downwards.
CTGTGGTCGTCGAGGTAGGTCTCCCCTCCTGAAGGGAGCCCGTAACGAGTACCCACATTCTTCGTCTTTTTTATACGAAAACATCAAATTACATTCAGCGAAAAATGATAGAGCACCCAAATTACCATTCGCTGCGACGCCACGCCAACAATGCAGAGCAGAGCAGGCGAATTGAAATGCCTCCTCTTGCGAAGCGCGGCAGGTGTTGCCTGAGGGGGCGTCACCAAAACACTGCGTCACAAGGGCTCCTCGATGGCACAAACACGGTGACGCGTGCCTGCTGCAGCCATCGTCTAGATCTTAGAAGCCGCTGCGCAGTCCCTAATTACCGCTCCCTCACCCACATTGAGATTAGTTGCAGCCCATACCTGCTGGTCTTGCTGGCAGCTGCTGCTTCCTCTGTCTTCGCGTCACGCAGGACGTTGGCGGCGTGTGGCGTCTTTAATTTCTCAGCAATATATTGTAAATGATTCTGGTCTATAGCCAACATGCTAACGTAGAAACTCTACTGAGAATAACGCATGCTAATTATTTCGCAAACTCGAGAGAACACCCTGCAGCACACTGGAAAAGAATTACTCGCAGCTGTTAATGGAAGGACCACTAAGTGGCGTTAAGTGGATATTAATGCTTTCGCATTGCAACTCGTAAGAAGTGCTTATGTGTGCTTCGATTTTTTATATAACCCCTAATATCAGTTTGCGTCGACCGCTTTCATTTTCTGGGCGTCTTGCGCTCTTTTCTTTTTATTTCTTGACGTAGCCTACACCACACCACGCTGCAGCGGATTTTCCTCCTCCAGCCTTACGATAGTGTGAAGGAGCGAGCTATGTGTACGTAAAAGCACTACGAAAGCACGCAGTTGCTCTCTTCACAAATTCAAGTGTCCTTGTAAAAGCGTTCACCCAATGCAGAGGGCTTGTTTTGCAACCAAGAGAGGCGTTGAAAAGCGGCTCAAGGCAACAAATACATTCATGAACAAAAGATGACAGTTAAACCTACGTTAACCGTACAAGAATCGGCCTTGGAAACGCCGATATCAACGAAAACATAGCGCCAAGGGCCCTAAAGTTTCGAGCAAAGTGTTGTTAAGACAAATGGAAAAGCGAAATGGCAAGGCTTAGCGCTGATGAGTTATGTACTAGAAGGAAATTTACGGGAAATGGAGATGTCAGCCTGGGTAAAAAAAAAGTCGCACGCTTGCGCGTTACACGCCGCACAGTCATGCGTAAGCTGGAGCATCGGATCCATAGGAGCTCCGTTTTCGCCACCACGCACTACAGGGTCTTCGCAGCGAAGCCTCTTTGCATCGCTCTTACCGCATAGATCCGAACTGTCCGCCCGGGCTCGACGGCCAGCGGCGGCTTGTCCTGCTTGACAGCGCTCTACTGAGCCCGATGGTTCTTGCTTGCAGCGGCGTGCTTAGCTCTGCGAGTGGGTTCTTCAGCAGCGTTTCGTACCTTGCGAGAAAACGCGATAACGTGTACCGAAGGGTAAACACAGGTATCTAGACTACGTGCCGCACATATCACATGCCTTGACCCGGGGCACGGTAGGTTGCTTTGTATGACGATGAAAATGATGATTTATGGAAAGCCTCTTCGAAAGGGATGGTGACAAATAGCCAGCCAGCCTGCTTGAGGCAACGCAGCATGCATCTGCTATATGTAGCTGCTATTTGTCCGGACACCTAGTGGAATATAACGAAACTTCAATGCAAACTTGGCAGGTTTTGACGATAAGTGGCGCATATGTCACATGGGGTGTGAAGTGGCACCATGATATGCTACTGGTGATGATTTTATGGCATTCTATTTGAAACGGTACAATGAAAAACAGTCACCTTGCCTGCTTCAAATAATCAACCGTCTCGTACAGGTCTTTCATTACATCAGTAATTATAAATCTCCATAACTAATATTTTTTTCTTCCTTAGACTTCCCTATCTGCCTTGTAGCGCTACCTATGCAACTGCTACATCAGGTGCCGTTAATACGTAACTGCAATGCAAAGGGCACACCTAAACACGCTACGCACCGTGAATCTCGCATCGCAAGGCAAGTAGCGCGATACGATGATAATGATAATCATGATCCCCTTTTAAACGCGGCGATGACATAATCACCTAGCCAGGTTGATTTAATAAGGCACCTAATATATTTTCTAGAATTATTTCATAAATCTGCCGAAACGTTTTCTCCCCTAAGCCCTCAGAACATTTTTTAGCTACCTGTGCATCTGCTACATGATATTCTACTTGATGTAATATTATGCAGCTACCTGGAAAACGTGGACGCATCGACGTTACAGAGAGCGCATGTGATATTGGTGTCTCCTCGCGGGCTAGGACGCGTTTATTGGCCGTTTTTCCGCGGTAAACTAGCAAGCGCTGACCTGACACAGGACACGCTGCCTCTGGACATGGACGCGTTCGGACGCAAGGTTGAGCTAAGTCGTAGTGATATGAGTGGCCACAGCGGGCTGCGGGAAAAGGCTTTTTGCTGCTTCTGACGACTAGCAAGTTATTGTACCAAACCTGCCAACAGGAATAATTGTGCTGAATACGGTGTTTATGTATGTTGACGTTTCTGCTAGACCCTACAGAGTGGACGACTTCAGAGATATGTTGATTCATCTTGGTGTGCTCGACGAAGTTTTCACGTTAGGCTTGTACCAGATGAATTACCTCTGGCCTATCTCCCTCAAGGCTGCTGCCGCAACGGAGAAGCCACTTGCTGTGGAGGACGTGAAAGTGAAAGAATGCAAATGCCTAATAGTCAATCCTAATGATCGGGGCAATCGCTTCAAGACTCACTGGCTAGACCACGGTGTACCCCCATGCTCTCACCGTAGAGTAAGGTAGTCGAAGTTTCAAGGGAAAGTGGCCTGCACAAGCGTTTGACGTCCGAGGGCTTGCGTTTAAAAGAAAACAGAGTAAGCTATACCAATTGGTGACCGAGTTTCACCTCGACATTGTGTCAACACAGGCGACAAAAATTCATGGTGAAACAGAGACTGGGAACAGCATTCGACGTTTTACGTCGTCTTATGACGTTGTGCTTAGTCATGCTCTAGGGGCATCAGCGACTTGTTGCCTTCTTCTGAGGCAGAGCTTGAGCTAATCGATACAAGCGACAGTGAGTTCTGATTCAGGGCGGCTTATCATTATCGATTTTGTTTTTCCGTTAAGTAGTGGCGTATAATTCGCGTCTGTGCTCCAAACAATGAGCAAGAGAGGACCGCCTTTTTCGAGTGCCTTCGGCAATACTGTGAATACAAGAAATGAGCGATCCTTGCCGGTGAGTTCAACTGAGTGCTTTCTACAACATATAAAACTAGCATACGATAATTTATTGACACAAGTAGTGGTGTTCTTGCGGAAATAGTGAGTAATTTCGGTATGCAGCACCTAGGGTAATGCTTGGAATGGATGCCACCCATGCAATTTAGTCATTTAAAAGGATGAAACACCATAGCAATTAAAGATCCCTGAGTGCTTTTCACGCTTCCAAACAATTGCAGGCTATGTAAGCGTGATGTTCGCCGGGAAACGCTGGCAGCGAACGCTATGCACAAAGACGACCTTTATACAACTTTTTTTGATGCTGTGCAAGGAACCCAGGGAGCCCCACCCCTCCTAATAACACAGACTTCAAACGGCAGCTGGAAAACGCTATCCCTTTTAAAGAGCTCTTTTAAGCTCTTTTAAAGATCCCTTTTAAAGTTACAATCTGACGCTATCATGTATGTAGTTTGTGTGTGAGTCGTGCTTTAGGATTTGTCTGCGTGGTTTGCTATGAGAAATTCAATTAGATCAGTTATTTCCTTGCGCCACATAGGGGGCCTGCGTGGTTGGGTATGCGTGATTCTAAATTCTTGCGGAAGCGATGTCCGACGTGATACGCCGGTGCCGGATTTTGTGCGACGCGGGGCCCTTTAAGGGAAGCTGAAAGGTTTTCCAGAAAAAATGAGTGAACATGTGTACATAATGGTTTTCAACCCTCCGAATTCGAATATCGTATCGAAATTGAGCGTAACAAAGCACAAATATATTTTATTTCGACGAAAAGTGCAGCAGCGGACACGCCCAGCTCGCGCGTCTCGTTCCCGCCTGTGATTGGTCGGGCGACCCGTGACGTCAACTTTAGCGACTGACCGCTGCCGCTCCACATGAAGCGCGGTGCCAGGTAGTTTGGTGCCGTAATGGAAAATTAAGAGGTAATAGAAAATTTAGAGAGACTGCGTTTTTCTGGAGAGTTCGGCGTTGCTCCCTACATGTACGAGCCGGTTGCAAAGAGCCGGCCTCTCGAAGAAGCAAACGATGCTGGTGCGAGCAGTGCTTTCGACGAGAACGAAAGCGAAGTCTTGGGATCTCCTCGTGTTGGAAATGCTCTTTGGTGAGTATGTTTTTCGCAAAGCGATCTAGTGATCTCGCCGATCTTTCGCCGATCTAGTGAGCTCGTTTCCGGTCAAACAACTGCAGTGTTGTGGTCCTGCATGCCTCCTCGTGGAACGTAAGCGGGGATGCGATCGTCGGCATTTGTGCGCTGTCCAGAGCTGTCGGCAACCTACAAAGACGGTTCAAACGCGTGAAAAGCTTCCCGGTTCATGCAGTACGTGTAGTGACCTTCACCTGTGCGCCATCCGCACCCTACTCGTAACCGAAGTCGTAAAGGCGGCGAATTCCGTCGGCTAAGTGAGACGGTCGGTTTCTCGCTGTGCGCGAGAGACGGGGGGGCGTAGCGTCCTGGCGTGCGCCGGCTTTTCAGCACATGCAAACTCTACATTTGCACTGCGTTATGCTATAGCTGCATGCAGGCTGTTTTACAACACACGTGCAAATAGAAAATTCGCGGCGCTTTGCGACGAAACCTGCGTCGAGGGCGGGAAATAAACATGCACCTTCCGTTCAGCGTGCTAACGTGAAGGAGCTCGCAGTAAATCAAAATCCAGGTTTGGGCGAGTTCGTGTATTCATAAGGCCTTCCAACACCAGTTATCATCAGTCAGTCCGCGCTCGTGCCGTCTTTGTTTTCGTTGCTCCGATCTTTTCGCGCTGCGTTTAGAAAGCCTGCTTGGGGAAATTCTGGTGATAATCGTCGTCACGGAAGTGGTTGGAGCACAGCAGTGTTGTTCTTGAGGGCTTGAAATTCTTTCGCTTTACAGCAGCCTCCCACTTCCTTAAAAGCTTCTTGTCTTGTGGGAAGCAATGGAAGACAACATCGTCGCGGCCGCTGGTGTTCGTGCAACCGTAGGCTGCACAGAAAGACGGCATGATCGGCCCACCACATCAGTTGATGCTGCGCACGTTGACCACCACTCTACATACACACAGACGCACCAACAAAGAAATACAGGGTCGATCGAAGCAGATTACGACGGCACGCACGCAGAAACAATCACGGTCAGGCACGGTCGCGCAGGCTGCGAAGGAGCAAAACACTAAAGTTGACGTCACAACACCGCGGTTTCAGGTCTCCGCTCGCATCGTCAGCGTCAGCAGCAGCGCGCGGCATTCGACGGGGGGCGGAGCTACAGCGCACTTTCAACCGACGATTACGTCGCTCCTATTTGAAAAAAAAAAAACCCAAATTTGACCTACATAGTTTATAAGGTTCCCGCATCCGTATATGAGCGTCTTATTGAATTCGACAGACTCTTCAGCTTCCCTTTTTAATGTTTTCGGATTAAAGTGTCAGGCACCAATGCAGCAAATACTAGAAATTGAACGTGCAGGTGAGCACTAAGTATGTTGAACGAAATCTCGGAATACTTTTATAGTACTATTGTAAGCTGTTGTGTCGCAGCGTAGTGAGATCCACCGTTTCGAACGGGAGTTTGTTTCCTTGATGACGCGGTTGGTCAATGTGACGGGGGAAGCTTTGGAGCAGACTATCACAATTGAAGAGGTGATTTCAGCGATAGAACTGAGGAAAATCGCCGGGAACCGATGGCCTTGGTTCAGCGTTCTATAAAAAGTTTCAGGGACTGGGATGCATTTAGGAAACGAAGAGCGCAGAGGATCGACGATGAGGGAAATGAGTTGACCTTGGAGCAGTGGACCAGTCAGCTTAAAGGTGACGTAGAGGCGTCCACTAGAGAGGTTCAGACCGATATTGGCACGGAACACATGGATAGTCGCTTTGCGCATTTGTTGGAAGCGAAGCAGTCGATGTTAGCGAGATGGAAGGGTCAGTAATTGAATAGAAGGCTTAGAAAGCGTATAGCAGTGGGTAATCAGGAAATTGAAGACCATTGTCGGGTACTGTGCAAGCAGCAATGGGTTGAAGTATGCAATTCTACTGATAGTCGCTATAAGAGGGGAGGCGCATGGAGTCTGCTCAGACATTTGCTAGATGAGACAAACACTAAATCTAATCAGAGGACTGTCATAGGTAAGCTGGTTCATCAGGCGTGTCTGGACTCCACGGAGCAAGAGTTGCTGAAGGATTTGGCTGAGAGATACCTTCCGTTGGAGACCTGGCACGATATACCTGACGTGATGTTGGAATATAGTGGGGACGAAAATGCAGCTATGGATGAGGAATATACTGAAAGTGATCTCAGGATTGCGCTGCAGAATCTTAATGGTCGATCGGCGTCAGGGCCTGATGGCATTACGAATAAAATGTTACGGAATTTAGACGACGGGTCAGTTGAGTTCTTACGCGGGAGATCAATTACCGATGGAAGCAAGGCTCTTTCCCGGAAGAGTGGAAACTTGCAACTACTGTTCTGATACCCAAACCGGGGAAGGCCATAGGGCTTGAAAATCTCAGACCCATTTCCCTGACATCGTGTTTGGGGAAAGTCACTGAGCATGTCATTTTAAATAGGCTAACACGTTATGTTGAGGGCAATGGGGTCTTTCCGCACTCGATGATAGGATTTTGGCCCGGCCTCTCGACTCAGGATGCTATGACCAGGATTAAGCATCAGCTCCTTGACCGGTGGTCTAGGGATACTAAGGCACTAATTGGACTTTATGTGGAAAAAGCTTTTGATAAAATCCGACATTCTTTCATTCTACAGGCGCTATCGGACTTGAACATGGGGCAGCGGCTTTTCCATTTTGTCAAGGCTTTCCTCATGGATAGAAGGACATGTCTCAAGTTTGGGGAGATAAAGTCGGAAGCCTTCAAATGGGGTTGCTGTGGTACTCCGCAGGGATCCGTACTCTCGCCTATGTTATTCAATCTGGCGATGTCGAAGTTGGCTAATACACTGGACACTGTCCAGGATATTGGCTATTCTATCTACGCGGATGACATTACTATATGGAGTGTCGGTGGTAGTGATGGAGAGCTTGAGGCTAGGCTGCAGAATGTGGTAACGCTTGCGGAGGAGTATCTGGGTCTCATGGGGCTCAAGTGCTCCACTAAAAAGTCGGAGTTGTTGATCTTAAAATCTAAGAAGCTAGGTCGTAGGCCGAATAGTTGGATACCGGAAGTTGAGCCTTGCATTAGAATTCATACTAGGGGAGGGTCGGTGATACCTAAAGTTGAAGCAATCAGGGTCCTGGGTTTTGTTCTTGAAGCGAACGGGTCGAACATTAGAACCATTCAGCGTATTACCAAGAAGACGGAGGAGGCGACCGGACTTATAAGAAGGATTCCTAATAGGCATAGGGGTTTAGGAGAAGGTGCGATGCGCTTAGCTCACGCATTTATTATGTGTCATTTATCGTATGTGGCAGCTATGCTAAATTGGAATAGGAGGGAGAAAAATAAATCGGAAGCATTAATGAGAAAAGCCTTCAAGGCTGCGCTTAGTCTGCCTATGACTACGTCAAACGATATGTTGATACGACTCGGTTTGCATAATATTTTAGATGAAATTGCCGAGGCTCAGCGTACTGCATAGAGGGAGCGGTTGCTAGGTACACCAGCGGGTAGGTATATTTTAGAGTGAATTGAAGAATCGGTGGCTGTGTCGTACGATAGGGCGCCGCTACACGAGTTGAACGTGAACCTTAGGGCAAATATCATGGTTCGTCCGTTTCCGCGGAATGTGCACCCCATGCGCAATGTAGGGAGGCGGGTCGCGAGAGCTAGGGCTTTGTTGCGAGAGGCAAAGAATCAGGAGGAGGAGTCTGCTTTTGATGACGCCGCATGGATTAATGGTAAAAATGCTTATTTGGTGGTGGTGGTAGATGGCAAAGGGAGCGTTAGAAATGCTGCTTCCATTTATACCAAAGATCCGGGGATTGCCGAACAGGTGGCTATTGCTCTAGCACTAACTGTTCCAAGAAGAGTTTTGTTGTTAATGACTCGCGATCTGCGTATAATGCCTTCTCGAGAGGACTTGTTGCGGAACCGGCTAACAGACTGCTGCAGGGTAGGGATATCACTTCGCATACCGTTACTTGGTTCCCGGCGCACATAGGGACAGTGGAGGGAGCCCCGCGTAACCTGAACGAGGGAGGCACAGGGAGGCACGAGGATTAGTGTGCCGTGTACTCCCTGAAGGGGCTGGATCTCCTGCTCCTCAGTACAGGGACCAGCTGTTAATCTACAACGAAATCACCAAGCAGTATTACCTAGGGTGCAGGGCATTCCCTGCCACATTATAAATTAAATAGGCCACAGGCGGTTACAATAAGGCTTCTGCAGACACGTACGTACCCTAACCCGGTCATCATGAACAAAATGAATCCGGACTGCGGGGTTTCACTCTATTGTATAAGTGTGGGGATTTGCTCGATTTAGGACACATGCTTTGGCGCTGCTTGGCGTTGGCTGGTGATGGTTCTCGAGGTGAACAGTGGTGGCAGCGGATGCTGCACAGTGAAGTGCTGGCGGACCAACTCAGGGCTGTCCAGAGGGCCCGTGTGACGGCAGAGGGGCTGGGCCTCTCTGTACCGACCTGGGAGCCGCCCGCATGAGTCCCAAACTGATCCCTCAGGACCTAAATAAGCTTATTCATACCATGAACACTTGAATATACCCGCAGCTTATACCCACACTAAATGATGGTCTAAACAGCACACAGATGGTCGAATTTGAATGTTTCGTGACGGTCCACAAGAGTAAGCGAGTTACAAGCGATATAACATCTTTGCTACAACGTATTACAATGCGCGGAAGAGCTACGCTTCGAACCTTGGCCGCGGTAAGGAGAAATGACCAACCCTTCCGCTTCCATAAAACGGGGGTTAGCGAAGCTTGTCCTGCGCGTATCTGACATTCGTCACGGTTAAGTAACCCAGCGGTGACGGTGCGGGATCGCCTCGGTTTCCCGCTCCCTCAGCTCGGGATCTTCTCGTTGCTGTCAGGTTGAATGGGTTCGGTGGCTCAACGGCCAGGTCAGCAAGCTGACGGCAAGCGCTATCACGGGCGAGTGTCGGCTGTTGCGTTTCGCCTACGACGCGCGGTAGAGCCGGCGCGGATGCAACGGACGCCGAGGCTTCGTTCGAAGCGGCGGACATTTTGGCCCGTTCAGCGCTGCCGCAACGCTTCCTGCCATGCGCATCCAGGCATGTTTCAATGCCACGTGTCTTCGTGTCTGTGTGTGTCTGTGTGTTTGTGTGTGTGTGTGTGTGTGTGTGTGTGTGTGTGTGTGTGTGTGTGTGTGTGTGTGTGTGTGTGTGTGTGTGTACATGTTGGTGCCCACGCTTGTCAAAGTGCGGCAGCCGGGGAGAGGACCTCCCCAATTGTGAAGCGAGAAGGTCTGACTGGCACCGGCCCGGCGGATGCGCCACTACTCGTCTCAACGTGTCCGTGCGGCGCCGTCACGTGAGCCCCATCCCGAGACGTTCCTTCGTGTCCTCGACTCCCAGAGTATAAAAGCAGCTGCCCTCGGACGCCCAAGACAAAGGCTCCGATTTCTTCCGCCGAGTAACGTGCTCTCCCGCCTCTCCACTTCGGTCGACCTGACCGGCCGCTCTTTTGCGATGCTATAATAAACAGGGTGTTCTGTTAGCGGTCGACTCATCCTTTGATGGGACCTTCGGATGCTTCCAGCTGTGCCTGAGGCCGCTACGCCAACGCTACCCTTAGGGCTTGCGACCCATTCGCAACAACTGGCTGCTAGCGGTGAGATCGCGACAGCGGAGGCCAGCAACGAATATATGCTGTTGACCGTGTGCTGAGCAGCACAACGACCATCCGGGAGCAGTGCAACGAGCCCTGTGTGATGACTGGTTGCCTGCAGCGGAACGACTGCACTGAATTCTTGGCTGCAAGGTTTGGTGAGTGCGGGACTTTCTTCTTCTGAGTTTTGCCAGGCTTTTGTTAGTGTCCGAAACAGAGCTGGTAATTGTGTTTGTCGTTGCTGCCGGGTTAGTTTGCGGCAAGACAATAGTAGGCAGTAGAGAAAGCAGCATTCAGAGCAGCCATGGATTGGAAGTCGTTGCGGAAACCGAAATTGCTGGAGCTTGCAAGAGAGTTGGGTCTGGATGTCTCAGACAAACTCAGAAAACCTGAACTGCTAAGGGCTATTCTGGAGTTAGAAGCTGAGGATCACGAGCTGTCGGAATGCCTTGAGACCATTGAGGAGAGGGAGACGGCAAAAAGACAGGAACTTAAACAGCAAAAAAGAAAAAGACGAGCGCCAACGTAACGAACAAAAAGAGAAAGAAAAAGAAGAGCGCGACCGTCAACATGCTTTGGAAATGAAGCGTCTCGAGGTAGAGATGGAACGCGCTCGTAATGGAAGTGAGGCAAACGGTGCAGGAGAACGAGTATCGCTCAAAATGACTGACCTGATGCGGCCGTTTAAGCTTGAAGAGGACATTGGTTTGTTCCTGGTTAACTTTGAGCGAACGTGCGAGAAGCAGGGGTTCTCTCGGGAAACGTGGCCACAGCGCTTGCTCACTTTGTCACCCGGCGAGGCGGCCGACGTAGTCGGTCGCTTGAAGAGAGAGGAGGCAGAGGATTTCGACAAAGTAAAATCGAGTCTGCTAAAAAAGTACAGGCTGTCAGCTGAGGTGTTCCATCGGAAGTTTCGAGAAAACGCTAGTCACTGTGGCATACACGGCAATGATCGAGCAGACGCAGCTGCCCGATCTGCCCATGACGGCGTCAGGTGCGTTGCCATTCCTCTTTCGAGAGCCGACGCAGCGAAAAAACTTGCCGTACTGGCAAACGACCTGACATTAGCTCAGTGGAATTCATCCGATTTTCAAGTGCACGACTTCATACCCTGGACCCTACTTTACAACTCCGTATTCCGCCCGAACTTCCACGACGCGACTGTACCCTTCTAGTTCGTCTATGGCTTGGAGTAGCATTTTCAAATGCGTACTCATTTCTTATCGGAATGTCCGACAACCCACTTTGTGACTTCTGTGGGTGCAATGAAAAAATCGCGCACCTTCTTTGTGAGTGCTCTCGTTTCAACCCGCAAAGAGCAGTCCTCTTAGCCACCCTAGACAAACTGGACAAGCGCCCACTGTCAGAAAACAAGATCCTTGGACACTGGCCTACGCGAACATCATCGCGATCGGCTATGAAGGCGCTGCTGCGGTATTTAAAAGACACTGGACTTTCTGACAGATTGTGGCTTCACTGTGTGACTCAGGATTGTACGGTGCACTGCATCACAGTAGGAACGCCTTTGCGGGCTGCGTGACAGTGCCCACAGAAACAGTTTGTGTGTACGTGCGTGTGTGTGTAGTTTCTTTTTTTAATCCTTCTCCCTCTCACCTATCGCTTCCCCTTTCCCCTCCCCCAGTACAGGGTAGCCAACCGGAGATAATCTCTGGTTAACCTCCCTGTCTTTCCTTTGCCTTTCTCTCTCTCTCTCTCTCTCTCTCTCTTCGAGAAAACGGGAAAGGCAGAAGTAATAATATTATAATATATGGGGTTTTACGTGCCAAAACCACTTTATGATTCTGAGGCATGCCATAGCGGGGGACTCCGGAAATTTTGACCACCTGGGGTTCTTTAACGTGCACCTAAGTCTAAGTACACGGGTGTTTTCCCATTTCGCCCCCATCGATATGCGGCCGTCGTGGCCGGGATTCGATCCCGCGACCTCGCGGGATCGAATTGGTATTATTGGACTTGGTGGTATCGAATTGGTATCGAATTGGACCTTGCGGGATCGAAATTGGTACCTATCATTATGGAGCCTTTTAGACAGCTCGTTATTAATACAGTGGGACCTCTGCCGGTTACATCCACGGGGTACAGACACATTTTGACTGTGATCTGCCTAGTGACAAGGCACTTGTTCCTGACAAGTGCCGCTTAAAGAACTCAGCTCAGTTGAGATAATCAATGCACTATTGTCCATATTTGGTCGAGTGGGTTTTCCTGCGGAAATCCAGTCAGATCAGGGCACAGTGTTTACTAGCGCTTTGACGACAGCCTTTCTCGAAAGGTGCGGGGTAAAGCTGTTACACAGATCAGTGCACCACCCACAGTCGAATACCATTGAGAAGCTCCACTCCGTCATGAAGCGCGTGTTGAGAGCATTGTGGTTTAAACAAAAAACTGACTGGGAGCTGTGCCTGCCTGGGGTGATGTTTGCATTGAGGACCGAGCCGCATGCGGCTAGGGGGTTTTTGCCAGCTGAGCTAGTGTACGGTCACTCGCTGCGATCTCCACTTCGCATGCTTCGAGACGGATCACTGCCCTCTCCACTGGCTGCAGACCACGTCTTTCACACATGGCCGCCTCCTGCGCTGGAGCCTCGCTTTGCAACAATATTCCTTTGAGGTGCGTTACACAAAGGGGAGTCTCAACAGTAACGCCGATGACTTAAGTCGAGGCCCCTAACGTAGGAATCAGCCTCAAAGTTATTTGTTACTGATGTTTTTCTTCCTGAGGTAGGATTTCTAACATATTGCTTTTGTTTACTGTTTCAAAGTGATGACGTGCTTTCTAGTGCAATTTTCCAATTTGTGGACGCGTTCTGAGTGCTGCTAGACTACTGTAAGGAACTATGCAGTAGCATAAAAGGGGTAAGAGTCTGGCATGGCTTAGTGAGGGTTGTTTCGTGCTTGCTGACTGAGTGGTTTAGTTTCGGCGTAGTTCTAACGCTTGCTGGGAACGAGAACAAAAATGGCAACTCTCCCGAAGTCACTTTGCAGTTTCCTGTGGGAACCTGCACGTGAGAACGAGGCCTTCTCTGTGCGCTGCGCTCAAGAAACGCCGAGGGACGACTGACTTCGGTTATGAGCATCATCGAGCGACATCCCTCCGGACAGCGGATGCAGTCCCCTGACCATCGGGATCTCCTTCTCCCGGCGGGGTGGTCTGTTACATTTCGCCTACGACGCGCGGTATAGCCGGCGCGGATGCAACGGACGCCGGGGCTTCGTTCCAAGTGGCGGAAATTTTGGCCCGTTCAGCGCTGCCGCAACGCTTCCTGCCAAGCGCGTCCAGGCATGTTTCAATGCCACGTGTCTTCGTGTGTGTGCGTGTGTGTGTGTGTGTGTGTGTGTGTGTGTTTGTGTGTGTGTGTGTGTGTCTACGTGTGTGTGTGTGATGCAAGCGAGGAGGTCTGACCGGCGCCGGCACGGCGGATGTGCCACTACTCGTCTCAACGTGTCCGTGCGGCGCCATCGCGTGAGCCCCATCCCGAGGCGTTCCTTCTGGCCCTCGACTCCGAGAGTACAAAAGCAGCTGACCCCGGACGCCAAGAGAGAGGCTCCGACTTCTTCCGTCGAGTAACGTGCTCTCCCGTCTCTCCACTTCGGTCGACCTGACCTGCCGCTATTTTGCGATGCCATAATAAACAAGTTGTTCTGTTAGCAGTCGACTCATCCTTTGCCGGGACCTTCGGATGCTTCCAGCTGTGCCTAAGGCCGCTAGACCAACGCTACGCCTGGGGCTTGCGACCCAGATGCAACACGCCGCAGCTCGTCAAAGGCTGCCTATTCATCTGGGGAAGGTACCACGCATGATATCTTATCCGTTTTCCGAGACTTAACTGGAAGGAAACGAAGTTATCGAAGTGCGTGATACCCTTTCCTGACGCAAAAAAAGGTGTTAAGGCTTTCACACATGGACACAAGAGAAGTGGACAACACGAACGCCGCCCGAAAGCATAGCTAGTTGGTAAGGATTCACAATGAAAAAAAGGGTAAGGCATGCGGACACGGACAAAAGACAGATGGACAATACGAAAGCCGGCCGGCATAGCTAGTTGGTAAGGATTCATAATGAAAAAAAGGGGTAAGGCACACGGACACGGACCAAAGAGAGATGGACAACACGAACGGCGTTCATTCGTGTTGTCCTGGTGCCACTCTGGTGACATGTCGTAACCATCGTCGCCTCCAAGCTGCTTTATGCTTTTCTTCTCACGCTTTCGCCGTACCCTCTTACTCCAATTTACGCCTGATGCTTCCGCTATCCCCTACTGCTCAACTGTCCTCGCCCTCTTTTCGCTTTTCATCCCCTGCGGCCCTCAGCGTTAGCTCTTTCAGGTTTGGCTCTGCTTGTTTGCTCGGTTACACCAACGACGCCGAGGCGCGCCTACGAACAACCCAGAAACGGGCGCACTGAAAAACGTGAAGGTTTGCCTTTACAAATCATGCACCCATGTTCATTTCCATCGAGGGCTGTTGTTCTACTGTTCTTCCTTAATAAGTTGTTACAGCGGGCTACAATTTGTAATTGCAAACGACCCTAGAAGTGTTTCATGTCTTCGACATCTGCGCTTCACCAATGGGTTTGGAGATAAGAAACACTAGATTTCTGTGAGATTTGGTAATCTCACAGAATGCTACATTCTTATTTAGATTAAAGAACATATTTTACCAAGCCTTTATTTCTCATTCATTCTGCCTGAAAAAAAAAATATTCTACTTAGGAAAAAAAGCCATTATTCTTTGTTCCTCAAGTGGCAAAAGCTCCACTAGCAAAAGTACATCATGCTAATAGAATATTCTGGTTCCTCGAAGCGCACACGCAGAAGTACAGCATGTATTAATTACCACAGTCTCATATTTTTTGTTGCAACAAAACTTGCAGAAGCAGCGCATGACCTCCCAGATTGAAAGATATGCATGCAATCTCGGGAGTCACTGGTTGCAAGGTGTGCGGCAGCTGGAAGTAAAAGTAGCCAATCTTTAACACCATGCATTTGGGTGCTAAAGAGGCAGGAAGCGATTTTTAGAGCCGGAAACACATCTTGACAGCCATGAGCAGGCAAGCGCCCTTCTTCTCTCCTAGCCCCATTAAGATTATGCCTGGCTTGGCTAAGCTCACGACAGAAGTTTCTGCTTTCAAGCTCCAGAAGCAGCCCGCGACAACAGTGCTTTTTAGCAATCTTGCTGTCTGATTCTATAACAGACGGTCACATCCCACATTCTTAGAGAGACCGTTCTTCCGTTTGTATTGGCACGTGTGGCGCTGATAGGGCAGCTTTCACGATGGATAATGTGACTTCGTCATCCCGCAAGCCATGTGCACAGTGTTGTCGTTTTTTTTTTCGCGAGTGCAGCCTAGCGAATGTGATAAACTTAACCGTGAAATTATATATTTTTGTGATCATGTACGTCCACAGGGAAAGTTTTGTGAGCTTCATATGTATACTACGGGCGTTCCATCCGCTTACGCTTCTTTATTATCATTATTATTATTTATTTAGGATTGCTGAAATGAAAGGAATTGTCAAAAGCTGCGGAAAGTCAGGCGCTGCTGAACTCCACTGTCAGACACCAAACGCTATTGCTAAGTTTAATTCTTTGAGTGCAGCTTACGTTTTTTTAACTAAAACCATCGCATGTTCCGACAGCTAAGCTGCGCACGCGCAGTAGGTACCAACACTTGTACCAAGACGTCTAGGGAAGCAATTTGTGGCGCTAAATATGCGCGTTTATTTATTATTTCTCTGTCCTCAGCTTTACTGAATAATCGGAAGATTCTTCAGTTGTGGGCGGAAGTTATGTACCACCCTCCAAGGCTGTAATTTGTTCTTTAATGACGGTACCTCAAACCTCATTAAAAGAATTAGGTTGTTATTACAATACGGATGTCACGACACCTACGCGGAATTCCTGAATAAATGTCATACCTCTACGGGTCAATTGATTTGCTATTGTCATCATCTCTATCCACATTTATAAGACAAGATGAGTCTAGAGTGGAAGTGGTCGTTGCTGTCTTCAGCTTCGGTAGCAAGCCAACCAAGCTGTGTGGAAGCTGTTTGTAAGCCAAATATCTTTATTACTACATGATAAAAATTTCGGTTTCATTATTCGATGTTTACACGTGCTTTAGATGCATGCTGTTTTTGTAACCTCATATTGTCATGCGCGAAGCGTCCATTTTCGACGTATGTATTTTTCCATACGTCTAATACATACCTGTTCTGAGCGAGCGCGTATGGTGTGTGTTCCGTTTCCTAGGTCCTTTGTATTTTTAGCGCTCTAATCTTTTATTACAATGCATTACCAACTAGCCCACCTATCCATCCAAGTGCATCTTTGCTGAGGAATGTGTTATGTTTGCAGTCAGTATTTCTTGGGAACTCCATGCACTTTCAGGGGACCATCTGCCCGGGTATGTCTTGTCTCACCTTGTAACACAACACAGTTCATGTTATAATGTGTACCGCATTCGGTTGCTGTCATCATCATCATCATCAGCCTGGTTACGCCCACTGCAGGGCAAAGGCCTCTCCCATATTTCTCCAACAACCCCGGTCATGTACTAATTGTGGCCATGCCGTCCCTGCAAACTGCTTAATCTCATCCGCCCACCTAACTTTCTGCCGCCCCCTGCTGCGCTTCCCTTCCCTTGGAATCCAGTTCGTAACCTTTAATGACCATCGGTTATCTTCCCTCCTCATTAAATGTCCTGCCTATGCCCATTTCTTCTTCTTGATTTCAACTAAGATGTCATTAACTCGCGTTTGTTCCCTCACCCAATCTGCTCTTTTCTTATCCCTTAACGTTACACCTATCATTCTTCTTTCCATAGCTCGTTGCGTCGTCCTGAATTTGAGTAGAACCCTTTTCGTAAGCCTCCAGGTTTCTGCCCCGTAGGTGAGCACTGGTAAGACACAGCTATTATACACTTTTCTCTTGAGGGCTAATGGCAACCTGCTGTTCATGATCTGAGAATGCCTGCCAAACGCACCCCAGCCCATTCTTATTCTTCTGATTATTTCCGTCTCATGATCCGGATCCGCAGTCACTACCTGCCCTAAGTAGATGTATTCCCTTACGACTTCCAGTGCCTCGCTGCCTATTGTAAATTGCTGTTCTCTTCCGAGACTGTTAAGCATTACTTTAGTTTTCTACAGATGATTGTGTTGTTCATATAGGAGGTTTTGGCCAAGTACTGAGGGAGTGCGTTACCGGTTCTGGTCACCGGGATCAGGCCACACTCCCGGCCTGTTTTATGCAATTTTATCAACACACGGATCTTTTTTTATTTTCTTTAAAAATCCGGTGGAAAATTGCCGGCACCGGGATTCGAACCACGGACCTCCTGCACGCGAGGCGGGTGTTCTACCTCTACGCCACCGCTGCACCTGCACCTGCACCGCTGCACTGGTTGCTGTGCCGAGGGATAAACGTCACAAACCTAGTCAGACCAGGTCAGATAAAGGTCAGACCCGTCTGGGACACTCTAAATTTGTCACTGTGGCGTACGTGTAGCGTACTTCAATGAACATATAGCATGCTCGGTTGCGCTCACTGAGTATCTGCCACTGTGTGGGTGCCGCTCTTTGTTTAACGTCTGTTATGGTAGATTGAGTCTCCTTTCTTGTGATATTGGATGTTTGCTCGCTCCAACGACATAAATACCATTTGGCATGAAGGGAGCGAACCTTCGACATATATAATAAGGTCATCTTGTCTG
Organism: Dermacentor albipictus; assembly: GCF_038994185.2. Classification (NCBI taxonomy): domain Eukaryota; kingdom Metazoa; phylum Arthropoda; class Arachnida; order Ixodida; family Ixodidae; genus Dermacentor; species Dermacentor albipictus. The sequence continues at coordinate 110,617,874 of NC_091827.1, read as the reverse complement.
AATGCATACTCACGCTGACACCACACGCAAATTTCCCGGCCGCCCTAGCAGATAATACAGCATGCTGAGGTGGATGCGCGATAGAGGAACCCGGCCGCACACACGCCCCATGCATGACCTTTTTCGCTTTTTTGAAATAGGGTGTGTCACTCTATTCATTCACTGCTAATGGCACTACATTTGGCGTTCATCGTGACATTGGTTATCGAGAAATTTTGCCAAATTTCCCAAGTGAATCTAGTTAACTCATTTGACTGCAAAAGTCGACTAGGTCGTATAATGGCGTGATGTGCGTCGAATTATTCTCAGTACAAGCTCATTCACTTGGCATCATATTCCACGCCACTTATACCGTCGATAGCATGCCCGGTGAACCGGATAGTGGTTAAGCTTCTTGTACGGCAGGTCTACCAGACAGACGATTATGCAGGGAGTGATCGCTGCCGCCCGACGACACTTTGCACTCAGGCAGGCAAACCTTGCAATACATAGCTTTATTAGGAAAAAGTCGTACACATCGACTAGCGGCCGATTATCGGCTCGCTGGCTTCCCGCCTCAGCTCTCTACACTCTTCCAAATATGCTTACGAATTGGGACGATACCCTTATTTTAGACCTCCTCACTCATATTATATGAATAGCTTTTACTTTAATGTAGGCGGGATCATCAACAGTACACACTCTGAACGCCCCCCTGTCCGGTGTTTGGATAACGCAGATCAACATCACCTCAATTGACGCCACATGATCCCTTTGCTCGTGGTCCGCACGCCTTAGTGCAGCCTGCCATTCGCACGTCCCGCGAACCCATGTATCGCCCCGCGAGCCACAGAATTGTAGCCCCTTACGACGTGGCCGGCACGTCTCCCGTTAGGTACGTATGCTCGACGTCGTAAGAACTGTCTCTCCCAGCGCCACGAGAACGCCGCTCCCCCCCATCCCCCTGGCAAGAGCGCGCCTACATCCCGTTGAGCGACATGTGTGCGGTGAGGCGGCCGCTTGGCCTTTGGTTCAATGTGTCTCTGCGCCAAATGTCCACATATCTTGGGCACAGCGGTGCTAGCGCGCCATCGGCAGCGGTCCCTGTCTCAAAGAGTGGCGTCGTTCTAAGAACACAAACAACCGCCAGCTGCGAAAGAAAACTTGCGCGAGCGTCATGCATGTGGCTCCCCGTTTCCAACCTAACTACGGTATTCTTAATCCCATTTGAGTCGCGTTATCTAATGATCCGTCTTGGAACATGCATGTTTATGACATCAGCACATAAAGTCAAACTAAAGAAACATCAGATTTGTTCAAGTGTGATGTATGCAATGTTTCTGCGCATGTACTGCATTCAAATCATAAGTAAGGCCTAAAAGAAATTATGCATCCTCATCTTCGTATCCAGACGTGGTAATTCTCGCAAACCTTCCTGAATTCCATGGAAATCAAGTCTATAGATTCATTTGCGCTTCATGGTCACGCTACACCCGCGTTTCATCGTTTAAAGTCAAGTTTAACTTGTCGAATTTGTTTCGCATTATCCCATTATTCCATTCATTAGGTCGTTCGCTCTCTACCTAATCGCTCGCCTTGGAATATTGGTGTCGCTCACATATCTTAAAGCACTAGCCATGCGCCTACAACTGTCTCTGCCCGTATTCCGTATTAAATCGTCTTCTTCCTTTTTTGCCATAGTATCAAATGACAAGAACGGCTTTTCTCACAACACCACTGCTATCTCTTCCCATCGGAGTTTGCGCAAAGAATGAGAATAAATAGTTCAAACAAATCATTAGGTGAGTTACTTTTTTAAGGACCCACCCGTGTTGTAACACAACGTTGTGGTGTTTTAAGGAAACAAACATGGAACAGTATATCTGAATTATTACCGTCGCCTATAAACAGGCGGCACGATCGGTCCTCTAAAAATTCTGTTCGATAAAATGTATTTAGGCTGTATCCATCATATTACTAATTCACGGAGAGGGCACACTTTTAAAAACATTTTGCAACAACCATTATATCAAATTGACCGCTTGAAAATTTCGGCTTTCGAAGCCAAATTTGCAATTTATTACCAAATAAATTACCGCGTTTACCAACAACGAGCACGTAGCCACTGTGCCTGAATGAATGAATGAATGCCTTTTGTCATGATTCATGGGAACTTGAGCGTGACCAAGCATTATCGCAACCAATTTATCCCCGTTTTCGGAGGCATAATTTCGGTACCAGCTGGAAATTGGCACTGTTGTTGAAATGTAGAGGCGTTTGGTAGAAAAAAAGAGGAACCATAAACGTTGTTGAACCAAAACTGAACAAAACCCACAAAACACAATTGTCAATTTAAGCCAATAGCGCAAACGATCGAACTGGAGAACAAGTGTGGGAGACAAGGAAAGAACGTTTTTCTTGTTAATTGCTTCCCAAAGCTCATCGCATAGCACTACATACATACATACATTTACATAGCAGTACATCTTGTTAAGAGGAAATATGTGGTAGCAAGTGCGTTGGCATATCCAGAAACGTATATTACAGGCGCTCGCAGTTCCCAAAAGAAGATTTTGCAATGGTTGGTAAATTTCATTATTTGAAAGCTTCTATTTTCTTTTCTCCAAACACGCCAATTTGCATATCTAAATACCATTTTCAAGTTACATTTTAACAATAGAAGCATTGAAATCATAGAATAGGTACCAATAAATATAACACTAACTCACAACCTAGCAGGTCACTAAAGAATAACAACACATCTAGAACTGCGAGGGCTTCATGTTATAAAAATCTTACATATCCACAAAAGTAACCTAATCTATGCTGCACAAATACTCGTGAGGTAGCATATAATTATGATTGGTCGACGGGTTATATTCTACTATAGTGCTCATATCTTTTTCTGCCCCTTCTCGTTCTGTTTGCTGTTTTTCCTTTCCGCATACACTGCGTTTATACAGTTATTTTGGTGAATTTTTTTACTAATTTTTGCTGCCGCCTATAACCAACAATGAGGACTGCCCACTGTAATCAAATATATGTTGACACGGCGGACGGTAGATCACTTGGGCTCGCTTTACATGCATAAGGAAGTGGTTCAAGCATTTCTTCTCAGGGCCTTCTTTAGTTGAGGAATTCCGAACTCGAAGGTCGAAAGTGGGGTGTTTGCCTGTGAAAAAAAGAAGAAAATATCAATCTTCTCCTTATATTTTTCACACAGCTGCTGGATAATGACCAAGATAGTTTGTCCTTGAAATGGGATACATACGTATGATACCCATGATAAAAATTATGACGTAACATTAGTTATCTGCAGAGCGTACCCTTATCTACGTAGAAGCTATCCCTTATCTACGTAGAAGCGCGCGGTCCTCAAAACGTTGCGCAAAAGCGAGCTATCATGTTTTCGACAACGCTTGGTGCCACACGGCACGCCCAAGATGAGCTGCAACATATTCACTCTCTGTGTGAAATCACCTTCTTTACACATATGGCGAGTGCACACACTGGCAAATGCACATTGGATAACATTGTGGCGGTCGTAGAGCATTCATAAAACACAAATATATTACATTCAGTACAATCTGATCGTTGCATCGCACATCACAGTGAAATCGCAAACAATGAGACATTGGTAATATGGCCTTTCGTCGTCGTTTTACGTTTGCCAACTACCACTTTTCCGAATTTCATTGTTATGTAGATGTCTCTCACCAGCATGACGCACTTTCTTCATCCGGGACCTCGTGAATGAGGGAGCAAATTTAAAGTGGAGAAGGCAAGCTAAATAAGATTTTATGAGTGACCGAATTTTCAAGAACTGTCGGTATATTTATTTATTTATTTCCTCGGTTACCTCGCAGGCTCACGAAGGAGTATTGCGTGAGGGGAGGATCAGAGAATTAGCAAAAAGAAAGGAGGACAAAGAAATTATTCAAAGAAAATATACCATCTTGAAGTTTCATTTGTTCTAATGGCTCCTCTTAACCGTAGAGCAAAAAGCAAAAAGTTCAAGTATCAAAAATCAAGAATAATAGAAAATGACGAATTTCCAGGCAGGTTGTAACGATACCCAACAAGACCTCGAAAGACTACATTTCGGATATAACAGCGTAAGTTCAGACTAAGAATTCTCGGCTGGATGCCCCGGCTGCAACAATATTTTTTTATTATTCTATGGCTTGTAAACTTGTGCCCAAGACCGCATTGTTAACCTAATATAATTACAGCAGTGAACTGGGGCATAAAATGAGATTCGAACTAAGAGGAATAGGCTCGCCAATGAATTCATGAGCTGATGGGTCCTTGCATTTTCTGTTGCAGGTTTGTCGAGCTAGTAGATAAGATCTGAACAAACCCTTTTGGAGCGCTTCATTTTACACTGTCACTGGTTTATTGTATATCTCACTACAGCTATTCTTTTGAACTCCAGCTTAACAGGAGTGTATTCATTTCTATTTAATCAGACGAGGGAAATGCATTGGGTTAATCTCCACCCAGCTGGTACAGGATTTCAGAGAATTCAGGGTTGTGGTCGTCGTTCTGCGTCATCTCGCTTTACACCAAACACATATCAGTTTTTCCAGCAAGAGCGAAATCAACGAAAAAAAAAAGCGTCGAAGCGTCATCAGCTATGCAGTGGGTGACATTCTCGGGACATAGCTTGATCGCCGATCTTTCCACTGGAGAGGAGCGCTGGTTGCCCTAAACTTTGAAATCGTGCTTCTGAGATTGGCCTCCGATTCCTTGCTTTGACGTTCGGCCACTTGTTGTCGCTTCGGTGAACTATACGAGTATTTCAGGAATCTGTTCACAATATTGTATCCTCAGCAAAGCAGCTATATTCACGTTTCATGAAATGGCTCGTTTCGGGATAGCATACTGCTAATCGTATGTTATCGGAATCACCTACTCCGCATGTGCTTATCAACAATTCGGGGCAAAAACATCAAGAACCAAACTACGAGATGTTGCAGGGACGCTATTACATTTAAGGCTGACATGTGGCAACTTAACAGGTCAACCAGGTTCCATTTTATGGAAAATTCAACAGAAATCCTGAGAATTATCTGCTAATGCACAATCATTCTTTGGCTCACCCGCTACTTCGATTTACCTTCCTTCAGCCAGCTTATGCATGTCTACCTAACGCTACCAATCATTTGCTAATACAATAATGTAACAATTATATGTGGTAAGATGACCAATGCTGCATAATTATTAAAGATCTGTCGTATGAACTGTGCCGAAACGCCGTTACAACCGGTTTTCTTTTGCGATACCGCAGCTTATCTTATTTTTGTTGTAACAACCCTGGCGTAGCAATGCCGACATCGCCAATTCTTTTTTTTTCTAACGCTACGAGTAAGCGTGTTTACACTATTGTAACTTGTACTAACCAGTTTATTTTATTTTTGTTACAGCCTTGACGCGGCGACGGTGACGCAACCAGTTTTTTTCCGTAAGGCTACCGATCATCTGCTATTCTACCAATATAATGATTACATATGTTAAATTCTTTATTTTATTTTTTTGCTAGTGCGTTAAAGCGGCGACGCCGACTTAAGCTGCCTAAATTTTTGATAATGCTGCCAGTCATCTACAATTACATTAGTAGAGTGAATAATTTTGAAATGCAATTTTGAAATTTCGAAATATTTGAAAATAATTAGTAAAGTGAATAATTTCAAGTTATTGTTACTTTTGGGGTTTCAATGCACAATTTCCCATTTGAAAAATATTTGTTTTGTAAATGTTCGTATTCTTCTCCTGGTATAGCCCTGTGTAAGGGCTGGCAGTATCAGTAAATAAATTAAATAATGAATAAATACACGTGTAAAATTCTTTTTTTTCTTCTAACGACCTTGACGTGGCAATGGCTACGTAGCCAGTCTTTCCCTAATGCTAGTAATCATCTACTAACCTACTATAATAACGTATATATGTGTTAACATGATCATTAACGCATTTGTTTTGCACATATGAGACGTCACGGAACTGGTATATTCTATTTGTTGATGTTATTTATTACATACTTTGCACACGAAATTCCTATAGGGTGGATAAAATGCAATTTTAGGACACAAGAAGTAAAACAATGCTTATACGAGTTTTTAAAGGTAAGTCATTCCAGTCAATAATGATGCGTAGAAAGAGTCTTTAAACAGGTTGGTTGGGGCAAAATAGGGGGTTCGAGCATTTTGGTCATGTTGGCAAGTAGGGGTACTCCCAAAAGAATGCCCACGCAATACTGTACGAGTGTAGGAAATAAAGATAATAGAGAGATCTCTTAATGCTTTTTGGCTTGCACTGGGTGTGATGTAAAGTGAGGCCAAAGTAACTTTCCCTTTCAATAATATAATATGGCTCACACAAACATCCGCCTGCGACTTTACGGCCCATGTTTTTTCTAATGCTATCAATAGCCTTCTACGAAACTATTATAACAATTACGCGTGCTAATTTGAGTAATTATGCATTTAATTTGGGGATGGGAAGCCTCCTGGAAGGTATAGATATTGCCAGGGTACTCACCAAGGATGGTCTGCGCATTAGTAGGTAATAATAAGTGTTATGACCGCAAACAAAAATGGCGTCCATAAGAACTTTGTGAGTACGGTTGACTGCACACTTCTGACCTTTCGAATGCGCTGCTTAAATATTCCTGTTGATCACATAGAGACGTCTAAACCAGTTATTATGGCAGAAGAACTTACCGCCACTCTTTGTTACTCTAATAACTGCGCAGCTAGATGTCGAGCTCATATAAATGATGTCCTCAGAAAACCTCATCTCACCACCTGAAAAGGCAACAAGAAAAAACCGGCTGAGCCCAACGCACGATAATAATTATGCTGTAGCATTGGATCAGTATAGCTACGCAACCTATTCTCATAATTTAAATGGATTATGTATGAGGCGTGTACTGCAACGGGACTCTTCTTTCGCACTTCCCTAAAAATTGTGGTGCCATTCAGCGGAACCACTTCGAAGCACGCCGGGGCGTGCGAAAGTAGAGAAACATGTTATGTGCCAACTGTGCTCCTCTCTCGCGCTTCTTTGTGGACTCCCTGCCCACCCTGGTGGCGCTGCCGGTAAAAATTCACGAGGTGGCCTAGACAACAAACGTGGCGCATCGGTGCCTGCAAACAGTAAGAATTCTAGCCTCGCTTGCCGCACACTCACTTGCACAAAGTCAGCGACCTAAGTTGGTGAGATGTTTGTTGAATAGCAGCACATCCCCGATGCATCGAAGATGCGGCTCGTTAAAGCGTCGCCCTGAAAGACGTTCCTTGAAAAGTGCCACATACCCAATAACTGTGTGCAACAGCCTGCATAAATCTGAGGTTGCTGCCCTTGACGAACCGTTGTGACGTGGGTTCGATTCCGCAAGGCAACAAAAAAAAAACTTTTGAAGAATCACTTTCATCATTACATTTTGGGACATTCGCATCGACAGGCAGCAGTCCCACCAGTAGGCGCCAAATACATTCATTAAAGAGCGCCGCACTCACCGGCACATACCAGGGACAAACGTAAGTGTCAAAGAGGTTCCCTGAAGACCAACTCAGATTGAATGGCACATAATGAGCGCTCCAAGACGGCGTCAAATAGTTTCTTAGAACCGTGGTACCTACCCAGTCCGACATATCATGACTCATGTCTGCTTCAAAGAGGCTTGTTAAGGTGCAATAAATCTGTAAACATGTAAACATTTCCACAGACTCAGTGAACAAACTGGTTGAATGGTTGGATTCGAACCAGGATCCCTCAGCCCAGAAGCCCTATGCGCAACCCGTTTGACCCCCACCAGCTAGTGACTCAGCTGGCACGTAAAGCGGTTAGGTAGGAACAGACCTAAACACATAGCCCGCTAAAAGTTCCTAAAGTAACCGAATAATCCCAACACTGCACAGAAGAGCACCAATTAATGAGCATAGCACAAATATGAACCATGTTTGCATTGTATCGTAAGGAGAGACTCTTGCTCAATTTGGTGGTGACCTTGTCCCATTTACTTTGCAGCCAGTGCTTTGAGTATTTTTGCACGACTCAGTAGAAACAGGCATACTTGGTGTCATATTTATCGTTGAAGATGTACATGCTCTAGAGGTATGGCAGCGTTGTGCAGCTATACGCAATATATTGAATCGTGATCGCGCACATTATAAGCACTCAGCAATAGCTTGACTGGGTATGGATAATTTACTCTAAAGATAGCCTCAATAAATTATGAATGTATTAACGACGTTTGTGCGCTTTAACCTTTCATTGGCTTGGCTTAGTTACTACTTGTAAATATTACCCTCATGTACAAAAAGCTTGCTCATTCTTACCTTATGGCTCATGAACAAACACATCAAGAAAGGTAAATGTTGTCGAGCACTCCAGGATACTGAACACATGATCTCATGCGAAACATTCCGCTTAGTGATATGAACATTGGGAGATTGCTTCTGGACATTAAATATCTGTTCTTATGCAGCCGTCGCCACCTTGAGAGTGTACAGGGCCAGTATGACCTTTTGTACATAGATTCTGTTTAATAAATTACGTCTTGCAGTGTCTGTCACAAAAACGAACTGCCTTAAGCCTGAAATAAAAGTTGTGCACATGAAACAAACATCAATGCACACACAAACTTAGAATATAAGTCCAAGCTCTATAATACCTTAAAAAAATTGTACATATTCACCATTTCATTAGAAAACACGAGGGATAAAAAAACAGACCTAAGGAATTTGGGCAATCAACAAGCCGTAAAAGCATGAGTTACATTTGCAGAATTTAGAACAACTGCTTGTTTCCTCGAAAGTTGGAAAATTACTCGAGTTTGAAAATATTTGCCAACATGTTATCAGAAAATTAGTTGCTATCAGATTGTCTAGATCCTTCTCTTATCAGGAGCATATTGCCTCATCGTCAGAGCTCTAAAAATAACGCCGTAATTTGTTCCGCGGCACTTGGGCTGCAATGAGCGAAAATTAATACGAGATTAAATATAGAGGGTGCTCTTGTTTCGCTGCACCAAATTAGGAAAAATCATCCGGGGCAGATAGCACAATTCCGAACCTTGAATATTATTAATCATTGAAGCTGAAACTACTTCCACGAGCAATAAATGGACAAATATTATTGAACCAAATTTTGGAACTAGGTTTCTTCCAACGTAGTTTACAGCAAGTATTTCAGTTAACAAATTGACGCAGTTGAGTTGGCAAGGACTAACGACTTGGGAAAAAATATGAAGATACCACAGGTTTGGACATAAGTGCCGCGAAACCTATAATAAATACGAACCGCTGTTCCAATTAGTTCTGACAATGCCGTTCCATACATTGAATCACTAATGTAACGGCAACGCCAATTTTACTTGTCACAAACTTGGAAAGTGAACATATCCAAAAAGTGATCATCGCGAGAACTCTTCTAAGTCGGTGCATCTTACGAGCTCACTGCCTCCAGTGCATGACTTGCAATATGTGCCATAGCATAAATAAATCGGAAATTGATTAGCGCACTTGTGCTAATTATTCAGCTAATCGTTATGATGTGTCAAGGAGTATTGACTGCCTCGTCTTGTAAACTAGTTCAAGTGTTGCAGTTGTGCTATCTGCAACAGCAGTTAAGCTGCAGTTTCATGCAGCTCAACACAGCTAGCATGTCATTGAACTTGTTATTAATGAGTAAGCAACGTCGCCTGTAAATGTCTATTGAACAAGATGATTGCGATTTGCTCAATTGGTGAAACTTCTGTGACCATGTGCTGCCATGTGTGTGTGTGTGTGTGTATGTATTGGCGTGTGCGTCCGTGTGCTTTCATGCCTGCGTGTGTGTGTGCATCGAGAGAAGTGAATTGTTTTCACTTCTACTACCTTTGATTGAGAATGTTTCTGCGCAAATATACGCATATTAACCCAATATTTGCGCAAATTACGCCATATTTTGCGCATGTTCATTACATGTGTGTGTTTTCTGGTGGAAAAGATTCACTGGAGAGCCAGTGCGATGCCTGTATTTTCCTTTACTTTCGGGTGTCGGGACCAGTTAGCGCCTGCATTTCCGGAAAGACAGACTGGTATGGTTCATAAGGAAGTCTCGAAAGCCAATTTCATACACACGTGAAAACGCGATCGCGACAACCTCATCTGTCGAAGGATGGTCAAAGAAAGCTCAGTGAGTCGCCCACGCTGAGAGTGAAAACTTTCTGTCAGAGTTCGCAAGGGCGCAGATGCTTTTGTGGAAACAGTGTATCAGATTCGCTGCAAAAAAAAGAGATGAATTTATTCCTTAGGCTTTATTTGCTGAAAAAACTGAGGTTTATGAGTAAATAATGTAGTCATTCACTTAAACAGCCTAGGAAATTTGGCGTCCTCGTAGGAAATCTATGTGTATTGAAAATTTTGGATAATGGTTTGTGTGTAGCGCTGCAAGTTTGTGCATTTGACTTCCCCGTGGAACGCTGTACATGTGCAAAGTGGGAGCCGCGTTAGGCGAAACCAGGCGATTGAAATACGTTCTTAGGATGCGTCGTTTTGCGAAACGCTCAGCAAAGGGCTGAAGATAGAATTCGCAATGCGGAAAACTAGAAACAGTGCACAAAGCAAACAAAAAAAAGAAAGAAGATGGTGACGGACATAATTCGGGCGGTTTAAGGATACTCTCAATTCAATATTCTACTTAGCAATGGATGTACGGTACAATGACTGTTCAGGCTATGACGCCGCTCCTCAACTCAAGATTGAATGGCGCAGACACGAGCTTCTTTTGCTAGATGAGTTCTCATTTAGAGCGTGACCTACTGGCATTTGAACAGTCCACAGATACATAATCATTTGCTGATTATGTCGTAATGAATGCAAGAAGCATTCCTGAAAGCCCATGACTTTGGTTTTATTTGTAAGCGAGCATTCTTTCTACACAGGTCTGAAAACTACCGATGACGAGTGCGACCAGCTTGCAACACTGTGTTGTGTTTAAGCAATACAAAAATGTACCTCTTCTGGTTGTACAATACTAATTCTGATAAATGTAATCCTAGCATGAGTAGTTATGTCAAAATTCACATTACCATTCACATGGTTTAAACTAGAAGAGCAAGTTTTGAAGGCAATGGTATGTATATAAAACCCTATTTTCTACGTTAACTATGAGCCACGCACAATTGTAATGTTGTGATGGAATTAGATCTTCAGTAAATAATTTGGGAAACCTGATTAAATTGGGATATTGAAGCTATCCTGCCTTCAATGCACACGCAATAAGTAGGATACATAAAACTACCACTGGAGTGATAATATCGCTTATCTCAGCAATGGTTAGGTGAACTTGTATAGTTTCTGAGAACACCAACCTTCAGCTTTATCGCCATATGACGGCAAAGAAGAAAAACTCATAAAGATTTACTCACAAATTATAATTTTGCTGCAAAGCGTACTAGGTTCTCAGGCTCGGCACAGTATTACTGAGCCCGGCTCCCTCGCACTAAATATCACCAAAATTCAGCTCAGCCCGGCTCAGTGGCACCCAGACTGACCGAAATGCTTTTGAGGCGCGCTCACTCACCAAACTAAAGTTTTGCTCAGCCGGCCCCACACGGACTTAGAATCACCAAAATACTCTCTGCTGGGTCACTCAGACTGACTCACCAAAATCAGACTGAGGCATTCTACATGGCCTATAGGGTGCCCTGATGCGCACAGGGTGACCGCCATTTTCTGGCATCCGCTGGCTGCGGGGCGCGAGTTGGAATAGCGTCCTGCAACCTACATGCGGTAGCTTGGACTGCATGTCACGTTTGATATCCATTCCTTTTCTGGCCTATATAAATTTGAATGCGAAGGTTCAGTGGCGCATCTTTCCGTTGGAAATGAGCATTATGAAACACGGTTCTAGCGCACAATTGAACACGGACGAGGAGAGAAAGACAACACGAACGCCGGACTTCAACTGAATTTTATTCATGGAAAACAGGGCTTTATGTACACAGGGGGAGGGAGTGGGGGACTGCTAGTTCGCAGGACCACTCAAATATATTTCCTTGGTCTAGGCAAAGGTCATCAGAGGTGTCAAACCAAAATAAAAAAGAAAAACTTTTCCCTCTCTTTTTTACATCACTCAGTACAATCTTGCTCATCTCCCGCCCTACCTAGCTTATTCGACACACCCGTTTGCCCTGACATAATCTATTTCTTTTGTCCCGAGTACAACAGAAGGAGCACTGACGCAGCAATCGTTTTCATTGGAGATACAAAAGGCTTCGAATATTTCCCCTTGTTTCTGATTGCTATATTTGCGCAACACACGTGTTCGTTCGAAAAACGCCTTGCATGCTGGCTTGTGCGGGCAACGGCGAATGCGGTCGGCTAAATGACCAGCGCCACTTAATAATGTAGCATTTCTGCGATGCTCTAGCAAGCGTTCATTCAGACAGCGCCCGGTTTGGCCACTATAGCATTTCCAACAGGTGAGGGGAATACAATACACAACGCTTTTTCTCACATTTTTTTTCTCACATGACTTTTTCTCGCATTTCTCATTGCGTTAACTTTTCACTCTACGATTTTTTTTTATATTTTCCACTCTAACCCCTTACTGCAATGGCTCAGGGCGAAAGGAAGTATGCAGGTCAGTGAATTGGTGACACTGTTGTGATTATGTTTTTTTTAACGATGGGTGACAAGGACGACAACAGGCAACAGTCGTACAACTTCCTTGCCGTCGGCGTCGCGCCATCCCCGTAAAACTGTTGTCCCTGTTCTGTCGTGGTTACACTATCGCCATCACACAGTCCTAGCCGCTGCTTTTACAGCCAGCGGCGAGGTCAATATTCCATGCCCAGAGACTAGTCAGATAAATACGGACATCACCGAAAGTTGATGAAGTAGCCGAATTATCAAAGTAATTGCTGCGCGTGTGCGCATGGGCCGCATTCTGACATCCACTGGGACTATTACGCATTGACGCGTACTTATAAAAGAGCTCTAACAAAAGGTAAGACGACAAGATGTGCACCTCGTGTATCAGGAATAAAGCTATAGAGAACTCAAGCGTCAGGAAGTGCAGTTACTAAATGATTTTATGTTGAAATACATTAAGAACAAGATGATTACAAACAGCATATTTCAGTGCAGGCTTAATTGAACTTGTGATTATTATCTCTTACTTTCGCACTTGTTATTGACATATACAAAAGAAAGGTAATACTGGTTGCCATGTCTACAAGAAATATAAACGCCAGCCCAGTTTTGCTTATGCAACCACTAACGTATGAGAATGCACAGCCTCTGTCTAAAGTGAGTGACTACCAAAATCTTAGTTATTGCTTCCCTGTGATCTTCGCACGTGTTCTGGCATGGTTCGTCTACTTCTTCAAGGTATTTAGTGAGGGAGCACAGTGGCGATTTCATCCTGTGTGCTTTGTTCGTAAGCTTTGCAATAACACCCTTCAAGTGATTTCGTAGTTATTCAGGGCGCGAATCACTTCACTGCTTCCACAGATCAAGTGCTGCAAAAAACAGAATCTTTGAGAGTTTTCCACGACGAATATTTATTGATGGCTGCCCCAAGCAGGGCATCCTTGTAGTGCGGGCAGCCTACGGACTACAAAACACTTCTGAGGTGGGAGCCTCTAAGGTAGTATAAAATGCGACATTTCCGTTGGCGTCTGCGCCACAATGAACGAAATATCTGAGTGGTCATTTCCTTCGTGAAAACTTTCTGAGAGGGCGTATTCGCTGAAGAAAGGAGTTCAACAAAATTTTCTCACGGTCATAGCTGGTCGTCCAGTGGGTATCGAGAAACTGGCTCGCGCTGGCAAGCCTCAGAGCGTACTTCAGATCATATGCAGTTGAAGCTGGCTTTATGAGGCGCATTAGATAGAGGAAGCTCTCGAGATAATCTCGGAGAAGCCTTTTCTTAAGAAAAAAAAAACCAGTGCTGTTTATTGCTGCAGAGAACTTTGTGCAGGCGAAAAATCACTGTCGTAGAAGTAGCACGATGGACGAGCTTACCTATGCTATAAAATGGATTAGGTGCTCCTACGAACGCTACATGTACACGCAAATTTCGTCAACAGCAACTTGTCCACCTGATTTTTAAGCCACGCGACCCCTCTTTTCGGGTCTCTAGCAAACGACAACACCATTCACCAATTCTCAACCTTGTTGGTACACTGGGGAGTGCCAAACCCATGTATTCTGCAGAACGACCACGTTAGTAATGCCAGTCTGGCGGCATCGTCGACGCCAGTATTTAGCAAGAGGATGGCAGCGGCTTCACCCGACAGCGGTCTTCGCGGCACCGACACCTTCAAAGAATGCATCACCCTAATCTGAGAGCGTGCGAATCAAGGCACCCTATGTTGGCCTGCAGACTCTGCCGGTCTCTACAATACTCACGAGTTCATTATCAACATATAAACATATAAATGTACACAATGACTTTTATTAGATATGATCGAGAAGCAAGGGGGTAAATGAGGAGACCAGTTTTTTTAATCGTATCATAGGAAGCCAACAAACTTTCATATTAGACGTATAGCACATGCCGAGCCATTACAAACGCCTAATATTTGACCTTTATACTCAAGTAAGTGTCTTGGAGAAGTCGTGGACAATGTCTTTCACAAATTAATGCAGAAGACACAAGTAATTCATTTCCTTTGCATTACTACGTCTTGTAAAAATCACTTAAATAAGGCGCGCGATCTTGGCATTGCTGCTACTATTTCATCTTTGGGGTAAATGTTCTGAAGGAATACTTTAAGCAAATGTGTACCCAAAATCATGAAAGGGGCTCACAGATGCAATAGCACACTATGGTATAAAGGTTATAAAAAGGGATAAGGTGCTTCAGAAAGGCTGGCCAACGTTTCCATAGGAGGACCTATCTTCGTCAAAGGCGGCGTCGTCAACCTCGGCATGTTAGTTTTAAAGGGCTAGTGCAGAGACGTCACGTGCGGTTGTTGTCGGTGGCGGTTGGTTGTAAAGCGAGAGAGTCCAAAGAGAATGAGCGCTGTCGCCTTACGTCTGTGAACGTGGTTGCGAAGACGACTGGACAAGAGCGGGAGAATGGGAAGGCGGAGATAAAAGAAAAGAAAGAAAAGGAGAGGAAAATGAAGGGTGGACCTCGAAAAACAGAAAAGAAAGAACAAGAAAAGAAAAAAAGATGCGCATGGTAGGAGGGGTTGTTGGGGAAGCGAGAGGTTAGGGAGCATTCAAGGGTGTCGTTGGTGGATTGTTTTTGTGGCTTTAGAACAGCCGGTCGAAATTCATACTCGTGGAGGCTTGCTTAACACGTGCACAATGAAAACGTGACCTTCTGTAATGCGAGCATTTTACTACCTTTTATCATTGCGCGGCAGAAGGACAGGTTTGCTGTTTTCCTTTTTGAATTGTCGGGCATCGCGCCAGGCGCTGAGAACTTCGCAAGACATAGTTCGTCGTCATCATCAACAGCAGTTTTCCGACACTACGTGCCATAAATGTAAATGCGCAGTCCCCAATTGTGATAATGTTGACGTTCATAATAGTGGTCAGTCGAACTGAACCCCGACACCAACCGCATAGAAAGAAAAAAAGGACTAGGAGGAAACGCCATCTGACCATCTTGGTGTTTAGCGATGAAAATTTAAAAGAAATGTTCATTTGAAATAAGCCCTAACAAGGTGACGTGCAAGTGGTAATTTTACCCGATTAGCACCAGGAGTGTGCGCGAGAGAGTAGACTGTAGAGCACATTATGGGGACCGATTGTGACGAAGGGCCCACTAAGAGCTACTGTGCACTAAAGTCTATCTATAAAAGGCGCGGCGACCCTGGAGAACCTAGTCCCCAAAAGTGTGTGCGCAGACGGGGCCCTGAGAGGAAGTAGTGGGGCGTCCTGAAAGCGGGCTGGCTTGAGGAGGCCAACAACTATAAGTCATGCTCACTCCTAGTATTTCTTTTGCCGTCCATCGAATACCAATGTGTGCACGAGAACACCACGCAGCCAAAGTTCATTCAAACCACGATTTCCTAGACCACTGCTAAATGTCCACCTCACGTTGTTGTTCTCTAAGGCTGCGCAGGAGACTGACCAGTTGGACAGTCCGGTCGCTTCGCAGAAGCAAGAGAAATTCCACTGATTTGAGAAACTCCCTATAAGCAAACAAGCAGTGTCATGATGTGAATCACCAGTCGCACGGAACACCAGCTATAACCAGGTCCGCAATTAGCAAAAAGCGCAATGACAAGAAAATAAGGGAGGGATCGAAGAACTACTGAACGGTAAATGTAACAGAGCCGATTAATCTACAAAACTCAATAAATTCGCACGGCGTCATCTTGCTCGCTTCTCGAAATATCTTTGATTGCAAGAGTTGAAGGGTACGCTTGCTCGTCATGCAATCCTCGCATGTGTTTGAATTTATCGTTCCTCGCATTGAGCGTTGCCCTACTTTCCTTCCAAACCTGTCTTCGTCATTCCGCGGTGGCGCACCGAGTACGAATACGTGAAGCAGAGGCAATACAGTGAGGGCAATTGCAGGCCGTTGTCATGACTCTCGACGGAGAGGAGCCAATTTGCAATGCCGAAACTGTGACAAGGACGGGAATAAAACAGGCGGCGCATGTACTGAAGTGTGGGAGGAAAAGAGGGGGTTCCAGGTGCGGTGCGCAGCCAAACAACGCGAATGATGGTCACGCATTCCCATACTCGATATGCTTTTTTTTTTCTGCACTCGATTGCTCTACGCACCGCACCGCATCCCATTTCCACAGTCACTGTGCATTAAGCAATATCTTTTTCTTTCTAAAGTTCGCAAAATAAACGGAAGTCACTCAACTAACTTACAACATATATTTTTTATTGGGGTCCTCACTCAGACACAGCTAGACCGAAATTCTCCTCTGCCGGGCTCTGTCCGAACTCGGATTCAACAAAATTGTACTCAGCTGGGGCCCCAAGTGCACTTAGGCTTAGACAACTTCTAGTCAGTTAACCTCGCTCCGACTCAGACTCAAGGACTTGTCTGAATCTGAGTGAGTGTGAGTGGCACAAATCATGAGCGAGTTTATCTACTATCGTCACGATACATTTGTGCATCAGCCTGTGATTACTATGAGGCATGAAACTGATGCGACATGTCAGACGAATGTAGGGCGTGAAGGCCGAATAAAGCATTGCATAACAAGCCGCGCTTAAACCCATTGTATTATTAAAATACGCACAATTTATTTCCTCACAATGGTCTTCATAGAAATCATGCCGCAGTTCAACAGAGCGTTGCCCTGCTCCAAAGAGTGGAAATCATTGCAGTCTTACAATGTTAGTGACATTGGTATAGGTGCCCCAGGTTTTTGTCGTCAGTGCACTGTCCGAGGAAACAGAACTATGTGCTAGTGGAATTCCTGGAAGTAGTGCTATCTTGAACTTTTGAACTATAAGGACGTTATATTAGGTACACGAGTAGACTGAAAGCCTCTGCACGTACAGTTACGTTTATCTCTGGAAAACATGCGAGAGCCCAACATACGTGTAGATGATGCCTCCCGTCGGCAAAATGTGTGCGTCATCGGCTATTTACAGCAGCATTAATAAACGCTTAAATAGTTTAGGAAGGATAACTGTGAACTCCTAAGCTGCGGCCAGCTGGCTCTGTCGCGCTCAATACGAACATCTCAACATACAGTTCCATGGAGATTCCATGAAGTAGATGCCGTGCTGGAGGCAGAGTGTGCTATTAATGGGACCACATACACAGCTCGTAACCTTCCTCCACATAATGCAAGGACATTGAGTTTTTTACGGTAATTAATACGAGTGAGAAGAACTACGAACCTAACTACATGAGATGATGAATTAAAAGCAATTTTCTCTTTTTTGTAAGAAAAATTATTCATATCGATCTCTTTTATCATCCTTGTAAGTACGTTAGTGATAGCGCAAACAGTTGATAACCATATCGCGATGCATGGGCTACCGTTATGATTCGCACTGCTAAGATTTGCTGTTTTGTTAGCAAAAGGCACTGACGCCAGAAAGGCAGCGGTGTGCTTCAGTGGTGATGCATTAGTACCACAATCCCTAAGGATGGTGTGGAATCGTTTAAACTTAAATACATAGAGCGTCGCATGTCATATTTAGTCCTTAACCTCCGCGTTGACAATAGCGTAAACTTACCAAGCCTCCTCGAATTACAGAGGGTGTCGCCGTTATTATGCACGAAGTTTCAAAGATGATACGCTAGTCTGAGGGAACGTCGTCTGGCTGAGCATTGTAAATCAACGCGCATGTGTTCATTCCTGACAATGTACCCTATGACATGTTCATGCTGGTGTCCTTACATAGTTTATGGAAATCTAGAATGGCCGTGAGACTTGCCGAAGTAAATGCCCGGCCTGTTAGAGAATACTTCATTGAACGCATTTGTTATATTAAGGAAATGTATAATTTGCAAAAAGAAAAACCAACATGGCTCAGTGTGATAATTGAGCTAGCGAATTTCAAGCGTTTTTAGCCCTGTGACTGCCAACCAATGGCAGAGATGTTGCCGTGACCGCTGTCTGTTAAAATGTCTTGTTTTGTAGCCTTGTTGCCATGTCGGTAATAAAGAAAAAAAAATCTATGCATGAGCAACTCCTGGCGATTATTGCGTACTAACACTCAAATAAACGTGCACAGCGGAGCCACCAGGGATGAGACAAGCTTACTTTCCCACTAAGCCTCCTTGGTGTTGCAATGCAGGGTAAATTTATTGAGAGAGCAATTATATAAGCACTACAGCCGAGATTTTGTTGTTCCTAGCACCATTGCTCTGAGATTCCCTGTATACTGCAAGCGCGATAAAATTCATCACCCAAGGCAGAGGTGACGCAGGCGTTAAGCCCTACCCATACCTGGGCCGATTCCCAAGATAGTACAATATCGGGCCGACCCGAGGCAGAAGTGAAGCAGGCGTTAAAGACTCCTTGTACGTGAGCCGATCGCAAACATACCGGATGCCGTGCTGGAGGCAGAGTGTGCTATTAATGGGACCACATACACAGCTCGTAACCTTCCTCCACATAATGCAAGGACATTGAGTTTTTTACGGTAATTAATACGAGTGAGAAGAACTACGAACCTAACTACGTGTAATGGTCTAATTAATTGCTAGCGCTATCAATGATTCCCTTTCGGCTGTAGCTGACATAGTTCCTCTTAGATTTCACTGCCTTGTCTCTTCACTAGAATATTCAGCAGCCCAGCCTAATTAAATAGGTCATTTTGGTGCCTTTTGCGACTTTTACAGTCTCTTATTTAACATATTGGTCATTTGAAGTGAAACATACCGGTCTCCGAAAATGGCCATCGCCGATTCTCCTGTAAAAAACTTGTGCTAGTTGCTGACCGTGTGAATGCGGTTTCAAAGTATTTTTCTTCAAACAGAATTTTGGTGGCGAAAGCTGTCTTTGAAACTTCCGGGAAGAAGCAACGGTTGTTGGAGGTACATCTTTTTTTAAAGTGTGAAAGTAGGTGTAATGAAAAATCTTATTTTATAATGGTCTAATGGAGTGGTTCTTTCTACTGAAGGCATAAGAGATATGCTTATGGAATTACGGGTTTTTTTGGCTCAGTAAAAGAAAAAGCTAGAAGTTGTGTATTTTTAAAACATTTTGCATAAACATCGTTAATGTTTACACCATAATATTTTGCTATATGTCTCGCCGCAAAATGCTTGCCACGGAAATAATGTTCAACTGTAAAATCAAGTACATTTCTAGAAAATTATTTCCAAATTCGGCAAGGAGTCCCTTTTTCATGACGTTGACAGCAAAGTTATTAAAGAATAAGTAAATCTGAAGTTTATTTATTTATTTATTCACAATACCTTAGAGGGTCCAGAGGCCCCGTAACGAACAAGGATATTATAATAAATGCAAAATATACAGGCCAAGAAAGCGAAAGGGAAAGCATTGCACAGGGCTAGTACAGAAAAAGCAGCAACAAACATAAGAGCAACGTACAAAAAATAATTACAAATACAGCACAAATGTCTGATACATGACTGAAGAAAAAAAATAATAAAGCAGGGGTTTACAAAAGACAATAGCCAAAAATTGGGATATTTATACACGAGGAGGTTTAACGTTACGATGTCACTTGCAAATATTCGCGCAGCTGATTATGGGATGAATGATGGTTGCATATGGATGCAATATTATCGGGAAGACCATTCCAAAGAACGATGGCACGTGGAAGGGCTGATGAATTGAAGGCTTGTGTTCTTGCATGTATGCGCTTGATGCTGTACTGATTATGTAAACTGCTCGAAATGCGTGACGGTGCTTGTAGAGGTAAAGTAGATTGCCTGGTGCAGTGGCGATATTTATGAGATAAGCATAAAAGAGCGATTGAACGACAAATGTGTAATGGCTCAAGCGAGATATCAAGTTTTACCTGTGTTACGCTCGAGAGGGGACTGTAGTTACGTGTAATGAAGCGAGCGGCCTAATATTGTATGGATTCTAGTAAATTTATTAGATATTTTTTACGTGGGGACCAAATGGATCGTGCATATTCTAGCTATATTCTAGTTCAGAGTTCCATATTCTAGTTCAGAGTTGAAATTAAAATGAAACATTACAGCCATCAAGATAAAGATATGAATACCTGAGAGACCTCACTACGCGAACCAACCTTTGAGCTTTTAATCTAGAGATTTAAATTGGAGTAAATTTTGCTTGTGTCAACAAAATATTTTTTTGCAGTCCACAAGAAATCTTAGCGGTAGGCAAATTTTGTATTACGTCATCACTGTGTGTGTGTGTGTGTGTGTGTGTGTGTGTGCGTGTGCGTGTGTGTGTGTGTGTGTGTGTGTTTGTGTGTGTGCCATCGACTTTCAAACAATGAAAAGAAACATTTAAAAACAAATACCTAGAGAATAGACGTCCAAGTGCTTCAGCCGATGCAGGTCAAATTTTCCCAACAGCTTGCTAGTAATCCTAAAAATATAAATAAAATAGAACAATTACTGCGCTTTTGGACTAGTAAACGCGATGACCTTACTTCTTCCCATTTTCAAGGTAAGCTTTCATAAAAAAATATTTGTTTTGGTGTAATCGTGTGTATGACTTCCACTTCACATTCCACATTGGTGGGTCCGTTCGTCTCATAGGTCCATATACGCTCCTTGGTATTCAAGAACTGGAATGGGAAGGGGCATAAACGCATTAGCTGGCCTTTGCTCTTTTTTTAACCAGAAATAAAACGTTCTAATGAAAACAGCTTATTCCCCTTAAAACTGATCTAATGAAAAATTCCGAGGACATCGTAAGCGAAATACCCAACCGTTAGGCTCAGAAAATCACACTTATTCAATTAACGATTCTGTCTTAAGCGAATAAGACAATCGATGTTCGATAGTTCGCCATGAAAACTGGTACATTTTGTAACCGCAGTCGTAAAGCTTTAAGTTCTTGCCATTCTAGGTAGCGCATTATGAAAATATGTGATAGATAGAGCTTCCGTGAACTGCAACTACACAGTTAACCGCCAAAAAACGCACAGGTACTTGTAATTTAGAATGCTGTGCAGGGTGCCCGGAATTTCAACTTGTCTGATTTCGCTTCCTGGAATTGACAGAAAAAAAGATAACGTGGAACGTGTGAAAGCGACGGAGAATAAGATATTGCAGTAAAGCCACGTATGTCTTCCTCATTTCAAACGCAGAACACTCGGCAACATGCCGCGCCAGTGACGTATACATGTTTAAAGCGCTAGCTTTCATCCTGAATGCTCTAGTCCAAAGTTCACTATCTGCTATGAAAATCTGCCAACAGCCTCATCCGCTGAAAAAAAAATCGCATATACCTGTACGCCTACCACAGGTGGCAGGCCGAACCCTTCGACACTCCGAAGCATTCAGGGTGAGGCGCATCAAGATGTGGCAGACTTGCTTGACCAGTATGAAACCATGGCGACTATATTCAATTGAAGGCATTGCCGAACACAACAAAAACCGCGAGGGACATTTGACACGCGGAAATATTTCTGCAGTCGGGTACTCGAGACCTTCCACTACACGAATTTGTTGGATAATGCACAGCGCCTTCTTGTGTCATGAAACCAAAATCAAAGTGACGGTGTAGCAAGTTTAGCAGACGAGATGAGTCCTTTGTTTCGCCACGTGTATGCCAACATATGGGACTGAAAGAAGCAAAGTAGCATTAAAGAACAGCTGTTTTCGAAGGGTCACATTAATGATGTTAGCATGTTTAGGGTAGTTCACGCACTTTCGGAGGCTAGCTTTGTTTCTATTCGTGTGTATTTCTCTGATTGTGATCTGTTGTCAGGCCTTCCTGCATGGTTCACTAGTTAGTTCATTGCGAACTGGGTAGCGCATCGGGCTGTTGTGCTGAGGGAACAGGGTTCAAAATGAAGCGTCAGAACACCTTGGGTACCTGAGTATATACGTGTATATACGTGTTCAGCTCCTCAACGCGCCTCTTTTACACCGATGCCGACACGGGTCATTGCAGATGCGGAAATTTGTAGGCACCGATGTTCAACGAAACACTTTGACGCCGACTTGGAGTAGTGGGTAAGTGTGACTTCATGTCTTCTCATGTTCAATGAACTTGTTGAATACCAGCTTGGGTGACGGAGTATGTACCAGTAGATGTGTGCCACTATTTAATGAACGTCTTTGACGCAAACTTGGGTAAGTAGGTATGTGCCAGTGGGAATGTGTCCCTCAGAAAGCGACTAAGAAGGTCCTTGACGTTTCTTTAATGATGAGCAGAGTCGAATCCACTGCACAATTGTTCCTCAAGGACACTTACCAGACGCTTTAGTTGACTCCGCTATAAATTTGTTGCGTATGTGCCGTTTTTCACCGCACGTCTACACAAACACTCCAGGGAACTGAATCAAGTTAGCGCTGGTTGTGTGCCTCTTTTCAATGAACAGCCCGCCAACATGGGTCACCGAGTATGTGCCACTGATTGTGCGGCAAGCAAAGACAGCACTTGCAGCGTCCGAAAACAATTGCACGCTATGGTTCTCGTTTCGGAGCTCATGATGGTGATGATGTCTTCTTGGCATCTCCTTTGAAACGAGGCGAGGAGTAAAAGTCACCTAGCCTGCTTGATTTATTCAGACATGTCATGTTTTTATCTAGCATTTTATATACATTTCCTTATTATT
The DNA here is from genome assembly GCF_038994185.2 of Dermacentor albipictus. Taxonomy (NCBI): domain Eukaryota; kingdom Metazoa; phylum Arthropoda; class Arachnida; order Ixodida; family Ixodidae; genus Dermacentor; species Dermacentor albipictus. The sequence goes on along the minus strand of NC_091827.1, from coordinate 110,594,724 downwards.
TTTTTCCTCCCAAGTCTAGGTTATACCACTAGCTGTGACTGTGAGGGACTATGACTGTCCGGTCGTATTATTCTCTTCCCTAATTTTTTCTACCAATATTCTAAGCGTCTCTTACTTTTCTCGCCTGCTGACCTGTTGATGCTGCCATCCACTTTAAACGCAAACGTTTCTGGAAGGTCGTGGTGGTGGTGGTAAACATTAGTGAACGGAGGGAGGAGGATGGCTGAGGGATCGGGCTCTAGTGAGGCCCTGGGCCTGCTTGCCCTTCTCCGCACAGTCCACCAGTACAACCTGTCAGTCAACGTCCCCAGCCCTGAGCCAGGCCGTCCAGTCAGTGCCGCTGCTGACCGGGAGATGAGGAAACGGGAGCGAGGTGCACTCCCACATTACGTGCATGTGTCACTGTTTGTGAACGAAGCCTAAATAGGTGGCTTTCCTTGCCCCCCATGATTTTGCTAAGGTGTATGCGACCAGCGGTTCTCACTGAGTGAATGCCTTCCCGTTATATTAGCATGTGCCGAGTGGCCTGCAGATTTTTACTCGAGCATGTATGCCTCTTCGACTTTAGAATATAATGCTTTGGTGTGTTTTTGACATTAGGCAACCGGCTTGAGCGTCAAAAAGCAAGGCACTGCCCTTTGTGTTATGGCACGGATGTTCCCTACTAATTCCTTTCCTCTCATTCTTGTAAATCTCCGTGGCCCTTTTTGTTGACATTCTCACTTTCTCTCACATTCTTTCTGATGACCCCTAGTGGTCTATTTACACTTCCAATTACCATGTACTTCGTCGCCAACCTTCTTGACATTTTCATCCATTCCGTATCTACGCTTTTTTTATCCGTCTATCCAAGCATCTTCATAAATGTTCCTTAGCCTTTCTTGAAAGCTCGTTTTGCTTCGCGCTTCTCTGACTTCATAAGAGGAGCAACCCATGTCCCCCTGCAGAGCCGCATTTGTGGTGTCACGATAAGCTCCCAAAGCCAACGCCTACGGATCTTTCGTTAATGTTAGCGCTATGACCATTACTTCTTTCCAGATTCCATGCACCTTCTTATATTTTTTTGTAGTGCCACAGTGCTCCTTGTTTTTGTTTTTTTTACAGTGGCATTGCTCTTCGCCTTTATTTTCAGATTATATTGCTTGGTCCTTGAGCAAGCCTTTTCTTTATATATGTATACGCCCAGGTATTCATATTGCTTGACCATGGGTATGATTGCTGTGGAAATGACGCCACGTATTTGCTCGTATCTTCATTAAACATAATAATCGGCGATTTCTCTGTGCTAACATGAGACCTAGATTTGTCGATGCGTTGCAGTAGATATTCGCAAGTGTGTGTAATTCTGTTCCATTGTTCCTTGGTAGCACTATGTAGTCCGCATACATAAGTCCGTACATCTCCGGTTGCACCATTTGCCCATTACACCTGCAGGTTAAATAAAACCCTAATTCGCCGCTTTTCAGTAGTCTTTCTATGGCAATAACATAAAGCTGGAACACCACTGGATGGAAAGGACATCATTGCGTCAGTCCTTCGTTAACTTACTACTTCATTTCGCCCTTCCCATAAAACTTCTACTCGCTTTTCTCTCTATATTTTCCTCGGAAGTTCCACCGAATTCTCATCCATGCCTTCGTGCTTGAGATTATCCCATACCTACATGTATATGTTGTCGTAGGCTCCCGTAGTATGTAGAAATCAGGCGCGTACACAGGATATTTTTTGGGAGGGGGGGGGGGGGGCAACCCAGGGCAACTTCTATGTAAATGAAGGGGGGGTGGGTACTTTACTATTACAAATGTGAATAACATCCACCATTTGCTATAAAAACGCGCAAACCCACAAAAACGAAATGAAATAAGGTGTATTTTACAGGTATACGCTTATGCGATACACCTCTCCTTTACTTGGCAAACAAGGAACTACGTCAAGAGGGCTTGCGCAGTGAAGAAGCGCAGAAAGAACAGTGTCAAGAACAAGTAAAGAAGCCAAAGTGTAAAATAGATTACTTTACTACAGTACGCCTTAAAAAAGCATAGTTGGCAACCAAGGCACACAAACTGCGTGGAGTTGTACAACTCCGCGCACTGTTACTTCGCCAGCCGACCACAGAACAAACAATAGCGTGGTCATGTGGCCTTTTCAAAATGGCGTCGTACTTGATAGCTCCGGAGCGTCTGCTATTCTTGAAGAATCTTTTCATCGGTGTAAGCAACGGGGTGTGCAACAGACATGGACAAAGTGTATGAAGTATGAGCATTTCACTCTTCACAAGCCTGCAGTACCCTTCCTTTCACTGCTCAACCCGTTTTACTCATGAAACTTCACTGCCAACTGAAGTCAAACTTGACAGTGAATAGTTGCAGCAAAGCAAGCATGTTATTTCAGTTCAATAAAGAATAAGGTTTTGGACATTCCGCTATAATAGGTGAGGTAAAGGTATAAAATTACGCGCTCATAAATTCATGTTTGCGGTTACCGCCTTATTTGGTAAAAAGGAAAGTTTGAAATATAGAATAATTTGCAGCCTCGCGGAGGCGCTGTGGCTGGTGGTTATGATGGCATGAGCGGGGCTTCACTGGAGGCTTAATTTGTATCCAACTATAGTAGCGTTTTTTGAATTAGCTCTTGAAGAATTTAGAGAAATATATATGGGGAACAATCACAATTGTTTTGGGTCACTCGTTTACTGCTCTATCAGGTGAAGTGTCGCAACCGACTCCTATTGTTATTTGGGTAGTTACATAACGATGCATGGCTGCTAGTCCAGTTCAACCGCGTATATAGGGCGCAGGGCCGTGCGATTCTAGAAGTACTACGCCCACCGCGGAAGGTTAGAAAACACCTACATAAGCACAGCAGATAAGCGGCCACGTTAGGCGGCTCAAATGATGACTTTATAAGCGTCATTCAGAACACATGGAACTGTTCTCCACTTCCTTTTTCGTTTCTACTTCCTTTTTAAATAAAAATTCTTGATCCATAAATATTTCTATATACAACGGTTAAATTTGTTAATTTTCGCTTTCCCTTCCTGTTAGGCTGTTGTCTTGCCTGTCTGCCTTAGTCGAACGCCTCATTTCTCAACTCCTTGCGACTCTTGTTTCCAGTTGGTAATTTTGCACGAAAATAGGCCTACAATTAGGCAAAAAGCTGGACGACATAACAGGTTACAGTCATATTGCCCGTCAATTTAAGGGTTATTGCAGGGTTTGATGATGGACGCTGTCTCGTATTATTTTATTTTCTACCTTATCTAATCCACATCGTGCGTATATGGTTCTGAGAATCTGTTATCGTCACGGCGAGCTGTTACTCGAGGAAATAATGAAGCAAAAGGAAAAGTTGAACGCAATTGGCGTTTTCTCTGGCCGCAACTAGTTCCACGTGCATACAGACTAGCTGACCCTGCATGAATCGAATCCCATTCCTGGTCCCTGGATTAGTCTAAACAAAGAAAGTTAAACTATCAAAGCAAAAGCGGGGCGTGACCGTCGAAACGTCGGGGACAATTGAATGCACCTCGAGTTAATCGCGTGGGCACTGAATCGATGAGGAAACTGGCCTTCACACCCCAGGAGATTCCGATAACTACCGTCATCCAAAAGGACTGGAAAAAGCAGCAAAATGTTGACCGCCGAATTGCTGTCAAGTTTAAACATTTATTTGGTGGCACTTTAGGAATGTGTGGGAGAAGTGGTGGCGTGGGCGGGGAGGGGGGTGTATGCGTCTTAATTTCGGGAGGGGGGGGCGGGCCCCCCCTTGGGTACGTGCCTGCTAGATATTCTATTCATAAAGGTCCATTAGGATCTACAGAAATCTCTATGCCCTGAGTGCAAACGTGGCATACCCTAGGTGCCTGCGTCGCCAGAACCCATTCTGCCATTTCCCCTGGACGACATTTTTTTGCCACCTACTTCGATAGTTCCAATTTCATTGCTTGCATTTCATTCTATACCGGCGTTACTGTAAGTGGCCTGTACAATCTCCACTAAGCTTTGGCTCTTTTGCTTTTGTATATGAGGTTCATTTCCCTTTCACGCTATTAAACCAGAATTTTTTTTCGTTCTCCTCACTTGCTTTATAGCATTAGTCAGCAGTGCCTTTCTCTTTGAACTGAGGTTTCTGATTAGCTGTACTGAAATTTTATCGTGTCCTGCTGCCGTGGTAATTGGGACATTTTTTTTCATATTTTTTCCAATGAAAGCTTTGTAAGGTAATTTTTGAACTCTACGATTTATCTGTTCTTGTTTGATCTATTTGAGCCTGAATTACCCTTTCTTTCCTGCGGAAGCTATCCCTAATAAAGTCTGTGATGCGCCGCCGCGCAGCCTCTCTTTCCCTGATATCAATACCATTATCTGTCATAGCCGTTCGTAAGTTTTTTAGAGCTCCGAGTGCTGTTAAATTGTTCCAGAATAGTTTTGGTGGGATTTCGTCTCTTTTGCGAATGATAACTTTATGCACCCAACATTCAATTGCACATTTATTTTTTATGGCACGAACTTCCTCACCACGCTTCTCTTTCCTCAGTATTTGTTCTATCTAAAGAGCACCTCTTCGTGTCTTCCCAACATTCTGGCTTCTCGATGATCCCTTGACACCTGCTTATGCTCTTGTATAGCTTGCTTTATTTCTATGTTCCATCCCCCACGTGGTCTCCTCTTTGGAAACGATTTTTCTGTCTGTGCTTGTATGATTTTCTGCTGCAGAACGTCTACGAGTTCCTTATATTCCCAGTCTGGTATAAGAAAAGTGTCCATTTTCTTCTCTATGTTTCTTACGATCTATGTTATTTGCTCTTAATTGATTGTTTGGAAATTATGATGCTCTCGGGTCGTGTTTTGGGTTACTAATTCTCTTAGTTTAATTTTGAGCATCTATCATTGGTACTCAGGCTAACTTTTCCATGGTCCAATAGGATGAGTTGGCCTTGTTCATATATCAACTCTGAGACTAACGCGCAGTCGACACATGACTGCCTGTTTCCGCATTTCCACGTGACCTGTCCATGACACTTATTGCAGCGAAGCTGTTTATGTTTACGGTTCAGTGAAATACTCATGTGTGCGAGCAAAAATATACCATCAACAGCAACGTCTCGTGGCATTGCTCGTTCGATCATCGTCGACTTTGGCGCCTCTCGGCGTAACCGCGCTAACGCGCCCGTGTCACTGCTCCGGCTTTCGTCGTCGTTTTCTTCCCGTGCGGGCTCCGTTACCGCTCCTCATGCCAGGGTTCCCTATTGCCCATCTCACTGCGAGAGCGCTGACGCACTGGCTCTCTGCCATTCGGTACGATAATTTCGGTCTCAAGTTCTTTGCCTCAATATATTTTTCGTTCCTTCGGCATCGCCTTCTTTCAAAGCTGGGTCCGACGCCACTCATCAAGCCAGCGTTCCCATACTGCCGGTGCCCTCTGCAAAGGCGCGATTTCACTGCCAAACAGCCAGTCAGTGCAGCGATTTCGGTCTCAAATTCTTTGCCTCAATTTATCACGAAACGAAAGAAAAGTGACTGTATGTAGCGAATGTGTATAACCAACGTATAACAGGCATGAACGCGAATGTATAAGGATGTATAAAGTGCGTACCTTTGGTCACGATGACCACAGTTCAAGACAATAAATGTGTTCATGCCTTTGTTCGAAATTTTTGGTAACCTGTTTGCCAACTGCTTCGTGGCATCTCCGGTCATTCATTTTCATAGAATAGAATGGCGCAAGATTTGGCCATGGTTAACTGTGGGAAGGTTTTGTTAATAACACATATCTAGCGCTAGAGTACAATTGTAATTAATATATCCGTCTAAATCACCTACGAGCGCGTTGGTATCTCCCCTTAATACCACCTGACCCGACTTCTTGAACTCAGTGATACTGCTTGTAATGCACTGATTCGACTGCTTATATTTATCTATTTATCACTGCGTGTCCATACATCAGCTCCTCCCAGCCACGTGCCTTTTACCTTGCCATCTGCCGCTAATGCACAAACACCCAATACATAACTCTATTACCAGCTACTGCTCCAGACCTTGCCTATTAGCATGCCTACGCCTCCGCCTTTCCTTGACCTAGCCTGTATGTTGCACCCTTCATTACAAAACTGTCAATAATAGGCGGCTGTTCCAAATGTTGTAGATAATTTTCGGTCAATGCATACACGCCAATCGTTTCGTCATGAAAGCCGTTTGAATTCCCAGACATGTTATTATCCGACCCGGCATGTTTATGTAACAAATGTTGCCTTCTCGATTATCATCCTTTGTGCTTCATTTCCTTACTCCTTTTGGTCGAATTCTACCGTTTACTGATGTGTCGCAGCAGTGAATACAGAATCCTTCTTCCTGATTGCCTGGGGCCCTTTTGAAGAAGCTACAGCACACGCCGTGAATTGATGTCCAACGGGCAGGCACGTACCCAGGATTTTTTTTCGGGGGGGGGGCCCGCCACCTCCATCATCATCATCATCATCATCATCATCATGTTTTATGTCCATTGCAGGACGAAGGCCTCGCCCTGCGATCTCCAATTACCCTGTCCTGCGCCAACCGATTCCAACTAGCGCCCGCGAATTTCCTAATTTCATCGCTCCACCTAGTGTTCTGTCGTCCTCGATTGCGTTTCCCTTCTCTTGGTGCCCATTCTGTAACCCTAATGGTCCAACGGTTATCTAACCGAGGCATTACATGACCTGCCCAGCTACATTTCTTCCTCTTGATGTCAATTAGAATATCGTCTATAGCCGTTTGATCTCTGATCCAAACCAATCTCTTTCTCTCTTAACGTTATGCATTGCAATCTTCGTTCGATCGCTCTTTGCGTGATCCTTAACTTGCTCTGCAGTCTCTGCCCCATATGCACTGGCAAAATGCACTGGGAAATGCACTGGCAAATGCATTGGCACTGGACATATTGCACTGGAAAAATGCACTGATTGCACACCTTACTTTTCAATAATAATGGTAAGCTTCCAGTCAGGAGCTGGAAATGTCTGCCGTATGCAATCCAACCTATTTTTATTCCTCTGTGAATTTCCTTGTCATGATCAGGGTTCCCTCTGATTAATTGACCTAGGTAAACGTACTCCTTCACAGTCTCTAGTTGCCGACTAGCCATCCTGATCTCTTGTTCCTTTGCCCGGCTATTTATCATTATCTTCATCTTCTGCATAATAATATTCAACCCCACTCTTACACTCTCTCTGTTAAGGTCTCTAATCATTTGTTGTAACTCGTCTGCATTGTTGTTGAATAGAACAATGTAATCGGCAAACCGAAGGTTGCTCAGATATTTGCCGTCGATCTTTACTCCTAAGCCATCCCAGTTTAATAGCTTGAATTCTTCTAAGCACGCAGAAAATGTCTTTGGAGAAATTGTGTCTCCCTGTCTGACCCCTTTCTCTATAGGTATCTGCCTGCTTTTCGTGTGTAGAATTAAGGCAGCTGTAGAACCTCGTAGATATTCTAACGCGAAAGACGAGTCAGCAAGACGAGAAACCATTTGCAGATTATATTTACAACAACGGTTGCAGCGCTGACCGGTTAGATTCACAGCGCGAGCCTAGTTCGTTCTTCCTTCTCTTTTCTGGAGTGATGGCGCCTACGCGCCTCGTTCAAACAAACAGATACCTCACGCATGTAGCAATATTTTCCAAGCTTTTTGCATAAGCCTTCTGTACTCCTTGATTACGTAGTGCCTCTACGATTGCTGGTATCTCTATTGAATCAAATGCCTTTTCGTAATCTATATAAGCCACATAGAGAGGCTTATTGTACTCTGCAGATTTCGCGATAACCTGGTTGATGACATGGACGTGATCCATTGTAAAGTATCTCTTCCTGAAGCCAGCCTGTTCCCTCGGTTGACAAAATCCAGTGTTAACCCTATTCTATCGGAGATTATTTTGGTAAATATTTTATATAATACTGGGAGCAAGGTAATGGTCCCATAATTGCTCAATTCTTTAACGTCTCCTTTTTTTGTGGATTAGTATAATGTCTGCATTCTTCCAGTTTTCTGGGACCCTTGCAGTCAACAGACACTTCGTATAAAGAGCCGCCAGTTTTCCAAGCATTAGGTCTCCTCCATCTTTGATTAAATCGACTGTTATTCCACCTTATCCTGCCGCTCTTCATCGTTTCATTTCTTGCAGGGCCCTTCTGACCTCATCGCTAGATATAGGAGTTTCTGTATCCTGTTCATTACTGTTTCTAAGTGAACTATCGTGACTCCTCTGGGTATGTAAACAGGTCAGCTTAGAATTTTTCCGCTGCTTTTACTATATCTTCGAGATTGCTGATGATATTATCCTTCTTATCCTTTACTGCATACATCATGGTTTGTCCTATTCCAGGTTTCTTTTTTACTGATTCCAGGCGGCGTTCATTTTTTACGGCTTCTTCAGTCCTTCTCATGTTATAGTTTCGAATATCAGTTATTTTCGCCTTGTTGATCAGTTTTGACAGTTCTGCGAATTGCGTAACGCTGTGCGGCCGCCAGTCCCATACGACCGCGTAGAGCACAGCACTCTGCAATTCTAGACGTACTGCGTTCACTGCGAAAGGTTAGAAAAACACCCACATAAGCACAGCAGAGAAGTGGCTACGTGAGGCGGTTCGACCGACAACTGTAGAAGCGTCATTCAAAACAAGTAATCGTTCTCCACTTCCGGCGGCCTCTTCTCTACTTCCTTTTTAAATAAAAAAATGTTGATCCATAAATATTCTCATAAATAACGGTTAACTATTTTTGTTATTCGCTTTTGCTTTCAGTTTGGTTGTTGCCTTGGCTCTCCCTTAATTAGTAGATCGCTTAATTTCTCAACTCCTTGCGATTTTTGTTTCCAGTTGCCAATTTTGCACGAAAAGTGCTATACAGTTAGGGAAAAAAGACGAGGTAACGGGCGACAGTCATCTTGCTTATGGGTTTAAGGGTTATTGCACGGTTTCATGATGGACGCTCTTTCACATTATTTTATTTCCCACCTTATCTAACCCATATAACGTGTATATGGTTCCGGGAATCTGTCAGCGTCGGGGTGAGCCGTAACTAAAGGAAACAATGAGACAAAGGGATAAGTTAAACGCAATTGACGGTTTCTCCAGCCGCAACTCGTTCCATGAGAGTACAGACCAGCTGAGTAACAGCCGTATCCCTCTCATGGTCCCAGGATCAGCCTAAACAAAGAAGGTTGAACTAACAAAAGCAACAGCTATGCGCGTGACGGTTGAATAGATGGTGACAACTGAACACATCTCGAGTTAATCGCGCGGTTGCGAAATCTACGAGAAAACTGTCCTTCACATCACAAGAGATGCCGATAACTACCGCCATCTAAAAGGAGTGAAAAAGGCAGCATAATGCTGACCGATGAACAGCTGCGAAGTCTCAACATTGATCTGGCGGCGCTTTAGGAATGTGTGAGGAGTGGTGGCGTGGGTGGGGAGAGGGGGGGGGGGGTATGCCAGTTGATTTCGGGGGGGGGCCCGGGCCCCCCCGGGCCCCCCCCTGGGTACGTGCCTGCCAACGGGTATTGCGGCGCTTTCGATAAAATGCACCCCGCCAAGCATAAGAGTGCCTTTGCGTCCTGATCGATGCAGTTCTCTTTTGATGTCCATGACCGTATTATTCATTGCCTTAGCTAGCGTCCAAATTTGCATATTTACTGTAAGCACTGCCCTTTCGATTGAATACCCCTGCCTTTGAACTTCTAGCATTGAGCACAATGCGATTTGTAGTCCCTTTGAAACATTCCGCAAGTCAGTAACCCCTATGGCTGTATGCTTTGCAATTCCAGCCCCTTTTGTGTGCAATACGCCAATCCCTCCGCCCATTAGCACCTCTAGGTACCTCCCCTGCCCTCTGTCCCACATGGGCTAACTCGCTTTCCCTGTCACCTATCTAATAAGTTGGCAGTATTAATTAACCTCGATTCGTTCACCTGCACCTACCCTCTCTCTTATCAGCGGTTCTACTTTACGCATGTTGGAATCTTCAGCTATGACAACTCGAAGCTTTTCCTCCTTCTTGTCGCCGAAACGTGCACCTGAAGCCGCCATGTCCTCGCCTCCTGTCTTATCCTTGCCTTTTGCGTTGTCTTCTTCCGTGACCGGCAAGTCAGTGGTAGCCCCTTTGTGACCACCACTGAAGTTTTCGCCCTTGCTTAGGTTTTCACGCTTCGGAACCAGCACCGTTGGCAGTGCTCGCATCGAAGCGTTTCTCACTGCTTTGAGGAATGGGGGCCCTCAGCTTCATTCATACGTTAGCTAACTTTTATTCTTCTTCCTTCCTCTGCTTTTGTTCACTGTCGAGTTCCTTGTCTGGCTTTCCAATCCACATAGACAGCTTATCCTTCTCCTTCTTTAGACGGTCTACCCGGGACCCTAGCACACATATCCAACGGAGGAAAGCTGCATCGTTCGCTTTGTGTAATGACTCAACCGCGTTTCATCCAGTGCGTGAGAGCGCTCGCCCTCAGAACAACGCACCCGTCGGTTCCCCCTAGTACCAACCATCATCACTACCAATCCGTAGTGCAATGTAACCTTATTGTGGAAAAATACACAATTATTCCTTAGCAAAAAGCCCTGGGCCGCTATTTTGTAGCGATGCCTTATGCCTTATTCTATGATATTCTTATCATCCACCACACGCGGCCGTCCGATCCCGTTGATAATGTGGGCAAACCGTCGCTCTGACCACTGGCCAAGCGCAGAAAGCGTGAAAAAGCATAGAATCGGAAAAGGCATCACTACAAAATACCGGCCCCTGGCAACTGCAAAGAATGCAAAATAATTGAGAGGAGATTGGTAGGCTAACCTAACCATGGAAATAACAAACGAACAATATATAAAATAAATATGGCAGGCGACCCTAATCTTTGACTTACCCGTCTCTTGGTGTCAATCGCACGTCGGCGTTGGTGTTCTTTAGGTTAAGTGAGCGAACGTATTTCCCCTGGCACGATATGCGGGCGAGGGAGGGTAGAACAGGTAACAGGAGCGAAACGCAGCTGTTGGGCGAAAGCGAGCAAGTGAGCGCCGGGGGAGGAGAAGGGCGAGACGATATAGTGACGTGACACCTACTATGCTAGGAAGATGCTCAGAGTATGCCAGGCAGCTGTTTTTCACTTATTAGCCGGTTACATATCATATAACCTTGTTTTATGCGACGACATTATTGACGTAATAGCTTCCGCTTTCTACTTCTGTATTTCCAGGAATTTCACTAAAGTCATGCTCGCGTCGCGGGTCTCGGAAGGCTACGATTCTGAGCTTCGGCATGCGATGATCGGTGAATTAAAATTATTTCTACTTATTCCAGACACTTCAATAACTGAACGGGCCACTAACTTATGCTCTGCTATCATATCTGTAACGAAGCCCATGAATTTTGTATTGTGATATTGCTTTCTATATTAGAGCGGAGCTCTAAACTAGAAGGCTGGAGTTACAAATTAGGAATAGCTAGAGTTAGGAATTTCGGCTGCCGTCGCGATTCCTAACTCTAGCGTTGTTGTAGACAGTTTCCTCTGTCATCGAGGAATATGTGTTGATGTTTACCTTTGCGCGCATGACACTATGCTGATTGATTTAGTTAAACCACGTTGACGGGCTATTTGATTTGAATCCATGATATATTGTGCAAGCGCGACTGAACAAGGACGTAGAAAAAAGCGAACACACAAAGAGAGCGCTGTTTCCGTGTGTCTGTTTCTTCCTACTTCCTCGTTGAGTCATGCTTACGCATTGTATCATTGTTAAACCCCTTGAGGGTCAATTACGTAAAATATACGGCACCGCGAACAAGTCCAAAATGGTTGATGCCGTGTATTTATGGCGCCATCTGTACGTTTAAAAGCGCGCCAATTTCCTAACCTTTTCTTTTCTGTCATGTGCTGCCACTATGTGGGAATACAGGGAATTATTTTCGCGCGTCTCCCTCTCTCGGATTTAGTTGCGTGGAAGTGCTGGTTTCTAACTCCCTTAGTGCTCACAGGGGTGCGCATAGCAAGGGTGCCGCCGTGCGTGTGTTTCGGTTGCCTTTTTTTTTGCACACTCGTGCAAACTAATTGCCTCTGGTTGGCGATACGATGAATATTAGCGCAAGTTTCTTACATGTCTTGCTTTTTTGAAGGCCGCACAACCACAAAGTTTTTGAATACGCGCACCTACGCAGTTCGATTACGCTATGAATGTACATATCAGTAGTAGGCAGGAACATTTGAGTGTGGCGCAATATTCTCGTGTGCTGATATTCAAAGCTTTAAACTAAACAATGCATCAATTTTTTTTTCATTCTGATCAAGTTGTTTCATTTTTTATTGCTGTTATTCAGGAATGCAGAGGTCATATATACCAACGCAAAATATTTTTTTCTCAGTTTACGGTCATCCTAGAAAAGTTACGCAAAATGTTTTTTTTGAAATAAGTCCCTTAGAAGAATTGGAATCTGCAATAAAAAAATCGACGCTGGGCGGTCACATATGGCGATAAATGTTGAGTTAGTAAGCGATTGTTCACAAGTGTATACGGCTGATACTATATTTACTTCGTACAGCTATCTACTAATTTCTTATCGCGATCAGTGCTTAGTCTTTCTGGCGGAATTGCCAGAAATTTCTTTTAATTTAGGGGAAGATTACGTAAATTGTGTGCCCGTTTTCTGCCACGGCTCTCTTATGACGGCGAGTTCGTACGATGAGCCAATTAATGCTCCCGCATTAAAGAAATCGCCAGAGAGGCGCCCAGTTCTCACATAGCGCGTTTCTAAGCGTTCGCACGCAAGGGTGCGCCATGCATTTCGCGCGACGCGTGCAACCTTCGAGGCGGTGGCGCTATATGGCACCGAGTGGTCTCATAGAAGAGCGATATTGGATTCGCACTACAGTAAACGCCTCGTAAATAACTTGTTTCGGCAATGGCAATACATTTTGTCGCTCTGTTCACTAATGCTTACCGTCTACACAGTCATCGCGACATAAGTTCTCGAGAATTGTTTTATTGTATATTCTACAAGAGTTTCATATTGCGGGCAAGCGTAATCTGTACAATTGAAAAAATTTGCCTTTATCATGCTTATAATCATCAGTTCTGGTATACATTGCCGCACATAGGCGTCAGCTAGAGAACTGCAGGCAATAATACCATTCACCCTGGTAGGATAGTTAATAAGCATTCCAATCTCTTTCTCTCTCTCTCTCTCTCTCTCTCTCTCTCTATATATATATATATATATATATATATATATATATATATATATATATATATGTGTGTGTGTGTGTTTGTGTTTGTGTGTGTGTATGTGTGTTTGTGTGTGTGTGTGTGTGTGTGTGTGTGTGTGTGTGTGTGCGTGCGTGCGTGCGTGCGTGCGATGATCGTCATAGATACTTCGGTTTGCTTGACTAACGCCAACTTTGGTCAGCGGGCATGTGATGACAGTGGCTCTGCCTCGCACTTCAGTGAACTTCTTTGGTGTCAACTTGAGTCGATGAAGATGTTCCCCTGTGCAATGAATCCAAATGAGAGGAACTTGGGTCAGTAGATTTGTGTCGCTAGTATGCGCCGCCTAACAAATTAAGGAAGAAATATTCTTCATTTTGTTTCTCATACAGGGCCGAATAATACCTACCGCGTATTATCTCAGACAATCTTGCCTAAATAAGTATTTAGCACGTAGCAAGTGCGGAATTTGATGTGGCGCCGCTAGGCTTGTCCACAGGGCAGCGTGAAAGGAGCCTAGCCGCATATAGCTCTCCCCATGATGCGTTGTGACGATAGCAATACGGAGTCACAAATTTTCTTCAGGGTCGATTCAAATGCCGTCGATATTTCATTTCATTTTTATTACTCTCAAGCGCATACGCATTATAGAGGGGAGTGGTAAATATATAGATGGAATTAACGAACACAGTGAAGACTAACGAAACAGAAGGAAATACAGAAATACATTGTTCGTGAGACGGGTTCTACTGGTATTTATCCATTTAAGTGGTACACTACAAAGTGTCCCTGAAACCATTTCTTGAATCTTCTCCTACACATACATTCTAAATTAATTACTAGATATTCGGTAATGGCGCTGTTAGAAGTTTAGAGCCATTTTCTTCTTTTTCTATAGTACGTGATATTTCTGCCGTATTGATAGCGCTCAGACATTCCACATGTTAATGTATAAAGCTTCGCGCAACTGCATAAATGTGTCCAGTGTCTCAGATTATTGGGACTTTATTTTTCTAATGTACACGTTACAAATTAACAGGACGAACTAAGGCGCGCATTCAGAAGTTATGCTTGAGCGGACATTTACAGTATACTGTAAGCGATCATCGAAACGCTTGTCGAGAATTTAAAGTGTGACAGCCCTGAAACTAGTGCATATGACATCAAAATGTTACCTGACTCATATTGTAAGCTTTTCTTGATACAAAGGGAAACTTGCATTTCGATATGGCCAAGTGGGCAGCAAGCAGCAGTATTCCAAACGAATGTCTTCCTACCATGTTTCTCTGGCGAAGGTATCGAACAGGAGCGAGCAAAACACCATACGGCACAGCTGTGCTTCTGTGAATATATCTGCGTTGTTCACGCATATACGTGAGCTTCCTTTGAAAATTACACTCCACCGTCAGAACAGCTGCAACGCAGAACTATTGTGGCATTGGGAAGTAGACGTTTGAACATTGCGTTTTCTCAGAGTACTGCGCAGAACTTTATAACCTTATAAATACATTATAAAAGGAAGCATTGGTTATGGGTCATTTTCTTTATATCGGTGGTGTATCATTCCTTGGGTCTTCTGACACGTATAACTTTTTTCAGTAGTTCATTGATGTGATTCGCAATGAGATTAATGTAAAAAAAATATATGCGGATCCCACGCACTGTTAGAATATTGTAATCAAAGCTTTGTATGCTGTTTGCTTCGGTTGACGATTACTAGCGTTGACACTGGAGGCGAATGTATAATTTCTCCATCGTTTAGTCCGATATGAGGCTGGTGAGTTTATATTAAACGTTAGCTCGCGTTCACCACTGCTGTTTGTCTGCTTAGTCCACAGAACACACATGGTGACGTGTTCGCTTGAGGCGTGTTGCGTCATTGTTCGTAATCTCTGTGAGTTGAGCATTATCATTGCCCCAGATGGCACATCGTATCGTGGCAGAGGTGCTAAACATTAGTTGAATGTTGGGCTCTAGGTAACTCAAATGAATATTACACAAATGTGTCTATACATTGCATACACACATTCGCGATTGCATAGCGAAGACGCTTCCGTTCTGCGCAATGCCTGTTTCGTGCCTGAGTGTCGTCGATGCGCGCTTTGGAGTTGTTTTCCTAGCGCGTGTTTACGGGAATCTTGTGCATACGTCACCAGCATGCTTCTGAGACGCCAACTACAAGGGCATAGATGATAGTAACGTTCACAATATCGCAGCCTAGTGCGCGACCTCCACTGCCTAGCACCTGCGTTTTTGTCGCTGAAGAAAGCAAGCACACTGCGTACCATAGGCACAAACTGGGAAACGCTGCCGCGGCGGGATGAATGAATGAATGAATCGATGGTTTCATGCATGGAGGGATGGATGGATGGATGGATGGATGGATGGATGGATGGATGGATGGATGGATGGATGGATGGATGGATGGATGGATGGATGGATGGATGGATGGATGGACGGATGGATGGATGGATGGATGGATGGATGGATGGATGGATGGATGGATGGATGGATGGATGGATGGATGGATGGATGGATGGATGGATGGATGGATGGATGGATGGATGGGTGTATAGAGGGATGGATAGATGGATGGATGAATGAAATGATGGATGGATTGATGGTATGAGTGCCGCTTCGGTGGGGATAACCACGAAGCTCTTCCTATTGTATTGCCGAATTTCTTATGTTAAAGAAAGAAGAAAAAGCAATCCACGAAGAATTTCCATCGCCAAACTTTCTAAACTCTTATTGGGAACTTTGTTTTTGTATGTACGCCTCCATTCTTTGTGGCTTCCCACTTTTCTTCCTCCAATCGCCTCTTACTAATCTCTACTGCCGAGATGTTTACTTTCCACCTGCTCTCGTGGAATGCAAGGGCTTCAAGGATGCGCATGGTGCCTTTTTGGTGCCCATGGTGCCAATTTTGTGCGAACATAATTATTCAAGTTTTAATTTTTTCCTCGCACTGTAACCGACTGGAACGATTATTGTATATTGCCACACTTAGATGTTTTTAACTTTCTTATTATTGCTTTGTTGTCATTCAACCCACCCTGCTTGAACCTGTACAAGGTTTGCAGTATTGAATAAGGAAAGAAAGAAAGAAAGAAAGAAAGAAAGAAGGAAAGAAAGGAAGAAAACCGACTGCTGGACAGATATCTTCAGATTCTAATAAAACATGCTACATCGTTTTCCTAGCGTTACAGCTGCAAGCACATGCTTCTTGCTTCTTGTTCGATGTCGCTTTATAAATGCGTGCTCTAAGGCTTCCTCTTATCGCTTCGAAAAGTAATCAGCTGTCCTTTGAGTTATCGCGGATTGTTTCCTTCAAGATTTTGTTTTTCCTCCTAACATACATACATACATACATACATACATACATACATACATACATACATACATACATACATACATACATACATACATACATACGTACGTACGTACGCGCACACACACACATACATACACACACACATACATACATACATACATACATACATACATACATACATACATACATACATCTTTATTTCAGCAGTTCACAACTTATTACACATATCGTGCCCGCATAAGCGCAAGTCCCTTGTGGGCGGGTCACGGCAGACATGAGGTGCTAGCTCGCTGCTAGCAAAAGTACGATGTATATGCTACATATCGCAACAACTTGAAGAGAACACTGAACAGGATTATATTACTGAGTTAGTAGCGTGAGAAAAACAAACTAATTTGAAAAATTTCCAGCTATTTCTCTGGGAAAAGTTAAAGAAATAAATGTATAAAAAAGATCACAATTTTTTTGTTTACAAAATAATAGTGCAAATAATGATAAGAACTCTTTAAAAGCATGAGCACACAGTGCCAGTCAAGTATTTAGAGGTTGAAGTAACCATGCATTAATTTGTTGTTTGGCTTGTTTTTGGGGATGCTGTTGATTTATTTCTTTCGGCAACTGGTTAAAAAAAAGGAATGCAATTTTTTCGACACTTTTTACCACAGTTTCTATATAAGCGCGGTAACTGATAAAAGGTATGTTCTCTTAGTGTTTTAGTTTACTTTGTATTATTTTGTGGCGATTCAAGAAAATATTACGGAGTATCACTTGTACAATCAGAGCCGTAAAGGACTCAACACCTGAAATATTACTTCTTACGTCATTGCCTGAACAATCATCAGCGGTACCATACAGTATGCTCGCAGCTATCCAGTGCAATAGCTTATCCACACGATCTACTTTCGTTTGTGAGCAGGAACCAAAAACTGAAATACCATATCTGAGCATAGACTGGCCTAGAGCATTAAAAACTCACCTTCACAACTTAACAGGCGTGTTAAATTTAAGCGTGCATAACTGAGCTGCTACCGTTCGTAAACGCTTCATTATGTAGTCAATGTGAACATCCCACAACATACGGTCGTCAAATTAAGGCCAAGGTACTTAACAGAAGAGGATAGCGGTAGAGACATGCAAGATCATTTTAAACACTGAGAGCCATGTAATGGAATAGACAGGTCTAGGCTTCCAGTTTTATGAGAATTTCTGAAACATATCATGGTGGTTTGTCTTTGTTTAAATATATTTGATTACCATTTAACCAATAAATCAAGCGTATTGCGTTTTCTTGAAGTAGTTTTACGGCTTCAGAATACGATTTTTGTAATATAAGTAGTACAGTGTCATCAGCGTATTGAAATATTGCAGCATTCATTTGCATGTTCGCAAGGTCATTTACGTAAATGTTAAATATAAAAGGTCCCAGGACCGACCCTTGAGGTACACCATATCTAACTGAGGTAAAATCACTATATGTATTTTTATAGAGACTACATGCAAACGGTTTCAAAAATGATTGGAAAATAATTTCGAATAAGGACCTCGAAAACCAATACTTTCTAGTTTATATATCTTGATGTTGTGTTCTATGGTTTCAAAATCTCTTGTCAAATCTAAGGAAAGGCCAAGCACAATATTAATTTGATCAATATTTGTACACAGATATTCGTTACATTCTTCAAGCAGATCGACTGTACTTAACCTACGTCTAAAACCGTATTAGGGGGACTTGTAATATCAAATTTATCGCAAAAGCATACCATGCCAGAGTTAATAACTTTCCTCATAACATGCGGTAACACGTTCATTATTACAAGTGGTCTATTGTTATTTTTATCTGATTTACTGCCTTTCTCATAGATTGGCCTAATTACTGAGGTCTTTAAACCCTGCGGAATTGTACCCGTTTTGAAATATCCGTTTAAGATTAACAAGAGTACGCTTTTCAGATAGAAATTGCACTTTATATCTCGCACTCTTATTCGGTCATAACCTGCCGGTTTGTTGAGTGGAATTGCGTTAATCAGGTTTCACAGTTCACTTGCATTATTGGATGGTGGAATAGCAGATTTTGGAATCATCTGACCTAGGTAATTTAAACTCAGAGTCCTAGAAGACTGCTGTTTAATTTTGTTAGTCAGAATTCGAAGCCATCTTTAAAGGAGTTCGCAATGTCCAATGACTCTGCGGGCGAAAATGTTTTCAGCAAGCCATCATCTAGACTTTTACGTTCAAGTTTTCCTGCCAAGTCATAAAGCAAGCCTCATGTCTTTCTTACGTTACTGTGACGCTGTGAGAATTTTTCAGCGTAGTATTCCCGTTTACTTAATCTTAAGCAGCGTTTACTAATCTTACTGAGCAGTAAGATTGTTACGTGTGGTTCGATATTCTTTTGCAGATATAGATTCATCGGGTAACTATTACAAAGCCTCCATAATCTATCTTTTTGGTAAGATAGTTCTACAATGGATGCCGGTATCCATTTGTTTCTCGGATTTCGGCGTTTCAATTTCACTTTTTTCGTGGCCAGTAAAAAGAACGTACTAAAGTGATTTGCCAATTGATTGAAGCAGCTAATCACAACAGGTTTATTTTCCATTGCCGCAACCGATGGGAATATACCGTTCGAATACTTGCTCGTAAATTTCCTAGTTCTGTTCTTCCACTGTGAATCAATCTTTTTCCTGTACAAACACCAGAACACTCTCCCAGTCCATTTACTTTCTTCCATGTTCCTCAGTCGTTCTTCATAATTTATTTTACTGTCAGCTTCCCTCCCTTCAAAACTTGTTTAACCCATATCACCTTGCACAGCTTCATTTGTAGTCTTACCGTGAGCGCCCAATGCGAGGCGCTCACGGTAATTATAAAGAACCCCTCACCAATGTGAAGCCTAATAAGGTCAATTTATTTAACGAGCTAAAAGCTTAGAATTATATATATATGCGAGTATCTTTAAGCAATAGAGCTGGAGCAGAAATTATGGGCGCAGTAAATATAAGTCCAAGATTATTCCCTTCATAGTTTTCATTATTTTCCTACCTGCTGGTATTGCTCGGTGGTAATGACTTTCGCAAACTGAGCGTTATGCCACGTATTTTCTTTTTCGCCGCTGCATTTGTACGGGGAATTCAAAAGCCCATGTGTAATAAAAGTTCAGTGAAACTTACAGAACAGAATAGCGCCGAATTCAAAATCCGTAGCTACAGATAAGGTTTTCCTCTTCTCAAGCACGTTTACTTTGCACGCACACCGCTTCGACATTTGGTATTCCATTGTGACTGAGAAAGGCAATTTTAGCTACTTTCTTTACGTTGAAGACAGCATGTTCGTAGAACTCAACACGAGAAAGCTGACATGTTGTCATTCCTATATATCCTAGAGTGCCATAGGTTTTTGTGCCGAATTCAATTCTACACTTTCAAGAAACCGTTCTCTTGTGGACCACGTTTAGTATTGGAGCCTAGGGCTTCGACAACTGAAGGAACATAAATTCATCTTGCCACCCATTTCAAAGAGCACTGCATGTCTGCGTTTAGATAAGGCAATATTTTATAGGGTACGGTCCCAGTAGGTGCTGCAAAAAGTTTGCATTTTTCCAAATTGGATAGAAAGCAAGACAGTCCATCAATTTTCGAACATCGTCGAGCTTTCAGATGGTTCTGATGTTCAGAAAGCTTCTGATGTAGAAATATTTTGTTCAAGCTGATGCATGAAGAGTCTGCAACCAATATCGAAGCATTTGTGCAATTCTTTCTATGCGGAAACAATTCATCCATGCCAAACGAAATGCCCCGAATTCACTAAAACTGAAAATACATGCACATAGCTAAAGTACCAGCGCGGGTTGCGGAAGGGCCGTGAAAGTTAGTTAGTTCATTAGCTAGATGAACGTTCTTTCGGGTCTCCTGGTCCTTGTGTTGAACCAGGAGACAGCTGTGGTGGTGTCACCTCACCGCATGAGTCTTCATTATCGTTAGTTGAGCACGAAGAGTTAGCCTTTTGCGTACAATTCTGAAAGTGGTAATAGCACGGAATACGGGTGGGGCAGGTGATTGTACGGTTAATGCTCGGAGACTTACCACGACCAGCCACAACGTTCACGAATGTTCCAGGCCCGATAATTTGCGTTCTACGCTGATATAGGGTCCTCCAAATGCGCAAAGTACAGAATTTTTGTATAATGCTTTATAGAGCGGCGAATACATATTCTGCAGTCAGTTTCTGACACCTTCAGCCATGCGCACAATTTATGCCGCGTCCAAAAAGCCACATGCTTTTCGACATACCTCTTCAGTGCCCTAGCCAAAATGTTCTATACGCTGGAAAATATTCAAGAACTAGGCTAGGCAGAGGAGAGCGAATAAACATTTATACAGGAACGAATAAGCTGATCCAATGCACTGTGGTAATTCACGTAAGCGAAGACTTCTGTGCCGTTTGCTTTGGTTGAAGATAATTAGCGGTAACGATGACGACGAATGTTCTATTTATTCAGCGTTTAGTGCAATACGAGAGGCCTCAGCTGGTAAATGTTAGCTTGCGTGCACTGCTGCTGTTCGTCTACGAAATACACAGAACACACAGCGAGACGTGTTTGCTTGAGGCACCGTTGTGGGACATTGTTCATTAACTCCGGAAATGTTAGCATTGTCATTCCCTCACATGGCGCATCACATCGTGACATATGTAATACTCTTTATTTGAATTATAGGGCAGCGCGTGCCTAGGTCAATCTCATTATGAGGCAAGCCGTAGTGGCAGACCAACGATCAATAATTACCCTTTGAGGTTCTTTAGCGAGCACCTAAATATAAGTACATGAGCGTGTTAAATGTCGCCCCTGTAGACATGTGGCTGCCGCGGTTGGCATAGAACCTGCCAAATTGAGCAATGCCATACAGTCCCTTCCTCTATCACGGTGGGCAAGTAATTGTTGAAATGACGTACGACGCCCAGCTGCTACGTTGCTAGGATGTCCCGTAGACGCTACGGTTCTTTTATTCGGTTTGAGTCTGCACGCCAAAAGTCATTTGTATACTTGACCAATTCCCGTGGTCCTTATAGTTCAGAAATATCATAAACGTACCTTAATGTACACTGTACTTAAATATATCAAGGTTGCCCGCAACCGTTTCCGCGTCTACTAGTAACGTTTCCTGACCTTCTTAGGTAATCTCCTCCGGCTCTTACCCTCCCCCCACATAGGTCAGTTGCAAGTGAAGCGTGTCAAGGCTGTTATTCACTCGTTTTGTGCCTGTATCGGTACTACCCATTCTCTGCATGCTCTCCCTCAAGTCTCCTCAACCATTCTATCCACCTCCCCTATGGAAGGCTGCCATTGTAGAGAGAGAGAGAGAGAGAGAGAGACAGACAGACAGACAGACAGACAGACAGACAGACAGACAGACAGACAGACAGACAGACAGACAGACAGACAGACAGACAGACAGACAGACGGCCGGCCGGCCGGCCCGCCAGCCAGCCAGCCAGCCAGCCAGCCAGCCAGCCAGCCAGCCAGCCAGCCAGCCAGCCAGCCAGCCAGCCAGCCAGCAAGCCAGCCAGCAAGCCAGCAAGCCAGCAAGCAAGCCAGCAAGCAAGCAAGCAAGCAAGCAAGCAAGCAAGCAAGCAAGCAAGCCAGGGAACTTTATTGATGGTCCTGAGATTCTCCTGGACAAGGAGTTGATGAAGTTGCGGGCCGCCCCCATGTTGGGACTGACAGGTCAAGCCTCACCGCCGCATCGTTGGCTATTTAGACAGCCAATACTAGACTGCAAGCTCGGAGCTCCACAACACAGTGCTCCACTGCGGTACAGCTATGCGGGCCTCTCTGTAACGAGGGACATTCCCAGAGCATGTGTTTTTAATTACTCCTCAGCCCACAGGTCGGGCAGTCCGGACTGAAGGCGGCTGTATTGATTGAGTGAAATAAAGCCAAGTTTGGATACGATCCTCTCTGAAGCATGCGCAGTGTGATAGCTTGTGGTCTGTTTAGTTTATCATTGGAGGTAGCGTAAACTCTCCTGTCAAAGTAGTAGTGCTCAGTTACCTCGTTAAAAGTGTAAAGAATGTCCCGGAACTCTACAAGCCTAGGTTCAACAAGACCTTGACTAGCATTCGCCTCCGCGCGGTAGGTCACTGGGCGCGCTTGGACATGTGCGAGGTCATGGAGATTGGGGAGGGAATCCAGCTGGGAGCCGAGATGTGCCGGCAACCACGTGATAGCATGTGGTTGCATTATTCTACCGTCGATGATTCTATGGGCTTCTTCGGCGATGGAGCCAGAGACAAATGCCCTGAGCACCACCCTTGAGCCAGTGAAGTTTTTAGTTCTCTCTTCTTCTAAGAGTGCCAAAGCTATATCTGTTTGCTCCGCCCTAGCCGGGGTAGAGCCTCTGATGAAGGCCGTGCAAGGGACCTGCCCTTTGTGATTGACTACCGTTGCGACGAAGCCCAATGTGGTCACATATGAGCCGAGTCGACGAAGCTGACTGTGCGAGGCTATTCCTTGATCTTCCTAGCAGTGCCACAGCCCGAGCTCTGCGTCTCCCCACATTGTGTTGCTTATGAATGTTTTTTGGGAAAAGGAGCAACCGTGACGTTGTCCCTTAGGTGATCCGACATTGCACATTTACGTAGCTCCACTACGTAGAAGATGTGGCTTATGAGGAATGCGTGGAAGAATCTGAGAAGATTATCCTCCTTTGGACCACCTCTCTTGTTGGAGGTTCTATTGATCAAGTTGATCATGCACTCTGTGGTAGTCATGGTTTTCCTGAGCGTAGTAATATTGCCTCCGCTTGACTCAATGAACATTCCGAGTACCCGTAGAGTTTCAAGCCTAGGGATAGTGTTGCCAATCTTAGTGGGAAGCTTGATGTTATCCTCGTCCAGAGTCTTCCACCCCATTGGCCTGTGACCTCATCGGCGGTCTTTAGAGAACTAGCCCAGACGTTTTCGTCGAGGACGTTAGCCCCGTGCCCTCGAGCAATGTTTCGCTTCGGTCAATCGCGTCCTGTTGACTTGATACCACTTCCCCTTTGCTGCCTCCGGTACACCAGATGATGATGTCGTCAGCATATATTTTGTGGTGAACTCTCTCGATCTTCGAAAGGGATACCGCCAGTTGCCTGATGACCAGATTGAAGAAGGGTGAGATCACGGCCTCCTAAGGCATTCCTCTGGGCCCGAGCGAGTATCCTTCCCATTTGCGTTCTCCGACCTTTAACGTAGCTTTGCGACCCTCCAGGAACGACCTGAGGTATCCGTGAAAGGCCTGGCCTAGGTTGATATCCAAGGTTGATTCTAGAATGTGTCTGACCGATTTGTTATCAAAGGCTTTCTCCATGTCGAGCCCGAGAATGCCCCGCACGTCGCTCGTATCGATGTCTATGATCTAAACCGTCACGAGATTCAATGCGTCTTGTGTCGAACGACCTGGTCTGAAGCTCACTATGTTATAAGGAAATAGCCCGTTCCGTTTTACATACTTGGCTATGCGAATGTGAATTAGGTGGTCCGCTACCTTTCTGACACAAGACGGGAGGGAAATAGGTCTGACATTGGACAAGTTCGGAGGTTTGCTTGGTTTGGGGATTAGTATTATCAGTGCTTCTTTCCAGCACTGGGGAACTTCAGCCATCTGCCAGGCCTCGTTGATTTCTTCTGTGAGTCATTTTATGGAGTCGTCTTCTAAGTTCCTGAGGGCATTATTGTGACGTGGTCCGGCCGCGGCGCGGACCTGGCATTGAGACATTTTAAGGCTTCCCTAACCGCGTAGGTTTTTAAAGGAGCGTCCAGCTCGGGGCATGATCTACCTCTGTACGTTAGGTAGTCGTTCACTCTGGCCGTGCTCAACGGGGGATACCTGCGGGCCAGGTTATCTAGCTAAGGTAAGCGCTGAACTTTCTGCGATGCCATTGCTGGGGCACATGGATAATTACAACCATCAAGAACGCACGTCCCGAGAACCTCCGGAGGACGCTGTACACATGCGACAGACACCTCTGGGTGCGGCAGTAGAGTAGCAGCTTTCAGGTTTCATTTATACGAATGACATTCTGTTGCTAGCTACTAAGCAAAATTATAGGCAACACATGACTAATATCTGTGCGCACTAAGGCTATGAGTTAGGTCTGAAATTTAGGGTTATATATCTGGTGTTATGGTATTCAGTCAAAACAACGAACGGACAGTAACAATAAAGGGCCAGGAAATACCTCGCGCAAACGAATATAAATGCCTTCCTATATAGATAAACAAAGACAATAGATATATGGAAAACAATAACAGTAAAGGAGAAGAGAAATGCGGCCATAATGAAACACACAGCGCTTTGGGGATACAATACGTACGAGGTGCTCCGAGGGGAGCACGACTTGAGAGGAAAAAAGAAAATCGAAGGGAAGGAAAAAAATGAACTCTATCCAAAGCTCATTATTTCTTGAAGCGAGATCAGGCTGCCATAGAACACGCACTTATAAAACGAGATGTAAGAAGGAACAAGAAGCATGTACTCGCTGTAGTAGAGCTAGACAAACGATGGGGCATGTTGTATTAACTTGTGAAGATACCTGCCCAGCGGTCCATTCAGGAATCACTGGCCTCCTTGAAGCCCTTTCGTTCAGTGAAAGCAAAGGGAAAGTAAACATGTCTACCATAGAGATTCGTAAGAGCTGATTGGAAGGGTTGTAGAAGAAAACTAAAAAAGAGAACAGTTCCCAATATGGGTTCAGAAATTTTTGTTATGGGAATTAACTTAATAGGTCATTAGTAAATAATATAAGAGTTTGGCGGAGCAACCCACTGCACCGCTCCAAAGGGGACGGTCATAGCATCCATCCATACAGCCTTGATACTGTCCAAACAATATTCTCATGACACCTTTCCCCTCTGCGATGCTCTTGTATTGTATACGCGGGCTCTGAACCCCATCTGGACGCAGCATGCACAGCAGCACCAGCAGAAGTCGAAAGCTACGCTTTAAAATGAAAAAAAAAATAATGCAGGCTTGCTACTTTCTCCGGCCTTGCAGGCTGCATTTCTCTCAGGGCGAGGTGGTGGGGTATTCAATCCAAGAATACCGTGGTGCCGCCTTTCCACAAAGTATGTCTCCCCAACCTGTTTATATTCAATTTTGTTTCAGCTGGAGACTGCGATCTCCCATTGTTTGGATGCAAGGCCGGAATGCCAGTTTCCAGAGACAGCCCCACGTAGTGTGATTCAGTCATACGTAAGGCTCGCATTGACGCGACGGGGACAATCATAATAATGGATGAGCCAGGCGCTGTCTTGGAACTGAAAGTTTATTGGAAACTGTAGCCGAATAAATATAAATATAAACAAAAACTTGATTGGTATTTTTGCGGGTCTCCAGTTGTCAATAATATTTCCATAGCAAGACAGCGTTCGTTTGGTTCCTTCTGTTTGTTCCCGTATTTTCGCCCTGTAAATCACAA
Organism: Dermacentor albipictus; assembly: GCF_038994185.2. Lineage (NCBI taxonomy): Eukaryota > Metazoa > Arthropoda > Arachnida > Ixodida > Ixodidae > Dermacentor > Dermacentor albipictus. The sequence goes on along the minus strand of NC_091827.1, from coordinate 110,568,706 downwards.
GTCTCTTCCAACTTACCCAGTTTTCTGTTCTTAAAGGCTATGGCTAGACGTAGAGCGTGCTTCAGCTCATGTGCTGAAAATTGTTTGCCTGAAGTAGATGTCCGGCGATGGTGTCTTCGCGAGGCAGAGATTTGTGTTGGAACAGAGAGGTTGAGGAGAAGACGGTATCGTACGGGGGGAGGGGGTATAGTCTAACTGTATAAGCGGTTTTCGCTTGAGTGGTGGATGCTCGGGCGAAAACGCTAGTTTCCTCGTATCGATGAATATTTTTGTGGCCACGGTCCACATGATTTGAAAATCGGAGATGATTGATGGGCCATAGTAAGAAGGGGCGCGGCCCACGGTGCAATGAATGCGTCCTCTTGAGAAGTCACCACAGGTAGCTTGAGTCGGTGTTGGCTGTTACTTATACAAGGGAATGGCCGTATGTGATTGTGAGCGAAATGCTGATATCGTCTGCTTTCGTCCTTGTTATGTCGATGAAGAAGGCCGACAATACTCCGCACAAGAAGTTATTGCGGAATACAATGTGAGCTTGCGATCTACTAGAGCACTGATAAAAGAATGCGCAATCACTTATTGTACAATATATCCGTGCTGGCATGCTATGCACGGGGCATCTGCGTTCTTCCACAGGTGGGCATTGACAACAGCAACGACGCACATTGCTGTTGCTGCACCCTACTCAGTGAATCCACTAGTGAAAGCACCGGTGATGCTACCGATGAAAACACTGACAAAACGATAGTCAGTGAAGCAATGAATGCTGAGTAAATATGTCGACTGATCTACATATCTTTACGCCCACGTACTACTTTGCACATAATCCTCATATCTCACAAAGCGATGTTAACTAAACATTTCCTATCCTTGCGCTTCGCGAATTTCGACGAACACTTTAGAAGATTACCAAAGTTCGTAAGTTTCCTACTTCTTCCAAACACCAATGATTATCAGTTTGTAGCGTGCAGCAGTAGTTGTAGCTGGCAAAATTTTCGGTAGATCAGTATCCTTTAAAAACTTTGCGATTTTGCTGTATGTGTGGGGCCTCTGTATCTAACCTCCTCCACTGCAACTTGTCTCACGGGTAGTCCCTGCACAAATGAATAGATTATAAACTATGTCGTCGAGGGTCCCGTTGAACATGCGAGGGTCTCGGGCGTGTGATAACACAATGCAGGTTCCTGGCGCTGAAGCTAATGCCGACTGGTGTACCCTAGTGGTCGTACCGCAGCGAGAACCGCATCGAAAGCTCCCTTATCTGGTAATAGCACGCAGCAACTCCACCATGCTATGATGGAGCGCCCTAAGACCATCCCATGCTTTATCTACACAGTATTGAGGGATATAAATAGCCAACAGAAGATTCACGCCGAACGTACTCGCTGTGGTCGTTTTCTTCAGTGCTTCAAGGAAACCGCTCTTAAAACTATAATTGGCCAGTAGAAATGGAACTGAGAGATCCAATTTTTAGTAATCAAATCATAAGAAGGCAACAAATACACCACGTACAACAGAGGGGAAATCACTTGGACTTACTAATTGAACAAAAGAAATCGGAAATAAAGGAACTGAAAGTGGATGAAAAAAGTGGCCCCACGTAGGATACGAACCGAATTCTTCGCATTACGCGTGCGATGCTCTACCAACTAAGCTACCGCACCACCGTTTTCCCACGCACTCTCATCCACATTTGGTAATCGCTCCGCTCATAGTTTTGGTTATTCAGTGAAAGCCTTCCGATGGCAAGCCGTAATCAGCACCAATATCAAGAATAACCGTTTATTAGAAGCGTTTATCCCTCTTCTTGCCAAAGTCAGTATCGATAAACAGTCTATCAGTTTCAGTTCACACAACATAGCACATGGAAGAGATATAGGAATAATAAAGCCATGAGTAGACTGTATTGACGTTTGTGTCACAGCGACGTAAACACGCAGGTAATGCATACACGTGAATTTGTGTTTAGTTCTGGCAACGACGTCCGTAACATGTGTAGCGTGATGAGGAAGAAAGCAGCTGTTCAAAGGGAGAAAAGCGCACACCGTAACATGTTCTCGCAATTATCAATTATCAAGTGTCATACGAAATGTGTTTTGTTTAATTTATTTTAGGTAGAGCCGATGGCGTAGGGCGTACCAATTTTCTTCTTCACTCAGGCAAATAGTGCTCTAGACACTACACAACAGCCAACATAGGAAGGATGGGAGACAGCTCTGCCCAGCTCAACCCTCGAGGACCAGCAAACCATCGTGGAAACAGCCAAGGCGGCGGCGACCTCGGAATAAGGATCCCATCGCCCTTCTCCCCAATGCACCCCTTCTTCCTGTCAATAAATTGTGTTCATCATCTTCGGCATCATCCTCTCTCAGAAGCTAAGCTAGGACTGATGGGCGTCGACCGATGTACTTGAGTCTAGCTTTTCAATTTACCGGTAGTTATTAAAGTATAAAGTGATTAATGACGTCGAATAAATAAACTCTCCAATTAAGGTACAGGAAGGCTCTGTTAAAAGAAAGCCTTCAAATGCTTCCAATGCTCGAGGTGTACTATATCAATAATTTATTTTGTAATTGCAGTAGCATGTGCATAAGCTGTCGTTCGAATTTTCCTCATGAAGCAGAACTGAGATTCCACAGTGGATGTTTGTTTGGAGAGATTAGAGCTTTGGAGCTGTTTTCTCAGAACTGCACTCAGTTCTTGTTCGTTTTTGCACCATAGTGTCATTTTTTCACTCCATAGCTGACGTCTGCATGGATTTTTGGTTCCTCCACTCCGAAAGCTAGCTGCCATAATCTTCGAGTCAATGTTCTGGATGCCACACACAATGTTACCAATGTTAGTGTTCGTGTAGTTGCTGTCATCAAGCACTCTGTGTAATCTGATGCGTCAGTTCTTCGCAAGAACCGAGTTTAAAATGTGCAATTTCGTGGCACGAAGTAAAGGGATAAAATTTTTGAACTTCAGGTTTCGCAATCTGGTCACAATTCGTTACTGACAGCTTGCTGGCTGTCAGCAAGGTTACCTTGGCACTGCTTGTCCTAAATAACTTCTCCTTGTCCTTTGTCCTTACTCCTCCTCGTTCCTCCTTGTCCTTGTGCTTACTGAATTTTGCTGTGCATTTCTCTGCAAGTGACGATGAAAGAGAAGAATTTGTCAGACGGAGGTGATATGTTTCTGGAATCCCTAAAAAAACGATACGTGCTCTCCTTATGTCATGACACTGGTACTACGATCCTTTATCGTAGCTTATGAATTACTTTTGTATTGTAAATTGTAACAGCCACCACGAAATGAAATCGACACCTTGTTGACCACACAGCTACCGTTCTTGCTCAAACAAATTACGTCATCCTGCAGTCGGCATACTCCATACGAGAAGTAATGCTAGCGCAGCTAAATGTAGTTGACGCAGCTGTAGTAACACAGCTCGTTGATATTTACGTTTTCTTTTTAACTGAAAGGTTTCATCGAAGAGTTATGTATTTGATCTTCATGGGCTGTTTACAGTTGTAATACAGATGTCAGGAACACCTAAGGAAGCTTAACGTCAGTCTTACTGCGAGAATATTTCCACACCTGAAACACCGGGAGCAAGATGTAAATAAAAAAAAACGTATATTGGTTTTATTTAGATTGTTATCAACATCATGTTAACAATCTTGGAGTATTACTACAACAAAAATACTGGTAATGACCACAGCAATGCATCTAATAAATAACATATAGGAGGTTCTCTAGTTACTGTTCGAAAAGTGAGGTTCCAGTGAGAAAATAAACAAAAATACTATCAGTATACTAATGTCGCCCCTTCACGTGCGATATGATAGCGCAAGACATGTAGCTTATCTGATAACGACTGTGGGATACAATTTAAGAACGACTGTATTTTTCAGGCGGTGCCTCACGCTACCCAGCTGTTCCTACTCGTAGCGTACTGGAAGAAATGAACTAGCGGTAAATCTCTTATAAGACAATAACTAGCCAAGCACTCCGCACAGATGGCTAATCCGCAAAGCTGAAACGTGCTGCCCCAGTGGTTATCACTGGGTTAATACCAACGGTTCATTAAATGACGGGAGTGGTAGGCTGCTGAATCTTTGATATACAGTTCCTGCTTGCGCTCGGTTGCCCCAGCCTGTTCTTCTGCCCCAGCTGCAGCACCGGGACGGCGCAGAAGAGCTCGTTCCCGGTTCTGCCCCTGGCGTTGCTGATCGAAAGCTTTGTGCACCTTAAGAGTACGAATGACGCGTGGCCTACCCACCTTGGAGCTGGATAGAAACTGCTGTGCGTGTGCTTGGATGAGACAGAGAGCAACGATGTCACTACTGGGGCAGTCCGAATCGTACGTCTCTCTTTCTCTTTTTATCGCACATGGGCATGGGGTTGCCCCGGAGGATGTTTGGGCGTGCAGGCGAGAGACAGACGCGCAGACAGACGAATCGGATTGCCACATAATGCTTGGCTGTAAAAGTAATTAGTAGGATACATTTTCACAGTACCACAAAGGGCATTACCTTGCTATTTGATTCTCGAGTTGCTTGCAGAAGGACGAGAATATACCGGAGCAAAAATTTGCAACATGATGAGGCATGCGTCGGATACAGCACTTTTCCGGAGACCACTTTGCCCATCCTAAAGCAAACCGAAGAAATTTACCCAGGTAGACCCCTTCATAACGTACATCTTTCAAAAGCGCTTGTATTTAAAGCAAATTAAAGCATTACCGAGACAGAAATCGATATAAGCAAGAGACGTTTACTGTAGTTGTGGAACAAAAGCAAGAGCTTTACACGGAAAGATCTCATACAGACATAAGTAGCGGTAATAAGTACATGAAGAAGCTTTAAGTAAAATAAAGGAAAATTATAAAAAAGATTTAAACAAAAAGCTAGAAAAGCATGTACAGCATACCTGATGAAATCAAGCAGGTTAAGTCACTGTTGGCCCCACCCCGCTTAGAAGTGCATGCCAGCTAATTATCAGCAAGCTAATCATCATGGAATAGAGGAAAACCTTGACCGCTTGCAAATAAAGACGTTAGCAGCGCCTCGAGCATTTCCGTCAACAACTGCTTCGTAACTTTTCTGCATTATACCTACACGTCCTTCCGGAAGATGTCCGGAGCGAAGAAATTTACTTCAGCGTGGCGCCCTGCGCTGCCTTTGTAGCCTTTTTTCTATATGTTTCTCCTCAAGCATAGTTCAGCACATACGGCAAAAAGCAAAAGTCAGTTTTACCCATAAACGGTCACCAGGCGGGGCACAAAGCTAGCTGACCGACCATCCTTGAGTGCAAACGTAACCTCGCATTTTGTCATTTGCCAGTGCTCCATGGCTTCAAAGCCCTGCATGTGTCGTTTAACAGACTGAACTTTACGACAAAGCTCCAACGCTTACACCATGTCCATTTGCTCAAGGTGAGGGGGCGACCAGGTAACGTTCATCGCAGTATTTCTATTTTCACGATATATACGAGCCACAGGCCGCTCATTTGATATCAGCCTCTTACGATATTATCCGTGGCACTAACCACTGAGATAATGACACCAGTAAGTCGAGCCACAAATGTACTGGGTATGGGCCGCATTTTAGTGAATGCCTTTCAAGCCAACACTTTAGCTATCTGTGCCCTGAACACGGCTTGGCGACGGAGTATGCGTCATACGGTGCGCGGGAAACGAGCCAACGATTCTTATTGTTCGCACGCGCCGTCGCGCCATGTATTTGAGAGGCCACTTGCAGGCTTTGTAGTGGTGCCGCTTTATAGTACTGATTGTTGCAAGGAACGCGCGAAAGCGGAGTCGCACCGCAGTACACGCATCAGACAGATCTCTTTTTTGAACAGTGAGAATACGCTGCGCGGCTTTACTCATTCAATGTTAAATACATTACCATTGTCATTCATCGTGAGATGGCATCTACCGAGTTAAATTATTGTTAGTTTTATTAAAAAATTTTCAGAAATTACATATGTTCTCCGACTGTAAGAAATTTCCACAAGCAACGTGCTGAGAAAAGATTTACACATACCTAACTACGTTGGTGTTAGCAAAGCTGAAAACAAAGCAGAATAAATTATCTGAAACTATCTTGTGGCCCCATATCTCGCGCATACTCCACTATCAACCATCGCTTCAGCTGTTCATGTTGTTGTAGGAAACGGGGTATTGTGTTCAGCATAACAAGTTCAAAGTATGAGGAGGACGCATTATGATGTCCGGAAGCATCAGTTTCATAAAATATAATGCGATTGTGGCAACACGATTTTATTTTTATTTTTTCACTTGAAACTTGACACGCAGTGTTTTTCTACGTTTAGCACAAAGACTCATAACATACCAAATGTAGGATATGTTAGGCGCTAGCTTTATGACCTATATGGCTTCAATTCAGCGTTCTTCGCTCGTGTTGCATCTTTTCCTGGCGTTTTATATTACCGCATCGAGGACAGGTAAGTAGAATATATACATTTCATTTAAGCGTTCAAAACGTAGTAGCCAAGCAGCTGTTTATTGGCTCGATCATTGGAAAGCAACCTATCTTAGGACATGTGCGGTATGCTGTGCATTAGTAATCATACTACCTCATTTAAGGCGCATTTTGTTTCCAAAGTGTATTTGTGTCAGATATGGCATTCTCGTTCACTAGTGCAATCAGCAAAGCAGTTTATGCTGGGGTATGCTTCACTGACCAGCGCCAATCCCTCTCGCTGAAAAGGCGAAGTGCATGTGCGTTACGAAATCAAAGGTACATCAGTGGCAAGGTTTTGATATCTCGATATGAGAAGGCATTCTTAAACATCACTCCACCAAGCGAAAGTCTGCAGCATCGGTCGCATTTTGGGAGAGAGGCAAGCGCGGGAGAAATTGCTATGCAATTATCTGAAACCATACAGGCCGGACACTGCCACTTCGGAGTAATAAAATTATTCTTTGCTTTCTTACTGGAAATTCGTGTTGTATATGTTAATATGCGTCAAAATAGAATTTTTGTAATTTTCTGCATTTCCAATCTGGTGTATTCCGATGGTTCGTGGCAACTATTAAGTAGATTTGTAGCTAATATACAATAACGACTTCTCTATCACATAACAGCATGACCTTATTTTGTGGAATGCTACGAGTGCGATGAGAGAACAGGCGTACGCTACGATTGAGAAAAAAAGAAAACCAACACATCACATGCTTTTTTTAGCATAGGACTGGAAATTCGTAACTCTGCAAATTGTATGAGCTCGTGATGCAAGGATGAATATGAGAAACAATGTAATCGCTAATTCTAGAGTCATAATGTGTTTGAACTCCGAATTTATCAAGTATTTATTGGTGTTCATGTCCCGGAACATGTTAGAAGCTGGCTACGCTGACTCATCCCGTTCGAAGATATAATATATCGCACACCACAATGTCGAATAAAGAACCACTTTCTTTAGACAAGTATTATATCGCCATAATGTTTCCCAGAGTAGTATTCGATATGGATATTATGGGTCTCATGGATTTGTTACTTGGGATATCGGACAAAACGCTATCACGTTACGATACATAAGCGGAAATTGTGAACACTGTAAGTCACCGCGGAAAGATGGGCCAATACCAACGAAGCTCCTCAACTGTCAATGTCGTTCCCTACCATGAAGCTGTGATCATTGTAAGTAGTGCGTCATCGTCATTTGGCTTAAGATAGAGGCAAGTTCAAAGGCAATATGTTTCGCATGTAACGTGGGATACATCCGCAGTTGCACATGTAACACGCATCCATGTTATCGCTTCCCTGTGGCAATAAAACCTCCATTACTTGGTGCTTGTGTGATGTGTCATCACCGTCGGTGCGAAATTTATTTACTTACATTTTAAATACAAATATAACCCAATGCAGTGTAAGGTAAACATTGATCGTGTGAAAGCGAATAACTTTGCGTTTGCATATGGGAATACTACTGGGTGGTAGGGATCGTACGTGGAAGATTGTCAATTGTGAACCAACGGAAGCAGGTTTCTATTAGTATGCTTCCCCTATAGTTACCTTGTTGCAGGCACAATCGCCGCAGACATTGGCTTGCGTCTCATACATGCCACATACATTGGAAATATGACACTGCGTGTCATATTTCCAGTCAAAGCAAAAAGAAAAAAAACGTGTTTTTCTAAAAGGGGAGTTAACCTGTTCTGAGTGAAGTGTTTAGAGAGGGTTATCTTTTGGGTCAGAATACCTGAAAGTGACCCTGTGCATAGATCTGGGCAAACAAAAGCAATTCTGCCATGTCAAGTCAAACCTCTGCCCCTCACTACGGCTTCCCACATCGGTGATTTTAGGGGTATAAGCCCCTTCAATTTCTATGAATATAAAAAAAAGTCTACGGGGTTTTCAAAAGAAGAAGCGCGTCAGAGGAGTCAATTGCCAAAAGATAATATTAAAAAAGTTCAAGGGCCATTTCACGCACCAAAGTGGCTCAGTGGCAACGAGCTTGTGCTGTGACAAAAAAAAAAGGCCGCGGGATCCATCCCTGGACACGACTGCATTAGGAGAATCGCGTGAAAATCAAAAGAACGAAATAATTGAGCACTTAGGACACTTGTCGCTGGGACTCGTCAGTGACCCTAGCGGACAATGACGCTGTGTTTATGTGGAAATGTAAAATGGCTCTGTGAACATGTATGCAAACATGTTTAGCCGCAATGGAATGGAAGTGTATGTCGGTACTCTTTCCGTTTACTGTGATTTTTTCGGGTTATGTTGTGATGTTCGCGTTATTTGAGATGCGTTCTGACATATTGACACTACATTAACAACGGAGGAAACTTGAGATTAGTTAACACTTTAGAAATTTCATGAAATGGTTTCGTATAAAGCACTGTATATTCCCCACACATGCCTGACGGGCTAATTTTGTCACATGTACAAGATTGTTTTGGCGAAAGACTAACTCTTTTATTTTGCACTACCCAGGGGCGGCTTCAAGCCAACACAGTGGATGGAAGATTTCCATAGGTATATTTGAGGACTCGACCCAGCAGCATCCCAACAATACCGTGAAAGCAAAAGAACCGTACTACGAGGAGATGTTCAATTCCGTAAGATGCAGATTTGTGCTGCAAAATGAAGTGTAAAGAAAAAAAATGTGCGAAACAAAGTTAGTCTAGCGGTGACTATATTACGATACTATGTTGTAACTGTGGCCGTCAGTAAAGTGACATATTGCAATTATTCAGAATTTTCTTTGAAATCACGCATAAAGAAACATTCGCAAAACATCTGTGCTTTCTACAAAGCTTGTCCGTTCTAAAGATACCAAGAACGTGTTGTATAGGGTGACTTGTTCGACAAGAGCGCTATTGTGATGGCGCCCTGTGTACGAAAACATTGCTTCAACTGCTGATCATATCTAGTCAGTTTGATGGGCGGCAATGATTGATATTTTATGAGAAAATATTGCCATCCACATTGTACACTATTCCTTTGAAACTGTAAGGAGATATATTATGCTGTAAATAGCTCGTGTTCCTTGCTTTAGGTTAAGATGGCAGCCCATTTGGTATGCTGCCTGACAGTGGAAGTCTTTACAGCTGAATCACACTGCAACGATCACGAATTATTAATACGCTGCAACTGGAAGCCACAAACAGAAAGAAATGGCAGTGGTTTCTGTGACCATTAAGAAAATTTATGGCGACGTAGCCTAATGCAGAAAAAAAAATACACCGGCACATTCCTTGTGCCACCTATTTTTTTTATTGCCGTGCTGCCACTTGCGCCCAAAGTTTCACAGAACCAAGCCTTTGTTTGCGTTCCGTTTCTCTGCTGGCGTTTCCTTCGTTAGCACTAAGTTTAGTTGGCCTTCGCAAGTATGTAATAATATATTGGTCGAATGTGAACAAATTACTAGCCGTTGCACTTCTTGCCGAATTTTGATATATATGTGCAAGCCTTGCCATAACTTCGTACTTAGACGAAATCGACGTTTTTCATTTTTATTAATTTATCAATTGCATGAACTGATTCATAAAATACGAGTGTATATATTCGGGCAGCGTGAATACTGCAGGAACGCTCGGTGGTCAGAAAACCACCGATTATGGTAATAAAATTTTAACTCCTCGCTTCTTAGCACCTCCGGCACGAAAATTTGGCCTAGTGCTCTTTTTGTAGAAGCAACCACTCAAAGGGCAAATTTAAGTTGTACTGGAAACCAAAATTTGTAGGAAGCCTAAATATAGACTTTAAGAGTGGAACGCGATCGCATTTAAGTAGCCCTGACTGGTTCTGACGCTTCCCGGCAGCTGGTGCGTATGCGGCCGTAATCATTATCGAGAAATGCTGGCCATGAACGCTATTCATGAAGGCCGGCTTTGTGGTAGAAACGTTGCCTCTTGCGTGGGCCGCGATGGGTCGGAGGTGAGCGCCAGCTGAAAGTATTGCGTGGAACTGGCCGCGACGCTCCGTGGCCCCCGAGGCACCAGCGCGCCGGCGCGCGCAAATGGCTGACGCCATGGCTGCTTTGTGAAACGTAGAAACATTGGAGAAGGGGTTTCTTTGAGCTTTCGCGTAACAGAATTACGTTTTTTTCGCATAGTCAAATTACAATCCGAGGGCTATAATTTCTGCATGTTGTATGTAAATCATAGTTTGCCATCTGTCCATGTATCTTAGCTTGATAAATTCAATTAGCTCAGTAAATTTGTTGCGGCACATATAAGGTATAAATACGGGTGGTTCCAAAAACTTTGCGCCCAAACGACTTTTGACGCCGACACCTAATTCTCTGCGACACGGGCTCCTTAACGCAATTGCGTTAATAGATTGGCAGCCCTGTACCAAATACATTTGCCAGGAGGTTTATTGTACGAGTGCAACAAACGGGCGGTAGCTCGAAACAGTACGCAGGGAGAACAAGATGACAGTGTTCGAGCACCGATCTCGTGCCCTCCGCTCTTGGTGATCATCCCTGAGCTCGAGATGTCATTCTCTTCCTTTCTTCATTACAACTGCCCCGTCGAGAAAGGTGGAGCCATCCTGGCGATCTAACAGGTGGGGACGAGAGGGTCGAAGTACAACTTGAGGTGGTCTACGTGGACAACATCACGTCCACGTCGACGACGGTCGCCGTGCAGCGTAAGAGGTTCAATGACGTAGTTTACGGGGGAAGTACGCTCGACGACGAGGTAGGGACCATGCTAATTTCGGAGTAGTTTGGACCACAAGCCAGGGGTGCAGGCTGGTACAAGCAGCCACACAAGTGCTCCAGGAGCGAATGTTGCGGCAGCAGAGTTGTCATCATCGCGGGCGTTTTTTTCGCGTTGTTCGTCAGCTGTAGTAAAGCGCTTGGCTAGTTGTCAGCAATCTTAAGCGTAACGGGTGGCTTCCGACACGGGCATGCATTCTGAGGCATCTGGAGCGTATGACAGCAACGTGTAGATAGTGTGCGTCGGCTGGCGACCGCACAGAAGGAAGAAGGGGGAACGCCCGGCTGTGACTTGCGTAACGGTGGTATACGTGTATGTCGCAAATTGAAAAACCAGGTCCCAGTTTGACTGATCAGATGCAACATGTGTTGCAAGCATGTCGCCCAGTGTCCGAATTAACCACTCAGTGAGACGGTTCGTCTGAGGTTGGTGGACAGTACATGTCCGTTGTGCAATGTTGCACTGGTGCAGAAGTGCTTGAATTATATCGGAGAGAAATACGCGGCCATGGTCACTGAGGAGTTTGCGAGCAGGATCTGTCAAAGCCCAAAACGCTTGAAGATGAAAGAGGCAACGTCCTCTGCTGTCGCCGTGGAAAGAGCAGCGGTTTCGGCGTATCGTGAAAGGTGGTCGAGAGCAATGATAGCCCATCGGTTTCCCGCCGTGGTCAAAGGTAAATGTCCATAAAGGTAAATTCCAACGCCGTCGAATGGGCGGTCTGGGCATGGTAGGGGCTGTAATGAACCTGCGGCAGGATGCGGTTCTTTTTTTCGTCGCTGACACTCGTGGCAGCCACGAATGAATTAGTGGACAAAGCTAAACATTCCGCGCCAATAGTACCTTTTCCGTGCGCGTTCATAGGTCTTGAAGACACCGCCGTGAACACACTTCGGGTCCGAGTGAAAGAACGCGCAGATTGTAGAGCGCAGCGTTCGGGGATAAGTAGGAGCCACTTCCTACCATCTGGCGAGTAGTTGCGCTGGTTCAAGGGGCCATCACGGATGCTGAAGTGCGAAGCTTGGCGTCGCAGTGTTCGAGTGGTCGAAAGAGCGGGTGCTTAGGATAAAACGTCAAGAAGCGAAGCGATCCAGGGATCGCTGTGCTGTGCAGAGGAGGTGACTTCAAGAGCGAGAATGGGTGGTGTATAGTGGATATGGACGCAGTTTCGGTGGATAGTGGGGACCGCGACCGTGCATCAGCATCGGCATGCTTGCGTCCTGAACGATATATACCCCGGATGTCAAACTCTTGAATTCGAAGAGCCCAGCAGGCAGGGCGACCTAACGGATCCTTTAACGAAGACAACCAACATAATGCATGATGGTCCGTAACTACATCGAACGTGCGGCCATATAAGTAAGGGCGGAACTTGACAAGCACCCAGACTTTTGCCATGTATTCTTTCTCGGTGACGCTATAGTTTGATGCAGCCTTGGTGAGCGTTCTGCTGGCGTATGCGACGACATACTCTGCGAACCGAGGCTTTCGTTGTGCGAGAGCAGCACCAAAGCCGACACCACTGGCCTCTGTGTGCACCTCAGTTGCGGCCGTAGGATCATAGTGGCGCCGTATATGTGGTGACGTCGGGAGATGGCGAAGGGTGGAGAAGGCTTGGTCACACTCAGAAGGCCATGACGAGAGATCGTAAGCGCTGCTTAAAAGTTGCGTCAAGGGCGCAATTATAGAGGCGAAGTTGCGCACAAACCAACGATAGTAGGAGCATAACCTCATGAAGCTTCGTAACTACTTTAGAGTCGTCGGCTTGAGGCAGTTGGTCACGGCACGTAGTTTGGCTGGGTCCGGAAACACACCGTCCTTTCATACGATTTGACCGAAAATTTTAGCTGTTCGCGTAGCAAAGCGCCACTTGAGATTTAAATGGAGCTCAGCGGTCTTCAGATACGTCAGGGCATGGTTAAACCGTTCAAGATGGGTTGCGAAATCTGGCGCAAGGACAACAATGTTGTCGATATAGCAGAGACATATTTGCCCTTTTATAACCCGCAGATCCGAGTCCATCATGCGCTCGAAAGTGGCAGGCGCATTGCAGAGGCCGAAGGGCATGAAATTGAATAACTGTAGACTGTCAGGCGTGACGGAGGCTGTCTTTGAACGGTCGGCCTCGGCTAAAGGCACCTGCCAATAGCCGGAACTCATATCTAAAGACGAGAAAAAAACGTGGCACCTTGTAGGCAATCAAGGGCATGGTCAATTCTAGCTAAAGGGTACACGTCTTTTCATGTGACCTTGTTTAGGCGCCGGTAATGCACGCAGAAGCGAATTGATCCATCCTTTTTTTAACGAGAACCACAGGGCATGCCCATGGACTTTGTGAAGGGCGTATAACGTCGCGTTGAAGCATATCGTCAACCTGGTAGGCAATAACTTGTCGTTCCGCGGTGGAGACATGGTAAGGGTGTTGTCGTACTGGTGAATTGGAGCTGGTGTCGATGTAGTCAACAATGGTAGAAGTTCGGCCAAGGGCACGTTGGGCAACATCGAAAGAGTCGCGGAACTGGTAGAGCAGCTGGCGCATAGCAGAGCATTCAAATGGTGACAGTCCGCCTGCGATCGACGAATTGATTAGGTCAGCAGCTGGTACATCAAAAGGATTAAAAGCACAGAGGACGTCGAGGTCGCGTCGAGCTGAATCTTGCTGCACGGAAAAAAATTGGCCGATATGAATGGGTTGCACGCATCCAAGGGATTCACCTTTAAGTAGTTTGATGGGATACAGAAGAAGATTTGTGAGGCAGAGAGCGCTTGTTCCATTTAAATAGAGAGGGTCGAATAAGGCAGGAGTCGCTTCCGATTTAGAAGGAGGCGTGATGGTTCAAAGAATGCAGCTTCATCACATCTGTTGTTGCAGAACACGGGGAGCAAAGCAGTTGCTGGCGGCGGAATTTCTGTGTCTTCTGTTATGTCTAGTTTGTGTGGGGCTTGATAAGCGGGGGTGTTGGACTGGTCACACAACGGGAAGAACTCAAGTCCAGATCTGGCACAATCAATAACGGCGTGATTATATGATAGAAAGTCCCAGCGAAGTATGATGTCATGCGAGCAGGATGAAAGGACGATAAACTCAACAATGTCGTGCTCTTTAGCGATAATAAGTCGAGCAGTGCAGGCAGCTATAGGACGAACAGGGTCTCCATTCGTTTCACGTAAGGGCATCGTATCAAGAGGCGTGGTCACCTTCAGAGGCTTGCGGCGAAGTGTGGCATCTATAACAGAAACAGCAGCACCGGTATCTACAAGAGCATGTGCACAGGTACCTTCTAGAAAAACTTCCACAATATTTGACGAGAAAGTTCGAGGACTTGCGAATTTCGACAGTGCAGCTCTTGCCTAACGAACTGCGCGGGGGGGGGGGGCACTTTCCCTCATTTTCAGGGTCTGGTCCTTGACGCATGGGTGACAAGGAGCGGCGACCGGGTGAAGGTGAGTGACAAGACGGGGGTGGCGGATAGTCACGTGAACACGTGGTTGTTTGGGGACCTGGACTTTTGTAACGAGAGCGGGGAAGATCCGTGTAGTTCGGTGAACGAACGTCTGAGTATCCTGGCGTGCGACGGTGGCAGAATCGGGCGATGACTAGGGCCGCCGCATGCAAAACATAGCGGCCGGCTGTCGCGCGTTCTTCAGGGATTTGCATTGATGGGAGCAGCCCATGTCACGGACGGCTGAATCGGGGCTGCAGCATACGACACACCATGGGATGGTGAGGGCTGTTGGCGCTGCTGCCTTCTTCTTAGAACGCTTCTATTAGTGTTCTCTGGTTTCCGGCGAATTCTTCAGAATTTCCTGGTGCCTCGACTCCCGGTTTTGTGGCCATGGACGCGGAGCCTTCCAGAGGCCCTCCTGGCCAGAGGTCATCAAGGCCGTCCCTCACGAGGAAGAGAGGAAGCGTGCTCAGTGACACCGAGGACATTGAGTTATACTCGATGTCGGATGAAGACTCATCGGATGATAACTTCATCACTGTCCGCAGAAAGAGGGCCAAAAGGAGGACTGTCAACGCGAACCCATAAACGCAAGCGAGCACGGCGACTCTGAAGTCAAGGCCTGAACGCTGGCCTCATGCCATCGTGTTCGTACCCGAAGAGCCCTCAAACAACCTCCGACTGCTAATCAGGCAAGAACTATCTGTTTTCTTGGAAGGGGTCGTGCCGAATGAAATTAAGGACATTCGGATAAATACACGCAAAAATGTCCTCGCAATCGATGTTACCAACGGGAGTGCGCTCGAAAAACAAGCAAATCTCGGTGCTAGGGTGCATGAAAGCGCGTTCATATATCCCGATGGATGACGCATCCACAGCAGGTGTCATTTATGACATCGATGTCGCCATTCCCAACGCGGACTTGCCTATCCTCGTCAAACCAGCAAGTGAGTGTGTTGTCATCACGTGTGTGAGCCGCCTTGGAACATCGCGCTGCGTCAAACTGATCTTCATAGGAGATTGCTTACCAACACACGTCAAAGTCAGTCACTTCCGACACCCTGTTCGGCCCTTAGTACAAAAGCCTCTTCAATGCCATCAGTGCTTTAGGCTAGGACATGTCAAGGGTGTCTGCCCAAACTCGATACTGTGTCCCCGTTGTGCTGAACATCACGCGGAGGAGACGTGCCGGGCTACTGTGCTCAAGTGCGGCAACTGTAATGGTTCCCATGCTGCCTCGTCTATGGACTGCCCTCACATCAAGAAAGATGTCGCTGTTCTCAAGCAAATGGTTTGGGACAATTCGACACACAGGGAGGCTGCTGCAATGATCCGGTGTCGGCGTCGGCGTCACCGAACCTCCTCAATAAAGGCAGAGCCGCGAAAGGAGAGGACCGCTTCCATTGTAGCACCCACATTCTCCAATCAGGCCAAAAATGGGCTCAACAGCACAAGGAAGTCGCCTGAAAGGAATTTGCCTCAAGATGAATGGCCTGCGCTTCCGAGCCAGCAATCTCCCACAGAACTACAGATTGTCAAGCGCGCTCGGGAGCCTACTCCTGCCGCTGATGCCACGCCCAAAGCAGATCAAGTCCTTTCAATGCTGCGTCCCCTCATAGATGCCATTCGAGTGATGCTGTCGAACTTTGGAACTACGTCTGCTCAAAATGCACTGAAAGTACTGGACGGCTTAAGCCCAGTGCTTGAGTCCCTCGAATACAGACATGGCCAGCCATCGCTCATTGTTTCGAGAGGAAGTCAAGGCAGCGTCAATCATACAGTGGAACGCAAGAGGACTAAAATCACGCCTTTCAGACTTTCGCCAGTATATATATACTAATTTGTTCCCAATCATTGTCATACGTGAGCCTAATATGTCAAAACCAGTCAGATTATCGGGATACGAAGCTGTTATATCGGCAACAACTAATGCATGCAGCAAAGTCATCGTTTTTATTCGTCGAGAACTGACCTAGGTTTACCAGCCGATTCCGCCTCATGAGAAAAATCAATACGTGCCTCACCATTCAAAAGGGCAAACTCATGTTTACACTTGTAGGCGTGTATATATAGCGCCTTCAAGTATCTTTGATCCCAACCGGTTAACGAACATCTTGTCTGTGTGCCCTGCCCCATATGTCATGATCGGAGATTTTAATGCGCACCATATAGCATGGGGAAGCGCAAAAACAAATGCAAGAGGGCAAAGACTTGCAAATTTCGCCTGTAACCACGGCCTCTCACTCCTGAATGACGGCAGCCCAACGTTTATACGAGGCGTGAATTATGGCAGCTGTCTTGACCTAGCTTTCGTCTCCAGCACTTTTACAAGATATGTTAAATGGTTTTCGGATATTGAGACACACGGGAGTGATCATATTCTCACAGACCTTGTCATCAAAGGAATGTCCAGTCCCACCCCACGGAACACCATTCGATTAATTGATTGCACCACCTTCACTTCCACCATGGAGGATGCTTGTCGAGAGGGCTTGTCCTCTGGATTAGAGGAAGCAATCAAGTCTGCAATGCGGTTTCGTCGAATCACACGGAATTGGATATAGAATTGGAGCGACTTCGTGCGCTCCGTCGTCATGCGGAGCGGTGTTACAGGCGTACAAAGTCCATCGAAGACCTTAGGACAGCCAGACGACTACAATAGAAACTTCAACGTCGCATGGATAGATTGGCATCTCGACGTTGGGCAAGATTTTGCCAATCACTAGACCCCCGAAAGCCACTTTCCCTCATCTGGAGAACCATACGTGGTCTACGTTCCTTTCCTGGACAACGCTTCCCATTCAAGGCGCTGGCGCTCTTCCAGGGGCGGCTAGAGGCCGATGTTGCAAAACACTTTTGTGCAAGGATTGCTGGCCAAGCAACCGGTGCAGGCTTTCCAGCCCCCAGTCGCATCCCTGTTTCACGTGACGGCCGCATGGATCTTCCTTTCATAATGGAGGAACTAGAAGCGGCTCTTGCTCAATGCAGGCGTGCTTCATCCGTGGGACCAGATGGAATATCCTACCGCGCCTTGAACAACCTGAGTGATGGCGCATGGAGAGAACTGTTACATCTCTACAACTTATCTTGGCAGGATGGCATGGTTCCCGAAGAATGGAAGATAAGCCGCTTGGTCCCTTTCCTGAAGCAAGGTAAGTCCCCACTTGAAACCACCTCATACCGCCCAATAGCGCTGGCCAGCTGTGTGGGAAAGATAATGGAAAAGATGATCCTTGCCCGCTTCGAGTGGTACCTGGAGCACTACAAAATGTTACCGAATTAAATGACTGGTTTTCGTCGAGATCGCTCTTCCATAGACAGTGTTGTTGACCTGGCTACGTATGTCCGGCTTCAAAAGTCACGCAAAAGCTTATCTGCAGCTCTGTTCTTGGATGTCAAGGGGGCATACGATAACGGATCTCACGAGGCTATCCTCGATGCTCTTGACATGGTTGGCCTTGGTGGTCGAGTTTTTCAATGCATCTCTCATTAACTTTTTATGAGATCGTTCTTTGTCTGTACCGGTGATGGTAAAACCGCACTACACTACACGTACCGAGGTGAACCTCACGGCGGTGTACTAAGCCCTACCCTATTCAACCTCACACTCATTGGTCTCGTTGATCATCTGCCAGCAGCGATCAAGATATCAATATAAGCCGATGACTTATGTATATGGACTTCAGGTGTGACACGTCCTCAGATACGTGCAAGACTTCAAAAAGCTGCTACTCTAACAGCTATATACCTTGCACTGATGGCGTTCACTCGCAAACCAATGACACCCTATGCCATATCAATAAATGGCCAGATAATTTCTTATGAGAAGACGCACAAATTTCTTGGCATAATCATTGATAGAGATCTCTCATGGAGCCCGCACGTTACCTACTTGAAATAGCGTCTGACAGCAATCTCCCAACTTTTCAAGTTCCTGGGAGGAAAGACTTGGGGAATGTCAGTGCATGCAATGTTGGAATTGTACAGGGCTCTTTTTCTGGGCTTCTTGAGATACAGTTTGCCCGTACTGACTAACACATGCCAGACAAATCTTCGTGCTTTACAGGCTATTCAAGCTCGGGCTCTCAGGGTTTGTCTTGGTTTGCCAAAATGCACATCGACAGCAGCGATTATTGTGATTGCTCAGGACCAACCTATACAAACACACATTGCGGCAGAAGTGTTGATAGTGCACAGTAGGCACGCTGCCCGTGCCTGTTCCCACCATCTGGCAACACTACCATCAGAAAGGCCGCAGGCAGCTTTTTGTACTATGATTTCGGAGTATTACACCTGCCTCCCATCAGGCTTCACCCCCGCAACTAAGCCATCGATTCCTCCATGATGTTTGGCTCGACCCGCAATGCACCTCACCGTACCAGGAATCAGGAAAAAATCTGAGCTGTCATCACCTGCTCTTAAACAACTAACTCTGCTTCTTTTGCACGAGAGGTACGCCGAACGCGTACATATTTATACTGATGAATCGACAACTCTCCAGTGTTCCTCTGGAGCCGTGGTCTTCCCAGCGAAAGGCCCCACCATCAGTTTCAAGACATGTCACCCAACGACACCGATGGCCGCGGAACTTGTAGCCCTTCGCGCTGCACTTCGTCTCGTCACCAAGAACAACCTCGAAGGTGGTCAATATTCAGCGACTCCAAGGCTGCACTGCAATCTTTGCTATCGGCCCTGCGGCGCGGACCACACGAACAACTGGTATTTGAGATTAGAGTACTCATTCATACCTTAACTGAGAAAGGACACCACGTGACATTTCAGTGGCTTCTAAGTCACTGCGGAGTCATAGGGAGCGAACACGCTGATAACGCTGCTCGGTCGGCTCTTCAAGGGGTGAAGAGGAGCCGATACCGTTATAAAGGACAGATGCCGCTGGAAAACTTCGAATGATGAGCCGTCACATTACGTTATCCCTGTGGAACGCTGGAAGTTTTCACAACTACCGACTCCTCAATCTTGACTCCTCCCTACGCCTTTGTATTCCAGCTGGACTCTGTCGTCGCGAAGCTACCCTGCTTTGTCGACTATGGCTAGGGGTGGCTTTCACCAAGTCTTTCGCTTACCGCATTGGATGGGCTGACGACGCCTCGTGTGAGGACTGTGGTAACGAGGAGACTTTTCCACACCTTTTTTTGTGACTGCCCTGGATATAATATACAGAGACAATCACTCGCAACCGCGATAGCGCGCTTTGACCAAAGACCTCTCACAGAGGAAATTATTTTCAGATACCGCCATCATAAGTCATCGCAGCAGAGGGCGACGAGGGCACTGTTGCGGTTCTTGAGGGCGACAGAACTGGACAGGCGACTGTAGCCTGAAGAGATGTTCATAGTGCTACATGTGTCAATGTGCTGTGCGATGACAGTGTTCGGTGACAGTGACCGATGGTGATTGTGTGTCTATGCTCCTTCCTTTCCTTATCTCTACTTTGATACCACCTTAACTCCCCCTCCCCTCTCTCCCCAGCATAGGGTAGCCAACCGGATTTTTTTTTCTCTCGTTAACCTCCCTGCCTTTCCCCTTTCCTCTCTCTCGCTCTCAATACCTCAGCGTAACTAAGAGGCCCGGTGACAGGTTGCTGCTGAATCGGCACCGACATGGCCTCGGAAATCTGTTCTTGGATGACGTGTTGAAGCATGGGAGCCAACGGGACTGGCCGCTGCAGTTGCTGCTGCTGTGGTAGCTCCTGACACTGAGAAAACGGCAGGAAAGACAACTGATGGACCACCTCCTCACGCACAAATTCTTTCACTTGTGCGGGAAGATATGACTGGTCAGGTACGATGTCCAGTGCAGCGAACGGTTGATTGTACGCGTGAGATGAACGTCGGGTGAGTGCCTGCTGCCTTCTCAATTCGTCCTAGCTGTGGCACAGAGTTACCACTTCAGACACAATGCCAGGGGACTTCGTAAGAAGCATTCGGTAGACATCGTCATCAACACCCTTAATATTAAGCTGTATTTTGGCACTTTCGCTCATTGAGGCATCGGCGCGCCTGCAGAGATCGATTATGTCCTCAATATAAGCGCTAAAAGTTTCATTTGGGTCCTGTGCAAGTGTGCGCAGCCGTTGCGCGGCGTGTAACTTCCGCATGGCAGGGCGACCGAAAACAGCAGATATTGCCTCCTTAGAAGTGGACCAGTTCTCAAATTCCAATTCGTGGTTCGTATACCACAGCTTCGCCGCGCCAGCCAGGTAAAAGTTCGCGGTACTCAACTTAGCAGTGCCATCCCACTCATTGGGTTCACTAACTCTTTCCTAGAACTACAGCCAGTCCTCGACATCCTTGTCTTCCGTACACGAAAATACCGGGGGGTCTAGGGGTAGCCTCAGAACAGAGAGATGAATATGACATAGGTGTAACGAATGAAGCCCTAACTAGGCTGGTTTCAGAGGCGGCAATAGAAGTGGCATATAAGGCCGAGGTAACCAGTAGGCAAGTTCTCCCAAGTAGCAGAGGACCTAAAAAACGACAAAGAATGAAAGTGTCCAACTCAAGAGATAAGACAGAAATCGTGGAATTGTAAAAACTGGTCAGGAAGCAGAAAATAGGCTATATTCGCAATTATAAGGTGAAAAACACTTAGGAAACAGTAAAAAACTGGATGCAGGATGAAATAAGTTAAAAGAAAGCCTGGAACAGGACAAACCAAGATGTGCGCACTGAAAGATAAGCACGGTAATATCACGATCGATAACGAAGGCATACTGAAAGCAGCAGAAGCATTCTGTACTGAACTCTACAGTACCAAGAGCAGCCATGATGCCTCCATTTGAAGCAGTAAACATCAGCTTAGAGAGACTCCTTCTATAGCTAGGGGTGACGCCAAAAGGGCCTCGCAGGACATGAAATGGGGAAAAGTGGCAGCAGAAGATGGGCTACCAGTCGATTCAATCAAAGATGGAGGAGATATAATGACTGAAAACCTGGTGGCACTTTATACGAGCTGTCTATCGACTTTAAGGGTCCCACAGAACTCGAAGAATGCCTACATAATATATTCCACAAAAAAGGAGACGTTGAAGAATTGAAAAATTATAGGCGAGATAGCTTACTCCCTGTATTGTACAGAATATTGACCAAGATAAGTTCCAATAAAACAAGGGGAACACTGGACCAACCAAAGGAACAGGCTGGCTTCAAGAGATACTCTACGATAAGTCGCATCCATGTTATTATTCAGCTAATTGTGAAATCCGAAGATTAGAATCAGCCTCTCCACATGTTTTTCATAGAATACGAAAATGCATGTGACTCAGTAAAGATACAATCAGTCAAAGAGTCACAACGTAATGAAGGAGTACAGGACGCTAACGTAAATATCTTAGGAAATATCTATAGAGATTCCACAGCCACCCTAATTTAGTACGAAGATACCTATAAGTAAGATAAGTATGAAGATACCTATAAGGAAAGGGGTCAGACAAGCAGACACAATCGCTCCAGTGTTATTCACTCTGTACTCTTGGAAGAAGTATCCGAGCTGTTAAACTGAAAATACTTAGGAGGGAAGGTCAATGGTGAATATGTCAGCAACCTTCGCTTTGAAGATGACAGTGCCCTGTTCACTAACACACGGGATGAGTTACAACAAGTAATTGCGGACCATAACAAAAAGCTTGTGAGTGGGCTTGAATATTATTATGCAGAAGACAAGCTTAGTGTTAATATTGTCAATACAACAGGCAGATGTTGTTTTAAGTTCGTTAATGAGGCTAACAGTGCCTTCAGTTGATATATTTATGGGAGCCATATATGAGCAATCGTAATCCAGAACCACAGGAATATCGGAATGGTCTTGTAAGAATGGCCTTTCCTTGTAAAAACAGAAGAAAAATATGCACGAAATAGCGAAGAACATTTCCCGCCTGAAAAAGGTTGTTTACTGTCTTGCAGGGAAATATTGTTGTGTTCACATAGGAGGTTGTGGCCAAGTACTGCACCAGGGTGGCCAATCCTGCTCTGGTGAGGGAGTGCGTTACCGGTTCTGGTCACCGGGATCAGGCCACACTCCAGGCCTGTTCATGCAATTTTATCGACATGCGGATTTTTTTTATTCCGTTAGAAAATTTCGCGGCACCGGGATTTGAACCATGAACCTCGTGCATGCAAGGTGGTTGTTCTACCTCTACGCTACCGCGGCACCTTGTCTGCCTAAATTGTCTTAATGTCTGCCTAAATTGAGGACGACGCAATGAGCTATGGAAAGAAGAATGATGGGTGTAACGTTAAGAGATAAGAAAAGTGCAGATAGGGTGAGGGAACAAATACGAGGTAATGACATCTTATCTGAAATGAGGAAAAAGAAATGGGCGTGGGCAGGACATGTAATAAGGAGGGAAGGTAACCGATGGTCATTAAGGGTTACGGACTGGATTCCAAGAGAAAGGAAGAATAGCAGGGGGCGGCAGGAAGTTAGGTGTCCGGATGAGATTGGCAAGTTTGCAGGAACGACATGGCCACTGTTAGTACATGACCGGGGTTGGAGTAGTATGGGAGAGGCTTTTGCGCTGCAGTGGGCGTAACCTAGCTGATGATAATGAGGGAAATACGGGAACTGTGACCAAGTGTTACCTTTTGCCAAAATTTTAGCGGATTAGTATTCAGGAGAGAAGGTAAGTCGTGAGCCAAGTACTTGTCTTTAGAAGTGCGTAAGGCAATAGTGTACTCACAAAGGAAACTTTTGTACTTGGTTCATGAGGACCCGCTGCATGGCTTATTGCATTGCGGTACAGACGTCTTTTTAATACGTAGTGTTCAAATTTTTTTATTGAACCATGGTTTACACTTTTCGTTGGCTGCCGAAACATAGAGAATATATTTGTTCGCAAGAGCGAGTAATTTGTTTTTGTAAAGTATTCAGTTTTTGTTAACGGAACGTTGGGAAAAAGACGGCAAAAATTAATCAATGCGAAATAACTGAAGTTCAGTGTTGATGGCAACGTAGTTAGCTTTATTGTTCTCCTGAATTTTTTTATGGAATCAATGAGTACCATGAGTATCTGGAGCGTCCGCTCAAGCAGCTTATGGTCAATAAAACCACCAGAAATTAACACAGGACACACGGTTTCAGGTGCAGTAGTTAGTGCCAAATCTAAAAAGGTATTGTCAAGGGTGGGTTGATTGATTACATGAGAAAGATTTAAGTCCAAGGTAAATTCAATGAAATCGGTTGCGTGCTTGCACGATGATGACAAGCATAATAAATTAAGTTGGGGAAAATG
Source organism: Dermacentor albipictus (assembly GCF_038994185.2). NCBI lineage: Eukaryota > Metazoa > Arthropoda > Arachnida > Ixodida > Ixodidae > Dermacentor > Dermacentor albipictus. Next base: position 110,544,828 of record NC_091827.1, on the reverse strand, counting down.
AATAGGCCATGCAGATAAACATAAATAGTTGAACATTTCTCCGTGCTTGCACAATGATGACAAGCATGATAAATTGAGTTGGGGAAAATAAATAGGCCAAGCAGATAAACATAACTAGTTGAACATTTCTGCATGGCAGTAATAGTGCTTTTGCGTATGTTATCAACAAACGGAAAGGACATTTCAGAGGGGCGGTAACATTTTTTCCACTATTGATTTGACAAGCAGCCCTGACAATCTCAAGTGATGACGAGGTGTGAACTTCATAAGCAGAAATCCTTTTATTTATTGCAAGCAAGGCAGCATGGATAGATGGATATAATTTCTTGTACATCCGGCAAAGTTTAACGCGACCCGGGCTCAGGTCTCGCACGGGTGAACATAAAGGCCCTGCCTCAAAGCCACCTCCTGGGCTTGAAGGAATGCGCACGTCTGGATTCAGAGGTCTGGTCGGCGCAGAGTGGCAACCCACCTCGACGACAGGGTCTCCGGAGCAACTGCCATCATTCCTATAACTACATGCACTCCCACAGTAAGTGTTTGAGTGTTGCTGGTCGCTCCTGGCACAATTTGCACGTGTCGTCCTGATGCTTGGCTGGGAAGATACGTTTCAGACGGAATGGATTAAGGACGGTGTTTTTCTGGAGTTGTCTCCAGGCGACGGCCTGCCTCCTGTTCAATTTGGAACTCGGCAGTGGGTACATGCTTCTGGCATTTAGATACGCACTGGATTTGTCGTTTTATCTGGTGAGGCTGTCCCGTTCTGTGCGAGGAGAGTTCGCTATCATGCGAGAGGCGTTGCCCTGTTCGGCGCGGTCGGTCATGTCTCCCGCCGTGCGTTGCGCCGTCTCGTGTAGGTTCGGGGACGCGTCGTCTTCTCGGGTGACGTGCGCGGGGAACCATACGATCCTCGAGCTTGCAGTTTCGGATCTACCCGCTTTGGCCGGAATAAACAGGGCTTCGTTGGAAATTCTGCCTTTGGCGTAATTATTCACTGCAGTTTGCGGGTCGGTGAGTACGGCTTGGCACTCCTGTTCTCTGGGGGCCAGCGCGATCGCTACTTCCTCTGCTATTTCCGACTGTTTGGTGTATACAATACATGTGGTTCTGATTTTAGAGCTCGTGTCTATGAATACGACGGAGTATTTTTGGCCGTTCGGATACTCAGCTGCGTATACAAAGCGCGCGTTTCTCTCCCTGCCGAATGAAAGGAGCAGAGCCTCGGCTCTTGCCTTTCTTCTGCCTCGGTTGTCACCGGGGTGCACGTTTCTTGGGATGCTTGTCACCATAATGGTGTCTCTGATTTTGATGGGGACACCACCGCCCCTTTTTATCATTGCGGTCATGCCGATAAATGCTGAATATATCACTTACTGTAAATATTTCACCATCTGAAACATCGTGGCTCAGCCATGTTTTCGTTAGGACTAGAATGCCGGGATTGCTATCTTATATAAATTAACAGAATTTATCGCGCCTATTTAGTATGCTACGTATATTAGTGTACGATATTGTGAGCAAGCAAGATAAGTCAGTTTAAAGAGGTAGTTTAGGGACCCGTGCACCCATAGATTTTCTAGCTATCTGCTACATAGTACGATGGTGTCTCTACCAACATCCTACATGTATTTCTTGTTATTAATGCGCATTTAGCCAAGTGACAGTTTGCACGATTTGTCCTGTGCCCTTGAATATTCTAGCAGTTTTTTTTCTTCCTAAGTGAGTTCTTGGTGAACAGATAGAGTCCTCACGACAGTCCTTACGAACAAATAGGCGGGACTCTTTTAGCTTCACTTGCAGAAGTCAAAATGTTCTGTTGGTCTTTAAATGTATGAAGCTTAGCGGTTATTGGCCTGCATTTGTCATGAGGGAATCGACCAATTCTGTGCACTCGTTCAAACCGGTCGCGTGATAAAGTAAGCTGCAACCTTACAGCGCAGAGTTTGAATACTTTTTGCTCTGAAGTCGTCCAGTCTTCACCGCCTTCATCATCATCATCATCATTATGATCATCATCAGCCTTAATACGCCCACTGCCGGGCAAAGGCCTCTCCCATACTTCTCCAACTACTCCAGGCATGTACTAATTGTGTCCATGTTGTCCCTGCAAACTTCTTAATCTCATCCGCCCACCTAACTTTCTGCCGCCCTCTGCTACGCTTTCCTTCCCTTGGAGTCCAGTCCGTAACCCTTAATGACCATCGGTTATCTTCCCTTCTCAATACATGTCCGGCCCATGCCCATTTCTTTTTCTTGATTTCAACTAAGATATCAGCAACTCAGCAACAGTCGTCTCGCTCACCTATTGGAGGCCAGTCAATCCCTCCTCGCCAGGTGGAAAGGATAACGGCTCAACCACAGGCTCAGAAAAAAGATATCGGAAATCAACAGAACTATAGAGGAACACTGCAGAGCCCTCTGTAACCAGCAATGGGATTAGGTGTGCAACTCGATCGACGGGCAGATGCGCAACAGGGGCACCTGGAACCTCCTAAAGCAAATCCTCGACGAGACGAACACTAAAAACAACCAACGCAACACACTGGCGCGCACTCCACACACAGCCAAGCGAGAATATTCGAGCAAAGAAATTTTATCGAAACTCGCGCAGAAGTATCTATCAGTCGCATCGTGCCCTACACCACCTTCCCCTGACTACGAAGGCTCTGAGAACCCTGAGCTCGACGCAGAATTCGGGATTGAGGAGATCAGGCAGGCGCTCCACGCCCTCAATGGCAGATCGGCTCCGGGTCCGGACAAGATCACAAACAAAGCTCTACGGAATCTGGACGAGAAGTCCATCACATACCTGACGGACATCAATAACCAAGCATGGAGCAGTGGCAAAGTCCCGGAAATTTGGAAATCTGCCAACACCATTCTCATCCAAAAGCCAGGCAAGCCGCCCGGCCTCCATAAGCTCCGCCCAATTTCACTCACATCGTGCGTGGGGAAAGTTGCTGAGCATGCAATCCTAAGCAGGCTTTCACGCTACCTCGAGGACCACGACATTTACCCACACAACATGATCGGCTTTAGGGTCGGACTCTCGATGCAGGACGCGATGAAGCTCATCAAGCATCAAATTATTGACTGTAATACGCGGGACACAAGAGCCATACTTGGTCTAGATCTGGAAAAGGCATTTGATAACATTCTTCACTCGTGCGTTTTAAACACAATCTCGAGCCTAAACCTGGGGAAGCACTTTCATTCCTACACGAGATCTTTCCTGTCACACAGAGAAGCCACCCTTAAGATCGGGGACCTGACTTCAGAAATGATCAAGCTGGGGTCTATGGGGACGCCACAAGGGTCAGTCATATCCCCAACCCTCTTTAATCTCGCCATGATTGGTCTATCCCGGACACTCTCTGCTATTGACGGTATCAGTCATACCATATACGCAGACGACGTTACCATCTAGTGTACGGGAGGTAGTGACGGATAGGTAGAGACGGCCCTGCAAGAGGCGATTGATGCTACCGAGAGATACCTTGAGTCCACGGGCCTTCGGTGCTCACCGCACAAGTCGGAACTGCTACTTTATCGACCCAAGCGCAGAGGCCCGAAACCAAAGGGATGGAAGCCACTCCCCGAATGCGACATAAAACTGCGCACAAAAGACGGAGGCTATATTCCGAGGGTGGATGCTATCCGTATTCTCGGCATGATGGTAGAGTCGAGTGGTTCAAACAACCAGACAGTGCTGCGACTCACTAAGAAGACGGACAATGCCATCAGACTAATCAGAAGAGTGGCCAACCGCCAGCAAGGCCTCGGAGAAGGTAACCTCGTGACATTGGTACATGCGTTCGTAATGTGTCATTTCACTTACGTCGCGGCCATGCACAACTGGCAAAGATCGGAGAGGGATAATCTCAATGCATTAATCAGGAAGGCAATCAAGAGAGCTCTCGGCCTCCCCATATACACTCCCACGGAACGCTTACTTGAACTTGGCATGCATAACACGCTAGACGAAATAGCGGAAGCACAGGAGAGGGCCCAGTTCATCAGGCTATCTACCACACAAGCTGGAAGACACATCATACAGGAGCTGGGCGTTCCTTCCAGAGTAATCGAAACAAAGTTCTGCAGCATCCCTCGAGAGCAGCGGCACCGCATCACTGTCGCGCCTATCCCACGAAACGTCCATCCAGAACACAACGTGGGAAGACGTCGGGCGCGCGCGAAGGCTCTCCTGGTAAAGGCTCGTGAACGGGCTTCGCAGAACAGTTTCGTAGACGCAGCGCGCTACGCCGACGGACAGGCCTTCGCTGTAGTTAGCGTAAATCATGAAAGCCGCATAACGAACGCAATCTCAATTCGGACGACGTCCTCTGAAATCTCAGAGCAGGCTGCAATAGCGATGGCCTTATTGGACGAGAAGAGGACATCAATCTACAATGACTCGATAGCAGCTGTTAGGGCATTTGCCAAAGGAACCATATGCGAGCTGGCCCTAGGGATATTAGGAAGCAAAGAGATCAAGCCACACACATTAATCTGGTTTCCAGCCCACATGGGACAAATGGAGGGTGCTCCGCCCAACCTCAATGAGTCGGCACACGGAGCTGCGCGAGGCATCATCAACCGCGTAGCTATCGGGCAGCGTGACGCCGGGGGTACTGACAATCGGGACTCTCCTTCCTCGTACACCGAAATCACTAAGCACTTTTACTTGGCTCGGAGGATCTACCCTCTCCCACATTGCAAACTCAATAGACTTCAGGCTTTGACACTAAGGCTTCTACAGACGGGGGCATACCCAAACCCCCTACTTCTGCACAAGATATACCCCGAAATTCAGACGACAAATGCATGTGCACTATGCAATGACTTAGCGAACTTACCTCACCTGCTCTGGCGATGCCCCGCGTTACGCGGCGATGAAAGTAACATTTCTTCACGCTGGGATGCTGTTCTACACAGCCCCAACCTCGAAGAACAGTTATGGGCTATCCAACGGGCCCGCGACGCAGCGGAGAGGCTCGGCCTCTCTGTCCCGACGTGGGAGCGGCCCGCTGCGCGCTACGGCGCGCCCTAAAGGACCCTAATAAAGTTTTAACGCGATAGCGTTAAGGAGCTCGTGTCGCAGAAAAGCCGGTGTCGTCGGCGTCGGTGTCGGCGTCGGGTGTCGGCGTCGGGTGTCGGTGTCGGCGTCAGCGTTTTGCGGCGTTGACCGTGAGCGATAAATCACGGCAGGCACTCCATAAATAAAAAGCAACTTCAAAGATGGGCTGGGTGGGAATCGAACCAGGGTCTCCGGAGTGTGAGGCGGAGACGCTACCACTCAGCCACGATTTCGATGCTTCCAAAAGGTACAAACGCGCCTCTAGTGAATGCGGTGTTGCCTTCGAAACGAGCCGTGGAAAGTTATACTGTGGTGTATATCGGTAATTATGAACATGTAACTTACAGAAGTCGCAATTACACGAGTAGCGATGTGCGTTTCGCTGCATTTCTTCTGCGCTTTCCGCACACGGAGAGCCATCTTGCGGCAAACACAGAAGACCCCCTCCTCTCCATGTACGGCGCTGCCCCGACAGATGGCGCGCCACGCGCGCATTGGAGCTGTCGCGGCTCGGACCAGCGCCTCCTCTATAGAGGAGGCGCTGCTCGGACTCTCTCCCCTGACAACGCTTCGCCTGGCTCCCTCTGTAGAATCAAGCGTCCTTCCTTTCTTTAGATCACTATCTCTCTATCTCTCTGCCCGTGCCGATCACGGCGTTTGGCTGGCGTGCATCATTTCCCCCTCCGGGATACCGAGTTCTTTGGTTCGCTCCGCTTGCTCAGGCGCACGTTTCGTTGCTGCGCCGAACGCCGCGTTGCTCGACCATATGGCTCGACGCTCACCGCGTCTGATTCGGGGCGCCTCGTAAGTGATGGCTGCCCTGTAGCCCATTGTCTTACACCCATTGGCGGGTCGACGGGAACGCTATCGCGTTCCACTCTTGAAGGCGAAGCTTAAGCGTCCTCCAATTTTTTCATCCATCCATCCATCTATCCAACTCGCGTTTGTTCCCTCACCCAATCTGCTCTTTTCTTATCGCCTAACGTTACACCTATCATTTTTCTTTCCATAGCTCGTTGTCCCGTCCTCAATATATGTAGAACCCTTTTCGTAAGCCTCCAGGTTTCTGCCCCGTACGTGAGTACTGGTAAGACACAGCTGTTATATACTTTTCTCTTGAGGGACAATGGCTACGTGCTGTTCATGATCTGAGAATGCCTGCCAAACGCCCCCCAGCCCATTCTTATTCTTCTGATTATTTCAGTCTCATGATCCGGATCCGCAGTCACTACCTGTCCTAAGTAGATGTATTCCTCAGTGCCTCACTCCCTATCGTAAGCTGCTGTTCTCTTATATAATATTGATTCGGACTCAGAAGGCTGGTAAATATTACTTTAGTTTTCTGCAGATTAATTGTTAGACCCACCCTTCGGCTTTGCCTCTCCAGGTCAGTGAGCATGCATTGAAGTTGGACCCCTCAGTTACTAAGCAAGGCAATATCATCAGCGAATCGCAGGGTACTAGGGTATTCTCCATTAGCTCTTATCCCCAATTCTCCCCAAGCCAGGTCTCTGAATACCTCCTGTAAACACGCTGTGAATAGCATTGGAGAGATCGTATCTCCCTGCCTGACGCCTTTCTTTATAGGGATTTTGTTGCTTTCTTTATGGAGGACTATGGTGGCGGCAGAGCTGCTATATATACCGTTCAGTATTTTTACATGCGGCTTGTTTATAGCCTGATTCCGCAATGCCTCCATGACTGCTGAGGTTTCAACTGAATCAAACGCTTTCTCGTAATCAATGAAAGCTATATATAAGGGTTGGTTATATTCCGCACATTTTTCTATTACCTGATTGATAGTGTGAATATGGTATATTGTTGAGTAGCCTTTACGGAATCCTGCCTGGTCCTTTGGTTCACGGAAGTCTAAGGTGTTCCTGATTCTATTCGCAATTACCGTAGTAAATACTTTGTAGGCAACGGACAGTGAGCTGATCGGTCTATAATTTTTCTAGTCTTCGGCGTCCCCTCTGGCGTCCCCTTTGGCAGCCTCATCACTGATGCCAAAAAAGTACATTTCGTATACGTAGTCTGTTTTCGGCGTCCTCGCACCTTGAAGTTATCGTCTTTAACTGGCTTGAAAATGACTGGATGATGACAGGTGTGTCTGTACCGGATGTTTTACATAGGCTAAGTATAGAAATGAGAATGGCGACTCTGTCCTTAAGGCATTTCACCTCAACGTCTGTGGCGTCCTGTTTCTCCTTTATCCGCTTAAGTTCCACCAAAATTGCAGTTTGCCCTGCTTCTATCCTGCGTACAATGTCGAAGCCAGAATATTCAGGACACGATTAGGTTCGACATCCCCCGACAGTATCAGTGGCAACGAGACACAGAAATAAGCATGAAGTCGCACAAAGTAGCACAGGGTGCGCTCGACACTGCCATAGAGCTCAATTGGGCACGACACTGCTATTAGACAGCAATTATTGCACTTAACGCCGCTGGTATTGTCCAGGTAACTAACCTGTAACAACAGAAGCGGTGAGCATCGCATTGTCGTAGCGGCGTCTGCCCAGCAGAGAGCAGTTGTGGCGGGCTTTTATATCACGCGCAGGATCCGATGTTCATGCCGGTCTATTGCCCGCGTTGCCAGGTGGGGATTCCGATCGACGACCGATATTGGCTCAGTTGCCTTACATTTGATAGCCATGATCATTCATAAGATGCAGCATGTACCTTCCAAAGGTGCTCTTTATTTGGTTGCATATCTATATGTATGTACACACACACACACACACACACACACACACACATATATATATATATATATATATATATATATATATATATATATATATATATATATATATATATATGCGCTGGTGCGCAACAGTTTTCCCGCATACATGCGTCACTGGGTTGTCTATGGGGGAGTGTGCAGCGCATCGAGAGGCTGTGCTGAGCGACCAGAATTCGACACCCGCCCTCCCACCAACTTGAGTCAATGAGCATGTGGCAAGGTGTACATAGGTGCTGCTCTACTACGAACCACTTTCACGCAGACATGAGCTGTTGCACATACAGGACTGGGTAGGTACCGCTGTTCAAAGAAACTTTCACAAAGATTTGGAACACTGAGTATGTGTCACTTGGCCCGTGCTCATCTTCACTGAACATCTTTCATATCAGCGGGGGATACTGGGTATGTCCCAGTAGGTGTGTGCGGCTCTTCATTGAATACCTTTGACGCCCCCTTGGGAAACTAGGTACGTGCCACTAAGAATGGGCCGCTCTGTAATGAGAAAACGTTCCCTTAAATTTTTACGACGCTGTGAGCAATCGAACCTACATGAGGAGGGTTACTCAAGGACGCGACCCTCAAACAGGCTCCGCCACAAATGCACTAGGCGCGTGCCGCTCTTCGACGAACATTTCGCCTATTTCGGTCCTTGTGTTTGCGCGGCTAAGTGCGCGGCAGGGAAGGGAACAATGCTCAGCAAACGGAGACACGGGCAACACGAGTGCGCCACGGTTATTATCTCTCAAGCAACACGCAGACTTCTCTCGGCAGTGCCGGTAGATGGCGCAGCGTGTCCTGAAACATTAACAAGATAGGAACCCAGTTGCCGATTGACAAGTTTCTTCGAGTTCACCTGCACCGGCGGGCCGGCTTCGTGACGGTGGTGCTAGATGGCGCCGACTGTTCTTACGGAAGTGCGAAAGACGTCTTCTGCTCAGTACACGTCTCGTACATAAGTGGTTTCGTAGGTGGCAATTGCTTGTGCCACTATACTGAATCAATGCTACCTATGCTAACAGAATACCGTCAGGAGTCATCGTGAGAAGGGCTGCGCCGATTTCAAAATTATTTTTATCAGTTGTACACCATTGTGTACGGGTCACCGTTCTGGATTTTGCACCGTTACGTGAATATACATACACTGAAAGTTTGCCGTGACAGCTCAGCGTGGCCTGATTCGAGTGGCACATATTGGACCTTAGCAAGGGAGTGAAATAGCACCTACGACTTTTCATGTGAAGCCTACGCCTTCACCACACAAAACTGATTTTTTCGGAACAGAAACAATAATACTCAAATAATGAAATAATAAAACCATATTAATTTTTATTTCTTTTATAAAATACAGTGCGATATAAATAAATATTATCTAAACTTTAATATTCGATGTTTCCTTATTTTACATATATAATTTTATTTGATAAATCATTTATAAAATTGTACCAAATGCTTACCGTATATATATTGCCTAGAGCAATATGTATACCACGACATGTAATCTTCGCCAAAAGTGTTTCGCGTTTTGTACTTCGCGAAAGTACTAATCGCGAGCGTCCGCTGTTTAGCCTGGCCAGGTTATCACGTGTCCATTTCTCGTAGTTGAATGTCAGAACCTATTTTAAGCAGATACACAGATAAGTATTACTTCTTTAGAAGAACCGAAGTCGTGGGCCAAACAGCTTTATTTTTCTTGATGACTTTATTTTTGTATGTTCTACAGGGATGTTTCTCTGTCTCTCTCGAACAATTTTTCTTAGACCTAAAAGACGCTTGAGAGGCTTAGGTTATTTGAAATTAATAAAACACGAACTCAGAACATTGAAATTTTGAAATTCTGAAATTTTATGAGTCTAAAGAAGGATGTCTGATTTCTTATTTCAGAGGTGTGTCAACGGAATGTGCGAGAAAATCGACTAGCCTGCGACTACTACGCGGAATGGAAGTATCATATTCTTATGCGCGAATAAATGCAGAATTTTACAATCAATAAAGCGCTGTTTGAAGCTTGTGAGCGTGAAGCTTTATGAAGCGATACATTTCGTTTTAATTTCAAGAAATCCAGAGTAACAGAAACTTTCGGGAATGTTTCTGCCGAATCGCTAGCTCTACATGATGGTCAAAACCGCTCTTGATTTGCTGTGAAAGAGTTTTTAAGATAGTGGAGATGTTCGAGGCATTGGTGTGACTGTATACTTACTGCTCTGCAATGAGTAAAAAGAGAGATAAAAGCACCGCAATAGAACGAGAAGAACGTAAAATAATTATATTATGTGAGAATCCTTCTCAAAATCTCTCTTCATGGTAATGATATTTATTTATAAGCAATGCAGTGGCAGACTGCGTTGCTCAAAATAATTTTTTTGCACTCTACAGTCGTCTCATTGAAGCCTCCTTTTCTCGAACTATATGCAATATACACCGTCTCTTTCGCCGTCTGATTTCGCTATGGAACTCTGAAGTATACCGCGTCAAAACTATACGTCGATGAAGCCGTGATGACGATGCAATGACTACTATAGAAGGACGCAGAAGGAATCACATTGATAGAACAATGAATGCGTTAGGAAAACGAAGCGGGCATGTCTAAAATGAGATGGCGATGCTGAAATAATCTTCTTATAACGATGAAAGTGTGAGGAGGATGGTATAAGGCGACTTGAAGAGTACTAGTGTATGTGGGTGAGGGCATGATGTTAACGAATGCACGAGAGTGACAAAATGACACCAATGGGAATACAAAGGCACATAATCTCTTCTGAATAGCGACAGCATGACTAAGAAAAAAATGTCGAAGAACAAAGATGCTGCTTGAACGAAGAAGACGGTATCAGAGCGACAGCGGGACGACAATGGGACGATGATTCTGAAGTGATTATGATGTTACCAGGAAAACGTGACAAAGACAGCATGACCACACTGTATGGAGACGACCGCGCGTAGATGATGGTGTGATGACAATGACAGAATGACGACTCCATGACGGTGAATGTCCGAGCATATGATCACCGCAGGGTCCCACCTACATGCCGGCATCTTAAGAAGACCCCCCTGAAGTATGCAGTATGCAACCGAGAGATGGGTAGGCTAAAGAAGACTTAAGTAGATAAACAATAAATGACAGTTACTGGCGATCCCGGACACAATCTTTTCTGTCCGTCTACATCTTCCACGCTTGCCGACTTGGCTCCCAATTCTTAGCTTTTCTTCTTTGGCATCACTGTCGAAGTTGGTGGTTGGCCGAGAACAGAAGTTATCCCTCGTGGCATAGCCTCGCGTCATGTTTGCCGTCGATGGTTTCAGCAGGAGCACTTATATCACCGCTACCTGTAGTTGTCCTCTTTTGCGTACGGCCTAAAGGCAGACTATTAGCACTCATAAACAATTTGTTTCTGTTTCAATAAACATTAAGATAATTTGTTTTGCGAAAGACGACCCTTCCCGGACCTTTCTCACGCTGGTCGCTGGATGTTGCTGCCTTGCAAATAGCTGATAGGCAAAACGTTTAATCACACGTATGATGGTAAAATCAAACCTTGGTCCATAGTACCGAAGCTAGAAGCTCTAACTTTGAGTCCGCAATTGCACAGGTACGTGTATCGTTGCATTAGCATTTATTCAAGTTATCGCGCGATGGTTCACCTCACATAGCACGGGTGCACAAGAGCACGTGCGTGTCTTGCTCTTTCGCTTGCGCGATGCACGCAAGAGTGAAGTGGGAAGATTTAGAGCATGGCATTTGTCTCATTTGTACATGAAAGCTTCCGTTCCCATTATTTCAAGATTGCGTGTTGGACATGCATATTTAAAAAAAACGGCAGTAGTGTGCCCGGCGAAGTTCTGCAAAACCACATACCTTCGGCACTGATGCCTTCAAATAAGGAAAAAGCTAGAAATACGGAATGGCACCGTATACTACAAAACAGAAGCGAGAAAAAAAAGAATCTTCAACAACTTGCAAGGTATCTCTATTGTCATAAGGATAAGGTTTCGCACTTGCACGTTTATAAGAACGCCCACGCAATTTTATGCTGAAGACGAAATCCTTATGTCTCATTGGTGCGTCGACATTGGATGAAAACGCATAGATGACATGAAAGATGCGAAATTCTACAGAACTCTCTAACTTGTGTTTTTAAGGTTAAGAACCCTCGACCTTTGGTTGGCTAGAACCATGAAGAATTGTGGGCATCAAACTCATGATCTTTGTTTTTAATGAAGAAGAAGTTAATTGAGCTATAGTTAATAAGGAACTCAAACCAATGACGTTTACTCGCCAGCCTACGCAGAATGTTCCTTGCATTTCCAACTGCCTATCTGGGCTTAGTGCTTTCAAAGTGCCGGTCATTTGATTTACGCCCAATAGTCAACCTCTATGCCTTTACTGACGCTGCTGAATGAATGTTTTGTTTGATACTGTGTCCAGTGTAATGGACTGTGAAGGCTGCATTGTGTTAATGGATGATTTCAATTTTGTGTGTGATCCTAGTGATCGAAGCGAGATGAAAATTTAGCGGGACAGGAGTGGTGAAGTTTTATCTAACGTAATAGAGAATGCAGGGCTCATAGATATAGGAGTGCCTGGCCACGCGTCGGGCTCTTACATACGTATTCAAGGTCGCTTTTACGCCCGCTTTGATTGGATTTATGTATCTTTATCACTCCTCTTTCAATGAGTGTCCTGTATTACCATCCTAATTTCGTTCTCGTATCATTGTATGTTCAAAGCAATGATGGGGGAGAAATCTGTAACTAATTTCCGACCACAGTGGACACTCTGTAAGTTTAAATAAATGTTTAGTTCGGGACGGTTGGTTCATAGCTAAACACCTTGACGAGTAGCGCAAGAATCATGGACTGAGAAAGGCACAAGTATACAGATCGGGCGCAAACTTCTGTTTCCAGAATCCGTCTAAACGGTTATATTTGCACGACATGTCAGTCTCTGCCACACAGGTTTCACACACTATCCTTCTTCCTTTAACTAAAGAAGCTTCATAACTTAAAACTATACATTGTCAACGCACTAAGAATGGTCAAATATCACTTGTATATTTAAAAATATAAGTGCGTGCGCACAATATGAAAATAACCAGACCAACTCTGAGCTTCTAAATTTCCCCGAATTTATAAATCACGTTCGTATGGCCCTAACAACGTATTTTTCTACTGGCTTGCCGTTATTTGCTGGTTCGTAACCATTTCAGCAAGAGGCTCGCACAGTGACTGTAGAAATTGGATTCGTGAAAGTATTCTATATAAAAAATTAAAACAATCCTGGAATGCGATGGAATGCGCAAAGCCAGGCACTTGCAATAATGACAGAGAAAATTCGAAGTGTCACTGGCAAAAGTATGACGCACTGCGTTACAATGTAGCGCGAGTTCAACCTCGAAATAGGCCTGCTTTCCACCCCGAGCAGCCAGCGCGTCGAGCTTTGAGTGATGATTGGTGCAAAGCTGTTCCCAAAGTGATTCCGGAAATATACTCTAACGGGGTCGTCCAACAAACAAGAATGACAATTTCTTAGTTGAATACTTACTACAGTGTGTTGATCAGTACCCCTCCCGAAAATTACACTGCAAAAGTCTTGTAGAATGTTGCGGCTCTCGTAAGATTTTTGCAGGATGATGAGTCTACGTTCATCAGAGGTATTCTTACAATCCAACAAATTGAGTAACTATGGTTTAGCTGACTCTATTGAAAACACCCGGCATAATCGACTGTCAAGTGAAGTTTACAAAGCTTTCACAGCAAGTATCAGTCCCACATTAATGGATGTTTTATTACAAGTTTAAAGGTGGATACTGTTCCAGAATGTTTTCGTAAAACACACGCTGTATTATTTCCTACACCTTCAGGTAATGTGAAACTGCGTTCTCTTAGAAGCTAGAGACCAATGACCACTGTGAAACGTGGATCATAAAATTTTGCTACTACATCATTCATGAAATCTGATAAATTGCAATTTGGGATATCAGTTCTCATTGGTTCGAAGTAGATGTGCGGAATTAGGGGCCGATCCATCCAAATCAATGTACATATCACTCGTACACGTCTTCATTACTCTTACGGTCCCACTGGGCAGCTTGCAATGCTTCAGGAAGTCCTTGCTAAAGCTTCTCGTTTATTTCTATTTATGTTCTCTTCTGGAGCACCCAAATGTTGACTTGGTTGTGCTTAAAGGCGTTAGAGTTTGCTACATGTGTTGTTCTACTCGTTTAGTTATTAATGGTCATTTGTCTTAACCCGTTTCCATTTTCTCTTCAGTAAACAAGGATGCCCGATGTCCCTCCCTACTATTGGCCCTTCACCTGGAAGCACTATATTCAAGCGTAATTATGTCAACTTATATCGACGCCTTCATTATACTGGGTAATGAAGTAAGGGTCTTAGCTTCTAAAGATGATCTAGCGTTCTTCTGGACGGAAAAGATCGATATTGAAGACGTAGTATTGACAATGGAGAAATTTCGCAGTATATCAGGAGCACGAATGGACTCCTCGAAAACTTTAGAGTTATTGTTTAGATCATGGTGCTAGAAAGGAGAAAAAGATTGCAGGCATCGAGTAGACTTATGTTGCGCTAAAGTACCTTGGGCTTGGCACTGGACGCATATAAATTATGTGTGCTCCATTCGAATGAACGGGTTCTGGCCTCACTAAGTTACGCCCAGAGATTCCTTCCACACCGACTTTTTATTCTTGTAAAAGCTGGAGCCTGCAATCAGCGTTTTTTTTTATTTACTACCAATTGTAAGGTATTCATTGCGCCAGGCTCTACATCCAACACATTCACCAAATTCTTGCAATCGCCGTATGGCCTTTCACTTCGGAGCCCATGAGGCGAGGCAATATATTTAGGCAGTTAGTGATCATGGCTGGGCTTCGTACATTTTTGTATGCGGCAAATAATGTATCTTTTCTTTTTTTTTCGTGACATTTTCCATCCAATAATTCGGTCCTTCATGCAAGTCGCCCTTGTTAATGCTTTACCAGATTTGGCTGTTTCTTCAAAATTTTCTTCGCTTTTAGTCTTATGAGGGCCCATGCAAGGAGCTTACTTGGCCGTTCATTTTCTGGCAATTCGGTTTTCTACTGCATATTTGGGCTCCGTGTCGCGTAAAACGTTATGAAAAGATTTGCTGTCATTGCTTTTTGCTCCTACAGTTTAACGATTTTTTCGCATTTAATGGCCAAGCCATGATATATTAAGGTGAGTTCGTAAAGCATACTCATCCCCTTGCCACAAAATATTCTTTTATGCGAAGCATACTAGCCGCACAACCACGCTCTTCCTTTCTGCGCCGCGCGCGGCCGCGTAGCTACCATATGACGTCATAACAGCTGCAAAAGCGGAGGCTCAACTCGTGCGCTCGCTTGCGGCCGCGTAGCTACATACCCGGGTCTCAGCTCGTGCGCTCGCCTGTGGTCGCACAGATGGTACTGCGGCCTAACTCCCACTCCTCCTGCTAGGGCACTGACGTCACAAGAGCTGCAAGCCGGGCTGAACTCTGGCGCTCGTCTGCGGTCGCACTGCCGGTGCTGCGGTCTAACTCCCGTTCCTCCCGCTAGGGCACTGGCGTCATAACAGCTGTACAAAAGAGCGGCGCGCTCTCGTCGAGGCCTGTTGTATAGCGTGATGGCGGGAAAGGAAAGGGCCACTCGTCAGACCGCAAAGCGCAAGTTACAAATCTCCGTTATATATGACACTCTCACTCCACTGAACCAATGGAAATTTTTACAGTGGCTCAACAACTAAAATAAAGGCTAGTATGCTTCGCATCCTGGGCTTAACCTTAGCTAAGCCAAAGCCATTTATTTATACCTCACAGTGCAACCACACCATTAAAAACATGGCTAGAGGATAAGACACCTTTGTCTCTTGGGTTAACTGTCATCGTTGTAATGTGGCAGAGACAATTAAAGATTGTTTTATCTGCTGCGAAGGCGTAATAATATATTGGGATGGCGTCCAACGGACATTGAAGAAGATCTTTCAAATGAGCGCTCATACGGTATGATACTTGCTGCCGATCCCTAATGACAATACATCTTTCGACAGGTACTTTTTACATGGGAAAACACAGTTTGTGGAAAGTACGAATGATGCATCTCAAGGCCGAACAGGTTGTAGCTACAGGCGTGCATTTCATTCAGATGCCTGTGCAGCTAAAACATGCTGATGATGGACTTGATATTCAACCGATCTGGTACCCCATTTTGGTGAAGTGTCTATCCTTACAACACTTCTAAAGTGGCACCAATGTTGCCACCCAAAGTATGAATGCTGCGTCTTGTGTGTGACTCATTTTTCCCGCAATTCTAAGACTATTCACAACTGGTGAATGTTTTATCGGTCTATATGCTACTGTTATAAATATCATAAATGAAAGAAAGAAAAAAAGTGCTGCTTTAGCTCAGTGGCTGACTCACTCGGCTTCTGAACGCGGGGTCCTAGGTTCGGAACCCCCAAAAGCCAACGTTTTTCTTCTTCAGTTTATTCCGTTCTCTTTTACTTCATTTTCTTGTACTTGATCATTCAGAGGCCAAACTAGAACGTAAGCGAGAGCTTGCGCGAACAAGGAACGCGCGTATAACAAAGGCTACAGAGAGTGAGAGCAAGGCGGATGTGGCCTCACGGCCAAACCCTCTCCCTTACGCAACATCTGGCGCGCCAGCGTGGCATCAGGTGTTCCCTTTTGCTGAGCGTACACAGCTCGACTCGTTGGTTGTGAATAGCATTATGAAACATCGCCGGTCAGTGACAAGACGGCGTTCTTGTTGCTTTCTCTGCTCGTCCGTGTTTACGTGTGCGCCCTGAAGCGTTGTCTCTTATTGCTGTGCCTGTTCGCCCGTTCTGCTCCAACGAGGCGCGAGCATGACGTGGCGTCATGACCAAAGGCAATTCAAGTGTAGTTTCTTTGGCACAGTTGCCTGCTTTTCGTCTCACTGGGCCATCTGATTTCTTGGCATCAATAAATGTGACTTCAGAAATGCTATGTTTTGCTACACTGGTCAAATGCTAACTGCATTACGATCAACATTTATCGTGATATTTCTTGCATATTGTTTTGCCCGCAAGGACACCCTCTTATCTTGAAATGCTGTCTGTAGGACTAAACACACATTGACTTAGGTTTTCATATCGTGAAACCTCACATGCCTTCTAAAAGCAATGGTGTTCATTGTGACATTCTGCCACTTCATTTACTGCGGCATTTATACAATACTGTCATGATAGATGAGGACGTAGAACCAATTGTTTCTTCACAGTGTGCTTAATTTACACCCTTTGGTAGCTTTTACCACAACTTATTATGTGCGTCATTCAACCCGTCGGTTTATGCCCGGCTTCTCGATGGCTCTTTCAGCTGACTCCGCCTTGTAAGTACCATAAATAGAATTCCCACAAATACAGTGTTTTTCATGGAAGGCAAGCGCCTCTTGGTAGCTCTTAATGAGTGCTTGTAGTTGAAAAGGAAGGTACTTTTCGTTATGTAACGAGTGCACACAATGGTCACTCTAGCCACACCACTCACTTGGCACGGGGAATACGTGCAACGTCGGTGTTCATTTGACAGTTCGGCACCTCTTATGGAACTGTCTCGTTCTTGTGAGGATAAGAGACCCGCGCACTGAGCGTCGCTATACGTCCCTGGAAGCATCGACTACAACACCACTTCAAGCCTATGGCCTGGAACTATGAACTGCCTATGGCAGTTCCGTGCAGGAGAAAATAAAGTTGCATATAACACAGCCTATAATCCATACGTTTCTTACGTGGAATGCTGGCCAGTTATGAACGTGTCTTTTCTGTTATATCTCAAAAACTATTTTGCCCACTACAGACCATCACCCCTGCTTAGGCTGTGAACAATTTTTGTTTTTTTTGTTTTTATAGTTTATTTTGAAGTGTGTATATATATATATATATATATATATATATCTATAATAAAAAGAACGTTTCTGCATCCGGGCAAATATGTACAGTCAAGCAGACCCACGTATGAAGCGATCTATTGACGGGGTCCGGCCATCATCGGAATCATATTATCGTAATATTCCTCAAGGCTCTCTTTTGGGTGCACTTGATGTGGCATCCTTGTGCACCAACATTCCGCACGAAGATGGCATCAGGGCGGTCGTCAATTCTGACCGAGCAGCATTACCCAAGCAACTTGTCGACAGCAATATGTTGACCATTTTGCTGACACCTAATTTAGAACTAAACAACTTTGAATTTCAAGGTCAACACTATGAACAAGCGAGTGGAATGTCAATGAGTACGCGGATCGGCCCAAATTACACCAATATATTTATGAGTGAACTAGGAAACAAGTTTCGGCTAATACGGGCACTAAAACATTTGCATTACAAGCGTTACATTGACGATGTTTTCATGATTTGGTCACATGGTGAACAGATGCCGCTCTCCTTCATTTCTGACTTTAACAATGCCAATACATCCACATGGTTTTCTCTCATGTATTCCGCATCTAAAATGAACTCCCTTGATGTCAGCGTTTCAGTGCTAAATGATAAATTTGTCACCCCTACAGCACATAGCTCCACCGATGGTGCTACAGGGGAGCATCCTGAGCACGACCGTAATGTAGTAGACATATCCCAGAGTTTAAGCCCGCAAGAAGTTGATCTCCTGAAACGCCATATAACTTTCTGTCCCACGAACAACGCAGTAACCGAATATGAACTCCACAAAGATATAACCGAGGTTTCAAGAAGCATGCGCATCAAGAAGCTCTTTATCATTCAACGAAAGAACTGGCCTCCACAATGTGTGGCACATGTTCAAGGCTATGACAGGTCAGCGTAAAAAACGCAGCGCTATTTCAAACGTCTTGCTCAAAACTAGCCAGTCAGTCAGCCAACTCCAAGATGATGCCGCGAACACGTTTTTTCCCCAACCGTCGACGCCCCCGAACGTCGACATTAACCGGAAAACACCGCCAGTGACCTATGAGGGCATCCAGGCCCCATTCTCACTCTTCGAGCTCGAACAGGCACTTTCTTCCATCAGCGCGCCAGGCTGTGACGGCGTGACGTGGGCGGCTCTGAGGAATCTGGAAGAATACGCTTCTCGAGGAGATTAACGAAGTGTGGATCAACGCTGAAATCCTGGCAGGATGGAAGCATTCGGTAGTGACACCCATACCGAAACCAGACAAACAGCCAGATGTACTGTCGAACATGCGCCCTGTGTCTCTCACCCTTACTACGCGTAAGCTTGCGGAGCGAATGGCCTTGACACGCATATCTCACTTTCTAGAAACAGAGGGTTGCTTTCATCCAGCACAGACAGGGTTTAGACCAAACTTTGGCACTCATGACAGCCTCCTACTTGTGAGGGAGGGTGTACTGCCTCGAAAGACGGTCGGTCGCGGAAAGCGACACCCGAGCGTCCTGGTGGCGGTGAACCTCCGTAAAGGTTTTGACACTGTGACGCATGAGGCAATCATCGAGGCAGCTGAGACGCACGGAATCACTGGCCACCCCCTCAACTTTGTGCGTTCCTTCCTTCAAGATCGCACTTTTTGCATGCGAGTAGACGGAGAAGTTCGAAAGGTTTACCCAAACATAGTGGGAGTCCCACAAGGCTCCATACTATCACCCCTCCTCTTTAATTTGACTATGATAGACCTGGCTGAGCGACTGGAAGCTATTTCCGAACTGGGCTTCACAATTTACGCAGGTGACATCACGCTATGGACTGCAACACGACCAGTTGATGAGCAGCAGGAGATCCTGCAGGCGGCACTTGACTTTAGTGACCACTACCTGCCACAAAGTGGCATGCGGCCATCTCCAGAGAAGACAACCTATGTGGTGATCCGAGGTTCAACGCAGGACGAAGCAGCCCTCACACTCAGTCTCGGAGGGAAAACGCTGCCGCGAGCGGAAAAATCAGTGCGCGTTCTCGGGATACATACTGATCGCGCAGGCACAGCGGAGGCGTGGTTCGCAGACCTTCGTCGGACATGGCACAAAATTATGCACCTCATAAAACGAATCTGTTTCCGCATGGGCGGTGCTGGTACTGACGTATGCCGAAAGCTTGTTAGTGCTTTGCTGACATCCCGAGCGATATACGGAGCGCGCTGTTATGAACTGCTTGCTCGGCACTGGACACAGCTAGAGGCGCTCCCCAGATCAGCTCTCCGTGTTGTCACAGGGCTCCCGAAACACACACGTGTCGAGGAGCTACATCGCTATGTGAAGTTGCCTACCCTCTGTGCAACCATCGAAGCATCGAAGGCAGGACACGAGGAACGCCTGAAGCACACCAGACAATGCAGCACTCTACTCGCCTACATGGGAAAGGATATATCAACATTGCCACAACTGCCATCCGACATCTCACCGAGGGATGACATTGCTGTCGTCGACACTACACCAACGCCCCGAAACATGGGTGCCCAACATGCGCACCGCCGGGTAGCATTCGCTGCGCGTCATGTGCAGACATTGGCAGACGCACCGCCAAGCACCGCCACCGCCAAGTGTACACTGACGCAGCTTTCGACCCACGCGCCAGCGCATGAGCAGTCGACTACCACGTAGTGGGTTCTTGTGAGACACATTCTACCTTTACAGTTGCTGATGCTGACGACCCAATGGAACTTGAACTCCGCGCTATAGTCTGGGCATTAGATAGAGTTTCAAGCACCCCGCTAGCGAAACACATCGATATATACACCGACTCTTACTATGCGCTGCATGCCTGCAAGTCGCGCCACACACCATCATCGGAAGTACTCCTCGTCAAGCAGGCCTTCAGGCGTGTGGAGGCCCACGGGGTCACTGCAACACTTCATTGGATCCCTGGTCACCAGGGCATCGAGGGGAATGAGAGAGCCCATGAGGCGTAGCGCGCCGTTCTTTCCAACCGCGTCGTCTCCCGGGATCCTTCAGAAACCCTCACAACCAGCGCAAGCAACACGACAAATGGAGCCCCGTATGACCCAGACAGAGCTCTGAGGGCAGCAGCCAACCGACGCAAGAGGGAACTCCGCGCGAGTGTGCCCTCAGACCCAGACCCACTTCCAGCCGGTCTTCCCAGGTCGGGGCAGGCGCTGCTGCATAGGCTCTGTTCCGGCTTCGTCCTCACACCGTATGTGCTGGAGCGGTGGCGACAGTTCCGGCCACGCCGGGAAAGACGCCCTCCATCTCCGTCTCCCAACTCTCTTCCATCGCAGGAACCGGCCATCCCACAGCCTCCGCGGACCAAGAAGCGCTCCAGACGCCACACAGGTGCCCTGACTGCGACATAGCCACGCGGCCATCCACAGCCCATCTCTTTTGGGAGTGCCAGCGACACGCTCAGAAGCGGGAGCACTACCTGAGGGTGGTGCGAGTGTCGTCCTACAAGGAGTGGATTAGACCGGCAACTGGCTCGATGGATTCCGACAGGGTCATTCTGTACTCGCTCTTGGCTTTCGCCAGGGACACGAAGCTTCTAGGACGACTCTGAATACGCCTCCCCCCTCCTCTTCCTATTCCCCATTATAGGCCTTCGCGCCATCCCTTAATAAATACATTTTGTCATCATCATCATCGATAGACCAGACGTAGGAAAACAAGATAGAGACTTAGACCACCTACCACGTGAACACCGGAAGCCGAACAGCGTGCATACTTGGTTTATAAATAAGGCTAATCTCAAAGGAAATGCTAGAGCCAGCGCGGCATTGGCGGAAACGCAAACGTTTGTCCCCCGCTCAGCCCCAAATCCTTAAAAAACTCGCGGGACGGAATAATATTGTAGTAAAAGGAGCAACTAGACTAAGGCGGCCGTATCCTAATCTGGCATATAGAAAAGTACAAGCATGCGGCCTCCAAACAACTGACCTACCACGCTCAGTATAAAAAACTCGACTCTAGCGCACCTTCAGATTACAGCAATAGTGTGGAGAGCACAATAGTGAAGTTCCTGTCCAGGGAACTAATCAGGCAGTCGAATATCGCTTTATGATGCCCAAGGACAAAGAAACAGGCCGCTTTTACCTTCTTTCTAAAATACATAAAGTTGCCGTCGAAGAAATATTCATGGCAGAAATCCCAGGCCGACCAAGTGTGTCTAATAAGAAGACACCTACTGAGTCACTACATAAATTGTTATATCACCACCTGTCAAACATCCCCGCCACCCTCCCACCATTTGTTCAAGACACGCCGCACTTTCGTCGAAATATCGACGGCATCAGCGCCAACCAAATTCTTTCCGACCGCGCTATTCTAGTCAATTTGGCTGCTTCTGCCCTTCAGACTGACATACTCATCAGTGAAGGAATTTATCCGTATCGAAATCCCTCGCAATTTTTTCCACAAGCGCACGCTCCAAAAGATTACTTGTCGCTACTTACACTAATTCTCCCACTCTCCTATTTTGAATTCGATTTTATTCACTACTTGCAAACTTTCCGCTCTAGCATGGCAACACCATTCGTCCCACGTATACGAATATTTTCATGGGACAGTTTGACGCAGACTTGTTGAAATTCTACCCATTAAACTTCGACACCTATCTTCGTTAACTGAACGACGTATTTATAATATGGGAACGCGGCACAAGCGCGTTAACCAACTTAATTAGCCATTTCAATAGCTTTCACCTTAGTAATAAATTTGCTGCTCACCACTCAGCTAGTTAAATCAACTTCCTCGACCCGACGGTCTAGAAAGAAAACGGAAAAGTAAGAACGACTCTTTACCGAAAGGCTACGGATAGCCAACAATATTTAGACTGCAACAGCCATCATCCGCGACACTGCAAGCAAGGAATATTTGACGGACAAGCGAAGCGAATAGGAAGAATGTGCAGCGAAGACAAGGATAATATCCCCCACCCAAGTGACCTTGAAAGAACGCTAGCCGAAAGAAACTATCTCCCCAGGTTGCTCTCAATATACCTCATGATGTCACACCAAGATTCAAGAGACCGTCCGAATTTGCTACACCAGAATCTGACAGACCGGTAGCCTTTACAACAAGTCATTCTAATGCACTCCCAAACATAAGCAACATCGCAAGAACATAGCACCCAATATTATAAAGTAACGAGCGTTGATGAAAAGCGTTTCCAGATGTACCAAGGGTGACCTGTCGCCACAACAGAAACTTTGACAAAATCTTAGTGCATGCGAAAGTCAGCCAACACCATTCCCCTGTAATAAAACCACGTTGTCGCCCCAGATGCAAGACCTGCAGGCACCTTCCAAGTGGCATTAAATTAAAAGCACCGCAAATAGTCGAACACACGAAGTTACCACAAGCTTTACTTGTGCAAGTTCAGATGTGATTTATATGCTTGAATGTTGCTTCTTTAAGAAATAGTATATCGGTGAAATCAGACAATCAATGAACATCAGATTAAACGAACATCACGCGGACACAGCTAAAAAGCTCCCCAAAGCCATTGCAGTGCATTTCAAACAAGGTCGGAACATTGATGACCTTAAACTCTACATCCTTCAGTCAAATTTTAGTTGGGAAGGAGAAATAAAATACAGAGAATCATAACTTATCTGTAAGTTCAAGACATTGCAAATTATAGGTATAAAAATTTAAGGGGACCTTTAGAATCTATTCGGTATGCTAAATTTCAGCCTATAGGCAACAATACTTAGTTTGGTTGCTTAGTCTCTTTTGTTCCCTTTCCTTCTTTTTTTCCTTTCATATATTTATTTATTCCATTTGAATGTTTTTTTATACAAATTGTTTTCCCAGGACCGGTTTCTGTCGCTCTTTCTATTATCTCATTCAGACACACGATAGCCCACGACCACCAGCAAAGCAGGTCAAAGAGGGGTGCTTGCCGTTGACAGGTGGCTGACAGACAGCCGTGTGAACGACATTGTGCACTGGACTCCTTTATTCTCAATTCTACACTTTCGCGGCTAACACACCTTCACTCGTTGGTGCTACCCTTTAGAAGGACCCTACCTATATATACTGTACCGAGTAAACCATTTGTCGCCTTGAAAAAGACAAGTCCACTTGCCAAAACGTTGGCTCCCACTTTCACCTTGTTCTTGTTTTGCTCATAGTCTTGAATTTCATTCTATCGCCTTCCACCTGTTTTTCTTGAATATTGCGTGCAGTATTTGCGCTATCAATGAAAAAAATAGTACTGGTGAGTTTTAAGTTGGTGCTACCCTTTAGAAGGACCCTACCTATATATACTGTACCGAGGAAACCATTTGTCGCCTTGAAAAAGACAAGTCCACTTGCCAAAACGTTGGCTCCCACTTTCACCTTGTTCTTGTTTTGCTCATAGTCTTGAATTTCATTCTATCGCCTTCCACCTGTTTTTCTTGAATATTGCGTGCAGTATTTGCGCTATCAATGAAAAAAATAGTAGTGGTGAGTTTTAAGTACGAGAGGCCCGATTTAAAAGAAAAGTCTGTATAACGACTCCCTTTGTACCATCAAAGAAGATTGATGAGCATAACTTTTGTGTTATTCCCAAAAAGGATACAAAGCTCAAAAGACACCATCCACATGCACGCTCTGTTCTGTATGCGCAGAATCACCTAAGGTTTAAGGCAGCATGGCTTCAACATTCTGTTTCTTAAGCTGCCTATTTCTGCTCGTGACCTTTTGTGTCCTCGCTCCAGCGACACGTAAGTAAGATGCGCAAGTTCACTCGATGTTAGGTTAGTGGGAAACTAATCACATGGCTAGCAGCCTCGAAAATGGAGCGAAAGGGCCACAGATATTTACATTACTGTGTGCGTGGGCAAATGTGGAGCCTTACTTGCCGAATGGTTTCTTTTTTGTGGCTCCTCGTCATCTCTCATTCTGCCGTTTCATTTCAGAAGACAATCTTCCCCGTTCTTGTCTATCAATGGCTTGATTAACACGCTTCATGTACTCTCTTTTGAAAGAGTGCGCGCAGACAGGAACGAGAAAACGGAAAAAGCTTATTTTTAAGAAATGGCGAGCTTCTCCTAAATGTAAAACTCTTTGCTATATCACTTCTTAGAAAATAATATTGGCGAAAATGAATAGCATAGTTATGGTGGTCGGCGCATCTACAATTTTATTTATGCTTCAATATTTATGGTAATTCATACTTAACTTAGAAGAGCGCATAAAGTAAGGAACGCCACAGAGAACCCACATTATCTGCGTCATCGTGCCGGTGCTTGTGCCTTGTTGCGCTGTTCGATATTCAATATGGTAAATCATCAGCCCAAATTCTGACGGCTTTCTTTATATAGCTGCGCATGTACAAGCTGACGAATATATCGTAGACATTACTTTTGTTTATGTGAATTTTTTATCGTGCCCTTCAGTGAAGAGACAGAAACGAAATATTAAAATTTAATGGTAACTTTATAGCTTTCATCCAGTAGCTCCGCATTTGTAGCTCCGCAATACAGGCGGCTTTCACATACACTGCTGTGTCATGATTTTTGATCATGGGTGTCATTTTTATTGCCAGGGGTCTACATTCAGAACTGCAAAAGATCTAATGCGGCCTATAGTACTTGATATCAAGATCATCACACCATATACTCATATTTTATATCTCCTTCCTTCCCCTCTGATTAGAGTATCATGCTGGAGGATATAACTTTAGACGAACCTCTCTGCGTTTTCTCAATAAAATCTCTCCTCTCTCTCACGTAGGAGAATGCGCTAGAGATTTGCACGAGTGAACGAGTGCATATTCAGGACGTTGAGATGTGAAACAGAAAATTCTCGTTGAAGACTTAGTAAAATTGTACGAAACAGTGATAGCTGTACAAATATGCCGCCGCAATAGTGGGAAAGTCCAAAGGTCATTTTGTGATGTGATGGTTGAGTATTGCACCATTTTATCTTTGTACGCTGGAACATATTACGCGAACTCATTCCTGAAGGTGCACCAGAAAATGAGGGTAGACAAACGAACAGTCACTAGAAACATTTCTCTAAATAGTGTACAGCACACTTCGATCTGGCATAGTTTCCCTATGCGGGATCGTTGGTAGCTGCACGGTGCCACCATTACGCTTACAATAAGATATAGATAACTGGAGGAATGATTTGGTATCGTTGTGGGGTTTATTCCAGGAAACCTGGACATGTGCAAGTCCTAGCGCTGCATATCACGCAAACGCCTTTTATTCAAGTTATTTGCATTAAGCAAATGGTAAAACCTTTCTTGCACACTCTAGTCAGCCTTCAATAGAGACAATTGGAAAAATAATTGTTTCGAATCTTGGAAGCAATGAAAATTTGTTTGGCCATTAAGACGGGCATGACAAATAATGCGCGATTTCGAAACACTTCAACGTTTCCCTGTGCAAAGAAATATTGTCTAGGTGATTATCGCTTCAATGGCATGCCACTTCTTGAGATATATGTGCGCATGAAATTATACAAACATGGGCACTGAGTTTGCATGATTTATTGTTCGTGCATGACTCGACAAGTGCGTGTCCATTGAATCGATAATGACGACCTAGCTAGCCTATTATAGCACCTGAGATAATATTTGAGCGTCCGCGTCAAAATGTGAATGCGTGGTTAGGGCAGTGTTCCACCTCCAAATACATCGCTGATATATTGTGCTGTGTGCGCTCCTATTTGCCAATTAGAAGCAGAGTTTAAAGTAATGCGACATATCTCCTTGACGGTATTCCTCCTCCGCCTAAATTAATTATTTGCCAATGCAATCTAATATGCAGAAATATTGAATAATGAAGTTCAATATTTATTACAACGTCAATCGCACATCATTCAGTCCAATATTTAAAGGAACAATATCAGTTACCTTATCCGTTTCATTCAAATATTATAGGCTGATAGGTGCGCTTGGACATTAATTTTTCCTTATTAGTGAGATATCAATAAATACCCTGGCCAGGTTTACCTCACGGTATTATCCAGTTATTTATTTGATTTCCGCAAATGAAGATAATGTTCAGTGCACGTGATGGTACTCTGAAATTCATACGGCAACATCATTGATATAAATAAAATTTTGTAACTTACCTTTTATGATGTGACTAAGCATTTCGTGCCACACAGAACGTTAGAAGAATTGCCATTACATAGATTAAGGCGAGCATAAAATATCGTAGAAAGTCAACTTACTTCTCTAATCGATGACATCGACAAGGTCTCTCCTAGGGTTTATTTATTTACGAAAGAGTTACACATGCAATGAAATTCCGCTTGTACGCCAGTAGGAAGCTCCGCAACAGTAGGTACCAAATATTACGCCTTCTGGTTATTTTTACAATGCGGCGACTGCATCATTATGGCATCCTGCTGGTAAAACGAAGTTATGGGTTGAATAATTGGTCTTGCAGGGGAATTGTGGCAGGATGACGTGAAAAAAAAAGCGGTGGTGTAGCTTCGTTTTACAAGTCAAGAACAAGGAATGGGTTCAGCCGCATATACTCACTATAGCGACTCTTTCTATTTGCATCCCTCTCAACGCACGCCTTCAGCGAAACGTAGATGCTTTTAAACGCTTCAATGGGCGAGATGAGAAACACAATCTGACAAGTTCCAGTTTTTCTAAAGAAACATCTGAATATTCAATATTAGATAAGCATAACTTGATTTCATCATGTTTTTTTTTGCTTCATTGTTTGTTTTCCGTTATGGTCGTGTTGATCACATCACAGTTGTAATGCTACATTGGCCAGAAAAGTGGTGTCTTTTTAGAAAATTTTTCTCATAATGTGCATTTGTTCAATATAGAAGTTCTCTATGCCAGAACAGTAATCGAATGGTGCCGTTCTTTCGACGTTCCAGCGACTGTGCCAAACCACCATGATTGGGAGGTTAAAATAGTTCTCATCGAGGACGGTATGAATCAACACCCCGGAACTAGCGTGCATTCGAAAGAAGCATACTACAAGGAGGTGTTTCTATCCGTAAGATCTTAACTGCATATTTTGTACTGTTCGGTGCTAAGTTGATAACCGCTAGCTTCTTTGAGGTAACGGCATCATGGTATTGTAACAATATATATATATATATATATATATATATATATATATATATATATATATATATATATATATATATATATATATACTGATTTATTTCCATTACCATTACGTTGATGGAACTATTCATCCTTATCTTTATCTTCCAAACGGTTAGAATTTATTTTTCCTAAATTTCCTGTTTGCTCTACACCGCTCACTGCAGACATTAAACCAGGCAGATAAACAATGTTAGTCATCTGCACAGCAATGCCACAAATAAGGATGAAGATGTATGAAGCACCCTGAGGGAATAACATTGATGGCAGGTTCATTCAGAGACATAGATTCGGGGGCTACACTTCAGAATTGTGTACCTCTTGTGCCACAGTGGCCCGTAAGTAATGTGGAGGATTGCAGAAGAAAGGACATACACCGAGGGACACATCGCGAAAGGTTATAGCAAAGAATATTAGGAATGTATATTATCTGTTTATCTGATTAACGGCATATTTTAGAAATACCTGTAAGCCCACATGATAGGTTGAGATTTTTGTTTTTTGTGGGAATATCTTTGGTTTCGCAGTTCAAATGTGGGGTTACTGATACTAATTTGTCGGGCACCATGAAATTCATAAAAGAAGAAACGCTTATTTTTACTTGAATTCGGAGTACATATATAGTTAATATGGAACCTTCACTTATAACCTTCAATCACAAACGTATTGACCGAGATAATTGTGATGTTCCGGCGAAGAAGAAGAAGACAGAAGAGACAAGAACAGGAGGAGGAAGAGAAGGAAGGGATCAAGATGGATACCTGTAAATAAATGAGTGTATTTTAACTCGTACTTTATATTTGGCGCAGCCGACAATGTGGCTTGAAGTGACGTTGGCAAGAAGAACAGATGGGCAGACGACCATGAAGACCTACCAGCTTGACGGCGAAGATCCAGTGCTTCTTCAGGAATCAGCGACTTCATCGGAACTGCTTCGCATCATCGCTGAGAAGAGTCAAATGAACGAAGCGGCCCTCGTTGAGAAAGGTGTGGTAAGAATCGATGCTTCTATGTCTGAATTTGAGGTTATGTTTCCGGGACATTCAAGGATAGATTCCAAGAACGAGACTGAGCACACGCATAACGCCTTGTTGCAAGCGCTGTTTCAGCAGCAGACCACGCAGTATAAGCAACAGCGACTGATTTTCGAAGCAGTTAGCGACTCACTAAGAGCACAGAAACCACATCAAGAGGAGTTCAAGCGGGATAGTTTCGATGGGGCGTCTAATTCCGCCAACTTGTGGCTCAGATTTTATGAATATGCATGTGCGCAAAACCACTGGACGTCATTGGACGACAAAGTGTGTAACATGCGCCGTTTTTTATCTGGCAATGCCAGAAAATGGTGGTACATGCGAATCGCAACTCAATGCCGTGATTCATGGCAGAAGTGGAAAGATAGTTTTCTTTCTGCTTTTGAGTGAAATCCGGTTGACAGATGGGACGACGCATTAGCTTTCAGACATAGAGAAGGGACAGTCATGGATTATTTTTTCGAGAAGAGACGTTTACTCTACATTGTCGACCATAATCTACCGGACTCTGCAATCCTTCCCCTGATAATTGAAGGCATGACTAACGAATCGCAAAGAGAGGTTTGTGTTCACCATCCAACCTCCACGGATGACTTACTTGCTTGCCTTAAGTATGTGTCCAGTGATTTTCTGATTCACGGTCCCATCAAGAGGCATAGCACTCTACCACTGAGCATTGACGCACATGGCGAAACGGTAGAATATTTTGATACCGAGTCTGACCAATGTGACACGATGGAAAATGTATACCTTCTGAAGTCAAATCTCCTATTTGTTAAAATGATGGTAAATGGAAAAAGTCTGGACTCCCTGGTTGATACTGGAGCATCTGTAAGCCTGGTAAATCAGGAAATCATCCAACCGAGCAAGGTGTATGAAGGAAGAATAGTTAGTGTTCAAAGCTATGATGGAAAAACTAGAAGGTTGCAACACTGGACAGAAGTAGAGGTTGAATTTGGTGGACATCACCTAATGTAGACGCCCTTGTCATGCAGGGTGTTGATTTCCTGTTTATTTTATCTAGGCCTGATATGAAGCGATTGAAGATGAATATTTCTTGGAGAGACGAAGTAACTATTGACGGATCATTTAAGCCTAACTTGCGTGGAATTGAAAATTCACATCGAAGAGTTAGAAATGCTGATGAGATACTGACAAATTTTCCCGAACTTACTTGTGTTGAGACGTATCCGCCAGCAGCAGATGTCTTCGAGGTACCGTTTAAGCTTCGTGACGTCACAGTAGTGCGTAAAAAGCCGTACAGTCTTTCCCACGAGAAAAAGACCTGGCTAAAGGCCGAGCTGCAGCAAATGCTAAATGCCGGTATTATAAGGCCATCAACATCCACTTTCGCGTCACCAGTCACCATAGTACCGAAAGACGATGGTTCATTTCACCTGTGCACAGATTACCGGCAGATCAACGGCCAGACTGATTTGTTTCCTTTTCCCATGCCCCGAATAGACGAGATTATCAATGAAACTGGTGGATCAAATGTTTTCTCTCGGATCGACCTCTGTAAAGGATACTGGCAGGTGCCACTACAAGAAGATTACAAGCAGTAGACTGCTTTTGTAACAACTTTCGATGTGTACGAGTAGAACCGCTTACCATTCGGTTGGAAGAATTCTGGAGCTTGGTTTCAGAAAATGATGAATGGCATTCTTGATGAGTTCCTGGGAAAGTTTTGTAACGTATACATTGACGACATCATCATATACTCACGCACAAGAGAAAACCATAAAAAACACCTTTCGTGCGTGTTAGAAGCCCTCAGCAAATCAAAGTTAAAGATTAACAAGAACAAGAGTGAATTTTTTTCAGACAAATGTTGTCTTTCTAGGAATAGTTTTTGACGGCAAAAATAAAACAACCAAAGAGGAGTCCACACGAAGGATGAAGAAGCTCGTCAAGCCATATGACCTACACTCAGTCCGTGTTTTCCTCGGACTCGCCGGTCGTTTTCGTGCGTTCATTAAGGATTACGCTTCAAAGACACGATGCCTCACCAAGCTGACGCAAAAGGATCTGCCATTTATCTGGAGTGAAGAGTGCGAGAAAGCGTACGAGTACCTTGTTGAAGCTATATCGTCGGATCCTGTGCTTGTGCTACCTGACTTCAACAAGCCTTTCGAGCTGTGTACGGACGCTTCACAATATGGTACAGGGGCCGTTCTATATCAACGAGACACAAAGG
Source organism: Dermacentor albipictus (assembly GCF_038994185.2). NCBI lineage: Eukaryota > Metazoa > Arthropoda > Arachnida > Ixodida > Ixodidae > Dermacentor > Dermacentor albipictus. The sequence continues at coordinate 110,513,767 of NC_091827.1, read as the reverse complement.
AACAGCAAGGACGCCAGCTCAAGGTGATTGGCTATTATTCTTCTCCGTTCTCAAAAGCTCAAGAACATTATACGACCACAGAAAAAGAGGCTCTGACTGTTGTGATGGCACAACGGTATTTCAGAAGCTACATAGAGGGTCGTCATTTCCGGCTTTTCACTGACAACCGAGCGTTAACCTACCTCTTGGGATTAACCCAGCCCAAGGGCAGAGTGGCGCGTTGGATCAGTGAAATACAACAGTTCACTTTCGATGTAAGCCATCGACCTGGTGATAAGCTTCCTGACGCAGATGCTCTTTCCAGGCTTCACATCACAGAAGTGAGAACATCTGATCATGAACATGTTTGCAGCTTGTGGGAAGGCACCGAAGACCTGACTTGCAATAATGGCAAATTTTGTGTGCCAGGAACTTTGGTGAAAAAGGTTTTGAAGCTGTACCATCACAGCCCAGAGTCAGGAGGTCATGATGGATTCTGGAAAACTTATTGGAAGATAAAAAGTCGATTCATGTGGAAAAATATGAAGGAAGATATCAAGAACTTTGTGCAGACATGTCACCAGTGCCAAATTAACAAGGCCAAGTATCGTCCAAGAGGGAATCAAATGGTCATCGCTAATCATTCTCAAGTACCATTTGAAGTATTTCATCTAGATTTTGCCGAAATAAAAAGGCGAGGAGAGGGAGTCAGTAAGACTCAGGCATTCCTTGTTGCAATAGAAGAATGCACACGCATGACAGCTGCAAAGCCAGGAAAGGAAGACGCCAATTTTGTTTTGACGTTACTGGAGCGGAATATGTTCAAGAACACCAAGGTAGTGGTCTCCGACAACGGGCCAGCTTTCTGCAGTTAGAAGCTTCAAGAATGGGCCCGTGATATAGGAATTGCCCTGAGATTTGCCACACCCTTCCATCCAGAAGGAAACGGCCTAGCTGAGAGGCTCATTCGGGATTTGAAAACATTCATCGCAATTTACCATGATTTCCATGGAGGATGGAAGTGTGCCTTGGAAGCAGCAGTCAGGCACCACAATCGTTCTCATACCATGGGATTAGGATGCACGCCTAACTTTGCTGCATCAGGCGAAGCAACTTGGCTACCGGCCGACTACGCCCTTGGAATCGTTGGGAAAGTAGATCTGCAGGAAAGGCGCAAGAGGGAAGAGGAGCTTGCACGCTACAGAACAACAATGAAGAGACACTTCGATCTGCGACATAGCTCAAAGATGCCTGTAATAGAGCCTGGAGACACAGTTTTAGTCCGGAGGAGTTTAGATGGACCGAAGTATAAATTTTCTGGGCCCTACACAGTGATAAAGACCGTCAAGCAACAAGGAATCTTGAAATCGCTACACTATTTGGGACCGGAAGGAAAAACTGAAATAGCAACAGTGGGAAATGTCATACCCTATCATCCCAGGAGGGATGAAAACCGAAGTCCGGGAGCATGTGATGTTCCGGCGAAGAAGAAGAAGACAGAAGAGACAAGAACAGGAGGAGAAAGAGAAAGAAGGGATCAAGATTGATACCTGTAAATAAATGAGTGTATTTTAACTCGTACTTTATAATAATTAACAGTGCAGCCGCAGGAGTTGCCATGCCCAACTTAGGAATATTGAATATAAAGCTTCAGCTTAAGGTCACAGTGCAGCCGATAAGAGTTGTTAGCGTTAGACTCACTGTGTAATCTCCAACACACGAAGCAATCCAACAGAGGGCCAGAACGGGGCTTCTCCTAGAACTTCAGCAGCATCGACCGCAAAGTAGGCATGCTCCGCATTCATACCCAAAATTATTTCTTAAACTGAGAACACTTACAGAGAAGAATAGTTTTTAGGTTCATTGTTTTTACCCTGTGTTGGCCCCACATGAGTAGAAGCTAGAATGCCAGTCATTCGCCAATGCTCGTAGCAAATGGTCTTTCCTATTCTGAATGTTCTTCCATTGCATGCTTGCCCCCTTAAGCTAAAAAACTTGGCTCATAATCCTGGCATCACTTTGAATGTTCCACACATGCGTGACGTGGCACCAACGCACACACTAGTATTTGTATAGCAGTACTCTCGTTACAGCAGGCATGACAGGCGTAGCAGGTGAAGCAAATAACATTACTCCACAGTGGTATTCAAAATATTGTGTTAGGTTTCGCTGCGTCATTCCTTCATGTGGCCAGAATATAGTGAAACCACGGACACCATGGACGCGAAGCAAGAAATACAAGGTGCCGTCCACCTGTTGCTCAGAAACACAATATACAAGAACAACGAGCTGAACGAAAGCGGCTGTTTTCGAAATAACCACAAGCCGAAAAGCTAGAAAAATCGTGCATCAGATGGACAATGCGTCACAGACAATACCTATTCATTTCGAAGCGCCAAGTTGCAAATCGCATATATGAGTCAGAACAATCTGGAAATTCAAGACATGTGGAAGATGCGAAGCTCATGGTAGATAAAATATATTCTAGAATATTTACATAACATGTAGAAAGCATAGTCTCCTACAGAAATTACTAGAGGGAACTATGGCACCGCAGTCGTTGTCCTACCATGAAAATGATGGGAAGTACATGGATTTGTCTGATCTTCGTGCTTGTGGATTTAGACGTTCTTGTGGCGTTGTATATTATGCTATGTAAATCTTATTGTCGTATATTTCAGCGCAATCTATGTTGTCGAACTGCAGAAGACGCCGGGAACGCGTACAATTGCTATTAATTGCAAAGATAGAGCTTGTCCAGGTGGCCAAATCAAAACGCGCCAAGCGTCTCAAGGCACTGGCATGCCCGCGATAAATTCATAGGGGTGTTTCATTCGCTTGTCGTTGCATGCGTCCGTGGCTTAATGGTTTCAATATCAGGCTTCTTTGGTAGAGTCCCTGTGTTCGAATCCTCTCGTGGGACAATCTTAATGATGCTTATTTAATTATTTATTCCGCAATATACTGTTGAAAATGACGAGTTTACGAAGTCACAAAGCCGTTTGAAGTCAAAAGAACGAAGTTTAGGCAAATCCATGCACTTCGCATAATTCCCATGCTGGGACAACCGCTCCCCTTGCAGCTCCCGTAGACACTAGTGCCAGGGTTCCCTCTAGTATTTCGTGTAGTAAACTCTACGTTAGAAAGACAAATCGTGAGGACGGAGAAAACTTCCAAATTATTTTCTTTGCCCTAGCAAACGCGTTATTCTTTTTTTGCATTTGCTGCATGTAAACATGAAAAACAAGCACTACTTGTGCCACTGATATTATGGTAATCTTTTTATTCCAAAAGTGCGTTTGTTCTGCGAACGCAACATTTGTTTGCGTAATATACAATGGTGCTCTAAAAACAAAAGCATAGCTCTGGATTGTGACCTCGAATAAAACACTGCTAAGCTTGAACGGGATTGTCTTCCGCAGACGAGCGCTGTGAACATGTTATGTGGCAACTTTCTACTGACAGCTGGAAATTCAACTATCAAGTTACAGGATACAAATTGCAGTCTTACTTTTATCCTTGCGGTCCACCCTTTTTTGAAGGCACGTCATTCACAATGACAAAGCTAAATAGGAACAGCAGAAGTAAGAACATGTGAGCTGTAGCCTATCCAGATTGTCCCCTGGAGAAGCTCCGTGCATACAGTTTTAAATTGGTGGATGACGGTGGTGACTAATCAATACTAATTAGTCACCACAGTGCGAGATATATGGAAAATATATGGGAAAACACATACTTCTAGTGTTTCAAGCTCGGGCTGCTTTTATATATCATGGAATATATTTTTTCGCTATAGTGAAAGCCTACTTTCAAATTCTATTATTGCCGATCTCGTCCATGCCTGTGAGGGACCACTGCACCAGTAGCGCTTGTAAGTGCGGAAAGAAACTTCATGTGGCCAATGAAATAGAAACTTGTAATGAGCACAATCCTTCGAAATAAAGTGGGTTTAAATAAACCAGCTCTGTGTACAGCCTCTCTAGGTCTGCATGACTCTAAATGTATCGTCCTCCGAATCGCTCGAAGTTTTAGCTGAAGAAGCAGACAACATTATGGAAGTTGACGACCGAGGCATCACTGCCGTTCACCTGTTGCCGCCGACACACCGTCTTTTGATGATCATCACGATAGCATCACTGAATCGAATGCAAACGTAGCGTGACAGGTCAGCAAGCTTGCGTCTCAGCTGGCTGGATTTCCTCAACACGGTGCTCGTTTATTACTCGAGCCGCCATTACATGGGCTCAACAACCGAGTTTCTCCTTCACCACCTCGGTCGTCTTGAATCTGTTGGTACTACGCTCGTTACAGCACCCGCGCCAGACAGTGCCGACTGCCTGGCAGTACCGCGGGAAACTACCGTGCTTTTGGCTGAGGACGGCTAGTGTGGTCGGCCGCGGCACCACTCGTCTCTTCCACTTGACCAGTTGTGTGACCATGGTTAGCTACTTCGCAGACATAGGTGTTGAAATTTGCGGTACCACGCCTACGTTGTCAGACCATCACCGGTGTGACAATTCTACGGCTTCATTCACCGACATCAATGGCTCAACTGTAAAAACTTAGGGTCAACGATTGGCTACTGTCAACATTTCACTGAAGCAGAAATTTTGCTGGTGATTTCTTGTAGCTGACGCCCGAGTACCCCATAACAGGCGCTGCCCTTTTGTGGCGTATCAAGCTCATTGTCTATGCCAGAAAACATCATCTCATCGACAAGGAAACTCACTCGAGTGTCGAAGGCGCCTTATCGCATGTTTCACCACTTCAGCTTCGCCACACGCACTCCAGTACTCCAACTCCCTAATCTGCAATTTTTTCGCAGTTTCCCGACCTTATCCTTCCGCACTTCACTGATATAGCTGTCGCTAATAAAATAGCGCACCATATGGTAGCACTTGACCGCCTCAAGATTACGTTCAAAGAATTCTAGCATATACTCGAACTTCGTTTTGTGCGGTCCTCATCCAGCCAACGGTCGTCAGTACTCCACATGGTGGCCAGAATGAGTGGCAACTGGGGACCTTGCAGTGATGATGCAGTGATTAAAGTAACCATTCCTGAACAATACCCGATTCTACATATACAGGAGTTCACTGCCGTACTCCACGGCGGCATATGTTACAGTAAAACTGGCTTTTAAAAGCGTTTCACGAGATCCCTGTCCACATACCGAAGATTGCTATCGTCACTCCTTTTGGCATTTTCGGGCACCTTCCTACACCGTTCGGAATCCGCAACGTGGCCCTGACGTTTCAGCGTTTTGTTGAAGAAGTACTTCGCGGGCTCTGATGTTTCATCTGTTTAGATGATATGCTTGTCCTAAGCTGCAGCACATCCGAACACAAGACACACCTGCTTCAAGTTTTCGCAGGAATGCCGCAGTACGGTCTCGTTGCCAACGCCACAAAGAGGGAATTCGGTGCCTCTGAGTTAGATTTCCTTGGCCGCTGTCGACCGTCATGGTACCACTTTTCGTTTCTCAGTTGTGTCACTTCCATTTCCCAGTTTCCCCCAGTGAAAAGAGTGAGAAATATTTGTGAGTTTTTAGGACTCGTGAATTATTACCGAAGATTTCTACCGCGCTACGCCACCATCTTGCACCCACTTCATGACTTGTTGGGTAGCCACATAAGACCAAGTCTTCCTTTACCTTGGAAAAAGCAGCCACCACAGTTTTCAAGAACATCAAAGTGAAACTTGCCGAGGCGGCACTCCTTGCTAATCATATTTCCAACAGATTCACCACCGTTATGGTCACGCTTCGAGTGTGGCTGTTCATGCCGTCGTCCAGCAGTTCGCTCTAGGCACATGGCAGCCACTTTCCTTTTTCTCTAAGATGACACCACATCAGCGACGCTACAGCACTTTTGACCGCGAGTTGCTGGCTTTATACCTTGCCGTCAAACACTTCCGCCAGTACATCCAAGGTCGTCAGTTGTTCCTACTGAGAGCCTGTAACGTGTGCCCGGAACTTAGACAGCACCTCGTTCACTCCCCGTGAGCTTCAAGCCCTGGCGCAAATACCTGAGTTTATAATGACATTCGCCATGTCAACGGAAAGGAAAACGCAGTCACCAATGCAATATACCGGCTGAACGTAGGCTCCACCTCCGTCATCAGACCCGACATGAATTTCACACGCTTGGCCGCAGCACAGCGCGATGACGACTATCTGCACAAGCTCCGCGCCATTGGTACTTTACCAGTACTTGAAGACGTTTTCATCCCTGGCAGTGACGTTCCTGTTATCTGTGACATTTCAAACAACCGCTGTCGTCCATCTGTGCCATCAGCTTCTTGCCGAACTGTCTATGTAGCCCTACATTCCCTTTCACACACACGAACGAGAGCGACGTAACGTCTACTAACCTCTTAATATGTGTGGCCCCGCATAAAAGCCTATGTTTCGACATGGTCACTCGGTTGCTTGAAATGCCAACTGGCTAAAGTTTCTAGACATAGAGTTGTCCTTATAAAGATTTTGCACCTCATCATGCCCGCTTCAGGCATATTCACACAGTAGATATTGTTGGCCCTTTTATACATATTTTATAATTGGCCCGAAGCTGTTCTGCTTACAAACATAACCGCAGAAGCAGTCACGCAGGCTGCTGCTGATGTATGAATATGCCGATATGGCGAACCATCCACCATAACAAGTGACCACGGTCGTCAGTTTTAGTCCACATTTTTCGGTAACATGTCGAAAACACTTGATATCACACACATTAAGGCAACTGCCCTACCATGCAGCATCTAACGGAATGGTCGAACGTTTTCATCGAAAGTTAGATGCTGCTCTAATTTGTTCAGACAAGAGTCTCATGAACGGAACGACTTTCTGTGGCCCTCCTCCGCCTCCGGACTGCACTGAAACCGACATACAGTGCTCTGCGGCGGAACTTCTTTTCGGCACACTTTTTTGACATGCAGTGATCACAACTACTCTTTGAAATCACTATACACGGATGCTGGCTCCTTGAAGTGATGGACGCCATTGTTGCGCCAGCTGTTTGCCCCACTCGTCAAAACACGTTTGTCAATCCGCACCTCACCGACTGAACACACGTCGACATACGCCGAGACGCAGTGAGTGCTCGGCTACAACCACACATACGACATGTCCTTCAGGCTACTCAACGGCACGCCCAAAGACGTTACAGTGGTGGTAAAGGGTGTGAATACATTCTATCGACTAACTATCTCAAACCAGCTCAATTAGACAATGAATCAATATGCATACACACCACAGCAAATGCCTTGGAACCTATATATAGCCATCCTAACAGCCGTTTTGCTACAGATAAGACACTCATTTCTTTTTCCTTACGCACACTCAGCAGCCTCTTAGCTTCATAAAAGGAAAATGAGACACCCACCCAAATGTAGCAATTGCTATAAAGGAAAACCATACGTGTTCCTCGAAAACAAAGCCACGCAGTTGAAGAAAAAAACTTTCTTTTCTTCAACTGCTAGTATTTAATTCCGACGAACTCGTATGGGTTTCCTTTGCAGCAATTGCTACGTTTGGGTGGGTGTTCTCAACTTTCCTTGCTTCATTCTTCTCTCCACTTTGTGGGTTTCCACAGAACTATTACGTCAGCCCCTTAGGTTCCTCACTAGGCGGTGGGTCTGTCGTGTCTACTTCTTTTTGTATAATAAGGATAAAGCTTTATATATAGCAATATTATCTTGGGTAAAAATGCAGCCCTCGAACACCTACAAATTTATACACTGCTAGCAAGGGGTAGCAGGTATCTGCGACATCTTTGTTGCGAACATTCTAACCATTATTGAGTGTATTATCTAAATGTTAGGTTCCTGTACGTCGGTGTGTTTGTGCAAGCGCCAGCCGAGCATATAACTTATCAATGCAATAGCTATGATCATCATCAGCAGCAGCACCTGGTTTATATGTGCACTCCACGTCGAAGGCCTCTCCTACCGTTCTCCAATTAGCCATGCCTTGTGCTAACTGATTCCAACTTACGCCTGCAAATTCCATAATTTCGTCACTCCACTTAGTTTTCCGCCATTATCGACGGTTCGTCCCATCCATTGGCACAAATTTTGTAAATCTAGGGATCCACAGCTTATCTATTCTACGCATTACACGTCCAACCCAGCTCCATTTCTTTCGCCTAATGTCAACTAGAATATTTCCTATCCCCTTTTGCTTTCTGGTCCACATCACTATCTTCCAGTCTCACAACGTTAAGCCAGACATTTTTCATTCAATAAGTTATTGCGTGGTCCTTAATTTATGTTCGAGATGCTTTGTATACCTCCAAGGTTCTGGTCCACACGTTAGCACTGGCAGGATGAAATGATTGTACAATTTTAAATTCAACGATATTGGTACCACGCCCAGTTAGAATTTTGTAATACCTGTTGGATTCAACACATTTATTTCTTTTGTGATTTTTTTTTCATATGCAGGGTCAGCTCTGAGTAAATCACTTGGGTAAATCTACTGCACAGAACGTACAGGCTCTGCGCATTCATGAATTTTTGTTCCCTTCCTAGGCAGCTGAACAATACCTTGGTCTTCGTATTAATATTCAAGCCTACTTTTACACTGTCCAGGTTAAAGTCCGCAATCATTTGTTGCAATTCATCTTCAGTATTGCTGAACCACACAATGCCATCTGCATGCCGTAGGTTGCTGAGATCTTTGCAGAGGGTCGGCACTCCTAATAATTCTCAGTATAACAGACTAATACATTCGCAGTCTCAGATGCAGTGAGTAGCAATGTGTCTACTTGCCTAGCTACTTTCTTGATAAGCAATTTCTACTTTTGTTGTGAAAGGCAACAATCGAATTATTGTATATATTGACACATCTACTTGTCTTTTTCGGGTGACCATTTTTGTCCGTCTAACAAATGTCATCACTATGCACGCGACGCGCCCGGATATATCGGAATTTCCTCAAATATTACCGATGGTTCTTTTTGCTGTCTGTTGTCACCGAACACTATATAATCTGATTTCATGTGTAGGGGATGCAAATGGTGTAGAACTTTATTGAAGGCACACGGGCACAAGTGATTACTCTGGAGCCTTCGATGACTGATGTATAAAAACCGACTCGCTTGACCCACTGATAAGATTTTAGACGATGGCCGACTGTGTTGGCCGCAGTCGCCGTTCTTTGAGTGCACTGTTTTTGAGGGCACTAGTTGGTTCATTCCCAGTTTTGTAGCTTTCTTTCCCGTCACTACTACTTGACATCTGCCTTGTTAGACGGGGAAAAGCGGTCACCTGATAAAGACAAACAAGTACACGTGTCAATGTATTTATTTGTATGGTTGGCATTGCAGCGACAGGTAGTGGCCTGGTGAGGGCAAACGGAACGGCTGTCGAGAACTCCATTGAGTGACGGTAAGGTAGTCGGCGATGTCATGAGGGCGCTCTCCCAGCTGTGGACGCGGTGAGTTGACGGTAAGCCCTCTCAGTCCCAACTCGCGATATGGGCACCGGCGGTACACATCACCGGCTTCTCCGCAGTGATAGCAGAGCGGGTGGTAGACGGCGGCTCGCCAAATGTCCGTCTTCCTCGCGTAGCAGCGCTCGGCGACAGATGGGCGTCCTGGAGGTGGCAGTGGTGGACGACGGGATTGGGGCGTTACGGGGCTCTGGTGCCGGCACTGAGGGGGAGCATGACGGCGGGTGATGGTGGCGTAGGTCATCGTTTCAGGCACGGGAGGCGGTGATTCGTGCTGCACTTTTGAAACACCCCGTGACCGTCGAAGTTCGTCCTGCACCATGTCAGTTACCGAGGACGCCTGAGGTTGCGACGAAAGTAACATTTTGCGCAGCTCTTCGTGCACAATGGCCCAGATAGTCTCGTGGAGGTCACCGAAGCCGAGTGCTTGTGTGGCGTACTGTGACGTGAGCACTTGGTGGTTCTATTACCTAGTGCGCATTTCCAGAGTTTTCTCAATCGTTGTTGCCTGTGTCAAAAACTCAGCTGCGGTCTTCAGTGGGTTGCGGTCAGTCCGGCGAAATATTCTAACTTTACTCCTTGCATCCAGATGTGGACTTTTTTTTCTTCGAACATTTCTTAGTCGGCGTGCCGCAAAAGACGAGTCATCTCTTCCGTGAATATAGTGATGGTCTCATTGTGTAGTTGTCCTCTTGTTTCCAGCAAAATTTCGGCCCTTTCTTTTCGGACAATGCTCGCGATGGTCCTCAGAAAGTTACGGCGGAACAGGTACATCGCACGTTGTAAGGGTGGACTCGCGGATCTCGAATCAAGTACTCGCGGTATCTTCCAAGAGGAAGTACACATGGCGTAGCTTATCCTCAGAGACCCAGTAGTTCAAGGTCGAGATGCTTTCGAAGGTTTCATAGGAAGATTCTGGATCCTCCGACGTATCTCCACGGAAGGTAGGGGGTACTCTGGTTTGTTGAAGCACGATGGGTGGCCCTGGGGCTGTCATTGTTGTTCTTGAGCATGATTTTCCTGGTGGTATCAGGCAAAACTCGTCCTTCGGTGGCAGTCGTTACTGTATGCGGCTAGCTCGCTGGTCTTTGGGGACGTTGGTATACTCCTCTGGCTTCGGGCTTGGATCGTGGCTTTGCGGGAGCGTTCGGTACAAGAACACCCTAGCACATCCACCAAACGTCGCGTAGTAGTGACGGTGAAGAAAGCAGCAAAACTGGGAATGTCTAAACTAGCGTTTTATTGGACGAACTTGCACCCTCAAATACAAGCGACTGTCAAAGAATGGCGACAACGGCGAACACAGTCGCTGATCGTCGAAAATCTGATCAGGGGGCCAAACGCGTCGGTTTTTTACATCAGTCATTGAGGGTTCCCGAGTAAACTGTGGTGTGCGCGCGTCTTCCAGAATCTTCTTCACTATTTGCGTTGCGCATAGATGAAATCGGATTACACAATGTTCGCTGATAACAGACAGCAAAAAAAACATCAGTAACATTCGAGAAACTTCTGATACGTGCCCCGTGCTGAGAGATAACAATTGTTAGGCGGTGGAAAGCGGTCACCCAAAAACGGCAAACAAGTACCCGTGTAAATATTCTTCAATATAACTTCGTACGCCTCCTGCACACGTTGATTAGGCATCACCCTCATAGTTGCTTGTATCCCTTCTGGATAAATTGCCATACCATAATATATGAAGCCCACATAGAGATAGATGTGCAGAGTGCGCGAACGCCACCGCCGGGGCTCTTCGAAGACAGTCAGCGACGCCTAACGGTAGCTGCTGCGCTCAAAATAAGAAGCACCTTGGCACGCATGGCCGACGCATCTAATATCGGGCCCAGCCACTACCGCTGCCACCGGAGCGTCTCGGCGGCAGCCTTTCCCATGCTCTACGCAAGGGCGACGCGATCTGTACTCGTGAAGTTTTTCAATTACCTGATTGCTCACATGGACGTGAGCTATTGTATAATATTTTATTCTGAAGCCAGCCTCTTTGCTTCTGAGATTCAGGTAAAGTGTTGGCCTCATTTCCCAGGAAATTATCTTGATTATTATTTTATACAATAAAATAACGAGTTTGTGGGGCATATGTACTTCATTTCGTTACCGCCTCTCAACTTATTAATTAGTATATTGTTGGCATTCTTCCAGCTCTCTTGTACATTTGAAGTCACGTGGAATTGGGTATAAAGGGCTGCAAGCTATTTAAGCATGTCTCCTCCACTTTAAAACACATACGAGGTCTGTTAGAAAGTATCCGAGGTGCGAACACCTGATGGATATGAAACAAGCGCGCTTGCATCAGCCGACCTTGAACCTTCATGTGCAGGCACGAATTTTTTCCCGCCTGCCGATAGCGTTAGTCTCTGGGACGCAACGTTTAAGTGAGGTAGTGCGCAGTGCTCGCATCGGTTTTTTATTGCAAGGAAAATGCCGGAGTGACTTGAGCCGTGCTACTGTAGCAAATTTTGCCAGTAACTGAGTGACAGCAAAGTAGAAACTGTTCGGAAGATTCAGACGGCTTTCGGCAACGATGCTGTAAGCAGCACACAGATTAGGCAGTGGTACAACCGGCTTAGAGATGGCCGCGCATTGGTGAAGAGGGAGCCACGGTCCGGTCGGCCTTCAACATGCCGAAATGACCAGGTGATTGCCGAAGTGTACGGTGGGGTGATGCGGGACCGTCGTGTGAGCATCAGCAGTTTTTCTGCACATTCCATTATGACCGAAGCTTTGGCCATGAAAAGAGTTACGGCGAACTTTGTGCTGAAGCTGCTTACGGTGGAGCAAAAGCAACTTCGTTTTGAAGTGGCACAGGACATGCTGGACTCCACAACGAGTGACTCCGACTTCGTGAACACCATGATCACTGGTGACGAATCTTGGGTGTACGGATACGACCCGGAAACGAAATCGCAGTCATCACAGCGGAAGCATTCCACGTCACCAAAAACAAAGGGGTCCCGCCAAGTGCGCAGCAACGTCAACGTGACACTGAGTGCTTTCTTTGAATCCCACGGTGTGGTACGCTACGACTACACACCACAGGGTCAAACAATCACCAAAGGGTACTACAGGGATGTCCTCCGTCACCTACGTGATGCTGTGGGGTGCAAGAGACCGGAGTTGTGGTCAACAGGAAATTGGCGCATCCCATCACTAGAATGCTCCTGCACGTTCCTCGCACTTGGTTCAGACTTCTTTGGTGAAAAACCCGACACCTTTTGTTCAACAGGCTTTTTACTCTCCTGATATGGCCCCTTGCGACTTCTGCCTGTTTCCCAAAATAAAGAGGCCATTGAAAGGAGCGTGATCTCAGACAAGAGAGGACATTATGGCTGCAACGACAGCTGATCCATTCCGAAAGAGGCCTTCTTGGAATGATTCCAACAACGGTAGCGCCGCTGGGAGAAGTGTGTGGAGTCCCTAGGAGACAACTTTGAGGGTGATTAGTTTCCAACACTCCAGTTCCACCAGTTTTTTTTTCTTCGGCTAAAGGTCGGATACTTTTCTAACAGACCTCGTAGACTGTTGTTCAATATTTTCCCACCGCGTTTCACTGGACATGGCTTGCAAGACCCAAATAACTTCGTGGCTGGTTATAGAATGAGCTTGTTATACACTACTTCTACTGGAAGGGGGTGTGGCTAATCTGGGTACTGAAAAGGTCAGTACAGAATTCTTCTACTGGTTTATTATATCATTTAAATTGCTGATGAAATTATCCTGCTTATATTTCGCTGGATACGTATAGCCCTATATTATGCAAAGTTATTTACTCACGGACATCAGGTTGCGGCTATTTTTCAAGCTTCTTCAATTTCTTCAATGTTATTTCAAATATCACCTACTTTCTTCTACTTAATAAAGTAGGACAGTTCACCAAATTCTGTCTGATTTCATGAGTTGAACACTATCAGGGTTTGTCGTTTCTTCATTAGGTATTTTGCTAGTTGGTATAGGTTACTGCATGCTGCCTGGACATGTGGTGTCTGATTTCAATCGCTGCCTCGATATAGAGCCTGATTACGGTTTATATTGATAACTTTATGTTATCCATATCTCGTTTTTCCCAAGATTCATATTTATTTGCAGATAAAAAAGAGCTTCAGTCTTTAAGAATACCTAGTTGCAAATGTAAGTAAAAATAGTCTAAGTTGACGAAAGAGAAATGAAAGAAACTTCCGTATTTTGGAACAAACACAATCGTAAAGTATTCACTTTATTACGCAAAGTAAAAATAAGAAATTGAATACATTAGCTAAACTAGTAATGATATACTTAAACGATATTGTATTTTTATCATCAACCCCTACCGCTGATCCAGGAACCAGGCTGTCAACACAGGTACCCAGTGCAACTGTTTATCTACCTGTACAGGGTGTGCTCGCCTTGCATCCCTGTTTAACTGGCGAAGAACTTCTTCACAATATCCTTATGCCCGGCATTTGTTGTCGCCCTACTGTAGCTTGTTGGTTTATTTTCTTGACGACAGCCTACGAGCATGCACATCAATGCCAAAAGCATTTGTCTTCATCGACACCCTCTAGCTGATCCTTTCAATTTCACATCCTGGTTTCCCAAGCCATATATAATAAAACTGTGGAAGTGAAAATATGTGCAAGAAATTAACATTATGACCTGTTTTTGTCTTCAGATATTACCGTAAACAAGAGCATGCACTCTGACCCTACAAAGACAAGCAGCAATACAATTGACAAGGATGTTCCTGCATAACGGAATTTCTGTTCTAGACGATAGCATGTGGAGTGTAGGCACGCCTAGCCACACAGCAGTACCATTATCACATAGTAGTGACGACAAAGAACATGGAAGAAATACTGTGAATGATGAAATTAACCTTTGTTGGGCGAACCTCTGCCAACAAAAACAGGCTCCACTTAAGGAAACGACAGTGGCCAGCACAGTCGGTGATCGTGGAAATTTGATTTGTTGGTCAAATGCGTCAGCTTTTATACATTACTCATCGAAGGTTCCAGATTCATTGGTGGTGTCAGTGTGTCATCCAGAAAGTTCTGCATAATTCGTGTCGCTCTTGCAAACAGATTACACAAGCTTCAGCGACAACAGACAGTACATAGAACCATTGGTAAGCTTCGATAAACTTCCTATGCATACAGGCGCATTCCGTGCTGAGCGGTAACAATTATTAGAAGCTGAAAAGGGATCATTCGTAAAAGATAAGCAAATACACATGTCAATATATTGTAGATCACTCGCTGCTTTTTCTCTGGTCTCTGCTTGAACTTAAGATGATGTATGAATGCCTGTACAAGAAATTTCTGCCGTCTGATGCGAATGTCAAACTATTGAACTAGGAACAAAATGCAGGATTTCGGCGTGTCATGGAAGCCAAAATACTCCAAATGGCAAGGCAGAGTCAGAATGGCAACGCTAAAAACTACAGCATAGCGTAGTTATTGCCATAGGAACAAAAAAACTCACATCAGCCATGTTGTGACATTTCATAAAGAACACATGCTCATAACAAGTAGACTCACCATACGGAAATTCGCTAAAGAGCTGGACACAAATGCTTCTGAATTGCTATATGTGTGAAGAAGAAGACGCGTCTCGCGGCACAACAGCATCGCCAACGCGCGTCATAGCTCGGCTCACGCTGTTAATTGCTGGCGTCTTTTTTAGAAAGTGCTTCGGGCTGTCTCGCCATTCCCGGTCACTGCGCCTTTGCATTAGGAGCCGCCAATAAACTTCTTCTCAATTGGTGGAGGTGCTGGGACCCAAACCCCGTCGCTTGAAACCCTGGAGCTGTGATCAAGAACGCTACCACCCGCCATGACCGACAGCTCCTCCCAAACGGCGCCGACGCCACAGTCCGTCACCTGCACCGGCGTTCCACGAATACGGGACCCCACGATCTTCAGCGGTTCCGACGACGGAAACGTAGAAGGCTGGTTCACGTCATACGAACGGGTGAGCGCGCACAACAAGTGGGATGATCCAGCGAAGTTAACCCACATCATCTTTTATCTGGCAGGTGTTGCCCAACTCTGGTTTCACAACCACGAAAGCGACGTATCCACATGGTCAATCTTCAAGGCAAACTTTACGGAACTGTTCGGCCGACCCGCTGTTCGCAAGCTGCGCGCTCAACAACGCTTGCGTGACCGATCACAGCAGACGGCAGAAACGTTCACGAGCTACATTGAAGAAGTCGTGTACCTTTGTAAACGAGTCAACGTGGCAATGCCCCAAGCGGAGCGAATTTACCATACACTGAAAGGTATCGAATACGGCGCATTCCAAATGCTCCTAGCCCGGAATCCGCGCACTGTGTCCGAAGTTGTCAGCCTATGCCAAAGTTAAGATGAATTGAGGAAGCAACGTGCTTTGACTCGGTATGATCTGGGAAACGACGACTCCTTGGCGAGCCTTGACAGCATGTACAACCCATCATCATTCTTTCAGTGGGTGAAGGACTTCGTGCGTGAGGAAATTGCCCGCCAACTTTTTTTAGTCCCTTTCACTCAGGAGCCCACCTCCCGTTTTCCAAATATGCTGCGCACTCTCATTTCCGAAGAGGTCACTCAAGTTGTCCCTTCCGCGCACCATCAGACACCTGCAGCCACGAATTTCAAATCTGCGCTGGCAGTGCAGCCTGTCAACACGCCTCTCACCTATGCGCAGCCAGTGCTTCCTGTGACCGCGCCTCTTACGTACGCGCAGGCACTAGGCAAGGCCTCCGCTGGCGTCTTTCACGAACCAGGCCCAACCGGTGCCACCGGAAGCCTATGCTGCACCTTGGACCACAGCGAGAGCTCATCCTTGGAGGACGCCTGGCAATTGTCCCATTTGTTATTCCTGCTGCACTCCCAGCCACGTCGCCCGATATTGCCGCCATCGCCCTCAAGCGTTCGGCGGCGCCTCCCGGTCATTCCAGTATGGCAGCCATCCTTTCGCCAATACGCCACTAACCGTATAATAACCGTATGCTCGTGCTGACCTCCCAGAATTTCCTTCGCGTCGCTCGCCATCCCCTCGCTGACGCTCGCTCTCCCCAATGCGTCAGCGACCCACACCACGTGACCAGGAGAACTGAACGTCGCAGTTCAAAAGGCAAGAACTGCGCCCCATTTGAACTGTCTAAGTCCTCGCGCCTGTCCTGCTAACGTGGTCTAAATTTGTGTAGAAGGTGTTCCTGCATTCGCTCTTGTTGATACCAGCGCAGCCTTTTCTATGATAACCGCCAAACTGCCGTTCGCTGCGCAAGGTGACCACGCCGCTTTCTGGACTTTCGCTTCGTACGGCAAGCGCGCTGCACGTCACTGCTCTGGCAGCTTGTAGTGTACGTGTGCTTATTGACGGCATTGTTTACATTGTCGAGTGTATGGTTCTTCCCACCTGCTCGCATGACGTCATCCTCGGATGGGACTTCTTATCCCGTCATATAGCCGTGATCGACTGCGCACGCGCCGAAGTTGAATTTTCCCCCTGGGATGCACCCTTGGACGAAAATTGTGACCAGCCTGCTAAACTTACCGCGCGCGAGGACACAGGTATTTCACCAGGCTGCTGCGCCATCGTAACCGTGTCTTGCGATGCCATGCTCGATGCAACGGTCCTCTTCACACCGTCCGACGTCTTCATGAGCAGTAAATCTCTCCCACTACCCTTCGCAACGCTTGACATGGCCGGCAGCTGGCAATGATGGCAATGAGACTTCGGTTCCTAAATGATGATGTTATAATGGCGGCAGCGTGACGATGAATATATGAGGCCAACGAAAAATCGACGATGGTATAATGACAATGGCGCGATGACGACAGCATGACAACAATCGTATGACAACGCACGCATATCTTCATCGTTCTAGCGATGACGCAGTGACGACGATGGCATCAAAATAGCGCATAATCTTTACTAACTAACGACACTATCATTAAAATATAATGAATAATTATTCATGTCAGTAAAATGACGAGCGCGGAGTGACGACGACGGAACTATGACAACAGGATGACATTAGTGAAGTGATGACGAAGGTATATGACGGCATGATGAGAATCATATCCTGAAGTTTTAATGACTACAACAGAATGATTGCGATGGTATGTATGGCAACTTATATGTGATGACTCTCGGCGGCAGCGACAACAGCATGGCTTCGACAGCATCGCGAATCGTTTATGATGACGATGGCCTGATGATAACCACATGGCAAGAGTCGAACGACGAAGCTGAAGTGATGACGATCGAACGCCCACGACGGCATTCAAATGGCTGTGTAACAACGATAGCATGACGAATGTGTGACGACGATGGTATGAAGAGAGTGGGATAGAAAAGTTCGAGTGATGGTCATGTAGCGGCCACGACGGCCTCACAGCGGTGTTGTGTCAACGAATGCATGGTGCCTGTATGACAACGATGGCGCGGCGACGGTGCTATAAGGATGCTTGAATCAGAAAGTTTCAATGACGATAATGCAACGACCATGACGGCATTACGAGCAAATACTTGTGGCGCAAGCTACTAGACTACTTGTGTAGACATTGTAACGACGATGTATGACGAGTCAGACCATGAAGCTGTAATTAAGCAGATGGGCGGCGGGCAATACGCGCCACCCAGTGGGGCGGCGCGCTGATTTAGGGAAATTTTCGTAACAAAGCCACTAAAGTTCTTTTGGAGACTGTAGTACAATAGAGCACTAAACTTCTGGTTTCCGGCGCAGGAATGGCTTCCACAAAGAGACCAGTCCTCGTGTCTAGGAGGCGCTGTTGTTTTACGTCTACAATCATGTCATGGTCGGTGAGAAAATCAGCACCGATTATGGCTGAACTGGGGCGCTATCACGCAAAGCTATATCGAACTTTTCTATTCGGATTCTGCAATCAACCCTCCGTAATTGGTCAAAAACTTTTTTTACCACCCCCATTTCGTCTGTCTGCCACGCGACGTCACGAAAACCACGATAGCTCCCAATCCGATACGACGTGAGCACTATGACTATGCATGATTGGACCAAAAAAATAGTGATTTCTTATTCCACGCCTTTTTGCCATTAGCCCTCGGCTATTGATCAAGAGTTCTCGGTCTGCACCCACTTCACCTGTCTGTCACGCGACGGCACGAAACTACCCAAACTCATCGCGTCAAAGTGACGTGTACGCGTTAAAGATGCACGAACATGCCGAACAAAACTGATATTTTTTTCTGAATTGTGGCAGGCGGCCGCGTTCTAAAGGAATGAAGGTAGACTGCCGCCGATCGCTCACGACCGTCTACACGCACCTGCCGGAAAGCATGGGTTTATTTGCGTATAATAAATATTTATTTTTTAGAATTTTCGAGCACTTTCGGCACGTTTACGACCTAGTTTGCCCATACTTCCTCACTGAGGATCCGTTTTAGCGACATTCTTAACCTTCCGTTGCACGCCACTGCAATTTTTGACCACCCACCGCACGCTATGTAAGGGAAAGCCGACCGGTCGCAGTCGCCTGCACCATCGTCTTGATATAGTTGTCTATGGGCCCCATAACGTAAAACTATTCCAATATGTTTTTATTCCAATCTTCTGGCGTCAAATTTTCGTAACCACCTACGCAAGCATCGGGCGCTCACCCGGAGGGCTGTCTCAATAGACCAATCAAACGCTCTCCTCGTTCATAGGAGGTCACTTTTATTTGCTTGAAAAACGAATAACATTGCCTACACTGAGCGGCGTCTCTCATATAATTCGCTCGCAAGAGGCGAGGGGCACGCTCAAGCGGAGAGGGATTCGATGTGGCCGAGCCACTGCACTGATAATCGATACCCCGATGAAGAGGGTCGTGCGGGTGTCTGTGATTGGTCCGCTTTCCCTTACATAGCTTATCGTGGCTCTTCGACAATTGCGGCGGAATCCAACGGAAGCTTAAGAATTATGCTAAAACGGATCCTCAGCAAAGAAGTGTTGGCAGAAAAAGGTCGTAAACGTCCCGAAAATGCTAGAAAACGTTACACGGCCACGCAAAAAGATTTATTAGACGTAAATAAACCCATACTCTCCGGCAGGTGCGAGAAGCCGCAGCCATCGGCTGCAGCAATCTTTTATTCTTTTCGGTACGGGGCAGCCTGCGGCTATTCAAAAGAAAATTCAGTTTTGTTCAGCATTATAATGCATCTTTAACGCGTACACGTCACTATTACACGGTGCGTTTTTGCGGTTTTGTGACGTCGCGTCACAGGCAAGTGAAGTGGGTGCAGCCCGAAAACACTTCAGCAATTGCCGAGGGTTAATGGCGAAAATACGTCGAATCGGATATAACTATTTTTCTTTCTTTCAGGGAAATCACGCATATTCAGTATGAGTACGTCTTATCAGATGTTGAGCTATGGCGGTTTTTGTGACGTCTGGTGGCAGACAGGTGAAGTGGGGTGGTCCAAAAAAGTTTTCGACCAATCACGAAGGGCTGATTGCAGAATTAGAAAAGAAACGTTTGGAAGAGTTTTACGTTATAGCAGCCTAGGTCCAACGCGATGGCTCCGCCTCATCGAAACCCTCTGCCCTTGAGCGTGCGCCTCGCCTCCTGGCAGCCAATTAGCAATGACAAAGCGCTCAGTGTAGGCAATGATATTCGCTTTGATGCAAAGTGACGTCCTAGAAACTAAGAGAGCGTTTGATTGCGCTTACGAGGCAGCGCGGTGGGTCACTACACAGTGCTTACGTTGGTGGTTGGGCATATTTGACTTCAGGAGATTGGATCAAAAACATATTGTTATAGTTTTACATCATAGGGCCCCGTATGTCGGTAACCATGAACACCCATTTTAACGATCTTCGAAGGCCCAGATTAAGCGTGCGCGAGCGTTGTCGAACTAGCGCAATTCCAGTTGTACTCAAGGCTTGCCAGCGCAGAACAGGAGAAGCTGTGTGATTCGCTCGTGCAGCAGGGCGAATGCTGAGCTGTATACATGTTTCGATGAGGAAGGGTGGACTGTTGACCTTATCGATGACGTAGAACAGGCGTTGGCGTGGGTCAGTCATCGCTCGTCGTCGTTAGCGGTCGGCCAGACAGTTTCCCAACCAAGTACGAGGAAGGAGGCAGTGGCGTACTAGCGCAAAAACTGGTGGTGATAACAGGAGATGGCTGGCTGATCTGCTGCACAGTAGCGCTGCGCTCACTGGATGGACCGCGCTGATGAGATGGAGATTGATAGTGACGACGGGAGCGAAGAGAAACGTTCCTACTTGCGGTAGCGACCAGGAGCTCGTCCTGTCTATCACACAGATCAGCGACGCGGAATATCGTCAATGCGGACTATGGCCGGTTTGGAGGTGAACAATTCGCAATGTGCGGCACTGACAGCGGCACAACAGCTACAACCAGCGGATGTGGATTGTAAACTTCGATTACCTTGTTTGCCAATTACACTGATCTTTGCCAGATCCTGGGTTGAAGCAAAGGCCAGCCTCATCTAGACTTGAGTGGGAAATCGCTGAAGAAATCGCTCACGTACGAGGGTGTTGTCAGTGGCGGAAGCATGTGGGCAGAGACGATCAAGGGGGCATTCAGCGCGGTAAGTGGCTTGGACTTTAATTGCCCAGCGGTCGAACAAGAGTAGCTGTTGTAATCGTGAGCATTCCGGCGAAGCTGCAAAATTCGTTATAGTGGCCTTGACTGCATCTTAGTACGACGTTAGGAAGTTGTGCGCGAACAAAAGAAGGTCATAAATCCCGTCGATCACGGCCGCTGGAAGCACGTCAACCACAAGAGGGTTCTTACGCCATAGTATTCTGGTTCCAAAATTGCGACAGGCGGATAAAGTTCTAGACAACTGCAGTGGCTGAACCGGGCTTAGCGGATTCCGTGTTGGTTGAGGCTTGCTGTCGTTTGTTGTCGGTATTCCTGGCCCCAATTCGTTCTTGCATGACGCATTATTGCCAGGCAAAGTTCGCGCGTTGATAGAGACGTCCGCGGTCGTCAAATGTAGAGCACAAGAGAGAGAGACAACGAGAGGTTGTTATAGGACTTTGCTTCAATTTAATTCATATTTTTTTTATTTCTTCTGTCTCCATCACCAGCCAAGCTGCCTGACCTGGTCTTATTCTGTCAGGGGGCTCGCGTCGCTGGCGCTACAAATACTTTCGTGTCTCCCTGTGACATCTATGAGCACAGCCATGCCCGAGAACGTCATTTCCGAAACTGGTGTAGATTCCGGCTGCTGAAATGCTTCCTGGAGAGGTTCACGCTTGACTTCATACCGGGGACAGAGACCTAAGATGTGTTTCATTGTTTCTATAGTTCCAGAAAATCGCTCATGGGTGTATCCCCACATCCTATGCCGAACGAGTTGGTCTTTGCAGGCTTGTAAGCAGTGCCGCCTGAGAAGGGGAAACTGAAACTTTTGATGGATTTGTAGATTTAGGGATTGTTCATGTGTCTGAAGATTACATCTGGGCATGTTGGAAGAACATCACTGTTTGTGTGCCATAGCTTTAGCCACAAAATGAAGCTTTTTTGGAACATCAGTTCTGGATAAGGGAGTCGAAAGGGTCGGAATCCTACATAGGAAGACCGGGTGACTTCGTAGGCGCGGTCATCACCTGAAATTACCTGTTGGACATAGGATGGCCAGCAGCCACTGAACTGTAATTTCATGTCCTTTCGCCATAGTTTGAAGCTGGTCTTCACCTACGTCTTATTGTAATGGGAATCCGGCGCCTTGAATTTGATCCAAGCGATACACGACAAACGAAATCTCAGCTGTCTCAAATCCAACTGGTCGCTCTATCCACTGTTACTCTATCCTCCTGCTTGTCTTTCTCTTCCTCTCTTTCACTTCCTGTGTTTTTCGTTAGCGGTACACTCACCACCCCCTGTCCT
Source organism: Dermacentor albipictus (assembly GCF_038994185.2). Classification (NCBI taxonomy): domain Eukaryota; kingdom Metazoa; phylum Arthropoda; class Arachnida; order Ixodida; family Ixodidae; genus Dermacentor; species Dermacentor albipictus. The sequence continues at coordinate 110,491,477 of NC_091827.1, read as the reverse complement.
CTCGAGCACGCACATAAGTGAGACAAGAGTTCAGAACAGGTTTCGCGAGGGATGTGAAACTTCACCTGGCTGGCATGAGCAGGCAAAGTGCGTTAGCGATGGTTGTTATGAAGGCTGGGAATCGCGGCTAAAGAAAATGACACAGAACCCAGAGCGTCCACAACACGGAAAGGGCTAGGAAACCGGGGTAAACCATTTTTCGCAGCGGCAAGGTAAAGGTAGTGTATTTCGAGCGATGACTAAATCACCCGCCTAGAAAGAGCAAGGCAGACTTTTCTGAGAATAAATATCGAACTGCGCTTGGTGGCACAGGTGTGCTAGTCGAGCTCGGAGACGGGCGTGGCGCAGGGTCTTGCTGGAGTCTACTTCTGCGGGGTGCCTTTGCAGATACGTGTCGAAGCCAAGAACGTGTTCTTTCGATAACCTTGAGGTCCTCCCGTAGAGCAGCTAAAACGGCGCAGCACGTGTGACTTCATGTTGGGACGTATTTAGAGTGAATACCGCAACGCAGTACTCGCAGCTGTCGTGCGTGGGGCTGACGTAGAAATGAATGCTGTCTTATATGGGGCAGCTGGTGCACTGAACCCGTCCATTGGTTTGTCGATGCTGAGTGGGACGTGGCGGCGTATGATATTCAATGTTTATACAAGAAAGTGTTGAAGGCACATGACCTAAATGCTGTGCCACGGTCGGAAATCGCGAATTTCGGCGTGCCATGCTGGAACTTGGAGCACTCGTTAAGGAAGATCATGATATGAGTGGTTGCAGAATCAGGGACAGCTCGAACTTCTACCAAGATAGCGAAGTAGTCCGTGGCCACAAGAAGAAATGTATGACTGTGCTTGCTGCCAGGATACCGGCCCCTGTAATCAATGCACAAGATATTGCTACGCGCGTGTCGTGTTTGATTGTTTGAACGAGGCGCGTGAGTGCCATCAGTGAAGAAAAGAGGAGGAAGAACAAACTCGGCTCGCACTGTGAATCTAACTGGCACGCGCTGCAACCGCTGTTGTAAATATAACCTGTAAATAGTTGATCGTCTTACTGACTCGTCATTCGCGTAACATTGTGGAAGAGCTTCCGATGGAGCTTCCGTGGAGCTTCCGATGGAACCACCCCGTCACCACCTACACCTGTGGCGCCAACCACAATGTACGTTACGGTTCCTAGTCTCCGTTATCCTGGGACATTCTGTGACCAAAATTACGCAGACGTCGACGAGTGGCTCAGCATGTATGAGCCTGTTAGCCAAAGCCACCACTGGGACCCTGCCATCATACTTGCCAATGCAGTCTTTTATCTGGACGGAACACCACGTGCCTGGTTGCGCACCCATGATATCGAGCTCTCCAGCTTGGACATTTTCAAAGAGCGGCTTCGTGACCTATTTGGCAACCCGTCAGGTCACCACCAGGCTGCACGAAAAGACCTTGCCACACGTGTCCGGTCGTTGACCAAATTGTATATCTCCTACATACAGGAATTGCTCCCGCATTACCGGAAAGTCGACGAGCACATGACGGAGGTTGACAAGGTGGGCGATATCCTAAAAAGCATCGCGGACAACCCCTTCAATTTACTCGTCTATAACGACATTTCTATCGTGGACGTCAACGTCAAAGAATGCTGGCCCTTCGAGGTAGCCAAAAGCCGCCGCGTCGTGCCACAGTTTTGCCGGCTCCCAAACACCCCTACCACATCCTCTTGCTCCGCTTTTATCGCAACACGACTATTTCAAGAGAACGTCACACGTATCGTTCTCCATGACGTTGAAGCGGCGAGTCCGGCTCCCCTTCATCCACGACCCCCTGACGGTACCTTTGACCAAGCGGCCCCACTATTTGCGTTATTGAAGCAGTTCTGCGACAACAAATTGCAAACCTTGGGATCACTACCACCTGCTCTGTCTCCCGACCTGATTCGGCATCGATTCTTGTGTAATTCCCACCTGTAATGAGCAGTATTTCGCTCCCCGACCACGTAATCCTGCAGAATAGCGAACCCCAGACGACAAACCGATCTGCTTCAGCTACCACTGTGTTAGCCATGTATCCCACCACAGCCGTACCACCAGGATGCCGCCGTACTGGAGCTCATTCCCTGCTCCTCGCTCATACGCCGACGCTCGCCGGTATTCACCTCACCGTATGTACCCTACTTCTGATGCCCCTGACAGCCGCTCCGCCATGCGATCGCCGTGGCTCCCCATCACCCCAACCTTGCCGCTTTTCCTAGCCAAACCTACAGAAAAAAAACAAGGCCATGCCACTCTTGGAGGTAGTGCTTCATCACGTTCGTCCTCTCCAAATCCTACATTAACTCTCCTGACCAACATGAACTTAATTAAAGTAGGCGTACATGGTGCTCCGTTGACGGCATTAATTAATACTGGAGCCCATGTGTCGATAGTGAGCGCTAACCTATGTCATAGCCTCAAAAAATTGGCAGAGGCTTAGCTTGGCTAAGCCTAGTGGATTGCGAAAGCAATCTTCTGTTCAGGCTGTAGAGTTCCATACTGCTCATCGAACGTGAAGGCGCAGTCTCGTCAACATTTAAAGCATCCATAAACCAGGAGACACACAGCACGATTCGGCGTCCGATCCGACGTGAGTCCCTACATGCTCCGGCATGCGGCATACGACGATTCGGGGCACACGGTGCGTGCATCCGAGAGATCAAGTGGCGCGTAATCTCCGCCCAGATCCAACCCCCCGGTTGACCTCACATCAACGTCGAGAAACGCAATATAAACAACTCTGCACAACACTGCTTCGCTTCACGCGAACACTGTAAATAAAATTATGCCCCTAGATGTGACAGAACACTGCATGACGGCGTTGTCCACTGACGACTCCGCTAACAGCTAGCGATAGGGCCGGTTGGCCTAGCTAGGCGGACGGCGCTTACAATCCAACCCGAGCTCGTCGAAGAGCGCTTATGTTTGCCAAAACAATTGTCACTGTACACTTAGGTCACCCGTAATTAAATACAATTTGTTTACTCAACGCAGTCGTTGCGAAGGGCAAGCGTGGAAGCGAAGCGAACAGCCTCGCTCAGACGGTCGGTGTGTGATGTCTGCCCGCGAAATGCCCTCGCGTCGCAGCTCCCGATCTCGCCAGTAGCTTAGTGCTAGTGTACTAGGCGCTGCTTTGCATAACAAGCACACGTTCGAGATAGTTTTACTGAACTGGGAACTATTCCGTGTTGGAAACAAACTGCAGAAACCGGCCAGCCAGCACCGCCTCCGTGGAGGGAATGTCAGAGAACGTCACATGCCAGCCGCGCTATCATTGGCTGCGGCAAGATGACGGTCCGGTTGTCGGACGCGTCGGACGATGAAAATCTGCCCAGTTTGTCGCACGCCGGACGTCCGATCCGGCGCTTCGGCATGGCAAAACCGGCAAAACACCTCGATTCCGGCTGCCATTCCGACGCGTCCGACGCCGGATTGGACACCGAATTGCGCCATGTGTCTCCCGCTTAAGGCTGGCTGTCGAATGATCAGGTGTCGCCAAAGTCGCGGCGGCATTGAGAGCATGCATGATACTTGTAGATGCTCCCACATCAAGAGATGTTCAACGCATTCGCCTGGCTGCATAATATGAACGCCGTTTAGCTAAACCTTGTTCCCGCTTTTCATCCGTTTCTTCCACAACGCGCTGCTTCTTAGCTGCAGCACATCGTTGCAGCTTCAACCTTACAAACACCATCCAACATACCATGGAGGATTCGCTAGGACGACTGCGATGAGCCGAGTGGGGGAGGGGGGGTGCTTTTCCACAGCTGGCATGACGTCACGTAGAGCGAGCGCCTCCCCCACGGCAGCGGCGCGTGCAGGATTCGCTGGGACGATCGCGACGAGCCGAGTTGCGGCGGGGGGGGGGGGGGGGGGGGGTCGCTTTTTCACAGCTTGCATGACGTCACGTACAGCGAGCGCCCCTCGTGGTAGCGGCGCGCAGCTGCAGCATGGAGGATTCTCTGGGACGATCGCGACGAGCCGAGTTGGGGCACCGCTTTTCCACAACTGGTATGCCGTCACACATATGTCAAGCTAAAGGTCAATGGTGGATTCTCCGGGACGACGGCCAAGAGCGGAAACCTCGAGCAGTATTGCTTTCGCAATAAAAAGTTATTACGCCTGCTAGCACTAGAGATGTACGCGTCGCCAATGGCACCACTGCTGCCGCCACGGTTATGTGCACTGCTCGCATAGGAATTGCTGGGCGCCAAGTTCCAGTCCTGTTCACCGTGCTGACCAGTTGCCCTCATGACCTAATATTCGGGCTCGACTTTCTGACGACGCATTCTGCCTTCATCGACTGTGCCACCGGTATACTGTGCCGAGAGTTTCCTCTTGTTTCAGACGTTCGCCCCGACCAACCGAGCACCCTCTGCACTACAGTGTTTGTTCGCTTTCCTCAAAAAGCCCTAACGTTCCTCGAATTGGCCTCAACAGCAACCGTTCCTGATGGCGTCTGTGTCATCGCACCAATTTGTCCTCCTGGCGCATGACATCTCTGTGTCACACTCCGTCGTAACCCTTGCTGCTGATTGGATGTGTATCCCCGTTATCAATTTTGGCTTGACGAAGCAAGCGTTACCTAAAAGCAACGCTACGGTGAGTGACAGACGACCACGTCCCTGCTTTTGCAGCCGACGCGTCTCCAGATCCTCCTGATTACCCGCAGGATGCCCTGAACATTGCCGGCCCAGTACGCCCCATGGTCCCTCCGGACCTCGCACCTGACCAAGCAGCCATCCTATATCGCCTTTTGCTTTCCTACCGCGTCATATTTAGCACTGACAATCAACCACTTTGTCAGACAAGGGACTTGTTAACTATCGCATAAACACTGGTGATGCGGTTCCCATTCACCACCGACCATAGCGCGTGTCCACGGCAGAGCGGCAAGTTGTTCAGCAGCAAGTAAACAAGATGCTAGCCAGAGGCATTGTTGAGCCATCGTCGAGCCCCTGGGCGTCACCAGTCGTGCTAGTCAAAAACAAAGTGGTCACGTGGCGTTTCTGTATTGATTACCGCCACTTAAACAGAATTACTAAAAAGGACGTTCGCCCTTTACCACGAATTGACGATGCTCTTGATTGCCTTCACGGTGCCAAGTACTTTTCGTTCAACGACCTTCAACCTGGTTATTGGCAAATTTCCGTCGATAAGCAAGACCAAGAAAAGACCGATTTCGTCACTCCAGATGGCCTCTACCAAATGAAGGTTATGCCGTTTGATTTGTGCAATGCCCCCGCCATGTTCGAACGGATGATTGCCTCTCTGCTTCAACGTTTCAAATGATCAACTTGCCTTTCCTACCTCGACGACGTCCTTGTGTTTTCTCCTACATTTGAGACGCACCTTGAGCGCGTGGCAGCTATCCTTGACTTCATCCACAAGGCTTGACTCCAATTGAACTCATCGAAGTAACACTTCGGGGGCCGACAAATTACAGTGCTAGGCCTTCTCGTCGATGCTTCCCGGGTACAACCCGGCTCGGAGAAGGTTCGAGCGGTAATGGCTTTTCCTGTACCTCAGTCTGTCAAATACGTCCAGGGTTTTGTGGTTATCTGTTCTTATTTGCTATGGTTCGCGAAAGATTTCGAAGCAGTCGCCAGACCACTCCTAAACTTCTGAAGAAAGACGTGCTTTTTTTACGTGGGGTTCCCCTTAGGCTGCCGCATTTTCACGCCTTATGATTCTCACCAATCCACCGGACTTAACGCACATTGACCCGTCCGCATCTCGAGAGGTCCTAACCGATGCCAGTGGTTATGGGTTCGGCGCCGTCTTATCGCAAAGGCAACATGGACACGACCGCCTTATAGCCTACGCCAGCCGGATCCTGAGAACTGCAGAGCGCAACTATTCGATTACCGAGCGCGATTGTCTTGCTCTTGTGTGGGCTGTTTCAAAGTTCCGCCAATATTTATATGACAAGCTCATCTCAGTAATCACACACCATCATGCGCTCTGTTGACTTTCGTCACTCAAGAATCCTTCTGACCGGCTTGGTCGGTGGGCCCTCCGACCACAATAATATCCCCATACAGTGACTTAGATGTCGGGGTGCCAACAACAGGACGCATATTACCTCTCTCCACACCCAGTAGAAGACGCGACCTCTACGTCTGATACTGACACCGACGCCTGTGTTCTCTCTATTTTTCCACTGCTCCATGTCAACGACGAGCAGCGCCGTGACCCTTCCTAGCGTATCATCATTGACCACCGACAATCGTCACTTGCCGAGAATTCCCATCTGTGATTCACGCTTCAAGATGGCGTACTCTACCGCCACAACGTTCACCATGACGGCTCTGTATTACTCCTTGTCGTCCCTAAACACCTTCGCTCGGCTGTTCTCCACGAACTTCACGACCTTAGAACTGCCGGTCACCTGGGTGTGTCACGTACCTACGACCGGTTCCGCCGACGCTTCTTTTGGCCAGCGCTTACTCGATACGTTCGACCATACTTAGCTGCGTGTGAGAAATGTCAGCGACGCAAGACACCATCGACGATCCCTGTTGGGTACGTTCTACCACTCGACATTCCCGAGGAACCGTATTTTAGGATTCGCTTGGACCCACTTGGACCTTTTATTTTTCAACCTCTGCGTGGATCGATGTGGCCACGGATTACGCCATGCGCTACGCCATCACCCGAGCGCTTCCTACAAGCTGCGCGACAGGTGTCACTGATTTTCTTCTACGCGACGTGATTTTATTACATGGAGCTCCGCGACCACTTCTCACAGACTGTGGCTGAACATTCCTATCAAAGTTATCGCGGACATCCTGCAGTCCTGTGCCACGAGACACAAGCTTTCCATGTCATTCGCAAAATGGCCTCACGGAGCGTCTCAATCGCAATATCACATACATATTCGTGAAATATGACTCTTCAGGCCACACTGAGTGGAACCTCTCTCTGCGGTTTGTCTCATTGATTTATAATTCATCGCGCCAGGACAAAGCCGGTTATTCTCCATTTTTCCTTTTGTTCGGCCGAGAACCAGCATTGCCCCTCGATGCAAACCTCCCTGTTCACGCGGTGCCGACAAGTTTACATGATGCCACCGCCCGCTGTGGGCACGCAAGGCAAATTGCCCGTAACCGCCTTCTAAAATCCCAAGTGTGCCAAAGGCGTTTGTACGACAGGGGACACCGAGACGTGCACTTCCCGCCTGGCTCTTTGTGCTTCTATGGCCTCCGTCACGTCATATCGTCCTGTAAGAAAAACCGTAGGACACACCTAAATTCTGAAGCCCGGTATCGGCTCTCTGGTTCACTGGGGCGGTGACTGAAAAGGCAAGTGCGTGCATGTTCCCAGTCGGAATGTTGAAGAACCACCCCAAGGCCAAAACAAATGGTGGATGACGCTAGGGGCGCCCTCTTGATCGGGTGCGACGGTCGGTGGAGCCATCAGAGCCGCTTTAATATTCTGGAAGGCTGATAAATGGTTGGGGCAACAATGCCGCTCCGTATTTTTCTTCAGAAGTTCATTGAAGGGCTAGCGTGAGCAGCAACCGAGGTACGAAGTGGCGGATGTAAGAAACGAAGCCCAAAAAACATTTCACTTGTTTGGTGATTGTAGGAGGCTTGCTAAAGCTTGTTGGCTCGAAGGGTCGCGGCTGTTGCTGTGTGCGCTCACAACACGACCCAACTTCATAATTTCTCAGTATACAAAGAAACAATTTCAAGGCTTCTTGCGCAGCCCACCATCATCTAGAGTGCACAAGACAAGTTCCAAATACTGTGTGTGTTCTGGAAACATGGGAGCGCAAATGATGATATCATACAAATACAGAACGCCATCGACCCCTTAAAGTGTCCAAGGACGCGGTATAAGCCATCTAGTGTGATAAAAAGCATCTTTTTTTTGCGTGTTTATTGTTGAGCCCGACCTGGCAGCCGCCTGAGCAGAGGTAGAGTGTAGTGAAAAATCTGGCCCCGTGAAGCCGATCTATGACTTGGTCGAGGCCTGGGAATGCTTGTACTTCCGGCTTGGTAATGCTGTTTAGGCTTGAGGCGGCGATAGTCTACGCGAAATCGCGTGATGCTGTCCTTGCTCATGCGAGCTACAGGGGCCCAGCAAGGACTAAACGAGAGATATATGATGCCACGCTGTAACATATCTTCTACTTGAGTTGTAATTCCAATGCGTTCACAAGCAGAAACACAGCGATAGCTGTGTCGAGCGAGTGCGTGAGAGCCGGTGTTGAGTTTGAACAATACAGCCAATTTTGCGCTTTTATATAGCCAAGCGCCTTTCAAATTTCACCATCAATGCTTCCCTTTCAGACTTCTTGGACGGCGTCAGGTTTGGGCCAAAATGGAACGTATTCTAGTCGACGGAGTCATCGCCGCTTTCAGGAGAAGTACAGTGCTACACTGTTGTGAGGACGGAGCAGCGCTAAAGAGTGACCCTGGGCACCATCACAGTTCTAGAGTTCAGACACAGCTCTACGATAGGTTGGACACCAAGACAGCAAATGCAGAATAAGAGGAGCGCAGTAAAGCGCGTGAGATAACAAATTTATTGCCCGGGCGCGAGCAGATACAGCAGTCAACAAAGACATCCAAACCTAAGCATGCGTACATGTCGCAACGATCGGGTACCTACACTGCAGGCGACAAGGGTATATTTACCCTATAAGTTGCCAATAGTCCAAAAGACAGTGGTGGTGGTGGAACTATATGTGCATTTTTTTCCTGGCTTCATAGAAACGTAGTTGTTAGCGCACATATACATGTTAAGAGGGCGCGTATTCTGCTGCAAGAGCACATAAAATGCTTACGCAACGATCAAGTGCTATTGCTTAGAAAGGAGCTAGCTCTCGCGGCGGCGTGGCTGACCGACTGAAATATGCAGCGCACACACGAGGACACTGTGACTGTGTCGCCTTCGAGGTCAGGTGTTTGACCGGGAAGGAGCTGCAGCTACAACCAGCTGCAGCCTAGAAATTTAGTATGTGCAGATCTTTTCATCCACAATGAGAATGGGATGGAATGGAGAATGGACACTTACACTTTTCCGAATAACAGGTAGGACGCTTGCAGTCTCGACTGTAATGGCCGACCTCATTGCTTTGATAGCAGCGCATGGATGCACAGCGCTGACGGTATGTTCGGAGCAGCTCGCTTGATCTGCTGAATCTTTCTGTCTTGGACAAAGACGGGAGGGGGATACTGCAGTGGAATGTTCTACCATGTAAACCTCCAAGGCAAGAGCTAAGGTACGTGACCTGTAGAAGTGCGAGCGAGGCAGACAAGACATTGTACGTTGAAGTCCGATGGCGTCGTTGGAGGCATTAGAAGCAATGAAGCTTGAGCAGTTCGCCTAAACAGGCAGGGTCTCTCAGAACAGACATGACATGAGCAGCGAGCTCTTGCAGGCTCTACCTAATGTTAAAAAAGAAGCACTAAACACGTGCACCGGACAATAATTTCTTTTCCAACAAACACAGCTGTATATCAGGGCCGTGTGTGCTCAATCTTCTAGTAAGTTGTAAGTTGTCTGGTGTGCGTGTTTAGCGTTGTTTTTAAACATTTTCGACAACCGCCAACTCGCCCAATCTGCCGTTCTTCTCACAGGCTGTAGTGGCCAAGTTACACGTGCTGTAGTTCTATAAAATTTAAATGCTGAAGATAGTCATCACCATAGTGAGACTCGAGTGCTGACACGAGATTTGAGTAGTTGGAACGGCTGGCTGCTGTCAGGAGCTCTACAAATTCATCGGCAGCTTCACGTAGGTGAGCCACGAAGATTTGAGCTTTGTGATGGCGTGAGCTGTAGTGGAGTGGAGGGCAGCGACAGGTTCAAACTGCATACGAAAAGCAGACCGTAATGTGCTACCTTCAAAGGTAGGTGAACTTCGGAGGAATCTCTCACAATGCTGCGTGACGTAATAAGCAAAGAGAGATTGAGGTGCTGAGACAGGTGTAGTTTGAGCAGTGGAAGAAGACGATACGAGACTGGAAACACGTCTGGTGAGGTCGTCGATACGACTCTCTGCGGAAGAAATACGCTGTAATAAACAGTTCTGAAAGGCAAGTAGTCCCTTGTCAAGGCGTCCTTCAAACCAGTCCAAGATAGTCGCTAAGCCATGCGTATGCTTGCGGCGAGTGGAATCAGAATCGGCAGGGTGAATATTTGAAGGTAGCGTACCAGAATCAGAAGCCTGAGAAGGAAGCTACAGATGCATAGTGGTGGCGTCGCTCGGTCCAGGTGAGTGTCCAATGACGGCGCCGTCACAGATTTTGGTACTGATGCGAGGGAAGGCATTGTACTGGGGGACGTCTTGCGGCGGGTTAGCATGACCGCTGCCACCAAAAGGTAGAGTTCAGGGCCTTGAACCGGTGTGCAGTGTTACACGACGCAGCCAACACAGAAATCTAAGTCATCTCAAAATCAACTATACCCCTGACCTGCTGCTACTGTATTGTCCTCCTCGCCTTTGTCTTCTTCTTCTCTGAGTTGAAGCGAGTTGAACTTCAAACTTCTTCATGAGTCCTTTTATACAGGGCAGTCTCTGAATTGCTGCCTTAGAGTAGCAAAATGTGACCCATCCTGGAGCTGTATCTTGCAGGAGGTATTATACAGCAGCACGCAAGGCAGCGAGCTCAGACATCATTGATGTGATGTGTCACAGATTGAATTTGATTGAAGTTCCCTTAACCGGAATGACAACGCCAAATCAAGAGTGCGTAGATGCGACCGAACCACTTGTATCAATGTCTGTTCGGTGTCCATATGTCGCATTTAGTTATAGCAGCGCCAGATATACTTTTGGGTGATTTACCTTTTTTACACCCGGAAGAAAGGAAGGAAGGAACAAAAATGGAGGACGCTTAAGCTTCGCCTTCAAGAGTGGAACACGTAAGCGTTCCCATCGACCCGCCAGGGGGTGTAAGACAATGCGCTATGGTGCAGCGATCACTTAAGTGGCACCCCGCATCAAAATTTACACCCACCAATGAGGCGGTGAGCGCAGAGCAACGCAGCGTTCTGTGCGGCAAAGAAACGTGCGCCTGAGCAAGCGGAACGAACCAAAGAACTGGGTGTCTCGGAGGGGGAAAAGATCTACGCGAGCCAAACGTCGTGACCGGCACGGACAGCCGGGCCGTCACACGCCTCGCACCGGTCCCTGCACAGCCCCAATGCACTCAAATGAGATCCAAAGCCGCCTTGTGCCAGTAGTGGCACCAGGCGGCTTACTTTCCATTCGTCAGGAACATTTCCCTTCTGCCATGAGGAGGTGTAAAGACTCAACAATTCTGTCCGTGTGGATTCTCCGAGATAGCTCAAGGCTCGGTATGATATACCATCTAGACCCAGAGATGATGAGCGCCTGCAGAGAGGTAGTGCTGCCTCGAGCTCCTCCATTATAGAAGGAAAGTCCAGGCGGCAATCACGGAAATGGAGAACGTCAGCTCGGGCTGGAGGATCTGAACGAGTCGCTTGGTCTGCGATCTGAGCACAAAAGTCTTCCGCGACATCGATGTCGCAGAAGTCTTGCCGCCCTTGCAGAAGCGCGAGCGCCTTGAATGAAAATGCTGTTCCGGAAGGCTACGCAGACCTTGCACCGTTTTCCAAATGTGAGACAGTGGCTTGCGGGTGTCAAGTGTCTGGCAAAACGTTACCCAACATTCCGACGCTAATCTATCCATACGGCGTTGAAGCTTCTTTTGCGTCCTCCTGGCTGCCGTAAGGTCATGGATTGATTTTGTACGCCGATATCAGCGTTCCGCCCGGCGACGACATGCTCGAAGTCACTCCAATCTTATGTAAAAGTCATTTCGTCGGGAAACGATTGTCATCATACGAGTGGTGTCTTGCATCGTATTTTAATTGCTTGCTCTAACCCATTGGGTAGGCCCTCGCGGCAGGCATTTTCCATATCAGATTTGAAGTTCGACCATTCAATCGTCCGAATGGCATTCCGTGGGCAGATGTAGACGACACGCCTTTGATGTTCGGATAGGTGGAAATGTGATCACTTCCATGTGTCTCAATATCTGGAAACCTCTTCACACACTGGCATAAAAGTTGGAGACGAAAGCAAGGTCAATGCAGCTGCCGTATGTCACGCCTCAAAGAAAGATGGGGCTACCATCGTTCAGGAGAGCAAGGGCATAGTTGTAGGCGATGCTTGCTAATCTTCGTCATCTTGCATTTGCCCTTGTACTTCCCCATGCTGGATGGTGTGCATTGAAATCTCCTGTGTTGACCCATGGGGCGGGACAAACACTCAAGATATCCGCTAATTTTTAGTATCGAAATTGCTTGAAGGTGATATATACGCGCCTATGAGAGTAAACAAGAGTTTGTTCTTTTTAACTGTGATGCATATATATTGATTGTCGCCGTGGGACGCAATGGGCTGCAAAACATATGTGAGTTCACGAAGAGCAAAAACGATGATATTACTGCATGCACCACTTGCTGATGACATAATAAATTCCTGCCCTGACAGTCTGATTGGCTTGACAAATTCGGCTCACAAATGACGATGAGTGGAAACACATTGGTGTACACAAACTGACGAAAATCTGAAATTCGTGATTTTATCCCTCTGGCGTTCCAGTGGATGACGGACGCTGCCTTGACTTCTTTACAGAAGGATGGGGTATGGGTCAAGGCAGCCAGCTTAAATCCCTCAATCATTTGAGGGATTTAAGCACTTGGCTTAAGAAGTCCAGCACTTTAAGTGCGCTTCGAGCAGACGGTGTCCCCCTGTGCACTAAAATTGCTCGGATGGCCTCCATGAAGTAACGTAGCACAGAGATGACTTGATGGTCTGTTTTAGGTGAATTATCCATGGCAGGAGAGGGCTCCGGTGGGGCCCCGACCTTCTTAGGTTCCTTAGCAAGGCAGCGGCTGGGTAGCGTAGGCCATTCCCCTAAAGAAAGAGTTATCTGCTTCCTTCGTGGAAGTCGTGGGCCTTATCGCGGCACGACTAACTGCTACCGCAGTGGAGTGGTTACTGTTACTTCGTGCATGTGCCTTCTTTGAAGACATACAATAGTGCCGACGTCGACGGCGATGCCGTGCTATTTCGGCTGTCTGCCTGTGGGCTGAATTATCTCTGGCCAATCGCTTGAAAACCACACGGTCCCTCTTGATGCAGGGACAGTCTTTCGATGAGGCCACGTGAGGGCCGCTACAGTTGGCGCACTTCAGAACCGTGGCGCACTTCAGAATACCACAGGTCTCTTCTGCATGATGTTCAGCAGCGCGATGGGAACTCAGTAGCGAGTTGGGACACACGCCCTTGACGTGTCCGGGCCTGAAACACTGATGGCATTGAAGCGGCTTCTTAATGAATGGTCGAAACAGATGTCGGAAATGTCCGACTTTAATATGTGGTGGTATACAATTCCTCTTGAAAATTACTTTTACGCAGCGCGTATTCCCAAGGAGGCGAACTTGCGTAGTGATCGTGCCCTCGTTTGCCGGCTAGATGAGCATAGGCAAGTCATCAATGGGAATAGAAATGTCAATGTCGTAAATTACACCGGGTATGAATGTGTCATCGATCGGGATAAAGGGGCGCATTTGATTCCACCTAGCTCCGTGATTTCTTGAACTTCTCCAAGTGCACTTGCGTTCTACACGGCTATGGCGAGTAAATTCTTGCGTGGATTTATTCTTACGTCTTTAATTTGATCCGGCACCACAGATTCCAGAAAAAGGGATAGGGTTTGCCTGTTCAGCAATCGTAGGTTGCTTGATGGTTCTTCCGGCATAAAGATGATGACGTGTGGCCAGTGCGCAGGCCTTGACTACATAGTCGCTGTGCTCGCAGAAGTTGACGGCGCTGTGTTGACGATCTTTCTCATCGCCCTCTTACTCAGGAAGGGTATGAAGCCGTCGTCGAATTAATCATCCTCCAACATTGCGTGCAGCTCGGTGTCTTCGGTGTCACTGGGGGAGCCAACTCGCTTCCTTGCGGTTGACGGCCGTGATGACTTCTGGCCAGGGCCTCTGGCATGCTTCGCGTCCATGACCGCAAGACGAGGGAAGATAATGAACGTGTGCCCTGAGACAATCTGCACCGAAAGATCGGTGGTTACAATCATCCTTGGCGAGCATTATTGATGTATGTGTTGATCTGCAGCGAGCAAGACCTAAATGCGTGTGCAGTGCATGACAGTGTAAGCTATCTTATGAGCAAAAATTTTAGTTGCGTGCATTGGACAAAACTGGAAGGCTGTAGCGTAGAAATACTGGAAATAGAGCTCTGAATGGCTGAAGCATAGAGTGTACAGTTGGATCCAAGCTTTTCTGCATATTTATATCAGTATATGGGTAACCGACAACAGCTTTTCTTCAGACACGCTCCATGAAGGTTGCAGAAAAAGATATCGGTCGATTAATGCAGTGAAAAAACCGTGAGTGTTTGCATAATTGATACCGTGTCCACTGATAGAGAATTGGTGTCGTGTAATAGATTTACTTGTGAAAACAACCAACGCGCATTTATCGGTTGATACTGGAAATCCACTAGTTGGAAAGTATGCGGATGTCAAAATTGCTGCCCGCTGCAATCGCATACCCGCCTCAAGGCCAGCAACCGCAGGAATCCAAAAGCAAGTGTCATCTGCGTATATCATGATGTAGAGTTTTTCTGAAAAAAGAAACTTCAGCTACTTCAGTATATGTCACATTGAACAACGGGTGACTCCAAGCTCCTTCCGGAGGCACGCCGCCGTACGTGTAGTGGTGAGCACCGCCTACCTTTTCTCCATACAAAAAATGACTGGCGAGTTACGAATCCAGATAACAAAAGAAGCATATTGCCGCCTATTCTAATAGGCGCCAGGGTGTTGATGGCGTCCTGTGCAACGTTCTCATGAACGCCTTTTACGTCAGGAAAGGGCGTAACTGATATGTACGTACGGCTTTTCTACAGTTGCACAAACGTTGCGAGGTCAATGATGCTCTGAATGCTGGAACGGCGCCGACCAAGACTTGCCGTTAAAGCGAGGTAGAATTGTAAGCTTTATATACTGTTCTAAGCGTGCAGGGATCTTCTTTTCTATCCCCTTTCCGACACAGTTGGCCAGAACAATGGGGCAGTTTGCCGACAAATACAACGGGCAGTTTGCCGGCTTCATGTCATGGGTTGGTAAAACTGTCGAGAAGTGCTGCTCTTACCCCTTGTTCAAGGAGTGAGAGGATGATCCTTTAGAAACAGCCAGTGGAGCTTCGAGTTATTCTAGGGTAAAATGCACGTCCATTCCTGGTACCAAAATAGTAGGGACAGCACATACATAACTATTGCGCTGACAGATTCGCCAGTGTTCCTCGCCGAGAAACCCGCGCCACATCAAGCTCAGTTTGGCCTTGATGGAGGGCTAAAGATGCAAATGGGTTGTCTTTGAAGACCACACACCGTCTTCTAGATATGTGAGAGTGGTTTGCGAGGATCCATTGATTCAGAGAATGTCTTCCATTACTCAGTCTGTGGTGTGAATATGCGACGCTAAAATTTCTTATTTATTCATTAATGAGTCTCTCAGATGATAAAATCATTTAGTGTGTCTGTGTCGTTTGGCGCATGCCATTGAAGAGCACGAAGTTTCTCAAGTTCAACGCCGAAATACATTCACTTTGACGACAGCGATAATGAACACTTGGCAGTTGTCATTGCAGCTGATATGGTACCTTCTATTTTGATGTAGCGCAAGCTGAGCGACAGGTGCAAGAAAAAGGCACATTTGACACAACGGTCTGTGGGTGTCAAATGTGCCGTTTCGTTGTCGCTGTCATTCACCTTGGGCTAAAACAAAATAGATTATACCATACCAACAGGCCCGTATGGCTATCTTCAGCTAGGCATGGACACGTGGACTTGTTTATTTTGTTCGGGTGAGAGATCTGCACCGTCTAACAAATGTTATCGGTCAGCGCTGGACACGCCTGCATGTATGTGAAGTTTTTCGAAGGGGATCGAATGTTCTAGCCACTCACCGTCATCACTGAACCCTGTGTTATCTAATTTATTGTATGCGCCATACGAATGTCGTAGAACGTTCCGGATGAGAAGCGGGCGCCAACGATTACTCTGGAAAATTTGATGGCTGATGTATGCAAGCCGACGCGCTTGATCCGCTGACCAAAATTCGACGACAGTCGCCCGTGTTCGCGGCTTTTGCTGGGCTTTGTGTGTAACTTGCTTTTGTGTGCACAAGTTCGTGCAATAAAAAGTCAGTTTCACCATTCAGTTTTGCCACTGTATTATTCAAGACCACTACTACGTAACAGTATTGTGTATGTGTACGGCGAAATCTCCCCGGCATGTCTCTTTCATAAGCGACGTGCACAATACAATCAAGTCTTGTGAAGACAGCAGGATGAATAGACTGAGTGAGCGCAATAATCTTTACGCAGGTGGGAATGTGATCACCACTGTGAGTCTCGATGTCTCAAATCATTTAAGTTGTAATATTAACCTTCGTGACACTAAATTAAAGCCCAGGCGGCTGCTATACGTACTACCCCACAAATACGTTGGGCTACTTTCGTTATTGATGTAGAGGTCATTATCAGAGTCCAGTGACGCATTCCTCCCCTTTGAGCTTGCCCAAATCAAGTAGTGCCCATTGAAGTCCCGAGTGATTACCCAGGTGCCACCCGTTTCCATTATCTTATATTTCGGCCGTTCGCAGACAAACCACACTGACGGGGATATATATCAACCAGTAAGAGTGAAAGACACTTTTTTTTATTGATGGGGAGACATACGTGTTGGTTGTATTCATGCAAACACTCTGCAAAACATAAGTCAAGTCGGTGCGGATATAAGCGAGAACTTTTCTACATTCGTGTCATGTGAAAGAAGCAAAAACTTTATAACCAAATGTACTGTAAGGAGTTGATGTGGGGCGCTATAATGTAAAACTATTCCAATATGTTTTTCTTCCAATCTCCTGACGTCAAATTAGCGTAATCGGCGAAGCAAGCATTGGGCGGTCACCTGCAGAGTTGTCTGAGCCGACCAATCAAACGCTCTCCTCATCCATAGGCGGTCGCTTTTGCTTGCTTAAAAAACGAAGAACATCGCCTGCACTGAGGGGCTTGTCTCATCTAGTTGGCTCACCAGAGGCGAGGAGCACGCTCATGTGGAGAAGGATTCCATGGTGTCGAGCCAGTGGATTAAAAATCGATACTCGGATAAAGAGGGTGGTACCGGCATCTACGATTGGTCCGTTTTCCCTCATTTAGCTGGTGGTGGCTCGTCAACATTTATGGCGGCATGCACCGGCAGCTTAACAATAACGCTAACAGTGATCCTCAGCAAAGAGTTGGCAGAACGAGGTTGTAAATGTGCCGAAAGGGCTCAAAAACGTTACACGGCCATGCAAAAAGTTTTATTACACGCAAATCAGCCCATGCTCTCCGACAGGTACGAGCAGCCAGTGCCTGAGCGATCGGCGGCAGCCATCTTTGATTCCTTTCGGAACGGCACCCCTTGCGGCTATTCAAAAGAAAATTCAGTTTTGTTCGGCATATTATAGCTTCTTTAACGCGTACACGTCACATTGACGCGGGAACTTTTGGCGGTTTCGTGACGTCGCGTGAGAGGCAGGTGAAGTGGGTGCAGCCCGAAGACTTTTCACAAATAGCCGAGCGCTATTGGCGAAAAGGTGCCGAATCAGAAATTACTATTTTTCTTTTGATCGGTCGAATTATGCATAATCATAATCAACAGTAACTTCTCACGCCATGTACTAGCTCACGATTGTCGAATCGTCGACGCTTTCGTCGCTGTCGTCTACATGATCCCAGCATGCTCTACATAAAGCACTCCTGTGAACACTCCTCTACATGAAACGCTCTACATGAAACACGTGGTCTGTAACTGAGGAAAAGGTAAGGTAGGGTGTTCGATCCCATAAATGAGGTTCATCTCTAAAAACTATGTGAAACTCTCAAACCTGTTTTTCTCAGGACATGACAGCAGTGTCCATAGGAACGTATCACGGGAATTTAATTAGGAAATTGCCGGAGTTGTTCTCCAAACCTAATGCGAAATGACAAAGATTATGTTGAACGCCAAATGACAGTTTAAGTAATGTTTTGGACTCGATCTGCGCAAGTCACATGGTCGACATCATTGGCAGGAATGAAATGTCGCTCGTTTGAGTTTCTGCCGAACATTTACTACCGCAGTTTGGTCGCTAACGTTGAGTAAAATAATTTTTCGCCAAACCAGTTATATGGTGCCGAATCAGCCAGCGAAGCTGTGGATAGCAGGCTGACCAACTATGGCCAAACTTGCGTCCAGAAACATTCTCTTGAATTTGGAAGTCGTCCCGGGGAAACTCGAAGGAGGTGGCAGCTCACGCTTCTGCCGCTTGGGCGTAGACTCGAACGACTTAGCATGACACTAACGACCGGTCTCCAGTGCGAAATATTCATCGGTAGCTTGTGCTCGACTCTGACGATTAGACTGTCGAATCTGCTCTCGCTGACGCTCTCCAGAGGCAAAGTCACTGGCCACATTCTCCGCTTTCGCATGGGCACGTTGTCATTGGTTATAGTCGCATCTATGCTGTCAAAACGTCTCGTCGTAGTCGGCTTCTCACTCCGTCATGCGCACGATGAGTGATCTTCCTGTGTTCCTCGTTTTTGCAGGTGTTGCAACTGTTGCTCTTCGCTACCTCCGCAATGCACAAATCGGTTCTCATACACTAAGCAGGCTACCACGGCTCACATACGCGTGTTTTCTCGCCACAACTCCTGTGCCATTGTATTGAGGGCACATGATAGCAGACGCAGCTGGTAGCAACGGCTACCAATGCGAGTGCACCCCCCCCTCTCCCAGGTGAGGCGCGCTGTGTGAATCACGTGTACTTTCTTTCTTCCCCGCCATTAGATCAATCGCTCTGCCCTATTCGGCGTTCGCGCCGCCATCTTCATTGTTCAGTTTACAGACGTTGACCAGCGCAAACACACCCTCCAGGAGACCTCACATACGGCTCATTTACACAGGTTCGTGAGGTGATGAGCTTCGCAGTTAAAGCAAAAAAAAAGCTCCTTAGATTACGCACTGCGGCGAAAGTCTTATTAGTAAACCTTACTAAACAGTCGCTATCCTATGGAATGAAAGGAAACACAAAGTAACACAATATTTCATAGATAACGGTAGGCATAAATTACCACATTTAAATATGTTCTTCGAACATTACTTGTTGGACTACGTGTTGACAGGTAGCTATCAGAACAGGTGCGAAAATAGACAACACATACACAAAGCAAGAAGACAGGACGAGGACCGGCTTCATGTTCTTAGAGTGGTCAACCGTGACCGAACAAGCAATGTAAACCAATGATTTGGGAATGTGACTTGTCAAAGGCAAGTCACTTTGTAGAAATATTGGCGAAATCAATATTCCTCGTTCTAGCAATGTTGATTACTAGGAACCACCATTCTTCTTGAGCGTCTGCCATGTTCTAGAATAGACCACAGAACAGTCACGAGCTCCTTCGTAATGCACGAGATAGGTGAGTGCCGTTTTCATTCTGCCACTTGCCGAGGCATCCACATGGTCTCGCTCGGTCGATTCACTTCATCAAACAGTCGGCCGTAATTGCAGAGGAGGACGTGTGTCTGTGGAAGCTGAAGGGCAGGTTGGGAAACCTACCTTTACTAAACGAGTGCAAACTGTCATCATTCTAAGTGCACGAGTCCGCTTATTCAAATGAGTAGGTGCCCGATAAATTATATCAGAATGTCCTTGGCGGAAAATGTTTCATAGACACAGAGCTTTACTGAAAGAGTCATGTTCAATCACATTATTTACGATTCTGCAAGTTCATCATCTGGCAGCCAGCCAGAGATTGAGTTGAATATCTTCGCTAAAACATAACATATTCGTATGTGCAAACATCATTACATGGCCTTCTTACTTTTCCAGTTTAGGGGTTACATTCTGTAGTAATGGAATGCTCTATCTTGGTTTCCCGACGCCTCCAAATGCTTCGTGCCGGAACATTCTATTTCGTGAGAAAAGGATTCTTAACGGTGAGTGCGTACATTTTCAAACTTTTCACCTTGTACAAATCCTGCTTCAGCATGCAACTCCTTATGAAGATCATCCCTACATAGTCTGTCAAGGCGTATTCAATGTATAGAGTGAAGACTGCAGCCGCATGCGTTGAGTCCACCGTTTTAATGAGCCGCTTTCATGAGTCGTTTCAACTGTGATTGAATATTGAGTGCGAAAGAATGAGGCTATGCAGCACGAAAGTATTCTACTATTTAGGCTGATGTTTTGGCAAGTTTCTACCTGCCACTGCCATATTTTGCTTGTCTAAATACAATGTCCTTAATGCTCTGGTTGCTGTGTGCCGCAAAGCGTTTTGTGTGTGTAGGTGTCAGGGGGAGTGTGGTGAAAGCAATTGAATAAGGCTTTCGCAGCAGTTTATATTTGCTCAAGCAGCACAAAGCGAAAGCTGTCTTGGAAGAGATTGTGAATCAGAAATAAAGACAAGTTACGGATAAATTTTGGCGCAAGAAAAATCCTGCGAAAGTAGCGCAATCGGAAAGCTTAACATGTTCGTAACATCAGTAATTTCCACCAATAGTAAGCGTAAGTCGACTCACAAAACATCAAGAACATTCGCAGATGGCGACTAATGAACACATATATATTTTAGGGATGTATCAATCTGCGGAACAGAATTACTTCTATCTGCGCTGCTGGAACTGAAGCGGGCAACGGTTTGCGACACGTCGTTGCGGCTGATTGGCCGGAGGCCACATATGATAGTTGATGATGGTGCCCGCTTATATCATTGTGGCATGCTTGGTATCGTCATTTCGAAATGAATCGGACAGTTTCACTCCATGATGGTATTGAGCGAGTGCGGCTGTAGAATTCTGAAACATTAATGGTCTGCGGCTAACTTCTGCCTAATGTCTGATAGGCTCTGTTTCTCGGTGCACGCGATAGTCTGAATTTTCATAGTCTTCGTGGTATTTAATTGGGGGTTAGCAAACAGAAGTTAGCAAACAGACAAACTTGACGGTTGTCCGTCGCTGACAACCGTCAAGTCTGTCATTGATGTGGCATGCGCACTTCTGTCGTTTATCTTTCTTTATTGTTTGAGCTGTCTCTTGCACATGGGGCTGCAGATATTTATAGTTTTACAATGCTTAGAGGCTTTAATTCTCCATGCGAGATGAAACAAGGAGAAAACGCCTAAACATTTCAAATTATCAAAACTTCTTGCTGTTGCCCAATTCGCTGTTGTCTTCCGGGCTGTTAGCCTCAGCCTTCTATTATGTAACTGACAGTTTCAATTCAGTGACGTTGTCATGTAAAATATACCTCAAGAAGGAGGCGAACAATTGTCGCATGAGTACACACACGCACAAGCATGCACGCAGGAACGCACTTTTACATTGATACAGAGTGTATAACATAATTTGTGCCAAGGATTTAAAAAAAGTAGTTAGCCGCAGCTGGATGAAATCAACGGCATATGGTTTGGCGTCATATGGGAAAATTTATATTTATTATATCATCAAGTGCGTTTCCTTGAATTTTCTGTGACGACGTACACGCCGCGTAGCGATTTCTTTCAGCGTGTAATGAAAGCCCGCAAATTAGAAATAAAACCACGTGGCTGTGCTTTTGCGTTATCGTACTGGAGCGCTCTCAACCATGCATCTAGCCTGTCGCTTATCAGGGGCTATGGCGCTTCCCTTCCTTGTGCCTCCACCAAAGATGCTGACCCACTATGAAGCCAATGCCTAGAGAGAGAGAGAGAGAGAGAGAGAGAGAAAAAACCTTTATTTTTACGCCAGCGTCCGGCGCTCAACCCTGGTCGGTAAGCTACCAGTCCTCACCCAACACGTCTCTGACGTGCTGGATAAGCACCGGCAGGAGAATGTTAGTTGCATCGGATGGTGGAGTGAGCCAGTCCATCCATGACCGTGGGTTGATGTTAGTGGGAGTGTTAGAGAGGGCTGACTGCAGTTTGGGCTGAGTGTGAGGGCAATGCCATAGACAATGCTCTAGGGACGGATATTCCATGCAGTTCAGGCATTTCGGTGGCTCAGGTAGGCCTTGCATATAGTAACGGAAAAGAGGAGACACTATTGAGTTTGTTTGAAGTCTTCAGAGAATAGCGCTGTCTTCTCGCGAGAGGTTAGCAGGGGGAGTAATAAAGGCGACGGCATTGGCGCGAAGTTGCTTTAAAAGTGATGTGCGCTCCTTGTGCAAAGTCTTTCTGTGTTCCCTTGGGTTAAATTCGGATGGCCATAGGCACGGGGGACCCGACAAACTAACTACGCGGGGGAGCTCATGAGCTCGGAAGTACCCCCCCCCCCCCCCAATGCCTTGGTGCCCAGGTATCCACTGCGAGGTAACACAGAGCGAAGGGTGTGCATCCAAGTAACATTGAAGTAGGCTGTGTATATGCTCAGGTAGCAAGTTGTCGCGAAACATGCGGCATGCATCTTGGCTATCGGTGGGAATTAAGATGCGTTGGGTACGATGATGAGACCGGGCGACTGCTTCGAGAATAGCAAGAGCCTCTGCGTCGGATGGGTCGGGGACTCCTATGTGTGCGTTTACATGCTCGTAGTTGGGGCCGACTACTGCAGTTAGACATCTACCCTCCGTGTGACTAGCGTCCGTATAGTAATACGTAGTGTCTGGTAGTGGGTTTTCCCTATTTATTCGTTTGATTAACTGGGAGCCGCGAGCTTCGTGTTTGTGAGGCTGCATATGTTGTGGTATGGGTAGGACCGTGAATCTGGGTAGTGAGTCCCATGGTGGTGAATACAACGCTCGAAAAGACGGTATGGCACCTGTCTGGTATCCTTGGTGTTCGAGCAGTTTACGCCCTTCTTGGGATTTTGAAGCCTTTGAATTTGCGCGTGTCTGCAAAATGTAATGCGTTCATCAAGTGTGTTGAAAAGCCGAGTGGCGGCCACAAGGTCGTTTGCGGCGAATCGGGGTACTCCTAAAGCTAATCTCGTATATTTGCGGAGCGCCGTTTCTAATTTGGAGTGCTGGGTCTTAGTGAGAGATTGATATGGAAGTTGGTAGAGCGCATGGGAGTAGACAAGCGCTTCAATAATCCTTCGAAGTTCTTGCTCCTTTAGTCCTCTGTGTTTACGTGTTGCTCTAGATAGCATGTGGTATATCTGGTTTAGTTGTCGGATCGTTTTTTCCAACCATACTTCAACTCTACCGTCATCCTGAAGAATGAAGCCCAGTATTTTGATGTTAGATCGACGCGGTATTTCAGTGTGTTCGATATGGAGACTGATGCTTTGGCGCTGCTCTTCCGCGCGGCGGCCTATTTGATTAGTTACTAATATGTACTCAGATTTAGTTGGAGAACACTTAAGCCCAATACCGTTAACGTATTCGTGAATGGTATCTAAGCCTGACTGGATGGTGTGCTCCTGTTCACCTAGGGAGCCCTTGCAACACCATATAGTAATATCGTCTGCATAAATATTGTGTTCGAGTAGTGCGATGGAAGAGAGCCGGGCAGGCAGACCGAGCAAAGCAATATTGAAGAGAGTGGGCGATAGGATTGAGCCTTGAGGGACTCCTATACTCAGAGGGTATGGCGCTGCAGCTCTCCATTGATTTGAATTTGTATAGAGTGACCTGTAAGAAAATCTTTAATACAATTGTAGAGGCGGGCGCCGGTTCGTAAGGTCAAGAGATTCTTGAGGATAGCGGAGTGTTTTACGTGGTCGAACGCCTTGTGTATAGAGCCGCGGCCACTAGCTTTGCCACGGTTCGCGCGCACGGTTCCATCGCGCGAACCACGATTGAGAGCTCTGCAATACAATAGGGCATAGGCGCATTCGCTTGGTTGTGTTTCAAATATCACGGGATTTCATTAAACGCCGTAGAAGATCACCACGCAACATGTCACTACCACAAAAAAGTGGATCGGTTGTTTGTGACCCCATCAGCAACTAAACGAAATGTACTTCGCGCTCAAGTGAATGTTAAAAGCTTTGCATAATTCATTTTACTGAATTATCGAATAAAGAGGAATCTAAAAAATATTCTAAGGAGCGCCACATGACGGAAAACCATTTTTCGTTGGTTTCATTCATCTGCGGCTTACTACTTTCGTTTCAATCCTTAGCACAAGTTACGTGATACACCCTGTAGAGCCACACTAACTACTATCACGGGAGATACTCCATTTTTGTTAAAAAAGGGCGCAGCAAAACGTTCATAAAGAGGTCACTGAGTTTTTCAGCGGAGCCGCCGTCGGCTAGTTTCCAGCGTTTCGTGATGTGTGAAGGGAAAAGCGATGGCGGCGTCTATATAGCTAAAATTAAGCATGACACAAAATTGTATCTACGTTCGTGTCCCAGCAGCGTCTGACGCCAGACGTGCCGAAACAGGCAATGGATGAGAGTTGATGCGTTGAGGCCTACTCAAACAACGACTGTGTGGCCGTTGCGCCTTATGCCTTACCGATTACGGGCGAGAGCCTCGACGTTGATTGCGCCGACGCGTGGACCGTACTGACAGGGGACGGAATCGTTGTCACCACCGTATACGTTCATCTCGAAATGTCAAAGAGGGACCATGAAGACTTTACGATCGAAACATTTCGGCGGAGCTTCCAGGTGGACGCCAGTCTCATCGTCATTGTGGTTGACTTTAACGTCGATCTGTCTCGTCCCGATTAAAAGTGGATCTTGGTGTGGCTCTTCGATAGCTTCGACCTTCAGTTTAACACGAAGGCTTCAGGTACACCAAGGCGTGCCGTGGTCTCCACGGCGTACCATCCGTCGTAGATAGACTTAACGTTCACTGAAACCACCTGCAGGGTCGTCACAGAGCCCATGGTCATACTGGATTACGGTGGCACATACGGAGTTACCCAAGCTGCAGGTTGTTCACTGCAGAGCCACACATACTCAGCGCAATAAGGGCTCTTCCGGCTAAAAAGTTGGCTGGAAAGACGTTCTAGTGGAAACGTGGCAGATACCGAGTTCATCTGGGGGACCCGGTCAGATGGCTTTCCTGTAGGACCCCTTTTGACGTAGGGTTGATCTCACTAAGCATAAGAAATTGGAGGGATATGTTACGTCATTGTAAATCGACACATTACCGGGCACATAACTAGTTACCCAGTTGGCGTCAAAGAACCTCATTGAAGCGACACGCACCTACTGCCACATACTGAATAACCTAGCTAAGCTTCTATAGAAAAAGTTTCTTGATAACGAACACTGACCGAGTGGCGCTCATCCCGCGCTCCAAATCGGCGTCATAGAACTTTTCCGACCAGCTGCACCTAACCAGCCTCTCATTCACTGTATCTCGTGTCGGCACGAAGCCTGTGTGGTGCATCGGTGCGGGCAAACGCCACGAAAAGCGTCATGCGGATCCCGAGCTCTTCTCCCGAACTTGTTTATGGACGCACAGCGCCATCTAGGGGCGCTCCATAGAAGTGCGCGGGTGGCCTCCAAGGCGAGAAGCGTGGCCTGCGACTGCCTGCGGAAGCTGAGAATGGTTACCCGCTTGCTGCACACACTCTTTCACATAGTCAGGTACCCCATTCGCAAGTGAGGTTTATTGAACAGCAGCTTCACCCACGCCATTCATTGCGCAGCTCATTAAATCGTTGCTAAAAAAGACGTTCAATGATAAAGTGTAACAACTAATCTCCCAATGACTGTCAACTGTAATGAGTTAACACTGAATCAGTGTAGCGACAGGGCGTGTTGCCACTATCGATACGAGTTATGTATCAGGCGTGTATTGCATCGCGATTGAGGCGAGGAGTGTGGCGCGGCGGTTCTTCCGGAAGCTGAGAATTGTTCCCTCGCTTGCTTCTTACTCAGTCGCATGATGCTAATTGTAATCGCACCGACGCCCCGTTCATTGCAATATCATATCAGCCGGATTTTTATTGCAATGAGCCCTCTAGGGTGCATCACGCACTTTCCCGGGGCTAACTGAATATCTATCGATCTATCTAACCATATTCCCAGTAACCTTGGTAAGATTTCACGCTGACCTTGCGACTTGTGTATGAGGCAAACATCCTGTGCTGTTTTTCAATGAGCCTCTTTGATACCAACTTTGGTATCTAGGTATATATTCGATATACTCTATATTGTCACAGACAAAGCCACAAAGGACTTCGGTCGACGCTGGAGATCTCTTTATTGATCGCTGTCCTGGCACCTTCGTCGTTCTCTTCTTCTGCGAGCCACCCAACATGCCTAGCATGTGGCACCGAATTGCACCGTGTGGCTGTCAGCTGTGTCGAGGTCGTGGCATTACCCCCCTCCCTAGGAGCATCGTCTCGATGCGGAACATTGATGCACTGGAGATTGCCACGGGGATACTGTTAAGATAGACGCAGATGGTGAGAGAGGTGCTGAGCTTTGCGTTCAGCGGCTGTTGTATAACTTCAGTCGAGAGACGTGAACGACATCGGACAGGGGTGGGCGTCGGGGACGGTGCGTGGTGCCTTCTCCTTCAGGAATCACTTCGTATGTGACGTCGCCGAGTCGTTGAACGATCCTGTAAGGTCCAAAGTAGCGGCGCAAAAGCTTCTCCGACCGACCACGCTGGCGGATCGGTGTCCAGACCCATACTTTGTCACCGGGTTGATAAGTGACGTCGCGGTGACGAAGATTGTAGCGGTCGGCGTCATGTTGTTGTTGGTAGCGGATACGCATTCGTGCGAGCTGGCGCGCCTCTTCGGCGCATCGAGCAAATTCGGCAGCATCAGTGACAACATTAGAGCAGCAGGTGGGTAAAAGCATTGCGTCCAACGTTGTGACAGCTTCCCGGCCGTGCACCAAGCGAAAAGGGGTGAAGCCGGTAGTTTCTTGAACGGCAGTATTGTATGCGAACGTAACATATGGGAGAACGTCGTCCCAGTTCTTGTGGTCGACGTCAACATACATGGAAATCATATCAGCGATCGTTTTGTTTAGCCTTTCTGTGAGCCCATTCGTCTGGGGATGGTAAGCAGTGGCTTTGCGGTGAACTGTACCACTGAGAAGCATGATATCTTCTGTGAGCTTCGCTGTAAATGCTGTGCCCCGGTCGGTTATAACCACTCTAGGGGCACCGTGGCGGAGTACGATACCATGTACAAAGAAGGTCGCAATATCATTAGCGGTGCCTCGTGGGAGAGCTCTGGTTTCAATGTACCGTGTAAGGTAGTCTGTGGCAACAGCAATCCAGCGGTTACCAGCCCTCGACGTGGGGAATGGTCCAAGCAAATCTATGCCAACTTGCTGAAAAGGGATCCTCGGAGGATCCACGGGATGGAGAAGTCCAGCAGGACGCACGGGTGGTGTCTTGCGTCTCTGGCAGTCGCGGCATGTCTTCACGTATTGCTTTACGTCACGGCGAAGGTTAGGCCAGAAGTACTTTTGGCGTATGCGTGAAAACGTCCGTGCGAAGCCCAAGTGGCCCGAAGATGGCTCGTCGTGAGAGGCCCGCAGGATGTCGTCACGTAGGGAAGACGGCACTACAAGGAGGCAGGCGGTTGCGGTCGAGTGAAAACCTAATTTGTAGAGCACGCCATCGCGGAGAAAAAAGGAGGATAACTTGCGCATAAACATACGAGGCGGCTCTGGTAGACGGTTCTCAAGGTAGTCGATGAGCGGCCGGAGTTCTGAATCATCGCGCTGTTGCTTGCTGATGTCTGATGCTGTGATAATGGACAGAAATGCGTCCTCTTCATCAAAGTCATTTGGCGACGGTTGAAGTGGAGCACGTGACAGGCAGTCGGCGTCGGTGTGTATACGCCCGGACTTGAATACTATCGTCATATCGTATTCTTGCAAGCGAAGACTCCAGCGTGCAAGACGGCCAGATGGATCTTTCAGATTGGCGAGCCAGCACAATGAATGGTGATCTGTCACAACTCGAAACGATCGGCCGTACAAATATGGTCGGAACTTAGTAATTGCCCACACCACAGCCAAGCATTCCTTTTCCGTAGTGGAATAGTTCCTTTCAGCTGGAGACAAAGTGCGGCTTGCGTATGCAATCACGCGTTCGGCTCCATCCTGCCACTGGGCGAGGACGGCACCAAGGCCAACGTTGCTGGCATCCGTGTGCAACTCGGTGTCACTGTCTTCGTCAAAGTGTCCTAGAACAGGAGGTGTGCGCAGACGTTTCCGGAGTTCACAGAAGGCTTCTTGTTGGTCCTGCTCCCAGACAAACGGAACATTATCCTTAGTCAACCATTGCAAAGGTTCGGCTATCCGTGAAAAGTTAGCCACAAAGCGTCGATAATATGCGCAAAGCCCTAGAAAACGGCGGAGTTCGTGTTTGTTCGAAGGTGTTGGAAACGAAGCAACAGCAATGGTTTTGTCGGGGTCTGGTCGAATGCCCTCGTAGCTGATGACATGGCCTAAAAATTTGAGTTCGTCATACCCGAAATGGCATTTGTCAGGCTTTAAAGACAGACCAGCAGTACGAATTGCGGCAAGAACTGCTTGTAAACGCTGGATGTGCTGCTCAAAAGTTTCTGAGAACACAACGATATCGTCTAAATAGACAAGGCATGACTGCCACTTGAGACCTGATAGAACCGTGTCCATCATGCGCTGAAAAGTAGCAGGCGCAGAGCACAATCCGAAAGGAAGGACCTTGAATTCGTAGAGTCCGTCAGGCGTAATAAATGCGGTTTTCTCACGGTCACGCTCATCAACCTCTATTTGCCAGTAGCCGCTGCGAAGGTCCATCGATGAGAAGTATCGAGCATGTCGAAGGCGGTCCAAAGAGTCGTCGATGCGGGGAAGGGGATAAACGTCCTTCTTCGTAACGTTGTTAAGCTTGCGATAGTCAACGCAAAAACGCAGTGTGCCGTCTTTCTTTTTCACCAGAACCACAGGTGACGCCCATGGACTGGTGGAGGGCTGTATGATATCGTCGGTAAGCATTTGTTGGACTTGATTTCGAATGGCGTCTTGCTCTTTACGAGAAACACGGTAGGCACGTTGGCGCACAGGTCTTTCATTCGGATTTGTAATAATTCTGTGTTTCGCAATAGGCGTTTGGTTGACCTTCGATGTTGAAGCGAAACAGTCCGCAAAAGACTGTAAAAGGCTCCAAATGCTAGCCTGTTGTTCAACTGATAATTTAGAATTCACATCAATATTGTTGTTGGCTGGTACGTCACAGTTAGAATCTTCATCAGTGTGTCCTACAGTTAAACAAGCGGGAAAGTCACTGACTGGCTCCAAATAGGCAATGGCAGTTCGTGGGGCGAAGTGCTGGTATTCACGACTGAAATTGGTCACTAAAATCTGAGCAGTCCGTGACGACAGCTGCAAGATGCCGCGGGCTACGCAAACCTGTCGCGCCAACAAGACTGACAGATTGCCTTCAGCGATTCCGAGACGGGGAGGATCATCGTCTGTTTCTACGGTGATCAACGCAGTACTCCTGGGTGGTAAAGTAGCACAGTCACCCGAAACGCGTAACACCGTGGACTGTGGGTGGGAGTCGCCCGAATGAGTTGCGTGTTCGCTGGAAAAAGTGACAAGTAACTCGCGAAGGTTGATGATTGCGCCGTACTCCCGAAGAAAGTCCATGCCGAGTATGACCTGCCTGGAGCACTCTGCCAGTATAATAAATGAACCGACAAATGTGGCCTCACGAATTTGTATCCTCGCAGTGCATTTGCCGATCGGCGTGAGAACATGACCGCCGGCTGTACGGAGTTTAAGTCCTGGCCATGGTGTCGTCACCTTGCGAAGTGCAGTAACCAGTTGTCCGCTCATGACAGAATAATCGGCACCAGTATCGACAAGAGCGGTTACCGGGTGGTTATCTACAGAAACAAGTATGTCGGCTGAAACAGGTTCACGGTTTTCGCAGGAAGGTGTCGAAGGTACGCAGTCGTCGTTGTCGTCATCGTTATCGTCGTCGTCGTCGACGCCGTCGTCGGGGGGTCGCAGCGGAGGATCTTTCGAAGTGCGTTGGACAGCGGCCCCACCCCCAGAGGTCGCTGTTCTTAGTTTCCCCGACTTGGGCTCGTGGCCCGGTTGCCCACGGAAGCGGAGAACGTAGTGTAGCGGCTAGGTGACGCCGATCGTCGAGGAGGTGGTGATCGTGACTGGCGCCTCTGCGGAGACGGAGATCGGGTCGTTGGCAGGGACTGTTCAACCGGTGGGAACTGCGCGTACGGCAACGAAGGTTGACTGGCCAGATATTGCTGGATTTCTCTCGGGCGCTCTCCCTCACGTGGGCGACGAGCGCCGGGGTGATAGCCCTGGAGTCCTATTCTTCGGTAGTAGCAGGCACGGTACAAGTGGCCCGCTTCGCCACAGTGGAAGCAGAGTGGCTGATAGTCCGGTGTGCGCCACACGTCTGACTTTCGCGTATTGATTCGGGGGCTCGTGGACCCGTATATATTTGTACGTGAAGCTTGGCCCTGGAAGTGGCACAGCGGTTCTTCAGAAGAAGGCGGGTTACGGTGGTTCCCGGGTTGCGATGGTAGCCTCACTGCTTGTGCATAAGTCAGTACGGGGGCGGCTTCAGGTCTGGTTTGCACGAATGGCTGTGCCGCCTGGCGGACTTCTTCGCGGACGATATCTGTGAGGGACGTTACGGTCGGTTGAAATCGTGCTCCCTGTAGTCGATCGAGCTCCTCACGCACGACACTACGCACAAGCTCTCGAAGCGCATTGGTGTCATAGGGCAACGAGAGAGAAGACGCTGATCCCAGGCTGATTTGGCGATCGTAGGCTGAGGAACGTTGCTGAAGGGCTCGCTCCATTGTCGTAGCCTCACTGACGAACTCAGCTACTGTACTTGGAGGCCTTCGCATCAGTCCAGCAAACAGCTGTTCTTTCACTGCACGCATCAGCAGGCGTACTTTCTTAGCTTCTGTCATGCCAGGGTCAGCACGCTTGAAAAGCCGCGACATGTCCTCGACGAACATGGCGACGCTTTCGTTCGGCCTTTGAACCCTGTTCTGAAGGGCTTGCTCTGCTCGTTCTTTTCTTGCAGGGCTGCTGTACGTATCGCGTATCTGCTGCTGAAATTCTTGCCAGGTGGTAATGAATTGCTCGTGGTTAGCAAACCATGTTCGGGCAGAGTCCTCTAGGGCGAAGTACACGTTCCGTAACTTTTTCTGCTCGTCCCAATAATTGACGTCAGCCACACGATCAAAGTCGTCAAGCCAGTCTTCTACGTCCTCAAAAGGCTCACCATGGAACGGCCGCGGCCAGCGTGGGGTGTGGAGAACCAGCGACGCAGGAGGCTGTCCCGTACCGTACGTCTCCTGTGTCTGGCTTGCGGTTGTGGTGGACATCCTCGGCAGATCTTGCAGGCCGTATTCCGGAGGCAGTCTCTGAAGCCGTCGGCTTTTGCGTAGGTTGTCCACTTCCAGTTCCTGGGAGTCAGAGTACATAGACGTGTACCCAGCACGTCCACCAGTTTGTCACAGACAAAGCCACAAAGGACTTCGGTCGACGCTGGAGATCTCTTTATTGATCGCTGTCCTGGCACCTTCGTCGTTCTCTTCTTCTGCGAGCCACCCAACATGCCTAGCATGTGGCACCGAATTGCACCGTGTGGCTGTCAGCTGTGTCGAGGTCGTGGCAATATACTCTACATATAGGTATATATTCTATATACTCTATATTCGCAAGAACAATAATTTAATGTATCCTGTGCTCGATGGAATTGAACCAGCGCGGAAATTACGGCGGGGGATAGACGCGGAAGCCCATGGAGTCGGAAGCAGCTTGTAGTAGCAGCAGCGTAGCTGAAGAGGCCACCAGCAGTATTTTTACCAGCCGGTTGTACAATCAGGAAACATTTAAAATTTCGTTCGTGCTCAGCAGAATCGAAAGCACTTTAGTCGGGTTCCTCAAGGCCAAAAGTCGAATGCTTTAGCAACCTGCACCAGAAGTGCACTGGGTATTTCATGCTATTCAATGAACGTCATTGACGTCAATGCTTTAGCGGGCTGCATCATGAATGTGCTGGGTACGTGCCGCTCTTCTTTGAACCTCTAGCCACCTTGAGTCAATATGTACGTCGCACTGAGTGTTCGACTGGTGAAGGAACAATTCTCAGCGTTCGCACGCATCGGTGTGCTACGCACCTACACTCGAAGGCCACGCGCGGTCTTCTCGGCAGCACCACTTGAGGGCGCAGCGCGTCCAGATAGATCCGCGGCTGATGTGCCGGGCTGCTGCATAACGCGTTTCCCAGCGCATCCTCCCGTGCGCCATCAAGCTCAGGCGCCATGCGCAGGCTTTGCGACGCCGGTCCTAGATGGCGCCGTGCATTCATAGATAAGCCCAAGGGATGAGCGCCGTTGAACTAGACGCTGTATATATAGGGCATTTCGATGGTGGCAATAGGTTGTGCCGCTAGGTTGCTGCAATTATAAGCGCGCTACCGGCGATAGGAATCGAGAGTGGGATTCTGTCGTATTTCTTTAAGTATACGCAGATGGCACATGTCGGAGCGATGGAGCACAATACTAAAGTGATGCTTCCAGGCAGTACAACGCCATGGCATTTATCAAATAACTAATAATGCTGGCGTGACGAAAGCTGCAGGCGTCGCCTCTTGCTCGTGTGCTTTATGATACCGATGGTGCACCGTCGGCCTTAAGTAGAAATCTTGGGCAGCAATCCTAGGTAGCATCAGCAAGGTGTTTACGGCTCACGCCGTAGCCTACCCACGTGAGCTCAGCAGGGACGCAGCAGTGCTTAAATTGTCTGCGGTGAACACTCGTGCACGCAGCGGAAAACAGAACGTGGGCATTGCTCCCTCCTTGAGGCTATTGAGCGTGGTGTTGACGGTGCCCCCAGTTACCTTCCACATCTGTTCTTTAGAGAACCTCTAAACCTCTGCGCACGAAGCGTACATGCGTCGTTCGCGAAATTGTACTACAACGGTTACAGCGGCGACGATTAAGTCAATGCGCATCATGAATCTGTATAATTTCTGTCCGGATTACATTTATGCGTATTTGTTTAACACATGATATAGGGGCGGTAATAAACGTAAATGCTTTTTCTAAATACATTACTTTGAAAGGCGTGTGTATTTTGCTCCCCTAATGACCAACGTGCCCTATATGCCGCGTGGGATTTTGAACAATAAAACGATTATTGAGGCCTGGAAACTGCACTGAAAGTTCCCATACAGTTCTTGATAAGCTCAAACGAATTTTCGTTTGGGACAACTCCAAACACTGAGCTAAAAAATTATAAATGGGAACCAAAAATAAAATATCGTCTTATTGTGCTTGCACAGGTGTAATCTGTTTTGCCTAAACTAAACGCGAACAAGTTGAAATTTTCGTACGTGATGCGATGTAAGTAACCGTTATATGTTTAGCAAGCAAACATTTACTTTTAAGTGATTTGTAATGCTCATATCTCTTGAACGACAACAGCTCACACATCCACGTTTTCATCAATCAAAACATTGAAATGTATTTTGTTTTAAATATTTCTATCAATATTTTACTTGGGATTAGGTAATTACGCATGTGAAGAAATAGAGTGTTCTGTGACTTTCATAAAGACTTGTATGGGAATTGACAAATATTTCACAGAACCAAGCACATTCTATCCTGAATTTTTATTTCGTTTAGCCATACACGTGAACTGACACCAGCTTAACTATTAGGAATACTGGGCATTAAATTTAAATTGCTTAAATTACTTATGAAAGTCAATGTTGTTTCCTTCATTTGAAAGTTATCACATGAAGATAGCCAAGCTCTGTTTCTGAGAACTGGGAGGCCAGCGAATATAAACGAAGTATTTCTCCAATGGAAGTCAACCTTAGCTAACAAGTATAGAAGACATACAGTTGGCAAAGATTTGGTTATCTTGATAACGAGGTAAGCAAACAGAGTTCTTGTATATATCTCCCACTCATGCTTTTTGTTAATTTTTAGTTATGTTATGTTGTGATCATGCATGTTTATTTGCAGACGTAGAGTCACAGCACCTAACGGGGATGGGGGCTCTGGCAAGTATTGCATGCATATTATTTGAAATGTGAAACGCGTTTGCGTTAGACAATCCCTATTCATAGTTGCCTAGGGGATCGGGGTAAAGGCACACAAAGTCTGACAGAGCGTCGATCACTACAGTAATCAATACCGAGCAAAACATTGAACACAAGGGGTAATATTACACGATGATATTATACCACTTTTTTTACATTTCTTGCTCGTTTTGCGCGCAGACTTGCTGCAGAAATAAAATAAACGCTTTATGGGAACATTGCTGTTGGCGAAACGTAGTGAGTGCGTGTTGATGGTGCTGCAAACCACATCCACCATTCAATTTAACACGCACCTCTAATAACAACGATACCGACGTCGAGGATGGGTGACGACGTATTAAAGGGTAAGCGCCCACAATAAATGGGACGATCCCGCCAATCCGAGCTACGTTCTCTTCTCTGTCGCGGTGGGACCATTATCTGGAGCAAAAACCATGAGACCGACATTGCGACGTAGTCCTCCTTCTAGAGTTATATGGTCACTGTTTTTGGTCGCCCTGCTGTGCGCAAGTTTCGAGTGGCATCGCGTTTGCAAGAACGTGCACAGCAGACGGGTGAATCATTTACCATCTGCATAGAATACGTGGTGGACTTGTGAAAGGTAATACGACGATGTCGGAGTGCGACAGAATCAGAAATGTTCTAAAATAGATAGAGGACGACGAGTTCAACTTGCTACTCGCCAAGATCCTCAGTGAGTGACAGACGTAATCAAACTTTGACAATACTACGAGGAGCTACGCAGGCAGCGCTTTTTGACACGTCGCCCTTCCTCGCACGACAGCCTCATTGCTAGTTTGGCTACCATCTCCGACCAGTCAGTGTTGCTTGTTGAAATGAAAGCGTTCGTTTGGGAGGAAGTTGCACGCCAGGTCTCCTCGATATCCTTAGCTCAGCCGCCAAATCTCCAACAGCATGTATCAAATTTTATGCATCTGCTCCGTCACGCGGTCTACCAGGAAATCGACAAAATCCTGCCAGACGTGACCCAACATCTTCTTGGGGCTGCACCACTAAGCTAGGCTGGCGTCGTTGCGCCATCCCAACAGGTCGCGGCGGCTGAAACACTCAGCTAAGCATAAGTCGTCGCGAGGAGCCAGGTACTCACTTCCTGTAGGCCTCTCCGTTCTGCGACTTCGTTCCTAGACTCCTAGTACCAGCCACCATGCAGTCATGCCATCAGCTGCCCCTAAAGCGCGTCCTAAGGCATGGACGGAAGCTGCCCCGGCAAGCCGGTGGCGTAGTCTTGAAAGCCCACCAATATACTTTGTTTGCGGCTACGCCGGTAGCGTCGCAGGTTTTCGTAATTGTTGGCACCCCCCTAGCGCCGCAGCACCCGCGACAACCCAGTCCAACAGTGTTTATTGCTGCGCCCTGTAGGCTATGTCGCCGACATTGCGCGTCGCCGCAACTACCCGCCGTTCACCTTCTCCACAACGTCACTCCCTGTCGCCCATGCAACCTCACCCCGTAACTCGGGATGAGGAAATCTAATCGTAGCTGTCCAAGATGCGAGGGCTGCGACTGCGCCGAAATGTGCAACATGTCACCGCAGTCCCTCGAACGTAATCGAAGTTTTTGATGATGGTATTCACGCATCCGCACTAGTGCACACTGGAGAAGCCGTATGTTTTATGAACGCTAAGCTTTGCCGCTTAGATCGGAAACTAACGATGCCCCTTTGTGGACTGGCCCGCCGCACAGCCAATGCTTAGCATGTTCACCCCTTAGCGGTTTGCGTTGCTCGTGTTGTCTTTGCCGACGTCTTATCCTTTCCTCGTGCTCTCGTGACTTTATCCTCGGCTAGAATTTTCTCTCGCTTCACAACGCCGTTATACAATGTTCAAGGGCCGCAATACAACTCTCGTGGCTGTTAGATTTGCCGCTCACCAACAATTCTTCACTTTCGAGGAAACTACTTGTCCAAGCCGACTCACCCAAATTCATTCGAACGCCTCAACGATCGTGCCCATATCCTGCAGCGAAATCTCAGACGCTGTTGCACTACTGTCTCCAATCTGACCGCTATCTCACATGGAAAGGTCTGCTGCTGCCTTACACGACAATCGACATCACACAGGGCTGACCCACCGTTTTAGTGTGCAAGCCGTTTTCATACTCTGTGTTGCTGCTCCGAGGGGAACGTCTCGGCAATGTAGAAGTGATCGCAGATGTGCAAGTTATGGACGTGCCCAATGATAATTATTGCACTAGTTCCAGTGTACTCAGTGGTTTCTACGTGTCACCTGTAGCTCAGTGATGTGTTCTGTTTTTCTATTGCCCAATGCTCTTAGACCGGCTTTGGTTTGTGGCTTCATAAAGAAATTTTTCTTTCGATGTAGGACAATCTTCCCTGGGCAGGACGCTTTATCTCACACATGGCATCGATATTGTCCGGCAACCGCCATTGCGGCAATGTGCTATCGTTTATATCCCGTTGAACGTCGTGTAATCAACGAACAAGTCGATGATCTGCTTCGCCGCGAGAAGATGACCTTGGCAGAATACCCATGGCAGACGCCAATCGGCCGAGGACAGCTTTTGTCAGACGTGAAGGCTTATACGAATTTTACGCAAAGACTTTTCGATTTTGTAATGCACCCGCAAAGTCTGAATGCATGATGGACACAGTTCTGCTCATCGCGGCACATGTGTTTGTGCTCTCTTGACGACATTGCTGCTTTTCCACCGGACTTCTCCGCGTACCTTCAACGGCTCCGGTATGTTTAAACATGTTTAACAAACGTAGGACTACAACTAAACCGGAAGAATAGCCGATTTGCTGCTTGGCAGCTGACGGTTATACGTTACGTCGTCTCCAAGGATGGAATTCTCCCCTATCCAGACAAACATCGGACCGTTGCCAGGTTCTGTAAAAATTCATCTGTGAAAGACCTGCACAGTTTTGTAAGTCTCGTTTCCTTTTTTAGGCGCTTTATCTGAAACTTCGCCACCATCATATCGCCCTGACGAAGGTCCTTCGAAGCAACGGGCCCCTTACTTCATGTTTGTCAGAGTGTGACTAGGTGTTCGCAATCTTGCACTGCTTGCATATGTCACCTACAATTTTGCGTCACTATGACCCGACGACACCTACAGAGGTACACACTGATGCTAGTGTTGTTGGCATCGGCGAAGTCCTTGTGCAGCGCAAACGCGGGCTTCTCAATATGTTGTGGCTTATGGAAGTCACACGCCTAGGAAAGCGGAAAGTATCTACACCATAACGGGAAAAGTATGTTTGGCGATCATCTGGGCTCTTAATAAGTTACGGTAATATTTGTGTGGCCGCCCATTTCCCGTCGCTACGGACCACCATGCACTTTGTCAGTTCTCGTCCCTGAAGGACCGCTTCGGCTGCCTGGCCCATTCGGCACTTCGCCTGCAGGACTACGATATTCGTGTGCTCTACCGCAGCGGCCGCCAGCATTCCGACGCCGACGCCCTCTCGCGCTATCCCTTGCCCGTCGACAATTACCGCTTCTTCGTATCCCAGCGTGCTGTTTCTTCCCTCGACGTTCCCACCATCGCTTCCGAGCGACGCAAGGACCTCTGGATCGCCTCGATGATAGACTTCCTCTCGGATCCATTGCCACACCCAGTCACTCGCGCGTTACGTCGTCATGCCCACCATTTCACCATTCGCGATGACGCACTCAACCAACACAATTACACCGCCGATGGCCTCCAGTGGATGCTAGTATTACCCCGCAGTGTGCGTCCTTAATGTTCTCCACGTTAATCTTGATAACAACGTTCAAATTGATGCCATCGTTCTAGACTGCTCTAAAGCTTTGGACACAGTGGCTCAAAAACCGCTTGCTAATAAAATTGTCCAGATCGAACTTGGATCTTCCGTAATACAATGGTTAAAAGAATTCCTTACTAATCATTCCCAGTTCATCCTTGTCAGTAACTTTTTATCCGAGCTTCCTCCTGTCACTTCAGGTGTCCATCAAGGCTCAGTCTTAGGACCGCTGCTTTTACTAATATATATTAATGACATTCGGCTGCATGTATCTTGTCCTATTCGCCTGTTCGCTGAACTCTATGATTTATCGTACTGTGACTAACAACTCTGACCAAGCATTCCTCCAGAATGCCCTTTATAACGTGCAGGAGTGGTGCAACCATTGGCAAATGGCCTTGAACCCCGACAAGTGCAATTTTATATATTTTACGCCGTCGTAATCCTTACCTCTCTACTTACAATTGAAAACGTACCAGTAGAATCAGTTCTAGCCTATAAGTACTTAGGCGTAACTCTGTCCCACGACATTTCCTGGAATGTGCATGCGGCTAACGTAGTTTCGTCAGCGAACAAGACCCTTGGGTTCATGAGGCGTCAGTTTCGTCACGCTCCACAGCTCGTCAAACTACTTGCATCAACTCATTTGTCAGACCACAGCTGGAATATGCTACCGCCATCTGGAACCCTCATCAAACATATATTACCAATGCACTCGAGTCAGTTCCAAATCATGCGACTAGACTCATCCATTCTTCTTATTCACATACCATCAGCATTTCACACTTGAAGGCCAATGTAGCTTGACATCTCTTGCTTTTTGTCGTCGCATCGTCACGCTTTCTCTTTATCACTGATTTATTTACAGCTCACTAAGCCACCCACCTTACGTCACGCCGTCATCTCCACGCATGACACAGCGCACCAGCCATCAACTCCAAGTTTCTCTTCCACAAATACGAACTGTCACTTTTAAACTTTCATTTTTTCCCCCGAGCTCTTAAAGAGTTGAGCGACGTACCCTTCAATGTCGCTGCCATCAAATGTCATTCGTAATTTCTAGAAACTTTTCAAACTTGTATTCCAATGCAACACCTGCTTTTTCTTGTGTCCACATGTTAACCACCCCTTATGTAATACCCCGAACAGTAGCTCCGCCCCATCGAATCCCTCTACACCTGGGTGTGGTCCTTGTCTCCTGTGAGCCAATTAAATAAGAGAATCTGCTAAATGTAGGCAATGCTATTCGTTTTTCGAGCAAAAAGAAAGTGACCTCCGATGAACCTGGAGAGCTTTTGATTGGTCTGTTCACCCAACCCTTCGGGTGACCACCCGATGCTCGCGTTGATGGTTGCGCAAATTTGACGTCAAGAGTTTGGAATCACAACATTTTGGAATAGTATTACGTTATAGCACCCATGCTTTTATTGCGATTACCACTATTTGCCTTGTTCAGCCGTTTGAACCTTACTATTTACCAACATATCTGTCCCTCTAGCTTCATGCGCCAACCCAGTGGCCCAAATTGCCACCCTGCTTCGGCTTCGACGTATGAACTCGTGGTTTTGATGTCGTCGTGGTCATTCTATTGTAGTCATTCCAGCTTTAGGACCTAACTCTCGTCTTGTGCTCGTCGTGACCCGTTCTACCCTCAATGAGTGGGCGAAGTAGTCCCATATCTTACACCTATAAACATTTTCTTGCGGTAGTGATCCCGTAATATACGTTGCGTCGACGTAATTCTACTTTGGTCGCCGAACTCTCGTCATGCCAAATTCACACCGCCAACTTCGCAATACCGCTGTCATGTATTCGTTCTCACACGCCATCGTCATGCCGTCGTGGTTGTTCAACCATCGCCATTATAGTTTCGTGGTGTGATGTTCGTCACGCAGTCGTCGTCACAACTTTTACTCCTACCTGTAGTCAAGCCGGCAGATGTGCGAACAACGAGTTTATTTCGGTTGAGCAAGTTACATATATAGAGAAGCAAACGCTATGTAACAGATCACGGGAATACGGGTCCTCAGTGACGACTGCAGATTCAGCCGTGCTACACTACCCAGTGGTAGGAGTAAAATGATTGCCTCTAGGTATGTAAATAGATATAGATGGAGCGTAAAAGATGTAAAATGTATTCAAAAGGATTGGCATTTAGGTAAGTGGCATTGGTTGTGATGCAGCCGGGATCCTTGCCGCGTCCTCATTCCAGTTTTGTCATACAATTCTCGTCAAGCCTACGCAATCACGCCACCTTCATACAGTTTTCACGCATTCGCTGTCCCAGCGACGTGGTGATGCCATCGCTGTATTGTCATTTTAACTACGACATCCAACACTGGACATGCCGTCCTCGTCACGACATCGTTGTCAAAACATTGTCTTCATGCCGTTATCCTCAGGGTGCCCTTTTTATTTCGTTTTCGCTTCGCTAACTCCAGCTATTGTCGTTGTATCACCCTTGGGGTTTCATCGACGTCAATATTCCTTGGTGATTCTACTGTATTTGCACTGTCGTCATTCAGGTGTCGTTATGCCGCCATTTACATGTATTAATCATGAGGCAGGCGTCAAAAGGCGGCGGGCTTGAGGATGCATCAAACTGTAGCGGCGACAACTCCTAATTTACGTCGTTAACTTGACGTAGGAATTCATAGGGCCCTGTGTAGCGAGAGAGAAGCTTCGGGGAGAAACAAACCCGACGACAAGGTTACCAAAGGAGCACCAAAGCACCTGGCGCGAAATGAACATCGCGATGGCACCGGTCGCAACGCTGTTTTTGTATACGCTGCGAGCCTAATAAAGGAGATCAGGCGACTTGACGTGCCTTGTAAGTGCGATAGATGACTTCACGAGCATACTCAGTTGAAACACGTGGCACAGAAGGGAGGATGGTGTCAAATGGCAATGTGGGGTCACGACCATACAAAAGATAAAAGGGTGAATATCCTGCGGTGTCATGTTGGGTTGAGTTATATGCGAACGTCAGGAAGGCCAGCGTGGCGTCCCAGTCGTGGTGATCACTGGAGATGTACATCGACAACAGCTCTCTGATTGTTTGGTTGAGACGTTCCATAAGACCGTTCGTTCGTGGATAGTAGCAGCAGACAGCTTGTGCCCGGTGTGTACAAGAGCGGAGGAAGTCGTGGACTATTCGAGACAAGATCGAGCGGCCGCAGTTCCTAAGTAACTGTTGAGATGCACCGTGGTGGAGGATAACGTCATGGAGGAGAAAATCGGTGGCGTCAGAGCCGCAGCCAGTCAGCAACGCCTTTGTTATCGCGTAGCTTGTTGCGTAATTAGTGGTGATGGTGATAAACTTATTCCCTCTAGTCACCGTCGGAAAAGGCCCAAGCAGGTCATGGCCTACGCGAAAGAGGGAACTTCAGTTGGTTAAGAGGGATCTTCAGTTGGATAGAGTAGACGAACAAGCGCCAGGCGAGGTTTCTTTCGGCGCTTACACAATTCACCAGTTGCGACATAATGACACACCGAGCGGTCGAGACCCGGCCAGAAGAACCGGCGTCGTACGCAAAACTCCAAGGTGTCCTGCCGTCGGTGCATCGTGAAGTTGTTCGACAGCGACAGATCGCAGGTGACGAGGAACCACAAGGAGCAACGCAGGGCCGTCAGGGTTGATATTGGGGAGGTAGAGAATGCCGTCGGGCAGCACGAACATGCGGCACGTGCCGTCAGTGCTGCCATATTAACGCGATAGCGTTAAGGAGCTCGTGTCGCAGAAAAGCCGGTGTCGTCGGCGTCGGTGTCGGTGTCGGCGGCGTTGACCGTGAGCGATAAATCACGGCAGGCGCTTCATAAATAAAAAGCAACTTCCAAGATTGGCCCGGTGGGAATCGAACCAGGGTCTCCGGAGTGTGAGACGGAGACGCTACCACTCGGCCACGAGTTCGATGCTTCCAAGTGGTGCAAACGCGCCTCTAGTGAATGCGGTGTTGCCTTCGAAACGAGCCGTGGAAAGTTATACTGCGGTGTATATCGGTAATTATGAACATGTAACGTACAGAAGTCACAATTACACGAGTTGCGAAGTGCGTTTCCGCTGCATTTCTTCTGCGCTTTCCGCACACGCAGAGCCATCTTGCGGCAAACACAGAAGACCCCCTCCTCTCAATGTACGGCGCTGCCCCGACAGGAGGCGCACCGCGCGCGCATTGGGACCGCTGCCAGGCGCGTCGCGGGACTCCCTCTCCCCTGACGACGCTTCGCCGTGCTCCCGGTCCTTTCTTTAGATTACTATCTATCTCTCT
Organism: Dermacentor albipictus; assembly: GCF_038994185.2. Lineage (NCBI taxonomy): Eukaryota > Metazoa > Arthropoda > Arachnida > Ixodida > Ixodidae > Dermacentor > Dermacentor albipictus. Next base: position 110,449,417 of record NC_091827.1, on the reverse strand, counting down.
GCCCGTGCCGATCGCGACGTTTGGCTGGCGTAGATCGTTTCCCCTCCGAGACACCGAGTTCTTTGGTTCGTTCCGTTCGCTCAGGCGCACGTTTCGTTGCCGCGCCGAACGCTGCGTTGCTCGACGCTCACCGCGTGATAGGTGGGCGCTAAGTCCGATGCGGGGCGCATCGTAAGTGATCGCTGTGCCGTAGCACATTGTCTTATACGCCTTGGCGGGTCGACGGGAACGCTGTCGCGTCCCACTCTTGAAGGCGAAGCTTAAGCGTCCTCCAATTTTTGTACTCTGGCGACGATGCATTGTAAGTATTGGTCGCGTTGTTGTACAGTGTCCATGTCATTCATGTCATTCATTCATTCAGCCAGATCACGAGGTTATACGGGGTGACGAGAGAGGCAGTCAACGTCCTTGTGGTGGCGTCTGGTGTATTAACTGACAATAAATGGCAATTTCTTGAGCCACAAAGCCCAGCAACCACGCCGTCCTTTCGGGTCCCGGAGGTAAGACAGCCAGCAGAGCGCTTGCTAGTCTGTAATGACCGAAAACGTGTGGCCATACAAATATCGCTGGAACTTCGTGACAGCACAAACTAAAGCCAAGCACTCCCGCTCTGTGATGGAGTTATTTCTTTCGGCAGGCGACCGCAGGAGGCTGGCGTAAGGTATCACGCACTCGGTATCATTCTGTTGCTGGGCGATAACAGCTCCGATGCCATGGTCGCTAGCGTCAGTGTGGACTTCGGTCAGTGTAGATGTATCAAAGTGGGAAAGTATAGGTGGCTGGTCAGAAACCAGATGAGGCCGGCCAACGCGGAATCGTGCTCCGGGCCCCATGAAAAGGGCGTGTTCTTTTTTAAGAAGATCTTGTAGGAGATCTTTTTTAGAAGTTTTTGACGAAATGGCGAAAATAAGAACATAGGCGAACGAAGCAGCACAGGTCAGAAGCAGAACGTGACAGAGGGAAACTGCCTACGGCTCAAACTTTTTGCGCATCTGGTTGGACACCAAATGCGTCAATGAGGTGTCCCATCATGGTAATCTGACGGCGCTTGAGCTGACACTTCTTGGCGTTCCATTGGAGGCTGGCTTTCCGGAAGACCATAAGAATGGCAGCGAGACCGGTAAGGTGGCTGCCAAACGTCGGATATAAAAACAATAATGTTGTCAAGGTAACAAAGACAGATGGTCCATTTCTAGCCTCGCAGAAGAGAGTCCACCATAGGCTGAAATGTCACAGGAGAGTTGCATAGGCAAGAGGGCATGACATTGAACTGCTATAAGTCATCCGGCGTGACCAAGGATGTCTTCTGGTGGTTCATTCCATCAACCTAAATCTTCCAGTAGGCGGATCGAAGATAGATGGAGACGTATTTAGCTCCGTTCAAGCGGTCGAAGGCGTCATCGATGCGTGGCAGTGGCAAGACATCTTTTCGCGTGATCTTGTTTAAGTGCCAATAATCGAGGCAAAAATTACAGGTCTCAACTTTCTTTTTCACAAGGACGACAGGCGAAACCTAAGGATTGGCTAATGGCTCGATGATCCTTTGCGGCGCATTTTGTGCGGTTCTGACTGTATGACTCGACGTTCAGCACGCGACACATGGTAGGGACGCCAACGGATACGATTCGTGTCTCCAGCGTTTATACGGTGGTAAACAGCAGATGTTTGGCGTAGAGGCCTGCCACCGAAATCAAAGATGTCACTGTACGATTCAAGCTGGACACATATGTCCGCGGCCTCAGCAGAGTTGAGGTCAGGTACAATCATTTTCGCGAAATCATCCGGTAAGCAACCAGAGCTGTGAGGCGCAATGGGCGCAAATAAAGCACAATCGGCATTAGGGCTCTCAGTGTGAAATTCAGGACCACAAGAAACGTTGGCTAAGAAGATCCCCGCCGGAATCACTTGTGGGCACAAGCTGAAATTCAGAAGTGATAGAGCGACGTCGGTATTATTAATCCTGACCAGCGTATGCGGAACAGCAACGTTCCGGCTGAAGAGCACGCCGATGATGTGGCGAAGCACACATTCACCGTCAGAAACCTGTGGATGGGTGGTCAAAGTGGCGTAAATAACTGCCTCGAGAGACAGAGGCACATCGTGAGGCAAGCCCAAGTGCGGTGGGGCGGTGCCCGCAGCATAGGCAAGTTCAGGCAATTCAAATCGAACGCCAGTTGCGCAATCGTAGAGTGCAGAATCAGTGGATAAAAAGGCGAATGCACGGATAACGTCGTGAGAGCAGTTGTCAATCGCACCAAAGAGAACAGAAGTGGGGTGGCCGGCTATACTTAAACGCGCAGTACACATTCTAAGAACAACCAGCACGCCGCTGTCGGCCACATGAAGCACTCGGGTGGCTGCTGAGGTGAGGACCTTCTTTAAACGTCTACGTAGGCCAGCATAAATCACACATACGTAGGCTCCAGTGTCGACGAGTGCTTGGACAGGTACGCCGTCTATTTTAACGTCACAAACACTTTCTATGGGCACAAAAAGATGATTTGCTGCAGTAGTAGGCAATGGAGCACCACCTCCGAAGGCTGGAGTTCTTAGTTTTCCGAAAAGTTGCAGCCAAAAGCTACATGACACGAAAGGCGACGTGGCTGCGGAGAAAGGGAAGATGGGCGAAATGTTTATCGACTGTACCACGTGTTCCTAGCAGAGTTCTCAGCGCTGTTAGACATGGTGCTGGGCGAAACATTGCAGGCATTTCCATCAAAACAGCTCAGATTGGTCGGTGTGCGAGGTGTTGAAGGTCCCGAGTTGCGAGGGCAACATGAGTGCTGCGGCGACAGGTGAAACATATCGTCTTGTCAGCAGTTCTGCACTCACTCGGGTTGCGATAGCGCGGAGAGAAGCGTCGGGGTGCAGGGAAGAATAGTAGAAGGGCGTCCGTTAATTCTGGGATGCGCGACAGCACACATAGAATGTAAACCAATGTTTTCAAGTTCCTGGTGAACGATGGCTTGTGCGAGAGGAACGGAAGGAGTGGTAACATCAGGGCTACGCGAACAGAAAGCTGGGGGCGCCATCGCATACAGTTTACGTCGAGCGATTCGCACTACGTTTTCTAGTGGTGACGCATGATTTGCGGGTTGATCTTCACACATCGACGTTGCGGCAGTATTGGAAAGTCGCGAATGGGTGAAAGACGCGTTGGCTTTATGCCTGCTTGAATTGTCGGCACTCTTTAAGGGTAGCATCAACTGTACAGCCGCTTTTGCACATGAGCAGATTAACGGTGCCGTCAGCAATGCCCTTAAGCACGTTCCCAACATTCTGAGCCTCTGTAATGTCGTTATCGGAAGTACTAGCACGTCCTGGAGGGACGAGACGTAGGACTCTGTGGCGGATTGGGCACGGTAGGACAGTTCCTGCTTTTCAGCAATTTTAGGGCAGGCTGGTTTGCTGGTCAACTTCTCTTTGCATTGGTCCCAGCTGGTTAGGTCCTCTTCGCGGTTTTTGTACCACCCCTTTGCCGGGCCCCTTAGGTAGAACAACTGGTTATCCTAGTGTCGTATCCTAGTAACCCTAGTGTCCTATCTGTTGTTTCCACTCAGGCGTTCGTACAGAGTCATCCACTCTTCAACGTCGGCACCATTGGTCCCGTGGAAATTTCCAGGATCCTTGGGTTGCACAACGACAACCGAAGGTTACAGCAACGCAACTGGTGACGGTGACGTTGGAGATGGCAACGATGCTGATTCCGCGTGCTCACCGTCAGTCATGGTGCGGACGGTGATTCGACGTCCGCTGCGAAGCTCCGTTTTCAGCCGTTGTACCCCGGATCATTACCATTATACTACGGGGGTGTTGGGAGTATAGAAAGACTACATTTACAATGTATATACAAAATTGAGTCAGAGTAGTTAGGATGCCTGACCACCGGAAACACAGCATCCAGCGTCTCGCGAACTTCCCCTTTCTTCTTTCATCCTTCCGTAACACTACCATGCATCCCTTATTTCACTGGTGGTCGAGCCTTGAACACCAGTTCAGCTTCGTCATCCTACTTTTGTCATACCGTTCTCGTCACGGCATCGTCACGTGTAGTAAGCTGGAAAGCTGGGCGAGTTAGAATCAATCCATTCTATGAATCAGCGCGTACGCAGAACGGCAGCCCTTGTCCTGCGCTCTGTTTTTCTGTTGCCTTGTTTTCTGCGCTCATCCGAAGAAACCTTCGTCGTCATACAGATTTCACAACACAGTCGTGGTCACGTCATTTTTATCATACACTCGTCGACAGCCATAGTCATAGCACTGTTGTCAGCATGTCGCTGTTATGTATTTGTTGTCGAAGAGCTGTGAAATAGTCGCGGTCGTAGCCCATGTAGTGAATCGAATATTGGCCGCCGGAACTTATGGGGCACGAATAGGCAAGGAGCTGCCTGCGTTGAGTTGGATGCAACCAATGTTGTATTGGGAAGCACGACCTCCTCAAGCTAAGGTGACAAGCCTTTCTCCAGCAATTGGCGGCTTGGGGTCGTTTTGCTGGGTGGAGGCTAGAGCTTGGAAATCCATAGGACCAGCAGACACACCGGCGATTCACGACAGTGCGTTAGCTTCGTGATTTTCGGTCCCAGATATATGGCGGATGTCCGTAGACAATTTGGAGGTAGAGGAAATTTGCAGAAGTTCACGTTCTGAGAAGAAGAAATTGTTCTTATAAATGAAGGTTACCGGCTTGCGGTTGGTCAGAGTGTAAAAGCTACAGCCTTCCCCCCGAAAAAACTTAAATGCTTGAGAGCGCAATAGATCGCCAACATCTGCCTCCCGAAGGTGCAGCAGCGAGATTCTTTAGGTTGAGGCGCTTTGAGAAGAAGCCCAGCTGCCTCTAGTCTGTGCCATTGTGGTGCTGCTGTAGTACACCCACGGCTGGGGTCGACGTGTCTACCATAAGGAGAATTGGCGCGTCGGACAACATATGAATCAGCAGCACTGCAGTCGCCAACAGTGTTTCGGATTCCTGGGAGGAGTGTTCGTGCTCCGAGCTACAGTGGCTGGTAGGCGTTCTTTTTTTTCTTGAAGTCCCAATGAGGCCGGTCGTAAGCGTCTGATGAACTGGCGCACATGATTGTATGAAGCACATGTGAATGTTTGTGGGCCCCTGAAAATCGCGCAACTTGCGGAAGGAGGTTAGAGAGGGGAATTCCTTGATTTCCCACGCTTGTGATTCATGTTGCTTGATGACTTGGGGTGAAATGCGATGACCGAGAAAATCCAGGGCTTCAACTCTGAAAATGCATTTGTGGGTGTTGAGGACCAGGCCGTGTTCATCCAGCCGCTCAAATAGAAGGCCAAGGTGCTCTTTGTGCTCGTCGTCTGTGCGAGTTGCGATGTGAATGTCATCAAGGTAGACAAAAATGAACGGGAGTTCGCACGTAACCTCCTCCACGGACCTTTGAAACGTTGACGCCATTCTTCAAGCCGTAAGGCGTACGGGCAAACTAAAATAGACGATATGGAGTAGTTATTGATGTCTTCGGAGTGTCGCTGCGTTTGAAATAAATTTGGTGGTACGCGTTCATCAAATCGATGCTGCTACATATTTTGTTTGTGGGAGATGGACGCCGAAGTCAGGTATGTGGGCAAGGAAATATTAACCCGGAGTATTGACCGCATTGTAAGCCAGGTAATCACCACAATGCCGCCAATCACCACTCTCCAGCTTTGGAACTAGATAGAGGTGAAGGTAAATTGATAGAGGAACGACGAAAGCGCCGAGCTCATGCATGTGTTTGAGCTCATGACGGGCGACTTTCAACTTTTGTCCAGCGAGCATTGACGTCCTGGTAGTGAAGGGTGGGCTGGAGGTTGTGATATGATGCATCAGGTTGTGTTTCACTGGGCGCGCACTGTCTCCGGGCTTAGGTATTTTCTGGGACTCAGCAAGTATGTTGTCGTACGCTGAGACTGGCTGAAGCACACGGATACCGAATGGAATGCAAGCCAAGCTCATCGAAGGATGTAACGTTGATTTTTGGCGCCGATAGTGAACATTCACATCTAGGTTGAAATAACTGAGGATGTCCGCCCCCAGTATGGCAAAGCCGACGTCTGCGATCACACTATTCTGTGCTAGCTACGGAGTCCGATATTTAACCTTATTACCGGAGCCCATACGACGCCATGTCATTGTTGTTTACTGCGTGGAACATCGGCGTGGACTTGCGGCGTTGGAGGCCTGTGGCCATGGTGGGATCCATAGACAGCTCGGCTCCTGTGTCGACGAGAAGGCGGATGCCGGCGAGGCGATCGACTACGAAGAATGGGCGGATTGCTCCAGGGCCGATGTTGTATTCCGTCGTTAGTGACTTGCCGGTGCGTTTCCCGTCCACGAAGAGAGCTGATTACAAGGAGTGGCTTGTTCGTGAAAGCATTGGTGGTACCAGCAAAACTCCCGTGGCGAGTCTCAAGGTTCACTGCGAAACTATGAAGGCGAATGGTTGCGCCGAAGTTGGATTCCCATCGTCAGCTTCTCCAGTGTGCTGGAAGATGGTTGACTGTTTTATCCAGGCGCGACATTCGGTCTCCTCGCTCTAAAGCTCTCCCAGTGCCTGTAGGTAGCTTTGGCACAATCGAGTAATCGCATATATGGTCAGCGAGTGCAGCTAGCTGTCTCGTTTAAACCCACTTGCACCACGCATGCGTTCTGTGGGAGGCGTTGGAAGAACAGCTCGCGCAATATGGCAAGCTGGCTCATGTTTGCGGAGTGTTCACCCAGTGAGGGACGCAACAGGTGCAGTGTTTGTGACATTCGTTGGTCGCCGAGTTTCTCGGAGTGGAGCTCTTGGAGCCCACTCTTTTGCAATGGATCGTGGCACTGCATGGCCATGTGTCTCATATGGTCTTATGCTGTGGCCAAAGGCGTACCCACTTGCAAGTCGTCTACGGCACTGGCGATGTCGGAGGGTCTGTGCAGGAATGCGCTGAAGTGGAACACCGCCTTCCAGTGGCATAAACCAAACTCGGGGATTCTTGGGCCAAGACGTGCGAAGCTGAAGCCCTGCGGCGATGACATGAGACGTTATCGTGGCGTCGTCTCTGGCAGCTGGAGTAGGAGCAGTGTCGTGCATGTAGAGTGCTCGAAAAAGAAAACGTTCTTGTCCTGGGTCACCACTTGTTGGTAGCCTGGCTTAGCAGACGAAAGGAATACGCGTTTTGCCAGGTTGAGAATGTACCGTCGACTGGCTATATTTAAACGTAACTGCAGGTTGGCCGAGTGGAAATGGTCACCCCCCCAGTCTTGCAGCCGCCTCGTTTCCAAAAAAAATCACCCCCATGGCGAGGCAAGGCGCAGTGATGGACGGTCGCTACATCATCATTAAAACTTGGACATCCGACTCTCGTGATCCCGTCCTCATCACGCTTTCGTGTTGCCAGCTTCATCGCTTCAGTTACGTCATCCTTTTATCGTCATGCCGTCATCATAATATGCTTTCGTCATGTCTACAGCTTCGCTTTAAGGCAATCTGTATTCTTTCAATCGCAATTAAGCCATCATTATCATGCCATAGTCATCATTGCGTCGTCTTCTGGCACCGTATCAGGCATGCATTGTTATTTATTGTCTCCATGCGGTGATAGCATTGCCATCGTCACCATTCAAGATTTTCATTCGGCTGTCATCATATCGTTATCGCCACTCCATCGTTGTAATGCACTCGTCATCCTTTCATTATGCTCAAGTCACTGTCGTCCTCACGCTGTCATAGTTAAAACAAATCTCTTCTTTTAAGAATCGTCCGGCGTCGAATGCCGGTGTCGTTATATCACTTTGTCTTCGGCGTGACCTTCCTTCATCGCCATTCCATGGTCTTCAGTACGTCGGCGTCTTATAGTGTTCGTCCCGCCACCATGTTAATGGGCTACCTTGGCAAGCGTATGCCATCACAGTTTGGGGTAATACTGGCATATGTCACATATAAACGAACGAAGGCATGTCGTACAGTGACCACTACTCTTGTTAAATAAATCTTACTACATGAATAAGGATCGCCAGTACATTGGTTGAAATTTTGTCCCCTTACAAGCGACAGTCGTCGTTAGTTGACTTCTGCCGTAATTTGATTTGTGCAAATAAGCCGAAGGTTTCTGGTCTTCCGCTTTCATAATTCTTGGTAAGCAGCCTCATTTCATTACAAATTGCATTTTGTATCCGTTTTAAGATAAAATTTCTATTTTAGGCTTCGCTCTGAAAGGAAGCTTGTGCACGCCAGACAACCTTGTGTTGGTGAAAGATGATGGCAGCTTTTTAGCCGTGAACAACCTTGTGAAGGTTTTCCTGAATTCGTAAGTTATGCTCTTTAATACTGAGCCAAGTAAACTAACCACAGATGCAGAATATTTACATACTTCGTCATTACAAAAATTATAAATAACATTAAAATTTAATGGGCCCCTAATTATCCCTACGTGCATGAATGCAAAAGTATTGCGGCTGCGCCAGCAGAAGCGGTGCGACGTCCGATGGCGCTACTGGTGCAGTTAGGCGACTCGAGTGGCCACGTCTGAAGAAGCAACGCAACATCGCGTGACCAACATATTAGACCAGCACGCTCTTTGGTGAGCTAGTGCGGCGGTTAGCGCTTGTGCAGAGCACCACTTTGTCGGGTCACAGGAGGGCAGCGGTGGCACCACTATGTGACCTTCATTGTAAACAAACAAATCAATCTTCTGGAACGCAAAAATTTCATTGTTCTACTGGAAAAATAGCTGTAATTCACTTTGTTGTACAGGCGTTCCCAATGGATAGGAAGTATAGGAATTTGGCCAGGTATAAATAAATACTTTGTTATACCAGTAATTTCAATCTAGAGGCGCTAACCGCATAAGTGTTCCACTGCACCTGTCTCCAAATAGGATGAACAATCTTATCAATTTCCAAGGTTTACTTAACATTTGAAGGCATTGCTGAGTTTAAGTAGATTTTACATTCAAAGCTTGATCTTTCCCCTAGAGCTCTCCTCAAAGGCTATACGAAACCCATTTACTGGCAAGTTACTTCCAGGACACTGAACTACCACACCGATGGGGTCATGGACAGACAGGAACACCAATATAAACGTACCATTTCTTCAGCGTTATTGTGTCGCTGATCTTATATCAATACATTTCCAAATTGACAATTCCATATGTCTCGTGATAGAAGGAGTTTGTCGAAAAGTACGTGCTAGAGACTATGGTTTGAGGGCGTGGGACAATATAGCACAAGAAAGAACAAATTTTGAAAAACATCGTTTGTTTATCTTTCTGTGTTACCTTATAATGTATTGATTTTTCGATCAATACAGGATGGGCATAGATGTAGACGGCGTAGGCGCTGCTTGCTCCTGTCGGAAGGATGAAGGACACCTCATGGGAACAGACCTCCACCTCCCTTTGACTTTCTCGGACTGCACAATGCGTCAGCTGCCATAGGCAATAAGGTGACAACTAAAACACAGGACATTTATTTAAAAGCGCATTGAGACTGATGATATTAGAAAAGGCATGCACCATCTCGAGCTGCCAGATTTGCATTCGCACACCCTTACTGAAGAAAACATGAAAATGTTTTGTTTGTTTGAAGCCGTGTGGGAATGTAGTGACAAGGTAAACTGAAGCTCCGACTACCGTGACCTTACAAAGTTGCTGCACCAGTAGAGACACTAAATAACCCACCCGCACCAAATTTATACCAAGAGAGTATGGCGCAGAATAACTCATGTAGCCGTGCAACCGACAATACAAGCTACCCCGCAACTTAATCACCAGCGCAGCTCGCACCACCACGAGGGACCTGCTCATACAGGCACAATGTGCACCCCATGCTTACATCAAACCTCAAATATTGCACAGCTTGTAAGTCAATGAGCAGCAAATTATTCGAATTAAACTTATATGATTGACTGGGAAATTACCAGCATATGGTGCTTAATCGCATCAAGGCCGACTTCGAGTATAGGCCTACACTCGATGATTCGAGGATTATACCAGAAAAACAACCCTTGACGTTTTATACAATCAGAACGACTAAAAAATGTGATGAAACCAGGGAAAGCATGGACAAAACTCATTCTTTCATTTATTAGTAGTGGGTGCATAGTGAAATAAGAGCAAATCATCGTGGATGGAAAGCTGACCTGCCACATGTGGGAGATGAACCCACACCTTTCGTGATACGCGTGCGGTGCTTTAACAATAAAGCCTTACTTCCATTCACCTATACCGGTATTTTTATTTGAGTACAAGACCATCCCTGGTAGTTTTAGACAAGGCTGTTACGGCCAAGGTGGTGGATGCGGAACACCCTCTTAGCAACAGGCATTCGGTAGTACACTAGTTTAGGAGGAGGCCACTGATTCTTCAATCCTAGTATGCCACCTGATGGCAACAAGACTGGCAAGTCTTTAGCCGATCTATGCAATGAACGAGAATATAGAGAACTGAGTAGTCGTATCTTTCTTTCTTGTTAGTCGGAGCCGTAAACATGAACACATACTGAAGGCATGGAGGAAATAATTTATTATTTGAAGTATAGGAAATAGGCAGAAATAATAAAAAAATATGCAAAAAGCCTTCCGCATTTTGGTTGCAGAAATGCAAGAAGAGTTTATACTTGTGTACAGATATAGTCAACATCCAAAGAAAAAAAGATTATTTAATGATTTATTTCTTCATGTACCGTATAAGCGCCAAGTATTTTCCTTGTTTACTGCTTGTAAAACGTTCCAAGGCAGTGGTGGCGGATGGTGTTTCTGCAGTATTTCGTATCGCACACTGCCCACGAGTACTGCTCAAGAGCCAGTCCATCATTAGCTGAGTGAATTTGGCTTTCAGAGTGTTGCCTGACTATTATTTCTAATAAAGTTGCATTGCAGAGCACAGGAAATGAATGCTGACTCACGGAAAGTAAATTGCTGTGCTCTAACGATCATTTGGTGAATTTGGCAATTTATGTGAAAGTAGTACAGTAGACGTGTCAGCTAAAATAAAGTCCCCGTCTTTATCTGTGTTTGGCAATTTTCGGCTCTTTGCACTGATTCCTTCCAATGATAAGTAGAAAGGATCGTAACCTGTACTTATAAAGAAATATCAGTACCTAAAGAAGGTGATACAATTCGCCAACGTTTTTATTTTCCGCACTTCGTTCAAAAAGGTTCCATAATTATGCTTAGCAAAGTGCTTCAATAACCACCTTATCAGTCATCAGTACAAGCAAACATATTGGCGCAAGAGTGAGTTAAGAATGCTAATGTTCCACCTCTTTTGTGCCTTAGCAAATGAGGTTCTCAGTGTTTGCAAAATGGCAGCACCAATGTGTAGATCCGGTATTATATCAAGGAACTTGAAAAGCAAAACATAGTGAGACATGAAAGTGCTGGAACTTGAGATTGGCAGCGTTCTGCGTTTTTGCTTAAAAAGGTATGCCGTACTCATAATGTGCCATATTTTGCCCACAAATCTCTACGCAAATTTAGTCCACGCGCAGACAATGCTTCTTTAGAATAGAGAACTTGGCGGGGAGGATGAGAGAGGAACCAATAGAGAAATGGGTACTTACGTTAAAACGCGTTTACACCATCCGCAATGGCTTTTATTATTCAAATTATTCATGTAATCTTAGAGCTTATTCCTTCAGAAAAAATCTATTTAGGTATTTACATTTTGTCATGAAGGTTGGAGGCTGGTATGCACTATCAGTGCATCCTGTGGACAGCCTGAAACGCTATGGACTTGGAAGCTAAATACTTCCCCCTTGAAATGATTTCCCATAGGTGCCGTGAGACTCATAATAAATGATCAGCAACTGCTATCAAAGCCTTCAGCAAACAATGTTGGCCTTGGCATATTATTAGCGAAGGCAGCCGGCCAAAACATAGCCGAATTCACAAAGTGTTTTGTTCGTAAGCACACTCTTACATATGGTGTACGCGGTAGGTACATCACATAGCACATAACCAGCTTATTATACTGTCTACATCTAGTTCAGCGGCTCTTATATTCGCTATGTTCTTTACAGGAAGCTGACATGTCTAAGGAAGGTTGCTTCTTCAAAATCAGCCAAGACGCTTCCAATACCTCCGTATATTTCAAGACTGGCATATTGTTCAGCGTTGAGCTTAGGACACTGTGACGTAAGCATTTGGGGTGACGTGGCTTTGAACATTTTTGCGTATGTCTTTCCCTACTTGAAGCATGTCAATACTTTGGAGCTCACGTATATGAAGGAGACTAGAAAATTCAGACGGGACCGCTTCATGGGCATATAACGCCAGGCGGTAATTGTGGTGAATGGTTCCCCTTTGCTCTAGCACATTTAGCCCTGTGTGAGAGAATGTTTAGGACAAACAATGACAACCTTTCTTTTAATGTTCCGTGACTAATCCAACGGGCTCATTCAATTTTTTTTTTTACGTTTGCTCGTTGAACTGCTCTATGTATTCTGAACTAGGCATATGACACCAGATTCTGATGAGGCTAGACCAAAGTAGGTGTACGTTCAGGTAACTAGAAACTGAATTTATTTTTCTGTGGTCACAAGCTTACATGCCCCTCTAATAACGGCAGTCTTAGGTAGTGCAAATAGGTGTGCAGTTTCTCCGTCATGTCATTGCCATCGTCAATATGCAATGACATATTGGTTCTCAACTCTTACTTCCACCAAAGAAAATATTGTGCTGCAAAGCTGCATAGGCCAGCAAAGAATAATTTTTCTTAGCAGTGTTGTGGCTTCTATCGTTAAAGCACTTTCTACACGCATGAAGAAGCCCTGCAGCGCTGTGTCGCAATGGCAAAAATTGTTATGGTTTATTCTACTATACGTGAGACAATGCTGCTTTGGACACCCAGTACAAATATTTCTAGCATCTATGCTGTAGGGAATTCAAAATATCACTGTAAAGGTTCTTCATGCTATCCTTCAGCTTCGACAAACCGCGTCTTATTAGCTAACTATGATTAATCAATGGCGCCCTTGAAATATATATTGCCGGAGATTGCGGAAATGTCACCCAAACATTTATCTGAATGAAAAGTCGCAACAGTGTTTATATTATGATCCCTTGCCATATTGCTTGACCCATTGAAATGTGACAACATTCTACCGCGTTCAAAGCCTCTATAAAAATTGTTTCGCACTTCTGCTGTTTGGCGGCCGCGGGCTGCTCGAGTCACGCTAGCTACTCCGGAGGTAAACACGATGCTCCACCAGAGAGGATGCGTTGCTTTAATCACTCACGAAGGTGGTAAGCTCCGAAAGTCCTTACCATCGGGAAAAAGCAACGCTACGAATTGCCAGCATAGCTTAAGGGACTCTTATGAGCCGGATTCGGAAGTAGAGGAGTTAATATCAACACAACTACAAACATGCACTACGACGTGCACTTGGCGGAGTGTTTACACATCATATCAATAAATTGGAAGAACCCCGTTTTCATGCTCGTCATTGTACGCTTTTCAATTTCAACATGAAAGTAAAACAACTAGCCCAGTTGTCTATTGCGGTATAGTAAGTTAACTGTTTGCCCTAAACAAACTAGGACTGACAGTGTTCTTTCTTATACTCCTCATTTCTCACATAGACGTCTAGCCTACTAACGTTTAATGGCCAAACTCAGTCTTATGTGACAGGACGCCACATGGTAGAAAGAAAAAAACCAGTCAAAAAACAATAAGGACGAGGGGAGAGGTTCACACCACAACGACCTTTGTGTTTTTTGACTGTTTTTTTCCTTCAAGTATGTACCAACTGGCCCGGATTGCAACCCTTCTACAAACGTACTTTATGTTTTTTTACTGGTTTTTTCCTTAAAGTATGTACCAAAAGGCCCGGATTTCAACCCTTCTCCCACATGGTAGCAAGGTCTAAGTAATTGATTTCATTCTTTTTTTGCGCAGGACAGCACAGTAACAAATGACCCCAAATCTGTGTTTACATTCAATCAATCAATCCTGCCTATATTAGCACCAGTAACAAATCACCCCAAATATTTAATTACATTCACTCAATCAATACTTACCTATATTACAGGCTCCACTTTTTTTCACAAGGCCTGTTGATGCCTGAAGTGTAAAAAGTGAAGTGTCGTTGTGTTAGGGCAAATTATGGTGCTCAAAACTTTTAGCCACATTGAAGCTTCAATATACTCACCTCGATTGGGATTTATTTGACGAAAAGGAGAGGTTCTTCCTACTGGCAATGAAAAAAGAACAGAAAGATAGAAAAAGTAGGACAAGAATAGCAGGGAGTTTAACCAGATGCACGTCTGGTTTGCTAGCCTGCAGTAAGCGAAGGGGTACAGGAACGGAGAGAGACACAGAGTGCAGATAGAGGGAGAACAACATTCCAAGGAATATGTGGACCTGCTCCTCAGGCACAAAATATCTTCCCACACATTCCTTGGGTTTTCTGGCCAGGTTAAGCGGAAATAATGGACGATAAGTTAACGGTGCATAGAGCCGTCTTTGCCAGATGCCTATTTGCCTAATATTTTCCAGGAATCTGAATGTTACTACTGCAACGGTGACCTGGAACGATGAGAGCGGCATCAAATTCAATTCGTGCTGTGCTTAAAGCTGTTCAAGTGCAGTAAAATGGAAATGTGTGTGGCCAATAATGCGCGCACCATGCACGCTGGCTGTGCAGGCTAACGCTGAAGTTCTTACAATCACAACCTGTAGCGCATTTCCTAACGCTGCAGTTCACCCTCAAATGAGCCTACACAAGGTAATGCTGCCACGTGGCAGAATTAGGGAAGCGTAGGCTAAGTATAAGGTATTTACAAGTTGCAGCAACTGCGTACACAAAATGGCTGCCTGAACCAGCTTAATACTCTTCTAGCGAAATCGTCGTCTTTCTTCATGGGTACATTGTGCCCCACCGCTATGAACATCACACTCCAGTTGGAACGCCGTAGTGTCGGCGGTAACGTTTATGGAGGCGAAGTTGCGATGAAGTAGGGTTTCAGCCTACACATGTGGGTAACATCAATAGGCACAGGGGGCGGACAATGAACGATATTGAAGCGGGGATACTTCGCTGTTTACATTGCCGAGATGGAGCAGAGTATTGTGAAGGCCTGGGTAGAGCCGGAAATGTTTTTCAAACAATTCGATGTGGTAGCATGGTGTCCATAGAAGAGCTTGGGACTCAGGGGAGAAAAGAACGTCCAGGTGGCGGCTGTCGTACCTCCTCTTCTGTGCATCCTGTGAGGCAGTGAGCAATGAGTGGGCGAATCGGGCAAACTTTACGAGCCCTGCTGAAAATGTAGGGGGCATACTCAATTGTAATGTTTGTCGCGAGTGGAAGGAGGGTATCGAAAGGAAAGTTTGTTGGTGGCCGAACAGCAGATAAAATGGAGAAAAAAAAGCGATGTCGTGACGGAAAGAAATATATGCAAATGGTATGGAGGACAACGTGTCGTACAACTCACTGTTACATGAACGGCATCTCGCTCAACGACCAGTTGAGCCACTGAGTTAGTCGATTGGTGTGCGGGTGATAAACGGTGGAGAGTTTCAGCATGGCAGAACAGCAACTAATAAGATCTACGACAGTGCGGGGCAAGGAGGTGCAGCCGCGATCAGTGAGTAGCTGCCTCGGTGCATCGTGACGTAGTATGACGTCATACAGACGGAAATATGCAACGTCCGCAGCGCAGCCTGTTGGCAATGCTTGCGTGATGGTATGACGCATCGTGTAGTCAGTCGTGACCGCAACCTACTTGTTGCCAATTTTATACGCAGGAAAAGGGTCTATGAGATCGATATCGCCGCGAAAGAATTGTTCACAAGGGGCATCACTGGGGCTTAGCCGTCCATCGGGTAATACAGAAGGTCGTTTGTCGCGTTTACAGAGGGAACTAGCTGGAACGTAGTGGTGCAGCGAGCGATACAGTCCGAGCCAGGAAAGTGGCGTCGTACACGGTCCTACGTACGAGAGACACCGAGTTGGCATGCTGTGGGTGCGTCACGTAGCTGCTCAATAACTTTTACCCAAAGATGGCGAAATTTGCGTCGTTACAGAATGCCGTCATGGTGCAGGGATGCGCTGATAGCGGGTTCAGGATGCACATAAGCTAAGCGATCGAGGAGACTTAGAGTCATCACGGCATTGTTCATTCCATTGTCACACCAGTCTAAAATGGCTAGGACGCAAGCATCGCAGTCGCCGGCATCATGGTCTGGGCTGTCGATTGGGTAACGGGGGAGACAGTCAGCATCCTCATGTAAACGGCCAGATTTGTATAGAACTTTCAAAATGTATTCTTGTAGCGTCATCGCCCACCG
This sequence comes from Dermacentor albipictus, assembly GCF_038994185.2. Taxonomy (NCBI): domain Eukaryota; kingdom Metazoa; phylum Arthropoda; class Arachnida; order Ixodida; family Ixodidae; genus Dermacentor; species Dermacentor albipictus. Next base: position 110,433,145 of record NC_091827.1, on the reverse strand, counting down.
ACCCAGTCATCCCGTCAGGTCTTTCAGCGATAATAGCCAGCACGGGGCATGGTAATCCGTTATAACGAAAAATGGGTGACCAAAAACGTAAGGCAGGATCTTGCCTACGGGCCAAACCATCACCGGGCACTCGCCGTCCATGATACAAAACTTCCGTTGTGTGGGCGAGGGACGGCAGCTAGCATGTGTAATTATGCACTTGGCGTTGTTCTGATGTTGAACGAGAATAGCTTCTGTTCTATGGCCGCTGGCGCCCATGTGGATTTCACAAGTACCTGATGACTCGTATTGAGCAAGCTATGGGGGAGCTGTTAGCAAGCGGACGACAGCAGTGAAGGCGCCTGCACGCGCACGGCACCATCAGAAGAAAACATCATTTTCGAGTAGGTCATTGAGCGGTCTGGTGGTGTCGGCAACGTTCTTGACTAATCGATGGAAATTGGAGTGTAGCCCAACAAAGTTTCTGATATCTGCTATAGATGACGGTAGAGGAAAGTGCTCGATGGCGCGAACTTTGTCAGGGTGGGGTAGAACTCATGTGGCATGGACATCGTAGCTGAGAACATCAATCTGGTAACAGCCAGAGGGGCACTTGAAAGAGTTGAGTTTCAGACTAGTACGTAGCAAGATTGGCTGACAGGCGTCTAAGTAGACTCAAATGTGGGCCAAAAATCTATCATATCGTCTAAGTACCATAAGAAAAGTGTACCATTTATTGCCGCCAAGTAGAGTCCAGCATTCGCTTAAAGGGTCATTTCAAAGAGCAAACGGCATAACCTTGAATTGATAAGGGCTACCCTGTGTTACGTAAGCGCGCTTTTGCGGTTCATGTCTTCTACGGAGATACTGGAATATTCAGAGCAAAGCTGTATGCACGAGAGGTACTTGGCTCCATGCAGCCAGTCCACGGTGAAATCAATACGTGGCAGCGGGTAGACGTGTTTGCACGTGATCCTATTAACATGCCGGTAATCGACGCAAAAGCGCCAGCTGCAGCCCTTCTTCTGAATATTGGCAACTGGGGACGCCCACGGACTAGACGAATGTTCGATGACGCCTTTAGTCAGCCTTTCTTCTACCTCATGCTTTATAGCTTGACGTTCGGCATGTGAACAGTGGTAAGGACGTCGACGTATGGAATTATCATCTCCGGTATACATGCGGTGAGTTACCACTAACCTAAGACCTAAGGGATGATCACCAAAATAAAAGATGTCGTGATACCCTTCCTTTGTAGCACTTGTGTGAAGAAACTTGAGCGGAGTTCCCCATTGTATTGTATTTATTCTGTACTTATTCCGTGTACCACGCTGCTAAGATATTGTTATGTGTACGAGATCGTAGTGTATGCGTATGAAATGGCAGTGTATGAGTCAGTGTATGAGATCGCAGTACTTACAAATAAATAAATAAAAAAGACGTGACATTTGTCAGCAGCCTGCGTTGAAAGAACGCTAGGTGCGATCATCTTGCTCAGGCTGTCTGGTTCAGGAGTTAACTGACCAAACTTGCCTAGGAATAATGATCAAACTTCCGCGTCTAATACGGTTATCTCACAATTATCAATAGGTGTGGTATTGGCAAGAGGCATATTCCGATAGAAGATGACGGCCACTCTAGATAACCTTCGCGGAGTAGTTAAAGTTCTGAAGAAGGAGTGTGGTGCGGCTCTCTTCAACAGCGAGTGGGGTGCGCGAAAAGGTGAAGTTCCCTTCCAGCATTATGTGAGTGCTCGAACACACCACATAAACGTCACCAGTAGCAGGTAGAAATGAGGTCACATTTATCTACCCGGTGACTTGCGGTGGCAGGCGGATGTCATCCAGGAAACATAAGCACGGCTACGCTTTTGTAGAATGTTTCAGCCATTGGCCGATTGCACTTGAATCGCGGCAGACGCACAGTTGAAGAGGGCCGCATCAAATGATAAGAAGTCTACTCCTAGGATAATGTAGTAAAGACACAGTTCTAAAGCTGCAATAAAAACAGTGGCAAGGTGCCCTGCGATGCTGACGCGAATAGTGCGCATTCCGAGCCAGCAAGGCGTTGCTCCATCGCCAACCTGGAGGGTTCGTGATGCGGCAGGTGTGAGGCCGTTGTTTATGTGGCGGCGCAATCGGAAACTCATCACAGACCGTTGCGCAGCAGTGTCGTTTAACGCGGGAATGTTTGCGCCATTGACTCTAACGTCAATGAAGTTTTGGCTTGCTGGTCAAGTGAGCAGTGGATTTTTAGGACAAATCATCAATGCAGCAACCCCTACGGGAGCTGCAGCAGTTAGCTTTCCTGGGAGGAGTGTCGCAGGTTTATTGGGGACGGTGGGCGACTAGGCTGAGGCGATGAGAACGACGGCTGACGAGGTGGTGGCGAATGAGACCGGTGACGGTGGAATGACGGTGACCAACTACTGCATGTAGCAGTAGCGTTGTCTCAGGGCCGTTGTGGCCAAATCAAGATTCCAAACGGCGTAGGCTCAGTGCCGAACGGTAGTACCCTTAAGTCAGTTGTGGAAGCGGAAAGGCTGAACTGCTGAAGGTTGAACTGGCTGGGCACTTGCTGTGCGAAGAGAAAACCCAGAAAGTGGCGTCTTATCTTTTCGTAAAGCGTGAGAGAGGTGTTCGTTTAGGACAGACACGGCTGCTCCAGTATCAATTAGCGCAACGGTAGTGACGGCGTCAACAGTAAGGTCCACAACGCTCGAAGGTGACAATGGAAGACTTGCACAGATCTATGGCGATGCAGTTCCTGCCTCCTGTCCTGCGGCGCTTAGTTTTTCTTTTGGTGTGTGAAGGGCGCCGACGCATGGGGGACAACGAGCGGCGACACGGGGAAGGTGAACAATGTGTAAGGACCGGGCGCTCGGCTGGTGGCCTGTTCGACTGCCGACTAAAATAGGTGTTGTGGAAAGGTTGCACATCGGTGTAGGGAGGTGACTGCACAAACCTATCAGAGTGCAGCATGCGGCGGCGGCAAAGTCCTGCAACATGGCTGGGAATACCGCAGGCACAACATGTGGGCCTGTTGTCATGCGTGTGCCAAGGATTAGCAAAGGCAGGAGCAGGTCGATGAACGGGATGATGAATGGGTTTTAATGACCGTGGATGTAGTGCAATGAATGGTTGACGAGGAGGCTGCGCGGCGACGGATGCGTTAGTGGCGCAGCGGCAGGATACTACTGATGCTGCATTGGTAGAGCCTCAAAAAACGACTCGCCTGAACGTTGGGTCGAGCTGTGTAGGTGGGCTGTTGTGGCAGCGGCCGCGGTTGGGGTAGCTCAGCGAAAGGCAGTAGTGAAAGCTGACGTACAACTTGCTCGTGCACCAAAGCTTGGAATCATGTGAGCAGGGGGGTGTGATCAGAAAATGCTGTCATGGAATAGAGGGGCTCGTCACCCACTGAGGGGCGCCTGGTCAAAACGTGCTGCCTCCGCAACTCGTCGTAGCTTTGGCACAAGTTTATGAGCACTGCTATGGTGCGCGGACTCTTGACGGTCCACATTTGGAAAATGTCATCAGCGATTCCCTTCAGAATGTGCTTCAATTTGTCATTTTCGGGTATAGAAGCATCCACACGTTCGTATCGGTCGAGAAGATCTTCGATATGACAGGTGAATGTTTCACCTGGTTCTTGCGCTCGCCCTCGTAACCGCTGCTCGGCGGGCAACTTGTGGATGGCGGGGCGACCGAAAACTTCAGCGAAACTGATCTTGAACGCTGACCAAGGCTGAAAGTCGGGTTTGTGATTTTTAAACCACAAGATAGCCACTCCCGCAAGGTAGAAGATGACGGAATTGAACTTGGCGGTATCGTGCCATCGATTGTGCAAGCTCAGCCGTTCGTATGTAAACAACCCGTCATTGACGTCCTGTTCACCCGTACTGCTGAAAACCACTGGATGGCGTTGTGGGAGAGCGCCAGAGCAGGCAACGGAGGGTGGCGGTGACGTCGGCTGGGGAGAGTCAGGCATGAGGGGAGGTAGAGTCCCAGACCGGAGTTCCAGGGTGTAGATGTTCTTGAATACCCGCACTTTCCACCAACTATATTGGGGTGTATTGAACACTTCAGATGGTAGCGTCTATTCGTAACCGAGAAGGCAGGTGATGCAGTGCAGGAAGAGCTGGTTGCCCAAGGACTCACACACGTGCTAAGCACTGGCAATACGGCTGGCCCACTGGTTGCACTGCATGCATGGAACAGACGATCCGGCTGGCCTTGTCCTTGTGCTTTTCTTCTTCATCACAAGGTAAATAAATAAAATAAAAATAAAAATGTCATCGACGAAGGATACAGCAACTTCGGCCACACTACCTTTAGGCAGGGCTGTTCTTTCGGCACAATGGGTAAGACAGTCTGTAGCCTCAAAGATCCAAGTATACCTCAATGTTGGCGTGCGATTGGTCCCAATAATTTAATTCAGATTTGTTGCAATGGTCGGCGAGGAGTCTTGGATTGGTGGTCTTGTTGCTGATGCCTTGGTTGCAGACAGTGGTGCCATGTCTTCACGTAGCGGGTGTCGTCGGCGGTCAGGCGCGGCCAATATTACTTCTGTTGTGTTCTTGCGAGCGCACGAGAAACCTGAGTTGCCCGGCTGTCTAAACATCATGCGGATCGTGAAAGACTTCTGTGCGTAGTCCTGCAGTTCAGCGGACTGGACAGAAGCACTTCATTACGAGGATGCAGTCCTCTAGCGAATGGGAAGATAATCTGCGCCTAAGAAACCTCGGAACATAGTCGGTCTCGCCTTGCAAATGCCCAGTATGCCTTCATAATTCTGGGTTTGGTCGCTGTTGTTCGGCGAAGTAGTCGGCGCATATTATTCCCAGGAAGGTGTACTCGTCTTTGTCATCTAGCGGTGGCGGATTCATGGTCGTGCTTGAAAGACAATCGGCATCAGTCTTTCCGTCGGGACTAGTAGACCACGGTGACGTAAATTATTGCAACCTAAGGCTCCACCACGCTAGGCGTCCTAAAAGATCCTTTAAATTTGCCAGCCAGCACAATACATGATGTTCGCTAATAAATTAGAAAGGCCTACGATATAGGTAATGACGAAACTTTTCGGTAGCTCAAATGATGGCTAGGCTTTTTTTTGGCCTAGAAAATTAGCTTCGGCTTTCGATGGTGAGCGGCTAGCGTTATCGATTATCTTTCCAAGCCTGTTTTCTCTTTGTCGCAGCATCACACCGAGGCCTCTGCTGCTTGCGTCGGTATTGACTTCCGTATCAACGTTTTCGTCAAAGCGGTTGACTACTGATGGCAACTTCGGGCATCGTTTTAGATATTCGAATGTTTCTGGTTGCGGAGCTTGCCACTTGTACTCAACATATGATTACCTGAATTCGGACAAGGGTTCGGCGATTCGAGAAAAGTCGTTACCAATAGCGCCTATTCTAGGCACAGAGGCCAATGAATCTGCGCACTGCTTTCTTGATGACGGGCTGCGAGAATTTCGCTTCCGCAGCTGTTTTCTGTGGACCACTATGGACTCCGATCTTTCTAATGGCACCCGGCCCAGGAACATACGCAGCTGTGTAGCTTCATACGCAGAGGCGTATGAAGCTACACAGTGGGCCAGGATGATTCGATTACATCGAGCATGGTTCAAAGCCGCCTGATATGATCGTCGATGTTTTTGGCAAAGATGACGACGTCACTCAAGCAGATGAGACATGTCTGCCAATTTAAACCTGTCACGATCTTATCCTTCATGCGTTGGAATTTTGCAGGTGCGGAGCAAAGTCTGAATGACTTGACCTTGAACTTGTAGAGGCCGTTCGGCATGATGAAGGCGGTCTTTTCGCGATCCCTATCATCGACTTCCAATTGGCAGTAACCGTTCTTAAGGTCTATCGTTCAAGAGCGCTTAGCAAAGCAGAAACGGTGTAATGCGTCGTCTAGACGTTGAAGAGGGTATACTTTCTTCGCTAGTTTCTTCAAGCGGCGATAATCGACGCAGAAGCACAGAGTTGCATCTATCTCCTTCGCTAAGGCCACATGACGTGCTTGACGACTCGTTGATGGCTTGATAGTTTAGCTGCTTTATGGTTTCTCGTTCCCGCGTCCAAACTCGTAGGGGCACTTATGTAGTGGCCGAGTGCATCTTTCGGTAACCATGCGATGTTTAGCAGCTGGTGTTTCTTGAATTCGTAATGATTACGAAAAACAAACCTTTTATTGCTGGGGTAAACCCTTGAGCTGCTCTTGGTTATCCCCGGGAAGACATGGATGAACATCAAAATTTGCTTCAGGAACATGCGCTGCCGTTGTAGTTTCCGTAGAATTTTAGAGGACAAATGCATCACTGACAGCTGCAACTTCCTCTACATATGCAATGTTGGTACCCTTGTGTTGATATTTATGCTCGTGGCTGAAGTTCATCAACATTACCTGCGGTTTTCTTCCCTGTAAGTGAACGTTACCCTTCGCGCTGCAGGTTTCAGAGACGAGTAACAGGCGCTCGTCGTTCTCGAAGATGGCTTCCATCTATTCGGCTGCTTCTGCGCGAACAGAAATCATGATGCTGGCAAGCGGTGGAATGCTGACTTCGTCTTCAAGTGCACTCTAGGCACGCTGATGGGAAGTCCTCTCCGGCAATATTGCTTGGTCTGTGGACAGCATCATGGACTTTGATTTTAGGCCAATGACAAAACCACGCTGAATGAGAAAGTTCACGCCGATAATTACATCGCGTGCACACTCTTGCAGTCTATTGCACATCACTGTGTAAGTGCGATCATGCACTGTAACTCTTGCTGTGCGAATTCCTGTAGGCGTTATTAATTGTCCTCCCGCTGTCCGGCTATGAGGGCCGTCCCATTTAGTCTTGACTTTTTTTTCCGTCATGCGGCGAAGGGTCCACTGATGACGGATTAGTAGGCTCCTGCATAGACTAAGGCGGTGACCATGTGACCGTTGAGAAGCTCGTCGAAGTCGGTGTTTCTTTGTCTCTTGCATTGCAATTGACTCCTGGTGTCGCACCACGGCTGCATCGCGCTGTTCAATAGATGCTAGATCCCGTAGTCTGGTATTCTTTTGTCGGTGTATCTTTGGTTTCGAGGCTTTGTCGGGTTGGCGACCTGTCGTTCCTACGCCATTGAGATATATCTTCAAGCGTCTTCATCCTCGGCGTTGGGTCTTCGGTATTTCAATTCACAGTAACTGCACATCCATCAGTTGCTAATTTTTGTTTTCCTGATGTGGGTTTAAGGACTGGCCTCTGGCTGGTCCTGTGTATGGTCGGCACTTTGGCCACAGGTAGCGTCCTGCTGACGGCAAATGCGAAGGACGTCGGGGTTCGCACTGCATTGCTGCGATGTAGTCGGCGATATCACGAGGCCGTTCGCCAAACTGTGGATGAGGCAAGGTTAGGGCAAAACGCCGTAGTCCGATTTCATATGTGGGCACCAGCGCTAGAAATCTCCCGCTTCTCCGTAGTGGCAGCAGAGTGAACGATGGTCTGGAGGGTGCTACACATCTGTCTTCCTCGGGCAGCTGCGCTCGGCGACCGGTGGGCGAGCTGGCGGCTTTAACGGCGGACGACGGAACAGCCGCGTTAGCGCACCCTGGCGCGGGCGCGGAGGCAGTAAGTGACACTTTGCTACACCGGGGTAGGTAATTACTTCCGGCTGAGAACTCCGTGATTCTGGGACTCCAAGTGAGGGCGGAATCTCCTTTCGGATGGTATCAGCAATAGATGCTACTTGAAGCTGCGTACAAAAGAAAATCCTGCGCAGTTCTTCGTGCACAACGCATCTGATGGCATCTCTGACCTCGTCGGAGCCACGTGTTTGAATTTCGATTTTTCTCGAAAGCACTTGGCAATGGTATTGCCCAGTACGAATTTCCGGCATCTTCTCGATGGCTGCGACTTCGCTGTGAATTACTACGAAAAATAGGTCTTGCTTCATTCCTTGTACGCGGAAACGAAACGAACCATGCCGACCCGACATATTCGGGTCGGCATGGCGGGACAGACAGACGATCTCTTACGCGTAAATAGCAATTTTTTCGCTCAAAAGGTGCACTTGGGCTTCCAGCTTCTCCCTTTTTTTGCACACAAGATTCATTAAGGTCTGCAGGAACTTCTCAACAAATCGCTAGGGTGGTATCACTGTTTTCAAGCCAGGTCCGAGCTATCAAAAAAACCTAGTACAGCTAGCCGTCACTGCTTCAGTTGTCGAATACTGCGGTTGGCTTTTATGTATCCAGCCAGATTTCCGGGTCTTCAAATTATCCTCCACGGAAAGTCGGTGGCTCAGTGGGCTGTGAAAGTACGATGACTACTGACGATGCTGATTCCGTCATCGTGGCTATGGACTTCGTATTTACCTTTCGGCTCTTCCCTGGTTCAGGTTTCACTCTTGGGTCACGGCGTTGCGGAAGTTTTCGGTACCTGAGCGCACAACCACTTCCTCCTCATGTCACGCTGTAGTGAGAGGCAGTAACACAGTAGCAAAACTGTGAATAACGAAACTAACTCTTTATTGGCCAAACTTGTGCCTGTGGGAGCAAGCGAGAATCTAAGCATAACGATAGCTGTGAACGCAGTCGGTGGTCGTCGAGGTCGCATCTGCGGGTCAAGCGCGTCGGCTTTAATACCTGAATTATTCTAAGCTATCAAATAATCACTGGTGCTTGCGTGTCTTCAAGAAGTTACTACACAATTAGGGTCTGGCATCAATTCACATTACACAATATTTGGGGACAACAGACGACGGATAGAACCATCGGCAACATTCGAGACTAGTACTTGTATCCTGCGTTGCATAAAATGTTTAACATTTGTTAGCCAGCGAAAAGCGATCACCCAAGAAAACAAGTACGCGTGTAGGTGCTTTGAAATAAAATTTTGCAAGTTTGCATACTTACGCACATAGAGATGTTCTCAATAGACTAGGATGAAAGAAACTCATGCAATATGTTTGAATATACAGCTAATGTTGCGAATTTTCCTCAAATGGGTATTTTTTCAGTTTGCTTATTTTTTCAAACATTACTTCCTCAACTGGCCACATGGTGTGGCACAGCGGGGCACTGAAGAAGAGGAGAACGAGGTCATTTTGGCACGGCGCGTCGATGTTTACGTGCAGTAAAGGACTAACGCCAGAGGACCAGCGTGCACTTGAACAGGGTATATACGATAATTTTAGTGGAGGCGCTCGGTAAGCCACACTTATCCAGAACTCCCCACTCGGCAGCAAGAACACCGCCCCACAATTGAAGCTGACTCTAGTTCACCGTACAAACTGGCGAATCAGAGGCATCACCCCAGAACTTGGTAACCTTCAAGAAAAAGTAATGGCTACGATCAATGCTACCGCTACCGAATGGGTGACGCTGAATTACTTTACGCTGCTCAACCCTCGAGTGGTAGCAGCATTTCATGACCACACATTTGAAGACTTGGAAGATTGATTGGCTTAGTTCGAGCACGTAGCTGCATTTGACGAGTGGGGCAACAACACCAAACTCAGCAGCGGCTACTTCAGCCTGGAAACTGGTGCTCACACCTCATTTATGAACCGTGAATGCACCCTGTCTTCATAGCTTGAGTTCCAGCGCAAGCTACTGGGGGCACTACAGCTCCGATTGGTGGGAATAAGCGAACGATACGTTCAGACACGCGTTGACAAGCCTAAACAGAGGGTCGCGATGTATGTGGAGGACACGATTCGTCTATTGCAGCCTGCTCATCTGAGAATCTCGGAAGTGAAGGTGTTTATCTGGTTACAGATGTAGGAAAACGACTATTAGGCGGCCTTTTTCAATAGCGCCCGGAGACTGTTGCGAAGTTTCTTACCGACGCCACCGCTATAGAGAAGGCACTTCAGGAGCAGCCCATCATGTACAACCGATAACTTAATGCCGTGTCCTCTTCTAATATGCCTGTACACTTCGGGTGTGACGTCACTTTGCTTTGTGAGCTGATTCGTTCCGTAAAGGTGGATACACACGCGAGGGCAAAATCCCGCCTGCTCCGTGGACAAAATAGTGACGTCATCACTTGAATCCGTGCAGCCGAGTTAGGTCGCATTCCCACAGCCGGAGCGCCGTTTGCGGAATCCGCACGCTTACTCTCGGCGCCAACGCCACGCACGTTGCCAAATTGCTGGGTACGAGTGCGCATTCCAAGATAGACAGCTATCGGAGGCGGCGTTTGTCCGCGTTGGCTGTTCTACTCGAAGTGAGTGAAGACGACTAGGTGTAGGCTGTAAAAAGAGAACGATTATGTTGGAGGAAACCACGAATATCGAAGAATACGCTTTGTGTTCAGAGCTTGCTTTGTGAAGATCTACTCGAGTGTGATCCGGACGAATACAAGCGCCTACTGCGCGTCAGCAGCACGCAGTTTTTCGAACTTCTGGCCCGCGTCCAACATACAATCGAGCGGCAAGAAACCATCGTGAGATCATCTGTGCCAGCGAAGACACGGCTTCAAATCACTCTTCGCTTTCTCGCCGCAGGTAAGCACTAGCGTTTGCTTCAATTTGAAGTATCAAGTGTCACTTTTCATGAGGCGCGCTGACTATTAAAGCAAAGGCATCCCCCAGCTTTCTCGACTGTGACTGCTCCCGCTCTCTTGGGAAGTGCGCGCTTCACGTCGCGTGTAATGTGCGCGTGCACTTATTTCCGTTAGCCCGTGGACGCAGGAATAAAACGAAAAAAAAAGAACCAAACCACTCTTTAGCGTCCTAGATCTCTGTGTAGTGTGTACAATGACAAACACATCTTCGTTGTGACGTGAATGCCCTTGCCTCTCGCAATGAACAGTTCGTGTATTGCAGCGTAGATATAGCAAATGCTACGGCGCATCAACAGCACTAAATTGTTTTGACCGGCACGGCGCATGAACATCGTATAAACATGTTGCATAAGAATGTTGGAAATATGGTGAAATAAAGACAACTGTGTGCATGGAATTTAGTTTCATAGCATGAAAATAGCAGCTTTATAAGAGATCCGCTTTACACAGATTCCAGTGTGAATATCAGATGTGCATATTTTATTCGAATGCGGAGTTCTGTCTTTCTTTGTTAATTTTTAGCGTAACCAACAATTTCTTGTTTTTCTTTTTTTAATAGGAGAAACGCACTACTCCTTAAGCTGACAGCTCAGGGAGGACACTCAACTGTCAACCAGCTCATAAAGAGAGATGTGTGGCAATCTACCTGGAGCTGAAAGACGAATTCTTGAAGACCCCCAAGACTGACGGAAAGTGGTCTAGAGCCATGCAAGACATCAAAGAAAAGTGGCAGTTCCCCAATTGTACTGGTGCGATAGACAGAAAGCATGTGTGCATCATCAAGCCAAATATTCAGGCTCTTTGTATTTCTACTACAATAAAAGCTTCAGCATAGTGCTGTTTGCGCTTGTTGATGCGAACTATATTTTTCGCTATTTGGACATTGGCGCCCCTGGTTCACAAGGCGATGGCGGAATTTGGCAGTCAACACCTCTGCGAAAAGCAATTGATGAAATAAAATGCGGGACTGCCCAGAACCGTAAAAGTGGCAAGTTCGCCGGATCTTCAAATGCCCCCGGTTATTGTAGGAGATGATGCTTTTCCTCTGGGTGAAAATTCCTGAAGGTGCGGCGTTTGTTCGCGAAAACCGTTTTTAGAAACTCTGCAGAGGTTCAATCAGATGAAGAAAACGAAATGGTTCAAATCTAGAAGAGCATTCCCAAAAATGACGTAAATGTTTCGGCTACATGATTCATATGGAACTGGTAACGTGCTGCTGACCACAAAAGAAGAAAAAAGAGAGACAGGGCTTAGCGTCGAAATGACAGAGCACCCTGCCCTCTATCTTTCTTTACTTTTTGGTTGCGCAGCACGTCATTATCCCAAAAATGAAGTTATAGCTAATGATACACACCGACTGAGTAAGGCGCTGATTCTGCATGCCTCTGAGCCATTTCGAGAGCGATCTCTTGCCATAGCCTGTTACGCAGCTGGGCGCTTGCATAATCGGCGAGCTCTATATTCAATAGCGCTGCGAATCCATCAACAAGAGCAAAAAAAGTACCGGTTGCTTCGTCACTTAGCATTTTCTTGTGCACCTCACTCATGTTGAGGTCACGCAGGCTGCGCGGTCTAAATAGAAATGCGCGCGCAACCACGACTCACCCTTCCCGCTGCACCACAACAAAAGCACATGCGGTCACTCCTGCACACTCCTGCACAACAAAAACACACGTGGCATCAAGCCACGGATGCATCAAGCCTACAACACGCCATCGTAGCCACGCCAACCCGTCCAATGTTGGCAGATTTGACGCTGACTACGTTAAATTGAGGCCAGACGACCGGATGGAAATACCGGCGAGCATTTTCAATCCGGACCGCGAGCGGAGGAGGCCGGACAAGGCGAGGGCGGCAAGTTTTGATGACGCGCGCATCACGTGATGCGCCATCCGCTGCGAAAATTCCTTCTCCGTCCTGTCGTGTGAATGCACCTTAATTCGCGATAATCTGCGGATTAAAGCATCCCTTGCTAGAGTGCGCAAATCCTATTATTGGCCGAAACTTGCGGCGTCTGTTAAGCAGTGCGTCCAGCCCTGTTGTGAGTACCAGCGCCGGAAATCGCCAACTGTGAAGGCTGCTGGAGTGCTGAATTCGACTGACTACCTGCCAAACCTTTAGACCAGGGTGCCAGAGATTATCAGGACCCGTTACCACAGTGATCTGCGCACAAGTTGATAATCGTAGCCACACACTATATAACGCAATATCCTCAGACAAAGGTGCGTCCTCGAGGCGCAGCTTCCGAGGTTGACGAGTTTTTCACACAAAGCATCGAACTGCGGCATGGGGCCCCATCGTAGTACATCACAGACCATGGCAAAGCCTTTACAGCACAGCTCATTGAAGACATTTTTGAACTCAGCTACACGACCCACCGAAAGACAGCTGCCTATCATTCGCTGTCAAACGGCTGGTCCGAACGACTGGAGAAAATCATGACACACATGCTGTATATCTACTTAGACGTTCAGCACAATACGTGGGACGAGATACTTCCCTAGGTAACCTTTCGATACAGCAGTAGCAGTGCTACTCAGGAAAACACACGCCTCACCCATATTTTGCTTCGTTTACAGCCCTGAAGTGGACACTATACGAGAAGCAATGCTACCACGCTACAACGTTAATTAACTCGATCTTGCACAGAATGCTGAACTTTTCGTGCAACACGCGGGATAAGCATATCAGCTTGCCCGAGTGAACATAAAGAAACAGCAGATCATCGATGTTCACCATTGCAATCTCCACCATCCCCAAGTGTAGGTGTAGCGCAGTGATCAATTTTTTATCTGCACCAGAGTCTGTGGAAAATGACCGTCCAATAAACTTTTTAGCCCCTACTTGAGACTCTAGCGAGTGTTGCAGCGGCTTAGTAACGCGAATTACGAAGCACTTCCCGACAGAAGCCAGCTTCCCCAGCGTCGACAACAGGAATCTATGACTGTGCATGTTGTATGGTTGAAACTGCTGTACAGCTCCTATTAGCTCGCGTCTTCCGCAGCTCAGTCACTTGTGACTATGTATACTACACACCACAGCGATTGTGACTATATCATTTGCGTTCCTCCCAGGGTCTCTCGGCCTTTTCACACCAAGCCTGTGTTCTCTTATTTTTTCAATATATTTTGGAGAAGTGGGTAATGCCGCATCGTGTAGCAGAGCAGGAGATAGAAGAAAAGAAGAACGAGTATCATCTTGCCAGCGCGCATCCACGCTTACGCTTCTTGCTAACACATGAAGACCACCGTGTACTTCAACAGGCTATACGTGACATTGTTACATTATATTTATTGCTCATTGCATAGGTCGAACAATGTGCTACATAGGTTCCATAGGCTTACCCAATACAGCAATTCTTTACTCTCCTATTGTTGCTTTCACAATATTTCATGAAAAACTTACTTACCAAAACATAAAATTACGTATTTTCAGAGCTGTAATTAGTTGCGGAAGGTAAATTAGGTATGCTTATTCAGGAAAATAGTTATTTCAATTACGCTTTTAGACTTAAGAAGTGTGTGTGTGTGTGGGTGTGCGTGTGTGTGTGTGTGTGTGTGCGTGTGTGCACGCGCGCGCGCGTGTGTGTGTGTGTGTAACCTCCTATCTTAATGCCTGTGAAGGGAAATCTTCCGAAGCGAAGCTCCTGCACGTGTGTTTTCCCACGATGCAGTCCGACAACGTTCGATAGCTGTTTAAATTTCTGTGAACAGATAATGAACTGGCGTACTTCCGCGTCCAACGGTTTATCATTTGGCAAACGCAGAAAAAATCATATGAAAAATAGGTCACATTTGTGGGAATTCCTTAAGACGCGCTCTTACTTATGCATGCTTCATGTGCGTTCCTTGCCCTTTAAGGTCATAGAGAGTTGTTTGCGAGTACAGAAACCATTTCGAAATTATGGCCGTCCAGATGTGCTAAACTATATCCACCGGTGCTCCTTGTTTAGAATTTTCCCGAAATTATTCATGCTTCGATCATGTTGTTAAAGGCCGACAGACTACAAGTTGCACATAAAGTTAGTTCTTTCGATTTGATTTCATTTCAAGACGATGCTATTACGCTACGTGATCAAGTTCACTAACATTTACAAGCTTATGAACAGTTTTTGACATTTCAAGTGGGTTACGACAAGGATGTCGGAACGAAATGTATTTCGTTTTGGTTTTAGTTTTGTTCAATAGAAATTAGCTAAGTTTCGTTCAACTCCGGAGCCAGGAAAAAAAATTATGTTTAGTGGTTCATAACAATTTTTGTTTGCATGCAAAAAAATTCGAAGTAGATTAACCACAAGAAGACAGTAATCCTTGTTCCTAATAATAGAATTACGATATAATGCTCCGGAAAGCCAGTGAGCATGATCTCAGAATTCAGAATTCAGATTTATGCCATTAGGCATCCCCTCTCAGCAGCCAGTTATCGAGCCTGCTAGCCGAAATGCGAGACCGCTGTTCCGATAAAACAGGCATAAAATAAATGATAATACATCAGGAAGAAAGCGTTGTAAGCGTTGTATTTGTCACAAGCTTGTAATAATTACTAGCTTATGAACAGTTTTCCAATTTCA
This sequence comes from Dermacentor albipictus, assembly GCF_038994185.2. Lineage (NCBI taxonomy): Eukaryota > Metazoa > Arthropoda > Arachnida > Ixodida > Ixodidae > Dermacentor > Dermacentor albipictus. The sequence continues at coordinate 110,418,054 of NC_091827.1, read as the reverse complement.
AGCAGGCTACGACCAGGATATGGGAAGGAATTGTAATTCGCTGTGATTTTTGCTTCCTTCCAAAGAAAGAAGCTCAGTTTTGGTTAAGCTCCGCAAACAGCAAAAAAAACATAATAATTTCCGCAGCTGTTCATAACGGTTTTTCTTCACATGCAAAAATTTTAGAAGTAGAGTAACCATATAAAGGTAGTTGTTCTTGCACTCAAAAAATGAATTACGAAGTATTGCTTAGGATAGGCACTGATCAAGATCTCAGAATTCTTAATTCAGATTCGTGGCATTAGGCATGACCTTTAGGCAGCACATCCACGAATCTAGTCGCCGAAATGCGAGACCGCTGTTCCGATAAAACAGACATAAAATTAACTATAATACATCGGGAAGAAAGCGTTGTACCTTTAGAATACAAATCGATAAGCTCTCCAGGGCCGGGGCCCTGGGTTTTTGCTACGATACGGATAAGCTACTGCACCAATCAGCAGGCTTAGGTAGGTGGAGCGCTCTACCAGTTATCGCTCGCACTGTCCTTTCCTGAGACTAGCACATATGTTAACGTTGTCGGGCGACAGTTGCTTCAGAGCCTGGCTTTCCCTTTAAATCGAAAACCGATATAAAATATTTCACTTTTGCTCCAAAAAAAATAATAAATAACGTTTCGGTTAATTTTTTTGTTCTGGACAAAAATAGTTTTCTTCGTATTTTATTTAGTTTCCTTGTGACCCACTTGCTACGGCACCGTAAAAGGTGCCTTTTTTTTCTTAGGCAATATAACGCAAATTTCTGCAGGTATTACGGTTGCAATATCAATTGGTTTTCTTTTGTGCCTTCAGAAATTGGGAATGGGCACCCTAGCTGGCCTAACTTATCCGGTAAGTAAACGTTTCTTTTGATTTCACTTCTAAGGGGGTAAAGAGCAGTGGCATGCTGCAGCAATAGAACAGAACGATAATGTTATCTGATTTAGACAGACATGCTTGCACGTTTTACCTCAAGCATTTCCATGGTACACTAGCATATATCACGATAAAAACCTGATCACTTCTGATTGACATTTAGATATGAAGCTGGAAATTCCTGCAGCCTATTGAATTTTGGCCGAAATCACACAAAAGGCCTGCACTGAGCTTTGGAAGAGCGCGACTTCTGTGCCATTAGCAAACGTTCACGGGTGACTTGATTTAGCTGGATCGTCAGGCAAGCGTGAAGTTACTGAGATCGCAAGTTTCTAGTACCACTTGCTTTCCGCTCGCTTATAATTTCGGCCCACATAGGCACTTTGTTCACGGACGTCAATTGTGGTCCCGAAAGTTTGGCTCTTCCGCAGCTGAATTTCAGTTTCGGAGGAAGTTTGCCGGAATTCATTACGCTGCATAAACCAGCAGCCAAAACTCCTTGCGGGTCTACAACTGGTTATGATCTTCTCAAATAACACGGTTATTCTAGCCACCACGGTTCTTCTCACTCTTCCTGTTCAAAATTCTCTAAAAAATTAGTATTTTTTGAATTCCTGCATGTTGTCACATCAAAGTGTGTGTTTCGTTTAGTAAAAAACACCAGAACAACACGCTTATTATCCCACCTTGCGTATGGTTAAGGAATCTTCAACGTATTCTCTGAAAGTCCACGTGCGCATAGCATCGGGCTCATTGCAATTTACTTAAACCGCTCCTTACTAAATGCCAAAACAAATGCTACCTTTCCTGACATGCTCGAAATTTCTGTGACAGGAAAAGTTTTGCTTCGTTTTCTGCTGCAGAGGCTTTGGGCCTCTTAACAAGATGGTCGCACCTGATGGCCTACAGTGCGGTAAAGATGTCACTGGTTTCATGGACAGGGTAAGGGTACCAATTTTAACTGTGCGCAGTATTTTTCATGCAACAAACAGAAAGTTTCAGTTTGTATATTTAAGAAAGTAGCACAAGCAGTTATTCCCCAAATATTATATTTCTGCACATGCCTAAAGGGATGTCGCAGAAAATAAATTAGCTTCATGAAAATGACGGAAATGCTTAGTTTAAATATAAGTAAATTTTCTCTTCGGAATGATTGCATAGCAATGGTGCAGTCATAGTGAGAGTTGTTCGTATGACAAGTAGGGACATTAGCCTATGTGGACCAAGAGGATAATATAGAAATTGCTCTCTTGAAGTATTACACCTTCGAATCTCCGTAGTTATTTTTGTTGTGCACTTGTTTGACTTTCAGCCTGGTACACTTTCGTAATTTAGAAATTTGCTAAGCAACGGTGCATCTGGACACTATAATTCAGCACAATACTCGATAGCGTTTCTCACTGCAATACTGTGGCCCTTGCGAGAACCCCATCAATAACTATGCACGCCACAATACATATTTCTGTGCCACACAACTGGAACTCCTGCGGTATGTTACAGAGAGGACAAGAGTACAATCCAAGCAGTGTGCTCCTAGCAATGTAACAAGACGAACACAAAAAAGAACAGACGATCACAGGTTCCCTGCGTTTCCGTCTTTGCCTAATTGATGTGCCGCCAGATCACGAACATATTTCAACTCGCTCTGTTCTCAGTAATTGTTCAGTATAGTTAGTACGTATATGGGCTGTTATCAGTGGCTTTCAATAGGCAGCCGCTCTTGGATGCGGGAGGAAGAATAGCATAAAAATGAAGAGGAAACAAAGTAAATATGGTGCAACTCATGCCAACACACTCGGGGAATTGACGGGAGCTCATGCCGCAAGATGCATGTTGCGCATGAAAGCATTGCATGTTAAAGGTAAACGAAACGTTGATGGAAGAAAACGGGCCAGGAGAGTGACTTTTTTATGCCTGTTTCGCCTCTGGGCGGTATTTTGTAAAGCGATATTTTCGCTTACTGTTCTGTTCTATCAATGAATGAAACATCTTTGTCATTTCAATGCTGTAAAAGATATAAAAATGTGAGAGCACAGCGTGAATTTCAGAGTGCTTATTTATTTCGGAATCCGCCTTTTTCTTTCATTTCAGAGATGTATAAATGGCGAATGTGTTCAAGTGAACTAGCCAATGAACACTTTGTGGAGCCTGGAGATAAACTTGGCAATAAATAAACCGCCGAGGGAAGCTTGCAGTCCGCCTAAAAGCATCGGAGGAAACTAGGGTGGTTGCTTGAGCTAGTTGGTAATTCATGATAAAAAATAACGTACAGCGCGAAGGACAAGGACTGCGAAGAGACATACACAGCGCTTTGTATGTCGTCTTGTCGCCTTGTCGTATGTGTATGTCGTCTGTGTAGTCCTTGTCGTTCACGCTGTACGTTATTTTTGATCATCGGAGTGCTTATGTTATTAGCAATAATATGGTACCTGGCACGCTCATGTTGGGCTGACTATCTACATATCTATCTCTCTAACAACTTTGCCGCCTGCGCGCGTCATTGGGTAGTGTATGGTCTACAGGGTAGCGCATCGCAATGCGGTGCTGGTGGAACAGGGTTTGACGGCAAGGGCGAGACCGACTCGGGTCACTGGGCATGGGGCACTCTGGCGTCCTATATGCCGCTTTTCAAAGAACGTCTGTGAGGCCGACATGGGTCGCTGCAGATTGCGTGATTTGACATGTGGTCCTGGTTATGTACCATGCTTCAGTGAATTTCTTTGACCCGAACTTGAGTAAATGGATACGAGCCACTAAGAATGTGCCTGTGTACAACGACAAAAGAGGATTCTTTAAATTTGTCCGATACTCGGCCGAATCGAACCAGTGTCGCACGCGTTGCTTAAGGGCCACCGCTTGACACCTTAGCAAGCTCCGTAAAAATGCACTCGATATGTGCAGCTTTTCAATCAACACCTTTCACGCCAACGATTTATCGAGCTGCTTCATGAGTGCATTTGGTATGTGACCCTCATTTATAAACCTCTCACCAACTTGGGCCACTGAGGGTGTGCCCCTAGGTGTTGGGAAAGCTAAGTACCAATTCTAAGTGTTAGCACGTGCTGGCATTCCACACGTTTGGTCCCAGAGGTCATGCACAGACTTCTCGGCAACGCCTTTACATGGCGCGGCGTGTCAAGAAATGAGTGCGATATAGGAGCTCTACTGTCACATTTCCTCGTTTTCAAATAAACTAGAAGCGGAATAAGAAGAAAAATATCGCAGGATAGGGAAGCACCATTGGAAAGCGCGATCAAACCGTATGCTCCCACCTGTCAATGATGATGACTGCACGGATGCGCGATACCTTCAGTAATGCTTGTTCCCCGCTTTTCGCATTTCTTTGCATCGCGATTGTACAGTTTGTGCTATCATCATTACTGTACCGTCACCTTTCCTCATCTTTATAAAAAATGGCTGTGGCTTAGGTAAGGTTAAGCCCAGGATGCGAAGCATACTAGCCTTTATTGTAGTTGTTGAACCACTGTTTAGCCTGGTGAACTGCTGTTGCTTGGCTATATTTGGTTCGGCTAGACGAAGAAACAACTCATGCATTACTTCTTCGCCTTCAAGAGTGGAACGCGACAGCGTTCCCGTCGACCCGCCAAGGGGTGTAAGACAATGGGCTACAGGGCAGCGACTACGCGCCCCGCATTGGACGCGGTGAGCGTCGAGCAAAGCAGCGTTCGGCGCGGCAACGAAATGTGCGCCTGAGCAAGAGACGCACGCCTTAGAAACAGCGCGTTTCTAAGGCAACACCGCATTCACTAGAGGCGCTTTTGTACCGCTTTGAAGCGTTGTACTCGTGGCTCAGTGGTAGCGTCTCCGTCCCACACTCCGGAGACCCTGGTTCGATTCCCACCCAGCCCGTCTTGCAAGAGTTGAGCCAAAGCCACTTCTCCTCTGTCGTGACGTCACGGTGTCACGTGATTTCATGGTCACCGCCGCGCCTGAGGAGCTGGGTTGAGCCCTCGTAATATGCTTCGCATAAAAACAGAAGATGAATAGAAACAAAAATATCACAGGGTAGGAAAGCACCATCGCAAAGCTCGATCAAACCGAATGTGCCCGCCTGTCAATGATGATGACTGGACGGCGCAGGCGATACCTTAAGTCAAGCTTCTTCCCCGCTTCCTGATTTTCGCATTTCTTTACATCGCGATAGTGCAGTTTGCGCGGTCATCATAATTGTACCGACATCATTCGTCGTTTTCAAATAAAACAGAAGCAGAATAGAAACAAAAAATTGGAGGACGCTTAAGCTTCGCCTTCAAGAGTGGGACGCGACAGCGTTCCCGTCGACCCGCCAAGGGGTATAAGACAATGTGCTACGGCACAGCGATCACTTACGATGCGCCCCGCATCGGACTTAGCGCCCACCTATCACGCGGTGAGCGTCGAGCAACGCAGCGTTCGGCGCGGCAACGAAACGTGCGCCTGAGCGAACGGAACGAACCAAAGAACTCGGTGTCTCGGAGGGGAAACGATCTACGCCAGCCAAACGTCGCGATCGGCACGGGCAGAGAGATAGATAGTAATCTAAAGAAAGGACCGGGAGCACGGCGAAGCGTCGTCAGGGGAGAGGGAGTCCCGCGACGCGCCTGGCAGCGGTCCCAATGCGCGCGCGGTGCGCCTCCTGTCGGGGCAGCGCCGTACATTGAGAGGAGGGGGTCTTCTGTGTTTGCCGCAAGATGGCTCTGCGTGTGCGGAAAGCGCAGAAGAAATGCAGCGGAAACGCACTTCGCAACTCGTGTAATTGTGACTTCTGTACGTTACATGTTCATAATTACCGATATACACCGCAGTATAACTTTCCACGGCTCGTTTCGAAGGCAACACCGCATTCACTAGAGGCGCGTTTGCACCGCTTGGAAGCATCGAACTCGTGGCCGAGTGGTAGCGTCTCCGTCTCACACTCCGGAGACCCTGGTTCGATTCCCACCGGGCCAATCTTGGAAGTTGCTTTTTATTTATGAAGCGCCTGCCGTGATTTATCGCTCACGGTCAACGCCGCAAACGCCGACACCGACGCCGACGACACCGGCTTTTCTGCGACACGAGCTCCTTAACGCTATCGCGTTAAAATATCGCCGGATAGGGGGCCCACCAGCGCAAAGCGCAATCAAACCGGATGTGCCCGCCTGTCAATGATGATGACTGGACGGCGCAGCCGATACCTTCAGTTAAGCTTCTTCGCCGCTTTCTGATTTTCGCATTTCTTTACATCGCGATAGCACAGTTTACGCTATCATGATTACTGTACCCTCATCTTTCGTCGTTTTCAAATAAAACAGAAGCAGAATAGAAACAAAAATATTGCCGGATAGGGGGCGCACACACGTACACCCCGATCAAACCGGATCTGCCTGCCTGTCAAGGTTGATGACTGGACAGCGCGCACTTTTCATCCAGCTATGCTTCGCCCTCGTTTTCCACTTTTCGCTTTTCTTTGCATCGCGAAAATACAGTTTGCGCTGTCATGATTACTGTACCGTCACCGTTCCTTGTTTTCAAATAAAACAGAAGAAGTACAGAAACAAAAATATCGCCGGATAGGGGGCCCACCAGCGCAAAGCGCAATCAAACCGGATGTGCCCACCTGTTAATGATGATGACTGGACGGCGCAGCCGATACCTTCAGTGAAGCATCTTACCCGCTATCTGATTTTCGCATTTCTTTACATCACGATAGTATAGTTTACGCTGTCTTGATTACGGTACCGTCACCTTTCGTCGTTTTCAAATAAAACAGAAGCAGAATAGAAACAAAAGATCGCCGGATAGAGGGCGCAGCATCGTACACCCCGATCAAACCGGATGCGCCAGCCTGTCAATGTTGATGACTGGATGGCACACACTATACATCCAGCTATGCTTCGGCCTCGCTTTCCAATTTTCGCTTTTCTTTGCATCGCGATAAAACAGTTTGCGCTGTCATCATTGCTGTACCATCACCTTTCCTCGTTTTCAAATAAAACAGAAGCTGTATAGAAAGAAAAATATTGCAGGATAGGGAAGCACCATCGCAGAGCGCAATAATACCGTATGGGCCCGCCTGTCAATGATGGTGACTGCACGAATGCGCGATACCTTCAGTTATGCTTGTTCCCCGCTTTTCGCATTTCTTTGCCTCGCGATAGTACAGTTTGTGCTATCATCATTACTGTACCGTCACCTTTCCTCGTCTTTCTAGAAAACAGAAGATGAATAGAAACAAAAATACCGCAGGATAAGGGGCCCACCAGCGCATAGCGCAACCAAACCGGATGGGCCCGCCTGTCAATGAAGATGACCGAACGGCGCAGGTGATACCTTCAGTTCAGCTTCTTCCCCGCTTTCCGATGTTCGCATTTCTTTACATCGCGATAGTAGAGTTTACGCTATCATGATTACTGTACCGTCAGCTTTCGTCGTTTTCAAATAAAACAGAAGCAGAATAAAAACAAAAATATCGATGGATAGAAGGCGCACTATCGTACACCCCCATCAAACCGGATGTGCCTCCCTGTCAATCTTGATGACTGGACGGCGCGCACTATACATCCAGCTATGCTTCAAACTCGCTTTCCACTTTTCGCTTTTCTTTGCATCGCGATAATACAGTTTGCGCTGTCTTCATTACTGTACCGTCACATTTCCTCGTCTTTATATAAAACAGAAGATGAATAGAAACAAAAATATCACAGGATAGGAAAGCACCATCCCAAAGCTCGATCAAACCGAATGTGCGCGCCTGTCAATGATGATGACTGGATGGCGCACGCGATACCTTAAATTACGCTTCGGCCCTGCTTTCCGCTTTTCGCATTTCTTTGTATTGCGATAGTGCAGTTTGAGCTGTCATCGTCACTGTACCTTCATTTTTCATCGTTTTCAATTAAAGCAGAAGCAGAATAGAAACAAAATATCGCCGGATAGGGGGCGCACCATCGTACACACCGATCAAACCGGATGTGCCAGCCTCTCAATGTTGATGACTGCACCGACTCGCGATACCTTCAGTTATGCTAGTTCGCCGCTTTTCGCATTTCTTTGCATCACGATAGTACAGTTTGTACTATCATCATTAGTGTACCGTCACCTTTCCTCGTCTTTATATAAAACAGAAGATGAATAGAAACAAAAAATATCACAGGATAGGTGTAAGGTCGCTCTGATAGTTCGTCTTCTTAAGTGTCATGAATTGGTCGTGTGCTTTGTGTATAGAGAGGGGGTTAACTTCCCCCCATCTCAGCGGGGCGACAGTTGCTGTGTTATGTGGGGTCACAGGCACCACGCGGTGTTGGGTGACGCGTCGCGGCAGGCGCCAGGAGGGCGAGTGCCGATTCCGGGAAGTGGGTATTCTGCGCATGGTGTTGGCAGTCCACCGACGGTCACACAGACCAGCCTTGAAAGGGACCGCTGTACAAGGTATTGTCGGTCTGGCGCCCAAGTGCCTGACTAATTGGAGGCGCCGCCGAGGTTAAGAAGGACTTAGCAACTCTGACCCCATGCGGCATGCAGTGAGCATGGACCTAATCTTCTACGCGTCCGGAACGCAATCGCCAGCCTTGTTGTTGGGTGCGACTGCCTGTGTGGTGTCGAAGGCCAGCTTACAGTGCACGCTGTAGTAATGCGGTGCACACGTAAAGAGTGCATTCGGACGATGGCGTCTCGGAAACACGCACTCGGAGAACTTTGTCTTGTAGACAATAAGTTTGAAGGACAAGGACGGCCATCCGTCTCCCACACGGCCAAACTTTGAGTACAGCGGCACTACGTGGTGTCGATGCCCCTGCTTCCGAGACATTTGCGGCCTAGACGCCGTTGGGATTTGAGGCGGTCTAGCGATAACTTGTTCGGGCCCGGCGTGTTTTGCTGAGCCCGTCCCTAAGTACGGAGAAATGAGAGGGCAACGGAGTTTTAGGGAAGAAGGAAAAGAGCTTTGTTATCCAATATGTTTATTTTTAAGAGTAAGCCCATACCTGTGGGTTGTGGCTTAACAAACGGTTGACTCTGATTGGCAACTGAACCTGTGGGACGGGCCAACGGCCCTACTGCCTTTTTTTTTTCTTTGTATATTTGCGCTATAAAAATCGGCACGACATGCTGTCCTTCAGACCTGGCTGAAATGAGGATTGCTGATAGATCAGTGAGCCTCCGTACTATGTACGTTAAAACGAGTCTGGGCTCTAACAGTCATTGAGACAGTCGAGGAGTGAGACTTTGTTTCTCAATTGTTCAAATTTCTAATGTATTTGTTTTACCTGCCATGTATATAGGAAAGTTTACGTATAAATATTTCTTGTACATCTGATCTCTTCGTTTCCTGCCTGCGTTTGATCAACAACTGCCGATCATCGTCCGAGAAGCTTCAAGTTCCAATGGTGAAGCGAGGAGAGAGAACGAGCAAAACTTTACTGGCCCACAACGAGCAACGAGCAGCGAGCCAGGCGCAAGGCATCAGAGGACCACCAGCCGATTTCCGCAAGGGTTGCAATTCATCTGGACGAGGACGTCAGGCGGCGCCGCCAGCAGCAACGGGTGAGCGGGATTCCTTGCGTTTTGTCTAGGTTGGCATGGCTGTTGTTCAGTGAGGTTAATGGTGTTCACGCGCAGAAAAGCACATGCGATTGAGGCTAACGTAAACATTGATACTGCATCTGAACAAACAGAGGGTCAGAGACGGCAGGAGCTGCAACGCGTCGGAGAGACCGAGTCTGAGACATCGGATACTGAAATGGATAGTGAGATGCAAGGCGCTTCGCAAGCTACGAGCACGACAGATCCAGAGGCCATGGCGGTGAGACGCCTGGAACTGGAGCTGGAAAAGGTGCGCCTACAGCTAGAGGGCGAGCGCACTGCTCTGCGGAGAGTGGAGCTTGAGCAGTCGGGCAGGCCGCCTTCAGTGTCGGAAGGAAGCGATCGTCGCCGTGACATCACGGATGGAATAGCGCAATGTGCTAAAGTGCTTAAGGCATACCGGTTGCCGTGTGACGCTGACGTTCCGATATGGTTTGAGGAGGTTGAAAAGTTGTTTTCATCTTTTCAAGTACCAGAACACAGCCGTGTACATTTGATCATGCCGGCGCTGGCCGAGTGGGTTCGTTATCTGTTGCGTGGCCTTAATGACGAGGAATGCAGAGATTATGAGACTGTAAAGAAGGCAGTAATAGATGAACTTAAGCTCACGCCAGCTAAATACTTGGAGAGGTTTGAAAAGGCATCTAAACGAAAGGAGAAAACTTGGGCTCAGTTCGGGTCCCGCGCTAGAACTTATTTGGCCTATTACCTTCAATCTCGAAATGCAAACACCAAAGAAGCTATGACGGAGCTTATGGTCGCTGACCGTATGAAAGCCAGTCTAAGCTCAGAAGCCCTTGAATATGTTCTTTTGCGGGAGGGCGAAGATTGGTTTAAGCCAGTGGAGGTGGCGAAAGTGCTCGAGACTTTCGAGCAAGCTAAAGGGAAAGGACGAGCAACTAAGCCAGCCGCAACAGCCTCACTGCTGCAGCACTCAATACTAGCTAGCCCGCAGAGGACAAATTTAAAATGCCACGTGTGTCATGTACAGGGCCACCTAGCCAGAGACTGCCCAAAAGCTTCAAATAAAGAACAGCAGGGGAAGGCGCCGACTGTGCAAAAACAAAGGGTACAGAAGGTTGCTGTTGTAAGTGAAGAACCACCACCAGAGCAAGAAAGGGTGCTAAGTGCTAGAGTACAAGTCGTAGCTCAAAATGCTAGTTCAGGGAGGTCAAAGCTGGACCTTATCCCTATCATGTGCGGGGATATAGCAACAGTAGCTGTGTTGGACACAGGTAGTGAGATAACGGTGGCCCGTTAAAGTATGTTGCCCGTCGTTTTACAGGAGCCATCACGAACAGTAAGACTCGAGTCGGCATTCGGAAACACCATTGAGCTAACCTAGCTACGCTGCCCGTAGGCAAGCATCGCCCGGGGGCTGTGATACAACCGCAGAGGATCGATCTGGTGTGCGCTGTTACAGACGAACTTGCAAACGGGGTTGACTGCCTGCTGGCAAAGGAAGATTGGGAACTACTACAGGCGCAGGAAAAAGAGGAGTTTGGAGGAGAAAATATTCCGCGGGTAGCCAATTCTGTTGGGGTCCGATCAGTTGAAATGGTCGATAACACCGACCCAGACTGCGGTCTAAGTTGCGAAGAAACGACAGATGAAATCCCTAAATTGCAAGCGAATAGTTTGATACAAGATATCAATGGGGTGCCCAGTCAGCGTGAGGAATTTTGAGCTGCTCAGCTAGCCGAGAAAGCCTGAAAAACGCCTGGTATGATGCGAGAAACGGAAAAGCTGGCATGTTCGTGTCAGACGGACTTTTGTACAATTGGGATTCCTTAGCGGGAGTGAAAGTGAGACAACTGGTCCTACCAGAAGAGAGACACAATGAGGCAGTGGCGCTCCGATCCCTGGCAGCGAGGGCCACATGCGAGGCTTTACTGGAAATTTTCAGTCGTACTGGAGTGCCGGGAACGATCTGTTCAGACCAAGGTACTAACTTTAAATCTCAACTGACACAGTTAATGTTAGAAAAACTGGGCTGTTCACCCGGGTTCTCCACTGCCGAACACCCTGAGGACAATGGAGTGGTTGAGAGATGGAACAGAGTCCTCAAAAATATGTTGTATCATGTAATGGAGCGGAACCGAAGAAACTGGGACAAGCTCATCCCATTTGTTCTGCGGGCTTATCGCGAAGTGCCGCTTGATACCACCGGAGTGGCGCCGTTCAGGCTATTGTACGGTCGATACCCAAATGGGCCCCTATCAATATTGCAGCAAACTTGGACGGGTGAGATCGCAGTGCCCTCAAGTCTCAGAGAAAAACCTGCCAAGTATTTGCAGCAGCTGCGGGAGCAAAGAACTAGCCGCGAGTGCAGCTGAGTTGACAAGCACCGAGCGCCAGAGCAAATATGCTGAAGTTTGCAATAGGAGGGCACGGACTAAAGAATTTAAGGTCGGGGACCAAGTACTCCACTTTGACACAGATCGGGCAACCAAGATGGCTGCCAGGTGGTTGGGTCCTTTCACAGTTATTGGGAGAGAGAGAGAACACTCGTATCGCTTGCATATAAATGACAGAAAGACTTCGGTAGTGCACGCTAACCGACTCAGGCCGTAGTACGCTAGAGTGAGTCATGTGGGGGTAGTGTTCGAGGAAGACGGAGAATTAGGTGAGGTGGAATACGCGCCACAAGCTCTATGCACTTCAGTGAGCGAGCACCCAATAACTGAAGACAAGCCAACTCATTTGGGTTCAGATGCGCGCACGGAAATCGAGGCGCTATTTGAGAAACATCGCTGCTTCTTTGACGGAAAGCCTGGGAGGGCACAAGTAGGGCGGCACCGCATCGAACTGGAGGAAGGATGTAAACCAAAGAGGACGTTTCCTTACAGAGTCCCTGAACTAATAAAGAAAGAGGTTAGTAGGCAAGCGAAAGAGCTTCTTGAGTTGGGCCTGATATATCCGGTGGAGAGCGAATTAGCACACCCGGTTGTGTGTGTTGGTAAGAAAGACGGGTCAGTGCGCATGCGCGTCGATTATAGAACGCTTAATGCCGTGACCAGGGTAGATGCCTTTGCAATGACCAATCCACGGGAGGTGATCTTCAGAGTTGGTCACTCGAAGTTTATAACAGTCGTTGATCTGATGAGAGGAGTGAGTGAGTGAGTGAAGAAACATTTATTGTAGGTCCGGCGAGGACGCTAACTCGTCGCGCACCCGGCTAGTCCCACGTCGGGACCGGCAGGTCTAGCCCACCGGCCCGGTCGCGGGCACGCCGGACAGCCAGGATTTGCTGTTCCAGAGCGGGGCTACGCAGAAGCGAGTCCCACTCCTCCTTGATGAACTTAGGGTATGTCGACCCGCACTCCCACAGCATGTGCGCTAGAGTAGAGGTCTGCCCGCAGGAGGGGCAGGCGTCGTCGCGATGCACGTCCGGGTAAGCCTCGTGGAGAACGAACAGACACGGATACGTACTAGTCTGCAGAAGCCTAAGAGAAACGGCTTGCGCCCTATTCAACCTGGGGTGAGGGGGTGGAAAGACCCTTCTAGACATGTAGAAGAATTTAATAATCTCGTTATGAGCAGCGGGAGCATCCCTGTGGCCGTAGGGAGGAGGGGAGTCGGTGCTTCTTGCAGAGGAAGCGCGGTCGGTGAGGTCACGCGCAGCCTCGTGAGCAGACTCATTCAGGTTCTGGGGAGCACCCTCGACCGACCCTACGTGAGCTGGAAACCAGTGGATTGAATGATGCGTGAGAGCATATCGATTTGAGTTGCTAAGAAGACGAGCAGCTTGCTTGGCGATGCAACCCTTCTGAAAAGCCCTAACTGCCGTTTTGGAATCGCTATATATCTCGGACCCACGACCGTCTAGCAGGGCGAGGGCGATGGCGGCTTGCTCGGCGACTCCGGGGTCTGAAGTGCGAATGGAGGCGCAATTAGAAATCTTGCCGCTGGAGTCGACCACAACGATGGCAAAGGTCTTCCTATCGCCGTACTCCGCGGCGTCGACGAAGCTTGCTCTAATGTCTCGTTGCTTTATCTGTTTGAGGATGGCTGCTGCTCTGGCCTTGCGTCTGCCCTCGTTATGGACGGGATGGACGTTTCGGGGCACAGGGGCCACTTCGAACTTGTCTCGAATGCACCTAGGGATTGGGGTACTGACCATCGGGAATCCCGCAGGGTGGTAACCCAACTCTTCGAGGATGTGTTTACCTGCCGCTGTGGTGCTCAGGCGAGTGAGTTGCGCACGTTCTTGGGCCTCGGCAATCTCCTCGGCAGTGTTATGCACCCCCAACTTGAGGAGATCCTCGGTATGGGTCCTGATGGGTAGCCCGAGAGCCCTCTTGACCACTTTGCGGATGAGAGCGTTGAGCTTGTCTCGCTCCGCTCTGAGCCAGTTGTGCATAGAAATTGTGTACGTAAAGTGACATAGCACGAAGGCATTGATAAGCCTGAGGAGATTGTTTTCCTTCATTCCACGGTGCCGGTTTGCTATTCTGCGAACGAGGCGGAAAGCGTTGTCCGTCTTTGCGATGATCTTGCGGAGAGCCGTTCCGTTCCCGCCGTTGAATTCGACAAACATGCCGAGGACCCGAATAACGTCGACCCTGGGTATCACCCCCCCGTCACAAGTACGAAGACTGATGCTGCTTTCGGAAACTGGCTTCCAATCTTTGGGTCTACCTCCCTTCTCTTTTCTGTAAAGCAGAAGCTCCGACTTGGCGGGGGAGCATCGAAGTCCGGTGGGGCGGAGATACTCCTCGATCACATCGATCGCCTCCTGCATGGATTCTTCGACTCTGCCCTCGCAGCCGCCGGGGCACCATAAGGTGATGTCGTCGGCGTATATGGTGTGCTTGACGCCCTCTACGTGTGCCAACCTCTCGGAAAGACCAATCATACAGATGTTGAACAGGGTGGGTACTGGCAGGTACCGATGGAACCCCGAAGCAAACACCTCACGGCATTCGTGACACATGATAGGCACTACGCATGGAAGGTAATGCCATTTGGGCTGAAAAACTATGCGGCTACCTTTCAACGGATGGTTAATTCATTGCTGGCTGCGCACCAAGCTTATGCGTCAGCATACCTAGATGACATTGCAATCTTTTCGAATACCTGGAAAGAACACCTGCAGCATGTAGACATAGTGCTTAAACTGCTAAGTGATGCTGGGCTGAAAGCCAGCTCTGAAAAATGCCAGGTAGCGCAAACTCATATCCGCCATTTGGGACACATAGTTGGCTCTGGAACTCATGCACCAGACCCTGAGAAGATAGCTGCCATAGAAGGCCTTGTGCCACCTCACACAAAGAAGGAGTTGCGAAGTCTGTTGGGGCTTTGTGGGTATTATCGGGACTATGTCTCAAACTACGCCGACGTGGCGAGCACGCTTACAGCTTTGACAAGGCGAGGGGTTCCTAATTCAATTACATGGCCGGAAGAAGCGCAGTGCGCGTTCGAAAGTCTGAAATTAGCTCTCTGTCAGGCTGTCGCCATGAACACGCCCGAGCCTCATCAGCCGTACTGGCTATTCACTGATGCGTCGGCGACGGCGGCCGGTGCCTGTTTAGCTCAAATGTCAGCGGACGGAAAAGAAAAGCCGATCGCTTTTGCTAGCCATCGCTTTAACCCGACACAAACGCGCTGGTCGACTATAGAGAGAGAAGCCTTTGCTATTATTTGGGCACTCAAGAAATTTGACTACTGGCTTTTCGGAGCAGTGGTGAATGTTGTCTCTGATCATAACCCATTGTCATAATTGACAACCAGCACCCCGCAGGGGGCCAAGTTAGCAAGATGGGCGCTTTCACTACAGCGCTACAATGTAACGGTGCGTCACCGGAAAGGAACAAGCAACGCCAATGCTGATGCATTGTCAAGGCTCTCGAATCGTTCATGGGAGCCAACCGAGTAAAGAGCAGAAAAGAAAGGATAGACAGAAACAGCCATGCCAGCTAGGACAGGCGTGAATGTCCCCGTTCACCCGAAGGACGTGTGCGTGGGACAGTTCAGCCTTGATGGAACTTTCGGTGGTTGTTGTCGTCCATGTGTGTGAGGGTTGTAAGACTGTGTACATACTATGTATATACCCTGTATAAGTCAGTTTTCTGCTGTTGTGTAGTGCAGCGCGTTGGAAAGTGTTCCTGTACTTACATGAGTATGTCTTTTGCATGCTCACTGCCATGAATGTGTTGAACCTTCGCCCTTTTCTTTTATCGCTGTGAGAAAATTGTTTTTTTTTTTTCGTGGTCCTTTTAGTTCATTTTCCTGTTCCATACGGGCTCCGCAGCACCCGTGTTGGGCGGCGTATGTCAATTTTCTTTGACGGAACCTTGAGAGCCTAAATTTTAAGATACAGCGCCTTTGTCTCTTGTAGTATAGCTGGGCACATTGTGAGCCCAGTATACTCTTTAGAAGGGACGTGTAAGGTCGCTCTGATTGTTCGTGTTCTTAAGTGTCACGAATCGGCCGTGTGCTTTGTGTATAGAGAGGGGGTTCACTTCCCCCCATCTCAGCGGGGCGACAGTTGCTGTGTTATGTGGGGTCACAGGCACCGCGCGGTGTTGGGTGACGCGTCGCGGCAGGCGCCAGGAGGGCGAGTGCCGATTCCGGGAAGTGGGTATTCTGCGCATGGTGTTGGCAGTCCGCCAACGGTCACACAGACCAGCCTTGAAAGGGACCGCTGTAGAAGGTATTGTGGGTCTGGCACCCGAGTGCCTGACTAATTGGAGGCGCCGCCGAGGTTAAGAAGGACTTAGCAACTCTGACCCCGTGCCGCATGCAGTGAGCATGGACCTAATCTTCTACGCGTCCGGAACGCAATCGCCAGCCTTGTTGTTGGGTGCGACTGCCTGTGTGGTGTCGAAGGCCAGCTTACAGTGCACGCTGTAGGAATGCGGTGCACACGTAAAGAGAGCATTCGGACGACGGCGTCTTGGAAACACGCACTCGGAGAACTTTGTCTTGTAGACAATACGTTTGAAGGACAAGGAGGGCCATCCGTCTCCCTCACGGCCAAACTTTGAGTACAGCGGCACTACGTGGTGTCGATGCCCCTGCTTCCGAGACATTTGCGGCCTAGATGCCGTTGGGATTTGAGGTGGTCTAGCGATAACTTGTTCGGGCCTGGCGTGTTTTGCTGAGCCTGTCCCTAACTACGGAGAAATGAGAGGGCAACGGAGTTTTAGGGAAGAAGGAAAAGAGCTTTGTTTTCCAATGTGTTTATTTTTAAGAGTAAGCCAATCCCTGTGGGTTGTGGCTCAACAAACGGTTGACTCTGATTGGCAATTGAACCTGTGGGACGGGCCAACGGCCCTACCGTCTTTTTTTTTCTTTGTATGTTTGGGCTATAAAAATCGGGATGACATGCCGTCCCTCAGATTTGTGTGAAATCGGGATTGCTGATAGACCAGTGAGCCTCCGTACTATGTACGTTAAAACGAGTCTGGGCTCTAACAGTCATTGAGACAGTCGGAGAGTGAGACTTTGTTTCTCAATTGTTCAAATTTGTAATGTATTTGTTTTACCTGCCATGTATATAGGAAAGTTTACGTATAAATATTTCTTGTACATCTGATCTCTTCGTTTCCTGCCTGCGTTTGATCAACAACTGCCGATCATCATCCGAGAAGCTTCAAGTTCCAACGGTAAAGCGAGGACAGAGAACGAACAAAACTTTACTATAGGAAAGCACCATCGCAAAGCTCGATCAAACCGAATGTGCCCGCCTGTCAATGATGATGGCTGGAGGGCCCAAGCGATACCTTAAGTTATGCTTCGGCCCTGCTTTCCTCTTTTCGCAATTCCTTACATCGCGATAGTACAGTTTACGCAATCATGATTACTGTACCGTCACCTTTCGTCCTGTTCAAATAAAAGAGAAGCAGAATAGAAACAAAAATATCGCCGGACACGGGGCGCACCATCGTACACCCCGATCGAACCGGACGTGCCAGCCTGTCAATGTTGATGACTGGAGGGCGCGCACTATACATCAAGCTATGCTTCGGCCTCACTTTCCAACTTTCACTTTTCTTTGCACCGCGATAATAGAGTTTCCGCTGTCATCATTACTGTACCGTCACCTTTTCTCGTTTTCAAATAAAACAGAAGCGGAACAGAAAGAAAAATATCGCCGGATAGGGCGCGCACTAGCGCATAGCGCGTCCAAACCAGATGTGCCCGCCTGTCAATGATGATAACTGCATGGTTGCGCGATACCTTCACTTATGCGTGTTCCCCGCTTTTCGCATTTCTTTGCATCGCGATAGTACAGTTTGTGCTATTGTCATTACTGTACCGTCACCTTTTCTCGTCTTTATATAAAACAGAAGATGAATAGAAGCAAAAATATCACAGGATAGGAAAGCACCATCCCAAAGCTCGATCAAACCGAATGTGCTCGCCTGTTCAATGATGATGACTGGATGGCGCACGCGATACCTTAAATTACTCTTCGGCCCTGCTTTGCGCTTTTTGCATTTCTTTGCATCGCGATAGTGCCGTTTGCGCCATAATCATTACTTTACCGTTATCTTCCGTCTTTATCGAATAAAACAGAAGCAGAATAAAAACAAACATATCGCCGGATAGGGGGCGCACCATCGTACGCCCCGATCAAAGCGGATGTGCCTGCCTGTCAATGTTGATGACTGCACGGCGCGCACTATACATCCAGCTATGCTTCGGCCTCGCTTTCCCCTTTTCGCTTTTCTTTGCATCGCGATAACACAGTTCGCGCTGTCATCATTACTGTTCCGTCAACTTTCCTAGTTTTCAAATAAAACCGGAGCAGTACAGAAACAAAAATCTTGGAGGATAGGGGGCCCACCAGCGCAAAGCGCAATCAAACCGGATGTGCCTGCCTGCCAATGATGATGACTGGATGCCGTGCACTATACCTTCACGTATGCTTCGGCCGCACATTCCCCTTTTCTCGTTTCTTTGCATCGCGATAGTGCAGTTTGCGCTGTCATCATTACTATACCGTCATCTTTCGTCGTTTTCAAATAAAACAGAAGCAGAATAGAAATAAAAAAAATCGCCGGATAGGGGGCGCACCATCGTATACCCTGATTAAACCAGATGTGCCTGCCTGTCATTGTTGATGACTGGACGGCACGCACTATACTTCCAGCTATGCTTCGCCCTCGCTTTCCACATTTCGCGTTTCTTTGCATCGCGATACTACAGTTTGCGCTGTCGCCATTACTGTACCGTCACCTTTCCTCGTTTTCAAATAAAACAGAAGCAGAACTGAAAGAAAAATGTCGCAGGATAGGGAAGCACCATCGCAAAGCGCAATCAAACCGGATGTGCCCGCCTGTCAATGATGATGACTGGACGGAGCATGCGACACCTTCAGCTAACCTTCTTCCCCGCTTTCTCATTTTCGCATTTTTTTACATCGCGATAGTACAGTTTACGCAATCATGATTACTGTACCGCCACCTTTCGTCGTTTTCAAATAAAACAGAAGCAGAACACAAATAAAAATATCGCCGCATATTGAGCGTACCATCGTCATCATCATCATCAGCCTGATCACGCCCACTGCAGGGCAAAGGCCTCTCCCATACTTATCCAACAACCCCGGTTAGGTACTAATTGTGGCAATGCCGTCCCTGCAAACTTCTTAATCTCATCCGCGCACCAAACTTTCAGCCGCACCCTGCTACGCTTCCGTTCCTTTCGGATCCAGTACGTAACCCTTAATGACCATCGGTTATCTTCCCTCCTCATTACATGTCCTGCCCATGCCCGTTTCTTTTTCTTGATTCCAACTAAGATGACATTAACTCGCGTTTGTTCCCTCACCCAATCTGCTCTTTTCTTATCCCTTAACGTTACACCTATAGTTCTTCTTTCCATAGCTACTTGCGTCGTCCTCAATTTGCGTGGAACCCTATTAGTAAGCCTGCAGGTTTCTGCCCCATAGGTGAGTACTCGTAAGACACACCTATTATATACTTTTCTCTTGAGGGATAATGGCAACCTGCTGTACATGATCTGAGAAAGCCTGCCAAACGCACCCCAGCCCATTCTTATTCTTCTGATTCTTTCCGTCTCATGATCCGGATCCGCCGTCACTACCTGCCCTAAGTAGATGTATTCCCTTACGTCTTCCAGTGCCTCGCTGCCTAATGTAAATTGTTGCTCTCTTCCGAGACTGTTAAACATTACTTTAGTTTTCTGCAGATTAATTTTTAGACCCACTCTGCTGCTTTGTCTTTCCAGGTCAGTGAGCATGCATTGCAATTCGTCCCCTGAGTTACTAAGCAAAGCAATATCATCAGCGAATCGTCAGTTACTAAGGTATTCTCCATTACCTTTTATCCTCAATTCTACGCAATCCAGGTCTCTGAATACCTCCTGTAAACACGCTGTGAATAGCATTAGAGAGATCATATCTCCCTGCCTGACGCCTTTCTTTATTGGGATTTTGTTGCTTGCTTTATGGAGGACTACGGTGGCGGGGGGCCGCTATAGATATGTTTCAGTATTTTACATATGACTTGTTTACACCCTGATTCCGTAATGCCTCCATGACTGCTAGCCTTTTGACAGAATCAAACGCTTTCTCGTAATCAATGAAAGCACCATCGTACGCCCCGAACAAACGGGATGTGCCTGTCTGTCAATGTTGATGACTGGACGGCGCGCACTATACATGCTTCGGCCTCGCGTTACACTTTTCGCTTTTCTTTGCATCGTGATAATACAGTTTGCGCTGTCATCAGTACTCTACCGTCCGCTTTCCTCATTTTCAAATAAAACAGAAGCGGAATAGAAGCAAAAATATCGCAGGATCGGGAAGCACCATCGCAAAAGCGCGATCATATCGTATGGGCCCGCCTGTCAGTGATGATGACTGCACGGATGCGCGATACCTTCAGTTATGCTTGTTCCCCGCTTTTCGCTTTTCTTTGCATCGCGATAATACAGTTTGCGCTGTCATTATTACTGTACCGTCAACTTTCTTCGTTTTCAAATAAAACAGAAACAGTACAGAAACAAAAATATCGCAGGATACATGCCCACCAGCGCATAGCCCAATCAAACCGGATGTGCCCGCCTGTCAATGATGATGACTGGATGGCGCACGTCATAGCCTCAGTTAAGCTTCTTCCCCGTTTTCTGATTTTCGCATTTCTTTACATCGCGATAGTACAGTTTACGCTATCATGATTACTGTACCGTCACCTTTCGTCGCTTTCAAATAAAACAGAAGCAGAATAGAAAAAAAAAATATTGCCTGATAGGGGGCGCACCATCGTACACCCCGATCAAACCGGATGTGCATGCCTGTCAGTGTTGATGACTGGACGGCGCGCGCTATACATCCAGCTTTGCTTCGGCCTCGCTTTCAACTTTCAGCTTTTCTTTGCATTGCGATAATACAGTTTGCTCTGTCATCATTACTGTACTGTCACTTTCTTCGTTTTCAAATAAAACAGAAGCGGAACAGAAAGGAAAGTATTGTCACGTGGTAGTGACGGTGAACAAAGCAGCAATTCGGTGGCATCCAAAACCAGCTTTTATTGGGCGAACCTGTGCCCACAAAAACAGGCTACACTCAAAGCACAACGATAGCGGCGAACACGGTCCGCGATCGTCAGAAATGTGATCAGCGGGTCAAACGCGTCAGCTTTTATACATCAATCGGTGAATGATCCAGAATAATCGTTGGGACACGCGTGCCTTCCACAAAGTTCTACGCCATTCGCGCCAGGCGATGAAATCAGACAACATAAGGTTCGGCGACAACAGAAAGCGGATAGAAGAATCGATAACTTTCCAGAAACTTCGGATACATGCACGTGCGTCCCACGCGGGGCGATAACATTTGTTAGGAGGCGAAACGTGGTCGCCCGATAAAGATGAGTACACGTGTCAATATCGCAGGATAGGAAAGCACCATCGCAAACCGCGATTAACCGTATGGGCCCGCTTGTCAACGATAATGACTGCACGCATGCGCGATACCTTCAGTTATGCTTGTTCTCCACTTTTCGCATTTCTTTGCATCGCGATAGTACAGTTTGTGCTGTCATCATTACTGTACCTTTATCTATCGCCGTTTTCAAATAAAACAGGAGCACAATAGAAACAAAATTACCGCCGGATAGGGGGCGCACCATCGTACACCCCGATCAAACCGAATGTGCCCGCCTGTCAATGATGATGACTGGACGGCGCCCGTTATACCTTCAGTTAAGCTTCTTCCCCGTTTTCTGATTTTCGCATTTCTTTACGTCGCGATAGTACAGTTTACGCTTTGATGATTACTGTACCGTCACCTGTCGTCGTTTTCAAATAAACCAGAAGCAGAATAGAAACAAAAATGTCGCCGGATAGGGGGTGCACCATCGTACACCACGATCAAACCGGATGAGCCTGCCCGTCAATGTTGATGACTGGACGGCGCGCACTATACATCCAGCTATGCTTCGGCCTCGCTGTCCACTTTTCGCTTTTCTTTGCATTGCGATAAAACAGTTTGCACTGTCATCATTACTCTACCGTCACCTTTCCTCGTTTTCAAATAAAACAGAAGCGGAACAGAAAGAAAAATATCGCAGGATAGGGAAGCACCATCTTCAAGCGCGATCGAACCGTATGGGCCTGCCTGTCAATGATGATGACTGGACGGCGCACGCGATACCTTAAAGGAACACTAAAGGGAAACAATAAATCAGTTTGGATTAATGAATCATTGTTTCAGAACTCTGCAGGCAGTCATTTCAAAAAGATATTTTGAATATCAGATGAGGAAATGAAGGTCCAAGTATCAGTATTAGAATTTCGCGCCGAAACCCCAGCGCCGGTACGTCAGCGGGACGTCAGGGATTCCAAAGTATGTTTTCGCATTTGGGCCGCGTTGGCGGAGTAAAGGTTCCGGAAACTTCCCATGTTTAATATGTGGTTCCTTTGGAACACAATGTAGTCAATCTGTACCGCTATTTGTAATTAGTAGGCCCTAGAAGATGCCATCAAAATCGAAGACGTCACAGCCCCCAGGTGCAGGAACTTATGTAGGCGCCGCCACCCGTATTTCATTCTTGCG
Source organism: Dermacentor albipictus (assembly GCF_038994185.2). Taxonomy (NCBI): domain Eukaryota; kingdom Metazoa; phylum Arthropoda; class Arachnida; order Ixodida; family Ixodidae; genus Dermacentor; species Dermacentor albipictus. Next base: position 110,395,569 of record NC_091827.1, on the reverse strand, counting down.
CTTTTTCTGGCTTACCAAACGTCTTATTGTTGTAATAGTGGTGTTTTTGGTGTTGTAGAAAGGTAATTTACTGATGGCAGAAGACATCATTTTTCACTTTAGTGTCCCTTTAATTATGCTTTTTCCCCGCTTTCTGATTTTCACATTTCTTTACGTCACGATCGTACAGTTTACTCTTTCATGATTACTGTACCGTCACCTTTCGTCGTTTTCAAATAAAACAGAAGCAGATTAGAAACAAAAATTTCGCCGGATAGGGGGCACACCATCGTACACCCCGACTAAACCGGATGTGCCTGCCTGTCAATGTTGATGACAGGATTGCGCGCACAATACATCCAGCTATGCTTCAGCCTCGCTTTCCACTTTTCGCTTTTCTTTGCATCGCGATAATACAGTTTGCGCTGTCATCATTACTGTACCGTCACCTTTCCTCGTTGTCAAATGAAACAGGAGCGGAACAGAAAGAAAAATATCGCAGGATAGGAAAGCACCATCGCAAAGCTCGATCAAACCGCATGTGCTCGCCTGTCAATGATGACGACTGGACGGTGCACGGGATACCTAAAGTTACGCTTCGGCCCTGCTTTCCGCTTTTTGCATTTCTTTGCATCGCGATAGTGCAGTTTTCGCTGACATCGTAACAGTACCGTCATCTTTCGTCGTTTTAAAAAAAATCAAAAGCAGAATAGAAACAAAAATAACGCCATATAGGGGGCGCACCATCGTACACCCCGGTCAAAGCGGATGTGCCTGCCTGTCAATATTGATGACTGGACGGCGCGCACTATATTTCCAGCTATGCTTCGGCCTCGCTTTCCACTTTTCGCTTTTCTTTGCATCGCGATAATACAGTTTGCGCTGTCACCGTTACTATACCGTCACCTCTCCTCGTTGTCAAATAAAACAGGAGCGGAACAGAAAGAAAAATATCGCAGGATAGGGAAGCACCATCGCAAAACGCGATCAAACCGCATGGGGCTGCCTGTCAATGATGATAACTGCATCGTTGCGCGATACCTTCAGTTATGCTTGTTCCCCGCTTTTCGCATGTCTTTGCATCGCGAAAGTACAGTTTGTGGTATCATCATTACTGTACCGTCACCGTTCCGCGTCTTTATATAAAACAGAAGATGAATAGAAACAAAAGTATCGCAGGATAGGAAAGCACCATCGCAAAGCTCGATCAAACGGAATGTTCCCGCCTGTCAATGATGATGACTGGACGGCGCACGCGATACCTTAAAATATGCTTCGGCCTCGCTTTCCACTTTTCGCTTTTTTTGCATCGCGATAATACACTTTGCGCTGTCATCATTACTGTAGCATCACCATTCCAATTGTTCAAATAAAACAGAAGCGGGACAGAAAGAAAAATGTCGAAGTATAGGGAAGCACCATCACAAAGAGCGATCAAACCGGATGCGCCCGCCTGTGTATCATGAGGACTGGACGGAACCACGATACCTTCAGGTGTGCTCTTTCTTCGCTTTTTGCATTTTTTTGCATCGCGATAGTGCATTTTGCACTATCAGCATTACTGTACCGTCATATTTCCTCGTTTTGAAATAAAACCGAAGCAGAACCGAAACAAAGTTATCGCCGTATGGGGGGCGCACCATCGCACGGCGCTATCAAACCGGATGTGCGCGCCTGTCAATGGTGATGACTGGACGGCACGCACTATACCTTCAGTTGTGCATCGGCCCCGCTTTCCACTTTTCGCGTTTCTTTGCATCGTGATAATACAGTTTGCGCTGTCATCATCAAACTCGGTACTTAAACTAGTAAAAACTAGTTTTACAACTAGTTTTTACTTTCTCGCATTGTCTGCAGCCAATAATTAGTTGTACGTGCGCCTTGGACTGGTGACTTCGTTCTGTTTGTGAAGAAAGGCAGTGAAAGTGATGGCACAGTAAGTGCAACTTTACTGATATATTTCTTTACTGATCTATTTGCATTGCTTCCTTTATTCACTCTTTTACACCTTACAGGCCTTCATAAAGACATTCCGTAGCGGTAACTGGATTCACACCAACGAAAAACAAACGCTAATAAAAAGACACCTGACAAGCATCAAAGCCACAAAAGCACTATTTGCTCAACTCAATAACACATAACATCAAAGCAGTCTCTACAAAAAAGTGGAAAACAAAAGTTCAAACTAAGGACAACAAAAAGTGGACACGGAACTTTACTCATAAACATTACATCAAGATCATTGCAGTACAGTATATGCGTACCAAGGCTAGGAAACTCAGATCCGCACGCGAATCACCAGAAAGCAAAGTGCGAGAAAAAGAAAGAAAAGCAAGCCACCCAACAAATAAGCTCTGCTATATACGGCAGTGTCAAACTCACTCGAGCAACCAATTCAAATATTACACTAAGCTCTTAAAGACTCGCTAGAAAATGCGCAAATCATCATCCCACCAAACTATATTTATCGGAATAATGTCTGCAGTGTCTCGAAATAAAATGATCTAACTTTAATACACTTCGAGACATTCCATCTTAATTTGGGAGGGCAGGAGAAAATCCACAGGATAACGAGGATTTGACAGAAACTGCTCTAGACGTTCCAGCCGCAGGAATCGTCGTACATCTGGTACTTCGGCGCCGTGCCGCAGTTCTCGTCATAGATGAACTCGCAGCACTCCGCCTCTTCATGCATGGTGTCTTCATGGCGCCAGAAAGAACAGCCGTGTCCTGCGTTGACTAACTGGTTAGTCCACAACATAATCTGAAAGAGCGAGGCTGAAACGAGGAAACAGCAAGAACACACACAGCACAGCAAGCCATGACTGCCACCGGCTGTTTACTTCAATGAGAGACAGCCTTTTATAGCTACCGAGTGAGAACGCGAATGCGGCGTTAGAAGGTGAGGTTACAAGTTTTGACACCGTCAGGATCTCGCTTTACGTAAAGGTGCAAGTTAGTGCTTACTTACATACTTATCTATGGGTTTTCTGACATAGATCTCACAGTATTTTTTTCTTTTTGTCCTTTCCTTTCTTCAGAAAGTCTGGCGTCTGGCGTGCCAAAATAAGGATTTGATTATGATGCACGACGTAGTGGGGGACTCCCGATTATTTTCACCAGCAGATCTTTTACGTGTCCCCCATGCACGGCACACGGGCGTTTTTGCATGCCGCCCCCATGGAAATCCACGGCAGGTATTTGCTCGCGCGAGCTCGTGCTTCGCAGCGCAACACCACAGCCGCTAACTGGCCGTGGTGGGTGTTTACAAAGTGGGCCGTCAAAAACGCCTATCTACAGGCGCATTTTTATTACATTATTAGCGAAATTGCTTCTGTACTATCTCCTCACGGCATTTTCACAATGTCTGCTTGCGGTTTACTATAACACATGACGCTAAACCCCGTCCATGTATGTCAAACGAGGTACTCTTTTAATTATAGAGCACATACACACACCTATAACGTCGCCAATGGACAAGATATCCATTGAGCTGGTGCAAACTTTTTCACGTGAATCTTACGTTTTCCTCTGCATTAGTGAAAAGCGACCAAATTTTACCAAAGCAAACCTACGAGGAATCGCGTCTTCCGTATAGGGTTTGGAAAATATGCTAGGTGTTGCTGCCGAATTCACAGATATTTTCGTTCGCAAGTGCGATTTGCTATTGGCCGGCTGCCAGCGCTAATATAAAGTGCAGCATCCAAATCGGCTGGTACTTGCTCTTATGAAGAGTTTCGGCACCTTCAAACGCCGCAATCTCTTTGATTCGCTTGCCGGCAAGTCGACCGGCAAGACATTCAAGCCGTGTCAGGGAACCTACCTACCAAAGTAGTGAGAGCACTCGCATGTGCACAAAGCAGGCAACGAGCGCTGAAATTCGACCTGCGAGGAGCAGTGCTGTAAGACCCCACCCAGCAGACGAAGTAAGCAGTTTTTGTGGGACACGCTTCGAGTTGGCCTCATCAAATGCTCATCCTTAGGCCACTTTGTCCAGAGTCTGACCCGACTGGACACCGGCTTGCTAGAACAAAGGGCTGCATGCGTACCACGAAATTTCCTTTGCTAGTTACAGAGCTTGGCTAAAAGAACCGGGTGTTATCAGTCCCCACGCATGGACATCGGCCGTTATTCAATGTATTGTACTATTTTCATGGCGAACCTATCGGATGGCGTCGGCGTATGTTAGTAGGACCATGGCCTCCAAGATCTACTCGTGCCGGGTGGTTTTGCTCAGGCCGTTCTATTCACCTCGCTCCCCAGTAGGTAAGTGTAATGCGGCACGCGCGCCTGGCTACCACGAGAGGGCGCTGTTAGTAAAAAGAGAGTAACAGTAAAGAGGAAGAGAAATGCAGCCATAATGAAGTACAGAGCGATATGGGGATACAACAGATACGAGGTGCTCCGGGGTATGTGGAAAAGAGTAATGGTTCCAGGATTTACTTTTGGAAATGTGGTTGTCTGTTGAAATCAGTGGTACAACCTGGATACGGTGGCTAGAAGGGAGGTGAGAGTTTCGCAGCGGGCCGTGCAAGCAAGCGCGTGTCGTAGTCATTCATGCTGTTGACAGGTGGCGCGCGCGGCGCGTCTTAGATGCCTCTCTTCGGCTGGCAAACTTCTGTGAGGTGCATGCGCCTCTGTGCTGCTGTATGTTTTCTCGCTGCGTTGCTAGCAATGAGTTTTTTCTACTGATTACGTTTACCTATTGTAACCTTGACATGTGCTGAGCACACAGGTAACAAGGGAGAGACGTGTAAACCGCCAAATGCATTGCTTTGCGTCCGGGTGCACGTCAGGATACGTCTCCGCCAGAAACAAGGGCAAGAGAGTCTCCACTTTTGCTGCCCCGAGCAATGAAGAAAGGCTGAAAGTGTGGCAACGTGCGGTACCACGGGCAGACAGACCCCTGGAGAAAACATCTGTGCTCTGTGAATTGCACTTCGAGCAAAGGTTCAAAAAGTCACGGCAAGGTGAAGGATTTCTTAGCCTACATAGACGCCTGGGAAGCACAAATAGGGAAAGTAGGCTTTCTTACGCAAGGCACAGCTGAAGGACTTCGCGTTACGCTTACAAGCACCATGTCCCTTCTTGATTACTGTGGTATCCTGTGTTTGAGCTTGATTACAAGTACCTAATGACCTCTCGTTTGATTCAGGATCGCTTAGAAAACTTATTCTGTATCCTTAGGCAAATGTCAGGCAACAATGATCACCCTACACCGTCACAGTTCTTGATATCGGTGAATTGTTTGGAATTTTGTAGTTTAGCGAAGGCCCCGCCAAATGGAAATGTGTCACCCTCATTGATGAAGAGCCTGCTCTCGGCAACCAGTGAAAGGCCGGGAAACATTCAAGGAAAACTTGATCAGTTGATGGATATTGGGTGCCTGAACGAAGTTCATGAGGTGCTTGCATCATGCGACCTACTTCCTTATCATGATGCGACTGTTGCAATAGGAAGTGACTCGCGGATTTCCAACTATGTCGCAGGATATGTTGCTCGGAAGATGCTCAGCAAAACAAAGTGCCATAATGCTCTAGAGCACTGCTCCTTCCAGCTGGCTTCGAGCTTCCAAAGGTAGCTTGCCTCACACAAGAGGTTAATAATGGAGGGTTGCTATATCCATCTCAGGAGCTTCATAAATTGATTATGAAGCTAGAGGATTCATTCACACATTGCTTCAGTGTCAATAGTCTAAAGCCCAACAGTGTGATGGATTTGATTTCTTCTTTGGCAAGGAACAGGCTAAGTACAGTTGGTTGTTACAAACATTGCACAGGAGTAACAAACCATGTTGTGAATTAGTAAGATCTTGATGAGGGCTAGTTGGTTCATACTTAGAACTGAGGTGAAACAGCGCGAGAAAGACGAAGACACAAGGAAACAAATACCATAGACAAGCGCTGACTGCAGTCAGCGCTTGTCTGTGGTATTTGTTTCTTTGTGTACTCGTCTTTTTCGCGCTAGTTTCACCTCAGTTGCATGTTGTGAAGTTTTATGCACTAACAAGGCTACATTTTCTAGTACAAGCACAGAACAAGGCTAGAGAGGGGAAAAGGCAAAGAATGCGGCACCTTAAGCTGAGGCATATTATCTGAGGGTGTGTTCTCCCTTGCATGGTGGGTAATTTTTTTTTGTTCTGTCTTAGGTTGCATCACTTGTTTGTCCTTACTGACTGACTTTGCCCACATACTTGTCCATCCCTGCAATAAAATGTGTTGTACTGCAAGGGCCCTGCTGCTTTTTCCGGCTTGAGAACGAAACACGCTCACAGCCGAGAGAAATACAGCGCTTCTTTTTCGCAACAACTTGCTGCGCTCTTTCACTGGCCAAAATACCTAAAAAAGTTAAAAAGCTAAAAAACTAGCTAAAGAAAGTTTTTGGCGAGAGCCTCCTAACCGTCAGTGTTACTCGCGCGTCTAGTACGTTTGTGTGTAATGCTAGGCTTGTTATCTTCTTGTTTAGAATGACTGGCCACGTCGGCCAATTAGCATTTCATGTTCCTGTGGTGGGCAAGCGTCACATAGTCAGCACATATTCCTCGACGCTAAAACAACGCAAAACTACCTGGCTCACGGAGCGCGCGAGCAGCGGAAGCGAGCCGCCGAGCGCAATCTAAGAGATCTAAGTGTCGACAGCAGCGCCGCCGCTTCAAGCATGATCTCTTGCTACACTCCGCGCCAGCCGATGCTCTCACCTCCCCTTCTAGCCACCGTAACCTGGACTCGATGGCAGCCAAAGGGCAGTGGGACGCCTCGCATTGGGCGCTCACGGAAAGACTACATATGAGGCTCTGCAGGGTGATGTGTGCTGGACAAGTTTTGAAGTGAGGGATGCTCACAGAAGAAAGTAAACGGGATGGGAGAGCGTTGAGGTACTTGTACCGGAAAAACATTAATTCACAGTCAAGGAAAAGAACTAGGACGCTTACCAGCAAGTATGCGGCCTGTAGGGTGAGCAACGCAGCAACAGAGAATGTCAAGTGGAATGTCAGAGAGGCTGAAACAATCTCATAGGTGGCGGCAATGGAAAACAAGCCAGCCTTGACTAACTACTTAACCGGAAAAAAACGAAATCAGGAAACAAATAATTTACCATAACCCAAAGGGAAGCTCATTACTTCTCGAAGAGAGACCTATAAAGCGAGATATAGGAAGCAAAAAGAAACATGTGCTTGCTGCGGTAAAGCTAGAGAAACGATGGAGCATGTTTAATTAAAATGTGAAGGTATCAGCCCAGCGCTCGATTTAGGCTCCACTGGCCTCCTTGAAGCCCTTGGTTTCTGGGAGAACAAACGGCAAATAAAGACGTCTGAAATGCAGATTAGTTAGAGCTGATTGAAATATCGGAGAAGAAAAGTAGGGAAAAGACAAAAGAAAGAGACGTACAAAAGCAAAGTTCCCAGTAGCGAGTCAGAAAATTTGGTATTGGGAATTCATCGTGGGATTTTCTTTTTCTTTTTTTTCAACCTAGGTAGGACCCTAGGTAGCATATTAGCAAGAACTGGGGTGCGATCGCGCAAACAGCTCGCTTTTCCGTTCTCTCGCTTGCCCTATCGTCATTCGTTGGCGCCCGCGCGTTTCGTCACGGCCGCAATTGCGCCGGGGCGGGACCACAAAATGCGCTTACGTCACACTCTTGTCAATCATTCCAAGACCGAGTGGAATCGGCCGCTATCGTGGAACGGTTGACAACGGCATTCGTTTCGAAGAATGAATGGCCGTTGCCGTAGCAGCGCTAGTAGCAGACGATGCGCCTGTCGTCTGCTCATAATGTCGTCGCTCGCCGAACATGGCTGGCCCTGGCGGGGGTCCAGTTTTTCGAGATTAAAACGCGATCCGCCATCGCCGAACGTTAGCGATGGTAATTATTGAAAACAACTGTGATTACAGTGAAATTAAATGTTGTTCCTGCGCTGTGATAAATGTAAATAGTGTTCTTTGTTTTAATTTTGATTGATCTAAGCGCATTTGTCGAGAATGCTTGCCGTTTCACGTTGTGCTCAGAGAATCGCGTTCTTTGTTCAGTGGTTTGGCGCTCACGAGTCACGATGGCCGCTCCTATAGTCGCGCTCTTGGAGTCTCTCGGGCAGCCTCGGCGACGCATCTTTCGGGACGCATTTGATGAGCTTACCGAGGAAGAATTCCACGAGCACTTCAGGCTCTCGAAGAGCACTGTGCGGTGGCTCTGCGAGCAATTGGAAGACGCCATCGGTGGCCTTCAGACCGGTGGCATCACGACGCAAGAGAAGGAGCTTTGTGCTCTCCGTTCCTTCGCGATGGGGAGCTTCCAAAGATCCGTCGGCAGCGTAGAATTCGTATCCATGGGGCAGGCTTCCGTGAGCGAGACCATTCACGCAGTTGCAGAAATAATCACCGGGGTGGGGGGGGGGGCAACAGGGTTGGGTGAGCTTCCCGTGAGCTTCCCAAAGGCGGCCTTTGCGGATCGGGGCCGCATTCCCGGTGTAGTGGCCTGTGCCGACGGGACGCTCTTGGGTGAGCGCGCGCGATGTCCGCACAAGGTACGGGTGGCCCTCCATGAATGTGACCAACAGTTCTCGCTGGTGCGACGACACGTGCGGGTAAAGTCTTACATTTTTGTGCGACGACATAACGATTCGCAGTCGATCAACAATGATCGCCAATTGAACTGCGCGCTCCCGCCAAGTTGTTTTTGCGTGTGCGATACCACCTAGCGGAATAAACCAAAATATATGTCGCTTAAATTAGTTTTCTTCTCTCGCATGACATTTCCGACGCAGATTATATGTTGCAACAGTAAGAGTTGTTTCCTTATATTACGTGTTTAATTATTGAAGCATCACAAACATTCTGCAATTAATATATCGTCCCCTAACGAAGCCCAAATTGGTGACGCAAACTTCCGGGGCTGGGCTCACTCGTTTATTGGCTCTGCTGTCCCCCCCTGTTCTCACAAATCTTGCGGACGGCCCACTTTATGACGTCGCAGCCAGACCGAACGAACGGAAAAGCGAGCTGTTTGCGCGATCGCACCTCTGGGTGGCGTAACCCATTGTCCCGTTTCAAAGGCGACGCTGATAACATCCATCTATCTCTAATAGAGTTACTGTACATGTTTCCCTTGGGGAGCAGAGTTGCGCTTCTGGTTGAACGCGCCGCTCGCGTCCCTATGCGCCAAATATGGTCACATGGGCAAAAAGCCAGCTTCGCAGCTGCGCCTGCACTGCCGCCCGCCGCGCTACCGCCTCCGTGGAAAGCCACGGCAGGTATTGTATTGCACGGGACAATGTGTAAATGATGGGATGCAGAACGCACCCCTTGGATACAAAACACTGGTTCTGTAGCAACCGGATTTCAATCCGCAGCATTTTGGCCGTTTTGTCTAATTACATTGCCAGTTTTACTAGTGAAAGTGAAGGACAAGGCAGCGCGAAATCTGACTCAACAATCTGAGCATTGGACAGTCTTTTTACCGACCAGCCTTTCTCTCACCCCCATTGTCATGTATTTTGAAAGCACAAAATAAACTCTCTCTTGTCGATTATGTGCCCAGGGAAACCGGTGACACACGAAGCAAAATGATCATCGCACGTCGACATCAGTACTGCTGGTCGAGTGCGTTTGCTATTGGATTTGACTGTTATTTATTCCAGCGTAACGGTACTTTCCAGAATGCACAATCCTATTCCCGTCACGCAAGAAATCTTGTCATATGGAGTATGTATAAATTCAACTAGCAATATTTTCACGATGAGAATAGGTGATAACATTCACGACGTCTATGGCTCCTCTCGCGCTAGGTAAGAGCTGGTTAGCCGGTGAAAAAAACTGTACCGGAAAAAGACAGTGCGTGCGCGTGAATGTATATATAAATATTCATGCTACAGATGTAGTACCACATCCTTATACGGTCTATACACTCCGTCGCAGCCCGTTGAACAGCGAAGCATAAAAGTTTGAAGCCGTATCCTGTGTCTATACGCCTAACCAACCTCAAATGACGAGAAATTCTACTTTGCATGGGCGTTTATAAAACACGAAACACAGATAATTGGTAGCGCTTGTTTTATTCGCAACAGTAGTTTACTCATGTTACCTTTTTTATCTTTCAAAGCAATGTGTCAAAAACGACGTACAACGAGCGATTTGTAGAACCTTCCGTGTCTAGAATGGTGTCCATTCGAGATTCCTCATGTTAAAAAGAAACGTTTCTGCTGATAGTGACTCGCAATGGACAACATATAGAATCAGTTTTATATAAATTCGCTCTTTCTTCGAGTTTTCCTTTTTCTTTAATGTGACAGTCGTTTTCCTGCCGATGATGCGGAATGATCGAACGAGCAAGCACACTTAGATGCGTTGAAGGGCCAGATGGCACAAATACGCACAACTATACTGTACTATACTATACCACACTATACTATACTATACTATACTATACTATACTATACTATACTATACTATACTATACTATACTATACTATACAGAAAAAATATACAGCGAAAGCTGTATATGACTAACCTTCCGCAGTTTTTTCAGCGTCCGTCAACAGAAACGGACTTCGCGATTTCAACAAAGCCATACGGGTGCAGTGTGGCGTTGCAGATGAGGAAATGCGTAACAGATTTGAAAGCTCACCGTGCAAAATAGCGTGACGTCAATTTTATTGCAGTATATAAGCAGGAGAGGTAACGGACCTAGACACAGCTGAGTTATCGATGGGGCGGACAGGTATAGTTCGTACACCCGACAGACAACATGCGCACGTGGAGCGCCGGAGGGAACAGCCACGAGAATGTAAAGGGCGCCGGTGCGAAACGACTACCGACGAAAGAAGAACGTTCCCGCGATGCTGAACGAAAATGCCGATTGCGAGCTGGGGCACCTCCGAACGAGCAACGACGCCAGACTCACGACGCAAAAGATGACAACCATACCACTCTGTGAAGATCGAACGGCACCAAAAGCACTTTGCTCTTCGTTTGAGAGCTTCGACTGTCGTCAGCTTTCGCTGTCATTCCACCTTCACAGTGTGGAATGGTTGTCATTTTTCGCGTTTTGCGAAGCACGTTTGCTGCCAGGGGGAATGGAAAGGACCCAGGTTCTTGTCACAGACACACACACACGTGCGTGCGCGCGAGCGCATACATGAGCTGCAGTCCAGAACCGTCGAAGCGTCGGCAACGCTCAGATTAGACGTACGGCCACTGTTATCCCTCTCCTTGCGCCATTTTTCTGTGTGTCCAATTTTCGCGGTACGACGGAGAGAGTTTCGAACTGAAAAATGGGAAGCCCAACAAGCGAGTGCGAAGCATGGTACGCTATGCGAGCCCAACTCTGGCATGCCCTTTCATCGCCGGTGCCTCAGGGTCTGGCGATGTCAGGCGTCGTCAGACGCGGTGGCACTGGCGACACCGCGAGAAGCGAGCATGATTGATGCCGAGTGCCGCTTGTTCGTTTTAGTTGGCGTAAATTTTCAGCGTGCAATCAACCTTCTTTTCTTGTAGCGCGCACGTGTTGCCTAAACTTAGGGTTTCCGCTTGTGACTTTCAGGAATGCGGCTCTTCCGTTCAGCGCAACTTAACTGTACCTACGATCGCAACAAAGAAAATGTGGATTTACGAGGGAAAACAATGGGATTTCAGCGCAAATCGCAGCGGGGGACTCCGAAAGAGTTTCCGCCACCTACGGTTCTCTAACGCGCACATAATTGTAAGTACACGGACGATCGCCGCAAGTTTCTGAGGGCGCGTCAAGCTACGTCTTGCTTCGCGACCGATCACGACGGCGAAATGGACAGATGAAAGCATGCGCCGACACCAGCAGCTGAAACTGCTTGAACCTGGCTACTTTAGGGAATCAGCCTTGAAATTCGGTTACAAAATGCTATCTATATAGCGCCTGAATTTCCAACTAGTGTACCCTTACAACATATGACGATGTTTCGCCGAGAGATTCCACTCCCACATACCCACGTGAATTTAGCGGGAGTATGTCCGTGCAAAAAAATCAAATAAAACGCGTTATAGAATACATAGGCACCAGCATCCACATTTCCCCTCGTACAGCTTGAGACGTCAATTTCCGATCAGAAAAACATCATATACCAGTGCAAAAGCATTCTTTTCTCGCCTAATCTAACAGCACCAGAGCAGTCGAAAGCTTCCGTTGCGCATGAATGGCCCTTGGTTGCGAACGCCGTGGTACGAGAGAGAAGCCGGGCCCGCCCACCTTAGGAATTACGCACACTCCGTGCTATGGGGCAGCCAGAGAGAAACATGCTGTCGTGCGCAAATCTCGGAGGCCATGGTAGGACACTCGAGTTGCCGCAGCGCCTCCTGTCCAGCACCGTTTCTACCTAGTTTATGCCATTCAGATCCACATCGCTTCGGCTACTTATGCGCTTCCAACGGAACGTGCACGCATGCTTTTTAGCGAGCGCCGCATATCTGCCATCTCCTGCGCTATATCGTCATCGACCGTGGCTCTCGTGGGGACCAAATCGTTACAATAACCAGTTGCTAGCGAAGAATCAGCGGATAAGTAACAGGTATTATGCTGCGCTGAATCATATCCCTTCGCCCACGTGTTCCTTGCCGTGCTTTTTCATGACATGGCGTCGACGGTTGAGTGGGCGAACGCCTCTGTGAGAAAACTTGTAGAGCTTTACGTCCAGATGGACAGTTCGGCATCGCGACAATGAAAGTAAACATTAAGGTGCTCAATTTGGTGCACCTGCCATTCATCGACTGTAGTCCTGAAGACATGGCGCTTTGCTTAATTTGTGAGCGATGCATGGCTCTATAGTATATATATACTGAGACGTCGTATTCACCGGCTGTCGTAGCCCAGCGGCAATAGAATTCCACTGCTGAGCGCAGGGTTGCAGTTTCAATCCGAACCTTACAGACCACATTCCGAGGAGAGCGCTCGTGCAGCAAACACACCTGTACGGTGCATTAGGTGCATGATAAAGATAACCAAATTGTCAAAATAACGCGGGACCCCCGATCACAGCATTCCCATAATTAGATTGCAATTTCCGGTTTGATTTTATCAGGCACCACCGTATCTGTCACAGATGATTAAAGAAAGAGCAATCCGTTTCTTGGATCTCTGCTAGAAAATACATGATCAAAAGAATTGTTTCTTTAGATTTCCCCCCTTGCAAATTATATCCCTATGAGCTAATTCAATTCGAGACTTGTTTACAATAACATGTGCTGTATACAATGTTCTGATATTAAAAGTACAGCACTGACAGATAAGAGTGAATAACCTAAATGATATTTGCAAATACAATACATAACTTTGTGTCATTACAGAATTTCCTCAGTCTCACCATTTTCGGCATAATGATGTCGAAGGATTGTGCATTTTGTGCAGTCTGTGTAAAGGGCGTAGAATATTTCTTGAGGCACACTATCTGATAGAACAAAAGAACACAGAAATGCGTTAAAATAATTGTTTTTTCCATCCCGATCAACACATACTAATAACTTATTCGGATGCACATTAGTACACATTGCTACGTGCTCAGTGACCCAAGTTGGTCTGATGGCTGGGTTCGAACCGTGTTCTCTCCGAACAGAAGCCCGATGCGCTACCTGCTCGACCAAGAAGGGCAACTCAATGGCCGAGGTGGGTGCGAAAACGCTTGGATACGCATATATATATATATATATATATATATATATATATATATATATATATATATATATATATATATATATGTAGTTATGACTGAGGAGGTCTCGCTGGCCCCTGTAGTGAGATGAAGAAGAGCACCACGTAAGTGCAATAAGCACAGTATATTTCACTGAAGTTTCGGCTGGTGGAGCAGTCTTTGCAAAGCCAACATGTACACGCATTTCGGCTTCATTATAAACCTGCGCTAAATCAGATAAAGTTGTGCGCAATCATAACAACAACAAGAAAAACAACATAAATATAGCGATACCATTGGCGATAGCGATACCACACACATGGCGCACATTGCACAAATGAATCGTTCATTTCCTCAATATTACAATGGAAATGACTTGAGATCAACAACAAATAAAAAAATGATACAATAAAAAGAAACATGCATATAATAAGGTACCGCGCGATGGTACAAGCAGGGGGCGGGTGAAGCGCACTGCTCAGTAGTCATCATAGCGAGCAGGATGAATGACCAGTGCTTTTATTGCCATGCGTACGGAGTAATACAATGTCGTGTGCAGACTATGGACATTATGTGACGCAGAATTGACGAAACCGCGAAAAAAAAAGAGAATAATACTAGAGGGTTCTTGAAAGAAAGCTGCGTCTCATGGCATACATAAGGCGTCATGGCTAATTTCAAGGATGCTTAGTAGGCACTCTGGTTAGTGTGCCTGTGTTTTCCTTATTCCCAGATGACACGGTGTTACACTTGTAGATTAGGTAAGACTCGCGGACTTCACGATCTTGATGGGAATGAAAGCCTGATTCAAGTATAGTGGCCCTGAGTTTTTCGGAAGAATGGCCTGGTAAGCGAATATGCCTTGATAATGGTAGTTTAGGAAGTGTATTGGCATGCGATCTGTGATTGTTAAAGCGTATTTGAAGCGAGGTTTCTATTTGGTCAATAGACTCTTGTCTGCAGACTGTGCACTCAAGCATGTATACAACATTCGAGGTATCGCACTCGAAAGACCCGCTAAGTTTTAGGGGGAAGTCTGAGGACGCACTAATCAGTCTCCCTTTGGTTTGCATGTGCCACACATCTTGCAAAGCGCTTTGTTGCATGGGGCGCAGCCAGGCGCCTTGTGCTCATTTCAGGATGGTAACGTATCGCGGAGGTTCTTATACCGTGGGCACACGACGCGAGGCGGTTCAGGAAAAATATCGAGAAGATGTTCACTTTGGGAAAGGATATTGTGGTGGCGTTTCAATATAGAAAAGGCTATTGGCGCTGATGCCGAGAATGTTAGTACAAGATTGGTGCTGTTACGTTTTTCGGGTAACCGGTTTTCGCTAAGAATATCGGTTCTACTTAATTGATCTGCACTGCATATGGCGTCGTCAATTAACTTTGACGGATACTGTCGTTTAACGAGAGCACTTTTGAGTTCACAATTAGAAATGAAATACTTGCGATGTGAACACAATCGCATGAAGTGGTGAGACTGACTATAGGGGATACCGGTTTAGCAATGTCGCACATGGCTACTCCAGAAATGTAGAACCTGATTTCTATCAGTAGGTTTGCGAAAAAGTGTTGTCAATAATTTACCTTGCGATAGCGTAACTGTGATGTCCAGAAAGTTGACTGAAGTTGACGAATAATTGTGCGAAAATTTGATTGAAGGATGAACGTGATTGCATCCTTCTATGAACATTAACAGGCTATCCTCTCCGTGAGCCAAAATTAAGAAAATATTGTCAATAAAGCGCTTATCGAAGAAGGGTGGCCGGTTTGTACTGGATAAAAAATCGTTTTCCAGAACCATAAAGATATTACCGTAATTGGGCCTATTCGAGTTCCCATTGACTTACCACTAATCTGAAAGCAATGACAATTAATAAATTCAATGCTATTGAGCTCAAGAGTAAGCTTTAACAACCCCACGGTTTCCTTTTCAACAGGTTTCTCGAAATAGGAATCCTCCTAAGTATTAAGGACTGCTGCAATTCCACCTGCATGCGGCATGTTAGTATAAAAAGAGGAGACGCCGAGTGTCACAAGGATTGCGTTAGGAGCAATGGCAAGATTTATTACATCTTTAAGAAAGCGATTGGTATCTTTTACAAATGACGGAAATGTTTCGGGAATATTGTAAATAAGGGAGTCTACGTAGCGTGATAGGTTCCCAGTTCTAGTGTTTACGCCGGAAATAATCGGGCGGCCCGGGTTTCCTTGTTTGTGAATCTTCGGGAGGAAGTAAAATCTACCAGCCACAGGACTGAGCGCTTTTTTCATTTATCGTGTTCTCTTTTAGTAGTGCCATCAGCGTATCTTTCAAAACTCCCTCAAAGTTACCGGTTGGGTCATCCGGAAGTGCGTCGCAGAAAGTGGTATCCGACAGTTGTCTGGTAGCTTCCGCTTTATTACCCTGCTTCTTAAGGAGAACCATTACTCCTCCCTTATCTGCGGGTTTAATAACAATGTCATGGTTATTGCCTAATTGTTCTAGCGCTCTTTATTCTTACTTTGTCAGATTCGGTCGGTAAGGAACTTGGGCCTTGTATGCCTCGAAGATATCAGGCTGTACAATATTGATGTACATATCTAGACATTTATTGCGTTGCGGCAGTAGTGTCCAGTGCTTGTGTTTGCGCACAAGTAGTATAGTCTCGCAAGCACTATCACGGTTATGAAAATACTTTTTAGGCGCATGTTTCGAGCGAAGTTGTCTAGGTCTTGTAAAAGCTGAAACTCACTGAATTTACCTCAGGCCGGGCAAAAAGTAAGACCTTTCGATGAGGCAGTAATATGATCATCGGAAAAAGTAACAGTGCAAAGGTTTACAACATTGTTGCTCGGTTCAGTGGGCTTACTTATAAATGATGGTTCAACAAGGACATTATTTGTATTGACAATACATTCAGAAGGGGCAACTTCATCGCGAAAAGTTTTATTGCGTTTAAACGCAGATAAGTTGTTCTTCGTAGTACTTTTAAATGCTGCCAATTATTCAGATTCACGCGTCCCCAACTGCCTAGCGAGGCGCTTTTCTTCGCTATCAAGACGTAACTACACGATTTGTAGTGATGAACAACTACACGCAGTAACTCCAACGAGGCATTATTTAATATCTGTTGCGACTTTGTTTTGTTAAAAGCGGAAAGTTCGGAGGTGGCCGGTTTCACTGTTAGCTTTATGCCTTTTGTAACTACAGAAGCGCTCAAGTAGGACGACAAAGTGGTGACATGCAAATCAGAACGGATGCCTTTCTCAGCATCTTTCTAACCTTTAAGAACGTACGAGAAGGCAAATGTGGAACTGAGTTCGCGAGGCCTGCTAGTCACTTTCTTCAAGATGTATTAAATCTTGCCATTCCTCTTAGCGCAATCCCTGTAACACTCGACGTCACCTCTCTTTATAGGCAGGTTGCGAACGTAGATCCCGCGCCTACTAGGGCGCCCCTCGCGGCGGCGAGCGCGGAACCGGCAGGATACGACCGGCCCGCTTGCGTTCGGAAAGCCTGCATGTGCACTGTTTCGCGCGTAGCTGTTGCCTTTTCCGAGCAATGCCGAAGTGCAACCCGAGCTGTTGAGTAGTGGGCTGCAACAGCACGTACACCAACTCACGAGGAACAAAGTTTTACAGGTTTCCAAGCCGACCGTATGAAGCAGAACGCCGTCAACACTGGATAGCGCTCGTCCGATGGCATAAACTGTTTTATGTTCCGGCGTTATTCCAAGTGCGTTATAACGCTGAATTCTTTGCTTTTACAGCAATGAGTTGAGTTGAGTTGAGTTGGGGTTAATGGCACATAAGCACCTTAGCACATAAGCATAAGCACATAAGCACCTTAGGCTATCATGCGCCAAACACCAGGTATGGATTCTTTCAATAAGTTGGGACACCTCAGTGAGTCCTTGTCTGGGCAAGAGCCCGGAAAGTCCCAACAAGTTAACTAAGGACCTCGGCCTTCTTCTCAGGGATGAGAAGGTGGATGAGGTGCTCTGTAATATGTAGTTAATATGTAGTTAAGTTTGGTTTTAAAGTTTTAAGAGAACTCCAGCTTCTTTTAAAAAGCTAAAAACACATGATACTTCAACAAGCCCATCTTCTCCTAAAATCAAAGCTGGGTGAAAAGGGATATGTTCTTTGTAGAATATGGTAAAAGACTTTTTCCTCAGTGATTCAAGTTTTCTGCATGAAAATAGGATATGGTTAACTGTTAGTTCATCTCCACATAGTTCACAGTGGGGTTTGTCTTGTTTTGTTAGAATGAAGTTGTGTGTTAGGTGTGTGTGTCCTATGCGAAGACGGCACAGAACCACTTCTTTGAAACGTTCCTGGTGTGTACAAGATTTCCATTCGCCTAACACAGGTTTTAGCAGGTGTAATTTGTTGTTTGCTTCATTGTTCCAAGCAGACTGCCATTTTTTCCTTAGTTTATGATGTATTAACTTCATGCAGTCGTTAGGAGGTATCTTTACTTTTGTTATTTCTTTGTGCCGGGCCTGTGCCGCGCATGCGCCTGCTCTCTCATTGCCACTAATTCCGACGTGGCTCGGAACCCAGCATAATTTAATGTTGAGTCCTTGTGTGGTGGCTTTTATTAAATTGTGTATAATGTCTCCTAATGATGGCAGCGACGGGACAATGATGGCAGCGACGGGACACCTGCAGTTAGGGGCGTAGCTAGGTCGTGTGGCACCCGGGGCCCATAGGTCTTCTGTCCGCCTCCCTTCTTGGATGTCCCACGTTCTTGGATGAGATGCTTTCGATTCGTATTTGCCGTCCTGTGTGTACAGGGAAACTACCGCGGCGTCCTTGCACTTCCCTGCGATGCCAGCACGGCAATCGCAGCTCCCCGCTAGGATTTGTCTGCTGTCGCCGATCTTCAAGAATCAATGTCGCCTATAATTTCACGCGTCCACACCGTAGATAACGAAGTAACTTACGCTGAGCTTCACGCATCTCGCTGGTGCACTATTTTTCGTTTGCGGAATAAACCTAGCAGTCACTTCCGATCAGCGCGAGTTCAACACTTCCCTCACGTCGTAGACGTGCCCCACTTCAAGTAGACGATTTCCTTTCTCTAAATTCTTTTCATTAAAATAGCCATGAAGATGTTGTAATTCCCGAAACCCGGATAAAATTAATATCGGCACGCTGTTTCGCGCCATCGCTACCGTTTTACAGGACGCCAAACACGCAGCGCGGGCTGCTGACGCCGTGAGTAATCCTACCACAATTGCGCAACTATTCGTCAGATGGCGCTAGGGGTAGAAAAGATGGGGCGCCGCCTAGCGCTTGCAACGTGCCCGTAGAACATACCACATGCCGATGGAATTGCAGCAGTCCTTAAGACTTAGGAAAATTCCTATTTCGAGAAACCTGTTGATGAAGAAACCGTGGGGTTGTTTGTAAAGCTTACTCTTGAGCTGAATAACTTTGAATTTATTAATTGTCATTACTTTCAGATTAGTGGTAAGGCAATGGCAGCTCGAAGAGGCCCGAAATACGCTAATATCTTTATGGTTCTGGAAAACCATTTTTTATCCAGTATTAACTTGCAACCCTTCTTCGATAAGCGCTTTATTGATAATAGCTTCCTATTTTGGGCTCACGGAGAGGATAGCCTGTTAATGTTCATAGAAGGTTTCAATCACGTTCATCCTTCAATCAAATTTTCGCACAATTAATCGCCAACTTCAGTAAACTTTCTGGACGTCACAGTTACGCTATCGCAAGGTAAATTATTGACAAAACATTTTCGCAAACCTACTGATAGAAATCAGCTTCTACATTTCTGGAGTAGCTATGCCTGACGTTGCTAAACCGATATCCCCTATAGTCAGGCTCACCGCTTCAAGCGATTGTGTTCAGATCGCAAACATTTAATTTCTAATTATGAACAACTCAAAAGTGCTCTCGTTAAACGACAGTATCCGTCAAAGTTAATTGATGACGCCATATGCAGTGCAGATCAATTAAGTAGAACCGATATTCTTAGCGAAAACTGGTTAGCCGAAAAACGTCACAGCACCAATCTTCTACTAACATTCTCGGCATCAGCGCCAAAAGTCTTTTCTATTTTGAAGCGCCAACACAATATCCTTTCCCAAAGTGAACATCTCGATATTTTTCCTGAACCGCCTCGCGTCGTGTACCGGCGGTGCAAGAACCTCCGCGATATGTTAACATCCTGAAAATTAAATCAGTACAAGACGTATTGGCGGCGCCCCATGCAACAAAGCACGTTGCAAGGTGAGTGTGCACAAGCAAACCACAAAGAGAGTGATTAGTACGTCCTCAGACTTCACCCTAAAACTTCGTGGATCTTTCAAGTGCGATACCTCGAATGTTGTATACATATATATATATATATATATATATATATATATATATATATATATATATATATATATATATATATATATATATATATATATATATATATATATATATATATATATTGCTGGTTAATAGTGGAGGATAATGCTCAGACAATAGCTATTCTTCTAAATCGAAGGCACCCGAAACGCAAACTTCGTGGTCGCTTGTGCATTGGGAAGTCGACCTGCGCATTGCCAAGCTACAGAGAAAGCAGCCAGTCTGCATAAACGAGGTGCTTTGCCAATACTGTGTCGCTACATTCCTTCAATGCTACTCGCATTATTTTCGACATGCATCGAGAGATGGGTTCTGCCACAATTTTGCGAACTGGTTCCTTTTGTTAGGATCAGTCATTGCAGGTACGAAAGCCTTCAGTGAACAGAACAAGCGGTGTCTTGGGTCACTCTTTATATGCCAATGAGTATGGGCCTGTCTCTTTAATTGACATCTTCGACGCCATCTGAGGTGACTGTGTATAGGGGAACTGGTATGTGCAACACACCAATGAACGTCTTTGATGTCAACTTTTGTAACTGGGTACGTGCCGTTGTTCAATAAACTTCCATACTGCCAAGTTGGGTCACTATGTATATGCCACTTGATATAGAATAGAATAGAATAGAATAGCTTTATTTCCATCTACTTGATGGAGGAGGCTGCAAGTAAAAGCTGCTCCAGTAGGCAGCTTGACGAGGCCCGCAGCCCCCTCTACAGAATATTCCTGCTCTTCCTGCTACAGAATATCTACTGCTCTTCAGCGAGAAAAATATATTTTAACATTTTTTGGCCATTACAACAATTCCTGCACTTTTAAGACGCTGCATATGAAGCGTGCAACAATATGTGCTTGCATAAATTAAAAGTAGTGTAGAGAATACAAGCCGCAAAATTATTCTGCTAACAACGATCGTTTCCCCGAAAGACACGCCGGCGTGAGCAGGGGACGTCGACGGGTATTGTTCTGCGGCAGCTGACGTCTCTCGACTGCACCCAGATTCCCCTCGATAGACTCCCTCGTGTGACTAATCCTTTGACTATAATGTTACGGAACCTTGCGGGAAAACAACGAGAGTCAGAAGCATACCTAGAAGTGCGCGAAGTTTCTAATTAGTGCTAATCACCATCAAAATATACTTTGAACTTTATCTAGTAGAACTTGGCGATATCAAACAAGCGCCATATGTATATTTAGGCTATCATGTCTGAATGCATAATCTAACGCACGACTTGCGGGGATTTCGCGGTGGTGCCACTAGGTTATCTGGAGATAAACGCGAGAAGGAAACCAGGTCACATAAATGCTATGCGCACGACACGCTTTGTTTGAGGTGATATGGTAGTTCATTACATTGCTTCAATCCTAATTGCCTTCTAGCCGGCAATAATGACGAGATGGGTGCTGTCTGGATGTTTTGTCCCAGTAGCTTTGAATGATGATATTCTTAAACTTCATAAAATACAACCGATACAAACCTTTCGTAAAGCACTTATTATACACTTTATTATACACTTTATTATGCACTTTGTTATATTTTTGATTTAGCTTTCTCAAGAAAGCACAACTGGCAAGGTATATTTACATATATTGAAATATTTCGTGGAAATGCTAAGGAAATGCAGATGTTTTCTTGTCTTATCTCAACAATCTCATAAATATTCTGTTTGAATCTTGTAAGCCACAATATACTTGAGGGCATTTAAGTTTAGAACCTCAATTACATATTATGTCGTAAATAGGGAAATCACAAACTATTGCACAATTCCTAATGTTTTTGACCCCTAGCCTCTTTCACGTTCAATGCACATATTAAAATGCTATGATGACCCTTGGATTCATCGAGACAAATGTTCTGGCCATGAATCTAGTCACTGGTAGCGCACCACCTTTACCTTGCCCAAATTTAATGACTCCCTCACCCTTTTCCCTCCCGTTAGGTTTTTCGCCCGTACGAAAACATGGAAACACCAGGGTTTGCTTTAGAGCAATAAGGCGCATGTGTTATTCATTGCGATTTCATGCCCAGAATCGAAGCAACCGTTTAACGAGCAATTAGGTATGTGGTGTAAATAAGCAGTCACGATACTGCTGAACTCGGTAGCCTTCGTCACTCGCTCCTAGTTGCAGGGCGAAGTAGACCTGCGTAAAGTGTTCGTCACCTTTGATAATCATTGCGGCTATTGTTCTAAATATTGCCCCATGTGTATAGTATTATCCAACCGACATGACGTTTGTCGCTGAAAGCTTAGCGCATTACTACGCACTGTGGTGGACCCATTCGGAGGGACATCCTTAAAGGATGTCTCGCTTTGAACATTGTAGCCTGTTATTGCACTTGCTCCAGGGTAACAAACAAATTGTTTTGCCACGATTTTATTCGGCGACGCGTTTGAACTTGTTTAACATGCTAGAAAGGCGGTTTGCTTGTTAAGTGCGGCAAGTCGACAATCTGGCGGCCACCATTGTACAGACGCTAATTTGCCCTCATTCTTTGCAGCTACGTGCTGCCGCCTGTAGGTCATTCAATAAAGCAGCCTAATAGAAAAATACCAAAACACTTGCAGAAATCTCCGAATATTTTTTTTCTGTTTCATGGTTTTCATATGATGACTCTCGTAAATAGGTGAAATGCATAAAGATATTGACCATCATGTACAATGTGCCAGCTAGAACTAGCGCAATGCCAACATATCAGTACCTACCATCATATGGTTCGAAGACCGCTTTGTTTCTTGATGTGTAACATGGTGCAGCGTCAAGAGTGACCTGCCCGTTCCTGAAAAAAGTTTAAAGTAGGAGCTTTAAAAATAAAATAAAAGTAACGGGGAAAATCTTCAGTGACTACACTACATCCACTACATCGAATTGATAACCAACAGCATCCATCCCATTGGTTCAGTGTCAATTGCGTTACGTTACAAAGGTCGCGGGTTCAAATCCCCTTGGTGCAGGCAGCATTTTGATCGAAGCAGAATGCGAGAACAGTCGTGCTCGTTGGTCCTTTTCGTATGCGCGTTCCAAAAGCCCCTGTGCTGACAGGAATTACATGAACAACTACAGACGAGTCTCTGAATTTATGCACCCGAAATTTAGGCATTCTGAATTTCTTGAAACAAAAAGCCAGGATAGCTCCCAGAAACAAGTCTATTGAAATTACGCTTGTAACAATAAAAAAAAACAATTCCAAATTTGCAATATATATTATCTACTATAGGAGTGCTGCTCGATTTAAAGAAATGCGTTTGACTCAGGTAAGCATGACGTCATACTAAAAAAGGTAAGTGAGTGTGGAACTAGGGGAGCTGGTCTCGAACTAAGACGTAGCTATTTCTCAAAGGGCTGCCAGTGCATACGATCGTTACGCAAGGTCAGCTTTGGGATGAATAACTATGGGCTTCCGCAGGGTTCGATTTCATGTCCGCTTCCTTTGCAGCGAAGCTGTTAGCCTATCGGTCGTCGGCATTTTTAGTGTCCGACCGTGAGCATAAACTATCATCATCAGCAATGGCTCATACCCCTCCAAGCCCACAAAAATTCCATGCACCCCCCCCCCCTCATAATGCAGAGACTACCAGCACTCAGGAAAATGAAGGCAACAGTGCCTACATTTACTGAATTCACGCATACGACTGTTCAGAAATGCGTAAGTTTCAATACACAATAAGCGCGAAACAAGCACTTGTCTTCATCAGCAGTGAATAATACCCCCTTAATCAAGCAAATATGCAAGGGCTCATACCCCCCTAAGGCAGAGGCTACAAGTGTTTAGCAAAGTGTACAGAGAACTGCATACATTTATTGAAATCACCAATAGAACATACAGAACAGCATACGTTTCAATAAAGGACAAGCTCAAAACAAGCACTCGAACCCCCAATAGAGCATTCCATAGCCTCATCAGCAGTTGTACTGGTGGTTTTGCAACTTCGCTAGATATCCTGTTTCACAGGTCCAGCATGGTGAGTAAGTGTTTTTAATGTATAAATTATTTTACTAACATTACGCTTACGCCAGGTATAGTAATTTATGGAGGCAATACGAATGTATTTTTCTCAAGAGAAAAATTATCTATCATTCATCTACAGGGTAAAAAAATGCTAGATAATATATCCGAGTGGTTTAGTGTAAATGAACGCGGTAAGCACTAAAAAAAATAAATACATCATTTTCTGCCCTCAAAACAATTGTGTCAATAGCTATAGGAATGCGAAAGTTCGCGGTGTAGTGACTTAGTGTGCTGCACTGCATACATTTACCATCATATTTTTTTTTTCGAGCGAAACTGAACTGTTCTCAGCATGTTGACAATGTTAGGAGTCATATATGGAGCTCGATAGGCATCACTTCCAGGTTAAGGCAGCTTTTGTCACTGGGGTTAAACCGACAGCTATTTAATGCACTAGTCCACTCCCATTTACGATACTGCCTCGTTATATTGTAAACAACAAATACGAATGTAAACAAGCTCAATATCCTAGAATGACCAACAATGCTTGTAGTTGAAAACATATGTTACCGAACTCACTCTGCGCCGCTTTTCGAAACGAATAACATATCAACTATGCGGAAATTATTAACTAGGGAAGTAGTAATTACAATATTTGAGAATATAAAGATAAATGAAAAATATAGTTTGGAAAAAAAATTTGAGTGAAGACGCTTACAAAAGGAGGAAAGTATTTTATGACAAAGACTTCGTGTGAATCATCTATGGCATGCAAAAGCAATCTTATATAGTGGCAGATTTTCTAAGCCATCACATTGCTGTCACTGTTCTAGTAAAGGAATCGATGCATGTCCAATATTTTAGCAAAAAGATAAACACTATGCCTGCTGCTGGAAAAGCGCGACAAATTTCTTTATTTTACATTGGGAAGCTTGAAATCGCATTTCGCTCTCTTGTAGTCCTGTATTAGGGAACCGCTGCAAAGATAGGGCGTAGAGACGGCTAGCGGTATGTCCTGGACGGTCCTTGCTGGACAAGCGAAACACAATGGGATGATTGGTTGTCATCGGCGGGTGCCTACCGCGGTTACGGCGCTGAAATGAGACAGGCGGACGGCTGCTTACAATGACCCATTAGGCCCTACACGCGTAGTGGTGGTTACTGGTAGCCCGATCCACCCTCGGAAGTGGTCAACGTGTATTCATACCGCTTTCGCCAACAGACGTCGCGGATGGGCCGCGATTGATGTCCCGTGAATGTAGTTTGCCCATGTGGGACTCGTACGTGTTCACCATGTGTCCGTTGTGTTCGTTGTCTGAGGACATATGGATGCATCTGCAGCCTGGCTTACCACGACGTGAATAGACTGCGCAGTATCGTCTGCGGCTAGGCGTTGCATTGATGAAGTCAAATGCCGAATAGAAAGGGCCAATAGCCAGCGTGCGACACATTCAGCAGCGATGAGAGGCTCGCACACATTATATGTGCCTGCCCGCGATATAGTGCCCAGAGACAAG
Organism: Dermacentor albipictus; assembly: GCF_038994185.2. Lineage (NCBI taxonomy): Eukaryota > Metazoa > Arthropoda > Arachnida > Ixodida > Ixodidae > Dermacentor > Dermacentor albipictus. The sequence goes on along the minus strand of NC_091827.1, from coordinate 110,370,106 downwards.
TGATGTGCAGAGTGCTGTACCAATCAGACTATCGTCCACTATCATAACTAAAACTGTAGGTCACTGTTCGCAAAGAATATCCGCGTTGAAGGGCTTACTTGCGCTACTATGGTTTCTGCGGTCTACGGCACTTCACGATAGACGTAGAGAACCACATCACCTACCACTCTATACTGTACGCGTTTTTTTTTCCGTGCTCGTTTTTCTTTCTCTTTATCTATCTATTTCACTATTTTGTTCTTTTTATCCCCCTACTCCTGCCCCCCGTGCAGGATAGCCAACCAGAACTATATCTGAATAATCACTCTGCCTTTCTATGCACCCTTAATTTTCTCTCTCTCTTTCTCTCTTTCTACTGGTAACCAGGGACGAAATTCACTAAGCTGCGCTGTCCGTGTGCATTTTCTGAGTCGAAAAGTTCTTATTCCAGAATAAGCGTGCTTCTGAAGTGGCAGTACGTTTAACTTACGGCGCCGGATGAGAGCGAGGAGGAAGCAAAAGTCTGAATAGAGGACAAGAAGTTAAAGGAGCACTGTCAGCTGATAGCATGGTCGAAAGTCCTGCATCTGTAGTGCAGGATATATTCTTACGGCAAACCACTACGAACGCCTATTCGGCATCGTCCTTTTCCGGGCGTCTGCTACAGCACCGACAAGCGCAACCGCGCTCATTCGTTCAGCGCACCACCGTCAAAAGGATGACAGTGTAAGTGTCGCGCATTCCTCTCACATTTGTGCAAGACACGGAACTGATGGAAAATGCTGGCCTATCTGGCACAGGAAAATGCGCTCTGTGGGGTGATCGCGGGCCGAGTCATTAAGGCTAACCGCGTCTGTAAAAACATTGCAACCAACACTACCACAACCGCCACCGTATTCTTTATATCGATACTAATTCCGGAAAAGGAATATACAAGGCTGCATATTATATAGTTCATATGGCCACAAGATAACGTGACGAACCCTCATATGTGCAATGGTATGGCATGCGAGCGCACTGCACACGGTTGCATGTGCGGTTATAATGACGGGCATGTACGCTCAATACCAGCTCCCTCGCATGCCGGAACTGTTTAAGGGATTACTTCTTCGTCTTCCCGCCGAGGAACAAGAAAAAATCGGTTTCTACCCGTTTCTACTGCTCTCATTTTGCGAGTATTTTTGCGTGTTTTCGGGAGGCGCCCCTTCCGAGACCTTCGGCGATGGAAGCGGAGTCAGCTAGACGTCCGGAGGAGACCGACGTCACAGTGTCGAGCGCTCCGAGGAAGCGCAATCACCTGATGAGCGACACAGGCAGCGAGGACACCTTGCTGTACTACTCTGCTTCAGAAGAAGATCTGTCGGATGACGGCGACTACCTGACCGTTGTGAGGCAAAAAGGAAAAAGGAGAATCGTCACTGCCTCCTCGTCTTCAACAAGGACGACGGCGGCAGCAAAGGCCCATGACACGGCTCATACCATCCTCTTCCTACCCGAGACGCCCACCGACAACCTAAATCGGCTAAACAGACAAGCCACATCTGTAACACTAGAGGCTCTTGTTCCAAATGAGATCACGGATATGAGAGTTAACACCCGCAAGAACATTCTCGCAGTTGACGTCAAGAACAGAGCAGCATTGTATATCTTCAGTACAGTGAAAACGCTGGGCAAGATAAATGTTCGCACGATAATACCACAGGACAGCAATACTATATCAGGTGTGATTTATGATGTCGATGAGTCAATCGACGACAACGATCTGCCTATTTTGGTCAAGCCCGCCACAGCAGATGTACCTATTATTGAAATCCGTCGCCTAGGAGATTCACGCTGTGTGAGGATAACTTTCAAGGGAGGTAGCTTGCCGTCCCACGTGAAAGTTGGATTTTTTCGTCATCCAGTGCGACCGTTCGTTCCAAGACCACTTCAATGTCGCAATTGTTTGAAGATCGGGCATGTCAGCGGCATATGCAAAAATGCGACCGTGTGCGCAAGATGCTCTGAGCAGCACAGCGCAGATGCTTGCCGGGCGACTCACTTCAAATGTGCCAATTGCTCCGGTCCCCATGAAGCGTCGTCGAAAGACTGCCCGAGACACAAGACAGAGCGGAAAGTCCTAAAACAAATGGTGAGAGACAACTCAACTCACAGAGAGGCCGCCGCCAAAGTACGACGGCGTAGTGTCCGCCGTCGCCGTAGACGATCTTCGTCTAGAAATACTGATACCGTCGCAAGACAGACGATACTTCCTGAGGCTGGTGCTCCCAAGGCGCTCACCCACACTAACAACACGGTGTCTGATGACGCAGTGAATACCTCTACTGCAAACGACTGGCCTGCACTTCCGACATTAAGTCCTCCAGCCCAACAAAGGTCGACGGTGGACTACCGACGAACCAATGAGGGCTCCGATCACGTGCGCGGTCAAGACAAACAAGTTATCGCCTTAATAAAATCTCTAATGAAAGTCATTCGCGTGTTGATAAACGACATGCAGACGCCATCTGCTCGAGGTGCACTGCAAGTGCTGGACGGCCTGGATCCGGTTCTTGCGAGCCTCGAGTAGCAAGCACAATGGCTCTACCGCGTCAGCCGTTCTTCAGACAAGTCAAGGAAGCATCTATTATGCAATGGAATGCCCGTGGCCTGAAATCCCGCAGTGATTTTCGCCATTACGTTTTCACCAATCGATTCCCCATTGTTGTCATCTGTGAACCGAAGCTACAGAAACCCGTCCGGATCTCAGGCTACGAACCTCATGTGTCATCGACTTGTACTGACATTAGCAAAGTGACCATCTACATACGGTGTGAACTGACTTATGTTGTTCATCCAGTGCGGCCGCATGACACTAATCAGTATGTGTGTTTGACCGTGAAAAAACAAAAACTTGCGTTTACTTTACTGGGCGCTTACCTTTCTCCATCAAGTCGTTTCGATAGGCAGAGACTGAGTGACATTATAGATACGACACCTGGTCCATGGATTGTTGTTGGGGACTTCAACGCGCATCATTCACTTTGGGGAAGCAACAAGATCAATTCCAAAGGAAGAAACCTCGTGTCCTTTGCTTGCGACCATGAACTTTGTTGTCTAAATGATGGCAGTCCCACGTTTCTGCGCGGACGGACATACAGTAGTTGTTTAGACTTAGCATTTGTTTCGCGGTGCCTCACTCGCTGCGTCCATTGGTTCGCAGATATAGAAACCCACGGAAGCGACCACATTCCTACCTACCTGAAGATAAAAGGCCTCACCAAATCCGTTCCATCAAATTTTATACAAACAATAGATTGGCCCGTGTTTAAATCACTTATGGAAGACGCATGCCACTAAGGCATTTCATCCACACTAGAATTTGAGATCGCCAAGGCTATGCAGGATGCTATGCGCTCATATCGGCCATTAGAGAAATACACAGATTTTGATTCGGAAAAACAGAGCCTCCGTGCAATCCGCCGGCGAGCGGAGCGACGGTACAGACGGACTAAATCATTATACGACCTTAGAGAGGCCAGGCGCATTCAAAAGAAAATTCAGCGTCGCCTTGCTGCACTACAAAATCAACGCTGGAAATCGTTTTGTGAGTCTCTCGACCCGCGTAAAGCTCTGTCGGTTGTCTGGAGAACAATCCGTGGACTTCGATCACCTCCTCAACAGCGTCGTCCATTTAAGTCTTTAGCCCTACATCAAGGACGCCGAGAAGTCGAGGTAGCCGAAGATTACTGCGCAAGGATCGCGGGTCCGGCGCTCACGCATTCACCTTGCGCACCTATTCCCATTGTGCCCCCTTGCTCCCGAGATCCTCGTATGGACGCTGCTTTCTCCATCGAAGAACTGGAGGCCGCACTTGCTGGGTGCAGGCGATCTTCGTCACCAGGACACGACGGCATCACATACTCTGCGCTTGCAAACATTGGTCAGGAGGCCAGAGATGCCCTTCTTGGCCTATACAACGCATCATGGCGTGACGGCCTGGTCCCTACAACGTGGAAATCCAGTCGGCTTGTTCCTCTCCTCAAGGCTGGCAAATCCCCGTTGGAATTGTCATCTTACCGTCCAATAGCACTGGCCAGCTGTGTCGGCAAGGTAATGGAGAGAATGATCCTTACACGGTTAGAATGGTACCTGGAATTTTACAACGTCTATCCAGAGGTAATGGCTGGTTTTCGACGTGGCCGCTCGTCAATAGATAGCGTTATCGACCTGGTAACATACGTACAACACCAGAAACACCTGAAACGCATCACTGCGGCCCTATTCCTTGATGTTAAAGGTGCGTACGACAATGTAGATCATCATGCAATTCTGGACGCCTTAGAAGCTGTAGGGATTGGTGGACGCACCTTTTGCTGGATATGCAACTATTTGAATGGAAGATCTTTCTTTATTTTGACTGAAGATGGACCAACGCCATCTAGCTATACCAGTTGTGGTGTACCGCAAGGCGCAGTACTCAGCCCTACTCTTTTCAACCTGGTGCTCGTTGGTCTCGCTGATTCGTTACCGCGATCCGTACAACTCTCCGTATATGCAGACGACATTTGCATATGGGCTTCAGGCGTGACACGTGTACAAGTTCGCGCACGACTTCAGAAAGCCTCAACGGTTGTGTCAAGATACCTAAGAAGACAAGGCCTGGAGCTTTCCGCTGAGAAATGTGCACTGGTTGCTTTTACTCGCAAATCGATGGCCCCCTATGCTTTGCGGATTAATGACCAAATTATACAATATAGACGAACGCACCGATTTCTTGGCGTCATCATTGATAGAGGCCTGTCTTGGAGCCCTCATATCTCGTACATGGCAAAGCGTTTGGCCGCCATTGTGGACCTTCTTGCGTTTCTCGGCGGCAAGTCCTGGGGCGCAACAGTACCATCAATGCTACAACTATATAAAGCACTGTTGTTGGGCTTCCTGCGGTACAGCTTACCTGTAATAGGAAATACTTGCACCACGAATATTCGCAAACTACAGAGCGTGCAAGCCCAAGCACTCAGGACTTGTCTCGGTCTTCCCAAAACTACGTCATCGATTGAGACAGTGGCCATAGCCAGAGACGCTCCTTTGACAGTATACATTGATACAGATGTCCTGAGAGCGCACATCCGACACCTGACTCGGATTCCCTCACACCATCTTGCTTACTTGCCTGCAAAGAGGCCACTTTCAACCTTTGCTAAAACTATTGCAAGACATCAATCGTACTTGCCCTCAGGATTTACGCCCGCTACACGATTGTCAGATCCATTTTGGTGTCTGCACCGGCCGCAAGTTGAACTGACAATTCCAGGAATCAGCAAGAAAGCTGGAGCGCCATTGCAAGCTTTGAAACAAGCAACTTTGGAGCACATTCACAACGTGCACAGATTCCGCCAACATGTATACACAGACGGTTCAGTAAAACTCAACAGCTCTGCTGCTGCAGTCATATTCCCGGCACAATCTGAGGAAATCAAATTAAGAACTTCATGTGTAACCACATCGACGGGTGCAGAACTCGCGGCGCTCCGTGCTGCACTTGATTTCATTAAGCAGAAGCCACCGCAACAATGGACAGTCTTTAGTGGCTCCAAGGCAGCCCTTCAGTGCATACGAAGCCCAATGCGCCACGGACCTAATGAACAACTGGCCTCAGAAATTCGGCACATATATCACCAAAGCTATGACAAGGGACGCAACATAATCTTTCAGTGGCTTCCAGGACATTGTAACATCAGCGGAAATGACCACGCCGACGAAGCCGCCCGTTCTGCACATGAAAGTGGTCAACGAGTCTTCATTCCGCTTTCGCGAACAGACGCTGCGGCTCAGCTGCGATTGATGTCCCGTGAGTGTACTTTGCCCCTGTGGGACTCGAATGTTTTCACAATGTGTCGGTTGCGTTCGTTGTCTCCGGACATGCGGATGCACCTCCCGCCTGGATTACCCCGACGTGAACAGACTATGCTCTACCGTCTGTGGCTAGGCGTTGCCTTTACAAACGCCTATGCTTTCCTCATAGGAATGGCCAACAGCCCCACGTGCGACACATGTAACATCGACGAGACGCTCGCACACATTATCTGTGTCTGCCCGCGATACAGTGCTGAGAGACAAGTGATGTGCAGAGTGCTGGACCAGTTGGACAATCGTCCACTTTCAGAACTAAAAGCTTTAGGCCAATGCTCCGAAAGAACATCCGCGTTGAAGGCCTTACTCGCGCTAGTAAGGTTCTTGCGGTCCACGGGGCTTCACGACAGACTCTAAGAATGCCGCCCCCTACCGCTCTGTAGTGTACGCGCTTTGTTCGTGCTTGTCTCTCTTTCTTTCTATCTCCCCCTTCTACTCTGTTTCTCTTTTTATCCCTCTTAACCCTTCCCCCTGCGCAGGGTAGCCAACCGGAACTACCTCTGGTTAACCTCCCTGCCTTTCTCTACATTATTTTCTCTCTCTCTTTAAGGGATTAGTTGACGAGGCCCCCTAGCGCGAAATGACGGCGAAACGAGCCCTCTCTTCGCACAGAATTTCTGTCGAGGGCACCTAAAGCTTTGAAAGCAGCCTTTACGAAGAAGCTTTAGCTCGGGCGCAACTCCGACGCAGCCTATTCAAATACATGTAAAATGCAAAAGCATTTTCTGAGATAACTCCTGGACCGATTTTAATGAAAGTTGTTGCATTTGAGAGAGAAAGGTAAATTTTATTGCCAATCGGAAAGGGAATTTTAATTTAGTGCTTGAATTTCGTTTAATAAAAAAATTCTCATATTCAGCCGTTTGATCTAAATAGAAGCACGAAGTTTACGAATTCATATCTCTGCATCAAGAACAGATATCACGGTTCTGTAAACGGCATCCACTAGATCATTCAGAGATGACACATCAGATATGTCATTTTACATCTTACGCGAATTTTTTACGTTGGTTAGAAAGGCTCTGCAAAAGCTTTTTTTCAATATTAGTAAAATTTTTTTATGTTCATGTGTAACGTACCACATTTGTCCGCTTTAGATGTACTATTAGACGCAATTCACATAATTCTATTATCATTTATCATTTTTGACGTTCAGAGTCTTAAACTTTACAGCTTCGTATTCTGAAAAACTTCTATTTCTGTGGATTTTTAACACAAAATTGACAAACTAACAAAAAAATTCGCAACCATCTGTCACTAGATCTTAATATTTTTTTAATGCAACAAATGACTTTAAATTCGGTGCAGTGGTTGTCGAGAAAAACGATTTCTCGTTTTACATGTATTTAGATAGGCGTACTCGAGCTGAAGCTTCTTCTTAAAAAGAAATGCAGAAAGAACCCGTGGCTGTTGCCACTCCAAATTTGTGAAAGAAAACTTCAATTCGTAACATCCGCACGGGCAAGTTTCGCTGCGTATGACACTTTCACATCGTATCAGCCTTCATCGCTTATTTTCGGCTTCTCCTTGACTGATAAAAAACGATGATATTTCGCACCCGATCAAGAGTTTGGTTTGCATATCCAGGCGGCCGCAATCGGGATGATTCTGCGACCCTTTCCGACGTCAACATCCAGGTATGAGTGCATCGTCATGGTGACGGACTATCTCATCCGCTTCGCTGAAACGAAAGCTCTGCCAAAAGGTAACCCAGCCAAAGTGGCGAAATTTTACGTCGAGAAGATCCTTCTGGGACATGGTGCCTCAGAAGTCCTCATCACGGACAGAGGAACGGCCTTTACAGCGGAGCTCACTCTAGCCATTTTGCAATACAGCCGGACAAGCCACAGAAGTAAAACAGCCTACCGCCGGCAGACGAACGGTCTTACGGAGTGCTTGATTAAGACCCTTGCCAACATGCTAGCAGTGTACGTCGACTTCGAGCACATGACGTGGGATGTGGTCCTGTCGTACGTAACCTTCACTTATAACATGGCATTGCAAGGAACAACTGAAATGACGCCATTTAAGCTAGTTTATGGAAGGAATCCGACGACGACTAACAACGCGATTCTGCCGCACGTTACCGACGAAGAAAATGCCGACGTCGCCGCTTGCATCCAGCACGCCATGGAAGCCCGACAGCTCGCCCACTTGCGGATCAATGACAAGCAGTAGACCGACAACTGACACTGCAACCTTCGACGACGCTACGTCGAGTACCATCCCGGCGACTGTGTTGATGTCTGGACCCCAATAAAGCGATGAATACTTAGCGAAAAGCTTTTACGCCGGTTATTCGGACCCTACAAGATCATCCGACGCATTGGTGCACTCGACTATGAGGTCGTGCCAGACGGCATGTCGCTGTCTCAGCGGCGCCGCTCATAGCCTGAAATAGTCCACGCTGTGCGACTTAAACCGTTCCACCAGCGCTAACGAACTTTGAGACTTTGCATAACTGAACTTCGGGCTTTCTTTGTTTGGGCTGCATTACTTTGGACTTTGTCTCTTTGTGGTTTTGTTATTGTTAGTAAGTGTCATGTTGTTTTTTCCGCTCTTTTGTTATGTTTGTAGCATCAGGACGGTGCTTTTTGAGATCGGGGCATTGACGCGTTTACTTGTATATCTTTTTCGGGTGAACGCTTTTCTCCGTCTTACAAATGTTATCACTGCGTGCGGGACGTGCCCGCGTGTATCGGAAGTTTCTCCAATGTTATTTATGGTTATTTCTGCTGTCTGTTGTCACCGAAACTGATCTAATTTGATTGCATTTGCGACGCCAATTGTGCAGAACTTTCTGGAAGACACGCGGGCCCCAACAATGACTCTTGAAACTTCGATGGCCCTTGTATTAAAGCCGATGCATTTGACCGGAGAACAGGTATTCGATGACTGACGACCGTGTTTGCCACAATTGTTGTATTTTCAGTGTAACTTGCTTTTGTGAGCATGAGTTCCTCCAATAAAAAGTTAGTTTCACCATGTGCAGTTTTGCTACAGCGTTCCTGACGTTCGCTATTACGTGATAATATTTTGGCGGATAGTAGGGAAGGAGTTCGGCGTTCCTTCCCCGCATAGCTTTTCTCGTTTGGCAGAGGAATATGCATCGTCGTTGAATCTTTCTACTTTCTCCGACTTTCAGTATTTACATGATATATTTTTAGCTTACATAAAATATTTGCATTCCTGAATTCGTCTAAATACGTGGTAACAGCGGTCGCAATTTTTTAATGACATTTTATTATATCGCTGCATTGTCATTTTCGTGTGCGGCCAGAAAGAAACAGCTAGAAATGGTATCAATGACATTGTTATTTTGTACTTATGCCTGGAACTGTCTGTAAAAGTTTTGTAGCATGCAAAAATATTATCCAGAAAATAATATCGTATGCATTTTCCAAAGAAGCAAACCGTTATAGCATACATATAGGCCAAGTTCACCTGCGATTTTTTTCCTTCCGACACAGTACATATACACTGCATATGCACAGCTATGCATTTTTCGCCTGCGGCATTGCCTTCTAACTCCTACACACAAGGAATTCGCTTCCAGAAGCAAGTACAATTGATAATAAATTATAAATATGATCCGTGCACTGTAGTAGTTGCTATGCTCACAATTTCACTTTTAGTGACGTACAGATCAAGGACTTGATGGAGCTGACAAAAAACTGCAACGCGGGCGTCTTGTGAAGACGCATTGTAGGAAATGGCATTGTAGGAAAACGGAATAATTATTATGCAATTATTTACGAATAATAATCTGCTGCGCGAAAATTTCAAGAATACCCGTAGGGTGATTTGGTAAAGATGTTAGATTCAACTCCAGTCACCGCCGTGTATTCTTGATTTAAAACCAATTCGTTCTTCCTGCTCATATTCTTCGCTAGTGAAGAACCTTTAAAGTATAAGCGGGATTGTCCAAGGGGGCTGCCCTAGTGCTATTTGGAGCGTTACAAAAATTCACTAACGGTTAGGATGCTCTCAAAAGCGGATTTAGCGAGACTCTATATGTGAATTCGTATCGCGATATAATGTCTGGCGCGGACAACCTGTATGCGCTCAACACGCCTCCTCCGCTTTTCTCGACTCGTTGTTCATCCAACGCTGCGCTCCGCGGTCGTTCTCATATTTCGTTGTGCTCATTCACTCACTTACGCCGATGCTCGCCACAAGAACGGGCGTCTAACAGCAGCGCTCTAAGAACAATGCATCGGATCGTATTGGGTTGCTTTACACCGTGGAGTGAAAAGCGGCAGCTGTACTCAACTTCCCCATTGATTACAGGGCAACACATGGCATTTAAAGGCAACCGGAACCCAACCACACGTAAAGGTCGGGCGCAAAATTTCTGCCGCATTGCAGTCAGGAGCAGTTATTTCACGTTGAGGACATGCCGGTGGCGCACTGGAATTGTCTATAGACTGTGCTGCCGTAAGCATGAGCCAAGTTGTTTAAACGAGCGTGTCGTTTAAGACAATGGGACCAATGGCGTTTTCTCAGCATCCAATGTTCACACAATGGCGCATTTTCTATCATCATTGAATAACCCAATTAGTCTAAGCTAGTGGGCTTAATTTACAAACGATTGCGTTATAGCATCAGACCAAATGTCAGATTCTGCATTGCAATCGCAAAGGTGATATTTACCAGTCTGTAACTCCCTCCGCTTTTCCGGTTATTCTTTCCGCATATCAACGTTGTGGCGAAACACGCCAAAGAGACGGCGAATTGACTACACGCTAATGTATCCCGCACACGCGACAGCAGCGCTTTGAGAACTAGTTCAAAGACTCAACAATGCTCGTTGGCTCATTTGCAACCAGCGAAAAAGCGACAAGGTAACGGCGTAGTTGACTGCTACTGCAAGCCAGCGGCCGCGTCATGCCTACAGTAGAAATGCGCCTGGAGTTTCCGTTGAATTGGTATTGCCATTAAACAAAAATGAAGCGGATCAAAACGTTTTACAGACGATTGCGATACTCCCTATTGCGAAATTGGAGCGCAGCTCTCTACCTCTTTGTAATTCGCGATATGGTGGCTCGCGCGGACAATCTGCCTCGTGCGGCACGTTCCACAGAAAGCAAGGTGTGGCGTGACTGCCAGGCTAATTGGGAGATTGCGAGAGGCAGTCCATAGGTGATGCGAGGGCGCCACCCTTTTTAGCCGCCGCAGACAGGCTTCCGCTCATGCAGCACTTTTTTTTTCCATACAGACGACGCGCACTATTCTAGCGCCATCTCTAGCCATCATCTTTGCGCAGCCCGTCTAGTGCAACGCGGCGCTTTTCTTCTCATGCTTTCGCCACGCCCTCTTCTTCCGCTTTCCGCCTCATGGTTCCACTGGAACCTCCTCCTTCGCTTTCCTCATAGCACTTTCTTCGCTATCGCCATCTTTCATCTCCCGTGGCGCTCAGCGTTAGCTTTCATCCTTCGCTGCGCTCGTCCGCTCGGTTACGGGGTACGATGCCTGCGCTCCCCGCAGCAACAGTCGTCTAAGCGCTACGCTCCAAAAAGTGTGCCGCGGCTGCTTGCATAGTAGCAGCAGGTGAAACCTATATCATGGCCTTGTCACTTAATGCGTCTTTTTTGGTGGTGGGCACGGCGGCGCAGCGTATGCAATGTCGTCTAACCGCCTTCTGTTTCCTGAAGAGGTGATGCTGGTCACCGCTTCATACCAGCTCCATGCGTGGAACTAGTGCGCCATCGCACATTGTTTGGACCGTACTGGCATTCAGCTGTACCATGCTATCAACGTTACTCTCGGACACGGAGACCAATGGCGGGCGATGGGAATCACGTCTGACACTATAAATTGGGCAGCATCAACCTACGGCTTCAGTGGGCACGTCAGCACAGCGTATGCAATGCCGTCTAACCACCTTCTGTTCTTTGAACAGGTTATTTTTTACAAATATTATGGCTACAAGAATGATAATCGCTTTGCTGTTGTGCTGCCGTGCCCAGAAGTGATTTCTTCCGGCTTTGCATCTTTGTGTCTATTGCTGTCTGGCGACGTAGAAATGACCGTGGACCATAAACGAATGTGATGTTAACGGAATTGTGCGTGGGCCAAAATGCAATACAATCAGATCCAGAGAGCATGAGCAAGCGACTGAAGGTGGCTGAAAACAGCCTTAAAATATTGAGAAAACAAGCGAGTAGAATTGCTCAATTGTCTAAAACAGTCAAACAGTTACAGAGTACACGTCGGCAGCAACAGGAAAGAATGGACAGCTTTGAGGACAGAAGTAGGCGGAATAACCTAGTGTTATTTGGAATAGCAGAAGGTGAGAGGGAATCCTTCATTGACCTTGAAGCGAAAGTGTTAGTTGTATTCGAAGATAAACATGGCTTCAACTTGAGTACCGCGGAACGAATACATCGGGTAGGAAAAGGAGCGCCCGGCCTCAACCTGTAATTATCAGGTTGGGTGACTATAGGGAAAAGGCTGAAATTTACAAGCCGCGCAGACAGATGAAGGATAGCGGCGTCTCCATTTCATTTGATTTTTCAAAAGATACACTGGCGAAGCGTAAAATGATCTGGAATTCCGCGAAACAAGAAAGCGAGGACGGGCGTCGCTTGCGCTTTAATTGTGACAAAGTACAAGTGTACTCTGACGTGTACATGTGGGATCACTCAAAGCGCAGCCGTGTGAAGGTTCCGCATCCTAACAGATGCGCTGCTGCTGGTAGGGGTGACTGACGGAACAAAGAATGTGATTGGAATGCCTCCCGCTTGATCAATTTAAATGCTAGAAGTTTAGCAAACAAAATTGGAGACTGAGAAAACATCTTGGGTTTTGAAGATTCTCATGTGCTTACAATAAGTGAAACCTAAAAAAAATTAATTAAAGTATGAGGTTTTACGTGCCAAAACCACTTTCTGATTATGAGTCACGCCGTAGAGGAGGACTCCGGAAATTTCGACCACCGTGGGTTCTTTAACGTGCACCTAAATCTAAGTACACGGGTATTTTCGCATTTCGCCCCCCTCGAAATGCGGCCGCCGTGGCCGGGATTCGATCCCGCGACCTCGTGCTCAGCAGCCTAACACCATAGCCACTGAGCAACCACGGCGGGTGTAAGTGAAACCTGGCTGCGTCCCGAAATACAAGACGAACAGCGTGTACCACCTAATTATAAAATCATACGCAGAAACCGCGATGCTCGTGGGGGCGAAGTTGCTGTTATATCCAAGGCTAATAATGACTGTGTGCAAATGGCTGGCATTTCAACACATGAAAGGATGTGGTGTGAAATTGAGCTAGATAAAACAGGGATGAATCTTGTAACTGTTTATAGGCCGCCTAAATCACCCATTTCCTATCGTGAAAATATGCAGCTTTAGTTAGCTTTAAAAAGCGGAGCTGTCTCATAATTATTGCTGGGGATTCCAATTTGCCAGGGATTGATTCGAGCACGCTTAGCGCTCAGCCTCGCGAAGATGCCCACTGTGAACTACTTCTAGAAATCGCTTTCAGTAAGGATTCACAACGGGTAGTTCACGAGTGCACATGCGTAGTTAGGAAATCAAGATCTATATTAGATTTCATGTTCTTAGACGGGCGATTTGAAGACTATGACGCATTGGTTGAAACCGGCCTTTGGGAGCGTAGGCTAGTTTATGCAAAGATAAAGTGTACCGCTGTATACCCGAAGGCTGGTAGTACTACACGTGTTCTGTGTTTTGATAGAGCAGATGGCGCAAGCATAATTGATCATCTTTCGCTGTGCTTTGATGGATTCAATTTGATGGATGACGTCAACGCGATGTGGATTGCATTTATAGATATTGTCACGTGGTCGTGACGTCAAGGAACTCAGTAGCAATACTGTGAACGACAAAACTAACTTTTATTGGGCGAACCTGTGCCCACAAAACAAGCTACACTTATAGCACAACGATAGAGGCGAACACGCTCGGCGATCGTCGAAAATCTGATCAGCGGGTCAAGTGCGTCGGCTTCTATAGAGCAGTCGTCGAATGTTCCAGACTAATCGTTCGGACCCGCGTGCCTTCCAAAAAGTTCTACACCATTCGCGTCAGGTGACGAAATCAGATAACATAAGGTTCGGCGACAACAGACATCGGATAGAAGCATCGATAACTTTCCAGAAACTTCGGATACATGCAGGCGCGTCCCACGCTGTGCGATTAGATTTCTTAGGCGGCGAAACGTGGTCGCCCAATCAAGATAAGTACACGTGTCAATACCCCACTCTTAAAAAGCATCGACCCGATGCTGCAATCAAACGAAAGTAATAAATGAGCACACGTAGCGAAGAAAAAAACAAAATAAGGAAAGTTCGATAGCGTCCCTAAACCGGTTTACGACGCACTACATGGACCACTTCAGGTCGTGCGCGACGTCGCTGTGAATGTGAAATGCCGTCTGGCACGACCTCATAGTCCAGTGAGCCAATACGTCGGATGACCTTGTAGGGTCCGAAATAGCGTCGCAATAGTTTCTCACTCAGTCCTCGTCGGCGTATCGGGGTCCATACCCAAACACGGTCGCCGGGCTGGTATTCGACGAAGCGTCGTCGGAAGTTGTAGAGTCGGCTGTCGGTCCTCTGCTGGTCCTTGATTCGCAGGCGGGCGAGCTGTCGGGCTACTTCGGCGCGCTGGAGATAGGTAGCGGCGTCAAGATTCTCTTCGTCAGTTACATGCGGCAGCATGGCGTCGAGCGTCGTCGTCGGGTTCCTGCCGTAAACCAACTTGAACGGCGTGATCTGTGTTGTTTCTTGCACCGCCGTGTTGTAAGCGAATGTTACGTACGGCAGGACGGCATCCCAGGTCTTGTGTTCGACGTCGACGCACATTGCTAGCATGTCGGCCAGAGTCTTATTCAGCCGCTCCGTAAGACCATTCGTCTGTGGGTGGTAGGCAGTTGTCCTCCTGTGCCTTGTGTGACGGCATTGCAGAATGGCCTGGGCGAGCTCCGCTGTAAAGGCCGTTCCTCTGTCGGTGATGAGGACTTCTGGGGCGCCATGTCGCAGCAGGATGTTTTCGACAAAGAATTTCGCTACTTCGGCGGCGCTACCTTTCGGCAGTGCTTTAGTTTCAGCGAAGCGGGTGAGGTAGTCCATCGCCACGACGATCCACTTATTTCCGGTTGTTGACGTCGGAAAGGGTCCTAACAAAACCATCCCGATCTGCTGGAATGGTCGGCAAGGAGGGCTCGATTGGCTGTAGTAATCCGGCTGGCCTTGTCGGCGGTGTCTTGCGTCGCTGACAGTCTCGGCATGTTCTGACATAACGGGCGACGTCGGCGGTCAGGCGCGGCCGGTAATACCTTTCCTGTATCCTCGACAGCATCCGGGAGAATGCAAGGTGCCCAGCGGTTGGATCGTCGTGTAGGGCGTGCAATACTTCTGGACGCAGTACTGACGGGACAACAAGAAGGTAGTTGGCGCGCACTGGCGAGAAGTTCTTCTTTACGAAGAGGTTGTTTTGAAGCGAGAACGAAGATAATCCCCACTTAAATGCCCTAGGGAACACGTCGGTGCGCCCTTTCGAATGCTCGATGAGGTTTTTCAACTCCGGGTCTGCTCGCTGCTGTCAGCGAAGTCTTATGCGCTTAAAATGCCGAGGAAGGCGTCGTCATCTTCGTCATCTTACGGCGGCGAGTCTATGGGGGCGCGTGATAGGCAATCGGCATCAGAGTGTTTTCGTCCGGGCTTATAAGTTACAGCGATATCATATTCTTGCAGTCTTATGCGCCAGCACGCCAGCCGTCCTGAAGGATCCTTTAAATTCGCTAGCCAACACAAAGCGTGATGGTGGCTGACGACTTTGAATGGCCTGCCATATAGGCACGGGCGAAATTTCGCTGTAGCACAAACGATGGCGAGGCATTCCTTTTCGGTTGTAGAATAATTGCTTTCCGCTTTTGACAACGACAGACGAGCGTAACCTATCACGCGTTCAAGGCCGTCTTTTCTCTGGACTAGGACGGCACCGAGGCCTAGGCCACTGGCGTCAATGTGAATTTCAGTATTGGTGTCCCCGTCGACGTGTGCAAGCACCGGTGGTGAATGCATGAATCGTTTGAGTTCTTCAAATGCGTCGGCCTGCGGCGTTTCCCACTTGAACTTGACATCACATTTTGTTAGGTAAATCAGCGTCCCAGCAATGCGGGAAAATTCCTTGACAAAATGGCTGTGGTAGGCACACATGCCAAGGAATCAACACACTGCCTTCTTGTCAATGGGCTGTGGGAACATTGTGATATATGGGAACATTGTGATATGTGTGTGGGAACATATTCGCTAGCCAACACAACACGTGATGGTCACTGACGACTTTGAATGGCCTGCCATAAAGATAAGGGTGAAATTTAGCTGTAGCCCAAACGATGGCGAAGCAATCCTTTTTGGTCGTAGAATAGTTGCCTTCCGCTTTTGACAACGACCGGCTAGCGTAAGCTATCACATGTTCATGACCATCTTTTCTCTGTACTAGCACGGCACCCAGGCCTAGGCTACTGGCGTCAGTGCGGATATTGGTATCGCCGTGCTCGTCGAAGTGCGCAAGTACGGGCGACGGCTGCATGCGTCGTTTGAGTTCTTGAAATGCGTCGGCCTGCGGCGTTTCCCACTTGAACTCCACATCGCATATAGTTAGCTTTGTCAGCGGCTCAGCGATACGTGAAAAGTCCTTGAAAAATCACCTGTAGTAGGCACACATGCCAAGAAATCTACGCACTGCCTTCTTGTCGATGGGCTGCGGGAACTTTGCAATGGCAGCTGTCTTCTGTGGGTCGGGGCGAACTCCAGACTTGCTGATGACGTGGCCTAGGAACAGAAGCTCATCGTAAGCGAAGCGGCACTTTTCTGGCTTCAGAGTGAGCCCTGATGACTTCATGGCCTCTAGTACTGTCGCAAGCCGCCTAAGGTGATCGTCAAAATTTTCGGCGAAGACGACGACGTCATCCAAGTAAACAAGACAAGTCTGCTACTCCAATCCTGTTAACACCGTGTCCATGACGCGCTGGAATGTTGCAGGCGCCGAGCAGAGTCCGAACGGCATGACCTTGAACTCGTAGAGGCCGTCTGGGGTGATGAAGGCGGTCTTTTCGCGATCTCTCTGGTCAACTTCTATTTGCCAGTAGCCGGACTTGAGATCCATCGACGAGAAGTATTTTGCGTTGCAGAGCCGATCTAATGCGTCTTCTATCCGTGGTTGGGGGTATACATCCTTCTTTGTGATTTTGTTCAGTCGACGATAATCGACGCAGAGACGTAAGGTGCCGTCCTTTTATGCGAAGCATATTACGAGAGCTCAACCCAGCTCCTCAGGCGCGGCGGTGTCGCCTTCAATACCACGTGACACCGTGACATCACGACAGAGGAGAAGTGGCTTTGGCTCAACTCTTGCAAGATGGGCTAGGTGGGAATCGAGCCAGGGTCTCCTGAGTGTGAGACGGAGACGCTACCACTGAGCCACAAGTACGATGCTTCAAAGCGGTACAAAAGCGTCTCTAGTGAATGCGGTGTTGCCTTAGAAACGAGCTGTTTCTAAGGCTCAGGCGTGCGTCGCTTGCTCAGGCGCACATTTCGTTGCCGCGCCGAACGCTGCGTTGCTCGACGCTCACCGCGTCCAATGCAGGGCGCGTAGTCGCTGCGCCGTAGCCCATTGTCGTACACCCCTTGGCGGGTCGACGGGAACGCTGTCGCGTTCCACTCTTGAAGGCGAAGCAGAGTAACGCATGAGTTGTTTCTTCGTCTAGCCGAACCAAATATAGCCAAGCAACAGCAGTTCACTAGGCTAAACAGTGGTTCAACAACTAAAATAAAGGCTAGTATGCTTCGCATCCTGGGCTTAACCTTACCTAAGCCACAGCCATTGTTTTCTTCACCAAGACAACAGGGGATGCCCACGGGCATTTCGACGGCTGGATGATGTCGTCGCGCAGCATTTCGTCGACTTGTTGCCTTATAGCTTCACGTTCTCGCGGCGAAACTCGGTAAGGGCTCTGGCGGAGTGCTCGAGCGCTCTCCTCGGTTATTATGCGATGCTTGGCGACTGGTGTTTGTGGAATCCTAGATGACGTCGAAAAGCAGCCTTTGTATCGTTGGAGCAGACGCTTGAGCTGCTGTTGCTTAATCACGGAGAGACTTGGATTAATGTCGTAGCGTGGTTCGGGAACCATGATCGTCGGGGTAGATGCGGCGGAATCCGAGAGGACAAACTCATTACTGGTTTCCACTCCTGGCTGAAGTTTGTCAGCAACACTTCAGTGTTGCCTCCAAGCAGTCGAGCGATCCCTCTTGCAACGCAAATTTCACGGTCTAGCAGCAGACGTTGGTCACCCGCGATGACACCTTTTACGTCGGCAGGCGTTTTGGTGCCTACGGATATGACAATGCTGGAGCGAGGCGGGATGCTGACTTGACTTTCGAGCACACTTAAAGCATGGTGACTACTAGAGCTCTTCGGCGTTATCGCTCGATCTCCCGACAGCGTTATGGACTTCGACTTCAGGTCAATGATTGCGCCTTGTTGGTTCAGGAAGTCCATGCCGAGAATGACGTCTCGCGAACACTGTTGGAGGATAACGAAGATGGCAGGGTAAGTCCAGTGATGAACAGTAATTCTTGCCGTGCAGATTCCAGTTGGCGTAATGAGGTGTCCTCCAGCGGTCCGAATTTGGGGACCCTCCCATGCAGTCTTAACCTTCTTTAACTGCTCGGCGATGTGTCCACTCGTTACGGAGTAATAAGCCCCTGTGTCCACTAAGGCGGTAACTGCGTGGCCGTCGATAAGCACGTCGAGGTCGGTGGTTCTTTGTCTGGCGTTGCAGTTGGGTCTTGGCGTCGGATCACGGCTGCGTCGTGTTGAACTGAAGCTGAAGCGTCAAGTCGTCTTTCGTCGGTGTAGTCTTGGCCTCCTGACTTCTTCGGGACGGCGGCGTGTCGTCATTCGGTCGTCAAGATGGTTTCTTTGTCGTCTTCGTCAGCGGCGGAGGATCTTCGTCAGTTCGACGAACAGCAACCGCACCTCCGTCGGTTGCTGCTTTTAGTTTTCCGGATATGGGCTCGCAGAGCGGCCCCGGGCTGGGCCGGTGTATGGTCGGTGCTGCGGCGACAGGTGACGGCGTACGGGACGGTCGTCGAGGGCTCCATTGAGTAGCGGCGAGGTAGTCGGTGATGTCACGTGGGCGCTCTCCAAGCTGTGGACGCGGCGCGTTGACGGCGAACCCTATCAGTCCCAAGTTGCGGTATGGGCATCGGCGATACACATGGCCGGCTTCTCCGCAGTGATAGCAGAGCGGGCGGGGGTCGGGGGCTCGCCAAATGTCTGTATTTCTCGAGTGGCTGCGCTGGCCGACGCGTGGGCGTGCTGGCGCCGGCGGCGGTGGTCGACAGAATTGCGGCGTTGCAGGGCCCTGGCGTGGTCGTGGAGGGGGACCTTGACAGCGTACGACGGTGGCGTAGGTCATCGCTTCAGGCTGGGGATGCGGTAATTGAGGTTGTACCTCCGGATCTCCAAGCGACCACTGAACCTCATTTTTGCGATGTCAGCGATCGAGGCCATTGAGGCTGCGACGACGGGAAGATCTTCTGAAGCTCCTCTCGTACGACTGCCCTGATAGCCTCGCTTAGGTTGTGAGTCCAGTGATTGAACTCCGGCATAGTTTGTAGAGTTGGTGCGGTGGTCGAATTGCCGGTTTCGCATCTCGAGTGTCTCCTCGATGCTAGAGGCCTCGCGAAGAAACTCGTCGACGGTCTTCGGTGGGTTTCGTACCATACCGGCGAAAAGTTTCTCCTTTACACCACGCATTAGTAGCCGGAATTTCTTTTCCTCCGACATTTCCGGGTCGTCGTGGCGGAATAGGCGGCTCATTTCTTCTGTAAGAATCGCGGTGGTCTCGTTAGGGAGCTGCACTCGGGTTTCCAGTAGTGCTTCGGCTCGTTATCGGCGTACGACGCTTCTGAATGTCAGCAGGAAGCCGCTTCGGAAAAGGTCCCAGGTCGTTAAGGTGGCTTCTCTCTTCTCGAACCACGTCCTGGCAGCGTCTTCCAATGCGACGAAGACATGTCGCAGTTTGTCGTCGCTGTTCCAGCTGTTAAATGCAGTGACCCTCTCGTACATCTCGAGCCAGGTTTCCGGGTCCTCGAATGTTGTGACCGCGGAACGTGGGGGGCTCCCTGGGCTGCTGCAGCACGACGGGGGATACTGGGGCTGCCATTGGGGTGGACTTGGTGGCAATCTTCCTGCTCGTCTCAGGTAGAAATCCGTGCTCTGGGGGCAGTCCTTGCAGTCAGCGACTAGCACGCTGGTCTTGGCCGAAGTTGGATTTGTCCTCGAGCTTCGGGCTTGGATCGCGGCTTTGCGGGGGCGTTCGGTACATGAACGCACAAGCACCTCCACCAGATGTCACGTGGTCATGACGTCAAGGAAAACAGTAGAAATACTGTGAATGACGAAACTAACTTTTATTGGGCGAACCTGTGCCCACAAAACAGGCTACACTTATAGCACAACGATAGCGGTGAACACGCTCGACGATCGTCGAAAATCTGATCAGCGGGTCAAGTGCGTCGGCTTCTATAGAGCAGTCGTCGAATGTTCCAGACTAATTGTTCGGACCCGCGTACCTTCCACAAAGTTCTACACCATTCGCGTCAGGTGGCGAAATCAGATTCGGCGACAACAGACATCGGATAGAAGCATCGATAACGTTCCAGAAACTTCGGGTACATGCAGGCGCGTCCCACGCTGTGCGGTTACATTTCTTAGGCGGCGAAACGTGGCTGCCCGATAAAGATAAGTACACGTGTCAATATTGTTTTTCACTGCGTAAACAGATTGGTGCTAACTCGGAAGAAGAAAATAAACAGAATCCGTGGATAACTCGCGAAATAATACATTTAACGTGGAAAATTAACCATGAGAGGCAGACGTCAAAAGATCATAACAAAATTTCGGCGCTACGCATATATTGTGCAAAAAGATGGCTGCTGCTAAAACAAATTACTACCACGTGACATTAACTAATGATATGAAGCACAATGCGCACCGTTTTTGGCGCCATTTGTCACGTAATAACGAATGTCCAAGCCACATTGTCTCTAATGGCGAACGTGTGTCGGGCAACTCGCGTATGGCAATATGTTTTAATGATCTTTTCCAATCTGTCTTTACTGACATTTCTGCAGCTGGTTTTTCTTCCCTTTCACTAGAATCCCCGTACACATCACCGCAGCCTAACATTCAAGTTTCGCATAAAGGCATTTTAGCTGTTTTGCTTAAAATTAACGATAAGAAAGCTCTAGGTCCAGACGGCATACCAAATGCCTTTCTGCGCAGATATGCGGAATTGGTAACCCACTATGTAGAGATCATTTTTAATGATTTGCCAACCCAAAAACTGGTCTCAGACGACTGGCTAGTCGCAAAAGTGGATCCGATTCACAATTCTGGTGAAAGGCAACATATTTGAAGCTATCGGCCAATTTCACGCAACGGGTGCATGCTGCAAGCTACATGAACACATAGTTTCAAAGTCAATCTACACCTACATTGAATACAATAAAGCTTTTTTTCCGATCCAGCTCGGATTTTGACAGCACCTTTCGAGTGTCGCACGGCTGATAGAAACGATCAACAATTTTTCAGCTTCCTTGAACAATGGAAAGCAGGTCGATGTAACATTGTTAGATTACTCGAATGCTTTCGATCTGGTCGTAAATAACGAATAAAAAAACTTATCGAAATGAATATAAATTATAATGTTGTTATGTTGATCCGCTCATATCTTAAAGAACGGGCACAATGCGTTGAAATAAATGGTAACAAATCTAACCAAATAAAATTAACCGCGTTCCACAGGGATCTGTTTTAGGACCCCTTCTTTTTCTAGTTTAAACAAATGATATTGCTCATCACATAAGTAATGACATAAGCATCCGGTTAGTTGCAGATGACTGTTTGTTATATCGTGAAATCAATGACCAAAACGTTCAGGCATCACTTAGTCAAGCCCGTAAAGTTGTAGAAGTCTGGGCAGCAAACAGTGAAATGTAAATTAGCGAATCTAAATCAGTCATGCTATGAGTTACAAAGAAAACAAAGCATGTTATTGAGTGTAATTATGAGAAGAATTCAACAGTCCTAAGTGAAGCTCAAACAATAAATTCCTAGGTTTAAGAATTTCGAAAGACTTAAGTGGGAAATGACACGTAGACAGAATTTGTGGAGCTGCAAAAAACGTTATGGTTCCTTCGCCGAAAATAAAGCTAACAACCCCACCCATCAAACTTCTTGCATTTTTAGCTTACATTATACTGACATTAGAGTGTGCCAATGTCATTTGGGATCCGTTTCAATCAGGATTATTAAACCGCATTGAGAAGATACTGACTCTGTTTCTGAAATGATTCGGTTGCTTGATTTGCCTCCACAGACTCAACGGCTGAAGTTGGCTAGACCTAAATTTCGTTTTTGGTTATCAAAAGGCCACCTAAATATTAAAACCACACCCTATCTTGCTCCCAGGCAGGCTAGAAACGTCTGGTCAAGCAATCATTGCATGTTTTCAATTCCAAAAGTATATGTGGCAATTTTTTTCTGCGAACGATTAAGAAATGAAACGGTTCGCCGGCGTCTCTTTTGCAGCCGAGTAGCATGAAAAACATTGAGGAACGCGTTAAAAATCTTACATAAAATTGAATCTTAGCGGGGTCGTGCAAATGTTGTCACAGTGTTCTAGGATACGTCCTATAGTCTTTCTTTTATGCTGCTTCCGATATCCCTGCCACAACATTACAAGCAGCAATTTCTTAGCCAATATATTGTATGTGTATTTTGTTATTTGTTTTGCATTGTATTTCCAACATTCTTTGCTTCATGTCCTATTTACCTTTATAAGGTGTTTACGTTTTTTTACACTATCGGGAAGCTTGCTGTACCCACGCTGTAACGGCCAAGATGGCCAACAGTACTTGAAAGTAAAATAAAGAATATGAAAGTCCGTCAATAAGTAGCGTTAATTCGTTAAAGCCACTTTCAGATTGCTATTGTAGCGCGCCCGTTCACGTGGCCATGGCATCACCTCACAGTGTTTTCCGCGTTTCACGCCGCGACCCTGAAACGCGGAAAAAAATATGCTTATATAACCTAGTGAGCTACAAACTTTGTCATATGATGTTTTTTGAATGCGATGCAGTGCTTTACGTTTCAGCTGGTTCAATAATGGCAGCATTTGCAAATATCTTCCACTAACTTTGACCAAATAGGAAATGATTGCTGGCACAAAAACTCCTCAGTGTGCGCAAGCAACTGTTGAAAAAATAATTTTGGTGCCACCTTCGTATCCGCAGCTCTTCTTTAAAACAACCTGACACGCGGCATAACTGAGCTGCGCCAGGCAGGTGATACATCCACAACTGGAGGTGTGGGGATACGTGTGGTGGTATCCACCGGAGAGAATATTACGACGTGTTGAGGTTACAGGATTATGCTCATGAGTTAAGTAATGCGGTTTCTCATTATAGAGCTAACGTTGTAACAGAGCACGCATAGAATTCACGGCCACGTATTAAGTGGGAAGTCGCAAAGGTTAATTTTCAGCAGCTCGTGCTACAAAGTAAATACATGCTTTTTTTTTCTTTCAGTTACAACTCAAGCTCTTTTTACCTCACTACGGAAGGATCAATTTATACGCATCTGTGAATACCGTGGCAGCGGTGTCTTATGTGGAGAATTCTTTTAAGTTGGCACCTAAAAATGTCACCATTGTCATGCTGTCATTATGGCCGCCGCATCACAGGTGTTCACGGGGATATGCCTCGTAGTTGCCTTCATACAGAAATGTGCTTATCATAGATGGACGAGCAGTTCTCTCTATCATGCGGTAACGATTTGTGTAACTACAAACAGTGCTTTAAAAAGCTTGCTGGCTCCAAATCCCATATGTTATTGATTGCCACCCACATTGCATTGAATCTGAAAAGTTTCTTTCGTAGTACACAAGCTCTTACGTTTTGTCATTTCTTCCAAAATGAAAAACAATGGGCGATGAAAAGTTTTCATAAGATCCGTATCTCTCGACCGTCACGCACTTGGAAGCTCCACCAAGATCTGGATCCGAATAATAGTTCCTGTGCATAAGGTACCACTTACCGACATCCGGAAAACACTGCATGAAATAAAAAACAAGATTTTAACTAGTTCATAACTCTCCAGCGAGCGACAACAATAATAAATTGAACGGCTCTAAAAGAAAACGTAAAGATAAATAACAAAATATGGTTTCTATAAGACGGACACTTCGAGGATTTCTGGCATTGTTGCTGCCCATTGCAATGGTTGACACTGACGCTTTTTTTCAATGCACGCCATGATAAAAGTGACGTGATGGCTCCTCTAGTAACGGCTTGGTACTTTTTGTCAGAAAATAAATATGGTACTGGGCATGCGCCGAGATTATAGATAACAGCGGTGCGGTTGTGCGTGACTCCCTGCACAGGGGCCACGTATTTCCCAGTCAAGTTTGGGTTTAAAAATTCAGAGGCTCTTTCGTAAAACTGGGTCTGTCTGCAAGCAAGGCGCCAGAAGACAACTTTACGAAGACGAGGCTTCGAGGGGGACGTCCTTGTGCATCTAGCAGGCAACCATTGATCAAGTATCCGGCAAACGGCTCACGATTCGGGAAGTGCGGCTCGCACTGTATATAAGGTGCTAAGGAAGCACAACATGAACCTGTTTCTTGGTGTGCAGTCATCAAGACTTGACAGAGCTAAAACACGAGAAGGAAGTTAAGGTTCTGCAGCTACGCTCTTATCCAGACATATTTATTTATTTATTTGGGATATCCCCAAGGTACATAATTGTATATGGCAGAGGGGAGGGGCAAGAATACATACCAAGAGTAAAAAACACAGGATTAGTTCAAGGAATTTCCAAGACACAAAAGCAATATGAAAAAACTAGTAATGCATTCATAAGAGATACCAAAGACTTACAGATGAAAATACAGAAGATGAAAATAACAGAAAGAGTACACTTTAGCAAGTAGACAATGTTCACGAATAAGTACATCATTATGCCATTTGCCACCATACAATTTTTTTTGTTGATTAGCGCATTCCTAAAACGAGGGGGGTCACTGATGCTAACTAATGATGTAGGTAGAATATTCCAGTCGACTGAAGTCCTAGGAAAGAATGATAGTGAGCACGCGACGGTGTTATGACGGGGTACGCTACCTTGGTGTAAGTGGTCGACGAGTCGAATAATAAGGCGCAGGTTGGATCCAAAAAGGGCGAAGCGATGCGTTGTGGTAACAGATTTTATGAAAAAGGGAAGTGCGTGATTCTTTTCTGCGAAGAGATAATAATGAGATTTGAAGGGTACTCTTCATTATTGTAACACTAGCAGTGCGATAGAGGAAATAGAGGAATTACAGATCAAGCTACAGAACAAATGTTCGGCTTTAACTCAGGAAGAGGACCTTAGTGTGGAAGCAATGAGCGACAATCTTGTGGGCACCATTAAGGATTGTGCAATAGAAGTCGGTGGTAACTCCGTTAGATAGGATACAGGATACCAGTAAGATATCGCAGGAGGTGAAAGATCTGATCAAGAAACGCCAATGTACGAAAGCCTCTAACCCTACAGGTAGACTAAAACTGGCAGAACATTCGAAGTTAATCAAAAAGCGTAAGACAGCTGACATAAGGAAGTGAAATATGGATAGAATTGAACATGCTCTCAGGAACAGAGGAAGCCTAAAAGCAGTAAAGAAGAAACTTGGAATTGGCAAGAATCAGATGTATGCGTTTAGAGACAAAGTCGGCAATATCATTACTAATATGGATGAGATAGTTCAAGTGGCTGAGGAGTTCTATAGAGATTTTTACAGTACCAGTGGAACCCACGAGGATAATTGAAGAGATAATAGTATAGAGGAATTCAAAATTACACAGGTAACGCCGGAATACGTAAAGAAAGCCTTGGCAGCTATGCAAAGGGGGAAGGCACCTGGGGAGGATCAGGTAACAGCAGATTTGTTGAAGGATGGTCGGCAGATTGTTCTAGAGAAACTGACCACCCTGTATACGCAATGCCTCATGGCCTCGAGCGTACCGGAATCTTGAAAGAACGCTAACATAATTCTAATCCATAAGAAAGGGGACGCCAAAGACTCGAAAAATAATAGACCGATCAGCTTACTGTCAGTTGCCTACAAACTATTTACTAAGGTAATCGCAAATATAATCATGAACACCTTAAACTTCTGTCAAGCGAAGGACCAGGCAGGATTCCGTAAAGGCTACTCAACAATAGACCACATTCACACTACCAATCAGGTGATAAAGAAATGGGCGGAATATAACAATCCCTTATATATAGCGTTCCTTGATTACGAGAAAGCGTTTGATTCTGTCGAAACTTCAGCAGTCATGAAGGCATTACGGAATCAGGGTGTAGAGGAGCCGAATGTTAAAATAATGAAATGTATCTATAGCGGCTCCACAGCCACCGTAGTGCTCCATAAAAAAAGCAACAAAATCACAATAAAGAAAGGCGTCAGGCAGGGAGATACGCTCTCTCCAATGCTATTTGCAGCGTGTTTACAGGAGGTATTCAGAGACCTGGATTGCGAAGAATTGGGGATAAAAACTAATAGAGAACATCTTAGTGACTTGCGATTCGCTGGTGATATTGCCTTGCTTAGTAACTAAGGGGAGCAATTGCAAAGCATGCTCACTGACCTGGAGAGACAAAGTGAAGAGTGGATCTAAAAATTAATCTGCAAAAAACTAAAGTAATGCTTAACATCTTAAAACTTTTTGTGCGCAAACAAACAGGGACGAAGAATAGGGGCAACACAAGGACCGGAACAAGTGTGTTGGTCATTCCCACCCCGAGCTGGAAAACCGCTAATGAACTATGCCTCACACCATTCCAGGCTTGTGAAGAATGGGATAGTCATTTCGTGTTTCCGGTAAGCGTTGTTGGAGTCATGTCACCGCACTGTAAAAATTGCATTTTTCGAGCAAGTAGATAGGTTGACAAAGGCTGGGTACCCACTCGCTGTGATGCTGGCGTCGTGCGCTAGACTAACTAAAGAACATAAAAAGGATAAATGACACTGCACAAAAAATCAAAGGCAGAAGGATGTAGCTTCCAAGGTTTCAGTGATTCCGTATGTGCATGGCCTTTCACACAGACTTAAAAAGGTGGCTGTTAGTTATGCAGTAAACGTGGTATTTTCGGCAAAAAACAAGATAGGTAGTGTGTGTTCTAAGGTTAAAAAGAAGTTCGAAAGTAAGGATGATGTAAAGAAAGAATGTAGTGTTAAACATCCGCACAAGAACCAATTTGTTGATTGCGCGAAGAACGTTGTTTACCAGATTCCAATGACGTGTGGCCATGTGTACGTAGGGAGACTGCGGGATGCATTATAACGAGGTTAAGGGAGCAATTGTCTAGTCTGAAAGGTCGCCCTAGTACGCATTTGGCAATGCATTGCCAAGAACATGATTGCTCAGCTCGTCTTAGTAGCACAGACATTTTGTATAGGCATAGGAATCAAACCGCTATGGAAATTGTGGAAGTACACTGGATTGAAAAACGAAAAAAAATGCATCAGTCATCCTTCTGTTTCGTTGTTAGATAAAGAAAATTCCCTTGTATAATCACGCATTTTAACGCATTTTATTGTAAGTGATTGTGTTATGCACCTTGCTGTTCTTAGGTTGATCGGGTGGCTTTTGTCCACGTCTTTTTATCACAAGTGTTATATTTACTATTGACGTGCTCACTTGACTTGATCGCGCAGATCTGCGGGTATCATATGTGCTATAGGCATGCTCTGTTGAATAGATCACGCAGATCTGTGGGTATTTAGGCAGGTAGTTCTTCAAAAATAAAACCAGTTGTTAGAAAGCGCTCGTCCTTGTGTTGCCCCTATTCTTCGTCACTGTTTGTTTGCGCACAAAAAGTTTTTAGATGAATCTGTTCCAACTAGGCCGACTCGCAGTTATGCTTAATGCTTAACAGTCTCGGAATAGAACAGCAATTTACAATAACTAGCGAAGCACTGGAATTGCTAAGGGAATACATCAATTTAGGGCAGGTAGTGACGGCGAATCCGGATCATAAGACGGAAAAAATCTGAAGAATAAGAGTGGGCTGGGGTGCGTTTGGCAGGCATTCTCAGATCATGAACAGTAGGTTGCCATTATCCCTCAAGGGAAAAGTGTATAATAGCTGTGTCTTACCAGTACTCACCTACGGGACAGAAACCTGGAGGCTTACGAAAATGGTTCTACTTAAATTGAGGACGACGCAACGAGCTATGGAAAGAACAATGATGGGTGTAACGTTAAGGGTTAAGAAAAGAGCAAATTGGGTGAGGAAACAAACGCCAGTTAATGACATCTTCGTTCAAATCAAGAAAAAAAAATGCTCATGGGCAGGAGATGTAATGAGGAGAGAAGATACCGATGGTCATTAATGGTTACGGACTGGATTCCAAGGGAAGGGAAGCGTAGCAGGGGGTGGCAGAAATTAGGTAGGAGGATGAGATTACGAAGTTTGCAGGGACGGCATGGCCACAATTAGTACATGACCGTGGTTGTTGGAGAAGTATGGGAGAGGCCTTTGCCCTGCTGTGGGCGTAACCAGGCTGATGATGGTGATGATGTGCAGTGCGATGGTAGTTAGGTAAGAGGAAACGAACAGAGCAATTTCGCACTGGTTCAATTTCATTAATTAATGTAATCTGATGAGGATCACAAACGGATTAGGCATATTCTAATTGGGGGCGTTCTTATGTCGTGCACAACAGCCGTTTTAATAAAACTGGTGCAAGGGAAAAATTTCTCCTCAAATATCCTAAGGAGCGGTTAGCTTTAGATATTACATATTGTACATGGTGCTTCCAAGAAAGATCGCTAGTTATATGAATGCCAACATAACGGTAGCATGTAACGGATTGAATGGGGCAGTCATTAAAGGCCAATGTAGGGCAAGTTGTCTTAGAACGAGAGATCCGCATATATTTGCATTTAATAATGTTGAGTACAATGAACCAAGTGAGGCACCAATTAGACGTTATTTAAATAGGATTGAAGGGTAGCTATATCAGATGCATTAGTTAGTTTTAGTTATATACCACAGTTTTCAGGGAATAAACAAATTTGTGAGGAAATGATATCAGGTACATCGTTAATATATATTAAAAATAAAAGAGGACCAAGAACAGACCCTTGTGGAAAACCGGATTCAATTGGAGCCGCGTTAGGTGTGGAGTCAGTAGTTAAACCAAATTGGGAACGAGACGAAAGCACGATTGGATCCAGCTTAGTACACCCGGGTCAATGTTGAGTGCACTTAGTGTGTGTAGTAGCAGTACATGTTTCACCTTGTGAAAAGCTTTGGAAAAATAAAAAAAATATGCAAGCAGTCAAAAAAGCGCTATCAAGATTTACATGTAAGCCATTTGTGAAAGTTACCAGCTGAGCCTCACAAGGAAGTAATTTGCGAAAGCCATGTTGACTGTTAGAGAAGAAATCATTTTCTTGAAGAAACTTGTCAAGGTTAGCAAATATGATGTGCTTCATGACGGCAATAGTTTCCTCAAGAAAGGGACGTCGACAGACGGGAAATGTACAGCAATGTGAACGTGCACAATGCGCAATACTGGTGTGGCTACGATTCCCTTTGGCTTAGAGAGCATAAACGCCAGATCGAGTGGCTAGTGAACGTGTGGTTTGAGCTTTATATCAACATGGTGATTGAACCGGGTCTCACTGAAATCATGCTTGAAGAAAGAGAACACAGAACAAACACCTTGGAAGGACTCTTAGAGAGCCCCATCTCTAACCGGCCTCTAAAGTAAATCCCAAGAAAACTGGTTTCAGGACGGTAGTGCGCCGTCCCACTTTCCCCCAGATGGTGGCTGGAGAATAAATTCTCTTTTTGGAGAATTGTGCCTTCTGATCTCATGTTCTGGCGTCCAAGATTCCCCGACCTCACACCGCCGGACCTCTTTCTTTGGTGGTACGTTAAACAACAGGTATACACCGCAAACCCAGTGGACGTCGCTTATCTGAAGCAAAAAGTAATCAACGCATTTACCAGAATTTCGAAGGACATCATCGGCGGAGCTGTACGCTCAATGAAGAAGAGGCTTATGGAGTGTGTTGCAGCACAAAGGGTGCAGTTTGGACATTTTATGAAATGTTTCTTTTCAATGCAGTATCCTCACTTTAGCTTATCATTTATGTGCACCGTATTGTATGAGCGACGAATAAATGGGCATTTACATATTCAATATTTCATCTTTAACATCGTATGGCTGGACTCTCAACACCGACAGCTTTGCCCACGAAATGACATTGTACACTCACAAGGCTTTGCAGTGGCAGCCGCAGCCTCTTCCTTAAGCCTCAAACCGCAAAGCAATTTGAGTAACTATCCAGGAAACCTCGAGTAAGTTTCAGACACAGTAATTTTCCTTCAGGAGAAAGAAGCCAGGTTGGGTTCTGCTTGGTTTGCGATTGCCAGCGTCTTCTTTTGAACTTTACGTTTCCCCAAAACATGCATAAATTCTTGATCGTCGTTATCGCTAGCTTCGCGAGCTGCCACTAACGCGCTCTTTACTTTAAGACAGAAATTAAATGGCCAGTAGAGAAGTGCCATCAACAATTTTTTACTTAGACTCCATTGAAATATACACCGTAAATTTAGTCGCTAGTAAATTTGTCGCTTTGACGAAAATACGGTGATGGACTACCGATGCTTTCCATGAGTTTGGTTTTGGTATACGCTGAAAAGGAGGGCCAAGTTTCCTAAATAGCATCTCAAACTGTGTGCGGCTTTTAGCATTTTAAATAATTGGTTTGGTGTTTAAAATTGACTCCCTCCATTTAATACCCCTAACACACGGGCACTCTAAAGTCCTTTAGTCAAGGGGACATCTACCGGAAAGCCCTTCAAGCTCAGTGACACTCGATAACGGAGCATCTCCCTTAAGGCGAAGTTCTTTTGTGGGAAAGGAGATCGCGCATGTACGTTTCGAGTGCAAAAGCAGTTACTCTCGCACACAGCATGGAAAACTCGTCAACAGATGGAAACCTGCCACAAAGCTATCGTGCCCCATAAGTACTTTTTACCTTTCAAAATGTCTAAATTTTCGTCGGTAGTGCGATTTCTGTAACAGTGAAGATTTACTTTAGCTATATTTTCAAGCGCTCGCACCAAGTCGCTAGTGCCGCCATGTTGAATTCGGGCAGTGTCTTTTCCTGCGTCGTCTTTGGTGTGTTAGCATCGTGAAACCATTGCTCGTTGCGCACGTAGGCCCACCTTCCACGGTAGGCTTCTCGAGGGGACAGTACCGAAGCAGTCAACATGAAGCATGCTCAAGATGAGTGGAGGTTTGATGTTTTCCATTTTTGACTTGGCTGCGTTTATGTCATCTTCCAGATATCCGAAAGTAACCAGCGTCAAATCGACCTCAACTCTTGCTTCATCGCTTCCCTTTCGATGAACCATGATGCAAACGCGCAGTACTGTCACGCGATTAGAATTGTGCCTATAACGCATTCAGTAAGACGCGTTACGCCTGCACGCACGAAGAAAGGGGCGAAAAGACGTCAAAAAGGATGACAGAAACGTGGAACAGCACCAGAATAAATAGAGCATGCACAGCTACTCTAGTACACTGTAGCATTGCATAAGGCCGACTATACATAGTTGCTAGACGAATTTAAATTGCTGCTAAGAGCATGAAGATGCGAATAAAATAAACTAATATGAGCACTATGCGCCATCAACAACGAAAAAACATTTTTTTTCGTTCTACAGTAGTTAAATGTAATCCAAATACACAGCATTGCAAACATATTTTCTCTCTTGCTGCTTTCACAAGCAGCGTTATTTTTCGTGCGCAGTTCATCTGAGGAAGCACCTGGGGAAGTTCGTGCGGTGCCGTGCATCATCGGCGCAACTCCTTTCTGCAAAGGGCCCTTCAGAGTAGCAAAACGGGTTTACTGCAAAGGACTTCAGCTTTGCGCGTGCGTCAGGGGTAAAAATAATTAAGTACTTATTTATATCTCGTATGTATCAAAATAATAGCGAATGTTGGTTAAATGCAAATTTGGTCTGGCCTTTTTTCTAACGTTTATAGCAACCTTCGTATTAAAGCATCTGTGTGAAAACACCATGTGCACTGCTGTCTCAGTATAACTTTAGATATTTATTTAAAATAAACACAACGTGCGTGAGGAACACTGGAGTTATCCAAGTATGCGTAAACATTGTGCCACTTGCACATATTCACTCAGCGCGGTGACATTATTAATCGTGTCAGTCTCGATCGTACGAGTATAAGCAATTATAAACCCTTATCAGCTGTCATCAACCTCATAGGGCCCGATCCAACCCTTACTAACACCTATAAATCTGTGGGTGTGGAAAAAGCATGACAGACGTTGGTGCCTGGCGTCCACAAATTATAATTTAACAGGGTCGTTCAGTCAGGCGGAAGCAGGACGAATCGTCGCTGGCCTCAGATCTTGCCATTCCACTGCTCGCGCACCGTGAGTGTGCTGGGTGAGGTGCGATCGCGCAAACAGCTCGCTTTTCCGTTTTCTCGCTTGCCCTCTCGTGATTCGTTGGCGCCCGCGCGTTTCGTCACGGCCGCAATTGCGCCGGGGCGGGACCACAAAATGCGCTTACGTCACACTCCTGTTAATCATTCCAAGACCGAGTGGAATCGGCCGCTATCGTGGAACGGTCGACAAGGGCATTCGTTTCGAAGAATGAATGGCCGTTGCCGTAGCAGCGCTAGCAGCAGACGATGCGCCTGTCGTCTCCTCATAATGTCGTCGCTCGCCGAACATGGCTGGCCCTGGCGGGGGTCCAGTTTTTCGAGATTCAAACGCGATCCGCCATCGCCGAACGTTAGCGATGGCAATTATTGAAAACAACTGTGATTACACTGAAATTAAATGTTGTGCCTGCACTGTGATAAATGTAAATAGTGTTCTTTGTTTTAATTTTGATTGATCTGAGCGCATTTGTCAAGAATGCTCGCCGTTTCACGTTGTGCTCAGAGAATCGGGTTCAGAGAATCGGCGGTTTGGCGCTCACGAGTCACGATGGCCGCTCCTATTGTCGCGCTCTTGGAGTCTCTCGGGCAGCCTCGGCGACGCATCTTTCGGGACGCGTTTGACGAGCTTACCGAGGAAGAGTTCCGCGAGCACTTCAGGCTCTCGAAGAGCACTGTGCGGTGGCTTTGCGAGCAGTTGGAAGACGCCATCGGTGGCCTTCGGACCGGTGGCATCACGACGCAAGACAAGGAGCTTTGTGCTCTCTGTTTCTTCGCGACGGGGAGCTTCCGAAAATCCATCGGCAGCGAAGAATTCGTATCCATGGGGCAGGCTTCCGTGAGCGAGACCATTGACGCAGTTGCGGAAACAATGACCGCGGTGGGCCGGCAACAGGGTTGGGCGAGCTTCCCGTTGACAACGGCCGGCTAGACTAGTGCAAAGGCGGCCTTTGCAGATCGCGGCCGCATTCCCCGTGTCGTGGCGGCTGTCGACGGGACGCTCTTGGGTCAGCGCGTGCGATGTCCGCACAAGGTACGGGTGGCCCTCTATGAACGCGACCAACAGTTCGCGCTGGTGCCACGACACGTGCGGGTCAAGTCTTACATTTTTGTGCGACGACATAACGATTCACAGTCGATCAACAATGATCGCGAATTGAACTGTGCGCTCCCGCCAATTTGGTTTGACGTGTGCAATACCACCTAGCCGACTAAACCAAAATATATGCCGCTTAAATTAGTTTTCTTCTCTCGCATGACATTTGCGACGCAGATTATATGTTTCAACAGTAAGAGTTGTTTTCTTATATTACGTGTTTAAATATTAAAGCATCAGAAACATTCTGCACTTAATATATCGTCCCCTATCGAATCCCAAATTTGTGACGCAAACTTCCGGGGCTGGGCTCGCTCGTTTATTGGTTGTGCTCTCCCTCCCGTTCTCACAAATCTTGCGGATGGCCCGCTTTGTGACGTCGCAGCCAGACTGAACGAACGGAAAAGCGAGCTGTTTGCGCGATAGCACCCCTGCAGGGCATGTCGAGGTTGTTTTTTTTTTTCCTTTTTTGTGTCTGTGACTGTGGCACGTAGTAGCGTGCTACAGGACCTCCTGTATAGCGAGGTAGCCTTGAGAGCGCAAGGAACGACGAATCGCGGATGGTGGAGTTTCGAAGCGCACGCGGCTAGTAGGATTGGCCTACACGGGAGAGAATGTGGCAGGAGAAGTGGTTTGAGCGTCAGACTCAAAGTAGGTAGGCTTCAGACGGTTAACGGAGACCGTAGCTTCCCGGCCATTGATGAGCAAAAGAAAGTATTTATGTGCACGCTTAAGTACTAAGAACGGACCATCATACGCGGCCCGTAAAGGAGCACGCACAGCGGTGTACCGCGCAAAAACGTTAGTGCAGTTCTGATGGTAAGGATTGACGTATACAGGATGAGAAGAACGTCATAATTGCGGGGCGAGGGGGAGAAGGGTACTGCGTACAAGATAGAAGTAGTCCAGGGAGTTAAAAAAATTTGAGCTATGGAATCCGTCGTCATTTTCAAGGGAGGCGTCGCTTCAGGCTGTGTGGTGAACCTGTGAATGCAGGTTTACAGATAGCGATAGTTTCCGCACGGAGGACGGGGGCCGACAATATCATCATGATTATTACTAGAGCGATCGTCCTGGCACGGCATTGTGCCAAGAAGAGTCGCGGAGTCGCACTGTGGCAATGAACTTTAAACTGTAGGCCGTTGAGTCACGCACATGACCAGCGACGAACGCCTACGTGGATACTAGGCCATACATAAGGAGAAGTGACGAATCGCTGTGTTGCGCGAATGCCAGTGTGCCATAGCATAGGGGGTAACAAAGACGGTCCCGCCGGGTGAGGAGGGATCATGCCTTACCCGTTTTTGAAGACGGGTGAGGCACGTAAGGAGGACGACGTCCGGTGGGCGTATCTAGCTTCTAGGAGACTTCCAGCGGCTGTGCCATGCGGCGAAAGGTCAGGAGGGCGATTAACTGTGACCAGAGAGGAACTACCGACATCCATAATCTTGTCAGCCAAATGAGTCAGAGATTCCAGTATCGAGGATGAAGACGCGGTGAAGATCATGTGCTCTTGCAGTGGATGGAGCTGCAGGAAAAGTTCCCATAGAAGTGCTCTGTTGGTTGAATGAGCCAGGTCTTCAGCCAAGGCTTACATGCTACGCAATAAGTCTGCAGGTATGCGGTTGTCGAGCTACTCCATTGTAACTAGGACTATGAAGTACCGGGCTCGCTGCGTTAAAGAAAGGAAATGCGGGCGAGACAGATGACGATTGTTGTATGAGGTCAAAATATAAATCAAAGCGTGTAAACATCTTTTCAGAGTGCTGTAGTGCGTTCTGTGGATAATGGAGCTCCTATGCGGCCGCTCCTCCTGCTTACGCAGTTATTTTGCTATGTGTGCAGCGGAGGTCTGTGACCATTTGCTTCGATTTGTCCATCCATAGATTGCATTGTTTACTCTAGTATTGACACGTGTACTTGTTTATCTTTCACCAATGACCACTTTTCACCGGCTAACGCTATCATTCAGCTCAGGACGCGCCTGCATGTATCGGACTTTGCTCGAATGCCAGCAATGGTTCTGTTCGTTGTCTTTTGTCACGGGAGCTAATGTAGTCTGATTGAGCGAGCGACACGAATTGCTTGTTACTTTCTGGAATACAAACGGCCACCGGCGATTACTATGGAAACTTCGATGACTCATGTATTTTTATACATGAGTCATCGGCTTTTGCCGATGCGCTTCACCAGCAGACCAGACTTCGACGATCACTGACTGTGCTTAGCGCTTGCGTTGAGAGTGGAGTGCAACCTGCTTTGCTTGGCACAGGCGCGCCTAATATGGAGTTGTTTTACTGTGTCTTTGACTGTCACTAGCACGTGATAATTTATTTATCAACTGAGAACCTGTTGTGATTTGTAGCATATACCAGCTACAGAATAAACATGACGATGCGGCTTTATTTTAAAAAAATCATTATTGGGGGGGGAGGGGGGGAGGGAGGCTTGTCGTTAGTTTAAGCGGGAAAACCGGCGTACAATAGGCGGTCAAGTTGCAAAGAAAGAGAAAGTAGCTTGAGCACTTACTCGGCTGAAATCTTGGAATTCTTGAAGGTCACTTCGGAGATCAGGATAGACAAAATTCTGTGATGATGTCAAGACAAGCTCTATTACTAAGATACTTGAAACCGCAAAGAGCATTTCTGAAGGGAAGCGCATTTACTTTGGCAGCTCAGTAAACCAGCGAACAAGCAGAGATTTTGATGTCTATCACGCAGGAAGCTTTAGTCTATCACGCAGGAAAAAATGGCAGGTTTACCACACATTCTAGGAGAGAATGAAAACTGAGCGCATAAACTAATCTTCAAATAATGAGGGCGCAGAAATTGCTGATCACCAAGGCATGATGCGCTCTGCCAACTGTGTGAGCGGACATCCGTAGCATACGATTATAGCCTCCATTAAACCCTGCCAAAAACGTTCCCCACCGGGACTTTTCTGCTTGGAAAAATAAACCTGAGAGTGGCAATTTACCGCGTCCTGTTATTTTCAAATTCCGTAGAGAAATTATTGATCCGTCGGGCTGAATCACCAGCCATGCATGTAATTGTCTTCATCTTCACAACACTTCAGACAGAATCTGAGCAGGAGACCTGAGTTTGAGTAATTCAATGGTAGATGACATTCGCCATGAACAATTGCACAAAAGAAAAACAAACTGAAATGAACAAAAGTACAGAATAAGCAATAAATACAGGCACAATGCGGCTACATGGTGTACCAACGGTGTAATAAGAATAACACAAGGAAGACTTGGAGTGGCGCAATACTGTGAAAATATCGCTCTAATACGTTGCAATCGTTGAAAGATAAACTAATAAAGAAAATCTTGGGGAGATTCTCACATGCAAAATTATTTCGTTTTGTATTTTCCTTTTCTTTCGTTTGTAGCGAGTAACCGTTCCAAAATTTTTCCGTAGTTAATCTTTAGGGTTTGAAATTAGTCTTAGGAAGCAAAGGAACCGAAATATGTTTAGACGGGCCGCACTTCGTCGTTATCATAGAGATTGCAGATCGGCTAGCTCTAAACTCTCTAAAAGAGAGTTGGGTCTGTAATTATTCGTATACACACTATGAGCTGAAAGCCGCTGAATTTTTTAAAACTTTTTCTATGGCAGCTGGTATGCAAAGTCCTCAGATCATTTCTGCGTATTCTAGAAAGGACTAGTCTAGCCGAAATAATGTTGTCCTGGACTAATGTACGTCCTAGGCTGTGAGCCTAGAGGATAAAGTAGAATCTATTAATAGACCCATGAAATGACCAAGGTTTTCTCTGCTTAGCGGGGGATGCCATCTATATGAGATGGTCCATTGAATATGTGATGTTAATGTTATGACTAAATACTTACACGTGCATACATTCAAAATCGGGCGATTCTGAATGATACAGCCGTGTTCAAATTTGTGGACCCCTGTAGGTAGACACATACATACCGTCTTTATTAACGTTTATCACGATATTTCATTTTCCGCACTATTCAGCTGAGACCACACTGAACTTAGTTGAGGCTATGGGGAGTTGGTGGCAGGATGTATCAAAGGATTCGGGACAATTTGACTGAGAAAAGCTTTTTCTTACAGACCAAAGAGGGCCCAACTTCAGAACATTACATCGGCCGTGGTGTGCCGTAGGGTATAGTATTGAGCCCTATTTTGTTAAACCTCGTCTTGGTACGACTTGCGGAGTACTTACCGCGGGCAGTTCATGTGGCAATATATGCTCACGACATTTGTATCTGGGCCTCTGCAGCCACTTGCCCTCAGATACCATCCAGGCTTCGGCGGGCGGCAACCATGACGGCGTCTAATTCCGAGACAAGGCCTCAGTATGTTTCCTGAAAAGTGCGCATTGGTTAGCTTTACTCGCAAACAAATGGCATCGTATCTTGTTTGAATCAATGGTGAACCTATATCCTATGTTAAGACGCATCAATTTCTGGGTGTCTTCATGGACCGCAATCTCTCGTGGAGCCCACACTGCGTCTATCTGAGGAAGAAGTTAGTTGCCATTGCTCAGGTCTTCGAATTTCACCGCGGGAAAAATTGGCGTACGCCAATTGCACCATTCTATGATCCAGCTGTACAGGGTACTGTTTCTCGGACTGCTACGTTACAGTCTACCAGTGTTGTCAATCACATGCAAGACAAACTTTCAGGCTATGGAGAGCATACAAGTGCAGCCCTAGGCACGTGTCTAGGGCTTCCTCGGCGCACCTCAACAGCAACAACAATTGCCATCGCGCGAGACCATATGATCCAGGCACATGCAGCTGTCCACTCTCTCAGAGCCCACATTCACCATCGGCCATGGATCCCCGACCATCATTTGGCCTCCCTACCAGCCGAGAGAGAGACCTCAAGCGATGTTTCCAAGACTGATTAGCACTCATCAAGAGTGCATACCGTCATCTTTTACACCGGTGGCGAAGCCTTCATCTCCCCTTTGGTGCCTGCGATAGACTCAATTTCGCCATTCCCGGAATCACAAAGAAGGCCAATCAAGCATCGCCGCCTCTGAAGTTGCTTACGCTTTTATTGCTGCACCAGACGTATCATGACGACATACAAATACATACCGATGTTTCGGCCTTA
Organism: Dermacentor albipictus; assembly: GCF_038994185.2. Taxonomy (NCBI): domain Eukaryota; kingdom Metazoa; phylum Arthropoda; class Arachnida; order Ixodida; family Ixodidae; genus Dermacentor; species Dermacentor albipictus. Next base: position 110,331,465 of record NC_091827.1, on the reverse strand, counting down.
CCTACCAGCTAGACTGCCGCATTCGTCATTCCAGCTAAGCAGGTTACATTTAGATTCAAATTGTCACACATGACTGCATCTACGTCGTCAAATTTGCACCTTTCCATGCCGCTATGACCTACGTCACCGAAGAGCCACCAGAGAAATGGATCGTATTTTGTGATTCTAAGGCTGCTCTTTGCAGTATCAAGTCTGAATTACATCAGAGAGCTTACGAGCCGATAATATCTGACATGAAGGAAGTGCACCACCATGCTCTAGAAAGAGGGCACGTCATTTTATTTGAATGGATTCCTGCGCACTGTGGCATCGTCGGCGAAAATTTAGCTCACAAGGCTGCCTGCTCTGCCCACCAAGACACCCAGACGCGTCTAACACCTTTGGCCAGGTCGGATGCTGCCTGGGAACGTCGCCTACTTGCACGCAAAAGTCACAAGATTTCTGGAGTTCATGGGCATTCAATTGCCGATTACATAAACTGAACCCCATGCTACGGCTACATCTGCCATCAAGCCTTTGCCGCGACGAAACAACCTTGCTGTGCCGCTTGTGGCTGGGAGTGGCGTTCATGAACACATTCTGCCATCATTTGGGAATTGCCGAGAGCCCGATGTGCGACTCCTGTGAGTGCGAGGAAACCATCGAGCATATATGACACTGACACTCTGAAGCTAACTTCCAAAAATTGATAGCGTGTGTAGCAAGCGTGTGACGCCCCCTCAGGCACAATATTCATTGGTCCGCCAGGCTCAGTTAGGCAAATTTGGTCACCGCATCAATATACACCGGCGAGCACAGCTGCTGGGCGGTCAGTCATCGTTCATCACCACCACGCTACGGAGCGTCCATCTAACGGAGGGTGCCTCGAGCCCTCCCTTGTTCACGAACCTGGGCGGATCATGGCACTGGCGACGACTATCCACAGATCGTCCAACGCCGCCGCGAGCGGCGAAACACTGCCCCCTGTTGCTGCCGCCATGCCGCTGTAGGGAAGGCTCGAGCCGTTCGAGGGAGATGGGTCCACCTGGCCAGTTTACGACGAACAAGTCCACGTGTTCTTCCGGGCTAACGACACACCCGAGGCCAAACATTGGGACATTTTTCTGGCCATCTGCGGGACCCGTTTCTTCAGTCTGCTGCTCTACCTTCTCAAGACAGCCACGCTGCATGTTAAGACGCTGGGTGAGCTACTCGCCATACTGCGCTCGCACTTCAACCCTGCACCGTCCACACTAAAAGAGACTGCTACGGTTTCCGCTTCAACAACCGTAGCCGCCGGGAAAGAGACCCTCGGGCAGTTCGCTGCTGCGCTACGACGGTTAGGGAGTGCCTGCGCTTTCGGGGACCAGCTGGACTCGCTGCTCCGGGACCGTTCCTTCTGAGGCATCAACAACCCCGCCATGCAGACGCGACTCCTGGAGCTTCCCGACCCCTTGCTGGACGACGCCGTGAAGGCAGAGCTGGCAATGGAAGCTGCCGCCAAGGACGCTGGTGAGATTGCCCGTACGGCTGGCTCACCGTCGATGAAAGCGGCGTTCAACAAGTTAGCGACAAAGGGCAGTACCTGCGGTCACTGTGGTGGTGCCCACTCCCCCTTACAGTGCCAGTTTTGTCAAACACAATGCTTCACGTGCGGGAAAACCGGGCACCTGGCACGGGTATGCCGAAGGGGGAGGACGAACAGGAAACAGCAGCAGCAGCCTGGTTAAAGCCCAGGTACCACACAAGCCTGTGGTCGTGGTAGCCGTCGCAAGGGTATGTGGTGAGGGCATGTGGCAGCAGGCTCAAGTTCTTCCGTGGCCAGGCCCCACGTCGTAGCCGAGGACCCTTCGATTTTCGACATGTGGCACACATGCTTTGTACCGTCGTCGGTGCCGCCATACACGATTACCGTCGAAATTTGCGGGCACCCCATTTCCATGGAGCTGCACACAGGGCCAGCGTGTCTGCATGGCCAGGAAATGGTTCAAGCTTATTTTCCCCAGCGTGTCGGTCGAGGCTTCGGGCGCGATGCTGCACAGCTACTCCGGGCAGCTCTCCCACGTCCAGGGTCAGCATTCGCTTTGGCGACAGGGAGGCAACCCTTCCCTATTACTTTACCAAGGGGTCGTCGCCGAAGCTAATGGGCCGAAACTGGGTTCATGCGCTGGGCGTTCATCTACCGGAGTAGCAGGAAGTCATCCTACATATGGTGACAGACGTCCCCAGCCTCGTAACCAAGTTGAAGTCCCTGTTGCAGCCAGGGTTGGGCCCATTCGCTGGCACGACGGCTGGCATCTATGTACCTGGGGGAGCCCAGTCACGTTTTTTCAAGCCTTGCCCACTGCCGTTCGCCCTGAAGGACGTGGTCACCCAGGAGCTGCAACGGTTACAGCGAGAGGGCATCCTGGTGCTCGTCAAGATGCCTGAATGGGCAGATCGCATCGTACCAGTCCTCAAGCGTGATGGCAGTGTCAGGATTTGCGGGGATTTCAATGTTACCATCACCCGCGTCGCAACCGTCGAGAAGTACCTATTGCCCCGGATTTAAGATCTCTAGTCAGCGCTGTCCGGTGAACAGAAGTTCATCAAGCTTGACTACAGAGGTGATTACCAGAAGCTGGTGCTCCAGGATGCCTCCCGGATGTATGAAACAATATCGACCACTTTGGGGCTCTTCCAGTACACGCGCTTACCGTTTGGCGTGGCCTCAGCCCTAGCCATATCTCGGAGGGAGATGGACAACCTATTCAGGGTAATGAGGCACGTGGCGGTGTACTTGGATGACATCTTAGTTACTGGCAGCGACAACAGCGACCACCTGCAAAACCTGCACAACGCCCTGGCACGGCTTCTGCACGCCGGCCACAAGCTCAAGCTGGAAAAGTGCATTTTCCAGGCCCCAACTGCTGAGTACTTGGGATATGTCATTTCCCAGGCTAGACTAGCCCCGGTTCCCGGCAGAGTAGATGCTGTGCTCAAGGCACCTAAACCCCAGAACAAGAAGGAGCTTCAGAGCTACTTCGGCCTCGTCAACTTCTACAGGAGTTTCCTACCGAACCTGTCGGAGCATCTACAGCCGCTCCATTTTCTCCACCGAGATGGTCAGCAATTGGTCTGGAAGAAGGAGCAGTACTGGGCCTTCCAGCGCAGCAAGGAGCTAATCACCAAGGCTCCAGGGATGGTACACTTCGACCCTTCTAAGCCTGTCGTCCTGACTGAAGATGGATCGCCGTATGGTGTGGGAGCTGTCCTGGTGCACTGGGACAAGGATGGCCAGGAACGCCCTGTGTCGTTTGCTTCTCGGCGGCTTCATGCTGCAGAGCAGCGTTACATCCAGCTGGACAAGGAAGGTTTGGCCCTCATGTTCGGTGTAGAATGCTTCCACCAGTACCTGTGGGGAAGGAAGTTAGATGCGGTCACGAACGACAATCCACTGTTGGGGCTGCTGGGGCCTGACAAGGCAGTTCCCATGCAGGCATCACCTCGAGTGGTATGCTGGGCCTTGAGGCTGGCGGCTTACAGTTACCAGCTGGTTTACCATCCGGCAAATGATTTAGGACCTGCTGATGTCCTGAGGCGCCTGCGCCTGCCAGAGGTGCCTGATGCTGTTCCAGGGCCTGCTGAAGTGTTCATGCTGAAGCACGCGTGCCCGGAGGTGCTCTCGAAATCTGCGCTATCACAAGGGACCAGCCGGGACCCAGTCCTGTCTCAGGTGGTCAAGGCGGTACCCCATGAGGATGCATCGGTTCAGCAGGCCTACAGCCACAAGGCTGCTACGCAGATCTTGCAGCAGTGCTGCCTACTGTGGGGTTCCAGGGTAGTGATCCCACAAAGTCCCCGGTCCAAGTTCCTGCATTGGCTGTACGCGAGTCATCCTGGCGTGGAAATGACCAATATGGTGGCCCGGTCCCATGTTTGGCGGCCTATCCTGAACCAGGACATGGGTCACGCGATGCAGAGCTGTCAAATCTGCCAGGAACATTAGCGGCCCTCACGTCATGTGTAAGTCACCCCTGGGCGTTCCCACAGAGACCCTGGTACCCCCTACATGTGGATTTTGGGGGACATTTTAAGGGCCATTACTTCCTGGCGGTGGGCGCCTTCTCGAAGTCAGTGGACGCTCTACCTGTCACCACTTCGTCAGCAAGCGCGACCATTGCAGGCTTACGACAGGTGTTTGCCGCCCACGGGGAGCCGGACGTTATCGTGTCCGACAATGGTCCTGCTTTGGCTAGCACAGGGAACCTGGCCTGGCTGACGAAGAATGGAATCCGCCGGATGATGGTTCCGCCGTACCACCCTGCTTCAAATGGTGCAGGCGAGCGGGTGGTGCAAACCTTCAAGGACAAGTTCAAGAAGAGCCAGGCATGGGATTGCCGGACGCAGATTGCCCGGATACTGTCCCAGACCATGCCCCACGATGTCAATGGTCGTGCCCCCTGTGAGCTCCTGCCTGGTTGGATCTTCAAGACACCTTTAGACGTCTTTAGACACCTTTAAACACCTTTAGACAGTGCTCCTTAAGCAGCTGAAGCAGAAGCTGGCTGCTGACCAAGGAGGCTGTTCCGGGCCTTTTCCGGCGTCGGGAGCTGCAGTTTTGGCCAGGAACTTTCGTCCTGGCCCACCATGGCCCGCCGGGCAGGCGTTGTCACCTGCCAATGCCTCATCGCTGCTCGTCCGTATGCCAGACGGGTCCACGTGACACAGACACGCTGACCATGTTGAGCCTGACCTCCAGCCCTGCTGAGCACCCTAGAATGTGACTTCCGAGTTCGAGCCCGCAGGAGGACTTGTGGCAGCACCAGTCGCTTCCAGCGGAACACCGCCCACCTTGGAGGCGGCAAGCCTTGCCAGTGGTGCAGCGCCCGTTGGGCCGGTGTCAATTGCGGCACCACTCACAAGGCTTACCACTGTGGACCCTCCGGATGGAGTGAGACTGTCTCAGACAGTACCCGGCATTGCAACACCTGGCCCGTCAACACCGGTGCCCAGGCGGAATACTCGACGGCGGAGGCCACCGGACCGTTACTCGCCTGGGTAGCAGGCACTGGCGACCCAGCTAGGACAGAGGCTGAGCCTCCTACATTGAACTTAGAAGTTTTTTTTGTTAGCGACAAACAATTTGGGGGTAAGGTGGGGGGGGGGCAGCAAGCATCTGACGCTCGTTCGGGCATAATGTTCGTTGACCCGCCCGGCTCGGTGCCCTGCCAGGCTCAGTTAGGCAACATTGGTCGGCGGTCAATCGGCGGTCAATCTATTCATTACCACCACACTGCGGAGCATCCGTCTAATGGAGGGTGCCTCGAGCCCTCCCTTTTTCACAAACCTGGGCGGATCGTGACAGCACGATTATCAGTACCGTTTGAAAGGCAATATATATTGTTTTATTTCACCATATAGTATAAGTACATCAGTCAATCAGTGGCCTACCAGTAATGAAGAAATAAAGTATCAATCTTGCCACTATTTCCGACACCCTTGGCAAACTCGTGTACACTGACCAATCGCTGTGTAATTTTACCGTATCCACATCGTCAGACATGTTAGAATTCTAAAAAAAAATAACAATCATCCCTTCACGGAAATCATTGAGATATGTTGATAATATATGTTCAGGTATCCAGGCGTTACTATGAAGGAATAAGGGCCAGTAAATAGTCACCTTCATTCTCGGCCCCTTTTTCACTCTTTCAGTCAGGTTCTTTTTAAGGTGACGCACCTCAGTGTCCGCATATTCCCTCGAATATAATAAGAGCACAGCGGTTCATATTGAGCTAGGCAGAAAGCGAGGATGACATGCACTGGCAAATTCATTCTTAGTATGGTCCTCACTTTGCTATGGTCTTTTCCTCTTCCCGCATGGTTTCGTTTTGACGCGCACGTTTCCGCAATGGCGCCGCCGTGTCAGTGGCAAGAATTCGAAATGGCCGAAGGTGCCTCTTCCTCAAACATGAAAATAACAACATCTGAGTCGTAGCTTCATTCGCATGCGGTTGTCGAAGCAACAGCACTGCCATCAATATTTCAAGGTCCCGTGCCTGAAGCCTTCTCAAAACTAGCACGCCACCGCGCTAAATGAATGAGACCTTTAGTTTGTTGGTACTTAATCAGGTGAAGCCGGTAGAGCAACTAAGGAAAGATATACGACAAAGGGCTGAGTCATTCTAAAGAAAGCACACCGACGAAAAGCAGCCGTCGGATGCGGGTAGGCTAGAGCTCCGCGTTGCGCCACCCCACTCAGAGGAAGCGTCGCGTTCCCAGCTGACTTGCGAAGAAAATTTGGAGGGCGCTTAAGCTTCTCCTTTAAGAGTGGAAAGCGACAGCATTCAAAGATCGATGATTTCTTCTCTCGCTTTCCGGCAACTCGAGCGTCTCTGACCCTAATGCTTAGCAGGAAACTCTGGCCGCGAACGCTGTGCACAAAGGTGAGATTTCTTGTAGAAACGCAGCCTCTTGCGTGGGACGCTATGCGATGGAGGTGGGCACCAGCTGAAGGTATCGTAAGGAACTGGGCGCGCCACTCCGTGGCCCCCGAGACACACGCATGCCGGCGCGCGCAAATGGCGGATGCCGTGGCTGGTTTGTGAATGATAGAAACGCTGGAAGAGGGGTTTCTTTGAGTTTTCGCGTACGGTCAAATTACAATGCGAGAGCAATCATTTCTGCATGTTGTGTGTGTGTCACAGTTTACGAACTTTCCACGGTATTTAGCCTGATAAATTCAATTATTTATGAAATTCCATGCGTCACGTGTCGACCCTGGCTAAAAGTGGCACGAAAATGCTTTATCCGACATGATGTGCGCCGTTGATGTCAGATTTCCTGCGACGGAACTTTTGTCCTGTTGTAAGGGCTCCCTAGTGCCCAATAAGCGTGCCTTTCGAGCGATCGAGCAACGCCCAGGTGTCGCCGTGGTTGCCGGGGCTGCACCTAAGGCCATGCCATTCAACGAAGATGCTTCCTTGATTCTTCCATTCCTTGATCCCCAACCTCAGGCGCGCTGCTTCAACTTCAGCGCGCAAATGGGTAGCAACGCCGATGAAATATTAGACGCCATTGAAGAAACTCTAGGGCCTGGAGGCCATGACACCCTCCAATATCAAGGATGAGTCAATTTCATCGCAGGTTCCGCATCAGCAGTAGCCACTGCCAAACTATCACCCGGGGCCTTCTTCGTTCTGAATGGTACCTCGGTCCCAGTCGCCGAAGTCGGACTACGAGTCTCCTACAATTCAGCGTTACGTGTCCCCCCGTACACGGGAGACACCGCAGTTGCGGCAGTCCTGTCCCCGTACGGAAATTGTCTCGTCTCACAATTCAAGGTCACAGCTCAAAGGAAGACCCAAAATCAGCACAGGCGTAAGGGTCATTCGCGTGGAAATGGCATAGTGCGTGGCAAATTTTTTGTCAATACAAGGCCATCGCATCATGTTCGACTACCATGGAATTCTGAAGGTGTGCTCATGGTGTGCGACGGAAGGACCCCAAGGAAAGGCATGCGAGTCCCGACGTTGCGAAAGGTGCGAAGTCTGCGGCCACGAGACCGCCAAGTGCACGCCCCCTTGTGACCACTCTGCCGGGAACCACGTCACAGTGGACTGCTTCTTGCGCAGAACTTGTGCCGTCGCAGCGGCAAACACTAACACCTCTGTCAACAACGAAGACGGCGACCAACAAGACCATGATTAGCTCCTCAAAGAGCAACTCCATGGCCACCGGGACCTCGATGTGCAGGCTTCGTCTGAAGAACCCCGTGGCATCGAACGTTTCGAACCCCTGTCTTCCTCGGGTGCTTCAGACAGCTCGGAAAATGAGCAGTTCGCGCTACGACCCTCTTCTGAGAAGACTACTACCGAAGTCAGTGCATTAGAGGCAAGCTCAAACGACGCGGCCTCTCCCCCACAATTGATAATCAACGAGTCAGCGGGCTTCACAGCGCAAGAAGACGGCGTGCCAGCCAGCGAGCTCACCGACAGGCCGTGTCATCCTGTAGGCCGTAGCCACCGCTGCCAGCTCCGGCAGACGCTGGCAGCTGGCACCCCGCGAGCGACTGTACTTGCCCAAGCCTACGGATTCCGTATGCCCCGAACAATGTACTCGCCGTTAAAGGATCCAGTAAATCATGCTGCCGATCCATTCCTTCAGGCAGACGCAATGGACAGTGATGAGCAGAAGATAAAGGTAGCGCGCGAAACAGAAGCGGACTCGGGCAGTTCGCATAAGGAGATCAAATGTAAAGACCCAAAAAAAGTTGCGCGCATCGGGTTCCGCCGTGAGCGGAACCCTTTAACTAGGCCTGCAAATATGGCGGCATTCCTCGCTTGCGTCATGGCGATGGTGCATTTCCTCTCTCTGGATGTTCATGGCTTCGGTTCTGCTGACAAAGAGAGAGTTATGCTGCACTTCACATGAGCATGGGGCGTTGACGTGCTTTTCTTGCAAGAATGTAATTTACGGGCACGCCTTGATGTGTCAAACTTTCAGACCGACTCAGCTGTTGAGCCTTCTTTTCCCCGACAAACTTTGTGTCTTATGGCGTGGGGTCGTGATCTTAAAACCTCGTTTTAGGAAGGGAGCGCACTGTACGTACAGTTTAGACGGCCACATGTTAGCAGTCAATTTTCTGCTGAACATGTGACAGGTTTGGGCACTAGTCTTATATGCACCCGCACGCCAGCCCAATTCAACGAAATTTTTCGAATCGCTTGACATATAATCACACTCATAATCGGTCATTTTAACTGTAGCTTAAACGAGGGCCGCGACACTCGCGCTACCGGGCGGTCACGTCACTATCAGGGAATACGAGCGTTACGCTGGTTTTCCCAACAGTGTCTTCTCTCCGATGTCTGGGTGCAGTTGCACGATGACGTATCCGGGCCAACCTAGTAAAGAGGCCGTAGGCAAGCAGGCTAGATAAATTTCACCCCCCCCCCCCCGAACTTAGCTGCTATCCCCAAAACTGACAAATTCTTTTCTTTTCCACGGGTACGCCCCGCATTTCCAATCATCACCCTTTTTCCGTCATTCTGGATCTCGGGGAGACCACCATGAAATGCGATTTATGGCCAATGGAGGTCAGTCTACTTAGGCACCGAGAACATCGGTACTATAGACACTGCATCAGTAGCTTTGTGCGAGCGCGACGCAGAGTACCGCTCTAAGGACGACTTGATGTCGGCGTGGTGGCCGCTACTCACCCGAGCAGGACACGATCAAAAAACTCGAATTACTCGGGAATTGAATGAAGTACCGTGGCGGACGCGAATCGTCCGTAATGTTGACACGAATACGTTTGCATTGCAATATTATCTCGACTTCCTCAAAAGCTAAGTACGATACCTTACTCAGGCTATCATCTAGAGCTGCGAGTCAGGCTGCCATCCAGGGAAATGAAGACAGCTACTTTGTCTTATTACGTTTGTTTTACAATTACTCTGAGTTATCTGGAGCCCTTCTGAATAAAGACAAAAGTAAGGCGATGGCCTTTGGCAACTTTACATCTGCTTTTGACATGGATGCAGTTGCCGAGTTTACTGGCGATGAAGGCAGTTGGTGCAGGAACGGTTACGTTGAAAGAGTCAGGGAGTTCTGTCCAGCCCTGCCTAAAATATCCGACAAAGTCGTACAGCACCTGTTCGACTGTCCCATTTCCGCCTTGGCAGGAGAAGGTGAAATAACAGTCGATTTAATGAAAGATAGAGGAGACTGCATGTTTTTCAGAAAACTAGAAGAATCCAAATTTAATATTAGTCCACAAAAAGGGAGAGGTTAAATAATTGAAGAGGTATATGCGCGTTAGCTCACTCACAGTATTACCTGACATATGCTCCAAAATAATCTCGAAGAGGATAAGGACAACACTCGAATGTAGTCAATCAAGGGAACAGGCTGGCTCAGGAAGGCATAGTCTACAATGGATCGCATCAGGCAGGTACCCAGGAAGGGGCGGGGGGGGGGCAGCTCCCCCCCCCGGGATGAAGCGGCACAACCCCCTACCCCCCCCCCCTTTCCCGACCACAACACCACTCCTCACACATTCCTTTAGCGCCGCCAATTCAATGTTGAGACTTGACCACTATTCAGCGGTGAATATTTTGCTGCCTTTTTCACTCCTTTTCGATGGCTGTAGTTATCGGCATTTCTTGGGTTGTGTAGGCGTTTTCGCTTAGGTTGGGAGCCGGCGCAATTAACTCGAGATGCATTTAGTTGTCACCGTCTATTAAACGGAATAGCTATTGTTTCGTTAGTTCAAGCATGTTTGGTCAGACTGATCCAAGGACCAGGAAAGTGATTCGGTTCTTAGTCAGGTGGTCTGTATGATCGTGGTACGAGTTGCCACCGGAGAAAACAACAATTGTGTTTAACTTTTCCTTTTGCTTCATCATTCCCTCAAGTAACGGCTCCTCGCGACGACACTGGCAGATGCCCGGAATCATATACTTGCTATATCGGTTATATAAGGCGGAAAAAAAAAACGCAGAACAGTGTTCATTATCAAACACTGCACTAACCATTACACCCATAATCAATATGAATAGCATCTGTTACCTCGTCTGGTTTTTCCCTAATTGTAGAACATTTTCGTGCAAAATTGGCAAGTGGGAATAAGAGTCACAAGCAGTGGCGTAGCCAGAAATTTTGTTCGGGGGGGGAGGGGGGCTACGCCACTGGCCCAATATATATATATATATATATATATATATATATATATATATATATATATATATATATATATATATATGTGTGTGTGTGTGTGTGTGTGTAGCTGCACGTTGCAGCTCAGCCTCCTCCTTAAGAGGAAGCTTTAGCTCGGGTGCTCCTATTTAAGTACATGTAGAAGGGGAATTCGTTTTTCCCTGCAACCACTTCACCAAATTTGAGGAGGTTTGTTGCATTTAAAAGAAAAGGTTTATTTCTAGTGACTAATGGCTTCGAATTTTTCATTTAGGTGGTCAATTATTTATTAAAAATTGGCCAAAATTGAAAATTTTCAGAAAACGAGACTATCAAGTTTAAAACTCCGTGACTCAACAATGAAAAATGATATCACAATTCTGTGGATTGCATCTAATTGTACATCTACAGCGGACAAAACAGATATGTTACACATGAATGTCAAAAAATTTAGTATTGTGGAAATACGGCTTTAACCAACGTAACCAATTCACGTAAGATACAAATTGACACAGCAAACTTGTCCGCTTTGACTGTTATAATAAATGCCGTTTACAGAACCACAAGATCTGTCCTTCATGCATAGCTATTAGTTTGTAAACGTCGTGCTTCTGTTTTTTTAAACTTTCGAATTTTCCAAAATTTTTTAAACAAAATGCAGGCCCTAAATCGAAGTTCTGTTTCCAACAGACACTAGGATTTAACTTTCTCTCTCATATGCAACCAATTTCAATAAAAGCGATCAGCAGGATTATCTCAGAAAAGCGTTTCTGCGTTTTACAAGTATTTGAATATATAAGCCGCGTCGAATTGGGCCCGAGCTAAAGCTTCCTCTTAAACAATTTATCGAGGGATCAAATACATCAATAATAACTGCATTGTCATTGCCAAAGATGCTGCAAACGAATTCTTGAAAGCTACGCACTGTAAATACAAGTAAAATATGTATTTTTTCATAAAATATTGTACTCGTATGAGCCAAAAATTGTGCCCAACATAACTGACGTCAATTCTTCCATGTTTTTTTGTCTATTTATTAAGTAAAGAAAATACCACACGAACTTTAGAACTATATCAGTTCGAAACCAGGAAAGCAGTGCATGTCACTGATATGAAAAATTAAAAGGCAATGATCTGAACAATTAAGTTGAGGACAAATACGTTAATGAAACTTTGTCATTTAAGAACCGTGCTTACATTCTTGTATATATGCAATGGCCAGTGAAAAATCTCAATGACGCTGTCGTTTGTTCCAATGTATTACGCAGGAGTAGCTGCCCTTGTCATGTATCGTGAGTAATTGCCCCGAAGTTATAGTCGCGACAGAGAGCACGTATAAAAAGCAGGAGTTCTGGAAGATATATGAGGGCAAGTCAAATGAATGAGCCAACAACGGGGTACTTTATTTAAAAGTAGTCTTCATGAGAATTTAGACATTTGTCCTGTTGACTAACGAGTTGCGTGATTCCCGTCTTATAAATCTCCTTGGGTTGCTGCTTCAAAAAGTTTGTATCTGGTTCCCTTGAGCAGTTTTTTCGGCAGCCCCAAAATGTAGAAGTCGCAAGGTGACAGGTCTGAGCTGTATGGCGGATGTTGCAGCGTTTCCCACTTGAACTTTGCCAGTTTTGTATTAACCACATAAGCGACGTGGAGACAGGCATTGTCGTGGAACAAGATGACCCCATTCGTCAATTTTCCACGTTGTTCGTCCTTGATTGCGACACGCTGCCGTTCTGGCGTTTCACAATATCGGAAACAATTGATAGCCTCTCAAGATTTAGCAAATTCTATCAGTAATGGACCCTGTTGATCGAAATAAATGTCAACAACACCTTTCCAGCGGAAATGATGGCCTTTACGTTCTTTGGGCGTGGTAAATTCGAATGTTTCCACTGTAAGCTTTGCCGTCGTGTTTCAGGCTCGTAGTAGTGGCACCAAGGTTCGTCCCCGATCACAGTTGCAAACAAGAAGTCGTCATGCTCAGTGTGATACCCGATCAGATGAGTCAAGGTAGAGCGAAACTTCTCCGTCTTCTCGCGATGGATAAAAATCTTGGGGATCCATTGCGCACCAAAGAGCCGATAACCGAGAAGCTCATGAATTATGGCGTGAACCGAACCGTGACTGATGTTCAGACGGTCTGCCAGTTCATCGATGCTTATCCTCCGTTCTTGTTTCAGCAGCTCATGAACCTTTGAAATTGTGTGGGAGGTGATTGCACGATGGTTTTGGCCCGGTCTTGGAATGTCCTTGCAACGTCCTTTGAACCGTTTGCTCCAACGCTTCAGAGTGGTCAATGAAATGCAGTGTACAACGTACACGGCAGTCATTTGGTGATTAATTTCTGTTTTGGAAACACCTTCAGCTGTCAAAAACTTCGCGACACCGAGCTGTTCAACTTTTGAAGTGTCCATTATGTGACGCAACCACATTCAACCCAGTGTATGAGAGCATTAAAGAACATTTATCTTCACACCTGCGTGTCACTTTTGTAAATGAGACATGCCGTTCTCCTACGAGCATGCCTCGCAGATAATGAACCGAACCACTATTGCGCGGTTAATTAGGGTAGGCTCACTTTCATTTGACTCGCCCTCGTACATTAGAAATGCAAAGATACAATGGGATACGCAAATGCGAAAATACGGCTTCCTAAAGGACAAAAAAGTGACACTGGAAACAAAGTTCACTGCATGTATACACAAAACCTCGCAACAAGATATTTAAGTATACGTATAAGTCTCTAATGAGTCTATGTATGTAAGAAGTAACTGTATATAATGCGTCAAACAAGGCAAATAAACATGTTGCACAATCATAGATTCACAGAATTCTAGACTCCGCCCCCATTCCATCCACTCCCCCCGATGTATTGCGCGCGACGGAAGGCGGCGCGCTTGCTCCCCGCTTTTCTCCTTTGAGCACACAAGACTGAGCCACCATCGTCAGCTCACCCATTCCACCTCCCCTCCTACGCTTTCACTCGCACATACAGCATGCAACGTGTGGTCACGATGTTATCGCCCTTGGACTTTATACGAAACATGAGGGTGATGGCAGGAATGCGCCTGGAGTGTCCATATAATTGCTTTCGCAATAATATAATAAACGTATCCGGCAACTGAAGCGTCCAGTCGCCCATTACTTTCCGCAAAAGAAGTATCAAAATCGAACTTTCACCATGCGACAATTCGCTGCGCCGCAACAATGTATTTTTTTTTTCTGTGAGGCGGAGGCACCGAAATGAAAAAAAAAACTCATAGGAAAGTATGTTGGCCAGAATCTAATGCCTACTTCGGGCACCTAATGGGGCTACGGAAGGAATACCGAAGAAAAAATGAGACGCTTGGTCCACTGAGAACCATGTGCATACTGCTCAGTATCCTACAGCGGCGAAACAAGACTTTCCGGAAAGGTTCCGCTCAAGGAATGCGGTGCAATCCTTCGAGTCCCCACAGTGATGGCGGCGAGCGACTATTTTTTTTTCTCGACTGCTAGCCAGAAAGCGTCCAAAACTCTGTCCGGTGAAAATCCACTCGGCCAGAGCAAACCGAACGCGCCCCGAAGTGCACCGCACGGTGGCCGGGGCCATACGAGAAGAACGTATGCGCTCTGGCTGGTTCTGGCAGCCCGCGGGTAGGGTAGCGAGAACAAAAAAAAAAAAACATTGAAGAGGCTCAATGTGTCCTCGCGAATAAAAGTCAAAGTAGAAAAAAAAATAAAAACGTAGTTACTTTGGCTGGCTTTAGTGTCTTGACATGGATGTCCTGGCGTAGGTTAAAAAAAATGTTGATATTTTTTATGTGACATGACGGCACAAATGAACCACCCCAACGCTTCGTCTCATTGGACCTCGCTGCCTGCTTTGTCAACTCGTCTGCTAGTGTGTTGATTTGGCTTGTCTCGTTGTATGTTCCGATGTAAGACTTTAGAAAAGTCAATAGGCTTTTGACGTCAAATGTTTATAACAACATTAAACCCACAAAGTTCCGCAATTGACAATCTAAAGCACAACATTGGAAATGTCAATGCACCTTTCACATCAAGAGCTTATGAGATTTATACCCATAAAGTTTCGCAATTGATATCCATGCGCTCCATAGATTCCGTGGCCTCAGTGAGATGCCGCGCCGAGCCCGCTCACCCTCAAAGCGCCCTTGAAACTTTGTGCTCGGATGGGACTGCTTGGCGTTTTGTGACTCCCGGTGTATGGGCGTTGCCACGAAATCCAGCCCGAGTTTGCAATCTTCGCGGTTAAATGTCTTTTCGAGCGTCAAAAAGACATTCTAGACAAAATCCAGCATGATTTCCGGCGCCGGGGGTCGCTTTGGTCGGCGGTGCATGGGCAGCACGAAAAACTTTCGGGGGGGGCTGAAGCCCCATAAGCCCCCCCCCCCCCCCTGGCTACGCCCCTGGTCACAAGGTCTTGAGAAATTAAGTGATCTACTATAGGAGAGAGCCAAGGCAACAGCCAAACATGAAGCAAAAGCAAAAATGAACAAATTTAGCCGTTCTTTATTAAAATATTTATGGATCAACATCTTTTTGCCTAAAATGGAGGTAGAGAATACGACGCCGGAAGTGCAGATAAATTCCGTTCCTTTTGGATGACGCTTCTACAGTTGTCAGCTGTACCGTATGATATGACATAGCCACTACTCTGGTAGGCTTACGTGGGTGTTGTTCTAACCTTTTGTGGTAGGCACAGTAGGCATAGAACCGTGTGTCTTGAGTTCTACGCAGTTCTACGGAATCGGCGCACACGCATCTTGAGGCAACTTCCCAAATAATAATACGAGTCGGTTTTGCACTTGGTAGAGCAGTTCACGATGGATCCAAAAGAACTGTGATTGTTCCGCGAATATATATTTCTCTTTAATTATTCCGGAGGGGATTATAAAAATGCTACTATAGCCGGATGCAACTTAAGTCTGCAGTAAAGCTCCGGCCGCGCCCTCATAATCGCCAGCCAATAGTTCGGCACGAGGCTGCAAATAATTCGTACTTGAAACTTTTCTTATTACCCAGATGAGGCGCTAACCACAAATATAAAATTACTAGCGCGTATTTTTACACATTTTCTTTCGCCTATTATAGTGGCATTGCGAAGGTCTAATGCTTTATTGATATGAAATAAAATGATTGCTTCGCTGCATCTATTTATTGTCAATTTTCACTTCAGTTGGCAGTGTAGTTTCATGAGTAAAAAGGTCTAAGCAGCTAAATGAACTGTACCACAGACTTTTCAAGGATGAAATGCTCAGACTCCATAGACTTTGTCCACGTCTGTTGAAGACCTCATTGCTTCCCCCGATGAAATGATTCATCGGGGGATTCATTTGGCGACATGACCATCCCCACAGGTGCGGCAACGCAAGCTAGACTTACATCCCCCTGCGGTGTGCCCGAATCTCCAACAATTCTTACACAAGATTGGACGTGACGCAAGCGGCTCTACACGGAGCACAAGCGGCCACACCTTTATTTCAGATGGACATGATGTGCCCACAAACGTTGCAATAACAGATTCTGTCGGAACGCTCTCGTTATTTGCCAGTCGATTTCAATGGTAGATGGCAATGACGCCTGCTGCGGATAGCTTGTCCAGGGTTTCAGTAGGACTTAATCGGGAGTCTACGCGCCGTACAAGACGCTTGGTGCACGCAAGGTGAGGCGAAATGAAAGCACTCACCGGAGAAGAAGCGAATGAAGTGCATTTCAAGAGGTCTTCTAAACAGGTCTGGTCGGGTGAACGACAGACTATACCTCCCCACCCGAACGCTCGCACATCCGTGATGCTCTGGAAGTCATGTGACGTGGCGTTAAGTGCCTTCTGGACAGCCTGTGGATTCGTGATCCTGATGGAACCCCCATTGGCAGGCACAAGCGCCACAGGAATGGTGCTGACGCCGCTGCAAAAAAATAAATCTATGGGCAATTCATTAGGTGGCAGGGATGCTGACCAGGTGGATGGGGCCTGGCCAGGAGAACTGGTCGACATCAGCTCAAGACGGCTGGCGCAAAGAATGCCAATCAACCAGGAACTAAAATACGGTTATTGAGACACATTACTCCACCCTATACTCAGCCAAAACACCACTGCAGGTCAACGAAAGGGTCGCTCTGTCGAGGCCAGCAGGAACCAGGGACAACAGCGGAACGTCGGTCGCTGACCCTGGGGCGTGCCGATTAACGGTGTTGAAAAGTTGAGTGGATGGCAGGGATTAAAGCCCTGGGAGCACTTTTTCTCACGTCTGGCGAAGTGGCACAGGAGCCCTGGTGAGACCCGCGCAAGAGGGCAGAAAATAAGCTGTCAGTGGCATCAAAGCTGTCGCTGATGCTAGCCAAGCGCAGCTACATAATATCCAGCGTTTGCGCGGATTTTTACTGCGTGCTCGCATAGCGCGCCGACCTCGCAAGGCTTCATGGATGCTAGCTACACTCTGAGGATCTTTCCTCTGGGAAGACAAAACAGAATTAGTGGTACGTGGGCAACTTCGGCTTCCGATGAGCCTGGCTGGACTTAGCATCCCGTGTATCAGAACAATGAGCTCCGTCCTCTCATTGCGAGATTTTTATGACCTCGTGAACAATCCTGAATATCCAGGCAGGAAACGTGTCCACTAGCAGACATGTTTCTTAGGTACTTTCAGGAAGCTCTTTTTATCAGGAATAACAACAGAACCTATGGCGGAAGAGGCACCACCTTTTATTAATTTGTGTGCTGCAACCTACAATCAATCATATCTACCTTTACCAGATGTAGATGTAGCTGACACACCAGCAATGGAGGTGTGTGAATTACTAGCAATAGAACTCTTCACAAAGGAACATCTGCAGCGTTGCAGGAGCGTCAGCTGGTGTAGCCTAACCACATCTGCCGTGGGCGCCGAGGTGCTCGACTTAGGGAGGAGACTGGGTTGGCGCGTTTTGCCTAAGCGGAAGTGCACTGCAGCGTGGGGAATATCTTCCAATAGCCGCTGCCCTCGGTGCAGATAGAGAGAAAGGTTACGGCGGGCCCTCTTGGTTTGTACTGTTCCAAAAAAATATATTTTGCTACTTACTGTGTCCCATGTTCGGTGTACACATCGGCTCGAGAACGCAACCGCGAGGACTCTTCGAAGTTGTCTTGTGGTGCGTAGGGGCATTCGTGTTTTGGCGACAAAGAGGTGCTGCTACATTACGGGGACAGCCAAAGAGAGCGATGTACCTGTTACAGCACCTCTTACGCAGACGCATGTATGAATATGCTTGCATGGACATGCCGAACATAAACAAAGACCAATTACCGCGGAAATGGTCGACACTCTTCATAAAGCTCCGCAATGCGCACATTAGACAGATTTAGTACTGCGCACGTAACATACGCAATGGCGTTGCGTACGTAAGATTGCTACATTCTACAAAGTGTGCATGTGCAGAACGCAACAGGAACAGTACCGGATGCGTACGCGGCCACTGCATACACAGGCACCCGATTCTTGCATGCGTACGTAGGAAGCTTTGCGTGCTGCTGTCGTGGTTCTCGTTTGTTCGGCAGAGCGCGAGATAAAAGAGTTTCCTAAAACGATAGCTTCAAAGGCGACCAGCAGAAGGCGGTACTTTTCAATAGCCTACGATTTGCCTTTCCTGCGTGAAGTGAAAGCGCAGAAGCCATTCCCGTATACTGCATGGTGGGAATATCTAGCAAAAATAGGAACTGTTTTCGAGAAAGTGGTCAGTGTATGCTGTTTGCGCGAAAGGCTCAGCCTTGTTATGGCGCAGTTCGTCGCAAATGACTGTGCCAGCCTCAGAAAGAAAGTACTCCGTTTTTACTTTTCTCTTTATGATGCGTCTATTTCATCTATATTAAAATACGCCCGGCGTCTCATGCCCATACGTTCCCCAAAGCACTTGCGTGCTACGTACGTGTCGTCATGGCGCAGTACTAAATAGTCTATTATTGCGCAGCTGTTGCCATACTGAAACTTTAATTTCGGGCAGGTAAAAACACCTGCCAGACTTGTATGTAACCTCAATGTTTGTTCATTCATCCTAATGTGGCCTAGCTGTTGATGTAGAGTCACAATATTGTTGGTGTTTTTTTTTTCTGGACATCAAGTGCGCTTGTATTTTTCTGAATAAGCTTGTTGGAATAAGCTTCTCTTTGACGGGCTCCATAACGCTAACACCATCGCCATTCTCTTAGAGTGCTGTAAGGAACTTATATTGGGGATGGATTATTTGAGAGAGTATGGTGTAGTGATTAATGTCCGCGACCTCGTCATCACATTTGCTATGGGTTCAGACGACGTCAACCCCGCGGAACACCAGCGACCCCACTTACGTATTGCCGACGACCACGTCAAGCTTCCACCGCGAAGCTGTTCCCTCGTACCAGTTATCTGCGACAACTTGAGCACCGGGACTGGCGTCGCCGAACACATCGACGCACTGGTACTGAGTCAAGACGTTTCCATCGCCAGGGCCGTAATTAACGTAGACGACGGACTTCCTGAACTCCTGCTGACAAATTTCACCAGGGAACGTCGACACATTGTTAAAGTCACGGCTGTTGCTTACTTCGACGAATTTACCTCAGTACAAGACTGCCTCTCAGTGGAGCACGCAACGTCCACCGTGGCTATGCCTGCCCCTGTGGTTGACATCAGTCGCACATTGTCGCCCGTCGAACGCAACAGCCTTCTTGAGCTCATCGACGAGTTTAAGAGCTGCTTCTCATCAACGTCACGAGTGAGTCAGACGCCGCTCACTAAGCACCGTATTGTCACCGAAGCCGAAGCCAGACCAATTCGGCAGAATCCTTATCGTGTAGCACCGCAAGAGCATGAGGAAATACAAACTCAAGTGAAGACGATGCTTGAGGACGGGGTTATTCGGACATCTAAGAGTCCTTGGGCATCGCCTATCGTATTGGGGAAAAAGAAGGAAGGTAGCCTGCGCTTCTGCGTCGACTATCGAAAACTCAACCAGATCACAAAGAAAGACGTTTATCCGCTACCGCTTATCGACGCTTCACTGGACAGGCTACGAAACGCACGTTACTTTTCGTCGATGGACTTGAAAAGTGGCTACTGGCAAATAGAAATTGATTAGAGAGACCGTGAGAAGACCGCTTTTGTGACGCCCGACGGACTTTATGAATTTCAGGTGCTCCCCTTCGGTTCGTATTCTGCGCCAGCAATGTTTCAACGACTAATGGACATGGTACTCTCAGGCCTCAAATGGCAACCCTGTCTGGTCTTTGAAGCAATGCGCTCAGCCGGTCTAACTTCAAAACCTGAAAAGTGCCATTTTGGCTATGAAGAGCTTCAATTTCTCGGTCACGTTGTTAGTCGTGAAGGTGTCCGACCTGACCATGATGAAATCTCTGCCATTGCTAATTTCCCAATGCCATCAGATAAAAAGGCCGTGCGACGTTTTCTGAGCCTTTGCGCCTACTACCGATGCTTTATTGCGGAATTTTCGCGCATCCCATGGCCATTAACAAATCTCACCAAAGAAGATGTCCTTTTCGTGTGGGGCGAAGACCAGCAACGGGCATTTCATGACCTACGGCAACGGCTGCAGACGCCTCACGTGCTCGCACACTTTCATGACGACGCTCCTACAATTCTTCATACCAACGCTGGTAATGTCGGCCTTGACGCAATGCTTTTACAGCGCCAGGACGGCACCGGAAGAGTGATTGCTTACGCCAGCAGGACACTATCAAAGACGGAGGCTAACTATTCCACTAGAGAAAAAGAATGACTTGCACTGGTATGGGCCGTCCTGAAATTTCGGCCATATTTGTATGGTCGGTGTTTCATCGTTGTTAGTGATCATCATGCTGGCTGGCTACTTTAAAAGATCCAGCTGGTCGGCTTGCGGGTTGGAGTCTTCGGGTCCAACAGTTTGACTTTACGGTTGTCTGCAAATCAGGGAAACGACACACCGATGCCGACTACCTTTCTCGGTCTCCTGTTGAGACCGCAGTGCACGTCGATTATGACGCGGCTTTTCTAGGCGGGCTACATACTGTCGCCGTTTCAAGCCACCAACGCGAAGACGCAGAACTGGTTAATCTTTTCGATTGCTTGGAGGAAAAAAACAAGCAGCGTGCCGAGGTTATTCGCGAAAGGGCTGCCTTCGTTTTGCTTGTGCCATGACGTTCTCTATAAAAAAAAAACTTTTCACCTGGTGGCAGCAGCTACTTACTCGTCATTCCCGCATCTCTTCGCGACAAAGTTCTACATGCCTGTCACAACGAGCCAACCGCTGGTGACTTGGGTTACACACGCACATTAGCAAGCATTAAGCTAAAGTACTATTGGCCAAGAATTGTGTCGATGGTGAAAGGTTACATACAGACATGCCTGGATTGCCAGCGCCGCGAGGCCCTACCCGGCAAGCCAGTTGGACTGCTGCATCCCGTCCAGATACCGCAAGCGCCGTTCGAACAAATCGGCATGGGCCTTTTTGGTACGTTTCCACTGTCTACTGCCGGAAACTGTCTACTGTCTACTGCTGCTGTCTACTGCTTCTACTGTCTACTGCTGCTGCTGCTGCTGCTGCTGCTCCTGCTGGCGACACCATTCTGGAAATTTCGTACATCTCCATGCTCGTCTAACACCATAAATTTGCTTTGTAACATCAGCCTAAAACTCGGTGGGAAAAGAATGAAAAAAAAGAACAGTAGCCCTAAATATTAGCTTAAGCATGACCAAAGGGGCATTCAAGACTGCACGCTGGCACTGGCACACCGAGAATTGAAGAGATTAACACTGATAAACCAACATTTCGTGTGCCAATGTAGCCGTGCGATTTTGCGGCTGTTTCCACCCAGACCGCTCCGCCAGAGTGCATGTTTAATGTCGTACGTATGTCACAACTGTCCCAAAGTTCCACTAAATTAAATTATGGGGTTTTACGTGCCAAAACCACTTTCTGATTATGAGGCACGCCGTAGTGGAGGACTCCGGAAATTTCGACCACCTGGGGTTTTTTAACGTGCACCTAAATCTAAGTACACGGGTGTTTTCGCGTTTCGCCCCCATCGAAATGGGGCCGCCGTGGCCGGGATTCGATCCCGCGACCTCGTGCTCAGCAGCCTAACACCATAGCCACTGAGCAACCACGGCGGGTCCCAAAGTTCCACTACTTTCTTCTTTAGGTCTTAACATTCAAGAGCCAATAAAATTGCCGCAAAGCACTCACCTAGAAATTTTCGTACTTTTCATTTCAACGGACATGACCGCGATGCCCCATCTGTTACCAAGTACTAAAAAAATTTATCTTTTTTTTGTTTTGTTTTTCATGACACAATTTTTTTTGTTTCTCATGACACCAGGAGCCCGAGCCTCATACCACCAATGCTCAATAATGTAATCGAAGCGCACGCAATGGTCCTACCCACCTTGTGCGATGAACTGTTGAGTTGAGTTGCGTCTTGCATAATGTAAAAGAACCCATTGTAAAGGCAGAAGTGCAATGTTAGGCACATGCGCACAAGTTCGTGAAGTTTAATTGCGCCAAGAGAGCCTGTCCAAGTTTTCACACTTGCTTTATAAGAAGCCTACAGCACCATCAACATGCCGGCTGTTCGTAATAGCACCTAATAACATGTGAAATCCGCATAAATCTTCGTGACATTATATTTTCACGTATTCAAATTAGTGAGCTTTAGATGCTGAGTAAGTCGGGCAGCTTTTTTTTTGCGTAAGAAACGAAGGTACGGTAATTACGTTTTCAATAATTGATCTTAGGCGGCTAAAGTAAATGAGTACTTTGGAGCCAGTCCTCGAGGCTATCTAGCTGAGCCAAGAAATATTCATTAATCATGTCTTCACAGCTGGCCGTACAACCCCGGCTGCATAGCTGAGCGGCAGCGACGTAGCGTGAGTGGCAAAGTCGGTATGGGGCAGCTGCACACTCATAGGATAGGGTAGGGGAGCGCGTAGGAGCTGCAGGAAGCGCTTCTCGCAGGGCCTCGCTCGAGCCCCTGCGAGAAGAGCTGGATCGGATGGAACGTGCTGTAATTGTGGCCAAAGCCAGCGAACCGACGGACTGGGTGAGCCCGTTTGTTGCAGCACGCAAAAAGGATGGGAAACTGCGCATATTTATTGACCCGAGGCGAATTAACGAGTGCCTAAAGCGAGAGTATTATCAAATGCCACGACGCAAAGACATTGAGGCTGAGCTTGCCGGTGCCGCTTTTTTCTCTCGCATCGACGCGTACTCGGGCTTTCATCAAATCCCCTTAGATGAGGCTACGCCAGAGGTGTGCACAATTGGAACGCCCTTTGGACGCTACCATTACTTGAGACTTCCCTTCGGCGCCTGAAGTTTTCCAAAGAACTATGAATGAAATATTCGAACATGTTCCAGAGGTTCGAATCTATATCGATCACATGCTGATATGGGGGAGCACAAGGGAAGAGCCCGATACTCGCCTTCGCACAGTCAATCCTGCAACTAGCTAAAAAGGCCGGGCTAACGCTCAACGCGGGGAAATGCAAACTCGGTCTGACCGAAATTGACTTCTTGGGTGATGTCATAAACAAAGACGGAATAAGACCTAACCCCGCAATGACTGCACCATTAGATGAAATGCCTCAGTCAAAGGACAAAGGCGGCTTTCACAGATTGCTCGGGGTCATGGCACATTGAGCAGTCCTCCTTTGCTAGCCGTTTTCGATCCCGCTAGGGAGACGAAGATCGTTGCAGATGCTTCCAAAATTGGGATTGGTCCTACCCTTCTTCGGAATTAGGGTGGTAGTTGGCAGCCGCTCGCCTATGCATCACGCCCAATGACTGAGGCTGAAGAAAGATACGCGAAAATAAAGAAACGATGGCAATTACTTTCGGTTTTGAGAATTTTTTTCATTTCGTTTACGGCCGCAAGATTGTAATTGAGACCGACCACAGACCACTGTTAGCAATTGCTTTGAAAGCCATTGGCGACATGCCACCGAGAGCGCAACGGTTCTTTGTGCGCTTGCTAAGGTACGATTACGTTCTTCACTTTGTCCCAGGCAAACAACTGTTCCTGGCCTATATGCTATAAAGATCATCGTCAGCCATTCCAAGCGACAAAGATGACTTCACTGATGACGTTGACGTCCATGCAGTGAGCGTGACGTCGGAGCTGGTAAGCAAGAAATTGTTTGACCGACTGGCAGAAGCGACGGCCGCTGACCCAGACTTGCAGGCAGCGTTGCGGCAACTAACGAATGGAAAAGAATTTGAAGGGTGGATAAAACCATTCGGCCCTGAGTAATCAGAAGTCAAGGGCATTCTTATGAAGGGGACCAAAGTCGTCATCCCAAAGACTATGAGAGCTGAAATACTCGGTCGCATTCATGAATGTCACTTAGGCGTGAATAAGTGCAAAGCGAGAGCCCGTCACTTGGTTTTTTTTTTCCGCAACTGAATACGAACACCGAAAACATTGTCGAGACCTCTTCTGTTTGTCAAAAATACGCGTACAAACAACACACCGAACCAGTGGTGCTTAGGCTGATCCCACACCATGCCTGGTACAGGGTAGGTGTTGAGTTTTATGTGCGGCGGAAACTCCTACCTGTGCGTGTTTGGCGCGTTTCCAAACTTTCGTGAAGTCGAAAAGCTAATCGACACAACGACGTGCACTATCGTTGCTACACTTAGCTCAATTTTCGCAAGGTATGGAATTCTGTTGGAAGTCTGCACCGACAACGGTCCTCAGTTTTAATCTCATAAATTTGCTTTGTTCGCATGCAGATACGAGTTCAAGCATGTGACGTCGAGTGCGACATTCCCACGGTCCAATGGCCTCACCGAGAAAGGAGTGCAAATTGTGAACAGATTAATGAAAAAGACTGGCGAGCTCAACGAGGACTTCTGGTTGGGTCTACTCGGCTATCGCTCGACTCCACTAGCCGAAGGTCGATCCCCTGGAGAACTCCTCCAAGGCAGGAAGTTACGCACTCGGTTACCAGACTTCGTATGATGCTGCAGTCAACTGACGTCTCGGCGCCAACCATGCAGCCAAAGGCCATCCAAAGGGAAAAATCTGCCAGCACTCAAGATAGGTTCAGTTGTACAAGTACGAGGGGATGCATGGGACTGCAAAGCTCGAGTCATGGGCCTGGTGGCACCAAGGTCTTGTCGCGTCCTTACAGAGGACAACAAGGTGCTTCGACGCAACCGACATCTTCTAGCCACACGTGAGCCATTCCGGCGGAACTTAACGGAAGATGACTCTGAGATTACAGACATTTCCCGGGAAAACTCAGGAGCATCACATACTGTAACACAGCCCACGCAAGCCCAGGAAAACGCTGGAGTAACGCAGCCTACAACCCAGCCCACCAAATATGTGCCAAGGCGGTACACCCGACAAAAGCGACAGCCCAGTCGTCTTCAGTACAACCAGGATTTCCGTCAAGTGTCCCGTATTGTGTTCGCAGACTTTTCAATATGGCACTGAGGGAGATGTATCAGACGCGCATGCGTTCTATGCATGTGCCCTGGTCAGCATGCTATCTGCAACACGTGGCTGTTATCATACAGCCGTAGGTACACTATATATGTTGGGAAGCAATCCCTAATAAACGTTCTTCTTTTGGTTGCTTTCACGCTGCTTGTTCATTGTTGGACACCGGAACAGTGTTGGTCATTTCGGTAGAAACCGGAATCGGCGCGCTGAATGTTCTGGCGGGCGATGTAACGTTGGCGGCGCAGCTCGTCAAAGCTCTGGCAGAGGTTAATGAGGACGGATACGCTAGTTGGGCTTTTGGCCAGCAACATCTGGAATTCGTTATCCTCGATGCCCTTGAGGATGTTTGATCTTGTCATCCTCTGAGATGCTGGAATTTACCCACTTGCACAAATCGATAACATCCTCGGTGTAGCTGGGGAATGTCTCTCGTGGCTGCTGTGCGTGCTGTTCAGCACGTAGCTTACGCACAGCTGGGCGATCAAACACTTCAGCAAAGAGAGTCTTAAACACGGACCAGCTTGTAAAGTCTGATTCGTGGTTGAAGAACCAAAGTTCGGCTACGTCGGCTAGGTAGAAAGGCACGTGGGTCAGCTTAGGCTGGTCATCCCATTTGTTATGGGCACTTAGACGTTCGTACAATGACAGCCAGTCTTCCACGTTGTATTAGGTGGTCCCACTGAAAATGGGTGAGTTTTGTTGACGAGGGATGCCGGCGCAGATGACAGTGGCAGCCGGTGGTGCAGGCAACGAGGTGGCGGGATCAGGCATAGTGCAGGGCAATCTTGGTGGCAGGGCTCGAGTGCGGAGCTCCAGGGTGAGGCGAAGGATCTCGGCAACCTCCACCGAATGCGACGAGGTTTATTGTCGTTCACAACGTTGTGTAACGCTAGGTAAATCAAGGCACTGCAAGGGATTTCCTGCAAGGGCTTTCCGTAGCACAGGGCTCGCTCGCGATCACGGCACAGCCCTTCGTCTTCCACTTCAGATGGCACCTACATATGGGTGCATGTGCTTCATTACACATGTTCATTTACGCGCCACGGAAACAAATATTTTGCTAAGAAACCTTTTCAAAGCATAGTTGACCCAGAAAAAGGACGTCTGTAAGGTCGACCTGACCACGCCTAGCCTTTCGTGATGCTGTCATCAATGGTTCGTCTCTGTGGGCATGTTCATGTTCTTTGCGGCATATGTACTTTCGATTTTTATTCAGGATGTTGTTTCGGAGGCGAGAAGTTTGAATCTTTATTGTCAATGTAGCAGCGAATGCGTGTGCCACCGAAAGCTTGCTTTGTCGAAGAAGCGATGCACAACGCAATGATGGTGCAGATATAGCGCGTCGTTTGCACGCACACACACGCGGGCGCGCATGCGCACACACTATGTCTCTCCTCGCACAAACACACACACGCACTCTCTCTCCCTCACACAGACACACTCTTTCTTCGTACGCGCACACACACCTTCGCTCCCTCACACGCACACATACACACGAACACACAATAAGCGCACACAGACATCCATGCCCACATGAAAATGCACACATTGGTTCGCATGCATTCATGATGAAACACTAAATCGCACTTTCGTGCCCGTACACATTCCCACACTACCCCACATGCACCGCAAGCATGCACACGTACGCTAGAATGCGCGTACACGCGCACGCTAATGCACAAAGGCAAGCTCGCCATGAATGCTCACACAGACATGCACGCGCTCGGGCGCATGCAAATGCAAATGTGGAGGCACGCGCACGCACGCATATCCATAAACACGCACTCTCTGAAGAGCTGCACACGCATGATCTCTTTCTGCATCATGGCCACCTCTCAAAAACTTGCGCGTGCAAAGTGACTGCATAACAGTCCCTCTAGAATTACCGTTCCAGCATCAGCTCTAATAACTCACTTTACGGTTTCGATATCACGCTTCTTCAAATCAATGTGACCTTTGCCGGGAGGATGCGAAACGATTTGCTCATGTAATGTGGCTTCACCACCTATCCGTGACCAAAAGACTGCTTTAACGTGCCACCAATGTTCCGACTGAGTACTATAAATGCATACCTTGTTAGAAGGGCCTACCCTCTAGTTGTAGACATTGAAACATATTGCATTCCTGGCCAATATTCAGAAAGATATTTTTAAAGATTGTGGCCATTCAGTTACGCTTGTACGTTGCCGTGATGTTCCGAAGGGGAATGTCCAGAGTTCCTGTACATGGACCTCTTGCATGAAGGTTCATGGTGACATATATCTTTGTAGTGCATTAAAATCGAGAGGTGTAGACCAACCTGATAGGTAGTGCTCGCGCAAAATTGTCACCCATACAGTAGACTAATCATAGGCTTCCCTTTAGCATAATTACGTGCACACCATTGGCGTGCGACAATTATACAATCTGTCCATTTGGCGTATTTGGTTTCACAGCACCACATTTGTTCGAGTAGTCCACGCGTTTTCGTATCAATGGTCGTACGTAATTTTATTCACCAAGTTATCTTTTTTATGTGACGTCTTGTGGACGTCCTGCTTCATATGATGGGCAGGATTTCCATCCGTCGTGCGAATGCCTTCACTCACACCCTAAGTGCAAGATGAGCAAAGCCGTGGGCACACCCACTAGGACATTTCCACGTGGTGTGGAATTTAAACAATTAGCTATGTATTTGAAGGCTGAGTTTAACACCATGTCACGCGACAGCCAATTGAGAAACCAAAAAGGTTTAATAATTACAATTGTTTCGGCATTTACTTCGTACTTTGATGTCGTATGGATAAATTTAACCTCAAAATTAGGTGCCTGGAAAAATAACAAACCACTGCTCAATGTGGTGCAGCGGTGGCATAGAAGTAGAGTATCCACCTCGCGTGCGAGAGGACCATGGTTTGAATCCCGGTGCCACGCAATTTTTCACCGGATTAAAAAAAGTCCGCGCGTTGATAAAATTGCATAAACAAGACTGGAGCGCGGCCTGATCCCGGTGCCTTGAACCGGTAACTCACTCCCTCACCAGGGCAGGATTGGGCACCGTGGTGCAGTACCTGACCGCAACCTCCTGTATGAAAACCACTATCGAACTCCGGCCCTCTATCCCCAGTAGCTGCGAAGCAAATGACCATTGCGGCGGTCAGACTTGCTACGCAGCAGAGGGTGCTAAGAATACCTGGGTCCGAATAGGCCACTACTGGAATCTCCACCTGGCAACGGCTTAGCCCTAGGACGTCATCTAGTGAGGCGACTCTACCGATCCTATTGGAGGAACTAGAGGGCAGTAAATTCGATATACGAGGGCTCAGTGAAGTTAGGAGGACAAAAGAAGCATGTGCAGTGCGAAAAAGCGGGCACGTCGTGTGCTACAGGGGTTTAACGGAGAGACGAAAACTAAGAGTCGGATTTCTGATAAAAACAGATATACCTGGTAACATACAGAAACTTTATAGCATCAACGAGAGGGTGGCAGGTCATATTGCGAAACTTAATAAGATGTAAAAATTGAAGGTCGTACAGGACTACGCCTCTACATCCAGTCATGATGACCAGGAAGTCGAAAGCTTCTATGAAGACGTGGAATCGATGACGGGTAGTCAAAACACACTATACTGATGGGCGACTTCAATGCCAGGGTAGGCAAGAAGTAGGCTGGAGACAAGTTAGTGGGGGAACATGGTATAGGCTCTAGGAATAGCAGATTTATTAGCAGAGTTTGCAGGCTCAGTAATGATATTTAGCTTGGTAAGGGTTGTCCTGCTTGACTTAGTATGTATTGGAGGAGGAAGATGTATTGGAGAAACAGGTGCGGAACGAGCATAGAACCCTGGGAAGCCTGTCCCGTTTAGGTGGTTCATGCAGTGGACTTGAAGTTTATGTGACTGGTCATGTCCACATTTCAATTTTCATCTGTCAAGAATGTTGTAGAGAACAGTCGTTAAACTCGTCTGGGGCTTCTACGTAGACCGTGGTGGTATGCGGCGCATAGCGTTCGCATTCACAACAAAAGTGCGCACAGAAGTTTGCAGTCTTCCTATTTCAGAGCTCAACATGACCTCTAGCGCCTGCGACTACTAGGTGCTAAAAATTAAAGAGGTTTTACGTCCCAAAACTTCTTTCTGATTGTGAGGCGCGCCGCAGTGGTGGACTCTGGAAATTTCGACCACGTAGGGTTATTTAACGTGCACCCGAATCTAAGTACACGCGTGTTTTCGCATTTCGCCCCCATCGAAATGCGGCCGCCATGGCCGCGATTCGATCCCGTGACCTTGCGACCTCACGTTCCCGGTGCAACCTCATTTCTCAGGTGCACTGAGAAAGTGAAGTTTCTTCCAGAGATGCCTGTACATGGTCGGCTTTGTGGGTACTCAACAAGGACGAAGACGGTCCATCCAGAGGCTAACATCACAAGATAATGGACAATCAGTAAAGGCGTGAGCTGATGTTCATCGCTCACGCCTGAATCAGTAGAAAGAGGGGTGGGGAAATTCACGAGTGAATATATCATATTCATCAGATACTATATGTATAGCCACCTCAGTCCGTTTGTATGATTTTCATTTTGCCTACGCGACCTGAAACATAATAGGTTAGATGACGTAAAAGCTCAAGAGAAAAATTAAAGCTGATTGAAGTAACAAGTAAACTGTAAAAGCTGGAAAAATGGCGTATTCGAAGATGAAGATAAGAAAACTCATGGTGTTTAGCAGCGTGTACTCTTCTAACCGCAACACTGTGGTGTCGTATTATTGCGTGCGGTGGTAACCGCAGCTGTAGGAAAAGGCACGTGAGATGGGTTTTCTCACGTTTCATAGTTTAAACTTGTTTAGTGCTTCCAAACAGGATACGACGCCAGTCGGGTTCTACAGGTCACACCCCGCTGTACAATGGGCTTGCATTCCACTTTCATGCCCGCCCTTCGCTATACTTCAAGCTATGTGGGGCTGCGATAGAAGATGATGGTGATGTGAGAAGTTGGTTATCATCCATTGTAAGCGGACTAAACGTGTACGAAGACGCTTGTCCTGTGTTATTTACCACGGGTCCTCGTTCGTGTCAGCTCCGTTTACGATAGAAGAAATGGATGAATATAAACACTTCATTCGCGGTAGATAAACGATTTCCTTCACCGCTTGTTTAGTCATTCTTTTGCGAAGGTGGCAAAGAGAAAACGGCGAACTTCCTGCTTCGTGGGAATTCTAAAATCTGCGTACTCGACCTGTCTTCATTTCACTTCAATGCGGGGGATATATTGCTAACAAGCACCACTTTGCTGTAGGTTCTCCCATTTTTTCATGGTATCTCTGGCGTGTCACCCTTCGTTATAAAGTGCGAAAAAAAACGTTTCTGTTTTCTCGCTATGACTACAGCCAATAATTAGTTGTGCGTGTGCTGTGAGCCGGTGAATCAATTCTATTTATGAAGGAAATGTAATGAATGGGATGGCACAGTAACTCCAACTATACTGATGTCTTCCTTTATTAATTTCTTTGCATTCTTTTATTCAATCGCTCATTTACACCTTATCAGCATTCGTAAAGACATTCAGTACCGATAACTCGATTCACACCAACGTAAAACAAACGCTAATATAAAGGAACCAGAGAAGCACAGAAGCCACACAAGCAGTATTTGTGCAACTTATTAGTGAATAACATCTAAAGAGTCCCAACAAAAGTGCAAAATAAAAATTAAATCTAAGAACAACAAAAGTAGACACGGGAATTCACACATAATGAACGCGCGAAAAATATACTGCAGTTCAGTGTATGCGTGGCAGGGCTAGGATAATCAAATTAGCAGGCGAATAATCACAAAGGAAAGTGCGAAAGAAAGAAATTAGACATCATCAGAACGAAAGTTCGCCATCAAATAAGCTCTGCTATATACAGCCGGGAAAAATCACTCTAGAAGGTGATTCTAATATTACGCGAAACACTTAAACAATCACTAGGCAATGCACAAATCCTAATCCCACCCCTGTAAATTGCTCGGAATATTGTCTCCAGCGTCTCGAAACAAACTGATGTTACGTTAATCCATTTATATGCATTCCATCGTACATTGTGAGTGCAGGGGATAATCCACAGGACCACGATGATTCATCAGGGGCTGGTCTAGCCGTTCCAGCCACAGGAGTCGTCGTACATCTTGTACTTGGGCACCGTGCCGCAGTTCTCGTCGTAGATGAAGTCGCAGCAGTCGGCCTCTTCATGCATGGTGTCTTCACGACGCCAGAAGGAACAGCCGTATCCTGCAATCACGAACTAGTTAGTCCGCAAACTAATCTGAAAGAGCCAGACAGAAACGAGGAGACAACAAGGACACACACCACACAGCACACCATTGCCAATGGTTGTTTACTTCAAGGACCAGCAGCCTTTAATAGTTGCCCAGTGAGAGCGCGGAAGACATGGTTAGAAGTTGTCACATAGAAAGGCTCTTCGTTCCTTCACGTAACGGTGTAATACAGGGCTTATTTACATACTTATCTGCGGATTTTTTTACATGGATCTTTCGATATTTATCTCTGCCTTTCTTTATTTTTTTCATAAAGTTTTGAATTCAGGGGTCTTGCGTGCCAAAAGCACGATTTGATTATGAGCCACGCCATAGGGATTATTTTCACCAGCGATCTTTTACGTGCCGCCAATGAACAGTACACGGGCGTTTATGCATTCCGCCACCATCGAATGCGGCTGTAGCGGCCGGGCTTTAGACTTGCGACCTCGTGTTTGGCAGCGCAACACCATAGCTGATAAGTGGCCGTGTGGGCGTTTATAAAGTGTGCCTTCCAAAACCCTTATGCAAAGGCGCATTTTTCTGCATTGGCAGGTGAATTGCTTCCGTGCTATCTCCTCACGGTATTTTCACAAAATGTACTGGCATTTTTTGTTTAACACATGGCGCTAACCACCGTCAATGTAGATCCAACGAGGTAATGTTTTAATTATTGAGCGCATCAACACAGCCATAACGTCGATAATGGGCAAGTGTGCATTGAGCTGGTTCAAAATATTTAACGCCAACTGTACGTTGTAGTTGTGCATAAGAGAAAAGCGAGTCTAATTTTACCAAAACCCCCCCTACGAGCAATCGCGTCTTCCGTATAGGGGCTGAAAAAATTGCTAAGCGTCCCTGCTGAATTGACAGGTGTTTTCGTTCGGATCGAATGAAAAACTCGGACAATATATTAACGTTTGTTGGGACGCAGGGCAAGCTACCCGAGCAATGGAAAGAAGCAAAGATCATACTGATACAGAAACCCGGCAAGACACTACGGCTGGAGAACCTGCGCCCCAGCTCCCTCACGTCTTGCGTGGGCAAGGTGATAGAGCACGCGTTTCACAATAGACTCAAAGGATTACCTCGAGGACGACGAATTATTTCCCCACACCATAATTGGGTTCAGAAGACATCTCTCCTAGCAAGATGCCCTCCTGCAACTAAAGCATCAAATTATAAACAATTCGGGGCGCTGGACGAGAGCCTTCCTCGGGCTGGACCTCAAGAAGACATTCGATAACATTCGCCACGGCGCTATATTGAGACAAACAGACAAGCTAAATCTTGCACTGCGAACGTACAACTTTGTCCGAGGCTTCCTCATGGGAAGAACCGCTCGCATGCGAGTGGCACAACTAGAGTCAGATCAAATCAACATCGGGAGCTCGGGCACCTAGCAGGGCTTGGTGATCTCGCCGATGCTCTTCAATCTCAACCTGCTGGGGTTACCCGACCGATTGCTTCAAATCGAAGGACTGCGTCACATGCTATACGCGGATCATATTACGACCTGGACGACAACCAGCAGTGATGGAGCGATCGAGCAACGTTTACATAAGGCCATCCAATGAGTGGAAAACTGCCGCGTGGGAATTGGACTCACCTGCTCGGTCGAAAAATTCAAACTGCTGCTATACAGACCCGTCAGAGAGGGGCGGCCACCTAAAGTCTACAACCCCCGGAGAAGGAAGCAATCCGATTAACGGCCTTAAACGCCTTACGGATCCGGATGGTAGATAAGATCCGTGTATTAGGAATGATGATCGAACACAAAGGTGGGTGGCAATGGCGAAGCACTTCGCAAGATAATGGCAAAGGCCACCAGAACGATACAGCTCATTTGACGCATCACCAACAAACATGCGGGCATGCCCGAAGGCAGCGTCATACTACTCATCCAAGCCTTCGTCACTACTCAAATAAAGTACACGACAGAGTTTAACAACTGGACGGTAGCGGAAAGAAACAAGATCAACGCCCTCATACGCAAGGCGTACAAATGTGCGTTGGGACTTGCGCCCGGAGTCAGCACCTCCAACCTCTTAGAACTAGGCTTGCACAATACGCTCGAGGAACTCATGGATGTGCAACAAGTGTCCCAAATCGCGTGCCTATCCAAAACCCGCCCGGGCAGACACGTGCTCGATAAGCTCGGCATCACATACCACACGCAACGCGGCATAAAAGTTGAAATTCCAAGAACCATACGCGAGCAACTATACGTACCACCATTGCCTCGCAACATGCACCGCTACACCAATCGGGGAGACATAAAGCCAGGGCACAACACATGAGCCAAACTCATTCGAACAACGGGTAGGCGATCTCACCGACGCAGCCCGTTATCGAGACAGAAAGAGTTTCGTGGCGGCAGTTACTAGCCACCGAGGCAACCATGTCACGAGCGTCACAGTGAACACCGCACACGCCGAAGCGGCAGAGGAAGCAGCCATAGACCTGGTCCTCACCCAAACCAAAGCGACATACGTGATCTGCGATTGGCAATTGGGCGCATCTCGCAAATGGGCGCAAATTTCGCAAATGGGCGCATCTCGATAGAGGTGTATCACATAATCCAGCGACATCCCATACACCAGGGAGAGGCCGACTTCGATAACCGAAGGCATTTGTTATGAATCCCGACACACACTGGATTGAGCACCCCCAAAGAAACGGCTCACCGCGTTGCTCGAGGCCTCACTCCCCGAGCATCATCGCAGGAAGGGCTCCCGCGGGGTACTGCAAACGTCTG
Source organism: Dermacentor albipictus (assembly GCF_038994185.2). NCBI lineage: Eukaryota > Metazoa > Arthropoda > Arachnida > Ixodida > Ixodidae > Dermacentor > Dermacentor albipictus. The sequence goes on along the minus strand of NC_091827.1, from coordinate 110,297,311 downwards.
GGCGTGGGAGGACCGTATGACAAGGTTCCACGACATCACGGCACACTATCAGTAACAAAGACGCGTATACGCATTTCCTCACACTAGTTGAGACAGGGCGCAAGCAGTACACTTCAGACAATTACAAACGGATTCTTACAGAAACCCCAGACTCATGCATGCCATGTATCCGGATATGTATGCTACAAACAGATGCACATTGTGTGGCGAGAGTGCCACACTTAATCACGTGTTATGGGAATGTCAGCACTTCGCCAATAAGTCGAGCAGTACCGACTCCTCCGTTTCTTCTACCTATAGCCACCGCTCACACTAGAAGACCGCAATGCTCTGCTCGAACGTGACAGAACAACTCTGGGCCGTCCAGCGAGCTGAGAAAGCCGCTCCGAGACAACGTCTCTAAAGCGCGTCCGCTACGAGTGCCCAGACCCACTAAAAGGACGCCGGACTGAAATCTTATTGATTTGGAAATAATGTTTACACTCTCTCTCGTTCGTAAGTGCACTTTGCAAGTGGTCGGCTGCGAGCGCTAATGCCCAGCATCCAAATCGGCTGGCACTTACTCGTGTGAACAATTTCGGCAACTTCATATGCAGCCATCTCTTTAGTTCGCTTGTGGCCAAGTCGACCGGCAGGACGTTCACGCTGTGTCATGAAACCTTCCTATGAAAGTAGCTAGAATACGCGCATGAGCAAAGAGCAAGCCAAGCGCTGATATTTGACCGGCGAACAGCAGTACTGTAACACCCCGCCTAGGAGACGACGTGAACAGTTTTTGTGGGACATGGTTCAACTTGGCCTAATCAAATGCTCATCCTCAGGCAGCCCCTTCGTTGTCAGTCCCGCTTCCACCCTCGAGCGACGGCGAAGAAGAAATGGACGTGGTGACGTGCCGCAAACGTCGACGGTAGTGCAAGGACAGCATTGACGACGCGGCGCCCAGCAAGCAGCTTGCTCCACCCGCTATTTAGGCCACGACAAACCAGGCAGCTGTAGTTCCCGAGAAGCGACAACGATGTGTCGAGGTCGTTCTGTCGAGTGAGCACGACGTCGTGACCACCCCAGGTGATGGCGTTTTGGTAGGAAAGACTGCAGTGGCACGCCAGCCACGTCCGAGCTCTGCTGCAGCGTCTGCTACCTTGCAGACCATAGCGCCCGCTGATGTCGTCGCCGCTGTCCTCAGTGGCGCTGTGCCTGTTGCCCCGAAGTCCTGCGATACAGCTGCGGTGAGCGAACAGGCCTCTTCAAGCCCCACGTTGCTCCAGGAAGGTGGCCTCACCATGGTAACTCCGCGTTCACACCGTCGCCAACCGCGAGGTCAAACGCGAGAAACCACCAGTCTCCCCGGTGCCTGCAGATGGGGATGCTCCCGGCCGCCTGCAAGACTTGCCACGACCGAGCTAGCAGGAATGCAGTTGGCGCTCGCCCGCCTGTCGACCGGCCCCAGTGCACGGGATTCATGCACGGGATTGATAGAGATATTTCTGACGATGACCTACAGGGGGCAGTCTCCTCTTCCCTGTATGTGCTTTCCGTCAAGCGCAGCGGGAGCACCATGACATTTCTTTCCCCGGCAGCAAGCCCTCCTGAATGTATTCACCTGTACCGGATGGCGTTTTCTTTGAAGCCGTTTCGACCCTGCCCGATTCAGTGCGTGCAATATGAACGCTACGCTCGCACTACTACGGCCTGTGTTTTCCTAGAAAGGTGCCTGTGATGCGGGGGGCAACATTGTATAAGCTTGTGTGAGTAGCGAAGGCCTCGACGCTTTCACTGCAGTGGACTGCACCCCGCAAACAACCGGTGGTGTGCGCGCTGGCGGGTGGAGCGCAAGTTGGGACTCTGGTGGCTGCTGCCCCTGGTCCTCTCCGTCGACAAGAAGCTCGAGCCACGGTGTGGGCTGTGGCTTCCGCGACCGCGGCTATGAATAGCCTTGTTGGTGTTCCCGCGCTATCCAAGCGTGACGACTGGGGTTATGCCGTTGTCATTTGCAGGTGATCTGCATTCGGATCAAAATCCTTGACCAAACAAAAGACAACCGCTAGATTGCTAGTACTGGTGCCGCCGCGTCCTGTGGCCCGAGCTACCAGGCGGAGAAGATGCAATCGCAAGGCTCCCATTAAGCTGTCTCAGGCTTCACTGTTTGCGTTGCAAGCTATGGCGGCCGTTTCCCCGCTAGGTATGCGTACTGCCAGCCTTCAGCACCCGTCTGCAATAGAGGGTGTGCTTCCCATCCTGACAGCGACTACTCAATCAGCTGCCACCAACAGTTCGTCTGCAGAGCCCGCAGCTGCATTGGCATCCCTTCGGGAAGAGGTAGAGTGCTTGAAGCTGCTCGTGCAGTCTGTGACTGCCCTCCTACCGCAGGAAGACCCACTACGCGCCTCCTGCTTTGCAGCAGGGTGCCCGGTCAAACAGGGCAGTCACCATGGCTAACCTCCAGGGGTACTGTCACTGCCGCCCTAAGGAGCTTTAGCGGAACACGCACACGTTACGGTGGCGTCAAGCTGACCTCTCGGAGCACTTCTTTCCGGGCGATTAGAACGTACTCGCGCTGGAGGAATTTCGTGTGCCACCTGAGGTGCTCCGACTACCCGGCTACATCAGGTACTGTAACGTCGCGACGTGCTCCCTCACCTCCTGCACTGTTGTCCCCTGCCTGGACGCCAGCAATCCGCAAGCTGCCCCACAATATGCGGTTCACGTGCGCTGCTCCATCCCTCACGCCGAGATTCCGGTAGCTGACCTGACCAGCGGACCAATGGAGTGTTCTGCGGGGACCGTGCGGCTGGGATCGATGAACACTTCTGTGGTGGGCATCTGTGTTCGCTCCTGCCATCCCTGGGATGCTCGCGGCCTGTTGCCGCTGTCTGCCCGTCTGGGACAAGACAGCGTGCTCTGCGGCGACTTCAATACACTTAATACCGTGTTGGGTAGCCACCGCTGCAACATCCGCGGCAACGCTGTCATAGCTGCTACAGTTCAGGCTGGCCTTGTCATCCTAAAGACTGTGGAGAACATTCACGTGCGCCGGGGCTCCCGCAGCCTAAGAACAGTCATCAACCTCAGCATTACAACATATCACTGTTCTTGCACGTTTGCTATAGCTCTTGACACTTGGGGATCCGATCACTTTCCAATCATGTTGACGTCTTCGTCGGCTCGGTCCCCCAGGTCAAGGTCCTGCATGTTTATCAACTGGGGTACCTTCCGGTATATCCTCGCCACCAATTCTAGTGGGGACCTTAAGTGGGCTATTCAAGACAGCGTCGCGGTGGCCACCGTCCGGGTGACCATGCAGCCCGCCCAGCCCCTACTGGACCTGCGGCTGCTTAATCAACGGGCCGCACGGCGCGAAGCAGAGCGCCACGCCATGCTGACCAAGCGGCCTGAGCGCTGTACTCCCTTCCGGCGGAGAGGAGCCGTATGCCGATGCCAGGCCAACCTGAGGCGTCGCCAGTGTTGGCAGCGCGTTTCCTCAGCCATCTCGAGAGCTCAACAGGGTTGGAAGGCGTGGAACCTTATACAATCGCTCCTGCAAGGTCGCGGGATATGCCAACCAATTCTGGCCGTCGTGATCACCTTGGGGATTGGCGAGATGGACCTGAAAGAGTGACTAGCGCACAACTCATACCGGTCCCTGCCGGCTCATGTTCCACCGGTGGACCGGAGCAGACTCCAAAGCAGAACTTCCTGCCGCCTGTTGAGCCCCACCTTTCCTGGGGAACGAAGCAGATTGCAGCCCTGGGGGACCAGCCTATCACATGCCACAAGCTCTGGCCCACAAAAAGCGATGCATTGCACCAAGGTTGGATGGTATCCCATTGCAAATTCTGCGGAACATGGCTGACCCGGCGAAAGACCGGCTGCTAGACTACGTTAAAACATCTGGTGCTCGGGCTGCCTTCCAGAGGCATGTGATTGCTGTCATTGTGCCAGTCTTCAAACCGAGAAAGCCTGCCAAGGCACTCCTCTACTACAGGACCGTGTCCCTCACCTCAGCAACCTCTAAGGGGCTGGATTCTGTAGCACTGGCGTCCCTCGAGTGAATCTCAAGAGCCCTCGAATTTTTCCCGAAATAGCAGACTGGATTGTGTCGTTACCGGTGCACCGCTGCCTCCATAGCGAACGCCGGATCATCACTGGAGGACGTGAGAAGCTCTCGCAAAGTTACACTCCTTGTGCTTATTGATGTGGAAAGCGCTTTTGACAGCTTGCCTTACCTGGTCATTTAACGGTCTCTGGACGATCTTGGGGTTACGGGATGTCTTCGGCGTTTCATCACGGCCTTTCTCACCGGGCGCTCCCTTTCTGTAAGGACGGGAAAGACTGCCAGCTCCCAACGGGCAGTCTGTTTCCGAGTGCCGCAGGGATCTGTCCTAAGCCCTTTTCTTTTCGACTTGGCGCTGGGTTCTCTTCCTTCTGCCATGCCAGCAGACCTTCCACATTACGTCTACATCTCCGTATACGCTGATGATGTGGCTCTGCGGACTCGGGGTCCCACTAGAAGCTTTTCAGTCTTTCGGTCCTGTAAAAGACGGAGGCCCTTCTCGTCCGCCCAAGCCTGGCCGTACACCGACGAACCGTCCCGATTACGCTGGGTGACAACCGGATACGATGGAACCGGGTTATTACCTACTTGGGCCTCCAGATCGATCACCGGCTCTCGTGGATGAGCTACCAAGGCGCTAATCGCTTAAGTGCAGAAGGTTCAAAAGGCGGTTGGCCGTCTGCTGCTCTCCGGCAGAGGAGGCACACCACAATTGGGTATTCGTCTATACGCCGCCGCGGCTACGTGAAGGCTTCTTTGTGCACTCCTTCTCGTGGCCCTCTTACGGATTCGCGTAGACCGCGTGGAGATCCAGCACTGGAAAGCCATGGGGATGATTCCTGGTTTGCGAGGGACATCGCACGTTGCTGCCACCCTAGCCGAGGCACAGAGTAGGCCACTATCCCTGCTGTTCCTACAGCGTGGCCTCCATCAAGTTGACAGGCTAAATCGCGCCCCGCGTAGCGCGCCTCTACTTTCAAGGTTGCGGAGTCGACCTTACTCACGCATGGACCGTTTGTGTCAGCGATACGAGGATGATGTAGGCTGTCCTCCCACGATAGCCATCCCAGCATCTCCACCCTACTCAATACAGCCATTGGAGGTCTCCACTTCGCGGGGGTGACTCACGGAAAGGTGATTTTCATCCTGTGCATTGTACCAAGCCTATGCATGCTGAAGGACCGGCTGGGTGAACATCAACAAATCTACACGGATGGCTCAGTTCATGCAGACTGCGGATCTGCCATGACCTCCTCCGTGATCCCTGCCCTTTGGCGCTTGGTATTGTGCCGGCTGTCTTTCCCGGGAAGCTACACCGCTGCTGAGGTGGCTGGCTCCATCTGGCGGAAGACCTTTCGTATTCTCCGGTTGTGATCCTCTGCGACTCGCAAGCTACAATCCTTGCTGTTCATACGGCATCCCGGAGATGCAGCAAAGGCCTGGCTTCATCCCCGGCCGGCTCAGCGTGCGGTGAGGATGAAACAATCGATCATCTTCCTTGTTCCTGTACCGCCTTCTCCAAAGAGAGGGCTTGTCTCCATGTCTTATTCCGACGCCTCGGACTCCCAGTGGTCTCGACATGCCAGGTGCTGTTCCCCGGCTGGCACCACGGCTCCGCCTTCTGGCACCTTCTTACGTTCCTGGAGGACACGAGGCTGTCGTGTAAATTGTGAATGCACCGCATGGACATGTCCTCCGCAAGGGGGCCAACTCAGCGGACTTGTTCCACATGAGCTCCCGATTCAACGCGTACTTCCTGCGGACTGCAACCCGGAAGCGCCAGAACGTCTGCATTATTCGACGCAGCTCGAAAAGCGGCATTCAGAGAGACCATCTGTAGCGCTGTGAGTTTCTTTTTCATATATTTACACGTTTTGACAACAGCAAGGCGGCGGTTGCCAAGCTAAGCCTACGGACGATTGCCAAGCTTTGCTCCCCGAGGCCACGCGCCTCGCGCCTTGGCCACGAGCCTCGCGCCTTGGCCACGAGCCTCCTGCCCGTGCCCGAGCTTTGAGACCGAGCTTTTCGCTTCGTGAACCATCTGCCCGCCGCGTACTGGCCCTTTAAGGCGGGGTACGGTTCATACTCAAGATGGAGTATCAAGTGGCGGGGGAGGATATCTCCCCGGAAGAGGTTACCCAAGATCAAGGCTGGCAGTCTGCGGGGGCCAGAAGAGTTAGCGCCAAAACACGCACGGCTGACACTAATGCGCTATCGCCCCAGCCGGGAGCGCGACGTGGCAAATCAGGCGGTGCTGCGCTAAAATCCAGAGTGGTACGAGCTGGACGAATGCCCTCACTTCCTCGAGATGATATCAAGATTGTGATCAGGCCGCGAGGTGGACTCAATATCTCAAAGATTGGCGTTGTTACGGTGGCTGACGCAATACTCGCCGCCGCTGGCATCAGTCAGGAAGATCTATGCCAAGATACTCTATGCCCGAATCTACAGCGAAATATTATGGTTGCTAGTACTCCCAAGCACGAGAATGCGAACCGCTACGTCTGGATGAAGCAGATGCTCATCTTGGGCAAGGTATATGAGCTCAGTGCCTACGAGACGGCCCCGCACTCCACGTGCAAGGGAGTGATCCGCAACATCCCCCTTCAAGACGGCCCTGACATCATCGATGCCAAGATTGTCAACACCAATAATCCACTCGCCTTAGCAGCGAAGAGAATAGCTCAAACCGGCACGGTCATCGTCGCGTTCGACGGGCATCGTGTACCGAACTTTGTCAGGTATGGACCGTTACTCATGCAGTGCTCACTCTACCGCAAGCAACTCGACGTGTGCTATACATGCGGCCGCCTCGGTCATCGCGCCGACGTGTGTCCCAATCCAGCTGACGCTATTTGCCGTGGCTGTGGTGCCCCTAGTCCCGATGAGCAGCATCAGTGCACCCCCAATTGTAAGCTCTGTGGTGGCCAGCATCTTACGGCTAATAAGGACTGTGCTCAAATATTCAAGATCCCATACATCGTGCGTCGTCGTCGCAGTGAGCGCGCCAAGATGGCCGGTGCCGTGTCATCGTCCCCTCATCAGCGCTCGGACACTGCGGAACTCGTCCAGGCTTCGTCCACTCCGGGTGCTCAGCGCAGAGGACGCTCCCGTTCCAGGGGCCGCTCGAGAGTCCGTTCCGTATCCAGGGGCCACTCCGCCTCCAGGGCACGTTCCGGCTCCCGCCGTGGGTCCAGAGGACGGGCCTGTTCCCGGGAACGCTCCGGTTCTCGGCCTCGCTCCAGCTCCAGGCCGGGGCGCGACACGTCGGGGCGGACCAGGTCCCGCTCCCGCACGCCCACCACCCTTAGAAGCAAGTTCACGCTCTCCTGGGCCGACAAGGTTCGAGGGGGACGTGAGGGTTCAAGAGGTGATGACCCGCCTCGCGATTCGCACCACGCACATGAGCTCGAGGAGTTGCGACGAGTTAACGAGCAGTTGAGGAAAGGAAACGCGCAGGTTAGACAAGAAATGTGCATGCTAGCTGCGGAGATGGCGGAGATTAGCAAACTTGCGCTTTCACCCTCCTCGCCGCAACCCCCTTTGGCCCCGGTCGCCATGGATACGTCCGAGAGATCCCACGCGGCTCGCGCGCCCAAGCGTCCAGCGGTAGAGAACAGAGAGGAAGACGAGACTATAAAATTGCTCTCAGAACTCAAGAATGCTCAAGAAGGTCCAGGAAGCTGTATCGCACCCAAAAATGGGCTTAGGTGCACTCAGTGAACGGATAAGCAAATTAGAGGAGGTCGATGCCAGGAGAGAACCCAGCCCCGCTCCTTCGCAAGTCCCAGCACGACGTCATGTACTAGCACCACCGACGGAGGGCGCGATTCTCAGGGCCGTTCAAGCCTCCTCTCAGCCTAGCCATGGATAGTGCGGACGAGAACTTTAGTATTTGGCAATGGAACTGCGGAGGGTTTCCCAACAAGAAGCCGCTTCTGCAGCAATATTTAAGAACTCTCACGGTTAAGCCCCAAATCATCGCTATTCAGGAGTTGCAACTAGTACTCCTATCAAACTCGCAGGTTACCTGGTAGTATCCTCACATTCAGGAGGTAGGGGAGTTGCTACCCTTGTCAGCAAAAAGTACAATTGCCTCTCTCGCGACCTCGGCCCAGTTGGTGATGGCATCGAGTACGTCATGACTGAAATCCTCATGAACCCACCCAGAAAGGGCCTCAGAAGAAACAGCCTTTATATGCTCAACGTATACTGCAGCCCAAGCTACCGCAGGGCGAGGGCGAACTCTCTCCTCAAGAGGGCTGTCAGCGTGGCCGGTGGGCACCCCCTTGACATCTTCGGGGATTTCAAAGCTCCACATAGGGTGTGGGGGTACACCCATGACACGTCCAAGGGACGCGAACTGTGGCAGACTGCGATGGAACTGGACTTGACCCTTATCACCGATAAGGACTTCCCCACTAGGAGAGGCAACTCCGCATGCCGGGACACTACCCCAGACCTCTCTTTTCTCAAGAATGTAGGGGAGGTCAAGTGGGTCAACACGGCTCTAGACCTCGGAAGTGACCACTACGTCATCGAAGTCTCCCTCCCGATAGCCCGCTATAAGACGAGGAAATTCAAGCTGATCGACTGGGACGTTTTCCGCAAGATCAGAGCCGAGCGCGCACCGATGGCGGAGACAGATTTTGAAGGTTGGTGCAAAGGGATAAGGGATGACGCCGCGGCGGCAACCAAGGAGGTCGTCACTGAGCTCGACGTTGACAAGATGGATAGCCGGTTGGCGCACCTGCTGGAAGCCAAGCAAGCCCTCCTCACGAGATGGAAGGGGCAGAAGCATAACAGGCGGCTCCGCAAGAAGGTTTCGGAAGTTAACAGGGAGATCGAACATCACTGCAAGAACCTGTGTAAGCAACAATGGGATGAGCTCTGCGAATCCGTTGAGGGTCAGCTCAGATCAGGCAAGAGCTGGGGTCTGCTTAAACACCCTCTCGATGAGGGCAGTACCAGATGCAGCCAGAGACGATCCCTCGCGCGAGCCATCCACCTCGCTACGGACTCTACCCCGGACGTGTCGATTCTCGACAGGCTCATAGACAAGTACCTGCCGGTCGCGGATAGCTCTGCCCCTACCCAGTTCCCGGACTACGCGGGGTGTGCGGTGCCGGAGTTGGACCAGGACTTTACCGCGGCCGAGATCCGAGATGTCCTCTTCTCACTCAACGTCAAATCTGCCCCTGGTCCAGAAGGAGTCACTAACAAGGTGCTGAGGAATCTCGATGATGAGTCGATCGACTTCCTCACTGAAAGGATTAATGAAGTCTGGCGCAGTGGACAGGTCCCCACACAGTGGAAGGCGGCCTGCACGGTACTCATCCCCAAACCCGGTAAAGCACCAGGAATAGAGATTCTAAGACCAATTTCTCTGACGTCCTGCGTTGGTAAGGTTGCAGAGCATGCCCTGCTCAACCGGGTAAAGGTGCACATCGAGGCCAATGACATGTACACCCACAATATGATTGGTTTCAGAGCCGGCCTCTCGACACAGGACGCCATGAAGCTGATAAAGCATCAGATCATCGACGAGAGCACGGGAGATACCAGAGCCATCCTTGGACTAGGCCTGCAGAAGGCATTCGACAATATTTCACACGAGTTCATTCTCCAGTCTATTGCCGGCCTCGGGCTCGGGAAGAGGGTCTACGACTTCGTCCGATCCTTCCTTAGCCAGAGAACTGCCAAGCTCAAGATCGAAGGATACCTTTCGCAAGAGATCACCCTCGGTTCACGCGGCACGCCTCAGGGCTCAGTCATCTCGCCAACATTATTTAACATCGCAATGATCGGGCTTTCTAAGGAGTTAGCGAAGATTCAAGGAATCAACCATACTATCTACGCAGATGACATCACCATCTGATGCGTTGGCGGGAGCGACGGCCAAGTTGAAGCCGCCATGCAGAGCGCCATCGATGCGACCGAGCGCTTCTTCCGCCCCACTGGGCTCAGATGTTCTCCATCAAAATCTCAGCTACTTCTCTACAAGAAAAGACCCTGAGGTGGCGGCCATCGTGATTGGAAACCGGCGTCCGAGAGCGAAATACGGCTTTTCACTGGTGACGGGTCTCCGGTGCCTAGAGTGGACTCACTCCGAATATTGGGGATGTATATCGAGTCTAACGGTTCCAATGGAACCGCACTCAGAAAGATCACCGCCAAGACGGAGAGTGCTCTCGGCCTCATTCGGAGGATCGCCAACAGGCACCGGGGAATCAAGGAAGAAAATCTCATCCGCATTATGCATGCTTTTGTTCTCTGCCACCTTTCATACTCGGCGGCCATGCATAATTGACATGTGGCTGAGAGGAACAAGCTCAATTCACTCATCAGAAAGGTTTTTAAGCTTGCCCTCGGCTTGCCTGCAAGCACCCAAACCGAAAACCTGTTGAAGCTCGGAGTCCACAACACGCTCGAAGAGATTATCGAGGCACAAGAGCACTCACAGCTGCTCAGGCTATCCGGCGCCCCGACGGGCCGCAAGATCCTCGACGAGATGGGCCTCAATCCCTGACGCCATGCGGATTCCCAGCGACATCAGGTCTCAACTGCACATCGCGCTCCTGCCCCGCAATATGCACCCCGCAAACAACGTCGGCAGACGTCGGGCCAGGGGTAGAGCTCTACTCGAGCATGTGCGCAATAACCACATTGAGGCAAGCTTCGTGGATGCCACGGCATATGTCCAACAAGAGGCATTCGCCGTCTCCATCGTAGACTCCAATTCAAGGCTCACTTGCTGCGCTACGGTACGCACTTCAAGGCCCGTGGTAGCCGAAGAGGTTTCAATTGCGCAGGCTGTGCTCGATGGTCGCAGAGAGGCAATATATAGTGATTCCAAGGCAGCCATTAAGGCCTGTCAAACCGGTATGGTCTCCCCCCAGGCCCTCCGCATTCTCCAAAGCGCCAAAAGTATCTCTCCGCATTCTTTATTTTAGTTTCCCGCTCACTTGGGGTCGATTGAGAGTTCTCGCTCTAACCCTAACGAGGGCGCACACGAGGCCGCGCGAGGACTCACTGACCGCGCCGCCTCAGCAGTCCCTCAGCCCCGCGGGGAACCCTTGCTTACGTTTAATGAGATCACCACGCACTACTATCTGTCAAGACGTGTCTCCCCCTCCCGCACCCCGCCTTATGTAGGGCGCGGGTGGTTACACTTCGACTTTTACACGCCAGTGCGTACCCTATCCTCGCGGTTTTTCATGCCATATACCTCGAAAGATATCCCAGTGCGGACTGCCCTGCCTGTGGACTAAGGGCAACATTGGACCATGTGTTGTGGGAGTGTGACGCCATCGGCTCCTCCTTCAGCGAGGATAGGTGGGCTGCGCTCTTGGGCAGCCCCGAACTCAACGATCAAACCCTGGCCGTGCAGAGTGCCCACGATTGGGCCGTCAAGCTCGGCTTGGCGGTCCCTACGTGGGACTAGCCGGGTGGCGCGGGGTCTCTCCTGCGTCTTCTCTGGACCAAAATAAAGTTACTTCACTCACTCACTCACCGCATGGACATCGCTGACAGCGGTACCTCACAGCACCGAGCTTTCCAATCACTTCTACCTTCTTTCTCTTTTCTTTTTCTTTCGTATTTATGCTCTCCTCCCCTTTCCCTAAGCAATGAGTCACGCTCCCTAAGTAGCTGCGGAAAATAGCGCCTCTTCTTCTTCGCAATCACTCTCTTTCTCTCTCTCTCTTTCTCTCTTCATGGTGCGACGGACAGAGTTTGCGCCTGAAAATGGGAAGTCCGGCAGGCGAGTGCGAAGCACTGTAGTCTATGCGAACGTATCTCTAGCGTTCGCTTTCACCACCGGCGCCTCAGCGTCTGGCGATGTAAGGCGTCGTCAGACGCGGTGGCACTGGTGACACCGCGAGAAGCCAGCGTGACAGATGCCGAGTGCCGTTTGGTCGGTTCAGTTAGTGTCGCTTTTTCAGCGTGCTTTCGACGTTATTTCTTTGTAACATGCGCGTGCGGCTTAAGCTTAGCCCTTGCGCTGTCGCCATGTTGGAATGTGGTTTTCACGTTCAGCGAAACTGAGAGGAAATGTCGGTGTCACCGCCTGGAGTGTTTATAGAATGTCGATGGCTACAGAAAATTGAAGATTTACGGGCCATACCAATGTGATTTTAACGATTATCGTAGCAGGGGACTCCGAAATAGTTTTGGCAACCTAATGTCCTCTAACGTGCGCCTCAGTCAAAGTACACGGGCGATTGCGGAACATTTCGGAGGGAGAATCAGGCTACGTCTTGCTTCATGGCCTATCACAAAGAGAAAATGCACCGATGAAAGCAACCATAATCAGGAGAAAAACGGACAGATGAAAGCAACCAAACACCAGCAGCCGAAACTGCTTTGAAACTGGCTGCATTAGGAAATCAGCTATTAAACTGACTCACAATATTTTAATAAGTGTAGAGCCCCTAAATTTTGAACTATTGTACGGTTGCAGCACATGACGACCTTTTGCAGAAACATTCCACTTCCACATACCCAAATGAAATGAGCGGGAGTATGCCTGTAGAAAAAAAAAAACTCGGTATGGAATAAAAAGGCACCAGCATGCACTTTGCCCCTCTTACAGCTTGCGCCGTCAATGCTTAATCAGTAAAATATCACACGATCATTTACCAGTAAAAAGTATGCTTTTCTCGCCTAATTCAAGCCGCAGCCGCAGTACCAGAGCACCCGAAAGCTTTCGGGATGGATGAATAGCCTCACGTCGCGAGCACCGCGGTGCAAAGGAAAAGCCGTCCACTCCCACCTCAGGAATTACGCTCACTCCGTGCTATTGTGACGGCCGAAAAAAATCCTGCTGGCACGCGCAAATCTCGTAGGGAATAGTAGGACACACAAGTTGTCGTAGCGCCACCTGGCTAGCACTGTTTCTCTCTAGTTTGTGCCATTCAGATCCACATCACTATGCCTACTTATGAGCTTCCAACGGAAGATGCACACATGCTTGTTAGCGAGCGCCGCGTATCTGCCAGCTGCTGCGGTAGATCATCATCGACTGAGTCGATACAATACCCGCCTCCAAGTGAAGGATTAGCGGGTAAGTAGCATGGATTATGATGGACAGAATCGTATCTTCGGGTGCGTGTTCCGTGCCGTGCTTTCCGCCACGTCACCACAGTGGTCGTGTGGGGGAACGGCGCTGTGAAAAAACTTGCAGAGCTGTACGTCGAGATGCACAGTGCAGCATCGTCACAGTGAAAGTAAACGTTAAGGTGCGACATTCGGGGCACCTGCCATTCGTCGACTCTAATCCTGAAGGCACCGCGCTTTGCTTGATTCGTGAACGAAGCATGGATCTGTTGGGGCATCGTCTAGACCCGCTGTCGTAGCCCAGCGGCTAGAGAATTCCGCTGTTGAGCGCGGGGTTGCAGTTTCAATTCTAGCCGTACTGGTCGCATGCCGAGGAGAGAGCGCATGCAGTAAACACGCCTGTGCCATGCATTGTGTGCATAGTAAAGACCGCCAAATGGTCAAAATAATCCTGAACCTCCGATCATGGCATTTCCATAATTAAATTGCGATCTCAAATTTTATTTTCTTATGCACTACGGTATACCTCATAGACCATTAAACATAACGCAATCCGTTTCTTCGACCTCTGCAAAAAAATAAATGCCCAAAAATATTTTTTCCTTAAATTATCCTCCTTGAAATTATGTGTATGACAGAATTCATTTCGACAGTTCTTTACAATGTGCACGATATACCTTGTTATTATTGAAAATTACAACATTGACAGACAAGACTGACTAATCTAAATAATATTTGCAGCCAAAATACATCACTACTGCTATTATAGAATTTCTTCAGTCTCACCTTTTTCTGTATAATGATGTCGAAGGATTGTGCACTTCTTGCAGTCTGCATAAATGGCGTAGAATATTTCTTGAGGCACACTGTCTGATAAAAAACAACACAGAAATGCGTTAATATATTCTTTTTTCCATCGTGATCAACACATACTAAGAAGTAATTCAGACGCACATGGGTACACATAACCGCGTGCTCAGTGACCTAACTTAGCCCGACGGTTGGTTTTGATCTCTGTTCTCTCAGAATAGAAGCCCGATGCGCCACCCAGTCGGCCAAGGACGACCAAGGACCTTACGCGGGAAAACGATTGCATACAGACATACATAACAGATAATGCGTGTTGACACCCTGAGAACGCTAAGACACTAGCTATCCTTCCAAATGGAAGGTGAAATGAATTTTATTTGGTAGTGAAGAGCCCCGATCAGACACCCCCGATAGGAGGTACACTACAGTTGCTGGCCGTGCCACGCCAGTAGTGGAAGACCATGGTCCTCCGCCAGGTCGCAGGCCTCCTAGACTGCCGAGAGCTGGGCTGAGAGTTCCCGCTTTTAAGGGTCCTCTCCCAGTCCAGCTCTGTGCTGAATTTGGCGGTACGTGCCACCGGGCACTGCCAGGGCCTGTGAGCGAGTGTGCACCGATTCGCCCCGCAGCGAGGGAATTCTGGATCTATGCCTTCAGCAAAGTTACTAAGCATGCTACGAGACGGCAACGAACCTTCCTGCAGCCTCCAGAGAGGCGATGACTGTCTAGTTAGCTTGGAAAGCAGAATGGGGTACCTCCACCTTTCCAGACAGTTTACAGTGAGACGTAACTTCGTGAAAGGTGTGAAGTGGATCCCTGAAGCTCTGCGCGAACCAGTGTACGGACCCGCCCGGACCGCTGTGGCACGTGATTTCCCGCGCATGCTTATGGGCAAGTTCGTTGACGTTGGTAATTGACGGATGAACCCCTAAGCCCAAGTGGGCTGGGAACCAGGTAATTGTGTGAAAGCGTACAATACAGCACCGAACCGAGGATAGCGGCAGCCTCCCTGGAGACCACCCCCGAGGCGAGGGCCCGACGGCAGCCGTGGAGTCAGTGAATATTTCAGTACACGAAGGGTCCTTCAGCCGTAGAGCTATCGCTACATCCTCTGCTATGCAGGCAGACACCTTTTCAACCGAAGCTGAGTTGAGTAAGCGTCCGCGATGAAAAACAGCCACGGACGCAAGCTATCGGAGTGGCCATACCGCGAGGCATCAACGAAAGCTACCTTTCCCGGGGATTTTGCTGCGAAACCAAGCAGAGAACTGGCCAGTGCTTTTCGCCGGCCAACATGGTACTACGGATGGACGTTATGTGAGAAGGGTTCCACCTTATAGGTACCTTTCAATGTCTGTGCTAAAAAGAGCTTCTGTGCCCACGCTTATTTCAATGTTTGTGCTAAAATGAGCTTCCTACAGCCCAGCGACTGTAGGAGACGCTGCCCAACATTGCTGGAAGAGAACACCGCAACGTGAACTAGTTTGCATGTCTCAATCACCTCCGATAGGGTGTTGTGCATGCCCAGGCTCATGATCCTGTCCGTGCCGGTGCTCATGAGAAGTCCGAGCGTCTTATTGATACTTTTTCCGCATTAAAGTGTCAACTTTATGCTCTTCTAGTTAGAACAATGTAGTACAGATGCGACGTAACTGATATGGCTCATGAGTAATGCCTTCTAGAGCCGACGGAGGTTGCTCTCCCTCAGGTCTGCTCTGCTGCTTAAGACCCTTAAAATCAGCCTAGGTATGTTCTCCGCTTTGGAGGTGATGCGGGACAAAAGCTAGGAGTTCCTGCCATTGGACTCAAAAAGCTAGCCAAGTACCCTAGTACAGCTGACTCTGCGAATCGACAGCTCTTGTGGTTAGCATATTGTGTACCTGATCAAATGGCTAGGGGCCTTCTCCCGGGCCGCACTGGCATGTAGAGAATCAACTCCAACAGAAAGGGAGATAGTCGAAGCCTCGTGCCCTCCAGAAAACTTCCGGTGGTAGACAGTGCAGACTGGAGTGCTTCCTCCACCTCGGCATCCGAAACTCCCGCGCACCAGACAGTAACGTCGTCCGCCTACAGGGCGTAGTAAGTATTGACTCAAGTGGAAAGACGCTTCAAAAGGCCTTTCATGGCTATGTTGAAAAGGTGAGGTGAAATTACTGCTTCCTGCGACGTGTCCCTCGCACTCAGGGTAATGGTAATCAATTTTAATGGCCCAATCTTTATGGTTGCTTTGCGATACCGGAGGAAAGCGCGAACATACGCGTGAAACTTTGGTCCCAGCCCCATGCTCTCGACTGCATCCAGGGTGAAGTTATGTGAAATGCTATCAGAGGCCTTGGCGTGGTCAAGGTCGAATATTCCCTGAGCATCTCAGGTTGCTCGGCTGACAATTAGCATATTACTTGGGAGCCTCACATCCTGGGTAGAGAGACGCGGCCGGAAACCTACCATGTTATGTGGAAATAGATCTTTATCCTCCATATGCCTAGTGATGCTAGGAGCCGTTAGGAGCCGGGGCTCAGCGACTAGTAGGCTCATGAAGGACTTCTTCAAACTCAAGTTTCGTGAAGGGCGAGTCGTTTTCCTCCAGCGTCCCTCCCCGGTAGTCTGGGTAATCCTAGTCCCCGACGGGGTGAAGCGTAACGAATTGCTCCGCCAATTCCTTAAGTAGAGTCACGCCGACTAACCCACCGCTCCACTGGCCTTGGAGCAATCGGTCGATTTCCAACCTCTGGTTACCTTTGGAGTTGCCTCATCGAACAACACCTTCAAGATGTTCCATTAGCCTGCGGTGCGCATCTGCCCGTCTCCTTTTGAGAAAACTGCATTCCACTGCTGCCTAGAATGCTTCTGACAATCCTCCCCGATTTCTTTATTGAGGAGCGCTATGCGCTTACACAGCCTCTCATTAAACACCTGCGTGCGCCATCACTCCACCAGCAAATTTTAGCATCCAACAGATACGCAAAACATGAGTCCATTGCAGCGACTTGCAAGTCGGTCTGGACCGTCTTGGTTTCGAGCAGCGCATCCTCCGCCAATCGCTAGAACAGTTCCTCCAACGTGCCATATTCGGTTTGATCAGCCTTGCGGCGCTTTTCAAACTCGTCCCAGTCCATCACCCTGAACTCCCTAGGCGGATCCGCCCGGGTTTAAAGGGTGACCGAGGGTATAAAGTGATCGCTTCCAAGGCTTTCCTGCAGGTTCGTCCACTGTGCACCCGCCGTGTTTTTGGTAAATGCTAGATCCGGAGCGGTGTTTTTTGTAACGAAGGTGCCCACACTAGTTGGGAACTGAGAGTCCGCGGCCAGCCCGAAGGAAACGTTCGTCATTGCTTTCACTAAGTTTTTCCCCTTTACAGTGTTCTTTGGATATCCCCAGGTCGGGTGTTGTGCATTGAAGTCCCCGATAGCGCCCAGGTGCCCGTAAGGGCAGCCGCCTTTGCGACCACCGAGGAAAACGCCTGCCTGTGATTTCGAGAGGTACTGTAGGCAATCAGTATAATTAGCTACACTTAAGCCAATTATACAGGATGATTTTATACAGCTGGGCCTCCTAAGTAGAGTGACCTAGGTCAAGCTTGTGTTCTACAAACGCATATTTCCTCGCAATAAAAATCGGCAGACCGCGTTGCCCCTACCCCTGTCCGATACAGATCTGTAGCTGCGCAAGGCAACCCCTGCGTGGATGGTTTCCTATAAGGCAATCGCATGCGACCTAACCACGAATGGGGCAATGCACTGCTGGAGGGAGGCCTTACGCTTCCTAAACCCTGCGCAATTCCACTGACAAACGACAAACTCATTTGCGTTGGAAGCCATGATTGCTACCACTGTTTTGCTGACTTATCTGCTCGTCCCCTACTTACGGGGGTTGTCAGGATTGGGGGCTCAATCCCATCACTCGTGATCCTTTGTCAAGACTGGAGTCCGGCATGAATTCGAAGGTAGCTGGCCCATGCCGTCGTCCAACTTATCCACGCTGAGGACGTTGATGAAGGGAAGAACTGCTTCTCATCGAGAACGAGGAATATGGGTTTATTTACAGTATTTATATCAGTCTAACATGATTGCTTGAGAAAAAGAGTGTCAGTCCAACATGACTGCACGAGAGAAGTGTGTCCAGCATTCGCACCACAGCAGTTTTTAAACACTCGGTCCTCCCGCGATACAAAGTACGCGAACGTTCGTTTACTCATCGTCAACTCACCGCCGCCCCGCAGAACAGTTTACGCACACAAAGGCGCACACATTCCGATGTCCGGAGACGACGTCAGAGGGGCGCCGTTCCGGCAAGCTCGGAGCCATTCTGGGTAGCTCGTTGTCTTGCGTCCCGGTCGGCGCGTGGGAAGCCACAAAAAACGGCTTTCCTGCGGCAGCTCGCTCACGAGTGGCAGATCAGGTCCGCGCTGGGGAGCTCTGGCACAATAGTTATCCCGCCGAACTCGTTCCGTCACAACGGCGATTAGGCTAGAGGATGGCGGCGGTGTCAGCCCAAAGCCCGCTTCATCGAACGCATCCTAGCTGAAGCGACGGAGAGTGGGGGATGCGTGTCTTGTTCCCAGGTCGTAACTGGGTGGCAATCTTGCACTGCTGCTCGCCATTCTTAACAGGGCCTGAGCCACTGGCACACCGGGTTCTACCTTGGGAACCAGCGAGACAGGCGTAAGCGGGAGGACAAAAACGTTCTCACCGAAACCAAGACTGCCATCGATCATTGCGGTTTTACGTGCTACGAAGTCAAATCATCCCGCTTGCCGTGCCACCGATATTTGCAAATCCCTGATTGCTCCAAGGACGGCCGAGTCTGACGCTGCCGCAACGCTTAAGGACCTGTCTTTCGCTTCGCCGGCCGGGGCTCCGCTGACGGAGATCGTGTCAGGCGCTGTGCTGAATTCCTGAAAGCTTCAAACTCGACCCACACCTGCCGAAGCTGAACTTTCGAGGTAGCGTTCTCCGGAACTAGAAAGACGACCCTAGGATCTTCCGTTTGTTCTTGCAGTGCCGCGTGCGTTACCTGTGGTGGCTGCTGCACCGGCCTTGACTTGGTTGGGTCCTTCCAGGTAGTGGAAGCGTCTTGGAGCGAGAGCGCCTCCTGGAGCAATTAAGTTCGGGCAGACGATATCCTCCTTTGCTTTCCTCGGGAATAATTTCGCCGCCATTGCCAGGGCTCCCCATCGATAATCTCTACCTCCAGCATGATGTCATTCCGACGGCGTGGGCGGGGACCCAGCCGTACATCTCGCCGCCGCCTATCAGAAATCTATTTTTAGCGGGGGAATCGGCGGAAGATTACTTCTAAGTAACAAAAAGGTATAGAAAATCAGCCTACCGGGTCAAAAATGGGCTCGGTAGAATCCTCCGGACGAGAGCAGTCATATGACGCAAAAGTCTTGAGGAATGAAGCAAATCTTCCGACTGCAATCACTCGAACAAGGCGTAGTCGAGGATACTCATCCAGACGCGTTGGCTGCACCAGCGTGGTGTCTCAACATCGAAGCCACACGAACCGCAAACTTTGCGGTTGCATCGTTTTGTGGCGGTAAGTGTGCATTGGGAACCGAGAAAAAACGGCCAGTTTACAAGCACAGGGTGGCTTTTTCAATACGGCGTGTCGCCACATCCCTTGAATGCTACTCGCAGTATTGTCGACATGCATTGAGAGATCGGCTCTGCCACAATTTCCCGAACTCGTTCCTTTTGTTGGGATCAGCCGTTGTTAGGGCTTAAGGGCCTTCAATGAAACCGAATTCGTGCCGACTGGGTCACTCTTTATGTGCCAATGCGTGGGTGCCACTCTTCAATTGACATCTTTGAAGCCGTCTGAAGACACTGGGTATGTGGCAACGGGTATGTGCAGCAATCGAATGAACCTGTTTGATGCCAACTTTTGTAACTGGGTAAGTGCCTCTGTTCAATAAACTCCATATTGCCGAGTTGCGTCCCTAAGTACCTGTCACTTGGCATGTACCGTTCTTCAGCTAGGAAAAGGTACTTTAACATAACTCAGGTGGTCGGCTGAATAGAGCAGACATCATATATATTCAGATAGTCTTGCCTGAATCAACGCACCTCCTGTCGACTTTGCCGTGGTGCTGTGATATGGCGAAGCCAGTACAGAGAGTCGCGCGGGTGAACGTACTGGCTACAGTCAGGCCCAATCTATGACATGTCTATGCAGTAGCAATATGGTGTGCCGCTGCATTGCTTCAGCCCTGAAAGCATTAGCGTCGACATTCATCGTGAGGTAGGTTCTGCCGGAACAATTTTGTGATTTTGTACTTTTGTAAGGCCTAGGCGTTATTTTGTACCTAGGCGTTTTTTTTTCGAGCACGGTTCCCTGGAACGCTCAAGTAGAGTATTTAACATCAAAGGCGAGCTGGGAGGGGAACATTTTCCCAGACAATTTCACACATGTTCCACCGCAGTTAAAACACACCCTGTACATCAAAAATGTACGTCGGATCCTAGAGTATGCATTCGAGGCATGGGACGTTGCAAGAAAAAATATACAGATATGCTGTAGCATATACATAGGCGTGCATCTAGATTTCTGACAGGAGGCTATAACATCACGAAGCGGTTATCATTTGTTGTGCAACCTGTGGGGTGGCCCTCGGAAGCCTAAGTACTTATGACGAACATTGCCTTTTAACATTCCACCACATAAAATCATGAATAATAGAAAATAATTATCATAACTAAAAAAAATACGGGAGTATAACTGCCGACTAAATATTTCTTTACATTTTCGTTGTCTGCTGCACTATACAGGATAGGAACTGTTTGGCAGGTCTCATTGTTACTGCGCCTCCTCCATCCTTTTTCACATTATTATATGACCACATTCTTACATCTTGACAAAACTGAATTATGTATTGTTTACCAGTTTTATTGTGGATTGTGTTCTATTCGTCATTGTATTATCATGGAACTCTTGCATTGTCTTTCATTAGCGTTCTGGATGTATTTTGTAATTGCACCGCATGTCTACAGCCCATGTTTCATACGTTCCCCCTACCCTAATGCCCATAATCGCGCCGTAGGATACTGTATAAATAAATAAATAAATAAATAAAGGGCGGCACATGCCTATTGACCTAAGTTAGGGTGAGAGGGCTTTATTGAATAGAGGCACATACTCAGTGGAACATAACAAATTTGACATGGTTGCCAACCTCAACAACGCGCATGCGATACGGTTGCCAGCGTATTTCGCAGCAACTTCGTCAAGGTTCCCAGACACGAGCACGACACTCCGCTGCCTTATTTCTGTCTAATAACAAGTTCCCTTCACACCGGCGATGAATGGTGGCTGCCCGCTATCTCCCATAGCTGTGATGTCGTCGTCACGTGACGTGCACTCCTAGCGCCAACAGCTGGGGTACCTCCCCTGTGTGCATACGCGTTAAACGTAAGGCATCGGGTCTGCGTGCTGAGGGAACCATGTTCAAAATTAGCCATCGCACCAATCTAAATAAAAGGGTGTCTGATGCTTTCAATAATCCTCTTTGAGCGCTTGCCACTGAGATAGCCAAATTAGACGACGATGCCACTTATTTTTTTCTCTGTTCCAACAATTACCGTGCTTTTAAGGCGCTGCATCTGAGCCGTAAAACAAGGTGAGCTTGAAAGAATTAAATGTAGTGTCAAAAATGGAAGCCACGAGATTAATCTGCTAACATCGATCTCTTCCCCAGTCACCTCACCGGTGTGGGCGGGGACTTCTATGCGTATTTTTTTTCTTGCGGCTGCTGAAATGATTGGACTCCTCCCATATCCCCCGCGGTAGCATCCCACGTTTGAAGAACTCTTTGACTACACAGTTACCCAAGATTGTGGGGAACGCTGAGTCAGAAGCATACCGGCAAAAGCGCGAAATGTCTGAATTCTGCTAATCAGCATCAAATATTCTTTAAATTTTATCCAGATGACGTTGGCAAAATCAAATAAGCATCATGTGTTTATTTAGGCAGTCTTATCTAAATACACATTCTCGCGCGCGCCTTGCAGGGATTTCGCGGCGGCGTTGCTATCTTGTCCAGAGATAAACGGGAGAAGGATGCCAGGCTTCATACACGCTTTGCACATGACACGCTTTGTTCGTGGCAACATGGTAGGTCCCTTCATTGCTTCACTGAGAATTGCCTTGATGTCAACACTCATGGTGAGATGGGCACTCACAGGATGTTTTCTACCAGTACCCTTGAATTATGATATTTTTAACCTTCAGCAAATACAATGTACAGAAATCTTTTGCAAAAGCAGTTATCTTGGGCATTCTATACATTTTTCTTTGCTTTCTTAAGAAATCAGAAGTGGCAACTTATGTGTAACGGGATGTATTGAACAATTCAGATGGTAGCATCAGTTCATAACCAAGAAGGGAGGTGACGCAGAGCAGGAACAGCCGGTTGCCTGAACGGCTCGCAATCGTGCTAAGCACTGGCACTCCGGCTGGCCCACTGGTTGCACTGCAGACATAGAACAGACGATCTGGCAGGCCTTGTTCTTGTGCTCTACTTCTTCACTACGATTAGCCCCGGTGCAAAAGCGGGGCCCTCCTCGCGACTTACGACATCGAGATGAGTGGGTCATAGAATTGTTTCAGGCGGTGAACGCGAACAGCACCCCGTCCACGGCGGCGCTTGTCGGATGTCGGTTTAAGCGGCTTCATGACATAGTTAACCGGAGAGGTGCGTTCGACGATGCGGTATGGTCCATTATACTGCAAGATAAGTTTTGTCGAAAGTCCAGGTGTGGTAGAAGCCACGAAGAACAGGACAAGTGTACCGGGAATAAAGTTCGGATCCGTAGCGTTACCATCACGATTGGCTTTTTGTCGTTGCTGGTCGGCGGTGGTGAACTTTCGGGCTAATTGGCGACATTCCTCGACGTATCGGGCGACGGCTGAAACGGGAGCATACTCTTACGTGTCTGGTGCATAAGGCAAAACCATATCGATGGTATGGGAGGGATCGCGACCGTAGAGAAGAAAGTATGGAGAAAATTCTGTAGTACATTGTGTAGCCGTATTATATGCGTACGTGACAAATGGAAGGGTGACGGCCCATTTTGTATGTTCCGATGAAACGTACATGGCGAGCATATCACCAAGGGTGTGATTAAAACGCTAGGTAGGCCCGTTAGTTTGAGGATGATACGCTGCGGTGGTCCGGTGAACTATGCGGCATTAGGCAAGCAGAGCTTCAACCACCTGCGACAAAAACACACGGCCTCTATCACTCCGCAGCTCCCGAGGTGGGCCATGACGAAGAATGAAACGATGGAGCAGAAAGGATGCAATGTCACTGGCGGTCAATGCAGGTAGAGCAGCGGTCTCAGCATAGCGTGTAAGCTGATCAACTGCGACAAATATCCATCGTTTGCCAGCGGGTCTTAGCGGTATCGGCCCGTACAGGTCAATTCCCACATGGTCCAAGGCACGAGCAGCGCACGGAAGCGGCTGTAATAAACCGTGGGCCGGATGAGGTGGAGATCTGCGGCGGTGGCATTGCGGGCATGAGCGGACAAGCTTTTGGGCAAAAGTAACTATTCCTCGCCAGTGGTAACGTTGCCGCAGGCGCTCATACGTCTTCGAAACGCCTGCGTGTGCACACTGTGGGTCAGTATGGGAAGACGCGCACATATCCGAACGCAAAGTCGTAAAGATAACCAGGAGCCACTGGCGACCATCGGGCTGGTAGTTGCGTCGATACAAGTGGTTATCCGGGACAGCAATATGGACAGGCTTGCGACCCAGGGTGCGGGAGATGGGGGATGCAGGCGAGCCAGAAAGGAGATCCAAAAGAGAGGCCACCCAAGGATCCTTGCGCTGTAGTGATGCGAGGGTGTCGATGTCAACCGAGGATACCGCCTCAATGGTGAAGAGGGAGGCCGTGTCAGCTGGCAGCGGAGAGCGGGACAGAGCGTCAGCGTCAGTGCACTTGTGACCTGAGTGGCAGATGACGTGTATTTCGTATTATTCAATGCGCAGAACCAAGCGGGCAAGGCGTCCACAGGGGTCTTTTAAAGGAGATAAACCACTAAGGACGTGATGGTCAGTAACCGCATTGAAAGGCCTGCCGTATAAATAAGGGCGAAACTTCCCGAGTTCTTTTTCTGTGACGTTGTATTTGCGTTCTCCTTTGGTCAGCGCAAGACTGGCGTAAGCAAGGACGTACTCGGATTAGCCAGGCTTGTGCTGTGCAAGGACAGCGCCAAAGCCAATACCACTGGCATCGGTATTGGGGGGGTGGGGTGGGAGTGTCGCAGTATAGGCGGAGACGTCAAGAGAAGGCGTAAGATTACGAACGCGGTGTCGCATGCAGGAGACCAGGAGGATATGTCGTTGGCGCCACTTAAGAATTGTGTCAGAGGTGATGTAATGAGGCAAAATTGCGAACGAAGCGTCTGAAGTAACAACAGATGCCGATGAAGGCGCGGAGTACTTTGAGTGTCTTAGGTTTAAGAAACTATGCAATAGCGCGAAGTTTTGATGGGTCGCCACAAAAGCCGTTTTGTGATACGACGTGACTTAGAATTATGAGCTTGCGCGTGGCGAATTGGCACTTTTTCAGGTTCAGTTGCAGTCCTGCGTTGGTCAAGTACGTCAACACTTACCTAAGGCGAAGAAGATGCGTGCTGAAATTAGGGACGAACACAACAATGTCGTCGAGGTAGCATAGACATGTGTTCCATTTTAGGCCGCACAATATATTGTCCATCATTCCTTCAAACGTAGCAGGAGCATTGCATAGGCAAATGGCATCACAATAAATTCGTTTAAACCATATGGAGTAATGAATGCAGTTTTAGGGCGATCAACTACTAACATCGGGACCTGCCAGTAGCCCGAGCGTAAATCCCACGAAGAGAAAAATTCAGCGCCTTGCAAGCTGTCCAGAGCATCGTCAATGAGCGGTAGAGAGTAGACGTCTATTCGCGTTGTCTGTTAAGACGGCGATAATTCACGCAGAACTGAATGGAACCATCTTTTTTGTGACGAGAACCACTGGTGATGCCCATGGGTATTGGAAGGTTGAAAGACGCCACGGTGAAGCATGTCGTCAACGTGCTTACTGATCATCTGACGTTTGTTGGCGGAGACGTGGTGCGGGCGCTGCCGCATTGGCGCGTTGGAGCCAGTGTCGATGCGGTGGCTGATGGTTGACGTGCGAGCCAGAGTAGGCTGAGCGACATGAAAGAAGAACGGAACTGGGCAAGCAGGTGACGAAGCTGGCAGCGCTGCTTGGAAGTGAGGTCATGGCAATGGAAGGTGTGAATAAGTCAGGTGATGGGGGAGCGGAAGTGGAAAGTGCACAGAAGTCAGTGAGCTCTGCATACGAAGCATCCGGCACGTCGGTTGTAAACATCTCATCAAGAGGCTGAACACGGCCAAGTGCTTCACCGCAAACAGCCTTCAGGGCTGTAGGAAGCAGATTGTTGACAACGGTGGAGCTGAAACCGGCTGAAATTTCAAGCGTGACGACAGGGAGGGGAACGGCTTTGCGGGTTATGAAGAGTTCCGAAGGAATGAAGAGGGAAGCGCCTTCAGAGACAGTGCCACAGAAGACGGGAACAACGGCAGACGAGTACGGCCGCATGGCGATGTCTTCCCGAAGGTCTAGCTTAGCGGGAAGAGAAGTGGCACCAACGAGGGGCGCGTTACACAGGCGATAATTCGACTTGAGCACGTGTACAATTGATGACGGCGTTATTTCGTGAAAGAAAGTCCCACCCGAGTATCGCGTCGTGAGAGCAGGACTGCAGAACCCTAGACTCCACAATATAGAGAACCCCCTGAATAACAACTCTAGCTGTGCATGCTGCTGAAGGCGGAACTGGCTGGGTGCTTGCTGTGCGAAAGAAAAACCAAGGAAGTGGCGTCGTAACTTTTCCTAAAGCGCGAGAGAGGCCTTCGCTTAGGACAGACACGGCTGCTCCAGTATCAATTAGCGCAACGGTAGAGACGCCGTCAACAGTTAGGTCAACAACGCTCGAATGCGACAGTGGACGACTTGTGCATATCGATGTCGACGCAGTGCCTGCCTCCTGAACTGGGGCAATTATTTTTCCCCTTGCGTGTTTGAAGGGCGCCGACGCATGGGGGACAACGAGCGGCGACGCGGGAACGGTGAATGACGTGTAAGGACTGGGAGCTCGGCTGGTGGCCTGTTCGACTGCCGACTAAAATAAGTTTCGTGGAAAGGTTGCATTTCGGCGTAGGGAAGCGACTGCACAAACCCATCAGAGTGCAGCTTGCGGCGGTTGCAGAGAGAGTCATGCAACATGGCCGGGAATACCGCAGGCATAACATATGGGCCTGTTGTCTGGCTTGCGCCATGGATTAGCAAGAGTAGGAGCAGGTCGATGAACGGGATGATGAACGGGTGGTAGCGGCCGAGGATGTAGTGCAACGAGTGGTTGAAGAGAAAGCTGTGCGGCGATGGATGCGTAAGTAAGTGGCGCGGCAACAGGGTACTGGTGATGCTGCATTGGTAGAGCCTCAGATACTTGGTCATCAATAACATGCCGGAGCGTAGGGGCGAGCTGTGTAGGAGGCTGTTGCGGCAGCAGGTGCTGTTGGGGTAGCTCAGGGAAGGGCAACAGAGAAAGCTGACGTACAACTTCCTCCCGCACGAAAGGTTGGATTTGTGTGAGGACGAGGGAGCGATCAGAGAAGACTGACATGGAAGAGAGGATCTCGTTAGCCGCTGAGGGACGCCTGGTCAAGTCGCACTGCCTCCTCAACTCGTCGTAGCTTTGGCACAAGTTTATGAGCTCTGCTACGGCACGCAGACTCTTGGCGATCAACATTTGGAAAATCACATCGGCGATGCCTTTCAATATGTGCTTCAATTTGCCATTTTCGTGCATAGAAGCATCCACACATTTTCATAAGTCGAGAACCTCTTCGATATAACAGGGGAATGTGTCACCGGGTTGTTGCGCTCGCTCTCGTAATCGCTGCTCGATGCGCAACTTGTGGACGGTGGGGCGACCGAAAACTTCAGCAAAACTGCTCTTAAACGCGGACCAGGACTGAAAGTCGGCTTCATGATTTTTAAACCACAGGTGAGCCACTCACGCAAGGTAGAAGATGATGGCATTTAACTTGGCAGAATCGTCCCATCGATTGTGCAAGCTCACCCGTTCGTAGATATACAGTCAGGTATTGAAGTCCTGCTCATCTGTTCCGCAGAAAACCACTGGATGGCGTTGGGGGACAGCGCCAGAGCAGGCAACGAGGGGTGGCGGCGACGTCGGCTGGGGAGAGTCAGGCATGACGAGAGGCAGAGTCCGAGACAGGAGTTCCTGGGTGTAGATGTTCTTGAATACCTTGCATTTTCCACCAATTGTAATGGGGTGTATTTAATAGTTCAGATGATAGCGTCTGTTCGTAGAGAAGGCAGGTGACGCTGAGCAGGAACAGCTGGTTGCCCAAACGGCTCATACTCGTGCTAAGCACTCGCGATCCGGCTGGCCCACTGGTTGCACTGCAGGCATGGAACAGACGATTGGCCGGCCTTGTTCTTGTGCGCTTCTTCGTTACATACGTATTTTGAAACATTTCCTGGTAATGTGAAGGAAATGGACATTGTGCAAACCTGATGAATATTTTTGTTCAAATATTGTAATCCATATTAGTTACGAAGGACAATAAATTTTAAACTTCGAATATGTATTATGGAGAAATCACAAATTATTATAGAAGACTTTCTTGGAGACCTAGTATCTTTCACGTTCAATGTGACAGATACCAAGGATTCATCGAGACAAAAAATTTTTAGGCGTTGAATCTAGTCACTGTTACCCAACCGTTTTTAGCTCTTCCAAAATGTATGACTCCCTCCCCCGTTTCCCTTCCGTTACTTTTTTACTTGTTCGAACAAATGAAAAAAAAGAGGGTTGGTTTTGGAGGAACAAGGCGCGTGCGTGAAACATTGCGATTTAAGTTCAAAAATCGTAGCAAGTCTTTAACGAGCACTTGGGTATCTGGTGTAGTTAAGCGGTGAGCATACGCCTTAACTCTGAAGTCATCGTCGCTTACTCCTGGTTGCAAGGCGAAGCTGACTTGAATAAGAAGCGTTCGTCACTGTTGATTCTTATTGTGGTAATGTTCCCAAAATTGTCCCATGCGCATAGTGAAATCCAATCAACATGACTTTCTTCTCTAACAGTTCGATGCAATGTTTTTATTCATCACTGCGTGGTATGCCGCACCGAGTCTGGGAATGTCCATCAGAGATGTCCCGCGTTTTTAACTTTGTAGCCCCCTGTTTCACTTCCTCCAGGGAAATAAACAAATTGCACGGCCGCGCTTTTATTCGGTGACATGTTTCAACTCGTTTAACATGTGTACCGCTAAGACAGTTTGCTGTTTAAATACGTCACGCACCGAAAATTGTGTGGCCATCACTGTACAGACGCTAGTTTGACCTCCCTTGTTGAAGCTACGTGCTGCCGCATGTTTAGGATTTAACAAAGCACCGGCATAGCAATATCTGAAATCACCTGCGCACATTCGTGGATATTTACTTAATTTTAAGGTTTTAATATTGTCAGTCTCGTAAATAGGCGGAACACATAAAAAATATTGAGCTTCCCGTACAATGTGCTAAAAAAGAATTCGTCCAATGCTGACATATCAATGGCAACATACCACATCGTTGTTTTGCACCTCATAGTTTCAAAATACCTACCATCGTCTGGTTCGAAGACTGCTTTGTTTCTTGACGTGTAACATGGTGCAGAGTCAAAAGTGACCTGGCCGGTCCTAAAAGCAGTATAAAAATAAAGATTTGAAGATAAACAAAATCACTCAGAATACCTTCAATGAGCTGAGTTGCACTACAACAATTTGATAACCAGCGGCACCTTCCCCGTTGATTAAGTGTTATGACGTTCTCTTACAGAGCTCGCAGGTTCGAATCTTCTTTGCAGGCGCAGCATTCCGATTGAAGCGGAATTCGAGAACATACGTGCTCATTTTTTGTGTGTGCACGTTTAAAAAACTCCTGGTCTGATAGAAATGACATGACAAACTACAGATGAGTCTCTGAATTTCTGCACTCAAATTTTCAGCATTTGGCATTTCTGCACACAAAAAGACAGTATGCTTTCCAGAAATAAAAGGGCATTGAAATGATGCTTCTAACCATAAAAAACCAATTCAAAATTTCGAAGGTCAATTAAATACTATAGAAGTATAGCTCGATTTAAAAAAGGTGCTTGACTCAAATGAGCATGATATTCTACGAAAAAAGTTAAGTCAGTGTGGCATTAGGGGAGCTGCTCTCTAACTGAGACGTAGCTATTTGTCAAACTACTGACAATAAGCACACACTCATCATGCAAAATCAGTTTTGGGAGAAATATATATGGGATCAAGAAAAAGAAATAAGCATGGCTGGACACGTAATGAGGAGGGAAGATAACCGATGGTTATTAAGGGTTATGGACTGGATTCCAAGAGACGGAAAGCGTAGCAGGAGGAGGCAGAAATTTAGGTGGGCCGATGAGATTAAGAAGTTTGCAGGGACGACATGGCCACAGTTAGTACATGACCGGGGTAGTTGGATAAGTATGGGAGAGGCCTTTGCCATGCAGCGGGCATAACCACGCTGATGATGATGATGATGATATATGGGACTCCGCAGCATTTCATTCTAGGCCCGCTTTCTTTACAGCGAAGCTCTAACCCCTATGGTAGTCGGCATTAGCGTTTCCGTCCATGAGCAGAAATTATCATAATCAGCAATGGATCATACCCCCCTTAAGCTCTCAAAAAAGCAATGGCCTATTCGCTTCGTGATGCAGTGAGTACAATCACTCAGCAAAAGCAAGACAACAGTGCATACATTCATTCAAATCACGCATACGACGTAGAGAACCGCGTTAGATTCAATAAAGAATAAGCTCAAAAGAAGCATCATCATCTGTAGTGGATTATACCTGCTTAATCAAGCAAAAACGCAATGGCTACATTTAAGGCAGAAGCTAGAAGCGCTCAGCAAAGTGTAGCGAGAACTGCATACATTAACTGTAATCACCCGTACAACATAGAGAACAGCACGTGTTTAAATAAATGACAAGCTCAAAACAAGCATCCTAACCACTAATAAAGCACTGCATAGCTCCATCAGCAGTTGTAGGGGTGGCTTTGCAACTTTCCACTTTCGCACGGCCCGGATGGTAAGTAAATGTGTTTTGTATAAACGATATTATTAACATTGCACTTACGCCAGATATAGTAATGTATGCCGACAACACGGATGTATGTATTTTTCTCAAGGAAAAAATGAGTTACTATTCAGATACAGGCTAAAGAAATGTTAGATAATTGTCAGTGTTGTTCAGTGTAAATAAACGAGGTAAGCACTGAAAAAACTACAGAGATAATTTTCTGCCCTCGATACAATTGCGTCGACAACAATAGGAATGCGAACGTTCGCAGTGTAGTGGCTTAGATTGTTGCACTGCATACAATTCTCGTCATTTTTTTTCTTTCGAAGAAAGTCGGAACTGTTCCTAGCATGTTTACAATGCCAAAAGTCATATATGCAGTTTGATCGGCATCACATACAGGTTAAGCCATCTTTTGCCGCTAGGGCTGAAATGTGAACTATATTATGCACTATTCCCCTGACATTTTCGATACTTCCTCGTTATATGACGAACAACAACAAATACGAATGTGTACAAGCTAAAAAGCCTAAAATAACGAACAATTCCAATGATAGAAAACGTAGCTTAGTGAACTCACTCTGCCCCACTCTTCAAAACTAATAATGTGTCAACAATGCAGCAATTAATAACTAGGGCAGCAGCAATTACAATATTTCACAAAATAAAGCTAAACGAAAATGAAATTTTGCAAAAAGCTTTTCTGAAGGAAGGCGCTTACAACACGGGGAAAGTTATTTATGACAAAGATTTTACGCGCACTAACCATGGCATGCAAAAGCAATCTTATATTTTGTCAGATTTCTTAAACCATTGCCCTGTTGTCATTGTTCTAGTAAAATAGTCGATGCATTTCAATATGTTAAAAAAAAAGATAAACACTAAGCCTGTGCTGGAAAAGTGCGCCCTATTTCTTTAACTTTAGATCTGGAAGCATGAAATCGCATTTCGCTCCCTTTTAGTGCCGTCGGGGGGAACGGCATGAAAGAAAGGGTACAGCGAGATCTAGGGGTGTGTGCTCGATGGCCCATGCTGGACGAGCGAAACACATTACGATGATTGGTTGTCAGCGGTGGGGGCCTATCGTGGTGACGGCACTGAGCTGAGACAGGTGCACGGCTCATTGCACTAACCCATTATACCTTACATGTGTTGTGGCGATCGCTGGTAAACCGATTTGCACTTCAAAGTGGTCAACGTGTCTTTATTGCGTTTTCGCCAAAAGACGCTGCGGCTGCGCCGCAATTCCTGTCCCGTGAATGGACTTTGTCGCTGTGGGACTCGTGCGCTTTTACCATGTGCCGCTTACGTTCGTTCTCTCCAGATATATGGATGCTTCTACCACCTGATTTACTACAAAGCGAGAAGACCATGCTCTACCGTTTATGGCTAGGCGCTGCATTTACGAACTCATATGCCTTATTGGTATGGCCAACAGCCCACGTGCGACACAGGCAGCCGCGATAAGACGCTCGCACACATTATATGTGCCTGCCCGTGATATAGTACCCAGAGACAAGTGATGTGCAGAGTGGTGAGCCAGTCGGACAAACGTCCACTATTAGAAATAGAAGCTTCAGGTCAGCGGTCATAAAGAGCATCCACGCTGAAGGGCTTACTTGCGTTATTAAGGTTTCTGCGGTTTACGAGACTTCACGACAAACTTTAAGAACAACGCCTCCTACCAATCTATTGTGTATGCGCTTTTTTGCGCTCGTTTCTCTTTGTCTTCATCTCCATATTCCACTGTTTTGCTCTTTTTATCCCCCTACTCTTTCCCCCCGTGCAGCGTAGCCAACCGGAACTATCTCTCATTAACCTCCCAGCCTTTTTATGCATCATTTTCTTCCTCTCTTTCTACTGATAAACCGAGGCGGAATTCACTATGCTGCGCTGTTCGTACGCATTTTCTGGCTAAAAAGTTCTTGCTCTAGGATAAGCGTGCATACAAAGTGGTAGTGCGTTTAACCTCCGGCGTCGTATGAGAGTGAGGTCTAAGAAAGAGTTTGATTAAATCACCATAAATAAAGAAGCATGGTCAGCTGCTAGCATAGTCAAACGTCATGCATCTGCAGTTGAGGCTATATTCTTACGGCAAACCACTACAAACCCCTATTCAGCGTCGTTCTTTTCCGGGCGTCTGCTACAGCGCCGACAAGCGCAACCGCACTCGTCCATTCACCGCACCACCATCAAGAATGGCAGTGGAAGTGCCACGCATTCCTCTCACATTTCTGAGAGACATAGAAGTGATGAAAAATGGTGGAATATCTGGCACAGGAAAAAACGCTCCACGAAGGAATTGCCCGTCAATATTTTAAGGCTAACGATGCCTGTAGCAACATCGCAACCATCACCACCAGCGCCACCATATTCTTTATATCGATGCTAATCACGGAAAAGTAAAATAGAAAGTTGCATATTATATAGTTCATATACCTACAAAACAAGGTGACCAGCACTCGTATGTTCATCGGTGTGGCATGCGATCGCGCTGCACACGGTTGCAGGCGCGGTTATAATGGCGGGTATGTACGCTCAATACCAGCTCCCTCGCATGCCGGAACTATTTAAGGGATTGGTCGGCGAGGCCTCCGAGCAAGCAATGGAAACAAAACGCGCCCTCCCTTCGCACAGAATTCCTGTCTAGGGCACGGAAAGCTTTCGGAGCAGCCCTTAAAGCGAAATGCAGAAAATGAACGTGGCATTTGACACTTCCAATTTATGACAGCAAACTTCACTTCGTAACATCCGCACCTGCAAGTGCACTTTGACATGGTGTCAGCCTTCACTGCTAATTTGGGCTTCTCCTCGGCTGATAAAACACGATGATGCTTCGCACCAGATCAAGAATTTGTTTCGCATGTCCAGGCGGTCACACTCCGACAGAGATAAAATGCACAAAAGCGCATATACATCAATTTTCGAGACCTGTAATTAATCATAAGTTCATGACATCTGGACCTGCAACTACGTAGCACCTAATGGAAGTCGAGGCTAATGAGTCAACAAGTGAACAGTTATCAGCACCAACGTTGCCAATAATTTACCATCCTCATAAAAACACACGTTGAAGTGCACTTCGGAATACTGCACAACACGGTACACGAAACACGCAGCGATTCGACAGTATGGCTGGATTCACGTTACATTTGTCCAAGTCACCCACTCTGTTCAAAGCAGCCACTGCGCATATTTACACATGTACCTATTTTTATTTTCCGGATGAACATTTTCCACCCTCTATCAAATGTTATCGCTCAGCCCGGGACGCGCCCGCATGCATCGGAAGTTTCTCAAATGTTATCGACGGTTCTCTTGTAACCAAAGCTTGTGTAATCTGATTGCATGTACGACGCTAATTGTGTAGGACTCTCTGGAAGCACGTAGGCACCACTCATTACTTTGAAACTTTGTTACTTTGTTTACTTTGTTTGTGTTTCCGTACGGCAAACTAAAGGACATGAAAGGATGCGCATCGCAACTTCCCGCAAAGGTGCTTATGTTTATCGTCCGTAAAGCGACAAACGCTATTTTAAAACTGTCTATTAGTTTGACTCCAGCCATCGCCCTATCCTCTTGTTTTAAAACAAATTCGGTGTCCCACTCATATTCATCATTAGTGCAATACCTCTATATTATTAGCAGAATTGTGATAAGTGGCTGTGCTTATGCGGGCGGGAGTGTTTAAAAAGTTCACCAATGATTACGATACCTCCTAATGCGGCATTCGAAGGTAGTTCTAGACATGTTTTCCTGTCGCAATAAAGCGCCGGGCGCGGACAATCTGTCTCGTGCGGCACGTTACAAACGGAGAAACGTGTGGGGTGACTGCATGGCCAATCGCGAGAGGCAGTCCGTGGGTGACGCGAGGGCACGATTCACAGCAGTCACGGCAGACAGACTTCCACTCATGCAGCGCTATTTCCATACAGATGACGCGCGCTAATCTGGCGGCATCTGTGCCATCATCTCCGCACAGCCCGTCTGGTGCGGCACAGTGCTTTTCTTCTCATGCTTTCGTCATACCCTCTTCCGCGTTCCGCTTCATGGTTCCGCTGCATCCTCCTCCTCTGCATTCCATATAACGCTTTCTTCGCTATCACCGTCATGCATCTCCCGCGGCGCTCAGCGTTCGCTTTCATCGTTCGCTGTGCTTGTTTGCTTGTTACAAGGTACGACGCCAACGCTCAGCGCAGGAACAGGCGTCTAAAAGCTCCGCTCTAATAGAGTATGCCGCGGCTCCTTGCATTGTAGCAACACCTGAAACCTATGCCATTCCCTTGTCACTTTCTTGCGTGTACAAAATCAGCCAATGAGTACTGTTCATTCGTTTAAGCCGCTTTTCAGAACGCTATTGTTGCGCGCGCGAGACACGTGGGCATGCATTCACAGCGAATTATTTTTCGCGTGTCACACCGCAATGTTGCAACCAGGAAAAAATAATCTTATAAATCTAATCAGTCACAAACTGTTGAATATCTTGTTTTCTAATGCAATGCAGTTTTACATTGCAGATGATTCAATAAGGCAAGCGTTTACAAATTTCGGTCACTGACTTTGCCCAATTAGGAAATAGATCCTAGCAGAAAAACTCTTCAGTTTCCGCAAGCGACTCCTGACAAAATACTTTTGGTTCCATCCTCATATCTGCAGCCTTCCTTTAACACAGCTTGGCGTGTGTTAAGTGGGACGCACGGCTTAACAGAGCTACGCCAGACAGGTGATATATTTATAACCGGAAGTGTGGTGATCAGGCGGTGCCGACAGGAGAGAATATTGCGACATGTTGACGTTACAGAATTGCGCTTAGCAATTAAGTAAGGTGGTTCGTCATTACAGTGGTAAAGTTGTAACAGAGCACGCATAGAATCTCCAGCCATGTATTTAGCAGAAGGTCACAAGCGTTAATTTTCAGAAACTCATGCTGCAAACGGAGAACATCTTTTTTCACTTCACAACTAAGGCTCTTTTTACAACAGTATGGAAGGATCGATGTAAATGGATCTATGGATACCGCGGCAGTGGTTTCTTTTGCGAAGAATCCTTCTAGTTTAGCACCTAAAATATCATTATTGTCATGCTAGCGTCATCGCCGTCAAGCGATAGACCTTAACTGGGACAAGTAAACGGGTTCATGGGGACAAGGAAGTGCTCCTCATAGATGGACGACAATTCTCTCTAAGATGTGGTAACGATTTGTGTAACTGCAAACAGGGCTTAAAGCTCGATAGCTCCAAACTTCTATCTTATTGATTGTCGTCTACACTTCATTCAATCTGCAGCTTATGTTTTGTATGACGCAGGCTCTTACGTTTTGCCATTTTCTCCAAAATGAAAAACAATCGGCGTTGAAAAGTTTTCATAAGATCCGTATCTCTCGAACGTCACGCACTTGGCAGCTCCACCAAGATCTGGATCTAAATAGTAGTTCCTGTGCATGAGACACCATTTTCCAGCATCGGGAAAACACTGCGCAAAATAAAAAAAAAGATCAGGTGTAACATACATGTTAAAGTTTAGGTGAAGCGAAGATTTGTTCACGCACTGTGTAATAAATTCTAAATGGCGCTGGCGATACGTTAAACGATGTTTACTTGGTGTTTACGCAGCGTACCACCTCGTGTAACACTTGTATTTTTACAACATAAAGTCAGAAGTTTAATTTCTTGGGTATTTCACACCTACGCACTGGGCAGCTCCCATGGTATGCCTAAATGCAAACACAAAATTGGCTGGATGTGCAGCCCGAAACCCTTACGAGACGACGTCACGACGAAAAAGGTGCTATACGATGTTTGGCAAAACAATTTAGCTGATGACAGTTGCATTCACAGAAAAGTAACAAGCACATATTTAGCTGCATTAGAAGAATCTATACATATGTTTAATTTCGTTTCACTTTGCACATACCTATTGTAAAGAATTCACCAAGGTTGGACGCATAGCTTATTGGACACATCCAACTGCTAAATCAAATATATTCAAGCAACTGATAAAATACACTGAATGTAAAGTGCTACCTAATGAGCAGTTCGGTGGGAGTCGGAAATAGCCTTGACCTTATATTAACAGCTGGAGCATTAAGTAGGAATTCATAGCTAATTACCACGCGGAACAGAGGTCCAATACCGGCATTACTTTGCCAGCGACTGAGCGAACGCACGCCGTCATGTGGGAATTTGCATGCTGCTTAGACATTACCTCTCTCTCTCTCTGTATATATATATATATATATATATATATATATATATATATATATATATATATATATAAACGAGAAGAAGGACAGTCATCTAAGGGGCCCGATTTGTACTCGTCATCGCATACGAAACCAACGAACACTCATGCCAAGGACAACGTAGGGGCAATTAATTGTGCTTTGTAAATTAAATAAAGAAACGATAAATATAATGGAAATGAAAGTTGATGCAGAAACAACTTGCCACAACTGGGGAACGATCCCACAAGCTGTGATGCTGTACGAATTGAGCTACCGCGGCTTCGTTTCCCCGTCCACTTACTTGGGTTTTTATGCTTCCTATTCGATCCCTGGGAGTGTTAGCCAGCACCACCGCTCACAGACCTTGGCGGCGGATGTAGAGCATGCTTTATTCAGCACGCGTGACGAGAACTGGATCATTTGGATGAAAGCCACACATTATACCTGAAGGTATTAATGTTGCCGGATTCGAGACCCTCGTTGTGTATTAAACGACAAGAGGGTTAACTGAGGGGCCCAATTTTTGTTAGTCATAATAAATCTGACTAATAAAAATCAGGCCCCTCGGTTAATCCTCTTTCTCACCGTTTATGTGGTGCTTGAAAAACCCTCCTATGTACCTTGCTGTTCCAGGAATAGTGAAGAAAGCTAGCCTGACCACCCCGGCTCTCAAGCCGATCACATTGGAACTTTTGCATTGTTTATACGCTAACCGAATCCTTGTTTACACGGATGGTTCCGTCTTGGAAAATTCTATGGGCGCCGTTCTACCATCTCAATCGGTCGTCATCGAGTTTAAGAGTTCACACGTAACGACATCTACAGGTTCCGAACTGGCCGCTCTTCGCGCTGCTGTCGAATATATTGAAAAAGAACCGCCCAACAGATGGGCAATGTTATGTGACTCGAAAGCAGCCCTACAGAGCTTGCGAAATTTACGACATGGCAATTATGAACCGCTGGTGTCACAAATCAACAAAATGTGCCATTGCTCTTCTGAACGAGGACATGTTATCAGATTTCAGTGGCTGCCGCGACATTGTGGCATCGTTGGTAATCACTTCGCCGATGACGCTGTCCGACGTGCCCAGGCTGGCTCACCGACACTCCTTATACCTTTATCGAGAGTCGACGCTGCAAGAGAGCTTCGCAGTCTCGCTTGTACCACCACCTTAAGTTACTGGCATACACCACGGAACTCTATGTGTCGTTTATACAGCCTCGACCCATCACTGAAACTAAAATTACCAGTGAACCTTCCACGACGTGACGCTACACTGCTGTGTCGGCTGTGGGTAGGAGTAGCATTCACCAACTCCAACAGCTATCGTATTGGAATGGCGGATTCACCAATGTGCGCTAAGTGCAAGTATGAAGAGGCCATCAGTCACCTTCTGTGCCACTGTTCTAGCTTCGATAATAGACGTGAGACTCTCCAGTGTGCCATAAATAGACTGGATGACAGGCCATTTACGGAAGCGAAGATCTTGGGAGCCTGGCCTCACAGTTCATTAGCCCAGAAACCAGTTCGAGCGGTTTTTCACTACCTGAAGGCAACAGACTTGAGTACCCGACTATAGACATCCTACACCTAAGTTCTCTCTCTCTTTCTGTCTGTCTCTCACTCACCCACTCCACGTTCCCCTCCCCACAAGTAGGGCAGCAAACTGGACTCACTCTGGTTGAACTCCCTGCCTTTACTTCTTCCCTTCTCTCTCTCTCTCTCTCTCTCTTATCCTTTATTACATAACGAGGGCCTCGAATACGGCAACATTGTTGCCTTCAGGTAGCATGTGTAGGTTTCTTGGCCGGTTGCCTTCGCACAAAAAGATTACGTTCTCGTGACGCCTGCGGCAAAAAGGATGTTCTACTTCCGCCGCCAAGGTCTGTGAGCGGTGGCGCTGGCTAACGCTTCTAGAGTTCTACTAGAAAACAAAAAAAACAAGAAAGTGGATAGGGAAACGGCGCCACGGTAGCTCAATTGGTGGAGCATCCCACGTCAAATGCCAAAGTTGTTGGAGCGTTCCTCACCTGCGGCAAGTTGCTACTTCATCCACTTTCATTTCCATTGCATTTATCGTTTCTGTATTTCATTTATTAAACACAAGGAATTTCCCCTGTGTTGTCCTTGGTGGCGGTGTTTCTTTGACGTCGTATGTTATGACTATATATATATATATATATATATATATATATATATATATATATATATATATATATATATTGAGCGAAAGCTAACCGGTAATAATACCCGGTGAGGCGCAGAGGAAATTTTGCGAAACAACAAGCAGCTTGCAAGATAAGCATGCAAACCGCCGCATTACGCGCGCTGCAGTACAAATGGGCACCTCCTGTGGCTCATCCCACATCAAGATTTTTGGATAATTAGACAGCGACACTCAAGCCTATGGCGACAAATATGGAACAGTCATTTCAGCAATATTCTCAAGTAGAACGTCAACCTTTTCAGAGTAATTAGCTGATGAATAAACACTAGTATACTACGTGAAACTTTCTAAAGGAAGGCCAATAAAGCTCTGGAGATCCCTTAGGGATGTTATTTTGGGAAATTCTGTGACAGCTCAAAATTTTGCCGAATCAAGGAGGACGCCGTCTCAGGACATAGCGTGTCCCAAGATGATCAGAGTACGCCTAGTAAATCGACACTTCACATTTCAACGAAAATAAACCATGCGAGTCACACGTGGACGGAGAAACACGTGCAACAGGCTGGCTTCGTACCGTTTATTGTTTTATAGGTATCGCACACCGTGGTCCGGCTGGAACCAGTTCTTTACTCTCAGCTGATTACCAGCTTTCTTGAGGCATGTCAAAACATCGCGAAGACCAGTCAATTGCATCGAAAAATATGACCAAAACACGAGGGTGTCAGAAAGGTAGCAGAAGCAGATGTCTCATTTGAGACTTTGAAGTACATTATCCAAAATCTGCTCGGAATTATCGGCTGCCTTACATAGTGTGAATGGCATGACGTTAAACTAATTTAGCCCGTCATGGCGGACAAGTTCTTGGTTAAGACGATCACATGCGATCATAAGAACCTGCCAGTAGCCAGACCGCATGTCCAAGGACGAGAAGTATTCAATGTCATGTAAATACGCAAACAAACCCTGAATTCGCGGAAATGGGCAGACATTTTCAACGTGACCTTGTCGAGACAATGATAATCTAGCCAGAGCAAAGTGCAACCACCTTTTTTTTTCACACTCTCACAACTGCAGATGGCCACGTTCTGCGGAATGGTTGAAGGTGCTCATGCGCCAGGCATGTCGTTTTTATGAAACAGGAACTTCTGCTTGTGATCTAATAAATCTTTATATTAGAATCCGACCTATATATTCAAATAGTAACGCACCGTGGTATACCAGACACCTTAACCGACTAAGATACAAAAACAAACGCCTATTTCGTATCGCTAAACGGTCACTAAATCCTGATCACGGGTTCTCATAAATACCCGCTGCCGCCACGTACTTCGCTAACTTAAGGTCTGCGAAGTTTTCCTACGACAACGTTACCCTTCCCAAGCTACTGAAAGCTAACAATAAGGCATTCTGGAGTTCGATGGAAGGAGATGGCACTAGAAAGAGCACTCTAACTTCACCAACTGGGAAATTAATCGCCGACCACGCATGCGCCGATGTTCTAAATGACACGTTCGTACATTCCATTTCGCCGTCTTCGCTTGTTGCTCCTCCTTCCAAAATACGACTTAGAATATACCTATAGGATCCTATAACCTATATACCTATAGGATATTGACACGTGTACTTATATTTATCGGGCGACCAGGTTTCGCCGCCTAACAAATCTTATCGCACAGCGCGGGACGCGCTTGCATGTATCCGAAGTTTCTGGAAAGTTATCGATACTTCTATCCGCAGTCTGTTATCGCCGAACCTTGTGTTATCTGATTTATTCGCCTGACGCGCATGATGTAGAACTTTGTGGAAGGCATGCGGGTCCCGACGATTAGTCTGGAAAATTCGATGACTACTGTATAAAAGCCGACGCGCTTGACGCGCTGATGAGATTTTAGATGATCGCCGACTGTGTTCGCCGCTATCGTTGTGCTCTAAGTGTAGCCTGTTTTGTGGGCACAGGT
The DNA here is from genome assembly GCF_038994185.2 of Dermacentor albipictus. Lineage (NCBI taxonomy): Eukaryota > Metazoa > Arthropoda > Arachnida > Ixodida > Ixodidae > Dermacentor > Dermacentor albipictus. Next base: position 110,256,863 of record NC_091827.1, on the reverse strand, counting down.
TCGCCCAATAAAAGCCAGTTTTGTCTTTCACAGTACTGCTACTGTGTCATTTAACGTCACTACCACGTGACATCTGGTGGAGGTGCTTTGCGTTCATGCACCGTACGCCCCCACAAAGCCGTGACCCAAGCCCTCACTCGGAAGACACCAACGTCGACAAGAACCAGCGAGGTAGCCGCAGGCTGCAAGGACTGCCCCCGGAGCACGGACTTTTGCCCGAGACGACTAGGAGGATGGCCACCAAGTCCACCCCAATGGCAGCTCCAGCGTCACCCGTCGTGCTGCAGCAGCCGAGGGAGCCTCCGACGTTCCGCGGTTCAACTTTCGAGGACCCGGAAAGCTGGCTTGAGACGTACGAGAGAGTCGCTACCTTTAACAACTGGAACAGCGACGACAAGCTGCGATATGTGTTCTTCGCTTTGGAAGACGCGGCCAGGACGTGGTTCGAGAATCGAGAAGCCACCTTGACAACGTGGGACCTGTTCCGAAGCGGCTTCCTGCAAACATTTACAAGCGTCGTGCGAAAAGAGCGAGCCCAAGCTCTACTGGAGACCAGAGCGCAGCTGCCGAATGAGACGATTGCGATCTTCACTGAGGAAATGACCCGTCTGTTCCGCCACGCCGACCCGGAAATGTCAGAGGAGAAGAAAGTCCGACTACTGATGCGTGGTGTAAAGGAGGAACTTTTTGCCGGAATGGTACGAAGCCCACCGAAGACCGTCGACGAGTTCCTCCTTGAGGCGACGAACATTGAGAAGACACTGGAATTGCGGAACCGGCAATTCGACCGACGCACCAAGCCAACAAGCTACGCCGGCATTCAATCAGTGGCCACCGACGACCTGCGCGAGACCATCCGGGCAATCGTACGAGAGGAGCTTCAGAAGATCTTCCCCTCATCGCAACCTCAAATGGCCTCAATCGCCGAAGTTGTCAAAGGAGAAGTCCAGCGATCGCTCGGAGTTCCCGAGGTACAATCACAACCATCGCAGATCCAGCCAGAAGCGATGACCTACGCCGCCGTCGCCCGCCGTCAAGGTCTCCCTCCGCGACCGCGCCAGGGCCCTGTGACGCCGCAGTTTCGTCGTCCGCCGCCGCCGCCGCCAGCACGCCAACCCGTCGCCCAGCGCACCTACGCGAGGAAGACGGACATTTGGCGAGCCCCCGACCACCGCCCGCTCTGCTATCACTGCGGAGAAGCCGGCCATGTGTACCGCCGATGCCCATACCGCGACTTGGGACTGAGAGGGTTCGCCGTCAACGCGCCGCGTCCACAGCTTGGCGAGCGCCCACGTGACATCGCCGATTACCTCGCCGCTACTCAGTGGAGCCCTCGACGGCCGTCCCGTTCGCCATCACCAGGCCGCTACCTGTCGCCGCAGCGCCGACCATACACTGGCCCAGCCCGGGGCCGGTCAGCGAGCCCATATCCGGAAAACTAAAAGCAGCAACCGATGGAGGTGCGGTTGCTGTTCGTCGAACTGACGAAGATCCTCCGCCGCCGACGAAGACGACGACGAAACGATCTCGACGACATAACAACGACACGCCGCCGTCCCGACGAAGTCAGGAAGGCAAGACTACACCGACGAACGACGACTTGACGACGCCACGTTCCAACTTCAGTTCAACACGACGCAGCCGTGATCCGACGCCACGACCTAACTGCAACGCCAGACAAAGAACCACCGACCTCGACGTGCTTCTCGACGGCCACGCAGTCACTGCCTTAGTCGACACAGGGGCTGATTACTCCGTCATGAGTGGACACATCGCCGCCCAGTTGAAGAAAGTTAAGACTACGTGGGAAGGCCCTCAAATTCGAACCGCTGGAGGACACCTCATCACGCCGTCTGGAGTCTGCACGGCAAGAATTACCATTCATGATCGGACTTACCCTGCCACCTTCGTTATCCTCCAACAGTGTTCTCGAGACGTCATTCTCGGTATGGACTTCCTGAACCAACACGGCGCAGTCATCGACCTGAAGTCGAAGTCAATAACGCTGTCGGAAGATAAAGCGATACCGCCGGAGAGCCCTCGTAGTCACCACGCCTTGAGTGTGCTCGAAGATCAGGTGAGCATCCCGCCTCCCTCCAGCATTGTTATTTCGGTCGGCACCGAAACACCCACTGACGTAGAAGGCGTCATCGAAGGCGACCAACGTTTACTGCTCGACCGTGAAATTTGCGTCGCAAGAGGGATCGCTCGACTGCACGGAGGAAACACGAAAGTGTTGCTGACAAACTTCAGCCAGGAGTTCAAGCACATCAACAAGGGAACGACGATCGCTTACATCGAGGAAATTCAGGAAACCAGCGATGCCTTGGCCCTCTCGGATTCTGTTGCATCTACCCCGACGACCGTAGTTCCCGAGCCAGACTTCAACATAAATCCAAGTCTCCCCGTGATTAAGCAGCAACAGCTCAGAAGTCTGCTTCGACGATACAAAGACTGCTTTTCGACGTCATCAAGGATTCGTCAAACACCAGTCGCAAAGCATCGCATAATACCCGAAGAGTGCGCTCGACCACTACGCCAGAGCCGTTACCGAGTTTCGACGCGGGAACGCGAAGCTATAAGACAACAAGTCGACGAAATGCTGCGCGACCACATCATCCAGCCGTCGAAAAGCCCGTGGGCGTCTCCAGTTGTTTTAGTGAAGAAAAAGGACGGAACCCTACGTTTCTGCGTCGATTATCGTCGACTGAACAAAATCACGAAGACAGACGTATACCCCCTCCCACGGATAGACGACGCATTGGATCGGCTCTGCAATGCTAAATACTTCTCATCGATGGACCTCAAGTCTGGCTACTGGCAAATTGAAGTAGACGAAAGGGATCGCGAAAAGACCGCTTTCATCACGCCAGACGGGCTCTATGAATTCAAGGTTATGCCATTTGGACTGTGCTCGGCGCCTGCAACGTTCCAGCGCGTGATGGACACGGTTTTAGCAGGATTGAAGTGGCAGACCTGCCTTGTTTACTTGGATGACGTCGTCGTCTTCGCCGGAAATTTCGACGATCACCTTAGGCGGCTTGCAACAGTACTAGAGGCCATCAAATCATCAGGGCTCACTCTGAAACGACGAGCTTCTGTTCCTAGGCCACGTCATCAGCAAAACCGGAGTACGCCCCGACCCGGAGAAAACAGCTGCCATCGCAAAGTTCCCGCAGCCCACCGACAAGAAAGCAGTGCGTAGATTCCTTGGCATGTGTGCCTACTACAGGCGCTTTGTCAAGGACTTTTCACGCATCGCTGAGCCGCTAACGTATCTAACCAAATCTGATGTCGAGTTCAAATGGCAAACGCCGCAGGCCGACGCATTTCAAGAACTAAAACGACGCATGCAGTCACCGCCTGTACTCGCACATTTCGACGAAGACGCCGATACCGAAATCCACACTGACGCCAGTAGCCTAGGCCTCGGTGCCGTCCTAGTCCAGAAGAAAGACGGACATGAACGGGTGATATCCTATGCTAGCCGGTCGCTGTCAAAAGCGGAAGGCAATTATTCTACGACTGAAAAGGAATGCCTCGCCATCATTTGGGCTACAGCAAAATTCCGCCCTTACCTATATGGCAGGCCATTCAAAGTCGTCAGCGACCATCACGCGTTGTGTTGGCTAGCTAACTTGAAGGACCCTTCAGGACGGCTGGCGAGGTGGAGCCTCAGACTGCAAGAATATGACGTCACGGTGATCTACAAGTCCGGACGAAAACACTCAGACGCCGACTGCCTATCACGCGCCCCCATCGATCCCCCGCCGCAAGACGACGAGGACGACGACGCCTTCCTTGGAATAATAAGCGCGGAAGACTTCACTAAACAGCAGCGAGCCGACCCGGAGTTAAAAGACCTCGTCGAGTACTTGGAAGCGAACACCGACGTTGTCCCTAGGGCATTTAAGCGCGGGTTGTCTTCGTTCACGCTACAAAACAACCTGCTCGTGAAGAAGAACTTCTCACCAGTCCGCGCCAGCTACCTTCTTGTTGTACCGTCAGCGCTGCGCCCAGAAGTACTGCACGCCCTACACGACGACCCAACCGCTGGGCACCTCGGATTCTCCCGGACGCTGTCGAGGATACAGGAAAGGTATTACTGGCCGCGTCTCACCGCCGACGTCGCCCATTACGTCAAGAGATGCCGAGACTGTCAGCGGCGCAAGACACCACCGACAAGGCCAGCAGGATTACTACAGCCGATCGAACCTCCTCGTCGACCATTCCAGCAGATTGGGATGGATTTGTTGGGGCCGTTTCCGACGTCAACATCCGGGAATAAGTGGATCGTCGTGGCGACGGACTACCTCACCCGCTTCGCTGAAACTAAAGCTCTACCAAAAGGCAGCGCAGCCGAAGTGGCGAAATTTTTCGTCGAGCACATCCTGCTGCGACATGGTGCCCCAGAAGTCCTCATCACCGACAGAGGAACGGCTTTTACAGCAGAGCTCACCCAAGCCATTCTGCAGTACAGCCAGACAAGTCACAGGAGGACAACTGCCTACCATCCGCAGACGAATGGTCTCACGGAGCGCCTGAACAAGACCCTCGCCGACATGCTAGCAATGTACGTCGACGTCGAACACAAGACCTGGGATGCCGTCCTGCCGTACGTAACATTCGCTTACAACACGGCGGTGCAAGAAACAACACAGATCACGCCGTTTAAGCTGGTTTACGGCAGGAATCCGACGACGACGCTCGACGCCATGCTGCCGCACGTCACTGACGAGGAAAATGTTGACGTCGCTAGCTATCTCCAGCGCGCCGAAGAAGCCCGACAGCTCGCCCGCCTGCGGATCAAGAACCAGCAGAGGACCGACAGCCGACACTACAACGTCCGACGACGCTTTGTCGAGTACCAGCCCGGCGACCGTGTTTGGGTTTGGACCCCTATACGCCGACGAGGACTGAGCGAGAAGCTTTTGCGTCGCTATTTCGGACCCTACCAGATCATCCGAGGTATTGGTGCACTGGACTACGAGGTCGTGCCAGACGGCATTTCGCTGTCACAGCGGCGCCGCTCACGACCTGAAATTGTCCACGTTGTGCGGCTCAAGCCGTACCACCAGCGTTGACGAACTTTGGGATTTCGCGTAACTGACCTTTGGACTTTGTTTCTTTCCGTTGTTTTGTTACTTATGTTTAATAAGTGTCCTTTTGTGTTTCGCTCTCTTTGTAGCATCGGGACGATGCTTTTTAAGAGGGGGGTAATGACACGTGTACTTATATTTATCGGGCGACCAGGTTTCGCCGCCTAACAAATCTTATCGCACAGCGCGGGACGCGCTTGCATGTATCCGAAGTTTCTGGAAAGTTATCGATACTTCTATCCGCAGTCTGTTATCGCCGAACCTTGTGTTATCTGATTTATTCGCCTGACGCGCATGATGTAGAACTTTGTGGAAAGCATGCGGGTCCCGACGATTAGTCTGGAAAATTCGATGACTACTGTATAAAAGCCGACGCGCTTGACCCGCTGATGAGATTTTCGACGATCGCCGACTGTGTTCGCCGCTATCGTTGTGCTCTAAGTGTAGCCTGTTTTGTGGGCACAGGTTCGCCCAATAAAAGCCAGTTTTGTCTTTCACAGTACTGCTACTGTGTCATTTAACGTCACTACCACGTGACAATATCTTTAGGATCCTATACCCTATATATATGTAGGATATCTATAGGATATGGATCCTATAGAATTTAATAGTACCGGTATTAAATCGATCATAATTAAGGTCAACTTAAGATCGTCATGTGGTGTTAATGGAATTAAAACTACATTTTTACACACTACTTGGGAGTATTGCTCAATAATTTTACAATCACTTTTTATTCAGTCGCTTCACAACGGCACTTTGCCTTTAGATTAGAAAAAGCCTAAGATCATTCCAATTCGTAAATCTGTTGATACGCATAAACCTTACAAATAAAGGCTCATTAGTTTGACATCAGTGACCTGTATGATAATGACGCTTGTAGTTTATTCTCAGCTAATGAATCATGATGAATCTAACAACTTTTTTACATCTGACCTACATGGTTTTCGTAAAACATTCTCCTGTGATACCCAGCTTCATTGCTTTAGTAACGACTTGCATTCCAACTTGGACGCAGTATTTCTTACGTACTGTATTTTTCTTGATTTCGCTAAAGCATTCGACAAGGTATACCGCACATTACTGCTATCTATACCCAGCGCTCTAAACATTATAACTAATGTACTTAATTTGATAAAAGCAGTTCGAACACACCGGATGCAATTTGTAAGTGCTCATGAAGTTAATTCAACTCTAACACCCGTCAAATCCGGCCTTCCCCAAGGGTCTTTACTTGGGCCACTGTTATTTTTGATCTACGTTAAGGATCTACTCGATAACATTTCTTCTAATTTTTTTTTTCTTTTAGCAGATGGCTCCGTAATATATCGTAACATTACTAATGACAATAATATTTCACCTCTTCAGGACCATTCAAACACATTGCATAACTCGACTATAACATGGAACATTCAACCTAATGCCAAGAAATGCAAATTGATGCGAATATCCCGTACTAATGATATCACTCAAACGTTTTTTATACATGGCATATGTTTGTCCACAGTTAGAATATGCATCATCATGAAGGGACCCACAACATGTCATCTCGATTAACTGCCTTAAAAGTGTCCAGAATCGCTCCGCTCGGTTTATACTAGCTAATTACCATCGTGCGACAGGTGTAACACAAATGAAGACTGCACTGTCCTACCTTCGCTGTTAACCCGCAGGAACCAATCACGCCTATGCTTATTTCATAGGATTTACTACCAAAATGCAGCGCTTGGGTCCGCATGGGTTAATCGAGCACCATTCATCTCCCCACGTAGAGATCATAAGCATAAGGTACATGTGCCTCGCTCTAATACACTAAAACATTCGCAATCATTTCTACCCAAAATATGCTACGAATGGAACGGTCTGCCAGCATGAAAGTATAGGTCTGCGAGCATGCCGTCGGCCAGCATAAGTAATCATGTTCAATTTATAAAGGCTTTAATTAGATACATCTAAATCATGAAACTAGCTTTCAATATATCATCTGACTTTTTTTGTATCATCATCATCATCATCAGCCTAGTTACGCCCACTGCAGGGAAAAGGCCTCTCCCATTCTTCTCCAACTACCCCAGTCATGTACTAATTGTAACCTAACTTTCTGCCGCCCCCTGCTACGCTTCCCTTCCCTTGGCATCCAGTCCGTAACCCTTAGTGACCATCGGTTATCTTCCTTCCTCATTACGTGTCCGGCCAATGCCAATTTCTTTTTCTTGATTTCAACTAAGATGTCGTTTACCCGCGTTTGTTGCCTCACCCAATCTGCTCTTTTCTTATCCCTTAACGTTACACCCATCATCGTTCTTTCCATAGCTCGTTGCGTCGCCCTCAATTTCAGCAGAACCCTTTTCGTAAGCCTCCAGGTTTCTGCCCCATATGTGAGTACTGGTAACACACAGCTGTTATACACTTTCTTTTTAGGGATAGTGGCAACCTGCTGTTCATGATTTGAGAATGCCTGCCAAACGCACCCCAGCCCATTCTTATTCTTCTGGTTATTTCAGTCTCATGATCCAGATCCGTGGTCACTACCTGCCCTAAGTAGATGTATTCCTTTACCACTTCCAGTGCTTCGCTACCTATCCTAAACTGCTGTTCTCTTCCGAGACTGTTAAACATTACTTTAGTTTCCTGCAGATTAATTTTCAGACCCACCCTTCTGCTTTGCCTCTCCAGGTCAGTGAGCATGCATTGCAATTGGTCTCCAGCGTTACTAAGCAAGGCAATATCATCAGCGAATCGCAAGTTGCTAAGTTATTCTCCATCAACTTGTATCCCCAATTCTTCCCATTCCAGGCCTCTGAATACCTCCTGTAAACATGCTGTGAATAGCATTGGAGAGATCGTATATCCCTGTTTGACGCCTTTCTTTATAGGGATTTTGTTGCTTTCTTTGTGGAGGAGTACGGCGGCTCTGGAGCCGCTATAGATATCTTCCAGTGTTTTTACATTTGGCTCATCTACACCCTTATTCCGTAATGCCTCCATGACTGCTGAGGTTTCGGCTGAATCGAACGCTTTCTCATAATCAATGAAAGCTATATATGAGGGTTTGTTATATTCTGCACATTTCTCTATCGCTTGATTGATAGTGTTAATATGGTCTATTGTTGAGTAGCCTTTACGGAATCCTGGCTGGTCCCTTGGTTGACAGAAGTCTAAGGTGTTCCTGATTCTATTCGCGATTACCTTAGTAAATACTTTGTAGGCAACGGACAGTAAGCTGATAGGTCTATAATTTTTCAAGTCTTTGGCGTCCCCTTTCTTATGGATTAGGAATATGTTAGCGTTCTTCCGAGATTCCGGTACGCTCGAGTTCATAAGGCATTGCGTATACAGGGTCGCCACTTTCTCTAGAACAATCTGACCACCATCCTTCAACAAATATGCTGTTACCTGATCCTCCCAAGCTGCCTTCCCCCTTTGCGTAGCTCCTAAGGCTTTCTTTACTTCTTCTGGCGTTACCTGTGGGATTTCGAATTCCTCTAGGCTATTCTCTCTTCCTCTATCGTCGTGGGTGCCACTGGTACTGTATAAATCTCTATAGAACTCCTCATCCGCTTGAACTATCTCATCCATATTAGTAACGATATTGCCGGCTTTGTCCCTTAACGCACACATCTGATACTTGCCTATTCCTAGTTTCTTCTTCACTGTTTTTAGGCTTCCTCCGTTCCTGAGAGCCTGTTCAATTCTATCCATATTATAGTTCCTGATGTCCATTGTCTTACGCTTGTTGATTAACTTAGAAAGTTCTGCCAGTTCTATTCTAGCTGTAGGGTTAGAGGCTTTCATACATTGGCGTTTCTTGATCAGATCTTTTGTCTCCTGCGATAGCTTACTGGTTTCCTGTCTAACGGCGTTACCACCGACTTCTATTGCGCACTCCTTAATGATACCCATGAGATTGTCGTTCATTGCTTCAACACTAAGGTCCTCTTCCTGAGTTAAAGCCGAATACCTGTTCTGTAGCTTGATCCTGAATTCCTCTAGTTTCCCTCTTACCACTAACTCATTGATTGGCTTCTTGTGTACCAGTTTCTTCCGTTTCCTCCTCAAGTCTAGGTTAATTCGAGTTCTTACCATCCCATGTTCACTGCAGCGTACCTTGCCGAGCACGTCTACATCTTGTATGATGCCAGGATTCGCGCAGAGTATGAAGTCGATTTCATTTCTAGTCTCACCATTCGGGCTCCTCCACATCCTCTTTCGACTAACCCGCTTGCGGAAAATGTATTCATTATCCGCATATTCTGCTCTCCAAACTCTACTAATAATTCTCCTCTGCTATTCCTAGAGCCTATGCCATATTCCCCCACTGACTTGTCTCCAGCCTGCTTCTTGCCTACCCTGGCATTTCAGTCGCCCATCAGTATAGTGTATTTTGTTTTGACTTTACCCATCGCCGATTCCACGTCTTCATAAAAGCTTTCGACTTCCTATTCATCATGACTGCATGTAGGGGCATAGGCTTGTACCACCTTCAATTTGTACCTCTTATTAAGTTTCACAACAAGACCTGCCACCCTCTCGTTAATGCTATAGAATTCCTGTATGTTACCAGCTGTTTCCTTATTAATCAGGAATCCGACTCCTAGTTCTCGTCTCTCCGCTAAGCCCCAGTAGCACAGTACATGCCCGCTTTTTAGCACTGTATATGCTTGTTTTTTCCTCCTAACCTCACTGAGCCCTATTATATCCCATTTACTACCCTCTAATTCCTCCAATAACACTGCTAGACCCGCCTCACTAGATAACGTTCTAACGTTAAACGTTGCCAGGCTCAGATTCTAATGGCTATATTCCAATACTATATTTGCAACTTAACTATGCATGTATTGTCCTATCATTCCTTACATGTGCACAGAAAAGTGTATCATGAGATTTCTATGGTGAACTACCGCTATTGTTTTTTGTTTATTGCGATGTGTAAATTAGTGAGCTGCCATGATTTTTCATTGTTACTCATACTGTGCCATTTATGTATATCATTCTTCACCTCCTTTATGTGCCCTGTCACCTCTATAATGCGTAGTTGCTCTGAGGGTACTGCAAATAAATAAATAAATAAAAACAAACTGGCCTGGCTGGACAAGACAAAACGACAGTCGTTGAAGCATCCGGTGGCAGATCTGTATCGGAGGGGGCCGTAATACGTAAGAAGCCAGAGAGAAGCACATCGGCAGCGGGCTCCCATTTGGCCGGCTTGTTGGAATAGGCAAAAGGCTAGGCAGGCTTCTGGGTGATAACAAGCAGCAAAAGCTGTCGGGCAACCATTTCATGATCGACGGCCTCGATTTGTAGAAGCAGACGCAAGTTATTGCCTGCATGGCAGGGCGCTATCTTCAAGCTTGAAAAACAATAAACTTGGGGAACTGTTTGGCGGTTGGTTGATTGTCTCCAGCGCAATTTATCATTAATTCGCCGGTAAGTTAAGACTGTGATTCCTAGCCTGGGGCTATTGAAAACTATTGTCGTTGTTGCCTTCAAAAAAAAAAACCTTCGGCCTTTTATTCCTCTCTGTATGTTCAGCTCCCGTGGTTACAAATATTGATGGCATCCTGTGCGTAACTTATGAAGTTCCCTCTTTGATCTGGCGCTCGTTCATGAAGGCGCTATTTCGAGTAATATTTCGCAGGTGAGGTCGGCCAAATTAATAAATAAAAATATGTTTCAACCGAAGTTACAATGTTCAAATCCTGTATGTGGAACGAAAAGTTGGCCGCATCCACGTCATATGAGATAGCCGTCGTGGGTTATGTGAAATGTCCCATCAGATGTGGTTACTCCCACCAACGGAGGACGATCACGAGTGGCCAACGTCAGTGCCACCGGTGCCGCTGAGCACAGCGAGGTCAAATTAATGTATGTCCGCGTAGGTAACCCTTACAGGTAAAGAGCTTGATGGATTGATCTGGCATGGTGGGTGTAGAAGCGGCGGGAAAAATGTGGCTCCAGAGTTCCAGGGTGTAGCATGCTCCGCAACTCCACTAAATGCAACGGTGTTCAGTATCAACAGCGGCGCAACCAGCATTCAACAATCCTATACAAGCGGAAGCTCGAGTAAGGAAGAAACACCTAGGTTCGTGCCACCTACTGACTTCAGGAACCAAGAGGCAGCCGCGAAGTACTGATTCGCTTCGACATTACTATGTAAGGACACCGTGTTTCAGCGAAAACATTAAAAACTTTTCTAGAAATGACCGTGGCAGATTGCGCAATTCTCGTCCACGTGCTGGTCTACTTCAAGAGGTGGACATTACATGAACAAATAATTTAAATGCATAACAGACTAAATAAAGAAAAACATTCACTACTTAAGATATCAACTTTTAGCCTTATGGTGCATATTGCAATTTCGAAATTGTAGCCGGGGAGATTGCAACGTGGATCTACTTGGAACGGACTCTCAGAATGACAACAGTTTCAAATATTATTTCCTGTACTTTGCAGAGAAAGGCATTGAAGTTCCAGTTACTTTTGAGCATCAATGCATGGGACGACGTTTTGTAAAGGGACACTAAAGGCAAATATTGTGTCAAGCTAAAGTGATGTAATAGTACTCGTGGACGCCTCAGGCGTCATTATTATCGCCGACAGAGTTTTAGTAACCTAGAAATTTATGTAAATGATGGACACGTTTTGCGACTCACTCGTGACATTCAAGTAGCCTGATGGTGAAACCACTCCACATTTTATTTTGGTCGTCAGTACTCGCTCACGCGTAATAAAAGGTGATTGCTTTGCATTATATAACGATAGAAAATCGTACTTGGCTACTTCTATTCGATCTTTAGAAGAAAGGTGACCAACGAAGCGGTTGGTCACCTTTTGACCAACGAATTTTGACCAACGAAGCGGTTGGTCAAAATGTTTCGTTTTTGCTCGACTCTGGGCCACCCGCGGCTTCGCGTTTCTGTAGTTTGGTTATCGCACAGTGCTGCGTTTGATTTAGTCGGCTCACGAAACTCCCACAAACTGCAAGGAGGAGTGATTTACACCTCGATGTGGTGCCGCGGGATGGACGATCGGTCTACACATGTTGACCAAGACCAGCTGCAGCGGCAAATCCTATGCTGTACCGTCGTTTCATTTATGATTGACCGCGCGGTTGCGTTTTCTGGAATAAACTGCAGCGTCGTCTGTCGGGCGCACTTTTACTCACAGACGGCTGTAAAGAGCGGAGAGAGCGTATGCAGCGTATGCAACGCCTCCATTCCCGTACTGGGGGGTGGGCGATTTGGAGGAGTAGATTTTAATGAAGAGAAAGAAGGAGAGGTCGGCCTGGAGAGCGTGTCTCTAGCCCGCTACTCCTCACTGAGGAAAGGGCAAGTGGAGAATACAGGGAAAGGTAGGTGGCGGGTGACAATGAGATACTGTATACACGATGTCCAATATGCGGATGCGCACTGTAGACGCAATATATGAAAGCTTGTCCACGCAAAAAGTAATCTTGTCACAAAAAGTTATTGCGCAAACACATTTCGCGCTGTCTGCACGTCTCACAGGTTCTAGAGGCTATCGTGTCAACCAGCCTCACTTAGAAAGTTCAAAAGTGATGTTGTAGCACGTTGGTCACAGTCAACACTCCTCCACGTCCCCAAAAGCTTTTCTTCCGAAAAGGGGCGGGAGTATAAGCAGTCAACAGTACAATTGAGTGTTATTCGTTCGGCCGCATATTGAGGGCACATGCAAAGTACGTGAGCTATGGTCTCGGGGGTGTGACAGACGCTACAGTCAGGGTACTGAGCAAGTCTGGCGGTAATAAGCCTTGCTGCGACAACACGGCTTCTGAGTAGGTGGCGACAGACCGTATGCTTGCGAAGTTCGCGAGGGGATGATTCCAGTGTTTAGTCAATTGTCTTAGATGCACCCGCAAGAGCTCTTGTTGCAGATAAACTCGAGCTGTGCACGCACGTGCCTCTGCAATAGTGCCCCAAGTAGACGCGCATCATGGTAGTCCTAGGCAAGTACTAAGTGCGTGAGCCTGAGCACTTTCAAGTGTGCGTGCAGCAATTGTGCAAACCCGAGAAAGTACAGGCACACTGTAGCGGAAGTAGCCAACAAAAAGTGCCTGGTAGAGCTGCAGAAGAGATGATTTGAATGGCCCCCATGATTTTCCAGACATATGTCGAATGATGTGAGTAAAGCTGTCCAGCTTTTTTCTTAATCCAGGGAGGTGGTTCGACCAAGATAAGTCTCGGTTGATGATGACTCCGAGAAACTTGTAGTGGGTTACTGAAGGTATGATCTTCCCATCAATCATAATGGCTAGCAGGCCATTGACTTCCGTGTAAATGCCATGGTTACACTTTCTTTCCGGTGAGCGCTGCAGCCCGCGACTGTTGCTCGCTGCAGCTTCGTTTGCACTTGCAAGCGCGGTAAGCTCGTGGTCCACATACAGATGTCGTCTGCGTACACAGAGACCGAGACTGTGCCTGCATGTTTTTTTACCAGTCCAATGAGAACGACACTAAATAAGGTTCGGCTCAATACACTCAATACACTCAGTACACGTGATATAGCCCTGATATTATTATTTGATAAATATGTTCATAATAGAGCACCATCAGTCCTGTCTCTTCCAACTCCACATTACAGGTCACACCGGCTGTACAATCAGTTCAAGTTCATGTGCATCTACGGAAAGACTAATTCATTTACCTACTCCGCTCTTCCCAGAGCCATTCGCCATTGGAACAATCCTCTTAACGTCATGGCTTATGAGATTGACCAGGAAAAATTCCGGCATCTTCTAGCAACGCATTTTTCAAACTCTACATAACCTAACGTGTTATTTTTTAGAGCGCAGCTCTTTGGCGTCCGTTCCTGGGTTTCGCGTCGGCGTTGTCGTCGGCCTCGTAACCAGCTCCGCCCCCCTTCGCTGGAGTGGGAGACGAAGGACGCGAGCCGCGAATGGCGGAGACCAATGAGAGCGGCCCCTTCAGTGACGTGCGCGCGCGATGCTGGTGTCATGCGGACCCTCCTTACGGCTCGATGCGCACTCGTGTCTGGTCTCAGCCGATCCGCTCGTTTCGTACTATCGTCTGCTCGCGCCACAGCTCTCGCCCGCGCCTGTTTGGTTCTGTTGGGTCGGTCTCGTTCGCGCTTGTTTTGGTTGTTATTTCGACAACAAACGTTTACAAATATCCCTCGAGGCCAGCGCACCTTCCACAACTTAATGCGGTGAGTGTAAGACTCGTATCTCCGCGAATCCCATTCATGCAAGTGCGACGACTGATGCACGGCGGAGGCCAATATGGCATTAAGGGCCCAGTTGTGAACGTCTTTGTGAACGTCTTTGAGAATCAAGCATTGGTGTACCAAGTCGAACATATATCAGTCTATTTCTCCGACCACAAAGCTTCCTTCATGACTGTCAAGAACTGTTAGTGGAGTCTTTGTTAAAGGAATACGTGTGAAAAATAAAAAAAAAATCTGTGATAGCGCATACATGTGTTGCTCGATTTCTTTGCCTCAATCTATCGAAAAGGTGAAACAGCTTATTTGCTGCCCTCAAATTTCGCATTAGGAAGTAACGTAATCGTCGGTAATTTTTTTTTTAGTTTCCCGTTATTATTGGACAATTACCACTTAGACACTGTTTTATTGTAGCCAAATATTGTCAACTCACTCTGTAATTCAATTGGTTATATTTTACTTTGTGAACATTTCTTGTTCACTGACCTTCGCATTCAAAAGCATTCGGTTTGTTTTTTGTACAATTTTTAACGCCAAATCACTTCATGTTAGCGCATTTCTTACACTGCATTTTTGTGTATGTATTCACATATGTGTTTTAATTATTCTATAATCTTTCAGTTTACTTTCCACCCTTACACAATGCCTCTAGGGCCCTGTAAGGTGTCTTTAAATAAATTAATATAAATATGAGGGGGAGAAAGATAGAATTCAGTCCTATAGGCCACTGGCCATTACATCGGTAATATAAAGGTTAGCAATGTAGACAATCAAATTAAAGCTGAAAGCATGGGAAGAATAAGGACATTTTGGCAGGACTTCACGATGGATCCAGGATAGGAAGGCGTTTGGATGATAACTTATTCGTTCTTGCTCAGTGTATTGAAATATCAAGAGTAGAAAGCAGACCGTTATTTCTCGCCTTTTCAAACATTACAGGAGCGTATGGCCACATAGACCACAACATTTTGTGGCATATTCTGGAAGGGGAAGTCTTAGGCGAAGACTGTCTACAGCTTTTTACATTTACCTAGAAAGTACCTTTTGCGTCGAATCGGAAGAGATGAGGAGCCAGGAGAAAGTTCATATTAGCAAAGGACTGAGGTAGGGCCCTTTATCCCCATTACTGTTTATGATGTACATGATGAGGACGGAGAGTGCACTAGAAGGAAGAATTGTCGGGTTTAATCTCTCATGCAAACAGACGGGTACAGTAGTAGAGCAGTACTTTCCAGGTTTCTTTTATGCGGACGACATTGTGTTGCTAACCAACAAGCAATGTTATTTGCAACGTCTGGCTAGTATCTGTGGACCGGAAGGTGAGAACTTAGGTTGTAAATATAGCGTTAGAAAATCAGGTGTTATGTATTGAATGAAAAAAGTAAACAAATAATGGCAATACAGAGCCAGGAAATGCCTAAGGTAAAAGAACACAAATGTCTTAATATATGAATAAATGCAGGAAATAGATTTATGGAAACACAGGGAAAAAACAATAACAGTAAATGCGAAGGGAAATGAAGCTGTAGTTAAGCACAGAACGCTATGGGGATACAATAGGTACGAGGTGCTCCGGGGTATGTGGTAAGGTGTAATGGTTCCGAGACTTACTTTCGTAAATGTGGTTTGCTTGAAATCAGGAGTACAATCAGGAATCGATAGTAAGCAAAGGTCAGTGGGACGCCTCGCATTGTGTGCTCCCGGGAAGACAACAAATGAAGATCTGCAGGGTGAGGTGGGCTGGATATGTTTTGAAGTGAGAGAAGCGCACAGTAAAAGTGAAAATGGAGAATGACTAATGAGTATGAAATAAAGTAAATGGACTGATAGAGTGTTGACGCATTTGTACAAAAAAAAAAAACATTGATTCACAGTGGAGGAAACTAACTAGTAAGCTTACCAGCAAGTATGTGGCTTGTATGGTGAGCAGCACAGCAACAAAGAACATCAAGCGGAAAGTCAGAAAGGCTGAAATAATCTCATGGGTGGAGGCAATGGAAATGAAACGTGCCATGAGTAAATATTTAAGAGGAAAAAACGAAATCAGGAAAGAAACCAATTCTGGTAGTTCAAAGGGACGCTGATTACTTTTCAAAGTGATATCAGGAAGCATTAGAACACGCACCTTTAAAGCGACATATAAAAAAGGAGCAGAACCATATGCTTGTTGCAATAAAGCTACGGAACCGATGGAGCATGTTTCATTAGAAAGTGATGATATCTGCCGAGTGATAGATTTATGCACAAATGGACTCCTTGAAGCCCTTGGGTTCAGCTACAGCAGGGCTAAACATGTCCGCAATGGAGATTACTAAGAAGCGATTGGAATATTGGTGGGAGAAAAGTATGGAAATGACAAAAAACGGAGACGTACAAAAACAAAGTGCACAATGGGGCGTCGGAAATATTGTGATCAAAAATATTTGGTGGTTTCTTTATTCTTTTTTATTTTACGTAGTGTAATGGGTGCACTGAACAGTTCTTAGGGTAACGTCTCTTCGTAACCGAGG
Organism: Dermacentor albipictus; assembly: GCF_038994185.2. Taxonomy (NCBI): domain Eukaryota; kingdom Metazoa; phylum Arthropoda; class Arachnida; order Ixodida; family Ixodidae; genus Dermacentor; species Dermacentor albipictus. The sequence goes on along the minus strand of NC_091827.1, from coordinate 110,240,053 downwards.
AGGCAGGTGACGCAGAGCAGGAACAGCTGGTTGCCCGAATGGCTCACAGTCGTGCCAGGCACTGGCGATCCGGCTGGCCCACTGGTTGCACAGCAGGCATGGCAGATACGATCTGGCTGGCCTTGTTCTTGTGCTCTTCTTCTTCATTACAACTACCCCCGGTGTAAAAGCGGAGCCATCCTGGCGACTTACGACGTGGAGACGAGCGGGTCATAGAATTGTTACTGTCACCAAGTCTAGCAAGCGTCTCAGGAGCTATTAACCTCAGCGCGTAGCAACATGGCGGCGCTATTGCGGTTCCCGATTTCAAGGCATGGGCCTGATGCATTGGTTGTCTTCTAGAGCCAGTATTGTAATTCTATGGTTGAAAGCGTGGAAGCAAAACTGCATTTGTGCACTTGTATTGACGCTTGTACCGGCTTGAGAGCATACTGTATCCGATACGGCAAGAACTTTGGTTACAATACGGAACTGGAACAATCGAGATGATAGCAGTGGCTCACTACGTGTAATCGTTACTTTCTTGCTTGCATGCAGGTTTTTGTTTTAGTGACAAAAAAACAGTTCTTTGCTCTGGCAGCTCAGCTGTGTGTTTCCTTGGTGAAACTGCTTGCGGGGTCGTAAGACGTTTGGCTTCGAGTGATGTTTTGGCAGTCAAGACGTTCGTGTCAGTAAGCAAGCTGTAAATGTTGTATCGGTTGCGAAAAAATGTGGACATATAGGAGAAGCGAATGCAATCATCAAATACAGCATTTTAAGGATAATACAGCTTTACTACTAAAGCAGAAAGTAGATAGGCACGTAAATCAGATTCTATTGATACTTAGCCGAAACTAGTTAGCTCATTAGCACTAATCATTCATTTTCTTTTACTGAAAGACTAGTTGCTGTTTTCCTGATACAACTGAGAATATGTGTGCTGCCTGCAACGAGTCCATCTCTCTCAAGTTATTGGAGTATTGTTGCTATCAAAGTGAGTGGATTTTTTGCCTCTCAGTTTTTTCGTAGCTGAGTCATGACCACCTACTTAGCTGTGTAAGTGATCACTGTTAGTGACATTGGAGTGCTGGTTGACAAGCACCCCTTCATTTTTGCAGCACATCTGGCAGACTGCAGCTGTGGCAAATGTGCAGCTGTGGCAGTATGCGAAGGTGTTATATATAAGCTAAATTAGGTTGTCCGAGTTAATGTCATATAATGGGTGCACTAAACAGTTCCGAGGGTAACGTCTCTTCGTAAACGAGGAGGCAGGTGACGCAGAGCAGGAACAGCTGGTTGCCCGAACGGCGCACACTCGCGCCAAGCATTGGCAATCCGGCTGGCCCACTGGTTGCACAACAGGTATGGAAGAGACGATCTGGCTGGCCTTGTTCTTGTGCACTTCTTCATTACAATTACCCCCGGTGCAAAGGCGGAGCCATCCTGGCGACTTACAACGTGGAGACGAGCGGGTCATAGGCTTGTTTCAGGCGGCGCACGTGAACAACATCCCGTCCACGGCGGCGCTTGTGGGATGTCGATGTAAGCGGCTCTATGACATAGTTGACCGGAGAGGTGCGGTCGACGATGCGGTATGGTCCATCATACTGCGAGAGAAGTTTTCTCGGAAGTCCAGGCGTGGTAGAAGGCACGGACAACAAGACAAGGGTGCCGGGGGCGAAGTTCGGATTCGTAGCCACGCCATCATGATTGGCTTTTTGTCGTTGTTGGTCAGTGGAGGCGAACTTTTGGGCTAATTGACGCAGACATGGCAGAGACGATCTGGCTGGCCTTGTTCTTGTGCTCTCCTTCTTCATTACAGTAGATAGAACATTATACATCAAAACAGCAAGAAATTGGCGGCTCATAACATTCATCCATCCATCCAGCGTCGGTAACGGTAGAAGGTAGACACAGATCCCTTGAGGAAAAAAATGCACATTACAACGATACATAAAAAATACTTGATTGAAAAACATGTATAGCATACTTGAATAATTCAAACAAGCTATGCGGCTGTGTGTCACCATCCCGTTTAAAAAGCAATGACAAATAATCGTCATCACAATCATCATCATCATTAGCATCTAATTGTTCCACTTGTCACAACCTGACATGCACTCCATGTCGCCTTCATCCATGCAAAGTTTGCATTGCCGTTGCGTTTTGTTGCCCTATGTGTCTCTACTTGAAGCACTAGCATGTTGCACGTAGCTGGACAGATTAACTCAAGCAGGGTAGGTAGCAATTTGTCACTGGCACAGTTCAAGAAGGATGAAATAAATGGTGATCGTCGTCGCCAGTATCGTGTCACGTCAAAGGTCAAGGGATTAGACATGTTCGCCGCGTAGTCTCGATGCCCGTGTTTACTCTTCCTTGCAGGCGATGGCGCCTTCTCGCGAAGTACGAGCCGCTGCTGAAGAAGCGAATCGTATAGATACGCACGCCTCTACAACCAGGCAACGTTTGGCTCTAGAAACCACTGCACAGACGGTAGGACAAGGCGCAGCTTGTCATCCACGTCAATCGGACAGCTGAGGTTGTTCTCATGAAAACGATGCAAAGAGACTTCGCTGAGAAGACCGTGTAGTGCGTGGTGGGGAAAATGGGAGCGCCTATGTTGCCACTCTTCCAGCTTACGCTGTGACTGTGCTGCGAGGCCGCGCAGGCCTGCGGCTTTTTGCTCTGATGTGTCCGTCCATGAAATTCATTGTTTAATTTAACATTGACACGTGTTCCTGTTTATCTTTAACTGGTGAGCTCGTTTCACCCGCCAACAAACGCTAAATGTTATTGCTCAAGTCAGGAGGCTCCTGCATGTATGGGAAGTTTTTTTCAGTCTAATCGATGGTTCCATCCGTTGTCTGTAGTCACCGGAGCTTCTGTAATCTGAATGTACGAGTGACGCGAATTGTGTGGTACTTTCTGGAAGACACGCGGGCATTGGCGATTACTTTGGGAACATACATGACTCATGCACAAAAGCCGACGTGGTTGACCCGCAGAACAGATTTCGACCATCGCCGACTGTGTTCGCGGCTTTTGTTGAGTTTTGAGTGTCGTCTGTTTTTATTGGCCCAAGTTCACCAAATAAGAAGTTTTGTTACTGTGTCCTAGGTCGTCACAACCAGGTGATAATTTTATTATCGCTTTAGGGCCTGTTGTGGTATGCAGTATATACCGGTTACAAAATAACCATGATGATGTGTCTGTATTCTAAGAAAACATTTTTTTGCGGGCTTTAAGGAGAAAAACAGGCGTGCGATGCATAGTCAAGTTGCAAAGAAAGAGAAAATAGGTTGAGCACTTACTCGGCTGAAATCTTGGTATTGTTGAAGGTCGCTGCGGAGCTCGGGATAGACGAAATTTTGGGGTGATGTCAACACAAGATCTACGACTAAGATACTTGAAAGTGCAAACAGCATTTCTGAAGGAAAGCGCATTTACTCTGGCCGCTCAGTAAACCAGTGAACAAGAATAGCGTTTGTAGTCTTTAGTCTATCACGCTGAAAAAATGGTGTGTCTGTCACACATTGAGGGAAAGAATGAAAAATGAGGTCATTAACTAACATTCAAAGAATGCGGGCGCTGAAATTCCTCATCACCAAGACATGATGCACGGAGCCAACTGTGCGAGCGGATATCCGTGGCATACGATTGTCCCCTGATGTAGGCTGCCAAAAAAGTGGACATCTGGGATTTAGAGCTCGGAAAAATAAAACTGAGCATTGCAATTTACTGCGTCCTGTTATTTTGGCATTCCGTAGCCAAATTATTGACCTATAGAGGTGAATCACCCGTCATGCATGCAATTGTATTTATTTTCACAACACTGCAGACAGAGTCTGAGCAGGAGAGCTGAGTTTGAGTAATTCAGTGGTACATTACATTCACCATGAACAGTTGCACAAAAAAACACATGAAAGTAAATTGAGGAGAACAAGATTAGAAAATAAAGGGCTAAGTACAGGCACAAAGCTGCTGCTACATGGTGTAGCAATGGTGCAATAAGAATAACACAAATAAATCTTGGGTTGACGTGAACTGTTCAAATATCCCAGGTTATGCGTTCCAGTCGTTGAATGTTGTACTAGTAAAGAAATGTTGCAGGGATTTGTACGCGCAAAAATATTTTTGTATTTTCTTTTCTTTTTCACTTCTTTTTCTTGAGTAAACGTAGTAAAATGCTTCCTTGGGTATTCATGCAGGTAGAAACTTAGTCTTCAGAAGCAAAGCAACCGAATTATGGTTAGACGCGCCGTACTTTGCCGTTATCATAGAGGTTGCAGATCGGCTAGCCATAAAGTCTCTGCAATGGTTACGTCTTTGTTTTGTTGATATATATATATATATATATATATATATATATAACGAGCTGAATGCCCCTGATTTTTTTCAGTTCTTTTATGGTAGCTGCTATGCAAGGGCCCCAAGTAACTTCCGCGTTTTCTGCAAATAGGTACAAATGAGCACTACACACTCGATAACACTACAAATGTAGAACTTGTGCTCAATTACTTCTCGACGGCAACTGATGACGCGCACTGCCACAACCGGCTTTCTTTGAGGATGCAAAATTTCCGCACAGAAGGCACATAGACAAATGACAGGAAGGTTTTCTTGTGTTTAGTTTTTTTTACAGTATTCACGCAAACAATAAGGGAAAGCAAGCAGCAACAACCCCTAGCTGCAAAGTTAACAAACAGATTTTCTGCACGTCAGAACGATCGTATATGCATCAATCTCTTTCGTCTGCATATGGAATTGTTCTTTCTTGCTTACTTTCGTTTTTATTCCCGAGAATTGTGTTGCGACCGCGGCGGTAGCAGAGCCGTCAATTTTTTGTCTGACTGATCGAAGAATGATCCAATGTAGGTTAAATGAGGCATGCAACTCCCGTCTCCCTAGCGCTTACGCTCACTGCGTTCCCAGAAAAACTACGAGGTCAGTTACCTCAGCCGTCCCCCCATTCCCTTTCTTCTAATTACCTCTAGTATAATCACTGTCCAAAGCAGCAGAAAGGATAAAGACACGCCTGAGAACTGTCAAGGTCGCCTGCTTCGTGCGAATCTCAGCGCGGTTGTGAGACAGCGGTGCGACTGAACAATCTGAATAGCCACCGGGGAACACAAGTTTTCGGACGACAAGAGCCAAGCAGATGTGACGAGTGGATCATACGACAATCGGGGCCTCTCGGTAAGCGCTGAAAAACTTTAGCTTTTTTATTATTAGGCAGAAGTGTTAAGCGCTGTTCAAATTCAGCGAAAATCTATCGTGTGCCTAGGCGCGCTCAAGACCACGTGCATGCGTAAGATTCGGGAAACAAGAAGCTAGGGCAACCGAGGATTGACACTTTATTATGCAACCTATCTCGGCGAAAGATACCGTGAGCGAATGGGGCTATAGTAATCCAAGTAGAACCAAATTAGGAAGGCCAACAAAGCTTAAACAAAGACACTCCCTCACCAGAGCAGGAATTGGCCTCCCTAGTGCAGTATTCGGCCACAACCTCCATAATGATCTCCTTAACGAACCAATGGCCCTCATTCCCCAGCGGCTACGGAGAACCTGACCAGCGTGGCAGTCAGATTTGCAACAGAGGAGAAGGTGCTAAGAATTCCTGGGTCTGGACAGGCCGCCAATGGAAACTGACGCTTGAAACGTTTAATACCCAAACCCTCTCAAGTGAGGCTAGCTAAGCATGACTCTTCGAAGAACTAGCAGACCTTGTTTGGGATATTATCGGCCTTAGTGAGATTACAAGAACTGGTGAGGCTTACACTGCTGAATAACGGCCATGTCCTCTCCTATAGAGGTCTCCCGAATAAGAAGTGATAGGGCGTAGCATTCCTAATCCCTAAGGACACAGCAGGCAACATTGACGAATTCTACAGCATCAACGAGAGGGTAGCAGTTGTCGTAATCAAACTCAATAAGAGATATATATTAAAGGTAGTACAAACATACGCCTCAACGACGGTCACGGCGATGAGTAAGTAGATCAGTTTTATGAAAATGTTGAATTAGCGATGAGAAAAGTGCAAACGCGGCATACAGTAGTAATGGGGGACCTCAATGCAAAAGTCAGGAAAAAGCAGGAGCGTGAATAGGCAGTTGGCAACTACGGTGTCGATTCTAGAAACGCTGGAGGAGAGGTGCTCGTAGAATTCGCAGAAAGTCATACGCTGAGAATAATGAACACATTTTGCAGGAAACGTAGCAACATAAAATGGACCAGGAAAAGCCCTAATGGTGAAACAAAAAATGAATGTGATTTCATATTTTCTGCCGATCCCAGAATAGTGCAGGATGTAGAAGTAATAGGTAGGGTAAAGTGTAGTGATCATTGGTTAGTGAGGGCGAGGATTCACCTATATTTGAACAGAGAAAGAGTAAAATTGGTCAAGAAAAAACTGGTCAGCTTAGAAGCAGTAGGGATAAAAGCAGACAAATTTAGGCAGGCACTTGCGAACAAATATGCAGCCTTAGAACAGAGAGATGATGATGAGGACATAGAGGCAATGAATGAAACCGTAACGAGGCTGGCTTCAGAGCCAGCATTTGAAGTAGTATGAGGCAAGGCACCAAGGCAACCAGTAGGCAAGCTCTCCCAAGTAACAAAGGCCATGATAAAGAAACAACAAAGAAAGAAATTGTCCAACCCAAGAGATCAGATAGAACTCGCGGAACTGTTAAAACTGATCAACAAAGCGATAATAAGTTGTGTTAGAAATTATAACGTGAGAAAGACTGAAGAAGACAGGAAAAATGAATGCAGCCTGAAATCAGTGAGATGATAACTTGGCATAGCACAAACCAAGATATATGCACTGAAAGTTAAGCAGGGTAATATCATCATGAATCTCGAAGGCATAATAAAAGCAGCGGAAGAATTCTATAATGACCTTTATATTGCTACAGAACAATAAGTGCGATCACGAAAAGGTGAGCAGTGTGAAGACGATGACGATTAGAAGCTAGCGTGGGCTGTTGCCTCTTGGCCAAGCGCAGCGTATTTTCCTGTAAATATATTTCTACATAGCTTTTCGTCTGCGTCTTCCTACGTAACATATCTGGTGGAGGTGGACGTTCCCTGTACCTTGTCACGGAGATTCGCAGTGGACGGTACGTCGAGCCTTCCTTCATGGCTCCCGGCGACGACAACCGGACTCCCCTGGCGCCGACACCTGCGGCCACTTCGACGACCTACATCACTCTCCCCGCACCCCGTGATCCTGGCGTATTCTCGGGCGAGGATGGGGAAGACGCCGATGACTGGATCAGCCTGTATGAACACATCAGCCGCAATAACCGGTGGGACCCTACTATTATACTCACCAACGTATTATTTTACCTCGATGGCACACCTAGAGTTTGGTATCGCACGCACGAAGATGAGCTCACCAGTTGAGATTCACTTAAGACAGAGCTTCGAGACTTGTTCTGCACCCCCTACGGTCACCAACTTGCCGCGCAGAAGGCGCTTTCCGGCCACGTGCAGACGTCCACAGAGCCCTATGTCACGTACATTCAGGACATCTTGGCTCTGTGCCGCAAAGTTGACACCCACATGAGTGAGTCAGACAAGGTTGCCCACATCCTCAAAGGCATTGCCGATGACACCTTCAACTTGCTCGTTTGCAACAATGTAGCGACGGTGGATGCTGTTATAAAAGAGTGCCGCCGCCTGGAACTCGCTAAAAGCCATTGACCAGCAGTTTGCGCGTCTGCCCAACACCCCAGCGACATCTTCCTGTGCCGATAGTCCTCGCCCCAACAACACTGCCGATGTTACCAGGATCGTTCGGCGTGAGATCGAGGCCGCCTATCCGGCTGCCTTCGACTCCAGTCCCACCAACACAACTGCAGCCACGGTGTCACTGATCCAGGCAGTTGTCCGCCAAGAGTTCGAAAACATGGGTCTTCACGCCACCTGCTCGGCCCATCGTCCTGATACCCGCCCGGCTTCTTCGATTCTGCCCCGTACCGCATCTTCTTACCCACCATGTTTCCGCAACCCATCTGAATGGCGCACTGCTGACGACAAGCCCATTTGTTTCCACTGTCATCGAATCGGGCACATTTCTCGGCACTGTCACCGTCGATGGAGTTCCACAACCCGGCCTACTTATACTGCCTACTCTCGCCCCCCGGGTGGCCCTTCTCGTCCCTATGCCGCACGTTCCGATAACGCCGCCGCTGATTCTGCTGCACCGAACCGCTCCTATTCTCGTTCGCCTTCGCCCCTACAACGACAATCTCGCTCTCCCCAGCCCCGTCGCTCCTATTAGCCGACTCCCTTCGGACGCCGCTCTCAGCCGGAAAACTAGACGATGCAGCGGCTCGAGGTGACGCTGCATTGCTCCCTACGCCGCCAAATCCTCTACTGACGTTTCCCACTCATCTAAACCTTCTTGACGTGCAAGTCGGCGGTGTTTCTGTGTCTGCCCTGATAGACACTGGGGCGCATTTGTCCGTAATGAGCGCTGACTTTCGTAACCGGCTCAAGAAAATTATCACGCCCGCCACGATGCCTGTTGTCCGTGTCGCCGATGGCAGAACAGCACCCATAATTGGTATGTGTACTGCCCGCGTCTCTTTCGCCGATCGCTCAACAATCGTGCCATTCACAGTCATCGCCCACTGTCCCCATGACATCATCCTCGGCTTTGACTTCCTCTCCGCACATTCTGCTCTTATCGATTGTTCCGCCAGTACTCTCCGCCTTGACCTGCCTGTTCTGGATCCTGCTGAACCACACCGCAGTCGCCTCAGTTCCGTCGACTTCGTTCGCTTGCCACCTTCGGCACTTACCTACATTGACCTAGTGTCTTCCCCACCAGTCCCCGACGGTCACTACATCGCGGCTCCTATGCAAGACGTCCTCCTTACACAGGGGATCACAGTACCTCAGACAGTTTTATCTATTACGGCGAATTGCGTCGGCCTGCCAGTGGTCAACTTTGGCTTGACGACACAAGTGCTGCCACGCGGGATGTCTCTGGCCCAGCTTTGCTCATTCGAGGATCACTGAGTGGCATCCATTGCAGTAGACGACACTTCATCCGATACTCCTCTACCATCGGAGTCGGCAAATTGTACGATCGCTGACTTACAGAAAATGATTGCGCCCGACTTGCCGTCCGAGCACGCTCGTGAACTCTACCGCGTTTTGTTTTCCTACTACGATACTTTTGACTTTGACGATCGTCCTTTGGCCCAAACTACAGCTGTCAAACATCGCATTAATACCGGCGATGCCCCTCCTATTCATCGCCGCCTGTATCGAGTGTCACCAGCTGAGCGTCAAATTATTCACGCAGAAGTTCGCAAAATGTTTGCCAAGAACATTATTGAACCATCATATAGTCCATGGGCGTCACCTGTTGTACTGGTCAAAAAGAAGGATGGCTCATGGCGCTTTTGCATGGACTATCGGCATCTTAACAGGGTTCCGAAAAAGGACGTGTATCCCTTACCTCGGATTGATGACGCCCTTGACTGCCTCCACGGTGCTCGCTATTTATCCTGTATTGACCTTCGCTCCGCCTACTCGTAGATTGCCGTGGACGACCTCGACTGCGAGAAGACTGCTTTTGTAACACCCGAAGGTCCTTATCAATTGAAAGTGATGCCGTTTGGTCTATGTAACGCCCCTGCCACTTTTTAACGCATGATGGAGTCCCTTCTTCAAGGTTTCAAATGGTCCACGTGCCTGTGCTACTTGGATGACCTTATCACATTGCCCCAACGTTCGCTACGCACGTCGAGCGCCTCTCAGCAGTCCTGGACCTTTTTCGTCGAGCCGGTCTGCAACTCAACGCATCAAAGTGTCAATTCGGCCATCGCCAGATTAAGGCTCGTTTATAGTCCAACGTTATCGGCGCGCGGGCGAGTGTCGTTCGCGGTCAGTCACGCTGCGTTGGTTGCGCTGCGCCAGCCGAGATGCCATCCCCTCTATACTTCAACGCGCGCGCCGTAGGCTGCTATCTTCAGAGCATGCGCAGAAGGTTCCCCAAGTCGCGCGCCGTCCGCAAAAGCCGTCTGCGGAGTCGCGCGCAATGCATTGTGGTGCGAGAGTTCCGCCGACTTCGACGCGCGAATGGCTCCAGAGCCAAATCGGCGCCGGGCCCGTCCGGGCGCGTTGGAAGCCGCCGGTTACGTTAGCTGCGCCGGTGCGCCCGACTATAGAGGTGTCGTTGTCGCCGACGTGACGTAGCGTGCGCGCGCGCGTGCGTTACGTCGGACTATAAACGGCCCTTTACCGTCCTTGGACATCTCGTTGACGCGAACGGAGTGCAACCGGACCCTGGAAAGATCCATGCTGTTGTGCACTTCCCTGTTCCGACGTGTGTCAAGGATGTGCGCAGCTTCATCGGCCTTTGTTCGTACTTCCGCCATTTCGTGAGAAATTCCGCCGCCATAGCACGACCACTAACCGAGCTTTTGAAAGAATACGCCCCTTTCCAGTGGGGTGATAAGGAGGCCTCTGCATTCTCACATCTAATCGACATTCTCACAACGCCTCCCGTACTGGCCTATTTCGATCCTTCTGCGCCTACCGAAATCCGTACTGATGCCAGCGGTCACGGAATTGGCGCAGTACTGGCACAACGCCAGCGTGGCCACAACCGTGTTATCGCTTACGCCAGCAGGCTCCTCTCACCCGCGGAGCGCAACTATTCCATCACTGAGCGTGAGTGTCTTGCCCTAGTTTGGGCGGTTGCGAAATTCCGCCCATACTTATATGGCCGACCCTTTTCCGTTGTCACAGACCATCACGCGCTTTGCTGGTTATGCTCACTGAAAGATCCTACAGGAAGACTTGGTCGCTGGGTCGTACGCCTCCAAGAATATTCGTATACTGTCACCTATAAATCTGGCCGACTACACAAGGACGCTGACTGCCTGTCTCGCTACCTGGTTGACGAGCCTGACGACGCCGACACTACTGGCGCCAACGGCATTTTCTCTGTCTGCCTTTGCTAACATCGCCGATGAGCAGTACCGAGACCTATCGCTGCGAGCACTTATCGAGCGTCTGCTCTCAACACCTACCGACGCATCCGTTCGCCGATATGTGCTCCAGGGCGGCATTCTGTGTCGAAGGAACTTCCTCCCTGACGGCTCTGATCTTCTTCTTGTCGTGCCAAACAGCTACGACAGACTGTGCTCTTTGAGATGCATGACGCTCCCACTGCAGGACATCTTGGGGTAAACAGCACGTACGACCGCGTCCGCCGCCGCTTCTATTGGCATGGCCTCGCTCGCTCCGTCCGACGCTATGTTGCGGCCTGTGATCCCTGCCAGCGTCGGAAAACACCTCAGGTGCTACCTGCCAGTCATTTCCAGCTGATCACCGTCCCTGTAGAACCGTTCTTTTGTGTTGGATTAGACCTACTCGGTTCCTTTCCCACGTCATCCTCTGGAAACAAATGGGTAGCCATCGCGACTGATTACGCCACCCGATACACTCTAAGGCAAAAGAGAGTCAAAAGGGTGTGTGGTTCATCCCTTAAGGGACTAAATGAGCTGCCACAACCATTAATCCCTTTTGGGACTAACGGGGCCATGTCTAACCGATAGTCTCAATGGACTAACGGTACCAGGTTTAACCGTTAGTCCCAATGCTGTTGCACCTCACGAGATGAACGGTTAGTCCACATGCCATTGCACCTCACGAGATGAACGGTTAGTCCACATGCCATTGCACCTCACGAGATGAACGGTTAGTCCACATGCCATTGCACCCCACGAGATGAACGGTTAATCCGCATGCCATTGCACCCCACGAGATGAACGGTTAGTCCGCATGCCATTGCACCCCACGAGATGAACGGTTAGTCCACACAGATTAACAGCGAGGATGATCCATTTGGGATGATTTGTTCATCCCCAGGGATCAAGTTCAGGAATTACACCTAGTGGACTAAACTTGCCATTTTGTCCCTCGGCATGCCTCGTATACGACGACGTACAATGCAATTTCTGCATTAAAAATGTGCTATGAATATCTCCAAAGTGTTCTGCTACTTCGGCAGACACCGGAAATAAGAGGCAAGAAATGACTATAATGAAAAATGCAATAAAATATGTTTTATTAATACATAATATACAAGACAGGCAAAAAAAAGCCTGATTAAAATGCGCGCCTGGCCCAGAAGTAGGTAAATAAAGCAATACATATGTCTTTAACAGAGGACACTTTTGCAACTATGAATGTATGAATTCTCAATTGAAGCATGCTTTTAACACGGTGTATGCGACACGCGCTAGGGGTGACATGTGCGTGTTGCTTGGTACATCCAAAAGTTTAGCGATGACTTCTAGCGTCTTGTGCACCCCTTTTGCAAACACGATGTCGAACGCCCAATAAAGGGTGAACAATGTTGACAGGGCTTCTGGCAGCGTGTTCTCTTCAATCGCAATATCCTCCAGAGAGACCGTAAAGGGTGTCGAGTCCCATGCATCAACACTGCATATCACGGTAGGCACTCTGTGCACAGTGCTCCTATCCTGCGAAGAAAGAATTTGCAAATACTGAGTGACACAATTTGTTAGATGCACTGATTTTAAAAGCATTAGCAATAAGTGAAGATACCCTTGCAAGTAAATGAACTCGCATGTTAAAATATCTCCAAGGTGAAACAAGCATGAGCTCATCATTTTTAGACACTGCAGCATTTTATGTGTGGCAGCAACTAATTCTGACAAGGCTCAAGAACATATGTTGAATTATTACTGCATGGGCCTTGGTTCAAATAAAATCTCTTGAGCATGCCAAGTTCAGATGAAAAGGGTGCGAATGTGTCCCTATGCCCTATGTACGACTAGTTTGCTGTGCACCATATTTTTCTCGTATAAGACGTGTTTACTTCCAAAATTTTGGTTGCTGTCTTTGCCTGCAGATGCCAGCTCCGAGAGTTTGCCATGTGGGCAGTGCCGCAGCCGGAGCAAAGGCCGCCATTATAGGCTGTTATATAGGCCCCTCCATGATTGAAGGCGCCTTTTCATCACGATTTTCACTGTTACTTTGCAGCACCCAACTAAAAAAGAGCACCGCTTGTTTATCATTATGGTTATCATCATCACTCACACGTGCGAGAGGTCTCAGCTGTCTAGCGGTAGTCAGTGCTACAGTTTTCCAGTCGGCATTTTAGCTTTTCTATGCGTGTGTATTGTGTATGGTGGTACGCATGTTCAGGCATGATATGAGCATTGCTTGCCTGTTAAATTCAATTATGGGGTTTTACGTGCCAAAACCACTTTCTGATTATGAGGCACGCCATAATGGAGGACTCAGGAAATTTCGACTACCTGGGGTTCTTTAACGTGCACCTAAATCTAAGTACACAGGTGTTTTTGCATTTCGCCCCCATTGAAATGTGGCCGCCGTCGCCGGGATTCAATCCCGCGACCTCATGCTCAGCAGGCCAACACCATAGCCACTGAGCAAACACGGTGGGTGCTTGCATGCTCCCCCTGACCACGTCATGCTACAGAGGCAACGCCAGCGACGTGCTTCATCATGCTTACATTGTTGCCTACAAGTTATTAAGGTGCCGACGATGGTAACCCAGTGATGCTGCCAGCTGAAGAGGCAGATATTTTGACAGTGCATGGGAGGATTGAGTGGTAAATCTGCTGTTAGTGTCCCTTAATTGCAGAGTGGCCAGCGCACCACCAAAGAGCACAACCACTTATTCCCTTTGTCTGCACTGCCTTACCATTTGCAAAGTCACTGTCGTTCATGCCGCCGTAACCCAACCTTCAATTATACTATTATCCTCTCATGTCATCGCAACTAACAAGAGAAATAATTGAAGCATTCCATGCGTACAGATTAAAGGAATAATGCATTAGCCAGGCTTTAGTGACCCTTTCATCCAAGGAAATGTACTACCTTGGCCACCAAGTTATAATGTAGCATGACATTATGTGTTCTTTTCATTATTTAACCTGTCTCCCGAATTTCTTTTCTTTTTACATTTGTGTTGTTTCATACTTAGTTCCCCTTTTTTTATCACTTTCTATCACTTTTTTATCATTTTTTTTATTGGCTTTGTACATCTACATGTGCAATCTTTTTCTTGCATACTGATCCATTTGGATGTACATAAGGCCTCTTCAATAAGTTGGTTTGCAAGTACAGCACATGTCCTGTCATTTTCTGTCTTTGCCATTATGTTTAGCAGTGCTGTCCAGTTAAACTTGTGGAGCACAAGTATAAAGTATATAAACAACCAAAAGAAAATAATCGCTTAGTCACTAGATTTTCACTTTTTCTTTTCAATGGAGCAACCTTTGCTAACATTGGAGCAGTGGTTGCCAAGAAAAACTTTTTCCCTTCCCATGTATTTTGACAGGATGTTCAGACTAAGGCTTCCCCTCAAGGCAAGTCACTGACACATGAACATTTTGTCTCTGAGGAGCCCTTGCTACTGTTTTGACCTGTCACTAGCTATACATAAGCAAGACTAGGAAACAGTGAATCTTTGAGGTAACTTAGATGTCCTTCAGCTCCACTTAAGAGTGCTAATACTTGCCATAAAGTAGTGAATTGATCCTGAGTCATAACCGTGCTAAAGTGGCGTGGTTTACCCCACAGCTCACTACACTTACTGCTTACAGTTCAGGTGCACTTACAGTTGTCAAAAATGCTTCCTTGCGCTCTTTAACGAGACAGGGCAGCAAACAAATTGCAGCAGTCTCCATCAAATCTGGAAGGAAAAGTGCTGAATGTAAGCAGGTCAAACAGGGTAGCACCAAAGCAATACACTGTCGCCCCGCCAGGATAAGTAGCCATGACATTAGTAGGCCTGACAAACGATACGTTGCACCTTAAAGGCATGTCTATCTAGGATTCATATGTCAATACTTCAAACAGCTAATTAAAAAGAAGCAATTTCAAGAATCCCTTTCTGTTTTGTTTCAAATTTTGGCCTTTTAAATGTTTATACCCACAGCACCTACTTGGAGATGTCTGGAAAATATATTTAAACAGCGGGTGTGTGCAAATAGTAATTTCCAAGACCGAGATGAAAATGAGTAGAGTAGTGACAAAAGAAAATATATTTTTCAAATATCTTTCTAATAAAACAGGAATTTTCACAATTACTATAAAACGATGTGGACATCCTAGTATTCTTTATGTTAGCGAGTTTCCGTCATCATTACATAGCAGATTATGAAGGGTTATTTGTTAGATGCACTAATGGAGCATTAAGATCAGGTAAGCAGTTTCTTCATAACAACAGGACTCTTAGGAGTGCAAACGCTCTCTGTAAACCGGCAAGTATGGCTCCTCCAGTGAGTAGTTTGATCCACTACATAAGCTATCATGTTCTATGTCTATACTATTCCCACACGGATGACATTCGCCATACCTTTACTTCAGTTCACTCATTAAGTACACTTTCCTCAGCATGATCATCATGATTAAACATATATTAGTGAATTCGAATCATCAAGCAGAACAGCCTCTTTACCATTTTTTTTTGTCCTCGGTGACAGCCTCCAAGCGACTGTTAAAGTCCGCAAGAAATGCCTCAAGATGCCGTTTCTTCTGGGCTCTTTCAATTACCTTCTTTGCAACAGCACGCAGTAGGGGTCGCAGTGTTGTACTCAGGTCAACACCTGTTTGCAGCATAAACTCGTTGTGAAGCTTAATGGAGGAAAAATAAAAGATAAAATGGTCAGTCCTTACATTAGCGCTTAGCTCTAAAGCAAAGAAAATAAAAAAATTGCAGTCACTCGTCTCACAGCCTGATTGTTTTCAAATTCTCTGGCTGTACAAGCAGTGTATTTTGCCTAAAGCAGTTTGCACAACTCATATTGGAAGCCTTGAGCTACAGCTCGAACGCACAAAACTAACCGTGATGGAAATAAATGCATGCTGCAAGAACTACTAGGAATGTGTTATCTGCTAGCTAACAAGTGGGTTAACTTAGTCTTTACATGGTGCAAATTGGACGATAAGCTACTTGAACAATAGCATTCACCTGAAATATTCTAAAATATTATAATGCCACAAAATACCCTAGCAGCTTTCAAGACTAGAGAACAGGCTATGAGCATACAATTAAAGCAATGAGGCAGGCAGCAGCTTTAGTTTCTTTTTTGAAAGTTACACTTAAACTTTGCGTAGACTAGGGGTGCGATCTTGTACGCATTCCAAAATAGAATGGAGGCGGTTCGTTCCACCGAGCCAAATATGATTCGTCAATTTGAACTGTGCCGAGCGCCATGACATCAATTGTGACGTGATATCTGCTGTCAATCATTCCGTGTCGTCTGCTATTGTACGAATGGAATGGAACATACCGCCTATTTCGTGACGTAAAGAACGGACCGCCTCCGTTCTATTTTGGAACGCGTACAAGATTGCACCCAAGAAGTCCATTGCACGTACAAGGAC
This sequence comes from Dermacentor albipictus, assembly GCF_038994185.2. Taxonomy (NCBI): domain Eukaryota; kingdom Metazoa; phylum Arthropoda; class Arachnida; order Ixodida; family Ixodidae; genus Dermacentor; species Dermacentor albipictus. The sequence goes on along the minus strand of NC_091827.1, from coordinate 110,223,657 downwards.
TGGTCATGGCATCACTATGCATTGCATGGAGCCATGGCATTCCATATCACAAATATGTCATGCAAAGTATAAGAGAAAGATTTTCTAAGTGCCTTTCTGCAAACAACTAACATGCCAATGAATGATGGGGAAATTTTAGGGATACCCTATATCAAAGGACACCATGTTCTTCCTCTCCTCTTTTATCTAATGGCTCACAGGATCCAAGCAGTGAACAGCGAGCATGAGTCCTTGGAATAGTTTTTTTTGTCATGAAACGTGTGATAAACCTTGTTCGGCTGCCCAAAGTAGCTGTGACATAGCACAGAGTTGTTTGGAGGGCCACATAGCCATTTAACCCCGAGAAGGCTAGCTTGTGTTCATATTCCAGCAAGCCAAGTACGTAGCCATTCCAATTACTGCAGTGTTTCAGAACGCTAAAAAATGGTGCATTCGTGCAACTACTAAAATCACAATTTGTTAAAGAAAGATTGATGGAAGCACAATGAATGCAAACAGTAGTCCAAATACTATTATGCTTACTAAACAGAACATAAGTGCACTATGACTTAAACTTATTCAAAGGCAGTTATAGTGAACATGTAAAACTTCCACAGTACAACACTGATGCTACCGTGAAACCTAAATAATAAAACACAATCATTGCACTCCCAGATTTTAAAAATTTTGCATGTGCCATTAGAGCAGTTTTTATGACTGCGCATTATTTCACCTCCTTCTGCAACACTGTAGGAGAGCCCACAAACCTGGCCAGAATGCGTATGGAAGTATGTTGCACCCCCATGCAATAGAGGAAATGTATTTGGTAACCAAGCATACAACAATACATTTAAAAAACACAGCAGTAATTACCATGGCGCTTAATTTCAGAGCTGGATATTCATCCGTGATAGCCTGGATTGTTGGGCACTCCTTTTCAATCCAGTCCCGTCGAGTTCTGAATGTCCGTAACATGCAATCTGTGACATATGAAAAGTTTGCCTTTGGTTTCAGAAGCTCCTTTTTCATGGAAGCAATGTGGCTTCTGATGCTGCTCTCATCTTCGCCATCCCACACTTCAACAAGCTAAGAAAGAAAAAAAATGTACCAGACACCTTTCAAACTAAATGATGTTACATGCCAACGCCAGGCAACTGATGCTTACAGCAGTAGGTCTTTTCATTCTTTTCGCCATTGTCTCGCCACTGGCCAATGTACTTGTGGGGGTCCTTTTGGTAGGCACAATTTCTCCACGCTGTATCTTTATCTTTCTCCTTTCATACTTCGCCTTGAAGCGCAACGATTCCCTCCAAGAATCCTGAAAGTTCAAAATGTCAACATTTTATTACATCTCACAATATGGTTACTAATATGTTTTGGTTATTACTGCAAAGCAGAGCTAGAAATTGGCAGATCTGCCAGTTGATAGCATTGCTTTGAAACATTCTGAAACATTAAGACAAAATGTGCATTTTTTCTAAAGCACCGTGCTGCTTTCAATAACGTTTTGCTTACTGGGGTATTCTAAAGCATGCATCAAGAAATTAAAATACGCAAATTAATGTTCAGAGTGGTTAGGGCATGTGCAAGGTGCTACGGGTCACTGTAACATGCAAATACTCTCTCAGGTGTTCACATTACGTGCATGAGATGAACAACACAGACCTCATTACCAGCCATGTTGAGAGCTGGCAGTGCACATGCTAGCTAATCAAAAGCCTACATGTGAATGTACCCGCTAGTAATCGCGGCAGTTATGGGAGAACTAAAGCTACGTGCAAAATATATTTGATCAAGGCATACTTCTGTGCAGTACCAAATGCAACAGATGAAACGATATTGCACAGCAGTCACTGATAAGCCATAATTTTTCAAACAGATAAAGTGCTGTGCCACTAACAAAAACACTGTGGCAGTACTACAGGCACATCGCGCATGAAAGTAAAATTTTACCAAAAACATAACATGTTCCATCTATCTTACTATATTTCGCTGAAGAAAAAAAAAATTATGATCAAAGGACGAACTGCTGCAGATATTACTTAGTAGAAATCAGCAATACGTAAAAAGTAAAGCTTACATATCCAGTTCCAGTGCTGTCAGCCAAACTGGGGTATTTTGCTACCAGCGCTTTGCTTGCTTCCTCATACAGCTTTCCTGGATGCCCAAACAAAAACCAGTGTTACCAGAGAGGTCAGCGAGCCATGTGTATCAAAATTCAAAAGAAGAAAGCGTACACATTCTCTACTAATAGTGTAATTACTGCAAGTAACACAAAGAGAGGCACTGTAAAAATCAGTAAAATCAAGTGTGCTTACTGATTAAGGTAATGGGCATTTCTCACACAACACAAATTTCTGACTTAATTGAGGTAGTGGGAGCAATACCAGAAACGCTACAGTGCTACAGGACTGATTTTTTGGTGTTAATGCCACAGATTGACTTGCTGGCTATGAAAGTTGAAAGTGTAACTTTCATTTGCCTGACCACCTGTTGCTCCTATTATGCACCAAAATTGAGTATATTAGTGTCGTGCCTTTTTACTTTGTGAAAAAGTGACTATTTAATCACAGCTTGTGGTCTTGGGTTCTAAAAATAAATAAATGCTGATTGCTAAAAATAAATAAATAAATTGAAGAGTGCACTAATTCCAAGATAATTTTTTCTCATGATTTCAAATGTTACGAGCGCCTTTGCGAGAAAAGCAAAGCCATATCAAGCTGGAAATGTTCATTTTCGACACCCCATGGCTTCGTAGATTGTCATTGTGATCAATCCCGAATTACGAATTATTTTGATTTCTAGTACCATGCCACCACAGCGACACTCAGCGAGGTGAACTCGCTCGAAGGGTCACTAAATTTGCTCACGTGACTGGGATATGTCAAGTGCATTTCTGTGGCACAATCCAAGGATGTGTATACAAATGCAAGCAACATGTGTCCTAAAATACCTTAAGTTCTTTGCTGAACTTTTCTTAACTGTGCTGTTAACTTTTACATCACAGCTGACACCTAATGATCAAAATCAGTTAATTGAATCATGATTATCTTTTGCATTGTTTTAGATAGTCCCTAAGTAGGAACAGGCTGTATATGAACCTGCATGCTCATGCAAGCATACTTCTCTAAGCTGTCAGTTTACAATTACTGCACATTGGCCAAAACTGAATGAGCAACATTGCATGCTTGCATTGACAACACTTTTGCACACATACATGCTAAGAAACAGTGTGTACTACAAAAAATGAAACAGGAGGCTCACTTTGTTTAGCACCATACAGTAGACCAGATAATTCTTACTCAAGGGGACCCCAAAATTTCATTTGAATTATCAGATGCAAGCATAAACATGACTTGGGGAAACATATTAGCCTATACTGTAATGAAATATTCATTTATTCGCATATTTAAAATCAACTGCAAATTGTTGACGGCTTTTAGCAGCTTGTGACTTCAAAACTAAGTTTTCTATTCCAGCAAGGGCAACCAGTTCTTTTCTCCTCATGGTTTTGACAGCTTTGACAACTGCAGGCAGGCAATCAGCTTCATTTTCAGCTGTTTGAAAGATATATGCACTCAAATGTTCAGCTGAAGTGACAAAGGCAGCTGATATTTCCGGTACGGACAATAAAAATAAGTTTGAACTAGCAGAATTAACCAAATGCTGCAGTTTGAATTAAGCGGCTTTTAAGTACATTAAAAACATAGTGGGTCAAACAAAAATACAAGATTCGTTTGAATTAACTGAGACTACAAAATATCCAAGTTTGAATTATTACAAGTTTACTGTAAGAAGGCCATCCAGTGCAACAAGATAACAGCATTGTAAAAACAAGGTGCGCAAAAGTATATAAACTGCCTCTCACATTCCATATGAGCAGAGGTCATGAAAGAACCACTGGATGAGTCGCTGCCTCTTTTCAAAGTGCATCCCAGCACGATGTTTCTCAACAGCCATTTGGATGTCCAGCGGTACTGGTGGGAGTGTGTATGACGTAAGTGTAGGTGCTAGCTGCAGCGGCATTTGTGCTACTTCAACGTCCAAAACATCCACAACTCTGCAACAGTAGGTCAAAATAACCACAGCTATAAAACAGCAAGAAGAATCTCAGTATTTTTCTATAGTGAATAAAAGAGCTGGTAGTCAACTGGTAGTCAATCTTCAAGATTCTTTCTTACAGCTAATGAAAAACATAGAAATAAATTTAATCGTATATTAGTAGGAAAATTATGAATACCTGCGCTCGTGGCGTTATAGGTGATTCTTTTAATGGAAAACATAGGTAAAATCCTATGGAAGTTTAGTGCAGGGAACATACAGACAGACAATAAAGTATATCAAGCACGGGCACCAACAAATGTACCATTTGTTGAGCATGCACTCGAGGAAAATATGTGACGACAAAAAAAGTGTTGAAAAAGTGCCTTCATAAGATTGCACTCAGAATGGTGCAGGTTTGTGGATGCTTCATTTTGCCGCAAACAGAAGCATTATTTTTGTCAAAGAATGCCTCTAATGCATACTGTGACATGCGCTTTTGCTTCTGCCTACAATTTGCCTACTGAAATCGTGACTCGCATTCACATGCAAAGTGCATGGCCAAATGTGCATACCTATTCTCTTCCTTGCAATTTCAGCATCCTCCTTAAGATACTCATTTGCGCATAGTTCTGTCTGGCCAATGTAAACTTTTTTGCATGATGTAGTTATGAAGGGACACCCAAGTTGTTTTATGTTGCGCAAGTGTCCTTAGCTGGACTTGTTAGTTTAAGTACATTATGACAAAACAGTGCGGACGACGGGACTCGTAAAACGGCCAGGTGCTGGACAGAATATTGTCCTGTTCGTTTTTCACCCATCCCGTCATTTGTGCTGTTTTGCCATAGTTATCTTATATTCTCATTTGCTTTCAGCATGCACTCGGGAGCAGAGTTCTTGCAACTTATTAGGGTCTGAAAAAGTGAGAGGGTCAACATGTCTGCCTGCAACTTTTTTGAGGTTGTATGAAATCCTGTGTAAATGTAGACAACCTTTGGCCTTTCCTTCAAGCGTTCAGGCTGGGCCTTTACCCTTCCAGCAGCAAGTTAAGCTCTGCGAGAGATACTCCGCCACAGCAATGAAAACCACAAGGAGGCCCACTGAAGAAAAGGTGGCCTACCTGGAAATCAAATGTATTGTACGAGATGTCAGCACTACTTCCAGAGCCCAGATTCTATGCACAGTCATGCATACCACTTTTTCAGAATGATCGAGTGGGCATAATGAAAAGGCAGAAGTCCTTTCTGGGCAACGTAGAAAGTACCCACAACGTACATGATCAGAACACAATTTCAGTTTCAAATCGAGAAGCTGCGATCTATCCTTCCCACCTGCCGCATGCCATGGTGGCTCAGTGGCTCTGGCGTTGCTCTACTAAGCGTGAGGTTGCGGGTCCGATTCCTGGCCATGGCAGCTGCATTTCCATAGGGTGAAATGTGAAGGCACTTGTGTATGTGCATATAGGCTTATACAAAGAAGCCCAGGCATTCAAAATATTCCAGTGGCTCCCACCACAGCATGCCACACAATCAGATCGTGGTTTTGTAACGTAAAACTACAGAAACACATTTCTTTACACGTTGGCAAGAAAGGCCTTGTGCCTTTTGATTCTGCCCACTCAAAGATTGAGAAAAAGTGTCTTGCATGGCAGCGCATGGAATCTGTGCTCTGGAACTAGTGCCCACATATCATACAATACCTTTGACTTCCAGGCAGGCAGACTTTTTTTCGGCAAGCTTCCCTATGACGGTAGTTTTTGCTGTGGCCGAGTGTTTCATTGAAAGTGCGAAACTTGGGGCTGGAAAGGAAAGGACTCCGCTTGAATGCTTGAAGGAGAGGCCAGAGGTCGTGCTGCATTTACACGGGATTTCATGCAGGCAGTCATAATGAACGTCACGTTATTTTACACCCTAATAAGTTGAGTGAATGAATGGTAATGTTTAATGGCGCAAGGGCCAGGTATGGCCAATGAGCGCCATGCCCGTGGTAATGACTTCGCAGTGTAGTTATAACTTCTATGAAGTTGATGTGACATGGCTGTAAAGGGGCCTTAAAAATGGTCGCTCTAAAGCGCATAAATTCAATGTGTAATAAGATTATCGGATGAGTAATGAGAAATGATGTGTACTATGAGCATTAAGATGCACTGCGAAAGAATGATACAATATACAAAAAATATCAGATGCTAAAATTGACTACAGCACCACTGCCTTGTTTGAGCCCTTGAGACACAAGGGCCTAGAGGCATGTGTTATACAATACTGCTATCGCAGTGGCCTGCTCTGAACAGAGGAAGTGCTACGAATGTACGGGACTAATAACATGTAGGACAACATCATTCAAGAAACTGAGGACTGCATTGCTGGTAAACATTGCCAGGTGAAGTGGGACACAATAACGGTATGCCAGAGGAAAATTTTTCTTTCTCTTAGCTTCGGCTTCCCGACACTCCAGTATAGACGTGGAGAATGGTCAGCCTCTCTCCGCATCTACCACAGCTTTGAGATTCATTTCAGCAGAAGCAGGAGGAATAAACTTTTATTAAAGAACCAGCACTTTATGATGGCCAGGCCTAAGCCTCCCATGAGGGGACGTCGAGGGCTTGCCTCGCCGCCGCCTCACGGGCGTGCTGGGTCGCCCAGGTTTGGTCTTCGAGGGCGGAGCTCCGCAGAGCCTCACGCAACCTTGACGAGAGGATTGTGGTGTTAATGTGTGTGTACTGTGCTGGGCATGCCCACAGCATATGTGGAAGCATAGCCAGGTGAGTGCCACCGCACCGGCAGTTGGGGGTAGTGTAAACGTCTGGGAATATAAGGTGGAGGTGGGCAGGTAAAGGGTATGTTTGTAGCAGACGCAGGGTGGTAGCCTGCGCACGGCTTAACTTGGAGCGAGGTGGGGGGAAGATTCAGCCACTGAGGTAAAAGGCCTTAACGAGATTGTTATAAGTGGTCAGATTGTCCCTGGTATCCAACTCATCTCCAGTGACTCAAGCGCAGTTGACTAGGCCTCGCGCAATGGAGTGGGTGACCTCACGGAGGCTAGGGTGGTGTGGGTGGACAGGGCCCGCATGGGCTGGGATCCATGTCAAGGAGATCGTGCCGTCTTTAGAGCAAGGCGCCTGGCAGAGGATGCAAAGAGCTTGAGGGGAAATACGGACTTTGCTGAAGTTAGTGACGACTAAGCGAGAGTCACACACGATGGTGTGACAGGTGGTATCTAGAGTGGTCAGGGCGATGGCCACTTCAGCCGTCTCGGCAGCGAGGGTAGTGACGCTGCGGACGTGGCGTAGGACTCCATTGTGTGTGGTGACGGCCACAAATCGTGTGCCATGGGTAGAAAATTATGGGTCCCAAATGTGTGTTCTATTATGAGACGATAGAATAGGACATCTGTTTGCCGCAATTTCGTGGCGGAGGGCCGGAAACCTAATTGTGGTTTCACAGCTTTTTCATAAGAAAGGCTTCAGATCTGTGACAGGGACAGCAGTTGTAGGAATAATAGCTAGTGATGTGAACAATGTGGCCATTTTGTCAGCTAGTACACTACCCTTGATGCCTCTATGACCAGGTACCCAGCATATTACATGTCTATGTGAGAAATAGCTGTTGCATAAGAGTGAGTAAAGTTCAATGAAAACAGGATTTGTATGCTTTTGTAAAGAAATTAATGCCTTTACAAGTCTTAAAGATTCTGTGAATATTATTGCGTTGTCATGTTTCAATTTCGTTATACATTTTACTATTTCCAGATGTGTACTGAAAGCAAATGAGGATATAAAACAACCACGGGTGTTCCTTCATAACTACATTATACGACAGAGTTACAAGATTCTAGGCAGGGGTAGAACAGCATGTCACCATTCGCACTGGAAGCATTTTTTTATCAAAAAGAATGCCTCTAGCTATCTGCGGCATTGAAGCATCCACAAGCCTGCACTATCTCGAGCACGATTTTATGAATGCCATTTATTTGACACAAGCTTTCTTGTGTCGTAGATTTTCTCCCAGTGATGCGATGGTGTACATGCCCACCAAATGGTGGATGGCCTCTCAGTAAACAGTTGATTGTGGCAACCGTGCTTGTCTCTTGTTTGTGTATTTTTCTGCCATATTGCGCTACACTACTACAGTTGAATGCCTACATTACTTTACCAGCAATTGAGCAAGCCTGGGAAAGTGCAGAAATGTCACAATGTGCTGCTGTCGCGTGACCGCCTTCAGCATCATGACACATACGCCTACCTACTTGGAAATGAAACCAAGATTTAGCAATGCTGTCATGGGAAATTATTTAGGCTGTTTTGAGGCTTATGTGTTTAGGGTTTCAAAATTGAAACCTTTATTGCAAACATAAAATGAGGTCAAAAATGTCATGCCAGTACTTCTTTGTGTTGAACTTACCGGTACTCGCTCACTTCTTTTAGTTGCAATTTAAGTTTGTCGATAATGACAAAGTCATCTGGGACATCTACAAATACTTTGAAGTCTTCATCATACACCTGTTGCAAAAGGTTAAGAAAAGAATACTGCTGTACTTATTCTTCATTCAACAGCAAAGTATTGTTTACTGCAGCATTACGGGTCACTTAGATTTTTTTAAGGCATCGGATATGGCACGGTGATTGGAACAGTGGCGATTATGGCCAAAGGGAGCAAATGCCTGCGCTCCGCGACAGGTAGCCACCGTGGCCGCACAACTAAATAAGCACACTCTGACGTGATACTTGAAAGCGCGGTTTCGTTTCGCATGCTGCATTTTTTGAGCACGATCACAAAAAGCTGTCATGTCGCAATCTATGACCGGCCTCGACATGGTAGAACCAGCAGCCTTTCAAATGCGGCACAAAAGTGCAAGGCTAGCTATCTCCTGCAGCGCCGGCATTACGCTAATGAAAGCGAGGTTGAAATCTCCGCACCGACTGACGAGCACCTACAATGTAACGAAACGAAGCCACGCATCTAACGAGACGTTTATTTGAGGGATCGCCAGTTGTGTGTGCACACGCGCGAGTAAGAGCAGGCATGAGAGGGAGAATCTGGGAGCTTTTGCTCCTTGAATATATGGCTCTGCCTAGGCACTACGGAGGTTTCTTAGCGCGTGTTTATGCGTTTGTCCCCTAGATGCTGGCATTGCGAAGTGCGGTCGAGTTTGTTAATGCTCCACCACTGGCTGCCCGCGCGGTGAGGCAGTTGGCACAGACGCGCCATTTGGTGATCGCTGTGTCTGAATGGGCAAGGTTCTTATTGGTGTTGTATATGTCGCAGGTCGCTTTTTTTGGCGCGACGATAGATTGGAGTAAGACACGTGGGGCTAGTTGGTGCATATCTTTCAATAGATGAAGCGCCAATAGTGACGGCACACAGGAAGGAATACAGACAGGACAAAAGGCGCTACTTGCCACTGTTTATTGAAGTCAAAGGTGGCTGATTATGTAGCCATGAGGAGAGGGGAACGAAAAAAGAGGAGCACTGACTATGTGAATTCGCACGTGCAAGAACACTGAAGATATAAATGAAGGGAATCACGTTTAATCTAAATCTAAAACCTATCTAAAAACATGCTTTCCTTTGTGTAAATATTCAGAGACGGGGTGCTGACATAGGTGTCCCCTGTTTTCTTAATCTGGTTGGCCTCCAACAATTCACGTGCCACAGAATTCTTACTTTTAAACATGATTGTTGTATCATGAAGCCTTGCTTCACATACTTGTTTCTTCTCATTCCCACAGGCCTTGCAATGAAGCGCCAAGTTTGAACCATATCAATTTTTCAATGAAAGGTCATGGTCCCACAGGCGTTCATTAATACATCGGCCAGTTTGGCCAATATACTCTTTCCCACACTTCAGCGGTATACAGTCCAACACACACTCCAAGACTGTTCAACGTGCAATTGCCACTATGTGCCCCGAATCCTCCCTGAAAAAATCTTGCTGTCATAAGGCACAAGCAAGCTTTGACGGCCAGATTTTGAAGTTGAGGAAGGCTGGGTTTCCTTGCTTAGTTTTAAGCGCAGTTTCAGAGGCCTTATTGAAAAAAGTGGAAAAAGAAAGAAAAAAAAAGTGAAGAAAGTCAAACAGTCGAAAAGAAAGCTAAACCAGTGGTGATACCCTATTCTCATAAAGTGGCACATAATCTTAAACACGTCGCCATGAAATACAAAATTCCTGTGGTTTTTTCTGCGCCCCGAAAACTTGCTATTTTGTGCCGCCTGATTGGTTCAGATGAGTCTAAGAAAGTAGCATGTTCTATTAAACATACGAACCCTTTCGTTAAGTGTGAAGAAGGGGTCATATACCGCACACCGCTGAAGTGTGGGAAAGAGTATATCGACCAAACTGGCCGATGTATTAATGAACGCCGGCGGGAACATAACCTTTCATTAAAGAAGGGATATGGTTCAAACTTGCCGCTTCAGTGCAAGGCCTGCGGGAATGAAAATAAACAAGTATGTGAAGCAAGGCTTCATGATACAACAATCGTGTTTAAAAGTAAAGATTCTGTGGCGCATGAATTGTTGGAGGCCAACCAAATTAAGAAAAGAGGGGACACCTGTGTCAGCACCGCATCTCTGAATATTTACACGAAGGAAAGCATGTTTTTAGATAAGTTTTAGATTGAGATTAAACGTTATTCCTTTCATATATATCTTCAGTGTTCTCGCATGTGCGCATTCACATAGTGTCCCTCTTTTTTCGTTCCCCTCTTCTCATGGCTATATATACAGCCACCTTTGACTTCAATAAACAGTTCCAAGTAGTGCCTTGTCCTGTCTGTATTCCTTCCCCTGTGCCGTCACTATTGGCACTTCATCTATTGAAAGGGATAGATTGGATATTTTACAAGCACTGCTCCAGGACAGCAAATGTAATTGGCAAATGGATGCCTTAGGAGAGCACATGAGGTTACAATAACGCAGGCGGCGTAGGATATTAAGCTAAGGCACCCAAGGGGTAGCGGGGGTATCAAAGCTGGAAGCAGGACGACCCGTGGGTTGGGGCCTCTGCGAGTCCCTACCCACGGTCCAGTCTGGGTTCTAGCTTTGGTGTCCCCATTGCCGCTTTGGTGTGCTGGAGGCGCCGCCAATAATGCGAAATAATGACACGTTGTTACAATTAGTAAAAAGCACGATTGAGTAAATTTAATTACGTCCAGCCGCCAACTTGTGACGCTAAGTTCAGCACTACCGCACCCCGCGACTTCAGCAACATCAGTCAGAACTTCACTTCTGAAGGTACGTCGGACAGACTTTCTCGCGCCTGCCGCTGGTGTCGAGTCAGTCATCGTCACCGGCGGCCTTTCACCCACTTGCGTTCAACCACGATTGCTAAGGCGCTCTGCCTTCTAGATTTTTAATATATGCGGTCCGGGCTCTACTACTGTCGCTACTGCTCCCACAGAAACATCAGTGATGTAAATTTACAAGGTACATTGCCGTAAGGGGCGAGAAAGCTATGATCCGCTACGATTGAGTTAGCACGAGTGCCGCAGGTGCCGGAAATTCTGTCCGACACAGCGGTCGCCAAATCGGCCGTCAGTGCACGCTGCTTCACCTATTTTGCCACGCCAGCAGCCAGCGTCCGAGCGTAAACGACCGCACTCCGCAACGCCGGCACGCCTAGGGACAAACGCCTACATAAAAACCTCCTCCGTAGTGCCTGAGCAGAGTCGTATGATCAAGCAATTCAAGGAGCAAAAGCCCCCGGACTCGCGTCCGCTCGTACTTGCGCCTGCGCGAAAACAGCTGGCGATCCCTCAAATGAACGTCTCGTGGTACGCATCCAGGCATCCCTGAACTTGCATGGTCACCTTGCACCGTGATAACTATAGGCCATTATCACGTGCAAAATGGCCTTATAAATAAAAAAATATCACTCCAAACAAGAACTGAAATTTAAGGGTTACGAGAAATATTGACATTCAGTGTTGCAACTGCAGCGCGAAATTCAAATGAAACCGTGAACACCTTTATAAGTATAGCGTTCTCGTCGGGAAACAATTGACAGACTTAAAAAAAATGAAATAGCTTCAAGTAGCACTAAAGGCTAAACTGGTATATAGCACTGTTGTCCAATAGCTTTACCGCAGCGACGTCGTAAGAAAACGCAAGTAACCGTTCTTTAGGCAATCACAGAACCAACTTTTGCAAGGCCTTAATAAAGTACTTCAGCACTACATTATGGTTCAAGTTCCTTTTATGGCCACTACAGGACTCTCTTTTTTCTTCACACTGCAACAAATTTCATTGGAATCAGCTTCAATGAAGGTTACAGGCTGGAGCGCGGTTACATACATGCATGCATTCTGAAGATATGACGCTTTTTCGATTATGACCGCGACATTGCACGCACACAAACTCAACACGGCGCTCCTACCAGACCAAGCGCAAAAATGCGTTGAAAGAGCGATGAATTGGGCTAGTTGCTGGTTGTTCATAGTTTCTTCTTGCGCTGTGTACTTATGACGAGCACGGGAACAAAGACGATGACAATGGATGGTGCGCAAACCGTTCGTAGTCTTTTTTCTTTGTTCCTGTGCTCGTCAATAATTAAGTACACTGCGCGAGAATATACTATGAAGAATTCTTACCACAATGAGAAAAATATAATGTATGATCAATCGCACTGCGTATACGTACCGTGAGCTTTAGCTGCGCTGTGTCGACATTCGCCAGGACGCTCGATGCCTGCAGGTTTCCGATGAGCTCTTGCCGTGTCAGTGACCCGTCGAAATGAACGACGATCTTCTTTTCTCGGAACTCAACAAGGAATTTTGAGGCCATGTTTGAAGAACATATGCGCCAAAAGCGCGAACACAAAGAAGCGTGCAGGACGGTAACCCAGCGTGCGTACCGTGCGGGCAATGTAGAACTTTAGGCGGGCTATCCCAGGCGGCCCCGGGCCTGCGGGGTTGGCTCACCACGGAACCGGGGCGCCACAGGATATATGAACGTCTGTGATGCACTAATTTTTCACGTTTTTTGTTGTATAGCAGCACCATAAACTACACAAAAACAATGTGTTCAATATTTCATATTTTTAGAAATATTTGCAAGCGTATAATGGTGCGTATAATAAAGTTTTACACACGGCTAGTTAGTTTCGCTTTGTTTATCTGCTTGCGCCAACTGCGCGATGATCGAATGAAATAAAGTTATTTCCGCTATTTCTTCTACTTCCCGTGTTCCTGCCTGCACATGGCTGCAGCTGTAGTCGCGGGCCGCAAAGCACAGGAAAACGACGCTCGGTGTAAACCATTCTCTTCATGCCGTCTTAGCGCATGTTTATGTGCATAAGACTTCGCTGAAAAATTCGTGTGCGTGTCTGTGAGGACGCGCGTGCGGACATCGTTTGTGTGGGCACGTGCGCAATTTACACCATCGTGTGCGTGTCTGTGAGGACGCGCGTGCGGACATCGTTTGTGTGGGCACGTGCGCAATTTACACCATCGTGTGCGTGTCTGTGAGGACGTGCGTGCGGACATCGTTTGTGTGGGCACGTGCGCAATTTACACCATCGTGTGCGTGTCTGTGAGGACGCGCGTGCGGACATCGTTTGTGTGGGCACGTGCGCAATTTACACCATCGTGTGCGTGTCTGTGAGGACGCGCGTGCGGACATCGTTTGTGTGGGCACGTGCACAATTTACACCATCGTGTGCGTGTCTGTGAGGACGCGCGTGCGGACATCGTTTGTGTGGGCACGTGCGCAATTTACACCATCGTGTGCGTGTCTGTGAGGACGCGCGTGCGGACATCGTTTGTGTGGGCACGTGCGCAATTTACACCATCGTGTGCGTGTCTGTGAGGACGCGCGTGCGGACATCGTTTGTGTGGGCACGTGCGCAATTTACACCATCGTGTGCGTGTTTGTGAGGACGCGCGTGCGGACATCGTTTGTGTGGGCACGTGCGCAATTTACACCATCGTGTGCGTGTCTGTGAGGACGCGCTTGCGGACATCGTTTGTGTGGGCACGTGCGCAATTTACACCGTCGTGTGCATGTCTGTGAGGACGTGCGTGCGGACATCGTTTGTGTGGGCACGTGCGCAATTTGCACCATCAACTTTTCTCTTTCTGGCCGCCACAAAATGCATAACTGCACTACATATGCACATAATGCATGACCCTCAGTTCACAGACTGCTCTCCTGGGCATATGCTTGCGTGTTAGTGGCAGGAATATATTTTTGACATAGCACATGTAGTAATGGAAGCTAAGTATGTCCAAGGTGCCCATATTTTTCATTTCAGTTTACAAAAGTGGTCACACACATAGGTGTGGCACATAGTGGGGAGCCAAATTTTCGAATATTTTGTGGCATTGATGGTTGTGCCAACACCTACACCAACTTTTCGTCATACCGTTCGCACTTGTACCGTCAGCACAGAAATGTGCTTGAGGAGCAAGGCACAAGCCTCCAACAGACGCACCAATCACAGGAAAGTGAAGAATCTTTGACACCTTTGGAAAATGATCCAGTGTCGGTAGAAAGCATCGTGGTGGAAGAGAACGCAACGCCTATTCGTAGTCCCCTGTTCGATCATGAAGGAACTTCAATGCTTCAGGAGACTGATTCCCCAAGTGATGGGTTTTGCTCCTTCGTTCAGCAAGCAAAATCTGCTATATGGAGGTTCTTCTTCAATGTGACCGAGTGTCACAACTTGCCACATGCGGCTGTAGAAAAGCTTTTTTCAGAACTGCACTTCGTTTTTGAGATTGTGTTAAAGGCCTATGCAAATGAGATTGTGCACTCCATGAAAATGCCAGAAGTACCATCAGTGGTAAATGATCTATTGACATGTGAATTTTTGCATGACATATCCAAGGATCTTAGTGACAAACGCAAGCGTGAGAGATATGCAAAGGAGAACTTTCCTTTTGTTGCGCCTGAGCAACATATACTTGGCAAAAGTGCAAAGTATCATTATGTACCTGTGCCAAAGCTTATCCGTGCACTTTGCAATGTTCCCGACATTGCCTCTCATTTCACAACTCCTAAGATTGAACCGGGCGTGCCTGCTTTATACAGAGACTACACTGATGGTCTTCTATATAGAGAGCACCTACAATCTCTCATATCGGAGAGTAGCACACATACAATTATACTTTTGTTTTATTCAGATGAAATTGAAGTTGTCAATCCCTTGGGTGCTAAACGAGGTGTGCATAAACTTCTTGCCGTGTACTGCTGCTTGCTGAACATCCATGTGAAGTACAGGTCTCAGCTTCACAACATCTACTTGGTTTTGCTTGTTCGTGATGCTTATGTCAAGAAATATGGCTTGACTGCTGTACTGCAGCCACTCATTGATGACCTAAAGGAAATGTATGATCAAGGGTTCATGTTCAATGTGGGGGGAGCCATGAAACAGGGCCAAGTGCTTGTATTCAGCTTCTGTGGCGACAATCTCTCAATGAATCGTCTTGGGGGCTTTTCATGTTGCTTCACTAGCGGCCGAATTTGTCGATTCTGCATGGTCTCGGCAAAACAGTTAGCAGACTTGACAAGTGAAGCAATGTGCCAGGTACGCACTGCCAGTCGACACCAGTCGCATCTTCAAGCAATTTCTGTTAACAGCCTTGTTAACAGACGTATTTATGGAGTAAATGAGGTATCAGCCCTGCTTCAACTCCCGTATTTTGATGTAACTCGCCAGCTACCACCAGACATCATGCACGACATTTTGGAAGGTGGAGCAGAATGTGTGCTGCGCCAGGTACTTCGATCACTTTTGTCTAACGGCTTAGTCTCTAAGCAAGACCTTGAGGAAATATCCTCATTCCAGTATGCTCCTAGGGATTCGAAAAACAAACCAGTGCAGATAAACATCTCCTTTATCACCTGCAATGCCACACTGAAGGGCACAGCATCGAGCAAGTGGTGCTTGCTAAGATTTCTTCCTTTAATTCTAGGTGGCAAAATTCCTGAGAACAATGATGACTGGGAAATACTTCTAAAGTATCGTGAAGTGATGGACATAGTATTTGCTCCACATATTCCTTCCAGTCAGCTTGCATACTTGGATGTGCTTGTGCAGACATTTATAACAGAGTTTTCTAGAAAATATGGCACGGCTGCACTCATTCCGAA
This sequence comes from Dermacentor albipictus, assembly GCF_038994185.2. NCBI lineage: Eukaryota > Metazoa > Arthropoda > Arachnida > Ixodida > Ixodidae > Dermacentor > Dermacentor albipictus. The sequence goes on along the minus strand of NC_091827.1, from coordinate 110,207,548 downwards.
ACTTCATTTCTTGGTCCATTACTCAAGGTTTATTCGTGAAGTAGGGCCACTGAAGAACTTTTGGTCAATGAGGTTCGAGGCCAAACATCAATATTTCAAAAAAATTGCCATGGCAGTAAAGAACTTCAAGAATTTGACCTACACCCTTGCAATGCGCCATCAGCTAAAGCTTAGCTACCAGTTGCACAGCTTCCAGCTTTATGAAGGCCTCATAACAGGACAAAGCAAGCCAGTAGTTTGGAGCACACTACCACAATGTGCAAAAGATGTCCTGCCAGAAACAGCTTTTCAAGTGAAACGTGCAACAATTGACCATTGCAGCTACAGTTGTGGAGCCGTACTCGTTGAGAACAGTGGTGATGCCCCTAAGTTCCACAAAATTGAGGCTCTCTTTGTTGCAAAAGGAAGTCTTCATATTTTAGCGAGAGATTTAATAATAGAGGGCTTTGATCGACACAGGTTTTGCTACTGTGTCAAAAGGTCTAATGAGCTTACGATGCACACTCCTGCAGATAAGTTTCAGTACCATCTCCTCGACATTTATGGCGATGGCAACATCGTTCCTAAATGGGAGACCTGGTGAGCCAATTGTAATGATACCACAGCATTTATTCACCGTTGAACTAGTTCGTACATTAGTTTGTATTTTGTCACAATTTTTTCTTATCCATATGTACCTGAACTACACTTTTTTGAAATGCCTAATGAACATACATCATTTCAATGTATATAATATTGTGTGACTGCATTGTTCTGTACTGTTTTGTGATACTGATGGCATTGTATCCTTGTATATGCCAGTATAATAAGTGTGGAAGCTGCAGTATTGTGTAGTGTACTTTTAATTATGTTGCATTGTTTCACTTTGTTATTGTGTAGTGAAATTTGTATTATATATGCTTACGTATGTCTAACGCGCTCACCTGTGTTTGTACTTTAGTCTTTTACTGTACCTTCTCATTATTGACTAATCCTGAAGCGCAGTGATACCAAAGCTTGTGTTTTGTTAATTGGTGCTTTAACCTTGGAACGGTGCAGCCTATTGCTGTCGTCTTGGCTAAACAAAACTATTGAAGTAACTTATTTTTCTGCATGAACAAAATAGACAATTGTCGTGCCTGTATTTTGTCTTATACTTGATTAAGGCTGGAAATAAAGCCATTGCTTGGCAAAATGAACGAAGCACAGCGAGGCTTAGTCACAAAATATATTTTCGATATCGGGTTTACTCACACCAAAACTTACCATTGCTGGAAGACCTTACTCGGATGTAGAAAATCACTGGGCTCAATGCCTCTCAGACTCTTGGGCTCACTGATTCTAACTCTGACTAGTTGAACTTTGGCTTACACACCCATTGATTCAGGGACTAAAGCCCACTCACCGTGTTGATTTCACACACTTAACCTTACTCTTCAGATCACAGCTCATGCGTTCAAGGTATAGTACAGTCACCCACAAAAGTTTACAGATCACAAGATCGCGTAAAACATTGGATTTCTGAGCAGCCTTTAGAAGTAAAAGTAGCCAGTCAAATCACTCCAGGTTTCTGCCCCATATGTTAGCGCCGCTAGAATGCAATAATTGTACACCTTTCTTTTTAGTGATGATGGTAAGCTTCCAGTAAGGACCTGAGAGTGTCTGCCGTATGCGCTATAGCCCAATTTTATTCTTCTGTAAATTTCCTTCTCATGATCAGGGTCCCCTGTGAGTAATTGTCCTAGGTATAAATGTATTCCTTTGCATACACTCAGCTCCAACCCAATTTTATTCTGTAAATTTTCTTCTCATGGTCAGGGGCCCCTGTGAGTAATTTCACATACAGTCAGCCTCTAGAGTATGCGAAGGAATATGTCTACCTAGGACAATTACTTACAGGGGACCCTGATCATGAGAAGGAAATTTACAGAAGAATAAAATTGGGTTGGAGTGCATACAGCAGACACATTTAGATCCTTACTGGAAGTTTACCATTATATCACTAAAAAGAAAGGTGTACAATCAGTGCATTCTAACGGGACTACCATATGGGGCAGAAACTTGGAGACTGAAAATGAAGCTAGAAAACTAGTTAACGACCGTACGAAGAATGATAGGCGCAACGTTAAGAGACAAGAAGAGAGTGGTGTGGACCAGAGAGCAAACGGCTTAGCTGATATTCTAATCAACATTAAGAAAAAGAAATGGAGCTGGGCAGGGTATGTAATGCATAGATTAGATAATCGGTGGAACGTTAGAGGTGCCAAGAGAAGGGAAATGCAGTCGAGAATGGCAAAAGACTAGAGGGGGGGGGGTGATGAAATTAAGAAATTCACAATGCAAGTTCACAGGGTTAATTAGAGTTTGGAGGGAGAAGCCTTCATCCTTCATAGGTTGTTGATGATGATGATGATGGTGATGATGACCCAGTTGAAAAAAACAATTGGATCGATGCTGCAACCATACATCACTTTGTTGCTTGCATATACAAGTGGCAGCTGGAAACGCAAACACAGGGCTCTGTTGTGAGGATGCAGATATATTGCAGGCTTCTCACAACGACATGACTGCTGGTCACCTTGGTTTCCAGAAAACCTATGACCGCATCAAAGGTTGATTCTACTGGCCCGGCAATTGTCCACCAGTGTAGCGAGGTATGTTTCCTGTGCCCTATGTTAGCGTCGAAATCTCCCTACATCAGCTCCAAGCGGACAACTGCAACTGGTTCCGTGTCTGTCGCAACCATTTGAAGTCGTTGGCATTGACCTGTATGGTCCTCTTCCTGTGACTCTCACCGGTAAACGATGGATTGTGACCGCCGTTGACCACTTGATACGCTACGCTGAAACAGCTTGAGTGAGTTTTGCCTCAGCATCTGAAGTTGCTGCATTCATACTTCAAGCTTTAATACTGCGTCATGGCGCTCCTCGCTTTCTCCTGAGCGACCGTGGAAAAGCATTCCTCTCGCAACTAGTAGACGAGTACTCAGGGCCTCCGGAACCACCCACAAGACTACCTCCAGTTACCATCCACAAACCAACGGCCTAACAGAGCGATTTCATCGCACACTGTCAGACATGCTAGCTATGTACTGTCAGGATTGGGGGCTCAATCCCATCGCTCGTGATCCGTTGCCAAGATTGGAGTCGGGCATGAATTAGAAGGTAGCTGGCGCATGCTGTCATCCAACTTATCCACGCTGAGGACGTTGATGAAGGGAAGGACTGCTTCTCATCGAGAACAAGGAATATGGGTTTATTATATTTACAATATTTATATCAGTCTAACATGGCTGTTTGAGAAAGTACATCAGCCTAACATGACTGCTTGAGAGAAATGTCTCAGTCCAACATGACTGCTTAAAAGAAGTGTGTCGAGCATCAGCACAACAGCAGTTTTTAAACACTAGGTCCTCCCGCGATACAAGGCGACGCGAACGTTCGTTTGGTGATCATGATCGCAAACTAGCCGCCTCTCCGCAGGACGGTCTACACGCACAAAAGCACACACGTTCGAAGGTCCGGGACCGACGTCAGGGGGGCCCCGTAGAACTCGGAGCCGTTCTGGGTAGCGCGTTGGGGAGTTTGGGAACAATAGTTATCCCGCCGAACTCATTCCGTCACAAAGTCGATTTAGTCACGCTGTGGCTAGAAGTTGGCGGCGACGCTCCCGGGATATGTTGCCGTCATAGTCATAAGTGGGTGGCAATCTTGCACTGCAGCTGGCCATTCTTTACAGTACGTACATCGAACAGCACTACGACAACTCTCACCGCGTCGTGTGCTTCCGCCCTGGCGAGGAAGTGCTACTCCTGACTCGCGCGTACGTGTGTGATCCGTGCTTTGGGCGTGGTTGGTTCACCGCATCTCCGACGCGTAATAAACGTCATGATAACTGCTGCATCACAAGTGGTGGAGTGTGCTTTTCGGTCCTCCGTCCTCTGACTCCCCGCTCAACCTCCTGGAGCTTCGATGGTCGCCGATTGTGCCAGCTGTCCGCCAGTTTGTCGCAGGACGAGCCAACGGGCACTTCTACCTCAATCATCTCGGCCTCGGCTACCCCAGCCTCTCCGTATTGGATTGTCAGTGGGCACCAGCGTGATCCCCATCTGTTTGCTGGACTTCGCGGTGAAGACGTCGAGGATCGGTCGGACGACTACGACCGATCGAGTGAGTTCGGCTAACCGTTGGGACGATGCGTCCAAGCTACGTCACGTTGCCTTTTATCTCACAGGAGTAGCGAAGACTTGGTTTTTCAACCATAGGCTGATTTCACGAACTGGAGTGCTTTCAAACAGCAGCTCCGCCAAATCTTCGGCACACCGGCTGTTCGTTCCGCCCTCGCAAAAAAGACGCTCGACACTCGCAAGCAACAACTCGGGGAATCTTGCTCGGGGATGTGCTTGCTCTTTGTCGACGCGTGAACACGGCCATGCAACACCGAATCAGACAGGGTTCGCCATATCCTCAAAGGCATCGGAGCTGTCGCTTTCAATGCCGTAGCCATCAAGAACTCCGCTACCGTCGCTGATATCATCGCTACTTGCATGCCAGCGCCTCGACGAACTCGAATCAGTACGGTTGCAGCCAGACACCACTGCAACCACTACGGCCGACGATCCCACGTTACGAGCAATGATCCGCGCAATAATTTGTGAAGAGCTACAGTATATTGGCTTCGCCGCAGGGCCTATGCCATCTCGTGTGTCGGATACCGACCTGCGGGACGTTGTCAAGGAGGAATTGGCGTCCATGGCTGGTGCAGCATACACGGACCCTCTAACCACTCGGGCCCCACAAACGTACGCACAAGTAGCCGCAGTTACTCCAGTCATCATTCCACCGATGCCTCAAAAACCAACGCCGGCCCACATGGCTTCCATGACTACCAGCACACCTACCCAAACCAGCTATCCGCAGTGGCGTCCTCTTCGTCCCATCTGCTACTACTGCAGTTATCGTAGCCACATAGCACGTTTTTGCCGCAAGCGCCAGCAAGACGAGCGTCCCGGATATGACGCATACGAATGGGATGACTTTTCGCCCGGAGCTACATTCCAATGTCCAGGGAGCATGCAAGACCAATGCCGTACTTATGCTCCACCGCGCGGCTGCTCTCCATCACCTACTGTAGCATCCGAGACGGTTCCGACGTATCGTCCTGTGAGACACCGCTCGCCATCACCCCTTCGCCGCTCTACGCCGCTCTACGCCCACTTCGACCTGCTTCTCAATTCGCCGAGCGTCGTCCAGAAAACTGAATTATGCAGCTTTTCGAGGAAAAGCTGCATCGAACGACAGGACAGAAATTCCTCTATCACGTCTGTGCAATATGACATTGGTTGTAGTAGAAGGTGCACAAGTCGAAGTTTTGATAGACACTGGTGCTAGTGTTTCAGTTATTCACCGTGCATTGTGTTCCGGAAAGTTACTCCGGAAAGTTACAACCCCCTACGATGGACCTACGCTACTCGCTGCTCAAGGGGCCGCCATTCGACCTACCGCCATGTGCACTGCTCGTATTTCCATCGACGGACTTCCGCATTACGTGCAATTTGCAGTGTTAAGTTCGTGTGCCCAGTAGCTCATATTGGGATGGGATTTTCTTTCTACGGCCTCCGCCTCCATCTGGTGCAGGCAACGTGTTCTCCACATGACCGTCAAAACCTATTCACTTCATGCAGATGACGCACCACTTCACTTGCTTGCTGGAGAAGATACCGCGCTACCATCTCGTCATCAAAGCATTGTTACTATCACTTCTGACGTCATTGACTGCGGTGACGTGCTCGTATTATCATCTGCACGCGGTCTCGCAAGAGGGATAGCCTTTGCATCAGGGCTGGTTCGATTTGATCATGGCTCTGCACTACAAACCCAACATCCGAAAAGATTCTCATCCCTAAATAGGCTACATTGGCTTGTGCCACTAAATCGGAGTTTATCTCTGTTGTTTCCTTTAAAGCAGCTTCCTCTGAAATTCCTTGTACTGGACAGGCCGCATCTCCTTCAGCTCTTACAGCTGCCATCAGTTCCGACCTGACACCTTCGCAGTCAAAACAGTTGCTTGCTTTGCTCCAAAAACATGAAGTGTGGGCATTTATAAGCTCTACTTTGTCATCTGTACATGATCATCATCATGTGGGGTTCATATGGTGTTCTTCTTCATCATCGCTTGTGGGGCTCGCCCGTGTGTGATCCGTGCTTTGGGCATGGTCGGTTTGCCACATCTCTGACGCGTAATAAACGTTGTGATAACATGCTGCATTACAATATTACGTTTTTTTCTCAAATTCTGTGATCCATAAAATTTGGTGGGCAACTGTGCATGTCACAAACACTGCAACCACTTACGTCAAAGAAAATATCTTGTTGCAGCAAAACCATGTTTCATGGAGCTGTAGGTGTTGCATGGTACGTTCTGGCAGACAGACATAACCTAGCAGGTGTCTTCTAGCTTTGAGTGGCCTTAAATTATCTATAGGCTGCAGTACACAGGCTATAATTTCTACCATTATGCGAAGAGGTAACAAAAACACTTATAGGATGGCAAATGGCATGTCACTCACAAAGCCGGCTCTGCATGCAGCACTTCACGTGCCCAGCAATTTGTATTTTTAATTACAGGTTAAGCAATGGAAACAAAATGAGGCACACTTCCTGTCGTGATTTCTGCTGCTAAAAGGCATTTAGCAAATCCGCACATGTGCATCAGGCAGTCCAGCACAGCTAGGGAGTAATGAAAGTAGCAAAGCCTCGCTCTGTACTCATTGATAAAGTTTATTACAATCATGCATAGCCTTCTCTTTTCTGAAATGGTGTTTCTGTCAAACTTGAGTTTAACAATGAAGACATTTTACTTTCATAAAACATACTTTTTCACTTGCTACATTGGGCTCCTTATTTAGGCCAAATTTCTATGTTTACAGCTTTCATATGTGAAATCTGTAGTGCGAATTTTCATTACTGAATTAACCCACTTGAGCAAGCACATCTCTTTGTTACGAGTTGTACATGTCCGCTTTGGCCAGTCTCCTGCTGAAGCATTGTGCACTGGTATGCCCAAGTGTGTGAGATCAAATCGGAGCCACGGTGGCCAGATTTAGGTGGTGGTGAAATACAAGAATGGTCATGTACCGGTCATTGGGTGCACACTAAAGAATGACAGGTAGTCAAAATTAATCCAACATCCCCCACTACAATGTGCCTCGTAACCATATGGTGGTTTTGGAATGTGAGATCCCACAATAGTACAACAAAGTTTGCATTGTCAATATTCCAGTTGTGCACTGTTGTTGGTAAATACTGGTGTTCTACAGAGATCAGTTGATCAGCTGCTCAGGTAAATTATGAATGTACTTGAGCTGAAAAGGCTGGGAAATTTTGTGACAATATGCCCTCTATTATGCTAGAAGGATGTGTGCTTCCTGTCAGGATCCGTTGTGTATACGCTGCAGGCTTGTTTTCCTTCATACTTGTGCTGATGTGTATCTTCTGTGTATTCTTTTCAACTGGCCTTTATTCTGTATGACCAAACTATAAATGCACAGTTGTTAGTTAGTGTACATGGTGATCGTTTGTCTCCTGTCTGGTCACTCATATTTTTTGGCCCTATTTCTTGCAATAATGAACCAAATATAGCCCAACAATATGTTTTGACCTTAGGTGGGTGCTTCTCTCACAGCAGTCCTACATGACTTCATGTAATATACCTTAGCGGTATACCTATAGCAGTATTGCAGTATACCTAAGCTTTCTTCCCCTTTATTTCTGTATACTGAGGGAATAAAACTTAGTGCACTACCCCTGTCACTTTTTCACCAACACCTTTCCAATAGCTGTATTAGTAAGGCTTCTGTCTTTCATTTTCTTGCAATTTTATTGGACTTTCACAAAAAAAATATGAAAGGAATTATCTTGTTTATTTATGCTCTGCCATCTGCTGTTGTCAGTGTTTTAGTATGTGCAATATGTTGTTTCTGCTCTATTCAGCAGAATACTTGATTATCAGTAGGCTTGAATGCAGTTGGTAAAGAAATGAGTAATGAATGAACTTATTAAAAATGGCTTTTAAAGAGTAATATAGATGAATTGCCTATATATATTACAGTGAGAAATGCAAGCGCCAGCAGAAGACAAAGAGGAAGGAGATGGTTGTTGTTGGTGCTCATGCTTGACCCGCTCGGCCGTTGTCTCTGTGTGCATTCATATAAAACGCCGAGCTCATCTAACCTTAAACGCGTACTATCAATATATATAAATTGAAGTTAGTGAGTCTTGGAGAAACATTTCGCTGATAATGAATGTCTGCAAAAATTAGCTGGCTGTTGTAATGCTTAAATAACTTTTTTACATTTTTAATGAGACTGACACAAAATACAAGTATTTATAAATTTTAGTTTACTTTAAATGAATTGCTATAGCAAATCAGGACAGCAATACTTCTAACAAATTATTTGCTGTAGCAAATAAATTGCCACCTGACTGCCTGATTGCAATATTTCATTAGTAAGGGGCGACTTAAGCTCAGTCCACACAGCCTGCATTTCATATGTGTGCGAGAGCACAAAAAACCGCCCGTGTCTCGCACAGGGTAAGTTTTCTACATGCATGTGGAAGGCATGTGGAAGGCTGCGTGGACTGAGTGTAAGTCACTCCTAATTCTAAAGAGACCACAAGTAGCCACTTCCAGTAATGTAAATGTATTCCCTTTCACGTAGCTGAATCAATGTTTCTTTAAACCTAAAAAAAGATGTTGCGTGAAACCAAATTTTTATCATCAAGGAGTTGTTATCTTGGGGTTACATTTTTTAAAGACTAAAATTATGTTTCTAATATAAACAGATTGACAGCACACTTAAAAGAAGAGGACAAAGAAAGTGACAGGCTGTGTGCTTTCTTTGTCATTGTCTTTTAAGTGCGCTGTTAATCTTTTTAATATCAGGTACCAACTAGATCAAACCAACATTGTGTCCCTGAAGTCCATCTTAGCTGGATAGGTATCATTATAGATGGCCATCCAATAGTCCTCTAGACTGGAATGATGGTTGCTACACACACTCCAGCCAATCTCCCCAATATTAGATACTTCTCCTCTCTTTTCTTTTTGCATTTACAGACTGCTTCTAGTACCCTTGACTGAGAAAAAGAAGTGAGGGTAGTTGAAAGGCTGGCACCTCATTCTATTATTCAAGGTGTCACTACCTTTTAGAATGTCATGTCGCAGTGTTCAGTAGCACAATAAAAAATGTGGGCACTGAGCCCCATGAACACCGCTGTTGTATTATTCATGCCAGAAGACAGAGTAGGAGAGACAATGTTACAATGCAGGGAGGTTACGAATGACAAGGTGTGACCTGATGATGCTAAGATGTATATGACATGCCTACAATATATATTAATAAAATAATTGCGCACATCCAATGCACATCGTGGAATCTTTATGAAGTGAAGCTTACGTGAAGCATTTAATGAAATGCTATGAATTTGTCCATTTCGTTACTGCTTTTTAGGCGTAAAGGAAACCAGAATGACAATGTTCTCGTGCGCATCCATGCTGCTCAATGTGACAAATCTTATATTGGCCCATCCTTCTTTATATCTGATTTATTTTAAATTTACTGACTGCTTGTTGGCCAGCCTCCCATTGTGAGTATATACCAAAGTATGGATCTCCTTGCTGTGTATCTTCCTAGAACTCCTCCGCATTGTAGAATACACTTTGTTGTTATCTTCTTTTTGAGCCTTATATTTTCATGTGAATGTTTAGTCGGAGCTTTGTTTATTAGTGTGATTGGCTCCCATTTCATTTATTCTTTTCTTGTGCCCTCATGCTTGGCTCTACATCATTGTCTCTTCTGAAGTGTTGCACTCAAGACCGTGTGTGCACCCTTTGCTGTCATCTTCTTTTTCATCTTTGCATTATTTCTTACACTCACTCGAACACCTGTGGTTGGCTCCCATTTCTTTTATTAATTTCTTCTGTGTGCCCTCAAGCTTGGCTTTTCGCAGTCATTTTTTTCTTTCGAAGTATTGCACTCACGACTATGCATGCACACTTTGGCGTCATTGTCCTTCACAAGGCCATAGTATGGAAATCATCATCACAATGAACATGTGGTGACCATCTGAGAGAGTTAGTTGGTGTTTGCACAAAAGAGAGGGAGAGAGACAAAACTTCATTAAATGTTATTGCTGGAGTGAAGGGGGGTGGGGGGACTAGCCCCACCGGAGCCCTCCTTCCTAAGGTGGTGGCCAGATCTTGAGTCTTGGCGGCAACGGCAGCCAGCCAGACTGTCCAGAGTTGATCCTCGGGGCATTTGCTGAGCAGCACATCCTCCCATTTCTCAGGCATGGTGATTTTAAATGTAGGGTTGTTGCTGTGCTTAATGGTGTCTGTCGCTGCAGGACATGCCTGGATAATGTGGCTGAGGTCAATGCGAGACGCCCCGCACACATTGCACTGTGGTGTGTCAACATCTGGGTGGATGTGACTGTATAGCGAGGGTGTGGGGAATATGCGTGTCTGTAATAATCTACATGTTGTTGACTGGTACTTATTGAGTGACTTGTCAGGAGGTGGGTGCTTCATTATTATTATTATTTGTTTTGAACACATATATACGTATACATGGTTAACAGGAAAGGGAAAGCGAGGAGCAGGCTGGCAACTGCCACCGGAAGGGGCACAACACCTGCCTACTCTTCTGAAGGAAGGTGACAGCAGCACAGAAATGGAGGATAGGAAGGAGGGGAGGAAAAAGGAAAGAGGAAAGGGTACTTCACTCTTGCCTTACGGTAATGCAAGAGGATTTCGCCATATGTAACCATTCTGTCTTTCGTGTGGCCGCACCAGGAGATGACTGCCTCGTCGTCAGCCTGCTGGGCTGCAGGTCATCAGAGGGGATCGCCGCTCCGATGACAGGTGATGCACCCAGTGGACGATTTCTTGGGCAGTGTCGTGAGTGGCTTCATTCCCGGCAAGGCTTGTATAACCTGGGGCCCAGATTAGTTGAACATGGCGGCGACGGGATGGCGATGTGCTTGAGAGTATGTGGTTTGCTTGCAATAATATGAGGCTTCTGGTGAAGTTGCGGATAGCCGTCTGGTAGTTTGTAATGATGCAAGCGGCTGTAGTCATTGCGTAGGCTAAAGCGATGGAAGCTTCTTCGCCCTCTTTGGGTTTCGTGGTGTGTATGGAGGTGGTGGTTGTAGTGGTATGATTCGGCCCCGTGACCACAGCTAGGGCCACGGCTGGTAGTTGCGGTTACTCCGCTGCATCTGCGTAAGCTACATGAGTGGCCCCCTCGTAATGCTTGTTGAGTTGTCTCGCGCACTCGGCAAGCCGTTCTGCACGAAAGGAGCATGCATGCAGTTGTGGCCTGCCCAAAAGCCGCAGCCTCAATGGATGCCATTATTAAGCACATGTGTTTCTGTGCCTGATTATTAACTGTGTCAACCTAAACCATATTGTTGTACAGAGGTATTGCCTTTTTTACATGCGATAAAGATAAAGAAAGTTCTGTTGTGGCCTAATGATTAGAGCATGATGTCTGAGATTTGAAACCCGGTGCCAGGCATGGTTCTTTTTTTATATGTAAGAATGAAGATAAATCTACTCAGCAAGAATCTGACCATCGGTCGACCGACCGACCGACCAACCCAGGCAAAAGTATGAGACAGTGGGCAAAGAAAGCTTCTCTTTAAAAAAAAATTAGAAATTGCTGCAGTGAGGTTTGTTGCTTGGCGGATGACGACGTAAAAATTCAGCATTTATCTTTTGTTCTATAAGAGCGACTCCTCAGAGCTCTCTGAAAAGTGAGGCTAAGAGGCAAGCAGTAACTTTGCAAGCACTGCAACTAAAATCTCCAACAGAAGGCCACACTATGCAATATTTTGGCAGTTCTAATGTGCTATGTTTGTGCTGTGTTGAAAAATGCGTATAAACAGTATAGATCCAAATTTCTAGGTGAAGATACATTAAAAGGCTTCTTAATTTCTTCATGGGTAGGTGCCACAAAATTTAAAACTGCAGAACTATTGATCACAAATACATTATGGTACATGGAAAAAGTGCTTATTGCCATTCAAAAGGTGTGAACCCATACGGGGTGTTTCTGCCTTATTGCATTGTACAAAGGAAGACATCTGAGCCCAATATAATTTATATATGTCAACCTTATTCCATTCTTTCCTCATATGCTGCATGTGTATGTGTGTGTATATATATGCGCATGCATGCATGGTGCACATAAACCCTGGTTTCTTTACTGATGGTTTCAAACGTATTCATGTGTTCGTATGGAATGGCTAGCTGTACGTGTGTGCACACCTGTGTGGTTCTACATCTGGCCTCCTTACAGGTGAAACAGGCGGAAGCCGTGAGATGGAAATTCAAGACCATGAGCAAAACGAGAACAAGGTGAAAGCTGGAGCCAATTGCTTTAACAAGTGGACTTGTCTTCAAGTCCACTTGTCGAAACGTTGGCTCCAGCTTTCACCTTGTTCTCGTTTTGCTCATTGCCTCCCTATAGGTGGATTCATATGTATTCAAGCATGTGCATAAAAGGCTATAGCTGTGCATTTATGTGTGTGTGTGCATGTGTGTGTGTGTGTGCACTGTGGTGTAGCCAGGGGAGGGGAGTGCACCCAATGCATGCCTCCCATGGAAATTTCTGTGTACCATAGGATGACCCCTGCCCGGACCCCCTGCCCCCTCCCCCCTCCCCTTTCCGGTTAAAGGGGTGCGTCGCCCCCTCTTCCCCACCCCAAAAACATTTTCTGTCTACGCCACTGTGCGGTTGCATGCATGTGCACTGCCCTCCTACCGACACGTACATTAATGTATTCATGTATGGGTATGGAAATGTGCGTGCGTGTGCGGCGGGCGTGGCTTGGTCAGTGAGTGTGTACACCGCAGCCGCCACCTACACGTTCGTGTACGTTCGTAGGCATGCTGTATAGGTGCGCACATGCGAACACTTGTCTCTCTTGTATCATGCATGCGTGTGTATATGCGGGCGCGCGCGAGTGTACACCCGTCTCTCTGCTGACAGATTAAATAAGAATTCGCGCGTGCATATGGTACGTGTGTGTTAGCCTGCGCGTTGTACACTATCGTCAATACCAACATCACGTGCATGTACACGCGGACATGCGCGTGTTCCACATTTATGCAGGAAGCACACATATCTGCCGGATCAGCTAAGCAGCATGCGTGCGGGACATGCGATGCCGGGCAATCATGGCTAGCAGCCCACGTCGTTAAATTTTCACAGCACTTGCTGGGGGTGGGGCGCGCCTTTTTTCCTCGACATCGCAACGTCAATAATAATCTATAAGGACAATTCTCGCAAACTGCAGAACTTTGTAACGCATGGCAAGATATATATATATATATATATATATATATATATATATATATATATATATATATATATATATATATATATATATATATATATATATATATATATATATATATATATATAATCGTTTTTATTTTTCTTACGGAGCATACCGCTGACCGTCTCATTCCGTGCGTATCCGCAGCAAATTTCCCCGTGCCACTGAGTTGTAAAGCAGGCGACAGCTGTATGGAGGATGTCAATGTCTGATATATATGCACGGCACGGCCCGTGAACATCAGTTAACCATGTGCACAGCGTGGCCAGTGAGAGTAAATGCTGACATTCGTCCCGTGGAGAAACGCCATCCGAAAAGCGGCGTAACGTTTAGTCCTCCAGGTTTGCACACGGCACCCATCTCTGCGTCGTTGCTCCTTAGCGGACTAACTGCTAATCGTGAAGGTCTAACGGCCTCCATTACTCCAAAATTGGGTAATTTTGCCTAAGAGTGTACGCTATCACTTGGGCTCTCTCTACCAGTTTCGCCACTGACGTCGCGGACTTTCTCTTGCGTGACATTATCTTGATTCATGGCACCCCGCGGCAGCTGCTTACTGACCGTGGTCGAAACTTTCTCTCGAAATTTATCGCTGACATTGTGCGTTCCTGCTCCATTCAACACAAGCTGACTACATCATACCATCCTCAAACCAATGGCCTGACAGAGCGGTTAACCCGTACACTTACCGATATGCTGTCCAAGTACGTTTCCAAAGACCACCACGACTGGGACATTGCCCCTCCTTACGTAACATTTGCGTACAATTCTTCCCGGCACGAAACCGGCGGATTTTCTCCATTTTATCTACTCTACGGCCGCGAACCGACGTTGCCCCTTGACACGGTACTTCCTCCTGCTGCGACCTCAACAACCGAGTATGCGCGCGACGCCATCACCCTCGCCGACCATGCACGCCAGCTTGCCCGTACTCGACTGACGGACTCGCAAACCACGCAGCAGTGTCATTACAACGCCCGCCATCGTGACGCACAGTTTTCGCCTGGTGCGCTAGAGCTCCTGTGGTCGCCCTACCGTCACGTCGGACTTTCAGAGAAGCTCCTTTCGCGATACACAAGGCCCTACCGCGTGCTGCGCCAGCTAACGCCTGTGACTTATTAAATAGCTCCTGTGGGTTCAACCTCGTCCTCTCCTCTGGCATCAAGTGGTGTCGTGCATGTCAGTAGGCTCAAGGCCTACTATACTGCTTTCGAGTCCGATGTTTAGTCGCTCCGGGATGGCGCTTTTGCAGCCGGGGGTAGTGCTATGCAACAATACGTGCGATCACGAAAAGGCGAGCAGTGTGAAGACGACGACGACGATTAGAAGATAGCGCGGGCTGTTGCCTCTTGGCCAAGCGCAGAGTATTTTCCTGTAAATATACTTGCACATAGCTTTTCGTCTGCGCCTTCCTACGTAACAATGTTACCCAGAGGACTGAGGAGCACTCTATTCGAAATAATAATAAACAGTAAACAGAAACAGACGGCTCTCTATACGAAGTGTCTATCGACTGCAAGGGTCCCAGAAAATTGAAAGAATGCAAAAATTATACGAATCCACAAAAATGCAGACACTAAAGAACTTGAAAATTATAGGCCCATTAGCTTACTCCCACTATCATATAAAAGATTTGCCAAAGTCATCTCCATTACAATAAGGGCAACACTGGACTTTAGTCAACCAAGGAAGCAGGCTGGCTTCAGGAAGGGTTACTCTACTATGAATCACATCGATGTCATTAACCAGGTTACCAAGGAATCCGCAGAGTATAATAAGCCTCTCTATATGGCTTTTATAGATCACGAAAAAGCATTTGATTCGGTAGAGATACCAGCAGTTATGGAGGCATTGCGTAATCAAGTAGCACAGACCACTTACGTAAATACCGTGAAAAATACCTACAGAGAATCCACAGCCACCTTAGCTCTACACAAGTAGGAAGATACCTATAAAGAAAGGGTTCCGGCAAGGAGACACAATCTCTCGAATGTTATTCACTGCGTGTCTAGAAGAAGTATTCAAGCTATAAAACAGGGAAGGCTGAGGAGTAAAGATTGACGGCGAATATCTCAACAACATTCGGTTTGCCGATGACATTGTTCTATTCAGCAACTATGCAGACGAGTTACAACAAATGATGCAGGACCTTAACAGGGAGAGTGTAAGAGTGGGGCTGTAGATAAATATGCAGTAGACAAAGATAATGATAAATAGCCTGGCAAGGGAACAAGAGTTCCAGATTGCAGGTCTGCCTCGAGGGTCTGTGGAGGAGTACGGTTACCTAGGTCAACTAATCACAGAGAACCCTGATCATGAGAAGGAAATTCACAAAAGAATAAAACTGGGTTGGATCGCATACGGCGGACATCGTGAGCTCCTGACTGGGAGCTTATTATTTTAATTGAAAAGGAAAGTATACAATCAGTGCATTTTACCGTTGCTGACATACGGCGCAGAGACTTGGAGGCTGACAAAGAAGCTTGAGAACAAGTTAAGGATCGCGCAAAGAGCGATGGAACAAAATATGCTAGGCATAACTTTAAGAGACAGAAAGAGAGCGGTTTGTATCATAGAGCAATCGGGTATAGAGGACATTCTAATTGACATTAAAAGGGAAAAATGGCACTGGGCACGTCATGTAATGCGCAGACTACAAAACCGTTGGACCATTAGGGTGACAGAATGGGTACTAAGAGAAGGGAAGTGCAGTAGGGGACGGCAGAAGACTAGATGGTGCGACGAAATTAGGAAATTTGGGGGTGGTAGTTGGAATCGGTTGGCTCAGGTTATAGGTAATTGGAGATCACACGGAGAGGCCTTCGTCCTTGAGTGGTGATGAATAGAATGATTATTATTATTATTATTATTATTATTATTATTATTATGGAGGTGATGATGATGATTCTACAAATTAGTAATTTACGTTGCATAGGCTGTCAGTTTGGAGGGTAAAGTAGATTTTCCTAATATACACTTCAAGTGATCAAGCGTGTTCCGTGCTTAGCGGCGGATGCCATCGATATGACAGACCCCTGGAGTGTAGGACGTTAATGTCATGGCTAAACACTTACACATTCATGCATTGACATCTGGGTTGTTCTGTATGATACAACCATGTTTAAATTTGTTACCCTCCTAGATATACATATATATTACGTGTTTTTATTAACATTTTTCAAAATATTCTATTTTACGTACCATTCCGATAAGCGACCTACGGTTTTACCTAATCGAGGCTGGTGAGATGCGCTCTTTAGCGAATATAATATAACTCGATGATCAAAAATTTTTATCATGAATACCTGCTGTTGTACAAGTTCAGCAGCGTCATTCATGTAGGTGGTAAATCATAACACTTTAAACTCCAAACGTGCTGACACTCTGGAGCTTACTTCTATAAATTCGGAGTGATATAAGTATTTTTTGAGTAACAATATGTATTGTCTTATTTTGCCATATAGATTTTAATGCGTCTTTTAATCAAAGGCATTCGAGTAATGAATAAACAGTGCCAACCTGACCACTATTTCCAGCACCCTTGGCAAACACGTGCACATTAACCAATCGCTGTATAGTTTGATAGTATCAACGTCGTAAGGCATGTTGAAATTCAGAAAAATAACCATCATCCGTACACAGAAATCATTCAACTATGTTGATAATATACGTTCAGGTATCCAGGCATTACTAGGAATGATTAAGGGCTTGTAAACAATAACGATAACTCTCCGCCCATTTCTAACTGCTTCAGTTGGGTTATTTCTAAGGAGACACATCCCCAGTATCATATCCTCCCGAATATAATAAAACGACCGGAACGGTTAATATTTCGTTATGCAGGAGCGGAGAATGACACAGTCAGTGCAAAATACGCTCTTAGTATGGTCCTCACTTTCTTATCTTCCTTTCAAATCTTCTGCATGGTTTTGCATGACGCGCACACCTCTGCAATGGTGCCACCGTGTCAGTGTAAGATTTAGAAATGGCCGAAGATGCCTCTTCGTCAAGCAAAGAACTATCATCCCCTGAGTCATAGCTTGACTTGTATCGGGTTGTCGAAGAACCGTCACTGCCATTAACAGTTGAAGGTCCCGTGCGAGAAGGCCTCTCAGAAGGATCACGCGGCACCTTAGATTGTTTGTACTTAATCAGATAATGCCAGTAGCGCAGCAGGTGAAAGATATGCGGCGAAGGGAAGAGTCATTCTAGAGAAATCATTGTGACGAAAAGCAGCCGTCCCGCTTGTGTAGGCTCGCGCTCCGCGCGGCGTCCCCTGGAGTTGAGAAACGCCGGCATAGGCAAACCTTAAGGAAAGGAGAAAATATGATTCTACAAATACATAACAGTTGGCGGAACTACTTCGGAGCTTGCCATCTTCGTATGACTGCCCACATCCTAGTATAAAAACTAGAAAACGTATTATTACAGACAAGCGCGATTTGAATGTTACCGCGTGAGCGTCAACCAAGAACAAGAACAGCGCCACGGCCCAGAAACCTCTTTCGAGAAGAGGGAGGTATCCGACCGGCTTCCCTCGCTCTTTTTCGTGTTTCTGGAGTTGCGGTCACGCCCGGCTAAGGAAGGCGCTTTTTCTTTTCTTCTTTTGCTTCAGGAAACAGACATTGATGGTATTGCGTGCAACGTGTTCTCTGGTATTATGAGTAAAAAGAGTGGCGAGTGCGTCGCAGGTGTTCTTGTTGCAGCGTGTAATAGCCAACGGTAAGTAAAAGAGTGCGAAACATCTATTTTCGCTGTTCCGAAACCGGGGCCGCTAGGTCAGTCAACGCTCGCGCTATAACCTTCAACTCGTGCCAGACTGTACGTCGGTGACATAAGGGAACACAAACGGGAAATGTAGTGGTACGTTTGTGACGTTAAAGGATCAAAAACACAATCACACAAAAGACGTGCCGGTAAACTGCAATGGATCCTTGGTTTTATGGCATTTGAAAGGAAATCCTTAGAAGCGAAGCCATTCGGAATGTAAAAAGGATTTTATCTGCACCCAGCGCATTTTCCTGTCTAAAGCCAACAAATCTTCCATGACGCCTTTGACTGAAATGTGGTTACATTGGGGCCAACATCAGTTCCCAGTTGAGCACTTGTGTAAGTTGTAGAAAAACACTTGGAAAGCGAGCACTGTTGCGACCAGTGGACCCTATTCGGGGTATTTCACGCGCCACGCAGCTGTACAAACCGTAGGTCTTCAGCTGACATTCGGGAAAGTGTAAAACCAACCTACATTTACATATTTAAAACAAATAGGCCACAATCATAAAAGATGAAATGATTCCCTAATACTTCAACCTACATCTGTCGCTCTCCCAACAAAGCAAACATTTCGACTTAAACCTCGTCTGTCCTAACCGTGATGTCACTTCTTACTATAGTATGATCAGAAGACACGTGATGTCACCTTGGCGCCAGCAAGAGGTCCGCAGTAGTCCCTCTCCAAGAACACTTCACCTGTCTTTATCAGCGGAAAAATCCGCCTTCATGCTTTAACCGGAACTGAGGAGGAAGTCAACACGCTTGATGAGGTACCCCAGAGCCCATCCAGTTCATCGTACAACTACTGCAGCTACCGTGGCGACGCGCAGATGAAACTTTTGTGGCTGCACCAGCGCAAAGAGTCAATGCGATTCGTCGCATGGTAGGCGTACCATGGGGAAATAATCCTATATCCACGCTAAGCCTACATGCTGCTCTGATAACAAACCACACCTTACCTAAGCTGCCGCTGATATCACCTTCACCGAGTCGATTCGAGTGCTTCTAGGCAGTGTATATAAAGGAACTTCACTCGGCAATGAAAGTTCCTTGGGCGGCTTCAGAAAAGAGGGTTTCCAATGAGCCAGAGTTTGTTGCAATCTGCCTTATGGCATCTCAGGTCTTATTACAGCAACTGTTAAGATGGGTGAGTTCCCCACCGGAACGACGCATCAACGGTGGCTAAGAGCAAGAACTCGCTCTCATTTCCATAGGACACTGAACACCTTCCGGCTTTTAGGATTGGATTGACCTAAAGTGGGTAATCTCGACCCGCAAAGGTCTTTTTCGGACGTTACATGCAGCCTCAGAGTACCCAGCTACCGGCGAAACGCGCTATTCCTACTGCTGAAGCGAAGTTTCTTGTACGGCACCAGATGAGGACAGCGTACCAAAGCAATCATCAAATGTGCACAGACGAGCCGATGTGTACACAAAGAGATAGCTGCGCAGCGCATTCTGCATATCATCCCTTAATGTGACATGGCCTGGCAGCCTGGATTGCCTGGTTTTGTCTATAACAGTAGGAAAGGGCCGCAATTATCGTGGCTTTGCGGAAACTACCCTCCGACTCTGCACGAGATGTTGTGGTGCAGATGGACTGAAAGTCAGCGTTACAACAATTTCATCGTAGCCTTCCTCGAAAGTAGTTTAGAAGCCGATTTCTCGCACTCAGTAAAGATTTAATGAGGAAAAGATTTAACGTAAAATTCTAATAGATCCCACCCCACGCAGGAATTCACGCAAGCGCAGCTGAAGCTCTTGCACGCGTAGCGCTGACATGTGTTCCAAAAGTGACAACGCCGAACATTTTTCACAATTCTAAGGATCTTATCCGGAATCACTTGAGGGCGATCCATACTACTCTACCTCAAGTCTCTGTCATCCAAGGACTTTGGCCCGAGACAGCGACTCTGTTGTACCGTATCAGAACTGTCTCCGCGCACATTCCCGGCTTCGTTATTGGAGACAGGGCGTTGCGCTTCCCTGCTTTGTACCTTCTGTGTTGAGATCGGCGTCATTCGACATTTCGGTTGGCTAAGACCGCAGTTTGACACAAAAAGAGAAGTGATGTGGACAGCATGCAAAAGAGGGCTCTTACGCGCAGGAACATTGCAGACATCGCTATCCCCGGAATTTTCGCATTAATCAGGAAGAGAGCGCGAGGACTGCTGATTGCATTCCTGCAAAACACGGGGCTCATCGACACCTAGTGACAGACCCTTGATCTCATCTCATAGCAGGCTCAGGCAGAATAACTGCCGGCTACTTACGCGAGCCTATCCGTGCCTGCTGCATCACGACCGCCAACAAGGAACTGAATGCAGCCTATGTTTTCAAGCACGAAGCCCTGCCTCTTGAATTCGCAACAATTTAGTGAAGTGCGACACGAAGGGGAAAGTGTTAGCTGAGATGCAATTTTTATCGAAAGACGAAGCATGCACAAGATATCGCTAAAGTCGACTTCAAGTGCTCAGGGAACATCAAGCACTCAGGGAACATGCGAATGTCTGCAACATTCACACATATTGCTTAGCATAGGTAGTTGCGAGCAAAAAGAAAATGCAAGTAGCTTTATGGCGGCAAGGTATAATGGTGAGTGCTCTGGTCATAAAAGCTTTTCTGTATTATCGAGCCATGGATGGTGTAGCGTGGGTTCTAATAAGATTGATCACATTTCAGATAACTGCTGGCAGCCGCGTGTAGCGGAGAGTGGAAGGCCAATAAATGTAGCAGAATTGCCCAGACACGTGGCCATGCACGTACTAGGCAGAAAAACAAGAGAACGTTTTCTCAATAGACAATTTTAGCAGAGCTTTGCTTGTGCTCCACTCTGCGAACATTTGACGCGCATCGCTGACTGCTTCAACTGCACTGTGTTCGCTTATTCAACGAGGGCATCTCCCAGAGACACCGGCGATGCGCTCGCAGTTTGGCTTGTCCTGGAGTGTTTCTGCTGGTGTCCCTGCATGTTCCATATCAGGGGCTTCCATCTCTTGCACCATGACGCCTACAATGCCATGGACTCCTTCGAAGGCCCAGGTATTCCATGTAGTTGTCCCGGCGGGGAATGGTCCCAAGACCGTCGTCGACTCGACGGCCTCAATAGTTGGCCTCTCTGAGGCCTGTTGCGTTCAGCACATGGGAGGCTTCAGCATCCAAGTCACCGTCAAGAGCATGGCTTCCACAACTCCAATTGTCAATGCTGGCTGCCTTGTCATCGGTGGCAAGCGTTCTCCTGTCGTTCCCGTCCGCCTGCTGGTCACCAACGTTACCTGCCTCTTCTTGCCATCCATCGTTCCAAACGAAGTCCTGGTAGAGGCACTATCAGCGTTGGTGTTATGAGCGGACGATGGGGCGGACTCACGGGAACCCGCTTCATTCGAATGGAAATGAGCAACACAACTACTACCCCCAACTATCTGCAAGTATCTGGTCATCGTGTGACGTTTGACTACCGTGACTTGCAATGCGTGTGTCGTCAGTGCGACTCCAGCGACTACTCTTGTTCGCAGTTCACCGCAGCGTTCTGTGGCCCTTGTGGTATCCGTGACCACGAAAGCGATGGATGTGACCATCCTTGTCGGCGATGCACGGATGGTCACCCTATAGTCGTGTGCCCTGTGCGGCGTTAACATTCAGACGCTACCAGTGCAAATGGTGCTTGTACCACCTTACCGCCGGCGTCAGCTGCGATTGCGACTGCGCGTGATGCCATAACCAAACAGATTGCCTTGACACTGCGGTATAGTTCTTCGTCATTTGCCGACGCTGGTCGGCAAATGACGAAGAAGTATGCCGCTCGAGTCGCAACACGCCATGTTCGTCGGCCTCGTCGGCCGTAAGGGAGGACCGTGCTATGGATGAAATGGCCGATGGCAGTACGCCATGTTCGCTGGCCTCCCAGGCAGCTAGGCTCACGCGTGCTGTGGCCGTTGGCGCCTCCGCTTCGGCTGCTACCATCAGTCCTGGTCACATGGAAGTTTTGGACACGGCAACTGGCCCTGTACTTTCTGCGCGTGCTACACCAACGAAGTCTGCGCTGGCTTCGTACGCCAGAGTTGCGTCGCTTACAACGCCACATCTGAGTGGTGGCTCTTCTGCAAAAGCCACTGCGCCTTTGGATCTTAATGAGTTCCCGGCTGCTGAAGTTGGCGGTGGCGATGACATTGTTCTCGCAGCCCAACCGCTACCAGCATCATTGTCATCTGAAAATAACTTCAGCCTCGGAGTTGATAGTAGCGTTGGACTCTCAACAAGCATGGATGGACTCGGCGTAGGTTTACGTCGAGTCCATCCAACTCGACGCATGGTTTACGTCTCGTGGTCCCACGAGACGTAAACCATGCCCCCGCGTCAGCCTCTGGCTCAGACGGCACCCGCGATAGGCCCTGACTTGTTCCCAGGGCACCGACTTGAACAGAACGACAAGGTCAATTCGGTGATACTTTTAAGTATATATGGCTGACACCCTGAATATTATTTCATTAAACACACAGGGGTTCTGAATACTTATAAAACAAGCCGAAATAAGGTGCAGTACGGGTAGGATTCCTCTCCCATAAGGACATAGTGGTCAACATTGACGAATTCAACAGCATTAATGGCAGGGTAGCTGTAGTCGCAATCAAACTTAATATTAAGGTATAGATTAAAAACAATACAATCCTACGCTCTAACACGCAGTAACGATGATGAGGAATCAGATTAGTTTTGCGAAGATGTTGAACTAGCGTTTAGTAGAGTGTAAACTCAGTATACTGTAGTAATGGGCGACTTCAGTGCAAAAGGGGGGGAAAATCAGGCCAGTGAACAAGCAGTTGGCAACTACGGCATCGATTCTAGGACAGCTATAGCAGAGATGTTGATACAGTTCGCAGAAAGGAATAAGTTTCGAATAATGAACACCTTTTTCACGAAGCGTAGCAAAGGAAAGAGGACCTGGAAAAGCCCTAATGGTGAAACATGAAATCAAATTGACATCATGCTTTCTGCTTATCATAGGTTAGCGAGGGCCAGAATTCACCTCAATTTGAAGAGAGAAAGGGTAAGATCGGTCAAGAAAAACAGTTCTACCTAGAGGCAGTACGGGTAAAAGCAGACAAATTCAAGCTGGTTTTGCAAAGAACTATCCAGCCTTAGAAAAGACAGATGATGATGACACAGAGCTAATAAATGAGACAGTGACTAGGCTGGCTTCCGAGGCAGCAATTGAAGTAGTGGGCAAGACATCAAGGCAACCAGGAGGCAACCCCACCCAAGTAACAAAGGACCTAATAAAGAAACGACAAAGAATAAAAGTGCCTAACTCAAGAGATCAGATAGAATTCGAAGAGCTGTCAAAACTAATCAACAAGGCGATAATAAGTGATATTCGAAAGCATAACGTGAGAAAGACTGCAGAAGTTGTAAGAAACGGAAGCAGCCTTAAATCAGTGAGAAGGAAACTTCGCAGAGGACAAACCAAGATATATGCGCTGATAGATAAGCAGGGTAATATCATCAGCAATCTCGTAGGTATAGTAAAAACAGCGGAAGAATTCTATGCTGAACTGTACATTACCCAGATGAGTGAGGATAACTCATTCGAAACAGTATTAAACATGATACAGCCACACCTCCTATAACTAGCGATGAGGTCAGAAGGGCCTTGCAAGACATGAAACGAGGAAGAGCGGCAGGTGTAAGAATAAGAGTCGATTTAATCAAAGATGGAGGAGGCAATGCTTGGAAAACTGGCGGCACTTTATACGAAGTGTCTATCGACCGCAAGGGTCCAAGAAAACTGGAAGAGTGCAATCAATAAACCAATTCACAAAAAAGGAGACGTTATAGAACTCAAAAATATTAGGCCAATTAGATTACTACCAATATTAAATAAGATATTTATCAACATAAACTGAAATAAAATATAGGCAACACTGAACTTCAGTCAACCAAAAGAACAGGCTGGCTTCAGGAAGGGATACTCCGCAATGGAACACGTCCATGTCATTTTTCAGGTTATCGAGAAATCCGCAAAGTACAATGAGCCTGTCTATATGACTTTAATATATTACCAAAAAGCATTTGATTCAGTAGAGATACCAACAGTCATGGAGGCATTACGTAATCAAAGAGTACCAGAACGCTTACCAAAATACCTACGAAAATATCTACAGCGACCTTAATTCTACACAAGAAAAGCAGGAAGACACCTGTAAAGATTGTTGCATTCATAGAGGAGGCTGTGGCAAAGTACTGCACCAGGTTGGCCAATCCGCCTCTTTCATTTTTATGTGCTGCCCTCTGCCGCACACCACTGAAAACGTTTTGGAAGGGTCCCCGTGGCTTTCGCCGGTTGATTTGTGCACCTGCGCCCACGTTGAGTGCGCGTCGATGGTGCTTTTCGTGGATCGCGAATCATTATTAATGGCTTCTTCGAGACAGCATGTCGTTCCTGAAGCCATGTAGCACTCAATAACTACTGGGTAAGCAGGCCTGAGTGCGCTGTTCTGCAAACAGTGTGGCCAATAAAGGCACGCCGAGTTCCGTTTGGCGGAACGGCTGCCTTGGATTTCGTCACTGATTTCTGCACTTGGACATCACTTTTTGTATTCTTTTTACATAATATTTAGACGTTTCGCATATTCAAAAATCTTGGAGCGCTGCCTTCTGCGCCGGATTATTTAAAGCGGTGCACTTGTTTACACCAACATCTACATCCGCAGGTCGTTGTTATCGTCAAATATTGTAGAAAAGGTCCATCGCTGATATAAAATAGTGTCAAAATGTAGTAAAACGGGCATATCTGCGCATATGTGACATATTGTTACACCCTCAGACGAGTCAATATGAGTGGCCGAACCACCTAAACAACGGAAACTGTGATCCAGAGATATATTTTAGGGGCTGTTAACTCATTCTCGATTTTCTTTAACTCCATCATACTTACACTTTTAGCGTGCCATAGAGCATTATTAGAGCAAACTGTGCACGCATACGTGCTCATTTGTAGGCCATGTTGTTTTCTCACGAAAACGCGCCGATGCAATAGCTCACACGGCATTCGTATAAATGAGCGAGGTGGTTGTTTTTGCTGCTGTATACCGAATACGCCGTCTCTTGCTTGCCTCTTGACGCAGAGGCAAACAGTGCATCTCCTAAGTTGAGAAATGTGTCGGCAAAATAACACGTACACGTCCACCCATATACGTAATGAATGCCTCCGACAGCCTAGAGGTACGGTGACGTACAAATTTTGGCACAGCGCTGTGCTACCGCTTACCGCTTACTGTGTACGCGCCGTGCGAAGTGAAGTGTAGCTGAGTTCAAATCGCTAAGGCCAGAATCGAACTATAAAAGCAGTTTCGCTCGACCTAGCTGCTTATATTTCAGTTCAGGTCCGCCGGTAGCCAGTGCACGAACTCGACGGCGCCAGGTTAACCTTCGCTGAATAGGATCGACAATGGCTCAGACTTAGTAGGCATGGCTTGAGAGGGTCAAAGCTTGTGCATTTCAACTTGGTAGGCGTACTTGGCTCACTTTGAGCGTGACTAACTATATATACTAGCGAAGACGCTGTCGCTATTGCGTTGTCGGTTCGACGTCCGATCGCGCGGGGTTCGGCCAAAGGATGGTCGGCACGCTGATTTTGCCGGTGCCTTCGACAAGAAAGCCTGGCGCAGTACAGCTCACGCTCGTAGGTTGCGTCGTTGTCGACCTGGTATGATAAAACGGTTTGAGTGACGCACAATAGTCGGCCAATGATTGGAGTGAGCGTCTTGTCGGTCTATTACCGACCCAGCGTTGCCGCGCCTTACGAGTACGTGCTCTCAGGAACGCGCTGCCACCACCGGAAAGTGAGCACCGACGCTGCTAAAAGACTTTGTCAGCAACGTGATGTACTTAGGTGTCGCCCAAGTGTAACGCACGGGTGTTTCGTCAAATTAGCCAGCCATTCATGAATGGCGGCAACTACCTGGCTGACGGTGCAGTCCGCCCAACTCGGGCGATTCCCTGGCTGCTTTCTTTTTTTAAATTGGAGTTGCGGTCTACGCGATGCACGTTTTCGGCACCGCACCAACGTCGAGCTACCACTAGAGTTTGAACGTGGTACATGGCACGGGTATTTGCAGCAGCGGGCGTCCGAGCGCTTTTTTTCTTGTGGACTTTTCGGCGCGTGGCCACGCGCGCCATCCTTCCAAAACGTTTCGCGACTAATCCGCTAGGGCAGGGTTCATGCGCCGTCGCGCCATCAAAGAGGCAGATTCTGCTCTGGTGAGGAAGTGAATGTCACCATTTCTGGTCACCGCGATCAGGCCGCACTCCAGGCGTGTTTATGCAATTTTATGAACACACAATTTTTTTTTATCAGGTGGAAAATTGCGCGGCACCGTGATTCGAAGCACGGTCCTCTTGCACGTGAACCGAAGGCTTTACCTTTGGGCCATCGCTGCACCTTTTTCAAACCATGAACAGCTGTTTGCCATTATCCATCGAGAGAAAAGCGCATAACAGCTGTGCCTTACCAGTACTAACCTATGGGACAGAAACCTGGAGGCTGACGAAAAAGGTTCTACTTAAATTGAGGACAACGCAACGAGCTATGGAAAGAAGAACGATGGGTGTAACGTTAAAGAGGACACGAAGAGAGCAGATTGGGTGTGGGGACAAAGGCGAGTTACTGACATCTTATTTGAAATCAGGAAAAAGAAATGCTCACGGACAGACAATGTAATGATCAGGAAAGATATCCGAAGGTCATTAAGGGTTACCAACTAGATTTGAAGAGAAAGGAAGCGTAGCAGGGGGCGGCGGAAAGTTAGGTGGGCGAATGAGATTAAGAAGTTCGCAGATACAAAAAACCACTGCCACAATTAGCACATCACCGGGGTAGTTGGAGAAGTATGGGAGAGGCCTTTGCCCTGCAGTGGACGTAGCCAGGCTGTTGGTGATGATGATGATGACGATGATGATGATCGGTAAAGAAAAAGGTCATTCAGGAAGACAATCTGTCCAATGCTATTTGCTGTGTGCAAGAAAGAAGCATTGTACCTATGAGACTGGGGAGGCTTGGGAGTAAGGATGGACGGCGAATATCTCAGCAGCCTTTGGTTTTCCGATGATATTGTTTTATTCCGCAACAATGGACACGAGTTACAATGAATGATTGAGGACTTTTACAGAGAGAGTGCAGCGGTGGGATTGAAGCCTAATATGCAGGAGACAAAGATAATGATAAATAACCTGGCAAGGGAATAAGAGTTCAAGATAACAAGTCACCCTCTAGAGTCTGTGAAGGATTACGTTTACCTAGATCAACTAACCACAGGGAACCCTGACATGAGAAGGAAATTCACAGGAGAATAAAAAGGGGCTGAAGCGCATACAACAGACATTGTGAACTCCTGACTGGGAGCTTACCGTTATCATTGAAAGGAAAGTATACAATCAGTGCATTTTACTGGTGCTGACATACGGCGCAGAGACTAGGAGGCTGACAAAGCAGCTTGAGAACAAGTTAAGGACCGCGCAAAGAGCGATGGAACCAACAATGCTAGGCATAACTTTAGGAGACAGAAAGAGAGCGGTTTGCATCAGAGAGCAATCGGGTATAGATGACATTCTAATTCACATTAAGAGGAAAAAAATATAAGTTGTAGGTTATAGGTTATATAGGTTGTATAGGTTATAGGTTGTAGCACTAGGCTTAAACAGGTAGGCGCTATAGTGTAACGGTATGGTATGGTATGGTATTTCTTATGCGATTGCGCACACACACTGTGGGAGATTGGCCAAGATCTGGATGAAATTAGGCAATCTTTATTAAATACTAAAATTGGTAAAGCGAACTGGAAGAAATGAACAAAAATAACATGTTTAAGAATTGCAGCCAATCTATTTGTAGCAATTATAAATGCATCCACGGTTGAGCAAATATCCCTGTGGCACTTTCCAAGGGAGGAGGCTCCTAGAGAAAGGATGTTTATAATTGAATGCTTAAACCAAGCTGTGCAAATTTTGATTCTAGAATATCTTTTTCTCTTAAAGAAGTAAAACGGTTGCAGACTATGAAAAAATGATCTATTTTTTTCATCCTGTCCACAGACTGGGCACAGAGGGAGGGCACCAGACCAGCCCTGGGAGGATAGAAGTTTAATTTTGGCATTCGGCAACGTAATCGTGTAAAGATTACTAGAATTTTTCTGGTGTGAAAGGAATTTTTGAGCCAAGGGAATAGGATGTGTCGATAGTCTGAAAAATTAGCTACAGCTGGGTTCAAAAAGTCTTGAATAATTTTATATCTTCTGAATCTAGTAGTCGTCAGGTAAGCTATTGTAGGAAGTAAGGTTAATACAGGACCACTGAGGGCCGTTCTCGCGAGACTGTCGGCCATTTCGTTCATGACTAATCCTTTATGTCCAGGCACCCAAAGCAATCTAATTAAATTTAGGCGGGCAGGCACTAGAAAATGAAACGTACGTAAAAGGTTAGTGACACCATTTGCTGTAAGCGAGGAACATAATGATAAAGATTATGTTATTTTTACTACCACCGATATTGACGAATTTAATTTGCGTAGGGCTAGAACTACAGCTAGAAATTCAGTCAAAAATACGGAAAAAAAGTCTGGAATCCTGATTGCAAATGACCAGTCTAGAGCGGGAGAGAAAATGCCCCTTCCAGATTTTTCTTCACGCTGTGAGGCGTCTGTCGCAATGACCGTACATTTAGATAAACTCAATACATGGTCCTGTAATAAGCCGTTTAATATATTATAAGAGAGAAGTTTTGCATTATTTGGGTAGATGTCATCATATATAATTTGTAGGTTCACTCGCACATCACAAATAGTTGGTACCTCCTAGAGACGTACATTTAAGGGATTGATAAATGTTTGTACGAAGTCCACCTGTGGTGTATGAAAACGATGCCAGTGTACTCCAAAGCAAAGTGCAGGCTGGGCAATGAATATATATTCCAATCTTGTAATAGGGGATTCATACAATTTTAAGACTGTTTGCGCCGTCAGTAAACGAAACCTACACAATATTGAGGGAAACAGACTTCTCGGTGTAGTATGTTATTGGCAACACATTTCGGTTCTCCGCTGCATAGTCGTAGGGCTTCTCGCTCAAGTAGAACAAGGGAACGTAATTTATAAGCTGGAGCACCAGAAAATAAAAGACATCCAAATTCTAAAATGGGCCGCACATACATTTTGTATATCATTAACACTGGATCTCACCGCATTCCGGACCGACTGTTGCATAGCTTACGTAGCATACCAACTGCTCACACTCCTTTTTTAACTATATTGTCAATATGGCCGCAGCCAGCTAAGGGAACCGTCATATACTAAACCTAAATATTTCACCGTCTCCACTTGACGTATAGCCTCGAGGCGATAGGATATCGATATGTTAAAGGGATTTTTCAGACGGAAAACCAATATCGAACATTTTCTAACGTAATGTGAAAGGCAAATTTTGTTTAACCAGGTTACTATGGTGTTGAGGTAGTTCTGTAGCCGATAATATAGAGAGCGAATATCCCTGTCTGATGCGAAGAAAGCAATGTCATCCGCGTATACGTATGTTTGTACATCTTGATGAAGAGGAATGGAACACATCAGAATAATAAATAGTAATGGTGAAGTGACTGATCCTTGAGGAACACTTCTTGATTGATTATATATACCCGAGGAAGCGCCTCTTAGACAGCAGTAAAATGTTCTTTCATTTAAAAATTCACCAGTCCAGTTTCAAAAAGAATTAGGAATCTCTAGATTTCGCAATATATGGTTTTTAAAAATAGGGATGATTTTAGCAATCTTCCACGCCGACGGAATTCATGAGAACCGAATTGAGTAGTTTTCAATAGCTAAATGGTTGTCAGAAGCTTCTTTAAATAAAATTATGATCATAGTAGATGTTACCCCATCGACGCCGGGAGCTGAATCTGGAAGTCGCTCTACGATTCCAGCCAATTCTAACATGGAGATTTCTGTAAAATCATCTGATGTCCTTCGTAAGCGAGAACTTGGCAAGACAGAAGAAAATCTAATTGCTAATCCCTTCGCGATTTATTCTAGGGATTGTTTAATTTCAACGCTGCTTAAGATTATAGAGTCAATATTAATTTGACGCGGAAGAACTTTTCTACCGTGGAGAAAACGAAACAATGCAAGCTCATTTTTATTGTTAGAGAAGAAATCGAAATGCTTACAGTCGAATTCATCTTTGGCTTTAGAAACCGTATGTTTAAACACAGCTCGAAAAAATTTATAGTCACTCCAATTTTTGGCCCTCTGGTTATGCAATAATTTTTTCCAAGCAGCTTTTCTCTTTCTGTTGTCTCAAGTGCATTCTTCATTCCACCAAAGACTGTAAGAATTTATTTTATTCAATATAACCTCAAATTGAGCCTTTCTTTGATAACTTTCCAAAGCGGAACAGATAATCGTGGTTTTTTGATCTGTGGGCGCGTTAGACAGAGATGAAAGAACATTTCTCAAGCATTTTTTAAAAATGTTGTAATTTACGAAAGTTCGAACCTGGTCACTCATAAATGGTACAGGACGTCCAACGTCAAATACTATTGGAAGGGGATCACTGCTTATCGAACAACCAATAGTCGGCCAAGAAGTTACGGAGAGAGTCGGGCCGCAGAATGTAAGATCTATTGAAGAGTAAGATCGGCCTCTCACACACGTAATAGATCCGGATTTCCACACGTTAGTCGATTGTCCAACGACCAGTTCCACAATCGGGTGCCGCACAAATCTGTTTTTAAACCCCATGAGGTATGATGAGAATGGAAATCACCTGCGATTACAATGTCATGTCCACAAGAGTTATTAACACTATCCAGTGTGCTAGTGTCCTGTACACCAGAGGGAAAGTAAGCATTAACTACGGTAAAGGGACAACATCCCGGGAGAACCCGCTCTGTCGCTAAAATTTCACACTCTGGAGTAGAAAGTTGAAATGAAGTTTTAGCCTTATGACAGAGTTTAGATAAAATAAATGTAATTATTCGCCACCTCTTGTAGGACGGTCTAATCGAGATGATCTGTGGAATTTCATTCCAAAGATTTCTCAGGATTTAGCCACGTTTCTTGTAACATAATTAAATCAGGATTAAGTGGAGAAGTTTGACAAGTTAAATCTGCTGAAGCAGAATATAAAGTGCGGCTGTTCCACTGAAGCACATTTAGTGATCCTATTTTCGGGAAAGTGTCACAGTCAAGACTACCTTCTGTAGAATGTTTTCCTTTAGCACAACACTGGACTGACTTTTCCTAGCTTTTGAGTGAGAACCAGGGGAGGAGTTTTCACTAATAGAAGGCATGGTTCTTTTCTATGCCCGGGCATTTTGTTCTACCTCTGTCATCTCCAAGTCTGTGTTAATTAGATTACAAGTTGTAGGGCCCGCGGAAGAGGGAGCTGAAAGCTCAATATCAATATTGCAAGTATTGGCATCTGATCTTTTCTGCTTAGTCTGGTGCTCAGGATCAACTGTTTGCGTTGTTACAGGAGCTGGGCAGGTAGTTTGCATCAAGTGAGATAAGTAACTAGAAACGGCTTGTGAGATATATTCACCAAGGCTCATTGCGAACATTTCCATAGCTTTTGTAACTGCCTTTTCCACAGCGGCCTCTATAGTCGCAGTAAGTGATAGGTTCGTGGTAAGATTTTGTCTGCATATTATCCCGGCGTAGCCAGATGCCCTTTCTTTCACAATGCTTATGGCCTCCATCCTAGAGAAGTGTCGTCGATCAATTCTTTAAATCACCTGTAATTCTTGAGCCCTAACAGAACAGTTTAAATAATTGGCTGGATGATTTCCATCACAGAGACAGCATCGCTCTTCTTGGGCACTACAGTAACTTTAAACGTGTTCTTCCCCACATGCGCAACAACATTGTCTTGATTTACACCCTGCCATACTATGGCCGTATCGCCAGTATTTACGGCAATGAATCGGACGCGACGCCTGGGATTCAGCTGTGAACACAAAGGGCCACATTTTTAGTTCCGATGGGCAGGAAGTTCCAGAAAAAGTTGCAATCGCCGTTTCTGTTGGGACCCGCTTATTGTCTACCACTCGATTGCATCGGTCAACAGCAATTACTCCAGTCCCAGACAGTCTCTCTAGTGTTTCAGTGGGAAAAAGATCAGCGACGACACCTCTGAATATTCCCTTAGTGCAGGTGAGGTGAGCAGGGATGTAGGAACTCACCGGTAATAACGTGAATGATGACCACTTAAACAAATCCGCGACACAGGACTGGTCTGGCGATCGACATACGATACCTCCGCGGCTGAACTGCCTCACTTCCGTGATTGTCTGGTATGAAGAGGTAGTCGCATGCAGAGATTTCTAGATCGCCTGGGGGTTGGTCAGACGTAAGAAGCCTCCATTTGAAGGAACCAGAGCCAGCGGGATGCTGCTCACGTCACAGCAGATAAACAAATCTAGAGGTAATTCATCCGTTGGAATAGAGGCTGCCCATGGGAGAAAACCAATGCCGGGGAATATATGGGCATCAGCCTAGGATGAAGCTGGCGTTAGAATCAACGAGAGCTCGACAAATAAGATTAGTAACACCTAATTTTATACAAAACCTGGCCAAGTGTCAGAAGCCGCAGCGAACGCTTCCGTCCAAGCAATGATCAATGATCCAAGGAATGGTGCTTCTGTCGGGGATTTTTTTTTCTCCTCTTGCAGCAGCACACCAGCACCATGCTCACAACCTAGTGCCTTCAGTACAATCACTCCTCACCGAAACAGTAGCCATCCTGGCGAGCTAATGACAGGAGAACATATGGGGGTCATGGCACTGCTTGAGCCGGGGGACATGGACAATTTCCTGGCCCCGACGACACTGGTCGGAAGGCGTTTCGATTGGCTCGATGAGGTAGTTGACCGCGCATGTTTGTTTCAGTACTCGATAAGGACTGTGGTACTTGGGAAGCAGCTTGGAGGAAAGACCTGGAGGAGTGGAGCGCACCCACAACCAGACCAGCCAGCCAGGCGCAAAGTACGTAGCCGTAGTGGTTGAATCGTGGCGAAGCTTTTGGCGCCACTGGTCCTGGGATGTGAACGAGCGAGTGAGCTGGCGACGCTCTTCGGCATAAGCAGCCGCTCTAGAAACAGTCGTGCACTCCAAAGCATTTGGCTGGTAAGGTAGAATCGTGTTCATAGTGCATGAAGGTTTGTGTCCGTAAAGGAGAAAGAAAGGGGAGAACCCATTGGTGCTTTGCGTGGCGGTATTGTAAGCGTAGGTGACGAAAGGTTGAACGCGATCCCGATTCGAGTGGTCAGATGAAGCATACATGGCCAACATGTCACGGAGGGTGCGGCTGAAACGTTCTGTCATCCCTTTAGTTTGAGGATGATATGCTGTGGTAGCGCGGTGAATGCTGCGACATTCCTTTATCAATGCTGAAAGGCCGTCAGAGAGGAAAACGCGACCGTGGTGGCTCAGTAATTCTCGAGGTGCTCGAAGGCGTAAAATCAGATCTTTAAGGATAAAACTGGCGACATCTTTTGCTGTGGAAGATGCTAGGGCTGAAGTTTCAGCGTACCGCGTGAGGTGGTCAATAGCAACAAAAACCCAGCGGTTGCCGCTTAGAGTGTTGGGAAGCGGACCGTATAGGTTAATACCGACGCGGTCGAACGCGCGCGCGGGGCATGGTAAAGGTTGCAAGGGGCCGCTGGCATGTTGAGGTGGCGTCTTGCGTCGTTGGCATATGTGCATATGTCTTTTGAAACTACATGACCGAGAATAGTAAGCGTACGAGCGCCGAAGTGGCATTTCTTCAAATTTGGTTGCAGTCCTGCAGAGAGGTGCACGCAAGTACTCGTTCGAGGCGGCTGAGGTGTGACGCAAAATCGGTGGAAAAAACCACTATGTCATCTAAATAACAGAGGCACGTTTTCCACTTCAGCCCTCGAAGAATTGTGTCCATCATTCGCACAAAAGTGGAAGGTGCGTTGCAGGCGTTAGCCCATAAGGCGTTACGAAGGCTCTCTTTTGGCGATCGGCCTCTGCCATTCGCACTTACCAGTACCCGGAGCGCAAAACCAGCGAGGAAAAGAATTCCGCTCCCTGCAGACAGTCCAAGGCATCGTCGATGCGCGGCAGAGGATAAACATCTTTGCGCGTTATTCGGGTAGGGCGGCGATAGTCGGCGCAGAACCAAATGCAGCCATCTTTTTTACGAGAACAACCGGAGATGCCCAGGGACTGTTAGAGGGCTCGATGATGCCATGCTTCAGCATGTCGTCGACGTGCTGGTCGATGATACGGCGTTTAGCAGCCGACACACGATACGGACGCTGGTACAATGGAGTTTGTTGACCGGTGTCGGTACGATGAATGACTTACGGTGAACGACGAAAAAATTATGAGGTTTTATTATGAGGCACGCCGTAGTGGAGGACTCCGGCAATTCCGACCACCTAGGGTTCTTTAACGTCAACCTAAATTTAAGCACACAGGTGTTTTCGCATTTCGCCCCCATCGAAATGCGGCAGCCGTGGCCGGAATTTGATCCCGCGACCATGTGTTCAGCAGCCCAATACCATAGCCACTGAGCAACCATGGCGGGTACCGTCGCAAACAGTGATGACAGCAAACGGAAGGTAAAAGTTCCGGCGGCGCTCACAAGTGGGCGACGGTGTAAACAGAACAGATGAGCTCGCAGCAGAGTTACATGACACAGGAACCAGAGTGGCGGAGAAAGGTGCGATACCGATGTCAGAGGCGGCAACAACTTTAGGAGAAGAATGATAGTCAGGGTAGAAGCACAGCACTGATGACGTAAGTTCGGCACGGGCGCAGTCGATAAGAGCTTGAATGACAGATAGGAAATTCCATCCAAGAATAGCGTCGTGTAAGGAACGAGTTGGACGACAAATTCTATAACATACATAACGCTCTGAATGACAACCGGGGCTGTGCATGACGCTGAAGGCTGAATGCGATGCGAGGTTGCCGTACGCAAAGAAAGAGAGGTAAGGGGAATGGTCACTTTGTTCAAATTTCGGCAAATCTTCTCACAAATAATAGAAACGGCGGCTCTTCTTCCCTCTGTTCTTCTTCCCTCTGGAGCTGCGACTGTTAGTTTGCCACTCCGGCTGGGCTGGGTCGGCACGTTGTACTGAAGGCACTGGGCAGTGGGCATGGTGCTGGTGTGCTGGTGGACGAGAAGAGGTGTACTGGTGTGCTGGTGCACGAGGAGTGCTTGCTTCGCCTTTATGACATAGCGCCGATCTGTTTAAGCCTAGCCCTACAACCTCTAACTAGTGACCCTTCTGCTAGGCGAACACCCCCGTTGTATTTGGTCGAGCTGCTGAGTTTCTCTTCGACATCCTGGAACTCCGCAGCCGAACGCTACTACCAGCTGTTGCAACGCTTGAACCGGGACCGTCCCAGGCTGCTGTTCCCGCGCTTCCCGCCATCGTCCGTTCTAGCGTCATCCGGCAGCGTGATCTGGCTATATTTAGCAGCACAGACAACCACGATGTAGAAGACTGGCTCGCCGAATATGACCGCGTAAGCGCTTATAATAGGTGGGACGACCGCACCAAGCTCATAAATGTCATCTTTTACTTGACTGACGTGGCAAACCTATGATTCCGTAATGATGAAGCCCATTTTACCACCTGGTTGGCTTTCACGACAACTTTGGCAGAGGTCTTCCGCCGTCCCGCTGTTCGCCAGCTTCGCGCTGAGCAGCGCTTGCGTGGTCGAGCTCAACGCCAGGAGGAGGCCTTCACCAGTTAAATTGAAGACGTGCTCTCGATATGAAAGCGCGTCAACTCATCTATGAATGAAACTGACAAGATAAAGCACGTCATGAAAGGCATCGATGACCCTGCCTCCTAGAGGTTCATCGCGAAAAGTCCGCGGACGATTGCCGAGGTCATACACCTTTGTCAGCAGTACGACGAGCTACGCAAGCAGGACACCGCGGATCTATCTCCGTTGGATTTCGGCCGCAACGCTGCCGACATCTCTGTTTTAATGCCGGAGATAAAGCAGTTCATCCGTCAGGAAGTCGCACGCCAACTCTTTCTGGCGAACAGCACATCCCAGCCGTCGACAACCTTGGCTCCTTCGCTTCTCGAGGTCATTCAGACGCAAGCTGCCCCGGAGCTGCCATCTGCCCCTCCTCCGCAGCCTGTAGATGGACCGCCAACGTACGCTGACGTTGTCGCCCGGCCTTACGTTCCTCCGGCTCCTGATACCTACTGGGCCACTGGCACCTTCCATGTGCCTCCGCCACCTTCACGCCCGATTGTCGTCTCTTACTCGGCCGCTGGAGCCCCTGTCGTCAACCCGCGGCGTACATCTGACAACCCGCCAATATGCTATTTCTGCCATTTTCCGGGCCACGTAGCACGCTTCTGCCGCCGTCGCAGCCCCCGTTTTCCTGACAGTGGGGGCGCCTCAAGCGACAGGCCTGCTCGACTTCCGCGTCAGGACCCATCAAGCCTTCCTCCGGACTTATCTTACAGTCGCCTCCCTTTCGATGCACGCCCATCACCTTCCTCACGTCGCCCATACATTTCCACGATGATTCTTCGACCCAGCACACCAGCACCATGCCTACTGCGCAGTGCCTTCAGTACAGCAGCAGCATCTTCCATGAAGCATGGCTCAGCCCCAGTGTCGGAGGGGTTACCCGTAGAGTGTTATCGAACATTCCGGGAAGATATAGGTGCCACTTTCGTGTCTATTATCGCCCGCTGCTTTGAGAACTTTGAATCGCGTTCTAGTTTTCTCGACGGTCGTATCGTGCTGATACCTAAACATGATTCAGCAGCAGTTCATTCAGAGGAATTGAGGCTAATCAAGCTTCTCAACGTTGACTATAAAACCTTCACAACTGTTCTCAACCGACGCCTGAGAAGCCTGATGTCTTCCCTAATAGGGCACCATCAGGTATGCTCAGTCCCTGGCAGGGAGAGACACAGTCTCTCGTTCGTTACGCGGGACATAATGACGTACACGCTGACCAGGTCAGCACGTGGTCTCTTATTTTCACAAGATCAAGTAAAGGCGCTTGATCGCATTCGGCATAGCTTGATATCTATAGTACTGACCAGGCAACGCTTTACATCAGATTTCGTTCAACTTATTAGGACTGCCAATTAAGATATCCGAAGTACACTGTTTCCTGATGGTCGGGAGAGTCCGCCATTTCACGTTACTCGTGGTGTTCGTCAAGGCGGCCATCTATCCCCAGTACTCTGTGTACTCAGCCTTGATTTATTTCTGCGCTCAGTACTGAGTCACACTTGTGTGGCCTCCCACTGCCTGGTAGTGGTGATGTCAAGTTGAGAGCCTTCGTCAATGACATAACATTATATCTCAGGAATGAAGATGTCTTATCCCTAAGCCTTCGAATTTTCAATGAGTTGGAAAATATTGCACGTGCTACTCTACATTTGTCAAAATGTTGTTATTTGTTCATTGGTCCACCACAGGCACGCCTTTTCCGCCCCCTTTTCCGCCTTAAAAAGCGCGACTGTATTCGTATTTCTGGCCTTGATTACATTTATGATGGCAGATCAGACTCTGTGTGGCTATCAACTCTTGAGGATGTAAGGCTAAATATTTAATACGTTCAATGGTATGATTTGCCCCTATTAGAAAGAAGGTACTTACCACAGTCTGTGTTTTGCGACAGAGTGTGGTACGTTTGTCACTTTGTACAGCCACCCATTAGGGGTTGCTAGATGTTTGCCGTCTCTTCTTGGTTCCTGCTTCTTGTCGACTAGTACAGAATTGGTCTGTCGCGAAAAAAATTCACGTTCTTGTGACGGCTGTGGCAGAAATGATGTTCCACATCCGCCATCAAGGTCTGTGAGTGGTGGCGCTGGCTAACACCCTCAGGGTTCTACTAGGAAACATGAATACCCAAGAAAGTGGATGGGGAAACGGCGTTGCTGTAGCTCAAATGGTAGAGAATCGCATGCGAAATGCGAAGGTTGTGGGATTGTTCGCCACCTATTAAGTTGTTTTTTCATCCACTTTCATTTCCATTAATTTATCGTTTCTCTATTTTACTTATTAGACACAATAATTTCCCCTATGTTGTCGTTGGTGTCAGTGTTTCTTGACTTCTGGTGATATGAACAACACCTGCAGTCAGCTCCAGTGCTCGCCCACTCTGGCAAATGCGCCGACAGTGGAATCCACACTAATAGAAGTCACGCAAGCCACGGTGCCATGCTAGTTTAAGTGGAAAACAGGCTTGAAAGAGCGATAGGTTACGCTGGCTTCTTACTATCAAAATCTGAAACCAATTATTTTCGACAAAAAAAGAATGCCTTGCGTCAATTAGCCTACCGCAAACTTTCGACCAAATGTGTACGGTAGGCCTTTCAAAGCAGTGGGCGACCATCACCCATTTTTTTTTTTTACTGAAAACTTTAAAGGACATTTCAGGGCGCCTAGCAAAGTTAAGTCTTAGACTGCAAAAGTTTGACGTGACCGTTGTCTACAAATGCTGGCGAAAACACTCCCACGTGAACGCCTGTCTCGCACCCCCTCCGACTCGCCACCAAACGCCTACCAAGCTGAGCACATATTCCTGCGAACAATAAGGGCCGATGACTTCTTCAAGCAGCAGCCAGCAAAGCAGGATAGAGAAACACTTGCTGAGTACATGGAAGGCAACTTGGTTTTGTCCAAAGGGTGTTTAAGCGTTTATTGTCATCAATATTGATACAGAACCACGCCCTCGTAAAAAACTCTCAAGTCCGCGCTAAAAACGTGTTCTCGCAGTACTGCTGGCAGAATAAAAACGATGTACAGCGCGAAGAACAAGGAGTCCGAGAGACGACATACACTGCGCTGACTTCAAACAGTATTTCATTACTGTGTTGCTACCTAATATATACATATATATATATAGGAAGGGGCATGCGCAGAAAATTATCATGAATTACCCACTAGCCCAAACGACCACCTCAATGCAAGCAGAAGTCCTTCACGGCCTGCATGATGATCTGACAGCCGAGAACCTCGTGTATACCGTATGCTCGCAATGATACAACATAGGCATTATTGGCCGCGTCAGACCACGGTGCCGGACGCGATGCCAAGTTGATTGGCGTTGATATACCGGCTACCTTATCCGCGACGCTGGCAGGTTAGTGGATAGCCCGCATTTCCCAAATTACATACCAGACCAAGTTTCCACGTCTCAAAACAATAGCACCACCTAAATATTGTGCGCCCGAATAGAAAAAATTCCTCGAGAGTACCATGCTACGGCATGGTGCTCTGTAAATACTCATGAGCGACTGAGGAATGGCTTCACCCGTGTATCTTGGAGAATATCTTCTGCACCCAGACAATCCACAGAAAGAAACTGCCTACCAGCCGCAGAGCAAGGGTCTTACAGAGTGGCTCAACAAGATCCTTGCTGACGCGTTAGCAATGTACTTCGACGTCGAGCAAAAGCCGGGGGATCCCGTCCTTCTTTACATAACCTTCGCTACAACAGGGCCTTGTAAGAAGCAACGCAGATCACACCATTCAAGCTGGTTTACGGAAGAAAATCCACGACAAAACTCGACACCGCGCTCTCATGCGCCACCGAGGAACAGAATCTCGAAGTCACCGCCTACGCGCGGCGCGCGGAAAAAGTGAGGCATCCCGCATGCGTGCGCGTCAGGGGCAAGCTAAGGATGGACAGCCAACACTGCAATCTTCGAAAACGATTCCGGTGACCGTGTTTGTGTTCGGACCCTGAGACGTCACGAAAGACACTGAGAAACGTTTGCAAAGCTATTTTGGAACGTACATCATCTGACGTACTGACGCAATGGAATATGTAGTCGCACCAGAGTGCATTCCGCAGTCAGAGCGGTGCCGCTGAGGCCTTTGGATTGTCTATGTCTCGCGCCTGAAAGTGTTCTACTAAGGCTAACGAGCTTCGCAACCTTCTTTGTTTGTTGCTTTGGTATATTATTTAGTGTGTGTTCTTTTGTTTTTCGCTATCGTGTAATGTTTGTACCCTCGGGACTGTGGCTTCAGGGGAAGGGCACTGACACGCATGATTGTTTATCCGCAGACAGCTTTTCACGAGCTAACACATTTTAAGGGTGATTGCTCTGCACAAGATGCACATTTCCCGTATAGGAAGTTTTCGAATGTTATCGACATGGATGTTGCGTCTGTTTTCGCCGAGCCTAGTGCACACAATTTTTTTTTTTTTTTTTGTGCGACGCGAATACTGGTGGACATTCTAGACCTTGTGCGAGCACCAGCAATCGCACTGGAAGGTTTATTGAGCCATGTTTATAGCCGACGCGTCTGATCCGCGGATGAGGTTTTGAGGATTGCCGAGTGTGCTCGCCACTATACCTGCCTGAGCGTTACTTGTTTTGCTGCACATAGGTTCGCCCAATATAAATTTCTTTCATCGCTTGCGTTGTGCACTTTTCGTTGTTTACCGTAACTACAACGTAACAATATGGTTCTAGATGTTCGGGATAGCGTTTGTTTAAATCATATTGTAATTTACAACTGTGTCTTTAAAATATATTCTGATGTTGTAGCCTCTTAGATGGTGCCATTGACGAAATCATCTATGCGTACCTCTGACGCATAATTTAGCCATTTATATCTTTAGCCCACATTGCAGGTATGGGTGCACAATACCTTTACATGTTTAGCACTTAAGTTATTCAAAACAGAAATATATAAACTTCTTTTACTTTCTTCTTTGCTTCACTTTATTATTATTTATAAGTTCATGAAGCCGATTGCTTTGTTTCGTCTTGTTGAAATTTCTTATAGCAACGGTAAACCATGACGGCCACCATAATAATTAAACGAAAAAGATAATGCATCATTCGCATTAGGTGATGCACTTGTTTTGGCTTAGAAACCCAACATACACCAGTCATAAGGAAGAGCAGTATTTGGTAAATATAATTGGGCTGTTGTACGCGTAGCACAGAAATATCGGAGCCTCACTTATCATAAATCAACTTCCTTTAAGAGACCGCCGCAGTCGTATATTATTAGGAGTGGGTGTTTGATATATACATAAATGTGTTGTGATACTTTGAAATCAGTGAATAACTTGTTACATGTGGAGCAAATTTTTGATTAAAGGTGTGCCAAGTGCGTCCGCCGTTGGACACGCAATGGCGCAGCCAACGGGGAGAGGGTGATGATACGCCACGAATGTATAAAATTTGTGTATGAAATAAAAAGTATTAGTATTATTTGAACTTCGCTGAGTGGTCCTTGAAGGTACTCTCTAAAGAGTAGGGAGGGTATCGCAGTAGTGAAGCAGCTGATTTACTCTTCAAAGTGTTGTTTTACTCTCGCAAAGTGTCGAGGGGGTGAAATGCATTGTTCACTCCATCACCAAGGATAGATTGAAATGCACGTTTCACTCTGCCCTTCTGAGAGAGAGCAGAATGCCCGTTCTACTCTTGTGGCAATAGAGAACAAAGCATAGTGTAATCTTCTCCTTCAACTGTAAAAGGTTGTCCCCGAACATGGCGATGTATCACTCACACACGCGGAAAAAAGAACACACCGTTTTGCTTCTAAGAGAACAGGCAGCCAC
This sequence comes from Dermacentor albipictus, assembly GCF_038994185.2. Taxonomy (NCBI): domain Eukaryota; kingdom Metazoa; phylum Arthropoda; class Arachnida; order Ixodida; family Ixodidae; genus Dermacentor; species Dermacentor albipictus. The sequence continues at coordinate 110,165,799 of NC_091827.1, read as the reverse complement.
AGTTCAAAGGTACGCGGAGCGAGCGCTCTACTTTTTTAGTCGGAGTTGCCCCACCGCGCATGTGCTCAACATCACGGAACAGCACAGCACCGGAGAAAGGTGATCCGTCCAGCGAGCAGGAACGAAAGATTTTGTGTCAGCCATCTCACGTCGCCGCGAAAACACGACAGTCGTTCGTCATTCGTTGGATATCACAATAAATCCTCCAGGCTAAGTGAATTGTAACTTCGGTGCACATTCTGCGTTTATAACATGATATCGCCAGGAAGTCGTCACTGCGCTTAGCCGACGCTATCGACAGCGGACTAGGCAAGCGTGCTGTGTGTCTCGATGTGAATTGGAAGAGGCAGTCGTCGTGATAACCGCACGCGATTTTATCACTTGCCACTCTCCGTAAGAGCTTTGAAAATGGCAAACGCTGGCACAACCTTGGTCTGTTCACTAAGACGTGAGGCGAGAGGACGCTTAAAATTGTTTGTTCACCAGCCCATGATTCCGAGCCTGTGTGGAGCGCGCATAGCCTGCGTTTTGCGAGTTTGAAGTTATTCAATTCGGCAGTCTACTGTGTATGGTACGCTGTACACAGTAGACTAGACACAGTAGACACAGTACGCTGTACACAGTAGTCACATACCCGAAGGCGTCATTTTGCTGGTGGCATGTTTCGTTATAAATAAGCCGCGCGCTAGACGGCGTCTCGCCAATGGGTAATCTGCGACCACTGAAGAATCGTGCAGCGCCAGTGCTAGTTAGAGACTTTGCAGCAGGCATTCAGCTGCATGCTGTAAGAGGTCCATTGGGCGCGTTATCTTGAACTTGCTGAAAACGCATGAGGAATCAATGTTTTATATCGCGCGCAAGATCGTTTGCATGGTGCTTATGCTTACAGTATAAACCCCACATAAGCGATCTTGCGTGCGACAGTTACAAGCGACACGATGGAGATGGCTGTCACATCGCTGGTCGCTTCTAATTGTACGCCGTGCGAGTGAAGATTTTTGAGTGACGTCTCCCCGGCGTTGCTGGTATGAGGGTTGCAAATACGCGTCGAAATTAGCGTGACGCGTCCTTTAGTAACTTAAGTTGATGTATTTTAGGGCCAAAGAATGAAATCTTCCTTACCTCAGTAAGGAAGCCTTCATTGCGGTGAGGCTACCTGATGTCACTCTGAAAGCTTCCTTACTGAGGGGCCCTCGGTGACGGCTTCCTTGGTGCTTCCACAGCATAACGTAGCTCCAAAGCTACCTTCATGCGTCCTTACGCCGCTCCTCGCCCTGAACGAGCGCTTCACCTCATTGCTTAACCACGTGACGTTTGCTTGCGCATGCGCGCTGTCGCCCACCTGCGGAGAAGCGCGAGCACGGTACGTCTTGCCAGGCATGTTCGTTTCAGTCACGCGTGCGGCATGGAAGCGTTGCTAGGCGTGGCTAGGTGTTGCACGACGCCGGCGTGCCAGTGTTTGTAGCACATCGAGTTTTGCACTGTAATGCGCAACTTTTTTTAAAGTTTACTAAACAAAACTAGAAGAAAGCGTCCACGCTTCTCGATATTAGCTCTTCAATTTAAAGATTGTGCGACGATACAACATTTTTTTATTGAATAATGGTGTTCGCGTAAAGCTTTTAAGATATAATCTCGAACCCAGGCATGCGGCAACCGCTCCTTACGTGAGGACGAGTGAAGGGAGCTTTCAGAGTACGCTTGCTTCCTCCATCGGTCCTTCGCTCTAAGGAGGCCTCACGTAAGGTTAGGAAGCGCTCGAAGGAAAGGAGCGTTTCATTGTTTGGGTCTTAGTGCAAAAAGTAGCATAAAGTATATCGAAAGGCCTTGGAGTAGGTTCTTATCCTTGCACGTATAAAAATTCTATCGCTTGCTCGTTCCGCGCGATAATCGGTAGTATTTGAACGACGTTCATCCAGTTACAGCTTCCCGCTATTGGCTAGTCACTCACAGCAGTTCCGGGAGACGAGCGACGAATTCCAGGTTTCTAGGACCGAGCGATCTGGTCAATCGACGGCCGGTTTTGTCGCTCGCCGCCGTCGCTTGTGGCTGCCACGCACTAAAAGGCTCTCATGGGGTTTAGCCCCAGGACTGAACTATTTTTGCTCTTGTATTGAAAAGGTGTGATTATATGTCTGATTTTATGTCTCGTATTGCGGTTTTTGAGTACGGTGAGGATCTGAAAGGGTGCCTATGTACGAACTCGGTTAATTGTCAAGCAGCGAGTTATGCGTTGAAGTCCAATATAATGGCTGCTGTGTGGAATTACAATTGGAGGGACGCTTTGCATACACTTATAGTTTTGGACATGCCTGTGCATTTGCTAATATGAGTTGGTGTATCAGAGTTATGTCATATGAACAGCTAAATCATCCTTCCTCTGGGGTTTACAAGCGTAATTTGTGCATCTTGGTACTGCAAGACAGATCAATGTGCGCTTATCGCTTCAATATTTTAGTGGAAAAATAATGTATCAAAATAAAACGTTTCTTTAATTCCCTGTTACCAGGCGTCTGTCGTACACAAAACAAAGAGTTGGTCTAATAAACTAATAACTGGGGTCTAACCGCAACTTTGACATGCCTTCAAGACTGTAAAATGGTAGATTTCAAACTGCACCAGAAGTCGAGTCTGTCAAAATAAACTCCATCACGCACCTCATAAATGAAGTAAGTTCATGCCTTTTTAGTAAGCTTACATGCAGGCCGCAGTGAACTTTCTCGTTAATATTGAAATGTGGGTAAGCTTGCCATAACAAACCTTATTGCTCTTTCTTATAGGCACATCCAGTGAAATACATTGAAACGGTGGACCATATTTTCATCCCTACTGAGCATCATGTTTGGAGATATGATCCTCAAATTATGGCTTGTGCAGTGGCACAACCAGAGATGGTGCGGGGGGCACACTGGACACGTGCTTAGGATGTGTCACAAGTGGTATTTGCTGCACACCAGACTAACGACAGGGCTATGACATCTGACAATGACCAATACTCTATTGTTTAGCAGGAGTATTTTTGACATTGGTACCGAACGAGGATGAACTCTCGGGCATTTCTTTTTTGTTTAACCCATTAGGGACCGGTTTCTTTTTTTTCTTGCTATATTGAAATAAATGTAATATATTAACTTACCTTTATACTAATAACTAACATGGAAATTATTGTTACTCTTGCCTGACTAGCGTTTGAAATATAGTCCGTGACAATATGGTCACACTGGGCCCTTACGCTACAGCAAAATACGCTAAGTGAAAAACATTTATTTCAAGCCATGAAACATCACAAAAAAAACGTACAGAGTGAATAGTGGAGCACTTATTTAGTGTGACATTGTTTAAATCATGGAATACACATGCCGTCGTCATACTTTGTGCATTGTGTGTGCACGGCGCTGTTGCAATTATCTCATGCGCACCTCAACCTCTTGCCATTAGGTACTCGTGCAACAAAGTGGGCCACGCGGTCATACCGCGTACCAGTCAGGACATCACCAGTCTTCGGGATTCTATGTTGACCAGGTCCTATGTGCTTATTGTCCTATTGCATCAGGTAGCTTTGTGCAATTTGCCTGCGGAATTCGACCTGCGTGACGTTGAACCCTGTTCTACGAGTTAGCGCCCTAGCGTTGCTGATAGATACATCACAAAGTCATGTGAAAATCGGCCACCACCACTTTTTGCCATGGATTACAATCCGCTGGGCGCCTAAATTTGCATCTATCTTGTCCGTACCTCCCATGAAACTTGTACTGAGCTACAGTGTTTTTTGCGGGCCACTTGATTTGTTTGTTCTGAACACGAGAGTAGCTGTCTGCAGATGACATTGGCTCTGCGCCGTGAATGGTGCTCATGATTGTTACTACAGAATTGTCCATTCAGCGGACAACAATTATCCCATTGTCGCTCAGCACGGGCTCTTCATGCCCGCTACGTTGGCGCTTGACGAATTGTGGTCTAGCGATAGGGCACTCTTTGGGAACACGGTTCTGCTTCACTGTGCCCGTGACTTCCTAGCCCTGTGCCTTGAAATGCCTGAGTAGCGGCATGCCTGTGAATAAATTATCAAAATAGAAAAAGAAAGGAAGGTCTTGCTTCTCTGTTGCGAGTTCATCCTCCATTTGAAGAAGTGGCGCCGCTGCTTTTCCAAAGTTCTTTTCATATTTTTCATATGTTCCGGGATCTCCTGCTTGCCTTGATACACTTTGAATTCTACAAGGTATCCGTTCTTGGCATTTAGGCACCATACTTTATAACCGAAGCGGATAGGCTTTCCGCGTGTAAACTGTTTACAGCCATGACGACCATAATACTCAATCATACTTTCGTCACAGCTCAGGTGACGCACAGGTTGAAAGTGCTCCAGAAACCTTGCTTTCAATAGTGACACCAATGGACGCAACTCTGCCAACTTGTCACTAAGCGCTAGGCTTGCATTTCGCACAGTGCAGGAATCGCATTATCTGTACGAAGCGATTTCTTCGCATAGCATTGTAGGCCATCGTGTTGCGCATATCCAAGCCGCTGTCCCAATAGCACTTTTTCCTTGGCAAGCGGTTATAGCCGGACAAAACGAGCACTCCAAGAAAACCTAATTCTTCTTTGGAAACCTCCGGATTGGGCGTATTGAAAAATAGCGCATACTTTCTTGTTTGTTCTACTAGCAGCTACACGACGGCTTCGTCGAAAAAAGATTTCGAACAACTCAACAGGTGAAAAGTCCCTGTAAGCAGCAAATTTGGGGTAGGGAAATATGCCAAGGCTTCTCTGGAGATCACCGTTCGTCTACTTAGAAGCAGTGGATAATTTCGCAGGAATGGCCGCATCAACTACCGCAGAAGAAACCTTTCATGTTCCGTCACCTCGCCTGGCGGGGTCGTCATCGTCCGAGTCGGATCCACCAATGCTGCGTCCGTCAGAGAAAACAGTTTGAGAACCGGCTCATAGCTGCCGCCCGATCAGATTATCAATGAGCCCGCCTGAGTCTTCATCGGCCGTCTCTTCATCCGAATAGGTGCTAGCCTCTCACGGGTCGATTATATGACTGACACGTCGTCATCGTCTTCTTCGAGTATCTTCGCCATTTATTACAACATCAACCTATTCAGACAATAAAATAAGAAATAACCACTGTGGGAACGCGCCAGCAGCAGATGTACAAGAGAATAGAATGCAGTTTTTTAAAGAAAATAAAAATTAGGTAGCCTAAAGGCCCAGCGTGACCATATGGTAACGCGCAAAATAACACGCTCATTCATGGATAAATCAAGCATTAATCTTTCACAACTGCTCATCTATATTCAACATATTCAAAGAGCAATATGGAGATAAGGATATCGGACTGTTGCTTAAACAAGTAGTGAAAAAAAACGCATTACCCCTTGAAGTGATGCATGGCGACGCTACTCGCGCAGCAACACTTATTCCCGCCTTTGTGAGGGGCTCCCACAAAACGACTGACACCTCCTGCCACTTGATATCCATAAAGGGAACTCTCATCTGTCTAACGGCATGTCATAGGCGATTTTGGTGCCATTTTGTAATCTTAAATAATTGAAATCCACTGTGCAGACTAACGTGACCATATGGTCACGCTGGTCTTTAATGGGTTGAGTCTGAAAATTGAAGTTGGTTTAGCAGTTGCCCTTCGCATTCGTTTTGATGTTTCGCATGCATTTCAGTAAAATGACTAAGAGCTAAGACTTTCTTTTGGAGCTGTGATCTTGACTTTCTTGATGTTGTTTTACACCATGTCGTCGTGTTGATTTTTGCACACGATATTTTTCAGGCACCCGCTTTATATAATGCAAGAAGGTAGCTGCAAGGACACAAGGAAGTCAAAGAGCCAGCCCGCTGCGACTTCACGTAGCGCAGAGGAGCGCACGCCAAACAATCAAAATACATTGCCATGCAATTTGGACGAGAAAACTAGAACACGGGTATATTGGGTGTACCATTTGACTAAATGTCAACAAAATGAAAATGCAGTATGTAACACCAAGTTGAAAATTCTCACGTGCTCTAGGCAGTCATCTTAACATGGTATATTTATGTAATGTCTCTGATGGGAAAGACAAAATCAAGTATGCTCTCTGGAGACAAACACATAGGAGCAAGTGTCGCTGAAAAGTTGGAAATGTGTTTAAAATAAGCTGATTACTTTTGTGCGAAGTGATTGCCTTTTGTCTTGGCTCTCAACAGATATATTCGTGTGATAAACAGATAGTTCTACAATAAAACTGCATATTTGCTTGGTGACATGATACATACTTTCAATGAGCACGGTGCCTGTGTTCACTATGAAAAGCAAGAGCTCATGCTTGGTTAGGTGCTTGCATACATTTAACAGCTTACATTCAACAGCATGTGAATGCAACGGTGCAAATGCAAACCACTGTGATTCTGTATTTAAATGCTGACATGAAGCACACATATCTTCATTTCTTCCCTTCTATCCATTTTGTGCACCTAATTTTAAAACCATGGCTTCTTTTAGCTTCCAGAAAGGGGACCCATTTGGAGACGAGAATTCCATGTTTAAGAAGTCATTATAGTTTAGGTGCATGCTCAGGAAACCAGTTCATTAGAACCGCTCGGGCCTCCTGAAGCGAACGCAAGGAGAAATTAACGCTTTTAACTGCGTACACCGTGGCGCACACCTTACATCTTATAAGCTGGAGAGTCACTTGGAATTTAAAATTTTAAAATGTAAAATTGTGGTTTCTCCTGTGAAATAGTCATATGATAGCTTCTGGCAGGTATTTGTTATTTTGATTAGGGCGACTCGATCTACTTGCCAACAAAGTATGCTAGTGGAGGTAGAGGTGCGTTTAATGCAAAGCACTGAGAGCATCTGAGTAGAACACTTGTTCATCAATTGGCGGATGCGAACATTTAGTGCTGACCAAAAGCGCCTTATTTTCATGGCTACTGTAGACATAACCTTTATAAGGCAAAATAAAATTAAAGCATTTTGCACATGGTAAGTTTCTGTACATAAGATAGGGGGCACAGTGACGCGATGTATTAATCTTCTAAGATAAATATGTACTCGTTTTCAGACGAAGATTCTGTGAAGTGCGGCAATTGTTCTTACTTTAGCGCATCTTAACCATTTCAGTAGGAAAAAAGCTTTGGTTTCAGGTAGTTGGTTCATTGCGCATGTATGAGCATGCCCTGCCTCTACGCATGCTTATGTCGCCATTGATGCATCATGTTCATCACATCTGATTTTTGGTCCACATCTAAAGCCATGCTATAATTTTGTTAGGTTGCATATTCAACGAGTCACAACAAGTGGTCATGTAATTAGCAAGCTGCTCCTCAGTAGTGTAGCATTCTTACCCTGATGGGAATAAAAAGCTACCATATATGACAAGAAAGGATATGCGCAAGATTTAAATGCCAATGCACCTTGCAGTTTTACACTGATTTGCTTCACGCTACATAACTTTGTAAATTTATTTTTATTTACTCTCCCAACAGCACCAGGAAAATACTTTCGTTAGGAGGCAAACGGAATAGGAAATATACACGCTTGTACCCGTTTAAGACCGGGCAGGATATTGCTGCAGAACCATGACAAGCCAGACTTAGAAGCAGAGTAGTGCAGCCCATACATGAATAACTTTATGTGAAATATAAGCAAAGCTAGCTAGACCTGCGGCCTCACATGAGAATACACAACACGTTTCTAAATGCGTTGTACTCTCATTCAGGAACATCCGTATGCTGCCCAGGACATTTTCAAATGAGCTGCTGTCTTAGAATATGGGACAAAATAAAAGTTTCTTGCACAATTTATCTACATTAGTCACCCCATGCTTAGCAGCTCATCTGGTAACCTCTGCCATGTAAGTGTATGCGTTTTCTGCCAGAAATGCGGTTGCTGGCCAGTAATGTTTCGCATATTTCTCTTCGATAGTACTGTCAATGCTTTGTGAGTTTGCAAATCTTTGTTCTATGTTTAACTTTCCGTTGTATAATTTATTTATGAATAGAAGGAGCCAGTTGTAATTGAAGGATATTTGTACACTGTAATACTGATGAAACTTCAGTGAATATACTTGTTTTATTACAAGATGTGTTCGAAAGTCATGGGCATCATTGTAATCTGATTTTATGTGCTTGTCAGTATGCTTCTCATATTATTATTCAGTATGCCTTGTGTTTTATCAATAAATATTTTGATGTTTTAAGAGAGAAAATGTTTTATTTCAGTAACTAGGCAACTACAGATTACATCCCATTCACCAAGCATAAGTGCAGGAGCTGCTTATGAAGGAATCAAGTATTCCCCACATTTAAGTATGGCGAATCCCTTTTAACGTGACCATGGATCTACATCGTGCTTTCACACTATTGGGAAAAGTACTAGCACTCTATTCTGAAGGAGTACCAGCGCTCTGTTTCGGGGAGTAGCAACACTCTGCTTGTAAGAGTTGAAGTACTCGGTTTGGAGAAGTGGAAGCACTCTGTCAGGGGGGGTACTATTACCCCTGTGGGGAGAGTATTAGCACTCTGCGGAAGAGTACTAGCATTCCTTTGCAGTTGAGTAGCAAAACCTGTCAGGAAGAGTTTTCCTACTCTCTCTGAAAGAGGGTCGATTTGCTCTCCAAAAGAATGAAATATGGCACAAGCACATACTCCCTCAAAGTGAGTGCCCGGAAATCTCTTTGTTTTTAGAGTGTATGAACTCCTCGCGGGCAAGCGACTGTATTGAGACTTATGGCACTTTCTGATTTGGCCTTACCAAAGCACAGCTATAACGTAGGCGAGCGCTTACCCGGTCAAAAACACGCGGAAAAAAAATTCACCGAAGGGGCTATAATGATTTCTCGTTCCCGCACACAAGCAGTCTTATGCGCTACTGCCACCGTAGAGACGAAAGGAGAGCGGCTGACCGCACAAATAAAATTGGCTCGAGAGCCCACTCGGCACTTAGTTGGCGCGCCTCGACTTGTTTTAGCGCTTTGGTAGCAGCTGGCACTCCCTGGTGGACGGCTTGGGCAGCCTGCAAAGATGACTTAATCTCACCGTGGCACTCATTTTTCTGGAAGCTTCTCGTTTAGTCACTGGGATTTAATGATGACAGTCGTCAAATACAATTGAAACAATTATTCAGTGTACGATGAAAGCTGAAGGTAGACGTCGCAGGACAAATTTCCGTAGATAAAAACAAGGTTTTCATAAACGGAGAGTCCGTAACAATTATTTCCCTTAAACGAAAAATGGTGAGCCCCATAGTTGTGGTCATGGAATGGCCAGCATTTTGCGAATAAAAGAAACGGTGAGTTCCGTACGACAATAAGTCGGTAAATTGAGTCCCGTAGTTGTGGTTACACTACATGCCCGTACTTTGGTAGTTAAAAACGGAGGCATTGAACAGTGTACAGGCCGTGGTAAGGAAAGCTGTGCATGTTAAAGACACAAAAAGAACGACAAGAAAAACGAAAACACAATTCTTTTAATTCTTGTTGAGTCCATATTTTCAACGCGTCCATTTCCATAGACTGAATTCATACGAACTTGCTCGACTTTATTCTGATTCGTATCGACAGGTAAAAACACTTTTGTAAAATTTCTATGCTTTGTAAATGATAATGCTGGTGTGTATATCCAGCCAAACTGTTTGGTTAATCGAAATGGATTATTTGACGCAATGAACCGACCAAGTTGTACATTACAACGTGGATAGCTCACAACATTTCATATATAGCTGGAAACGGGGCAGGAATCAAAACATAGGAGCTACACTACACCAAACGTGCTGTGCTGGTGTGTTTCCTCCTAGTGGCTTTGTCTTCTACACCACTTATTCTTCGTGTCAGTGTTGTAACGTTGCACTCGAGTTCTGTACACGACATGCACAAAGCCCACATACAAAATAGTGTCCGAGAAACAACAAGCCACTTGAATATGAACCAACATGTGTTTATTGGGCTTTACGGAAAAAATAACTTGCATGAATAGAAACTAAAAATTCACTGAATTAAGGGAGGATTCGTTGAGAATTGGAATGACTGGCCGCCTGCAGATGCCTTCTGCTTTGCTTGAAAAGAAAGTAACACCAAACAATTAAGCCTCTTGAATTATTACCACCATCAGCAGCATTGTTACTGAGATGAACAATAAATTATTTTTAATTCACAACTGTCATCACAACTGCTCTCTTCAAAAAAGTGGCTTGGACTCAGGCACGTTAGTATATGTTCATTCAAAAAATTACAGCATAAAAAGCTTCAGATGAAAGGATTCAAATCAGTTGATGGCTTGATTGGAATAGGCAAATATGTCACGTGAACGTTATGGCATTCAGATAATACATTTTCAGCATTCCGGTAGAGCTGCCATGGCCACAATGTGTGCATCCTAGGTTTGAACTTTCACTGCTTCAATGAACAACATTGCACAATTTAGTCTTTCACAAAACAATGATGTACTCCTGAAACAAACTCTAACCCCACATGTTCTATAATTCCAACCCAGAACAAGCAAGCAAAAGATACCGTCCAGCTGACAAAGTGGTAGAATAGCAACAATACAAATATACCATTCCTTGCACCCCAAGGTGTGGCTGTCAGCCCCTTTCAGATGTGGTTTATTGCGTCACGAAAGAAGTTTCAATGTGTAATATCCTTTTTGCTCAATCAGTTAAAATCGAAACTTATGATCGCCAATGTATCAACATACGTTGTCCATCTTCTTAAAAAGTTATAATATTGCATTGTGTTCACCCAAATATTTGCTCTTTTTTTAGTGTGTGCTTTTATAAGCAACTTGTAGGCATTTCCATGACGTAAAGGAACCTACAAGCACGCATGGACCCAATATGTGGGTCCTGCAAGTAGAACTGTTTATTCTGTCCCTTCATTCACTTGGAATTTTTCCACAACCAAATAATGATGCGTGTTATTCCAGGTTGGGTTACATTATGTGAATGCGCTATCCTTCGAAATTTTTTTTTTCAAGAATCAAGCTTCTCCTAAAAATTTTAAAGCAGAATACTTTCTTAACATGCCTAAACATGGGAACGTCGCGTCGATTCAGATTGTCAGGGCGGACAAAGCTATTTGACCCCAAACATATATAACGTTCACGGCAATCGGATGGCCAAATTCCGTGATGTTAATAAATGCAGAGAAAGAAGCTTTGGCTAATATGCACAATGTTGCATTTCCAAATTTGTTTCTTCTTTATGCCCTACCGGGGATACTCAGTGATAATTAGCTGGAATTAATGATATTAGCCTGCAGTCTGGGAAAAATTATTTTTAGAGCGGCAGACACAACATTCTTCTTTGAGGTCTAATGAACATGCAGATTCCGTAAATCCAGGGGAAATGCTTGTAATTGAACAGGTGACTGTATACATTTTTTGCAATGACGCCTTTTTTTTGATGAAGGTAAGGTCAGACTCAGGCAGCAAAACAATATTTTTTATCAAAAGCAAAACCTATTTTTCTGTGCCACTTTACATACGTGGCAGCCATGCATCGATGGAAACGAGTAAAGCGGGATAAATTGAACGTACAGCTTACGAAGATTACTAAGCGGGTTCTCGGTTTACGTGTCTACACTTCTATAGAGAACTTAACGCAGCTTGGTGTTCAGAGTTCCGCGGAAAAGATTGCAGAGGCCCATGAGTGCACACAGCTCACTCGACTGACTATAACTAAGGCAGGAAATCCCTATTGCAGAAACTAGGATGTCACCCTCATAGAGTAGCGTATGAGTTCTCTGTCATTCCTCCGTCGATTTGTGAAAACATTACGGTCGCGCCCTTACCTAGGAACATGCAACCCGATCATAATCGACGTAGAAGGAGGGCAAGGGCACCACCCTGCTTAGGCAAATACACAGTGATCAATGACAGTTCAGCTTTGTAGATACCCCCTCCTGTAAGGGACTTCGGACATTCACCGTCATCACTGTCGATTGTCGGCAAGGAATCACCAATACTGCCTCGGTTTGGACCAGGGGCTCGGAATTGCTCAACAAATGGCAATTTCGCTTGTCCTGCTGGATAGCTCACGTCATGTTCAATATGCAATTCATGGTCTGCAGTTACAGCATTTGAAAAAGGCAACGTTTCCAAACAGGGCCTCAGACTTCTTGGGGGCAAGGAAATAACGCACTACTTCATTTATTGGTCTCCCTCACATCAGGGTCAGATAGAGGGTGCTGCTCTCAACCTCAACTAGTCGGCTCACGAGGCAGTGCGCAAACTTGCCCACCGCGCTATTCCCGACCAGTCGGAAGCCAATCCCACGAGAATAGGGGCATGCCCTTCACCTACAACGAGATTACTAAGCACTACTGTCTCAGCGGTATAACCTACTTCGCTCCTCATCCGCAGCTCGATAGAGTTCATGTGCTAACGCTCCGTCTTCTATAAACGGATACGTGTCCGAATCCGTAGCTGACAGTTACAATCTATCCGGATACTTAAACCAATGTAACTTGCCACGATTGCCGAGAAATAGCCACGTTACAACATATGCTCTGGCGGTGTACCCGGTCACACTCTATCATCAATAACAGCTCGGCCAGATAGGAGTCGCTTCTCCGCAGCCTTCTTCTGGCTAACCAACTCTGAGCTGTGCCGCAGGCCCACGATGCGGCCGATAGGCTTCGCCTTCTGGCTCCCACGTTGGAGCGGACCGCTTCGTGGGGACTCACGACATGCAGGACCTCAATAATATTTTACCTTACGATACCAGACATGTACAGTTGAATTTATCAGAAAATACCCTACTGCATGACGTAATAGTTCTGCGGAAACCCGCAAGGCAGAGAGAAGCAATTATTATAGGACAAGACAGACATCTACCCATTAGTAGCAATTACTACAACGAAAACCTATACAGGTTACTCGAAAGAAAAACCTCGCAGTGTAAACAAATTTGATCTTCAACTGCGAGGCTTTTTTGTCGAGGAACTCGTATGGGCTTCCATTGTAACAATTGCTACGAATGGATGGATGTCTCCTTTTCCCTTTATTAAATGCCCTACTGTCGGTGGTACACATGCTGCCACTTCAAAGTCCTGCAAGAAGGCACCAGTATCATTTTCTAGGCCAAGAAGGCAGCTGCGTGAGTTACTTATGGTAAATAGTGACAGGCGTCCTGGATCACTAGAGGAAAATTTAAAGACTAAAACTTGGTTGGAACACTAATGGTACACACTACTGAGTTACGATCTACAACTCACCATTATGCTCAAAAAGTATCATCATTGCGTTGTGCTAAAACTAAACTATGGGATGAATGCTGGGATGATAAAAATGAAGCTTGAGAAGCGAAGTCTTGCTCATCAAGCAATGGAGCGACAAAAATTATAGGCATCATAAATAAAGAAAAAATGATGTTGAGGACGCTGAATAACAAGGCACCATGACGAAATCGCTAAATCTGCAGGCATACGATAGAGTCACTTGACGCAAGACATCTAATTGCAGAGCTCTAGGAAATTCCTTCGTTCCGCAGTGGACATAATGCATGTGAAAGAGCATTGGGCTTCGATTATGGACTCCAGGAATGTCCGCAGCTTCCCTTCTGGCTATCCCTGACAGAAGAGTACGTCACGGTCACGTGGTCAAACTGTTGGGGACTGTCGGAGATTGCGTTCGAAAGTACCGTGACCGGAAGTCGCTCTCCTGGCTGCCATCATCTGCTCTTAGCTACTCGCAGATGGCGCCCGACCAAGCGAAGCCAGTAGCATAACCACCGAAATGGTGCATTCTCAGTGGCCACATCGTCGACACAATTACAGACCTTGCATAATGGAATCGCAGCCTCAGCACATTCAACGTGTTCGCAAAGCTCAATTTACGTCGCGCTTTCGCTAACTAGTGTATTTAAGCTAGCTCACTGAATGCAAAATTTAAGCGGCATTGCCACACGAAAATAAGCACATTCCCGGTCGCGCTACATTATTGTTCACCCGGAGAGCACACGCTGATATCCTCAAAGCTCGTGGTACCGTCTACTAAAACCCCGACGAGTGTCTAGGACAGAGCCTGTGTACGCCGTCTACAACCCTACACATCCAAAATAAAACCATCGAGCTTCCTAATAGAAGGAATCGGCATATATGTCAACAGCAATTGGCGAACCTCCGATTATAGTGCGTCCGACGTAACGTGAGCTAAACATTAAAAATATGCAAATGTCACGTAGCTGCACAGAACCAAGTAAATGTTTGCCTTCACATGTATAATACTCAGAAATTTTTTTTTATACCGGCGAATCAGAGAATTGGTAATAAATATTTATCAACTTCATAAATATCTTATGTAGATAAAAGACGTCAATGAAAAATTTGTAGAGCAACGTGAAAAACTCCCCATCCAGCTTTCAGTTGCTCGAGACGCGCTACATAAAAGTGTCTTTTCAGAGCGCGAAAGAAGCCCGCGAGTAAAGTGCACGCAAAGTGCCTCGAGCGGCCAGTCACGCAGCAATTTTGCGTGTATTTGGGAGCTTCTTTCACACTCTGGAAAAACACTTTTATGTAGCACGTATTGAGGTAGAAAGCGCTGTATCGGAAGTTTGCATGTTGTTTTACAGTTTTCTCATTGACACATTTTATCTAAATATAATATTTGAGTTGAATAATTAAGACTAATTATCTCATTAAGTGGAAGGAAAAAGATAATCCAAGTATCTACAAGCGATGGAAGACAACATTGCCTTGGTTCTAACCAGCTCCGTGGCATTTGCATATTTATAATTTTTGACTAAGGTTACGTGGACGCGCTCTATATCACCGCCGCTGCCGGCATTAAATAGCTGCATACAATATGATATGCTTCCTCCCACATCAATTTCACTCATCTAAAAAGCGAAATCTACCTCTTTACTACGCATATAGCGATGAGCGTGACAGATTTAGCGAAACACATCAAGAAAAGCAAGCATTACCGCCTCATCGATGTATTTCTCTCTTAAAAAACACAAATACTAAAGATGCAACAATTAGACCGCTCGTGAAAAACTCACGCAATCGCGCAAGAAGCACCGATGTAATGGAAGCGATAGCGGAGTGCACGACATTTGCCGTCTGAAGTGTGCAAATACATGGAAACAAACGGTATCTTTTAAAACTTCGCGTCAAGCTAGAGCGAATCTTTTAAGGACACTCGTCATCTAGTAGCTGCTTGCATATGTCCGAGCAAATATCTGCTGCCAGTTACGAGAGCCCACGGTCAGTCCGTGACTTTTGTTAAAACGAAGGCGATTGTGGAAGCTCTCGGACTGCTGGGTAGAGTTTCTGAAGCTGATTGATAAAAGTAGCATGCGACACATCAGCCCCAAGCAGTGCGGGACTGTAAGGGACTGATAATCGAAGAAATTAACTGACGCTTTGTCTTCTCTTCCCACCCTACATAATGTATTCGTATCGATCAGGTCAAGCTCCATGGTGAAGATGGCTAAATTGGCATATTGCTTGAAGACCTTGCATTGTGTCCTATTCGTTCAAGTCTTCATTAAACTTACAATGAGGGAAGTGAATTTCGCCATGATGCCAAGGTATAAGTCTCTTGTTAGTGCTCTGAAAACAAGCGGCCTGATGAAGACAAGCACCTCGCGCAAACATTGGCTCTAGAGGCAGCCGTCATTCGAAAACTGTTGATCTTTTATTAGAAATGACAATTTTGCGATAACCTTTTCACTAGATTATCCAATATGATGATGAACGTGTTTCGTACAACTTCATAAAAATATATTTGACTTTCGACTCACTTCTGCATGTAAGTAAATGTTGTAAAATTGGCGCTGTGAACAACTGTCTCCTACTGCTATACAAATGTGATAAATGGTTAACCATATTTAAAGGTTTGTACAATTAGGCAGGAAAGCTGTACTTGCTGCATGGTTCATCATTTATTTGCAAACAAATTCAGCAGTGATCAACAATTGTATCAGTAAAGACCTTGAACATATTTTATAATTATTCATTTGTAAATACCTGCTGTCAAACAGCCTGGTGACTAAAGTTCTGAACACATTACACACGATTATAGCACGCACTACCAAAACGAAACCTGCGATAAATCTTGTCAAATATAATGTTAGTTTCGAGGCAGATAAAATGTCTCATCGACAATGCTTGCGTCCTTCCTGGGAGAACAAAAAAAAGTTAGGCTTGCACTGAGAGCCCCAACGCACACAAGATTAAGTTGCAAAGAATTAGGTGCCCGAGAACATCAGCAATTCTAAATATATACGGCTAAACTGATTAACGATCTCGGAGACACTCGATGACAGAATATACTTTCATAGAGCCTCAACTCTACTTTATGAAATACATGATGTGATTCAAACATTCCAGCACGCAGAATAAAAATTGCACGCATAGAAATTCTCAGTAAAAATAGATTTACTAGCCACCACAGGTCACTCCTTGTGAAGTGCAACAAGTGAGTGTCTAACCTACACTCAGAAAGTGAAAACTTCGATATCCTCTCTGGTGAATAATGATATCTGTACCGGTATCCAGCAATGCAAAGATGAATTGCGAGTACTATATTGATTAAAAAAAACCAGATCATTGCTACCTATGAAGTCCAATAAATAAATTATTTCATATTCACCTTCATGTACGGCTAATCATATTAATTTTCTTTAGATAACCTGAGAAAATGGTAAGAAAAGTATTGAAATCAATGCACCTTGTGATGTGCAAAGCAGTAGATGTAAGAGATGGAGTCCCTCAGGCAGCATTTTGCGATATTGTACCAAGAATTTTCCAAGGAGCGCGTCTCCTTATTTATATTTATGTAATCTTTAGTGAAGAAATGGCATAGAACTTATGCTTGTTTACAATTTCGCAATAAGTTGTCAACGCGACACACACGGGAGTTAAAGAAAGCTTAATCAAATGCTGCAGAAACTTGCAGAAAGCAAGTTTCTACAATCTTTCTCAACAACGAGCTATTGCCAACATTTTCTGACAGGTTTTGTGACATTTACTTGCCACATACCGCACTATTTTCACCGACATAGTTTGAATCACTGTGTCAGAAGCGCTGAAAACAACAGCGTATAATACCTGATAACAAGCACACATGTTGCCTTACTCCGACTAGATAAGCACATTTATTTACCCAACACGTGTAGACGGATTATGTCATTCGTTTGGCAGCTTCTCATTATATTACCAGGCATGAATTTGATAAGTGCAAGTTATGCAAGAATGTGGTACCTATGCGTTTACTTCAAGACAGCACGAAAAGATGTAAAAGAGCTAGGCAACACGATCACAGGCTATCACTTTTTTAAACACACAGACAGCACACACACGAATATATGCATATGTATATACTAGGCCTGTTTCTCCTGTGTAGTTGCAGCTGCAGGACAGCGGCATGCGGGATGTCGTAAACTACTGCACATTTGTTAAACGGCTCCAGTTGCCGCTTGCTACACCGCATCAAGGTGTGGGGCCGTATAACAAAAAGTTATTCCAATATGTTTTTATCACTATCTGTTGACGTCAAACATATGTAAACCATGTAACCACCGACGCAAGCATCGGGCGGTGACCCGCAATATTGCCTGAAGAGCTCAATGAAACGCTCTCTTCGTTTATAGGAGGTCTCTTTCGGTCACGTTGAAAACCAATAACAATGTCTACATTGAGCGTGCTTTTTTATTTAATTGGCTGACAAAAGGCGAGGTGCCCGCTCAAGTAGAGAGTGTTTCAATAGGGTGCACTCAGCGCAGTGAGCGTTCACAACCTGGTGAAGAGGTTGGTGCTGGCATCAGCGATTGGCTCGCTTACCCTTAATCAGCTTGCAGGTGTTTGCCTAAAGTAAGGGCGGCACGCAAGGGAAGGTCAAGAAGGCCGCTAAAACGGATCCTCAGCAAAGACGAGTTGGCAGAGTGATGTCGTATACGTGCTGAAAGGGTACGATAACGTAACACGGCCATGCAAAAAAGTTTGTTGTACACAAATACACAAATGCTCTCCGGCAGGTGCGAGTAGCCAGGTGCCTGAGGGATCGGCGGCAGCCATCATTTCATCCTGTCAGAACGGGGCAGTCTCTGGCTATTAAAGAAGATCCGGTTTCGTTCCGCCTGTTAATGCATCTTTAACGTGTACACGTCACTTTAACACCATGAGTTTCCGCGGTTTTGTGACGCCGAGTGAAAAACAGGTCAAATTGGTGCAGCTTGAAACCCTTTGACCAATAGCAGAGGGTTCAGAAATAATTCCCTTTCTTTTGTTAATTTTTCTTTCGCTGTGGAGAGCTTCCGCTCTCGAAAGCGAGCGCCTAGCGTAACCAATGCGCATTTAAAATCCACCTTTCCCTTGGGCTAGCATGGCACCGAGTCCTAGGCTACTTACGTCGGTGTGGATTTTAGTGCCGCCACCTTTGCCGAAGTGGGCGATCCGTGATGGTGACTGCAGGTGCTGTTTATGCTCTTCGAAGGCTTCTGCTTGCGGTGGTTGTCACTTGTAATCGACGTCTGATTTCGTGAGAGAACTTAATGGCTCGACGATGCGCGAAAAATTCTTGATGAACTGCCTGTAATAGGCATACAAGCAAAGGAATCTGCGCACTCTTTTCTTGTCGGTGGGCGGTTTAAGATAACAATGTCAGATGTCTTCTGAGCAGCAGAGCGGATTCCAGATTCCTGATGGGACTCAGGAACAGAAACTCATCGTAAGCGAAGTGGCACTTTTTCGGCTTCAGAGCGAGCCCCGATAATTTGATGGCCTCTAGTACTGTCGCAAGCCCCCTGAGGTGATCTTCGAAATTCCTGGCAAAGAGGACAACGTCAGCTATGTAGATGAGACACGTCTGTCACTTCAATCCTGCTAACACCTGGTCGATCACGCGCTGGAAAGTTGCACGCGCCAGGACAGTCCGACTAGCATGACCTTGAACTCCTGAAGGCTGTCCGGCGTAATACAGAAGGTCGTGTCGCGATCCCTTTCATCGGCTTCTATTTGCCAGTAGCCAGTCTTAAGATCCAACGACGAGGCGTATTTAGCTTTGCAAAGCCTATTCAAAGCGTCGTCTGCTCGTGAGATGGCGTATACGTCCGCCTTCAAATATATATATATATATATATATATATATATATATATATATATATATTCTAGTAAAACAGCGAAACAGTGTATATGAATTGTCAGAGATAAAAGAACCACTCCTTTTTATCTCTACAGTGACGCCTACATGTATAAGTAGCACATTATGCAGTGATGGAAAAGATATCTCGCTTCTAGCCGCACTCGAGAGATGTTATGAGACGTTATGCGATACCAACATCCACTTAGTGTAAAGGCTATTTCACGCAATCCGCTAGCAGAATCCGCAATTCCCATTTACTAATATTGGTGATTGCTGTGGATACAGGAAGTTCAATTATAGGCACTTGTATCCTCGGTGTTTCTTTAACAATGTATTTCTCTGGGCGAATGAATGCAGTGTTTGCACTACTGCGCTGCCAAATATGTCCTCTTTTCGTGGCCATTTCAGCCCCTGAAACAGTCCTAAGGTGGTACTAGACATGCTTTACAATCTGCACATTTTCTTTGCAGCTAGCATTTGCATTGCCTACCGCTTAATAATATTCCTTCGCAGTGTCAAGAACAACAGGGGTGTGCACTTTCTGAAGGCTCAATTGTTAAAAAAACTGCTTGCGTCTTCGACATATTTGTTGAACTGAATACGAACATATTGATTTAGTAAAGATTCTCCATGAAATTTACAGGAACAGCTGTGATTTTATCAAACACAGACCATATGAAATTCCTTTCGCCAGGGCAAAGCATTTTACTATGATAACATTGTTAATTCGCACAATGACAGCATTATGACACTCAATGCGTACTAAACACACATCTCAGCACAAATGAAATTTTCAGCTATGTACAGGCAGCAGTTATCCCGGTGCTCACAAACGGGTTTTGTGACAAGGTAGGTCACCACAAGCTCGCGAATGGTCCTTTGGTAGGAGACCAGCCTGGCGAAGCATTGTGTGCAATGCGGAATTTCGATTAGAGGCCAGCTTCTGTGTGGAACCATACTCCACTACCCGACCTTTGGACATCACCAAGATCCTGCGAGTAGAATAGAGAAGAGCAGCATGTGTAGACAACGTAGCACATCATCGTGTCAAGCCATGATATTTATGAGTTGCAAGTTATTTATTTGTGGAAAACAAATACAAGGTTTGCCCACTAGGTAAGGCGAAAGGAGGGCGTAAACGCCCTGACTAAGGCATTTGCCCCGCTGGTATATTACGACCACTTACACACACATTGATGAATGATACCACGACACAGTATATCATGTTACGGCAGATCAGTTCTGTGGTATGCCACAGGGTGGAGGAAGCATCAGTAAATCATGAATTGTCATCCAGCCGAATGTAGCAGTAAACTACAAACGAAACCCACAACGGAATTTCGCAAAAAATGCTGCGCAGCTGAACAAAAATTCCTCCTGGTGTAGCATCATGGAACGTGTTCCGTAGTCCCGATCTGGGATCCCACACAGACTAACTTGCCTCAACTGCGAGGCTTTTGTTCTGAAAACCCCGTATGTGTTTTCTTGATAAGTTCTTGCTTTTTTCGGCTGAATGAGCTTTTTTTTTTTAATGCATAAGCATTTTTGGGGAATTCCCCAGTCCTGCCACGCAAGAACTGCAATGCCCTGTTTCTTAACAACTAATTTGCGAAGTTATTTAGTCGGTATGATAGTGTAAATGTTCATCATTGGTATATTTTAAGCGATAAGGCAAATTTAAAGAATAAATTATTTGAAAACATACCACCTATAGAGATACATAGGGCTCCTTAGAAAATGCCTAGGGAAGAATTTAATAGGGGTGGGCCAACATAAATTTTGGTGTGGGCCAGCTTAAATTAGGGGATGCACAACCTAAATTTTGAAGATGGAACGACTTGAAATTTATACATGAACCAAAATCTGGGGGTGTGCCAGCATGGACCTTCCACGTGGGCCCACTGAAATTTGCGGGTGGGCCCTGTTGAAGTCTTGAAGAGTGCCAACTGAAATTTGGTGATGGCTTAACTTGCAAGTTCGGCAATGAAAATTTGGAGGGTGGCCAACTTGATATTTGGAGATAGGTCAACCTAAATGTGGAGGCGGACGAACCGTAACTCAGGGTATGAGACAAGTTAAATTTTGGGACGGGCCAACTTGAAATCTGGGGGTGGGCGAAGTCAAATTTGAGGTCGGCAAATTGAAATTTTGAGGCGCTCCAATTCAAGTTTGAAGGCGAGCCAACTTAAATTTGGAGTTTGGCGAACTCAACTTTGGGGGTGGGCAAACTTGAAATTTACATGTGGGCAAACTTATACTTAGGCATGGGTCAAATTGAAGTTAGGGGGAAGGGGTGGCTGAACTGAAATGTGGTGGTAGGTCTACTTTAAATTCAGGGTTTGCACAACTGAAATGTGGCGTTTGTTACAATTTGAAATTTGGGGGTTAGCCTACTTATATTTGCGGGCCAGCCAACTTGATATTTTGGGTTGACTAAATGTCCAACTGAACGCTGCAGAGCGTCCTTGTAGTTATGAAGACATAAGTGGCACATGAGCACATTGAGACGCTTGACAACTGTGCGTGCGACCTTACGCAAGTGCAGTCAGAACGCAGGTGAGAGCTTGCGCGGACAAGGAGTGCGCATATATCACAGGCTGGCGAGAGTAAGAGTGAGGGCGAATGGCATTGGGGCGGTGCACTGTACCCTTACACAATGCCTTACGCGCTACTACGGCAGCTGGTCTTCCCTTTCGGCCACTCAGCTCTGTCGAGGAGTGCTCGTTCCCGGCGTTCAGGCTCAATTCGCACGACTGCATTGATGGGGACGGATGCAGCGAGAAAAGATGATAGTTGTCTACCATAGCCTAAGCACTCTTCGCCAACAGAAAGGCCCTGGGTAGACGCGCATAACCAAGGAAAAGCAAGTAAGCAAAACTTACCAAACACGAAGTCACAGCCGAGCCAACAATGCATACGCATTAGTAGACGTCAGAATTTCTGTACCTTTTTTTTTTTCAAGCATATCCTGTTGTAATCACTGTATCTCAGTTGAAACTTCAATTTATGCTTGTGTCTTAAATTCTATTTTGCTCTATCCGCTTTCAATCAAGTGGTTGCGCTAAACACGAAGGCGTCCGTTGTGACATTTCGGGCTAGACATCCCTTCTATCGCTTTGCCAAATACATTGTGGGTGACTAGCTAAGAACGGGCAGCTAGCGATATTGTATCAGCATTACCAAAGTTATCTCTTTGAGCACACGCCCAGTGATACACCAAATTACCCAAGTTGTCTATCATACCAGACAACAGCCATCTGCAAGTTGTGTTTCCTGCCACATATACACTGCCTCATGTCTGCTTGTGAAACGATCGACCAGAACAGACTTAGTGGACGAAGACAGTAGAAAACTTGGTTCAATGGATAAAAGAAGTTCAATACAAACAAAGCACAAGGTGCGTAAAGTTCTGAAAAAAAATACTAATCGCAGTAAAGCATCGTAATTCTGTCTCCGGCGTTCACTCAGCATTCTGCTCAGCTTTCTCAGCTTTCCGATACAAGCAACATACACGCACAACATGACTGTGAATCAATGTTAAATAAATGGACTTCGTATAGATACTGCAGCAAGCTTCCCAAGCTAGTCACTGTACATTGATATGCTCGATGTTAAATCCGATGAACTTCGAAATTACGTTCTGGGTATTTCTTTTTCCGGAGGCAGAACATATAGTAAAATCTCATGCACAGCTTCAGCCTACAGTAACAAATAGCCATTTGTCTTCAAGATTAACTTTGAACTCTAAATTTATTCTAATTGGAAGAACTTGAGCAATGGCACCTAACTTGTCGAGTTATTTTAAGCAGCAAAAGAAATTTAGAAGGTTCCCTTTTTATTTCTGTTTCTGTGAGCCATATTTCTTACTAATTTGCCACCCTAAATTCATTGTACTGCATTAAATTCTAGGTTGGTTTCTTTATTTTTATGTACCCTCTTTGGAGAAGACGTACTTACTGTTCCCTTTTGTCATTAGCCCCTTTTGCACTCAGCAAGATACAGTTGGGCACATTTCATTTTTCGTAGCTATCTTTCTTTTCTGTTTCCTCTGAAAACTAAGACAACCAGGTTGACGTAACCTCTTTATAACTCGTGGTTTCTGCATTGCTTTCTGTTTCTTACGGCTTAGAAGAACACGCTGTGTTTCATGCACACCCGCTTTATTGCCATAACCAAATAAATTTTAGCATTTCGTTATTACTCGCCTGACTTCTCTCTGTTGTACTCAATCATAATAATCCACGTTTATTGGGTCAGTGAGCTATAAAGTGCTGCCGAGAAAATGAACAGTTGCTAGGGCGAAAACAAATTGCCTTCTCGAAGCTTCGGCACAGGTAGAGATGAAGTTTGTCCTCCCAGTCCTGATCATTTCATTCACTACGTTCCTGTTAAGCCATTGCCTTGTCTGAATGGCCACAAAAGAAAATGGTATGAAATGTCATCAGCGCCTTCTTTCACGCGGAAAATGTATTTTAACACTGGGGGTGTTCAGCCGGAGAGCTGCACTATGACTTTTGCAAATCGCCGCATAGGAAAAGGAGGTCGTAGCAGATCTGCGGGAACCCGCAAGGTTGAGAGAAGTAATTAATAAAGGGAAAATCAGACATCCACCCGTTCGTAGCAATTGCTACAAAGGAAACGCATGCGGGTTCCTCCAAAGAAAAGCCTCAGAGTTGAAGAAAAATTGGCCCTGGTCCAGGACTCCAACCCGGGACCGCCGCCTTTCCGGGGCATCTGAGCTAACCAAGCGGCTATCAGATGGCAGGTCGAAGTCCAATTTCTCATACGGGTTCTTTCTAGGAACCTGTATGGGTTTCCTTTGTAGCAATTGCTACGAACGAGTGGATGTCTGATTTCCCCTTTATTAGGAACAGGAGGAGAAAATATTTATTGATCACAGAAAAATACGTAGTTGTAAGGGAGCAGTGCAGGGTGGGTCCTTATTTCAAGACTCCAGTGGCCACCGTGATCCGCCCAGCTTGATCCAGGAGACCCTGTTGGGCCTCGAGGTCCGCAAGAGCAGGATGGCCTCCCAGGCCATCCCGCTATACAGTTATAGTAAGGTGAGTACCAAAGATGAATTATTAGTACGAGGTCTTTGGCGAACTCCCATGTTACCTGAGCCAATGAAGGCCGGTTCCCGTACCACGGGCAAGATATCATGTACAAGGTTGGACTTAGTTTATGGTACCTACCTAGGTGTAGGTAGGTATGCGTCTGTATTCTAGATTTCTGCGCCTCCTCCGCATTAAGTAGTTTGTGTGGTATGGCGTACTGGTCTCGAGTTCTTCGCTGGTGCTCCAGTATATCGCGGACCAATATCGAATCTTCTTTTTGATCATTGTGCGTATCTCTAGCTCGGTTAGTAAAACCTTGAGCTACACGAGAGTAGCAATGTGGGCTTGTTAGTAATGCATGCTCAAGGGGTGTACGGTTGCGTGATTGAAAATCAGGACAAAAGAAGACACACCGGTACACACACAGCGCTTTGTGTGTCCAGGTGTGCTTTTTTGTTCTCGCGACACCTTTGTGGCCTGGACTACAAAATGTGGCCTTCGCCTAGAATTACCTCCCCACAAGGCTGCAGAGCCAGCAGTATGTGGTTGTCTTTTAGTAGCCGAGTTTTGAAGTTGAGTCCATTATGTGTGTTTAACAAGTTGCCCATCGACGGAAGGGTGCTGATACTGCACGGCCATGCCAATGGACGAACAATCTGATATATATATATCAGTAAGTGGTAGCGTATTTAGTTCGACATTTCAATAAAGCTTCGACTGGGGCTACTTGGTATGTCATCGTTCTGCTTCCTGCGCTATACTGTTATACAAAAGACAAAAAAAGACACACATGTGCGCATATGTGTGTCTGTGTCTTTCATCTTTCGTATAACAGTGCGCGCAGCAAGCAGAATGATAGTTCTCCATTGTTTGTATGTTGCTACCATCGCACCGTTTCGGCGTCCCTTAACCAAAGGACACCATGTTGCAGCTCATATTAAACGCGGCTATGTCTCTTGACTTCATTTTTATGGTAACCGAGACTTAAGCCCTGCACTAGCGGAACACCTGCTCTTCGGACGTTGTGACCTCATACTGCAGCTGACAAGCAAAGCAAGGTAGCTTACTTGTCGTAGTCTAGTATAGTCTCGAGCCTGTGCGCGATGGTAAGTACGGTGCAGTAGGCGAAGCTCTGTCGTAGCGTAGCCTGCACGATCCTGTCAGTGTCACCGTCCATGTGTGATGTGGCCTCATCCATGAGCAGCACACGTGGTCGCCGCAGCAGGGCCCTGGCGAGGCATACAAGCTGTCGCTGTCCGGCACTGAAAATAATCAGCCGAAGAAAGGCAGATAGACTCAATAGTAGGGCATTATAAATGCTGAAATATTTCAACACCGGTTTGGTAGAATATTAGGAGCTAGATTACAGTGCTGCGGTCGGCAGACCAGTCAAAAGACGCACATAAACCATTGTTGAATACACTCACTTCTTCAACATAGGTGGACAATAATTTGGATGATCGCTCTGTGTGAAGAATATATATATCTTTTTAAATCCTGTTATCCACCAAACCCCTACGAACATATGTGAGTCTGGAATAATTAAGAAAACAAAGTGAATAACCAGGCAAACTTGATATTCTCTGTTTATTTTTGCAACCAGCAACAGCAAGAAGGTAGCTTTTTCCACACATACAAGACAGCGTCTTGGTTCTGAAATGAAGGTCACTATATGTGCGCTATAACCAATCTTCTTTATTAGAAGTTCTACATGTATGTACAGAATGAGTGCGCCTCTTTTTTATTGTGCTTCAAGTTGTCCGGCCCAGAAAGCTGTGAATTCTTACGGGGAACTTCGGCAATCTGCGAAATCCTCCAGCCACCAAGATCAGAGCGGATGGCGGAGTCCCGACTTTCAGCAACTGGTCACGTTGTTAAGTGAAACAACTTCCACATATGTTGAAATAATTTTTTCAGAGCAATCATGCTAGCCTCCTTTCGCAGGATTTAGGGCAAGAAAAGCTAGGCAGCATTTTATACTGTCGTAACACCTGAAGACGAAAGCCTGCTGCACACTTGGTAATGCATTGTGTTATATGATCGGAGGGATCAGACTACTTGCAAGACATAACGAACTGCAGTGTGAAGTAAACCAGCGGCAAGCCATTGTCTTCGAAATTCGGCCTCCTCTCTACTTTTCCGTCTAGCATCGTCCCGTTGCTGCATTCGCAGTTTGGCTTCTACGGCTCGTTTTTGTCGCTCAGCTGCGGCTTACCGCACTCGTATGGTTGGGTCAGTCGTGCGCCTATGACGTTTCGTTTCGATTTTACCTCGCATACTCTTAGCAGGGGAAAGCAGCAGTCGCTCTCGACTCCTTGCTCTCGCCGCTTCCCACGTCACACCTCTTTTCTCGCTTAGCGAGCATTCTCGGCCGTAGCGTATTTCCATAGGGGTATAAACCGCATTATTTATGGTTCGTATTCTTGAGTTCAGCTTGTTTTTAATTGAAAGGTATGCTGTTTAGTGTGTTTTCTTGATGATTTCCATTTATGAATGCCCTGTTTGTTTCACTTCGCTGAGCTCTTGTAGCCTCTGCCTTATGGCGGTATGAGTCATTGCATTTTTGCTTGCTTAAGGGGTATTGGCCTATCGACCGTTTGTTACGGGGGTGTGAACCATTGCACCTTTGTTTTCTTAAGGAGGTATGAGCCATTTCTGCTGATGGTATTTTTGTACGACTCGACTAGAGCCGGCTAGAGTTGGACAACGGAGCTGTATATTTCCACCCTCTAATACACTTTCCAATGTCCGTGCCTCGATACTCCCGCGCCCTCTATGAGCAGACAAAGCAAGCCAGTAAGCCATGCGCTGACACCCGGCGTAACAAGAGTAAAGCTAGGAAACCATAGTTTCATACACTTATTCGTAGAGGGAACTCTGATGCTAGTGTCTACGAAAGCTGCAATGGGGGCCGTTCCGGCAGCCTGGAAATTGAGGTGAGTACATGGATTTGCCTGAACTTCGTTCCTCTGGCTTTAAACGTGTCTTCGACTTTATAAATTCGTCATTTTCAACAAAGCACTGTGTGATAAATAACTAAACGAACGTTATTGAAATTATCCGCCAGCAGGATTCCAACACAAGACATCTAGCACTGAGGCTTAACTCTGAAACCGCTCTCGCCCAGACGCATACATTCAGAAGCGGTATAGAACGCGACTATGAATTCCTTGCAGGCAAGCCATTGCCTCGAGACGCTTGGCGCATTTCAATTTAGGCACATCAACAGGTTGAGCTGCTATTAGTTGCGATTGTGCGTGTTCGCAGGCTATTGTACAAGTGCGAAACGGAAAAGCCCCAAAATAAGTAAACTTTTACACTCAGTGACGTGCTTTGTCTTTTTTTTTTTGCAGATCTGCTGGTAGCCCACATTCACACAATGAAATGGTTGCCATTTTTTTTAGGTATGAGCCATTGCGATAAGCCCCCTAAGGCTTTCGCTTTAAAGGAGCCCTGAACCAGTTTCTTTATCGAAGTGTGTAGCTTGTTGTGAAACTAGCCTATTTAAGAAATACTTTTCCGCAGAAGTTACTTCAACGCGTTGAGCAGAAGCGGCCTCCACTGCGCTCCCGTTCCTTCTTCAATGCCTTACACTGCGACGGCTACGGAGCAGTGGGGCGTGCCCACAACGCTCTGCCTTTTAATTGTCACCGTGGCACGGAGTTCAACTTTAATTTTGCATATTAACGTAGACTTTTCGACTTCAGATTTTGGTGCCTACGAAGCGCTAAACATTAAGTCAAACGCGGTTGTCCTAAGCGAGCCGCAGTGCGTTTAGCCCATGGACTCGTGGCGGCCGCATCTCGTGGCGGCCGCCGACCGCATCTATCAATAGCAGTAACGTGTGGGAACCCGCTTTATTACGAAATAAATTGTAAAGTCTGCCTGCCTAAAAGACTAAGGAGGCCGGGTTCGGTTGAAAATATAACGTTTGAGAAAAAGGTGACCGTGGTCCACTTGCGAGCTCCACGCTCCTTGTACGACAGCAAAACATTGAAGATTTTCACAGCAGTGTGTGCTACCCGCAGATCATATTATTTCACCAAGCCTGCGGGGTGGTGCAGGGTCCCTTTAAAAATTCGAAGCCCATTTTCACCGATAAGTGAAGTTACCAGAACTTGAAGACATGTATTAACGACACCTCTGTGCTTTTCTGATTTTTGTAAAATTAGGCATCACATATCACCATTCCACAACAGAATAACCACTTATTGGCCTCACTTAAAAATTACAGTGGCATGAAAAAAATGTATGCTGCACTTGGGGCTTTCCAAGAAGAATTTGTATTTCTCACAGCCTTTAAAATACTGGGAAGGCCTCAAAATGCGATGCTCGTAAATGGGTCAACAGAACACTCATAGGAAGTTCAATCTACGAGCAGCGTATGTTTTAGTGTACTAGTTTGCCCAGACTGCTTTCAATCATTTAACACGCAGCCATATTGAGGGACATGCGGCCATTGAAGACACGTACATCTCGTTTGAAGAGACACAATAACAGGAAAGAGGGCATAGAGGTAAAACATTCAAGTTTCCGCTTTGGTGCCATGTATGTACGTGGGCGAAAATGGCAGTGCAAAGGAACAAGAAAGAGAGGAAGATATAAAGGAACTACTGTCCTCTAGAATAATAAAGCACATAGGCCCCTCATATTCTCCTTTGCAATACGTCTATTACCTTTGGTGTTTCAATTTTTTGTATGAAAACATTTGATGAAGAACACAGTTGAAACACTTTGGAGCCAATACGATCGCTCTTAATTTTGAGTCCATAAACGTTATCTGGGATTTCTGGAACAACGTCTATGAAGAATGTTGACAGGAACATTAATGCCATCTTTATGACGTTTTAAGGCTGGATATATCGAAAATGGTGCTCCAACAATAGTGAAATCACCACTGCTAGATTTAGGTTCCACAATGCGAGCCTCCAACCTAAAGTTAATAATTTAAATATCAATAGCTGAATGTTTCTTTCGGTGCCGTCGAAATTCAGATATCATTAAAGTAACATCTGCCCCAGGTGTAGTCCATCTAAACATGCCAAAGTGCGGTGTCAATTCTGCACAATTTTTGAAAGACATGAAGAAGAAGAACAGGGTGTATATCAGGCGTTGAACAAAAGAGTGCGTGTAATTATACTGTCTTATGTGCGTATACGATGTAACATCAATACGAATGAACATGTTTGCGTAAAGAAATGAAAACAGCATGGCTAAGCCACCCTCAATTACACCGAGAATTTCACGACGCTTTCAGTTCGTAGCCGTTAATAGGAATTTTGCAGCGTATAATATATTTGTGCAAGAAGCGTTTGAGAGCGCTGCAATCACGACCCGCAAAGAGGCATGTCACGTGGTATTTTTTTGTTGTATTTCGCAGGCATCTGGAATAAGCGGGAAAAGCTAATACCTAACAAATACAAAATTCGAACCTGTTTCATACGACGTTTTGCAAAGCTCTCGACAATTTTGTAATTGGAATTTTCGCCTAACTTCGTTTCTTCAGAAGTTGGTTAATCAATCTTGACTAATTATGTCATTGAGCAGGGTACAAAAAAAATCGCAGTGCCCTTCCACTCTGTGAAGAAAGATTACCAGCGAACCTGTGTATGTGGACCCTTTAATGGCGAACTGCACTTTCGCCGAGTGTCTGCCGGGCATTGCACTATCTTCGGGATCGCTCCACGTATGGGGAGTGCTTAACGCCTGCTGCACCTCCGCCGCGGGTCGGCTCGGCATTGCACTATCTTCGGTATCGGCCCACGTATGGGGAGTTTTTTTGCTTACCACAACGACACGAAAATTTCTTTGGACGGTAGAGGCACACAGCTTCGCTGTAAAATTTTGTGACTTACTCTATGGAATTGTCAGCTACGTGAACTTGGTCTCGCAGTCTCAGAGTCCATCGGCATAATTTAAACTCTGGCTGAAGTTAGCTGGAACACGCTGTATAATCTGGCGTTTTCAGCATCCCAGGCTGCGGCCGGCGCATTCGGATGCGCCACGCCAGCATAACCGAATGTTCCCCCTACCTAGCGCGTTGAACGTGACCCGAAGCAGCGCGGCGCACAGCTGTTGCCGCAGCGCATGCGCAGAAGTGCGGGCTGGCGAGCGCTGTTTTAAGGCGAAACGTATCCGACTGCACCGGCCACATCCTGCATGGTACACTGAAAATGCCTAACTGTGCGAAATAATATTTTGAATGCGAAAGCGAGCAAGCATGACCCAAGCTTCACTCTGTAATCAACAGCAGCGAATGGTGCAGGTTTTCGTCCTCTCATTATTGCACTACCTGCCGGGAAATATATGCAATTTCACGTGCAGGTGGCTGCCCTTCGTATTGTGGAGGCTGTTGTGGCTCTGAACAGAAGCTTGTCCAAACAAATGCACGGGAGACACAATCTCGCAGTCTGTGTTCCCTACACAAGTTTGCACGAATGCGCCCTTCACAGAGCTGCCTCCGATATAATCATGTGCTATCGAAAGTGCCTCTGCTCAGAAGCGTCTGTAGCACAGAATTGCTCTAGTTGGGAAGTCTAGAGATCCTTTTCTTGGCACTCCCCTGGGCGCAGGACATGTTTGATCACGTGTTCACGCGTCAACTGCTGTACTCATCTTCGTCAGTGCTTACAATATATGCGGATGGCACTGGTGCGGCTCAGCAAAACATTTATCTAGGCGGCAATCGTACACGACGACTGGGTGGACGGCAAAAAGATTTGGCCCCAGCTTCAGATTATGTTTACGCGCTTTCGGAGTTGAATGCGCCTTTGTCCAAACGGCGCGAACAACGAAGTTAATGTTCGTACAAAAAGCTAGTCTAGAAATGCATTCTAAGCTGCTTAAACGTCCCCGCTCTTGAATTAAATCAAGATCAGCGTGTCTTCCTTAGTTATTTATTAGGCAAAGACTTTGATGAAGAAGTTTGTCGTGTCTCTGACTCAGTAAAATTCTTCGGTCTGGTTACTATCGGATTGTTTATTCTCGCCCTAATCACTCGCGTATGTGCTCAATGGCAATAGGTTTTGTTTTTCTTGCTTGGCAGAATGCGTGAAAAATAGATTTTCTGTATTTTTAATATTTTTATAGCAAAGGCATATTATCGTTAGTCACTCGCTTACTCTGATGACGGCGACGAAATGTCCAGCTTCCTGCATTCCTGTGCTGTTGGCCTAGTTGCCGTCATGCAATCTTCGGGGCATTGATTCAAAAGTGCGTCCATTCATATATTCTTGTTAAGTTGGAGCTAGAATGGGCGTATGTTTGTAGTGTGAGCTGGGGTGGATGTGTGTAGATAATGTCCATGAAGCTTAGTACGCCAGAAAGAGGCGCCAGTCCCTTAATTGTTTTGTAAAGAGTGGTACGAACTTTTGCCAACGTTGAAGGGTTGACGTGCTTTCTTTGAAGGTTAGCAATACAACACTGACGAATGAGCGAAATTTTTTGGCTTCGAGGCAAGCCGCACATCACGAAGTGGCTAGCAAGAAGACAGCCCTTATGCAGCAGCGGTCCGTGAACTTCACTTGGCAGATTCAGTCAATGAATTCCACATTATGCTAGCCAGTATTTTTGCGGCTAACTACTTCACACGTCTCCTTTTAAAGGGCCTCTCAAGAAGTCTGGCCATTTTGAGCTGACAAGAGCAGAGCATACAGTGCGCGCTAACGATTGTGTTCGCAATGTATTACATCGCTACGCGCCGCGGAAAGGCCTGAAATTTCAATCTAAACACCGCTACCCCTTTGCCTCACGACGACCGTCCCCCATGCTGGACCATGGTGTACACGTGTTCCTGCGCCTACATAGCCATGTTCGCAGTGTGGCATCAATCATCGAGACACGCGACTTCGAGAATTACCGAAAGCAATATCTGCTATTTGCGTGATCTATCGCTTGAATTGACGAATTGAAGTTTAGATAAATAATAATACACACAAATGGAATGTCTGCGGAATTTTTGTTTTACTTCGAACCGAAGCCAAAAAGCGGCACATCCGCTTCGTCTCCTTTATCCCATGGTAGTAGGATCACGTGCGCAGGTACGGAAGCTATGCCATTTTCTACCATGTTCCAGCGCGTGATCATGCTCTGCTATCCGAATGTGTCTGCCATAGTATTCGTGCAGCACTGAATTGTACCGCTAGTCATGTGTCATCATGCACAGCGCACAAAATGGGGCGCTGCAAGAAGCGAGACAATCACAACAGCTTTCGTGCGACGCCATCAGCGAAAATGCTTAGCAATGTTAAAAAAAAAAACGAGCGTAAAAAAATGAAGGTGGGGCCCTTGACCTATGCGTCACGTGATCGTCGAGGTCCGGTATGTGAGAACGCCGACAAGGAATTTTCCTTTCGAAGGCTAGACGGTGCTAGTGGAGAGAGGGTCTCGCTTGGCAGTGGAGCTCGCCTACTGAAATCACGGCTCTGTGGCAGCAAATATTTCTATCTAGGGTAATAATCAGCCGATGCGAAAAATTTTTGCGGCAGAACGCTTCCTAGAGGACACGTAAGAACTTCCAGCGTATAACCAAATTTGCGATGGGACCCAGTAAAGGCCGCGCATCAGGCCTGGACATTTTGGACCACCGAGCACAGTGCATGCAATGCGCGCTAACGATCGTGTCTGGTAAATATTAGATTGCTACACGTGGTGGAAAGAGATTAAATTTCAAACCAAATGGTTTTTGCTCGGGCTCATCGAAAGAAAATCCTCGCAGTTAAAGTTTTACTTTCCTTCGTACCGTACATGTACGGGTACCCCCGTTTAGTAGACTTGTTTCCGCGTCATGTATTCGTGAACTGAGATAAGAAAACAATGGAGGGGGTGGCATTTTTTGCCGTGTTCCAGCACCGCGATCCTGCTCTTTCATGCTCTGGCGTCTTCACATTTTGCAGCATCAATGCAGAAGAGTGCGGTAGCGAACACTGAGTTGCTGTTCGGACAGATGACCGCACAGTAGCAGGGAAGAGTGAATGGTTTCGAATTCATGCGCTTTCTCTGAGGCAACGTTCCGTGTGCCACCAGAAGCGGCATCTCGTTCCTCCAGACCAAACGGGAGAAGGGTGTATTTACGCTTTTCGCAAGGCAGCTTCCTCTAACGAAACGAAACTGCGCTTTCGGCGGTGCGCCGCACGCTGCCTCAGAGAAAGCGTACGAACGTGAAACCATTACCTGTTCTTCACTGTTTCTGTGCAATCAGCTCTCAAAATGCAACTGGGTTTCGCTAAAACACTCTCGGCCATTCATGCTGCAGAATATGGAGCGGTGAAGCGAAGATGTCTGCACTGGGTGGCTGCAAAAATTGTGACTCGCATATTAAGGAATGTAATCAATGTGTCCAAATCCACCGAGCGCTGTCACAGAAGCATTGCCTGTGTTGCCGACTCCTGCCGTCGCATGCACGGCGTCCCTCGAGGATATAAAAATTCAATCATTTCCAGCGTTGCACGTAGCGCTAGTCGCCAATGAAAGGACTTCAACCCCGGCACGTTTGCTTGATTGAGTACCGCTTGTTGGCAAATGGAGTAGCGCCACTTCTCGACATAAGTAAGTTTCCCACTAGTCATCTGCACATATCCGCCCCAAGTCACATGCAAACTTACTCCCACTCTATGATCAACGTATTGAAAGTAACTGAATGGACGCACACTTGAATAAACATTCAACCATGGATGACGCGCACTACACTGATAGCACAATAATGTTCGAAGCTGAACGTTTCATACCGGTCCGCACAGTAAGCGAGCGACTAGCGATAATGGATATTTGGTGCAAGTTATCACAACGTACAGAATATCTGCCTTACAAGCCTTGTGCCGAAAAAAAGAAATCTATCGCGACTGAGCACATCCGCAAGCGCTTATGCACAATATAAACTGTTAGATAGTGACCGTCCGGGGAACTTTACCGAGTCGGAAACGGGACAAACCGCTGCTTAAAAGTACTTGCTAAATAAGGAATAAAACAGCTTTGCAAAGCCGTACCAGCGTCATGGACGTTCATTGCAAACAGAGAGGCAACGTAAGCAGCTGAGGCAAGCAATAGACGCGTCACCACGTGATCAAACATGGCAGCGTCCGTGGGAATGCCGTGAAAAGGCTCGCCACTGAGTAATATTCGCGAGACTAGTCGGCGCGCACTCATGGATGAGAGTGTTCGTGCGCACTCAGATGCGTTGATCCAAGCCAGCTCTTTTGCTTCCCAAACTTTACCATGGTTATGGGTGCGCGTGCCCTCCCCGTCACCATAGGCGATGTCGTGCAGCCAATGTTAGGCAGCCTATGGAACTCTAGAATCCCTGTAAAACGCTACAACACGGAGCAGAGTGCTGCCTATCTTTTTCTATCGCGGCGCACAACGCTATTCGCCGTGCGCCGTGAAGTAGTCTAAAATGACAGTAAACAGTTGTGCCGCGCTGCAAAGAAGCCAATTTCTAGCGACCCAACATTGACGTCCTGTCCCCGTTAATGCCGCCAGCATTACGCTGCTTCGGTAACGTTACATCCGCTGCTTCGGTAACGTTACACATATCGTCGTAAACAGGATTACATGACGTGAATGACATTCCCTCGTGAAACGCCCTGTGTAACATGACATTATTAATTTTATGGCGTCAATAATGCGTCAGCAATCACATGAAATAAAAAAACAAATCGCGTGACATGGCAAGAATGATACTGCATGTCTGGTATGAAATACAGAAATGGCATGTGCGAAATTTACACGACGTGCCTATATGACAAATCATGCAATGACAAGCATGCGCGACATGAATGACTACGGTGTTACGGCTTGAGATAGGAAACTTGCATGCATGATATGAAGAAGGGCATATCACCACAAGACATGCCAAACACGAATGATACACGCGCATGGCATCACGCGCATCAAAACAATTACATGGCATGACATGAACATGAATGTCAGGCATGACATCCATGCATGAGAACAAGAACATGCATGAACACGAGTACATAACTAGTTACCCATGCTAACAACGCGTAAATCGAAATGAATAACGCGACATGCCTCCATGTCGGAGGATGGCATGCATGCCCATAATGCAGGTCATTCTTGTCTGGTCATACATGCACGGTCCACATGTCCTCATGTCATACAAGCAAAGTATTCACCAGGAGGGCATCAGTACGATGTAATAGCCTCGACAATTACATTCATGCCATTGCTGTCAAGAGTATCATCATGCCATTTAGTCATGTCATGCATATCACGATTAGATCCAGGTAAAGGTTAAGTTAAAGCGACTACTACGCCATCGCAACCACGGACGACCCGCGAAGTCCTCCAACACGTTCTCTACATGATCGAGTTTTTTGGTTTGGCATCCTGTTCTCGTGATCCCAACCTCGGGTGAGACAATCATCGATTGTTTTTGTTTGCACGCAAGTAGCCCTTTGGTCATTCTTTGGCTTATAAGCGGTCAGCGTGGACCTCGGCGTTCGCAGAGTCTTTGAAGCTGATACTGCTTTACCACCTGAGAGGTCGGCGTTCGCGACGCTGTCGCATGCGGCCGCGACGGACTCCACTGTGGCGTTTACGCCAACTGACATGCTTGGTCACCGCATGGACCTATATCTCCCGTTCACAGACTTCACTATTAGGTCTGAATGCGCTTTAATACCCATATGTATTCCGCACTGGTACGGAGTAACAATACTGGGCGGTGAGACCTTAGAATGTGCGCAAGCTGTCATGTGTAATCAAGATATGGTCGATCACGATGGCGCCTCCTGTTTACATGTTCGCGCCATAACTTCTTTCTCATCAACAACGCCTTCAGCCTTGTTCCTAATGCCCCCGTCGCCACAGACATGTCTTCGCATAATCACCCCCAACGTCTTACCCTCCTTAACGACTTCATTTTTGTTTCGTTCGACTGCGACCAACCATCCTTCGGTCACATGACGTGTTTCTCTCGTGCCATTAACACCGGTTCACACGCACCCTTGTGACAGCATGATCATCTTGCTTCTGGAGAAGGGTGCCGGGTTAGTACGGAACAAGTGGACCACTTGCTGCATTTCGGAGATATTCAGCTCTCAAAGTCCTTGGTTATTAAGTGTCGTTCTAGTGAACAAAAAAATTTGGCTCGATGCATTTTCGGATCAATTATTGCCGCCGAAACAGTATTAGCAGAAAAGACGCTTACACACTGCATCGGATAAACGATGGTCTTAATTGTCTACAAGGTGCACAATACTTGTCGCCTTTAAATCTTCGTTCTGGCTACTGGCAGGTTCTCATGGCTCACACGGACCTTCCAAAGACAGGTTTCGTCAACCCCGAAGGTCTGTAAGAGTTTAACGTTATGCTGTTCGGACTCTGTAATGCGCCCGCTACATTCGAGCGCATGGTTAATGCCTCTTTAGCGGCTATAGGTTGGAAACCCGTGTTTATCGTTTATCGTTTATGTTTATCGATAACCTAGTTGTTTTCTCAAAAAATCTTCCGACAAATCTGGTCAGTCTGCGTGGCATTTAAATGTGCCTTAATTGAGCAAGCCTACAGCTCAACCTGAAGAATTGCCACTTCGCTGCCCGAAAATAGCTATATATATATATATATATATTGACTTACGTTGTCTCGAAAGACGCCATATTTACCGATCTGGACAAGCTTCGCGCAGTCTCCGATCTTCCTAAGCCCACATCTATCAAGACACTTTAAAGTTTTATAGGCCTATGTTTTTATGCTTGTCGCTTCGCCTGGAACTTCACCATTAACATCACATCCTTGACGAATCTGTTTACCGCAAGCAAAGGAATTTGTATGTGGTCGTCAGCACACGCAGTTGCCCTCGAAAATGTAGCAGACCGTTCACTTCCCCGATGATTCTTCGCCATTATCACCCTACTGCGCCGACAGAGGTTGACACCGACGTCAGTGTTGCTGGCCTTGGGGTGGTCTTGCTCCAACGGTAAGCTATGAGTTCAGAATACGTCGTGGCTTAGGCCCGTCATACCCATAAGAATGCTGAATTGGATACTTTATGACATAAAAGGAACACGTCGCCATCTTTTGGGCATTGGAAATGTTTCGGTCGTGCCCCTACGGACGTCTTTTCAACATCATCCCTGACCATCACACCCTTTGTTGGCTCTCCTCTTTGAAAGGCCCGTCGGGTCGTATCTGCTGTTGGGCGCCTCGTTTGCAGGATTCGGGCATTTCTGTCGTATACCGTTCCGGTCAAAAGCATTCTGACACTGACGAGTCACTACGCTCACTGATGACACCTGATGTGGCTTGTCTGTCCGTTGCCTCTACGACCTAAGCTCCATCCCTAATGAGCGGCATTCATCCGCCCTCCGAGCAGCGCAATGACCCATTACATGTCCCGCTGTTTCCCTACCTTGCCACTCTATCGTGCGTTCCTTCAACGTGGACGCTACGCCATCAAGCGGCCCACTTTGCAGGGGGCGACAGCACCCTCTACGGCCGCATCTATATGTACAATGGTCGGAAATGGCTTCTGGCTATCCATCATCACATGCGCTCCGATATCTGCGCCTACTTCTATGCCGACCCTTAAATCACCGACGCTGGCGTCCTTAAAAGCATTCACAAGGCTACGTCAACCATAGTAATGGTGTCGAATCTACCGGTTCGTGAATCAGTATGTTTCGCCTTGCACCACCTATCAACGAATCAACAGCCCTCAGCAGCGAACTCTTAGTGTGCAACAGCAGCTACCGCCTCCTGATAGGCACTTCGACCGCGTCGGCATCAACCTCTGCAGCCCGCATCCATGCAGCGGATGGGGAAGTGGGTCGATTATTGTTGGCGTCGATCACATGAGGCGGTATGCCGAGACCACGGCATTTCGCGCAGCGACCGCTGACAGGGCTCCGGCGTCTTTGCAATTTCTAGTAAGTACACCGGGGCGTGGTTTTTTCCGTGGTGCCCGAGATTTATGTACAGGCTCGAGTCGAGTAAGAGCGTGTGCGAGAGAGAAAATGTTGGAACTTTTGCTTCTTGAATATCTGACATTCAATAGGCGCGAACAAGGAAAGGTTTCATCGCTCCTGTATGCGTTTGCACTAGCGTGGCGCCATTGCGGAATGAGGCCGAGTTTGTCTATGCTCCGAAGCTGGTTGTTTGATCACACTGGTCAGTGATCACATTGCGCAGTGATCGCCATTGCTGTATGGCCACAATATTTTCATTTTGTTGCAGCGTTATAGACACACTCACGGTATTGCCCCTTAGAGTTTCATTTTCCGCAGTTAAAAACGATGTCCCCTATCTTGTTCCATCCCTAGTGAGAGAATCAGAAGTGATAGAATTGAGCATGCTTTCAGGAACGGAGGAAGCCTAAAAGCAGTGAAGAAAAAACTAGGAATTGGCAAGAATCAGATGTATGCGTTAAGAGACAAAGCCGGCAGTATCATTACTAATATGGATGAGATAGATCAAGTGGCTGAGGAGTTCTATAGAGATTTATACAGTACGAGTGGCACCCACGACGATAATGGAAGAGAGAATTGTCTTGAGGTATTTGAAATCCCAAAGGTAATGCCGGAAGAAGTAAAGAAAACCTTGGGAGGTATGCGAAGGGGGAAGGCAGCTGGGGAGGATCAGGTAACAGCAGATTTGTTGAAGGATGGTGGGCAGATTGTTCTAGAGAAACTGGCCACCCTGTATAGGCAATGCCTCGTGACCTCGAGCGTACCGGAATCTCGGAAGAACGCTAACATAATCCTAATCCATAAGAAAGGGGACGCCAAAGACTTGAAAAATTATAGGCCAATCAGCCTACTGTCCGTTGCGTACAAGATATTCACTAAGGTAATCGCAAATAGAATCAGGAACACCTCAGACTTCTGTCAAGCTAAGGACTAGGCAGGATTCCGTAAACCCTACTCAACAATAGATCATATTCACACTATCAATCAGGTGATAGAGAAATGTGCGGAATATAACCAACCCTTATATATAGTTTTCATTGATTATGAGAAAGCGTTTGATTCTGTCGAAACCTCAGCAGTCATGGAGGCATTACGGAATCAGGGTGTAGACGAGCCGCATGTAAAAATACTGAAAGATATCTATAGCGGCTCCACAGCCACCGTAGTCCTCCATAAAGCAAGCAACAAAATCCCAATAAACAAAGGCGTCAGACAGGGAGATACGATATCTCCAATGCTATTCAAAGCATGTTTACAGGAGGTATTCAGAGACCTGGATTGGGAAGAATTGGGGATAAAAGTTAATGGAGAATACCTTAGTAACTTGCGATTCGCTGATGATATTGCCTTGCTTAGTAACTCAGGGGACCAATTGCAATGCATGCTCACTGACCTGGAGAGGCGAAGCAGAAGAGTGGGTCTAAAAATTAATCTGGAGAAAACAAAAGTAATGCTTAACAGTCTCGGAAGAGAACAGCAATTTACAATAGGCAGCGAGGCACTGGAAGTTGTAAATGAATACATCTACTTAGGGCAGGTAGTGACGGCGGATCCGGATCATGAGACGGAAAAAATCAGAAGAATAAGAATGGGCTGTGGTGCGTTTGGCAGGCATTCTCAGATCATGAACAGCAGGTTGCCATTATCCCTCAAGAGAAAAGTGTATAATAGATGTGTCTTACCAGTACTAACCTACGGGGCAGAAACCTGGAGGCTTACGAAAAGGGTTCTACTCAAATTGAGGACGACGCAACGAGCTATGGAAAGAAGAATGATAGGTGTAACGTTAAGCGATAAGAAAAGAGCAGATTGGGTGAGGGAGTAAACACGAGTTAATGATATCTTAGTTGAAATCAAGAAAACGAAATGGGCATGGGCAGGACATGTAATGAAGAGGGAAGATAACCGATGGTCATTAGGGGTTACGGAATGGATTTCAAGGGAAGGGATGCGTAGGAGGGGGCGGCAGAAAGTTAGGTGTGCGGATGAGATTAAGACGTTTGCAGGGACGAGATGGCCACAATTAGTACATGACCGGGGTTGTTGGAGAAGTACGGGAGAGGCCTTTGCCCTGCAGTGGGCGTAACCATGCTGCTGCTGCTGCTGAGGATGAAGACAATGATGAGAGAAGCGGAAACTACGAGAGATGCAGAAACCGATTCCCTGGCATCGTTCCCACGCCTGTCTATTATTCCGCCGTGGTATTACCGTTTTCACCATATGGTAAGATGTCATTGTTAAAATCTATACAAGCTTGAACAATTGCGTAAGCGTACACGGAAGTTTCGCTAAGCCGGGATTCCCACAAATGGCTGTAATCTGTAAAGCTTTTATGGAGGAGAGCTTCAGTGCCTTACCTGAGATTGCTGCCACCATCTCCCACATCCATTCGTAAGTTCATGGAATGGCGTGAGACGAATTCGGTCAGGTGGGCTTGTCCTAGCGCACACCACACGTCGCTGTCGGAGTGGCTGCCGGTCGGGTCCAAAACATCCCGGAGTGGGCCTTTTGTCAAGTAAGGGTCCTATTACATAGAAGTAAGTCAGAATTTTCAATCGTCAGCTACCAATTGGCGCAGCGTCTGCTGCGTTCGTGAAAACGCAGATATTTATAGAAGTGTACCACAAATTAACCTTTACTTTAGCGGCATTTCTTCGCGTATGCGTAGAGACTTTATGATAAGGAGGATGTTGTAAAATGTTTCAGTTTGGTGGATGCTATTTGCAGTTTGTTAATGGTTGCGCACATGTCCCAAATCATATTCTATGTGGGTGTTTGTGCGTAGAAGGTTCTCAAACAAAAAGCAAGTTTTTGAGAGCGTGCAATGGGTGTCATGTCCACGGCTAGTTAGATTCACGACATCACAAACAATAATTATGTCGTCCTTTCGTAAGGTCATCTTACTGGGGAGATTGTGAAAGATCTGTGGCGTATGATTAGCGGTATCGGAGACATCTTCTTTACTTAAGACAACATGTACACATTCATTATTGACAGGCCACTCTGATCCTGCGTTTTTTGCAGTAGTAGGATATAGGCGTATATTTATTGAAGCGTCACAATCAAATGATTGGTAAAATACCGACGTGTGCAGTGCCCTGCCCCCCTCCTCCCATACCACATACTCGCTTTCGGAGGCTGATATTTCGGAAAAAATATTATGCGTATGCAAGCATCATGACTTTTAAAGACAGCGCATTGCGACCATTAAATACTTCACTAAATACTTGTCGAAATGCAACTTAATATTCTGCTCAACCCAAAATAAGAGCAAATAACGTGATGATTCTGACGATTAAGACGTATTGGCCCCCTATTTGACACAGAGCCATGGCCAATAGTTGCCTAGCCTCTTCATAAGGTAAACTCTAGCACTTTTGTATACATTTCCTTCATCATTCTTTTTTGCTCAAAACTTCTCTAACTCGCCTAACTTGTACCTTTGACGAATCCTGTAACGGATCCGGTCTTATCAATACCTTCCCTTCTTTTTTTTTCCTTAATACCCTAAATGTGTCCGGCTTGTCCGTGCTACTGACCAGTTGATGCTTCCGTTAGCTTTAAAGGTAAGCGTTTTTAGAAGGCGTAGGTTACTTCGGGCTTTGCTGCGTCTTCACTATTTATTAAAATAAGCTGAGTGGTCTCCAGATTTCCGTCTCAGCACAGACAAGCCTCACCTTATTGCGAATATATACTCCTGAATATTGTTGTCCTTATGCAATCAGCTCGAGCCATTGTGTTATCGTACAGATTTTCCATTCTAATTTCTTTCTTCCCATTTGTGTAACTCTCCATTGTCTTTGTCCTTCTCAGGAGTGACAAGCGTAAACGAAGAAAGAGGACGAGGAAGAAGGAGTGCAGCGAGCGCGTGGAGCCAACCATCTTGGAGAAGGGGCACGCGCAGAGAAGGACGTGGTGACCGGGCGCAGCGTTCCAAGAGAAGACGGCCGGAGATCGCCTCTCTGGGTCCTGCCCCAGACCTTAGGCGACACATCGACGTCCCGCCCGAGTACCAGGCTCGGCGAGCAGATGTCCGACGTCCCCGGAACCACCGCTGGCCCGGACCTACCGGCTAGGACACGTCAGCGTTGCTGCCGCTGAACGTAGACGCGCGGAGGCTGGCTACAGCCAGTCACCATCCCGTCCGGAGGACGAAGCTGGGCCGACGCGCACCGGGAGCGCCAGCCGGCACGAGCCCCGCTCTGCCGGAGCGCGACAGCCCCTCAGCGACCGTGCCGTCGTCACGTCGGCCGGGGCATCGGTGACGCCGGGCACTAACAACGACTGACGACGACCAGATCGCATCGACAGACCACAGACCGGGGGACGCCGATACTCGCGTCGAACAGTACCGGTACTGTAAGCGCTCCTACTACAGCGAATAGACAATCGCCGCACAGACGTTTGTAAACGCGGTAGTGTGAGCGGAAAGCTTAGTAAGGGAGGACGCATGCCGTGTGCAATGTGTTGAATCTTACCGTGTGTTCCTGTTGCTAAAATAGCCTATTGAATGAATGTTACGTGTGTGCTGCATCTTGCGTTCGTGTGTTCCTTCCGCTCGCTCAAGCAAGCGTACCAGGCGTTAACCTACTCGTGACAGTCCTATTCTGTGTGTCAAATGTACAATTCACTGTGTCTGTTTCTGTAACTTTCTTTTGGATGACTCCTTGTTGTCCCTCTACAGATTCAACTACCCTTAATTGAATGTATGATGATGTCGAAAGCCCGCATGTTTAAAGAAGGGGTACTCATGATGAATTACCGTTGGGCAGGAAACTTGCGGTAGAGGCGAATCCTGAACCTGTTTGATGTTTATCGAATGCATTCTGTACAGTATGTCAGAGCACTTCTAAACGCATTCCTATCGAGGTGGCCCAGCAGCCACAGCACCACTATTTAGTGAAGCAATATTTAGCTTCAGATGTTTTCAAACAGGGTTTCTTACTATTTGAAGCAAAAAGGTGAAAAAAAGAACGAGAACATTTTTCGTATTACTAACTTGACGACTAAGCATAAAGTCGAAAGTTGGCGAAGACTTCAGATTATGTTTTTTCCAATGACTTTCTTCTTCTAAGGTAGATATTTCCCGCCCCTTTCATAGTTTCTGTTTGTCATCTAGAGTTAGCGATAATAAGTAAATTTCCTTCTCACCTGCGGGATGATGGTGACAACCGACCGTAGCCGACGGAGCGACACCGTTGTTATGTCGACATTGTCGATGCGGATGCATCCAGCAGACGCTTTCAAGACTCTGAGAACCGCCATGAGCAGTGACGATTTGCCTGCGCCGGTGCGGCCGACAACGCCAACCTAAAATGAAGACAGATAAAAAAAACTCTTACGCGCTGTTCAGCACATATAAGAGGCATATTGAATAACACAAGGACGTACAGCTAACATCATAAGAAAATATGTTGGTTTGACGTCTATGAAGATGATCTTCTCGGAAACCAGTTATCGTCATTTGTTTGAGAAGTCATATGCAAGCTTGGTGCCATCTGGCCGCTATGAATGACCCGTATCAAGCAAATGGCTGAGCATAACATTAAGCCAACATGTGCTGAGCTTTCGTCGAGCTGATCATGCTCCCGC
The DNA here is from genome assembly GCF_038994185.2 of Dermacentor albipictus. Taxonomy (NCBI): domain Eukaryota; kingdom Metazoa; phylum Arthropoda; class Arachnida; order Ixodida; family Ixodidae; genus Dermacentor; species Dermacentor albipictus. The sequence continues at coordinate 110,122,142 of NC_091827.1, read as the reverse complement.
GCCTTGCGCACAAGAATTAAGACACTACAGTACTGATTAAACGTTCTTTTGCTTCCATCGTGCTCCCAAGTGGGGTGTGCATTACTATCTTGGTTGCATCGCAGTGTTCTGTGCACTCCAATGTCTCATACACAGGGCTCGTTACTTTCCTCTCCCCAACTTTACATAACGCCAAAGCATGCATGCTGTTCCTCACTGGAAATTCCTGGACATCTTTCACATCTTTTTCTTTTTGTGCTATGTGGAGGTAATATGAAGTCCAGCCTCGTAAAAACAGCAGCAAGCCCCAGAACCACTTTCGCTTTTGTTTCCGTGTATATGTCCTGACGTCATTCAAGAGAAGCGTATCGCAATGCACTTTCACTTGACCCGGCTTTCTAGGCCATCAGCTATGCTGCTACCTGTTTTATCGAAGCTTAGCAGCATAGCCCGTAACGAAGAAAGGTGGAGTTTGTGCCACATAGTCCTGACGCTTTGCTCCCCAGTGGCCACCTTCTGCGTCATGACGTCTTGACAGATACGCCCTCTGGGAAACTAAATTGTAATTGGACCATTGAAAAGGTATAAAAGTGAATTATTGGAGGTGTTTCGAGCCTTGCCACGTATTGTCATGGCTTTCGAGGTCCATGAGCTTGACTTATTTGTCCGCAATATTATTGGAGATTGTTGTTCAGCAAGAACATAATCACCAAAAGCCAATGCTCTTCCTTCGCCTGTTGAGGGTGTGAAATGTTCCGTTTTGCCTTTGGCTTTGGTTATCTATTTTGGGATGACAGCTACTATGTTTGGGGAAAGAAACTAGACACGTTTCATGCAACTGATTCGGTTTTTTTCACTATTATTACCCATATTCGTAGAAACGCATGGTACTTTTATTAGGCTGTGCGCAGCCCTTACATGTTCAAACATTATTGGTTTAATGACTTGTTCATCAATAATTGTATTGAGGGTGACGTCAGTTATAAGGCAAGTCACTTATTATGCGACTCGTAAGCATTCTGGTATTAATACACCTGTCCAGATGTATGCACTTCTAATAGGCCCAATTTTCCTGAAGAAAGCACTTGAATATACCGAAATAGCATCGTGGGTTATAGCACACAGAAAGGAAGCCCATATTGTCGGCCGTTATATGGTGGTGGTGGCGCTGAACATTTTTTTTCTTTTTGAGGGAAAGGGACAGAGGTTAGAGGGGTGAGGGCGCTACCCAGTGTACCCTTGCAACCCTTTTAGCTCAACCAAGGATGGCCTCCCAGATATCGGGCCTGGAGCTGCGCAAAGCCGCCTCCCACTGCTTCTCGCATCCTATTAATTTACGGAGGGACGATGAGGATTGGCTTCGGTTGTGTCGCAAAATTTACAGCTAGAGGCGAGGTAGATAGAGGGGTGGATGAGGGAAAGGATGTAATGAGAGGGAAAGGTGCGAGTCTGTAGCTGTTGCCACAACACCTCGAACATGCGCGGATATTTGTTTATTAGATGCGGGAATGTTAAACGCCCTACGCGGTAGTGGCTACGTATGTCGTGAAAGGTTATAAGGCGATCACGTGCAGCTGACGTAGCCGTTCACGCAACGAGTTGGCTCAACTATGTCTCTTTAACGAACCCGCTATCCTAAAGTTGATGTTAAACAACGGGGCCCAACATCAAACTGCTGTAAAGTACTGTATTTTGTTCAGTTGATCGTCACGAGTCTGCCTTTCAAAGTTCAACACAGCCATTTGAAAATATAAAGCGCAGATAACGCACGCGCCGAGCGAAGTTTGTCAGCATCCAAGTTTTTTGGCGTATTTTACATGATGTGATTGCACCTTTAGATCTACAGAAAGCTACACTATTAAGAAATATTTTATTGTCTGTATTAAATGATTGCATCGAATTTTTTAGCTGATTTGGTGAGCACAAAAATTGAATTCATGCGAATAAAGTGCTCTGCTCAAGTCCGATTTGCTGTATGTACAATAGCATGTGCCGTATATTCAAAGTGATCATTGCTTTGTGACCTGGTACCTTACCGAGGCAGTTGGAATATGTTCGCAGAGCGCGCTGCCTAAGGTACAAGAAAAATAAAGGCTCGACATAGGCGTTCAACGCCTATATAATGATCACTTCAAGCCGTCGTGGTTTATTGTGTTCATGTGAGACTATATTATAACCTGTATTGCCGAAAATAAGAGAAACTGATATAAGAAAGGAAACAATTAAAAAACCAAGACATGCTGAGGGCTAGAAGACAATAACCTTACCCAAGGCATTTCTACTTGACAATGTTTTATTAAGATGTGGGATCACGACAAAAGATTGCTCAAATTTAAAGTTTTAGCTAGGTGCAATAAAACACATCAACCATGTCCAGATGGCCTGCGCATTCAGTTTCCTTTAGCATGTTTTTCACGTGCATACTTGGGCCTCCAGCAGGGCTTTGTCTGTCACGTTTCCCGCGTCACTGTGAACTGCGATTGAGCCAATGAACTGAAGCGAAATATATTCATCCGAGTCATCACGAAGGAAATGTGCAAGAACAGGGGACACACAATAAATTACGAAAATTTGGGCAGAACCTATCTCACGATGACTATCGACGCTAATGCGATTATCGTAGCATAAATGTAATGAGACACTATATTGGCGAAAGCATGTTGGTTGCTGAGAATCTGCGGTTATCATTCTCAAATTTCCTTTCTTTGACTATATGAGACATGCATTTCCTCTAGTATAGGCCAACTTTGCTGTGACTCTTACTTTTCTATGGGCAACCATGAGTATGACGGCATCACGACGACCCAGTGATGAAGACGGAATAATGACGAAAGAACGACATCAATGGAACGAAAAAGTCACATAGGAAGTGGCGGCACGACGTCAAGGAAGTGGCGATTCCGAAATGATGACGCTGCTATAATGGCGTCTGCTTGGAGACAATGGGAATTTGACGAATGTGTGATAACAATGGCATGTTAACCACTATCTGACGAAGACTGCATGACAACGAAGGCGTCACATAGACGGTACGTTACGTGATTCCCTTCTATTGAAGTGGCGTCTACGTGACGGTACGTCCGTAGACGTCACTTCATCTACGTGACGTCACGTAGATGTCACGTAGATGAAGAAGACGGAATCACAACGATTCAACCACCACGACTGCATCACGACGACGATATGGCAACCAATGCATGACGACGGCTGTCCGGCGACGACGCAATCAGGAAGATGTAACGACAACGGTGGCATATTCGCGAATTAATGTCGAAAGAATTATGACGATAGAACGGCGAATGGTTTCTGGCGTTTTACGATCCCCCAAAACCACATTACGGGTATGAGGCATGCCGTAAATGGGGCCTCTGCTTTATTTTCACCGCCTGAGCTTCTCTGACGTACACCCAATCCGTGGTACACGCACGCGTTAGCATTTCGCCCTCATCGAAATGAGGCCGCCCTCGCTTGGATTCAATCTCGCGACTTCGTGCTTAGCTGCGCAACTCCGATGCCCTACGCCACCACAGCGGGTAAAATCTCAAAGAACTAGTGACATCAAAAGGAACGACGAAAGTGGTATGACGATAACTCCATGACGACAATAGGATGATGTTTCTGAGGTGATGACGTTATTGAGGCGACAGAGTGAGGATGACAGCATACCGAGAATGACATGACGATGACTGCTTCCCGACGATGAGTGGCGATGATAGCCCGACGAAAGTCGCGTGACAAAGTTAGCACGATGAGAGAAAGAACAACATGGAAAGGTAAATGGCTCCCTAAATTACCCAATGGCCCTCAGTCCTCAGCAGCTGCGGAGCAACTCACCAAGGCGGCAGTCAGACCTCTAACGCAGCAGAGGGTGCTAAGAATCTCTGGGCTAGCTTAGCAGGACTCTTTGAGAAATTGTCAGACATTCAGATATCATCGGCCTTCTGTCTGTGCCATTGACAGAATGAAAATAAAGATTGATTGATTGATTGATTGATTGATTAGTGAGATTAGAAGAACTGGTGAGGTTTGTACATTGCTGAATAACGGACATGTCTTCTGCTGTAGAGCTCTCGTAGATAAAAAGCAATACGGGGTAGGATTCCTAATCCACAAGGACATAGCGGGCAACATTGACGAATTCTACAGTAATAATGAGAGGGTAGCAGTAATCGTAATCAATCTTAAAAAGAGGTACAGATGAAAGGAGTAGAAGGCTGCGCTCCAACATACACTCAAGGCGATGAGGAAGTAGATCAGTTTTATGAAGATGTTGAATTAGCGATGAGAAAAGTGCAAGCTCCGTATGCTATAGTAATGGGCGACTTTAATGCAAAAGTGCAGAAAAGGCCGGCTGGGAAACAAGCAGTTGGCAAATACGGTGTCCCTTCTAGGAAAGCTAGAGGAAAGATACTGGTTGAATTCGCAGAAAGGAACAAGCTTCGATTAATGAACGCCTTCTTCAAGAAGCATAGCAACAGAAAGTGGACCTGGAAAAGCCCTAATGGTGCAACAAGAAATGAAATTGACTTCATACTTTCTGCTGATCCCAGCATAGTGCAGGATGTAGAAGTGATAGGTAGGGTAAAGTGCAGTTATCATAGGTTAGTGAGGGCTAGAATTCACCTCAATTTGAAGAGAGCAGGAGCAAAATTGGTCAAGAAGAAAGAGGTTAACCTAGAGGCACTAAGGATAAATGCACACAAATTCAGGCTGGTACTTGCAAACAAATATGAAGCCTTATAACAGAGATATGATGATGACATTGAGGTAATGATAGAAACCATAACTAGGCTGGCTTCAGAGAAGCGATTGAAGTGGGAGGCAAGGCACCAGTACAACCACTAAGCAAGCTTTCCAAAGTAACAAAGGACCTAACTTAAGGAACGACAAAGAAAGTATCGCACTCATGGGATACGATAGAGATACGATAGAAATTGCGGAACTGTCAAAATTTAACAAGACGAAAATAAGTGATATTCGAAACTATAACGTGAGAAAGACTGAAAAAACCGCAAAAATGGACGCAGCCTGAAATCAGTGAGAAAGAACCTTGGAATAGGACAAACAAAGATGTATGCAATTCAAGATAATCAGGGTTATATCGCCAGCAATCTCGAAGATATGGTAAAAGCAGCAGAGGAATTCTATACTGACCTGTACTGCACCCAGAGGAATCAGGATACCTCAATCACAAACAGTATTGAACAGCATACAGAAACTCCTTCTATAACTAAAGATGAGGTCAGAAGGACTCTGCAAGACATAAAAGGAGGAAGAGCGGCCGGAGAAGATGGAATAACAGTCAATTTAATTAAAGATGGAGGAGACATAATGATTGGCAATATTATACTAATCCACAAAAAGGGAGAAATTAAAAATTGAAAAACTGTAGGCTCATTAGCTTACTCCCAGTATTATATAATATGTTTACCAAAATAATCTTCAATAAAATAACGGCAACACTGGACTCTAGTCCACCAAGGGAACAAGCTGGCTTCAGGAAGGGATCCCATCCATATCGCCAATCAGGGTATCAAGAAATCTGCAGAGTACAATAAGCCTCTCTATATGGCTTTCATATATTACGAAAATGCATTGATTTAGTAGACATAACAGCGGTCACAGAGGCATAATATAATCAAGGAGTAGAGAACGCTTACGTAAATACCTTCGAAAATATCTAGAAAGGTTCTACAGCTACCTTAATTCTGCATAAGAAAAGCAGGAAGATACGTATAAAGAAAGGGGTCAGACAGGAAGACACAATCTCTACAAAGCTATTCACGGCGTGCTTAGAAGAAGTATTCAAGCTAATAAGCTGAGAAGGCTTAGGAGTAAAGATCGACGGCGAATATCTCAGCAACTTTCGGTTTGAAGATGACGTTGTTCTATTTCAGCAACAATGCAGACGAGTTACAACAAATGAGTGACGACCTTAACAGAGAGAGTGTAAGGGTGGGGTTGAAGATTAATATGCAGCAGACAAAGTTAATCGTAAATAGCCGGGAAAGAACAAGAGTACGAGATCACCAGTCGGCCTCTAGAGTCTGTGAAAGAGCGCGCTTACCTAGGTCAATTAATCACATGGAACCCTGATCATGAGAAGGAAATTCACCGACGAATAAAAATGGGTTGGATCGCATACGGCCGACAATGTCAGCTCCTGACTGGAAGCTCACCATTATCATTGAAAAGGAACGTGTACAATCAGTGCATTTTACCAGCACTGACATATGAGGCAGAGACTTGGAGACTGACAAAGAAGCTTAGGAACAACTTAAGGGCCGCGCAAAGAGTGATGGAACGATGATTGCTATGCATAACGTTAAGAGACAGAAAGATAGCGGTTCGGATCAGAGAGCAAACGGGTATCGACGATATCCTAATTGGTATCAAGAGGGAAAAAATGGAGCCCGGCAGGTCATGTAATGCACCGGTTAGATAACCGTTGGACCATTAAGGTTACAGAATGGGTACCAAGAAAAGGAAAACGCAAGCGAGGACGACAAAACACTAGGTGGCGCGATGAAATCAGAAAATTTGCGGGCGCTAGTGGCGCAGGACAGGTGTAATCGGAGATTGCCTTCGTCATGCAGGGGACATAAAGCAGGCTGATGATGATGATGATTATGATGAAATGACGAACAATACACGACCATGGCGCAATGACAACGATGCAGTCTCCACAATAGGAAGACAATAGGATGACAACCAGGGCGCAACGAAGATCGTGTGACGATGACTGTGGCGACGATGGCATGATCATGACGGTATGACAAGAATGTGAAGACAAACTGGAGCATAAATGATGGAATAAGATAGAATAAGGAATATATATATATATATATATATATATATATATATATATATATATATATATATATATATATATATATATATATATATATATACACACACACTGCGTGTCGTTTTCGTTGTTGACAATTTTCTTCCCCTCGCCCCATCTGTACCACCCCAGTTTCCAAGAACGCAACCGTTCTAACTTCCTTCCCGAAATGGCTATAGTTTTGATGACCAATATACCCTGAAAATCAACTTATGATCCGCTTCAAAAGGAAGTAAAATTTTGCTTTGGTTATTTGTGCACCCAAGAAGCAGACTGTGAAGATGTAAAAACAAATACCTTCTCTCGAGGATGCGCAACAAACGACAAATTGGTGAGAACGTCTGGCAGGATTCCCGGCTTGTAGGACGCAGAATAGTGGTCGAATTCGAGCTTTCCTTCAGAAGGCCACGTTGTGTCATGAAGTGGACGAATGCCAATGATCTGGTAGCTGTCACATCCTTTCGCAATTGTCCGAGCATTGTCGGTGATGCTCTCTGATTCGTCATCGTCAACCTAGTTGGATGAAAAAGAAATTTCGTCCGATATGTCTTGGTATTGATTAAACCAAAAAAGCTACCTAGAACACTTTTGCGTTGCAGAAACGAAGTACTCGGAAATCACAGAAACATCGCCCCCTTTTACCTGTTCTAACGACATAATATCCCATTACTATAAATTTATTTATCGATGCATATGTGGAATGCTTTTGTCATTCTTGGTATTAGAACGAAACTCTTAAGGGCTTACTTCACCCACGACCGTGTTCACGTATGAATGCAAAACTATGATCAAGATCGGCTCTAGCATCGTTGTCTTGTTTCACAGCTGGCTCATTTGCGGTCCTCCACGTTACCGCGGCCATCCACATTACCGCACTCACGCTACTGCGCCCGCGTTCCTCGTCGTCATTAAATAATTAAATAAAAGAAAGACAAGCAGTTGCACAAGGAAGCTGTTAAGGACTACATCACCCAGGATCGCGCTCTTCTGTGCACACAAAACTCCCCATACGTGATCCGATCCCAAAGATACTGCAATGCCGGGCCGACTCGCGGCGTAGGTGCACTTCGCCATTGAGGGGTCCACATACACAGCTGCGCTTTTAATTCTTCACAGAGTGGAATAGCACTGAGTTTTTTTATAGAAATGCAATAAATTTGCACACATGTTTTGTCCCCGATTGTCAGCTCTCAACAGAAAACATTGGTGGAATGGGGCAAAATGTTGACAAGTTGTTTACAAAGGCTTATGTATTTCATTTTCTTTGCATGTTGAAACTGTACAAGCGCACAGAAACGAGGAACGAAGAGAGTGGACAGGACGAAGCAGTTACTCACGACTGAAAAAATTTATTGAAAGGAAGTGACTAGCCCAGTTATCCATTCTGTTACAGCACATATATTCCTCCTGTTTGCCGTAAATTCAAATTTTACACCGCAAAAGCGCTTTAATAACTACTGAGTTTTCTAAAACAACCTTACAGCACTTACCTCTTGCGGTAACCGAGTGTACTCGAGACACTTCTCGAAGGAAACTAGTGTTTGGACAAAGAAGAACACGGCACCTGTGGATGCCATCACAAGAAGCGAAACCTGCGAGAAAGAAAAAAAAATGTATTTTAATTCCACATAGCAGTAGGTGAAAAAGGAAAACATTTGGGGCAGCTTCGCACTAGTGGCTCGAAGACTGGGCACACAGTGAAGGAGGCGGGCCCGTCTAGTTTATTCTTGGTTTGGCTAAGTATATCCATGATTATGCTCAGATACATCGCCAAGTTTTCTGCGTGGTGTCGTCGTTAGCCCCCTGAGAGCAATGCACACTCTGTCTACAAAGTATCCACAATGCCTTATTTTCAATACCAGCCTATCACAAACTGGGCAACTGTGGCCAAACTAACAGCTTAGAAACTCACGGGTTAACCATCCATCGGCACCTCCCATGGATTTCTGAAATTGCCGGTGAAGTTCTCCATGACTTGCCCACCCGTATCGTTTTGTCGACGCGACTGGTTGCACGCACGCTTTTGCTTGGTAACGCAAGCTCATAACTCCGGATCTTCTGCAACTCGCTGACGTTTCACCGCCGCTATACCGATGCGATATTCCGGATTGGACCGAAGTCGTCGCAGCTGTTCTCGAGTAGCTGCGTGGTGGCTTTCGCGCCGCGCTTCCGAAAGCGACGCTCTTATTTCGCCCCTTTATCGCTACGCCGCCGACTCGGCTGTACTGTCGGCGCGGCGGCAGAATGGAGCTGCTTATATAGCCCCGTGGTGACGTCACGGCTTAGATCTGCTTCTGTGCATGTGCGGGCTCCGCACGGCGCAGCGAGGCAAAGCTACGGTGAAGAGGTGCCGGCACGCGCGACGACTTCGTCGATCGGCCAGGTCTTCCTGCATACGTTCGCCGTCCTAAACACGAGCTTAAACAGTATCGCTGGTAACGACATACATTCGTACCAAACTGTAGCTTTTGTTTTTCCTTGCGAGCTGATGCAGTTCATTTCTTAAGTATGTGGACGTATGACAATACATGAAAGTGAGTTATTGACCTGACTATACGACCTTATGGCACTGTGATGTAATTTTCTGAAATTTCTCATTTTTTCATAGCAAAATAAATTTTACATATAATATCAAATGCAACAATTTCTATTCCTCAATTTCAAAATGATTGTTTAAGTTCGACAACCATAAGATAATGTGCCATTCTTTCATGGTAAGGCAAGGTATCAAAAAATAAATTAACGAGTGCCCATGCAAAGTTTTTTTTTTTTAAAGCTTGCCCTTAGCCATAATACAAATCATGTTAAATGTACACAAACAGTTTCAACTCATGCAAAAAATCTAGAAGTCAAGGAATATATGCTCCATGAATCCAACGTTCAAAGTCGGGTGGGCGGCGAGGCCCACGGCCTCTTGCGCGGAAGTGACGGAGACGGCTTAGATGAAGTTGTCACATCTTGGATTTTTCTGTCTCGAAATAAGCATGACGCTCCATAAAGACCAAGTTACTGTTGTCGCCATAGAGCGGTTACAAATGGGGTGAGCTTGACCTCAACTCACAGCCTCCTTAGCAAAACCACGTCTCGGCGGGTTAAACCACCAGAGAGGTCTGACCCACACGTAGGTAAAATAGATCGTGTGGTACGCCGGAGATTTTCATTTTCCCAGATCAGTCACCTGCAAGCGTGTTCCGGAAAATCCAGAAGTGGGTACGTTGTAATCTGTCGGTGGGTCACCAAATCTGCTTCAAGGAGACCCAGCAGCGCTGCTGAGGCACCCACTAGATGCATATCACTATATTCGTAGTGGTAGCATGACAGTGAATGCTATCTGAGAGTGGAGTAGACCCAGCTGCCCTACGTATGTCGCGGATGGCTTCAGTGGAGTCCGCGCGAATGATGAGCTGAGCATATCGAGCAGCTTGAACAGAAAGGAGTAATGTGGCCAAGCTGTCTCGTATGGCGGCAAGCTCGGCAAAATAGGTCGGTGGTGCAGGATCGGCAGTCACCTGCAGTTGAACCACGCTGTACAAATGACGAAGAAGCTTATTGCCACTCAGTTGTACCCTGTTCCACGGAGCTACATTGGGTCTCGTAGAAGCTGGATTGTCTATTTTATGTGCCATACACAGGGTCAGTGAATCAGTCGAGAAGAAATTTGATGGATGTAAGCTGCATGCGCATCGAGGTTGGTGCATGAGCTCGCCGATAGCGTTGAGTTGGGACTTGGCCCGTAGCATTGGCAACGAAGTGAGACGTGGTAGTACCGTCCGGGCCCGCATTGCTTCGTGATTAATGGCCTCAAGGCGAGCCCATTCTTTCTTCGTGAGATGATGAAGCTAGCCTCTGTATACGCGTCGTGGTTGTAGTAAAGAACGTACCAGAAGGCGGGCCATGTTGGTGCTCGCTCCGCCAGATTTCTTCGCAACTAGACGTATCAACTGTATCGTTTCTGCGGTGCATCACTTTGCATTCTTGACCCATGGTACCCATATCGGGAGGAATCCGTTTGAAGGCCGATAACATGGGAGTTGAAGCCTCGTGTAGTGGCTGCTGGTCCAGAAGTAACTGTAGAGGCCGATGTGCCAATAGACGGGGCCCATACTTGTTTGCTACTGACATGTACGTCGTCCTGTCCTTTGAAAGTTCAAGCCCTATCTGAGCACACCTGTTAGGCGTCATGTTTAGGGTCGCTTGGAGCGCTTGTTCTTGGTGGCAGATTTCAAGATGAACTGACCAAACACTAATGTCATCTGGATACCTCTTGTACTGTGCGTTATGTCTCGTCCCTAGCTTCCAAGCCAGTGGAAGGAGGGCAATAATGAAAAGGACTGGTGCGAGCATAAATCCTTCTTGGACACTCTGATGTGCGACGAAGTGACCTGCTGCTTGACCAGCCATGCGAATGGAAAAGGTGCAAGCACGCAGGAAGGCTTGGGCAAATGTGCAGACAGGGCTAGGGAACTGAAGCCAATGGAGCCAATGACTTTGTCTCACAAAGCCAATGACTTTGTGACTCACATGGTCTTACCCTTTACGACTTTCCATTGCCCGAATGGTGGAAATTCTTCGCGATCGGCATCTGATAAGGACCATAGAAGAAAGGTACGCTCGCTGTGCGTGTTTGCGGCGTCTCTTTGCCTGTGTTGCGATGTGAGCTTTCCCTATGGCACAATGCCTCGCGCCGTCGAGATGGATGTAATGTCGGTGACTGCGTTCGCATTCATTGCCTTGGCGCTTCGACACAGCGGTGCTCGATGCGCAGGTCAGCGGCGCCTCTTCGTTGCATGTGTTGCAATATCAGATTTCCCTGGGTCACACCAGCCGTCGCAGCATGGAGAACAATGTAGTGGTCGCGACTGCATTCGCGTCCATTCCTTTTGTGCTTCGACGCAGCGGTGAGCGCTATGCGTGTTTGCGGCGTCTCTTTTTTGCGTGTGTTGCGATGTGAGCTTTGCCTGTGGCGCACAATGCGTCGCGCCATCGAGATGGATGTAATGTCGGAGACTGCGTTCGCATCCATTGCCTTGGCGCTTCAACGCAGCGATGCTCGCTGTGCATGTGAGCGGCGCCTCTTCGTTGCATGTGTTGCAATATGAGATTTCCCTGGGTCAAACCAGCCGTCGCACCGTGAAAAAGAATGTAGTGATCACGACTGCATTCGCATCCATTCCTTTTGTGCTCCGATGCAGCGGTGTTCGCTGTGCGCCATCCTTGCCCTATTTGGCCAAGGTGTTAAGAGGAGTATCGCTCAAGCCATCATGTAGTAAGTGTCGCGAGCATACGCTGCATCAGCTTGCCTAACGTTGAGTTTAGCGCTATTGGGCGCATATGAGTGATTGTTTCTTGGAGTTTTCCGGGTTTCAGAATAGGAACAAATTCTGCATGCCACCAAGAATCAGGAATGACTCCTGTAGCCCAAACGTATCATATGGCCCCAAATAGCACATCCAGAACTTCGCCTTCCGTGTTTTTATAAAGTTCATACGGTATGCTGTCCGGTCCTGGTGCCTTGCACGGCTTCGACATGTCTATTGCCGCTGAAAATTTCACCATAATGAAGACAGCCGGTATACCGTCGAGGTCGGAGACCGTAGGCGACACGCCTGCGTCCATGGGGAGGCAGTTTTGAACAACGAAAGGAGGTGGTGCTGTGTCCAAAGCATAAAAAAGAGGTGTGGGCGACAGTTTCCGCGAATACCGATGGTACCTGGCCCGACGCTAAAAGGGCGCAGGCTGTGGTTTCTGGAGGGCACTGACCAAGTTTCGTTACTCGGAATGTCCACCAAGTAGAGGTATTGGGCGACGAAGGACCCCGAGAAGAGCGCCAGTTCATCCAGTGACCACATTCTGAGCGGTGATCTTGGCGCCCAGCTACTGCAATAAGGCGTTGGGCCTCTAACCTAAGGGCAGTTGATGCAGGGTCACGTCCTGATGCAAGTTCTGCTTGGCGGTCACAGATTCAGACGCCCACAGACGCAGATGTTGCAAATATTGAGTGGTTCGCGGTTCTTGAACGCACGACGTACACGTCACTTCAGCTAAGGCCGCACTAAGGGAATATGATGGTACTACGTGGAATTGGATACAGTGCTTGCTGAGACCGTCCTGTATCGATCCTTGACCATCGCTCGACATAGTCTGTGGAGGCGGCCTGTACCGCCCGAAGTTCATAATAATAATAATAATAATAATAATAATAATAATAATAATAATAATAATAATAATAATAATAATAATAATCAGCCTGGTTACGCCCCCTGCAGGGCAAAGGCCTCTCCCATATTTCTCCAACAACCCCGGTCATGCACTAATTGTGGCCATGCCATCCCTGCAAACTTCTTAATCTCATCCGCCCACCCAACCTTCTGCCGCCCCCTGCTATGCTTTCCTTCCCTTGGAATCCAGTCCGTAACCCTTAATGACCATCGGTTATCTTCCCTCCTCATTACATGTCCTGCCCATGCCCATTTCTTTTTCTTGACTTCAACTAAGATGTCATTAACTCGCGTTTGTTCCTACCCAATCAGCTGTTTTCTTATCCCTTAACGTTACACCAATCATTCTTCTTTCCATAGCTCGTTGCGTCGTCCTCAATTTGAGTAGGACCCTTTTCGTAAGCCTCCAAGTTTCCGCCCCGTAGGCGAGTACTGGTAAGACACAGCTATTATACACTTTTCTCTTGAGGGATAATGGCAACCTGCTATTCATGATCTGAGAATGTCTGCCAAACGCAGCCCAGCCCATTCTTATTCTTCTGATTATTTGCGTCTCATGATCCGGATGCGCAGTCACTACCTGCCCTAAGCAGATGTATTCCCTTACGACTTCCAGTGCCTGGCTGCCTATTGTAAGTTGCTGTTCTCTTCCGAGACTGTTAAACATTACTTTAGTTTTCTGCAGATTAATTTTTAGACCCACTCTTCTGCTTTGCCTCTCCAGGTCAGTGAGCATGCATTGCAGTTGGTCCCTGAGTTACTAAGCAAGGCAATATCATCAGCGAATCGCAAGTTATTAAGGTATTCTCCATTAACTTTTATCTCCATTTCTTCCCAATCCAGATCTCTGAATACCTCCTGTAAACTCGCTGTGAAAAGCATTGGAGAGATCGTATCTCCCTGCCTGTCGCCTTTCTTTATTGGGATTTTGTTGCTTTCCTTATGGAGGACTACGGTGGCTGTGGAGCCGCTATAGATATCTTTCAGTACTTTTACAGACGGCTCGTCTACACCCTGATTCCGTAATGCCTCCATGACTGCTGCGGTTTCGACAGAATCAAATGCTTTCTCGTAATCAATGAGAGCTATGTATGACGGTTGGTTATATTCCGCACATTTCTCTATCACCTGATTGATAGTGTAAATGTGATCTATTGTTGAGTAGCCTTTACGGAATCCTGCCTGGTGCTTTGCTTGACAGACGTCTAAGGTGTTCCTGATTCTATTTGCGATTACCCTAGTAAATAGTTTGTAGGCAACGGACAGTAAGCTGATCGGTCTATAATTTCTCAAGTCTTTGGCGTCCCCTTCCTTAAGGATTAGGATTATGTTAGCGTTTTTCCAAGATTCCGGTACGCTTGACGTCATGAGGCATTGCGTATACAGGGTGGCCAGTTCGTCTAGAACAATCTGCCCACCATCCTTCAACAAATCTGCTGTTACCTGATCTTCCCCAGCTGCCTCCCCCCTTTGCATATCTCCCAAGGCTTTCTTTACTTCTTCAGGCGTTACCTGTGGGATTTCGAATTCCTCTAGACTATTTTCTCTTCCATTATCGTCGTGGGTGCCACTGGTACTGTACAAGTACCTATAGAACTCCTCAGCCATTTGAACTATCTCATCCATATTAGTAATGATATTGCCGGCTTTGTCTCTTAACGCATACATCTGATTCTTGCCAGTTCCTAGTTTCTTCTTCGCTGTTTTTAGGCTTCCTCCGTTCCTGAGCGCATGTTCAATTCTATCCATATTATACTTCCTTATGTCAGCTGTCTTACGCTTGCTGATTAACTTCGAAAGTTCTGCCTGCAGCGGTGGCGTAGAGGTAGAACGCCCGCCTCGCGTGCAAGAGGTCATTGGTTCGAATCCCGGTGCCGGCAATTTTTCACCGGATTAAAAAAAAATCCGCGTGTTGATAAAATTGCATAAAGACGCCTGGAGTGTGGCCTGATCCCGGTGACCAGAACCGGTAACGCACTCCCTCACCAGAGCAGGTTTGGCCACCCTGGTGTAGTACTTGGCCACAACCTCCTATATGAACAACGCCCGAAGTTAAGCCAAGGTAAATAGGATGATTTTCGCCACCACAGCAGTCGGGTTTACATGACGAAGACACGGTCCTCCTTCCAAGCCATCTTGTAAAGTCCGGTAAATGTGGCGGCGCACTAGTGTGGTTACGCCGACGGGCAGGCACTGACACATCATTAAGTAGCGTGAATTCGGTGCCCATAAATATGTCCGCATATACTTGCCGCGAGCACTGGAAATGCGTGACCCCTTTTGGTGTGACCCGCGTTAAGATCTCTTGTTAGCATAATGGGGCAACCAGGATGCTTCTGTCATAGGCGTTCAAATGAGCCGAGACACAGCCCAGCCGCACGACCACTGTAGGGGCGGACATACTATGAAACGATCATAACGTCCGTGCATTGGCGACGAACCAATACGGCCACGATTTCTTGCCATAAAGTGCACCACAGTGAAAGATTAACACGGGCCTGAAGAGTGGATCCTACATAAGCTGCAACCTTTCCTGGAGGGACATTGGGCGTACCACTCCTACGGTTCAACATTAAAGGCGATGACCATGCCACAAATCATGAAATGGGTGGCAGGACGTTAGATTCTTGAAGCAGTGGAGGCCCAACACGCAGCTTTCCATATCTGAGATGCTGGCGCAGCTCTCCGACCTTCCCAGCGATGCCGCCGCCGTTCCACTGTAACATGCCTTTTGGCCCACTTGAAGACGTAGCAGTCATCACAGGTTAAGGTTGGCCAGTAGAAGCAAGGTGAGATGCTGGAGCTGCTGCGCAATGAAGCGCAAGAGTTCTTGGAGTGAGAGAGGTTTCGACATAGACCCCGGGTTAGGCATAGGAGCAGGAATGGACGTCGACGACGAAGCGACGATCGTGCTCCATCATGACGACGCCGCAGCACTGTATGGCGTTCCTTGATTTCATTTTCAAGGGTGGTTAGTCGAGCATCGATCTCAAACTCTTCGTTCGCCAAGGGAAACAGCAGGTCTTATATATTTTATGACGCCCGTTGTGGTCGTGAAGTGGACGACCTAACGGCTGCGCTAAATGTAGGGGTGGCAGCATCACTTGTCGCTGTGCCTGCGATTGTCCTCTGGCAAGCATCCCTTCCAGTTAGGCCAGAACGGCGTAACGGTTGTACACAGGGACTTGTTTCACTGATGGATCTGGAAGGGTCCTATCTGGCTGTCGAGAAGGACGTTGTCGAGCTTTCTTAGTAACATTCAACTTCGTAGGGCACGTCGTGGAAATGATGTCATGATCGTTTGTTTGGCATAGGCCGCGTCTAAATTATGTTGATGCTTCAGGCTCGATGGTGTCGCCCTTGGGTGGCTAGGGAACGGCTGACTTCATGTGTCGCTGTCTAAAGCAAGATTAGCAGTACACAACGGAAGGCTTCAACGGACGCGGGCGTTGTACGAAGCCCTAATAGATGATACGGTTAAGTGGGGAATTAGGACTTTGGAGCGTGATTGGGCTTGTACGACCACTGCCTAGGTAATGAGCAGCCAGGACCGCCTGTGTGAGACACCATAGTTCCTGCAGGAGCCTTTCGGTTTCTTCGTCATGGTGAATGTCATTGACCACATAGCACGTTAAATCAGTACCGCTGGAGAGGTACGCATGTACTGGAAGGAGTCATTCTTCTGAGACCTGAGTCTATTCTTTGAGCTTATGAACTGGTGATATAGAAGACACCCATAATGAGACAGAATTAGTAAGCCTGTGTAGAGCTAAACCTTGAAATCAGGAAGTCTCAATGCAGGCATAGGGCCGCTTGCATGATACGTTTTGCCATAGTGAACATGTCATATCTAGCATGAGGCTTGATAACCACTTTGTACCACGAAGTCATTGGCGACACCGGAGACGTATGTGTCAGTCTTGTGGGCATGCGTTGTGATGAGCGAGGTCTGTTTGGAACTGCTGGAGCTACATTTTCATGCGATGAAAGGCCAGTAGCTTCCATCGTTCTCTTGGCCGCAGTGTGTGCCTTGACATCAGGGCTGTTGTGGATCGTGCTGGTGGTATGCCTCAGGTATACATCCTTTGCACGTTGCACTCGTCCCAGTGAAGGAGACGCTCCTGGCTTGGATGGAATTTGCATCGGTAATGTTTCCCTCTCTCGATGCAGCCGACAGCAGTTTGGATGCGCCGTGCCGACGCGGTGAGTGCCGCGGGGGCACTCGCACTCGCGAAGCCGCACAAGAACTCGGGCCGGACGGCGCAGCAGGAGGTTTAGATGCCGATGGACCTTGTAAATAGGCGGCAGTAGTGATTATGAACCGCCAGAGCGGTCTATAAACAACAGTATTCCAGTAGCGGGGAAAAACCAGTAAAACGGGCGAAAATCCGGAGCTACGGGAAAACACGCGCGAGCAGAACGAGTGCTGAGAAGGTGCAAAATTTGTTGAGCTCTGATTTTATTGATTATGTTTACCTGAGAATATGTATGGTTACGTCGCGCAACAACCAGCTACCCGTCAATATCGTAGTAAAAAAGCTAAGTGACAATTGCAATATGGTAATTTCCGCGCGGTAAGACTATAAAGGCTGTCATTGTGAAGCAAAACGAAAGTTCTCTTCGGGGTAGCTAATGATTTCTTGAACGCGCAACGAAATCGTATGATTGGCAAGCATTTTAAGTTTCCAGCACTATTTTCATCAGTACATTACTCATTGGGCGTAATACGTTGTTACTTTTGTCCGTCAGTTCTGATTAGGCAATGCAAACGTCGTACCTTTCTCCATACGCTATGAGTGCGAACACAATTTTTCAATATTATAAAAAAGGTAACTTCTCGGAACACATTAGGAAACCCTCGGAAGCTGTCACTGGTACCAATTTCCCAATGTGTCACACGGACATTTCTAAATTGACAAACGTATAGAGCAGCCGTAACCGTATACACAAATGTGTAAAGGGGATTTCAAAAGTGAAAGTGCCTACTCTGGATTCTGTGGGCCTAATGGTAATGCAGGCGGCGGAGTGGATCACCGGTTTCACGGCGCTCTCTATGCTGTGTTTACCGGTTTCCGGTAGTATGAGATACGAGGCCCTCCTAGTGAATGCGAAGCCACGCGGTTCATGTTTTCCTCTGAGCTGTACTGTGGGTGGGGTATTGGAGGGTTTCTTGTATGGGAGACTTTGCACTGTACCTTTCATCAAGAAGAAGCAAAGTGATGTCCGGAGTGTGTACCTACGCCACGCACGAGGAGTCGTTGATGCAGTTGCGCTGCGGTGCTGCTTTCGAGTACGTAATACTCAAGCCTCACAACCTAAAGCTGAAACCACAGGCTGCTGCAATGTGTTTTCTTGCTCAAGCGTATAAAGATGAAACCGCGACCCCTGAGAATAAATGTAATGATCTGGTTAAGCGAATGTAGCAATAACTAAACTGCGTTAGCGTTAGCGTTAATATTCAGTCTGGCCAGTTCTGATGCGTTACCACGCTGTCTGCCTTTTGGAATGCCGTACAGAAGTTCGCCTTTGCAGCAGCTGCATTTTTCCTGGAAGCGCAGGTCGCCACATCGCGCTATTGTGTCGCCAAGCCTTGGCGTTCACCCGTAGGAATTCAGGTCATACAGAGATGATAGATGCGGCCGCCGCTGTTTGGTTTGTCATTCATTGGCTTACCAGCAACATATAACGTTAGAGCAGATCTTTAATAACCACTTTGTATCTATATTTAATGTATTTCGCGCTGTAACTGAGTGTATGTACCACGTGATTCCATCTTCCCTTGCTTATCCTATGGGCAACGTATTAGCGAGGAATCTCTACCACTTTATGGGAATTGCTTTACATTACCTGTGCCACTCGGCATAAATAAATCGCTATAGTCTTGCAAATACCTGTGCGTGGCCGTTCCTGAAGAAGAAAGACTCCACCCGAGCTTCAGGAAACGCCACTGCATCTTTTCTACGACATTGTGCACTGTTATGCGAAGCACGGTGGGCGGGGGGAGAGACCACGTATGGTCAGCGAAGGAAGGTCCCTTTTCCGGTATTAAACACTCACATAAATGAAGAAGTGCCACCTGAACGCACAAACGAGGCGAGTCAGTCTGTCTGTATAGCCCAAAAAACAGCGTAACATATTTGGGAGAAGACCTGCGACTTCTACCACCCAGCAAATTTTCTTGCTTGCCAGAGGTAGCAGCCCTCTGCGTTCAAACCTCTAGTGCATCTGGCACATAGAATAATAGCACTGAAGAAAAATAACCTTGCACTCAATGGCACAGCGCAGAGGCCACGTAGCGGCGGCAACGCTGGCACGGTATTTCTTAAGTCGTACGCAAATGTAATAAATCTGACCCACATACGAAACTAGTCCATGAACAAAACAAAATCATTGAACGAATAAATTTTAAAAAGTCCTGTGCAGGATACTGCATAGGGTAGAAAAAGCTGCCGACATCAAGTGGTTTTTAATGCGTAGTGGTGTTACTGTTTACTTATTATTTCTCTGTTTTACAGACATGTCTTTTTATTCGCTTTTGGTATGTATTTGCAGAAACAACAAAAATATTTTCGGAATGAACAAAAGCTGTTCCCAATGTAGGGATCCGTATTCAATAATAACCAATGCCGATATATTTCAATGGTCGCTACCTTATTTTTGGACATTATATGGTCAACGCTGGCCACATATAATTTGATATTCAGCTTGGAAGCATACTCGTCAATTTACTCGTTGGTCATAGTGGCCCGTTTTTGCTCAACCAGTAGTGCCTTGCACCATCGCGGGTCAATAATGCGTTTGCGGCCACCGTAGGTCCTTAAAACGCGCGTATGTGCCTAGCAGCGCATGACCACTTTCAGCTCTGTGCCCAACTGTGCCAGCAGTATTACGCGGGGAGAGCAATACATGTCTGAACCTACCACCAAATACAAAAAGAAATACAAAAAGCAACAACTCACTCCCATAGACGAACTAAGTACAAGCCCAACAGAGCTTCCATCCGCTGCAACGTTCTGGATGCGTCCCGGCGGAAGAATGGCAAACACGACGGATGCCAGGATGACAACAAAGCCACATAAGCCACCGAGGAAACGGCAGCACCGCAGGCAGTCCACTAGCGTCTGCAAGGCAGTCATCGCCGCGTCCACGAGTCGGTAGCAATGTGCGCCGAAGCGATCCTCGACGCCGTAGGAACGGATCACGCTGAGCGTGTCACGTGTTTCAGCCACGTGTTGTAGGAGGCGCGCCACGTGTACGCTTTCAAACCGGCGCGCCATATTCGAGGCTTTTGCCAGAATCACCTGCAAAATGACATTCAGGAATTTTTCACAAAGAAGAAGGCATTCAAATGGCTAATGACGGCGCTGCTTGAATGTGTAAATTAGCTTCGTAATTAGTTCTGTATGAGCAACAAAATAAATGTTCCGTAGTGTTGCGGTTATTGCGCATAGCGGATTTCGTAGCAACTGGTATTATAGCACGTATCAGTAATTGTTCCAAATTCGAATATCTGCAATAACGCGAAATGCTACACAGGTTTACGTTCGCAGTCTAGGAACTGTAATATATTTTGCCATTTAGTAAAATGAGTCATGATAGACACAACATGGAAGTTCTCTTCGCTGCTCAGCCGTAATAATAAACTAGCGTTTAAGTGCGGGTCAGAAGAGTGGCTCATTGAGCCAGGTTGTTTTGCTGCTTTTCGTCATATTGCAGTAGCAGCAACATGAATGAAAAACATAGGAAACGTTTTTTTTTCTAATGTTGACTTAGGACGAGGTGCCAGATGAGTGCCCGCTAGGAGCACTAGGTCAATAAGAGAAGTCGACAAAAACGCGCCTCTGGGCTATATTTATCTTGGCCACAGAACTGCGTATCACGAAATGAACGATATGCTTTTCGTTGAGTGCAACCTGTCCTGCTCTCTGATGAACACTTAAGAAAGCTATCGATGAGCCCGAACAAGAATGCTCATCTGTCCCAGCATCCTTTCTTTTTTCCCTCAATTTTGACATATTTTCGAGCTGACGAGCCCGCTCACTTCAGCTTTTCTCTGTGTACACCAGACCACCCACGCAAGCAAAAACGACACTTGTAGTTCTTTAATATCTACCTCCTTGTCATAAAGCCTATTTAAAATATACAAGAAATGTCCATGCCTTATACACCTTATCCATCGTAGTTCTTAGACGCGTGATGGCGCATATGCGTAGGCATACCCTTTCTTCGCATATTATACGGCCCTCTCAAAGGTTGTCTAGAAGCACATTAAGGTATTTAACGCAGTTAGACCTGATAAATAAATCACAATGCTGTTGTTCACTGTTTTTGTGAATAATGGTAAAGCTAAGCTAGCATAAGAATCTAAACCGGATGTCTTTTGATGCTTTAATACTGCGCTTACAGATGGCAGAAGCTTAGTCCTGTAACTAAGACAGAAAACTTATTTACCACAAACTTAGGATCATCGCCATTAAAGCTTTCGAAAGAAATAGCAGTGACCGCCTATTGTTTTGCAACACTGACGGTACTTTGGATGCGCACCTTCGGACGAAGCGACATCCTCAACCTATCTCAACACAAACATTGACGTCTTGACATCCTCGCCTTTGCATAATCTATCTTCAAGCGAAGCTTGTATTCGCTCACAAGTTTCGGTGGCGACATGATCACGCCAAAACCCAATTATTTCGCGATCAGAGCCGCTGTGGCAAAGGGCGGTTTGATGAGCTGACAGCTGCGCCGGTGCCGGAGCGCGAGCTATTAGCAACCATCCCAGCACGCGCTCACGCCACGTGCGCAACCAATCAGAGCCGATTCGCTTCAGCCGGGAAGGGAAAGGACAGGAGAGAGTTGCGTGCGGGTTGCACCGGTTTCGTTTTCAGTCAGTTCAGTATTGAAAAACGAATGGGGTGGTCATGCGTTGTGTGTTCCGCCGAGGAACGGGCAGCATTCGATGAGCGGTGGCGAGAATTTGCCCATGAAAGTGCTCGCCATCGCCGCGCTGACCTAGCCGTAGTAGCCGCCCGAGCCCAGGAAAGCGGATAGCAACGAGAAGATCCCGAGCTCAGGTAGCGGGAGGTCTAAGTAATTCTGCGCGTTGCTTAACCGTGACGAAGGTCAGGTGCACGCAGAACAAGCTTTGCTTACCCCCATTTCCCATTGTTCGGTAGTGGTAATTATTTTTCGGGCTCCCTCTCCTCCACGAGGCAATAAAATGAAAACCTCGCCTTCGAAAAAAAAGGATGAACAAATCCAGCCCCTAATCTGTGTAATGTTTATTTTACCATCAGCGTAAGCACCACGATTTAATTAGTGCGCTTGAGAGACCTGAAAATTGGAGCCAGTATTGTTTTTTTACACATGCTAAAATCCAATGTTGAGTACTATATATATATATAGTTACTACACGAAAAGCTTATATCTATCGTTTCCTAAACCAAAAGCTGCCGCGAGCGTTACGTTGTTCGGCGCTACCCTCAGCAGAACAAACCGAACGGCAGCTTTCGACTTTTCAGCCTTGAGGTGTCCTTTCAGCCCGACGATTTTTTTCACATGGCTTCAACGTCTTCTGAGAATTATTTAGCTTCAGATTAGGACAAAGTTCGAAAGCCGCGATATGGCTTGACCAGCAATCGCAATCGTTTTTGATGCCACAGCACATCCAGTCTAGCGCTACAATGTTTACCGTGCCATCAGCGAAAGCCCCATTGCGAGCAGCCATTAAAGCGAGTAGCCTGTATAGCGTTAGCATCAATGACATCATCTTTCCTTTGTCTCCTTAATTTTATAGTTCGCGGAGACAAAACTGGAATCGAAATGGCGCATTACCATTGCAAATAAGTAGAATGTGACAGCCAAAGCTGCCAGAACTGCTGCCGTTGGCACCTGGAGTCCTGTCACGATGATCCTGGCGATCCCTGCAGTGAGCGACTGCAGCAGCTGCTTGCAGCCAATAAAAAGACGCGAGTCGATGGCGTCCAGTTCAGTGGAAAGGCGGTTGAGCACACGGCCCCTCGGGGTGGCATCGAAGAAGACCACAGGACAGCCTAGGACGCTCCGAATCATCGCTTTGTACAGGCGGTTGGACAGGTTGCGTTGGCTCACAGCGAGTGTGAAGGCTCCCAGACAACCAAACAGCACTAAGATGATTTCAGAAAAGCGAAATTTATTACTTACAGCAATATAACGCTTAGAACCCCGAATGTAATAAACAAAGTTCCAATCTGCTCCAAAGAACGCGTTATGCAAAGGACACTTTTCAATCGATGCTGCAGCTCAGTGTCTCTGTAATCACATACTTCGCGCAAGCTTGAGAGTTTAATTTTTTGCCGCGTTTGGATGGGCATGAAATGCGAAAACGCTTGCGTATGATGTATATAAAGGTGCACGTTTATTAACACCAGGTGGTTGAAGCTATTACATTGTACAACATCACTACATCACTCATATCCCCATCAGGCTATTGAACGCGCACGCAATACTAAGAGTGTAGGTTCGGCTTCCACTAGCAGCAAGTTGTTTTTCGCGCGCTTTAATTTCCTTTACGTTTTCGCCTACACTCTTCGAAGGAAGAAAAACGTAATTTTTTTCAAACTTCGTTAGCTTCATTAACGATTGGCGTCATGTGGTTCTAGTGCAAGTACTGGAACTCTCGGTTGCCTTTCTTCTTGTTAAATGAAATACGACGGACAGAGCGGCAATACATGACAAATCAATCTATACAACATTCTATGAATAATTATGTGCTACACAGTGAACATCAACTCACCGTCGCAAATGCATATAGCTGTCAGTCCTCCGACCCATACAGACGTACTCCATTGCGTAATGCTTGCATCTGTCCACTGCTTCATCCAGACCAAATATGCTCCCACGGCACATGCTCGTAGCAGGAAACTCGAGCAGCACAAAGCCAGCGAGGGCCCGCACATCCGCACAATAGATAAAAGTAGGTCTGTATTTCCCTGCAAGGCAAACAATACCCTTTCGTCAGCATTCTTGGGCATTTTTAGAGCACATCTTTCTTTGCCCACCCCTTTGGGATGTAGCTGGCATGTTCATGTTTCTCGACGTGTAGTTAACGCAGTAAATCTCGAAACAGACGAATCCACTTTATACTTATCGGTACTCGCGCTGCACACCTGTCGATGGCCACCGTGTTTCTCTGCGGAAGTACGCCTTCAAAGAACTAGCGTTACCGAACTGTCGTCACTTCATCAAATATCCAGGTGCTTGGGGTGGTTGTTCTATTTGTTACATGCTGAATAAACAGCACCTTTCCGCAAACTATGTATAAATAATCTAGCCAATGCCGCAGGTTGTGTAAACCGCCGTCGCGTCGTTTAAATAGTTACGTGGTCGCGTAAACGCGAGGTGAGAACGCGTGGATAAGTGACCACACAAAACACATTCTGCGGCTGTGTGGCGTTCGCAACTCGCATGGGACAGAAGCGCATTATGAAGGTACGAAACACGGGTTATGCCACGAAGGCACGCATTCACTGTGCTGCGAAAGGCTCCGCATAACACGAACAGTGAATACACACGCGTTACAAGCCTAAGGACACAAGGTTTCCGTGGTGTGTTGAGAGTGTGAATTATTCGTTGTGAAATGGGAAGTAATGAAAAAGGTAACGGCGTTAAAAGCAAGACTAGCGCGAGCGCAGAGGAGCGATATGCTGCATCCGTCTACTATCGCTTTGGTTCTCTTTTCGGAACCGCTACCATCAAGTTCAGAAATGCCCTAACCAACACAATTCAACGCACGACTGCAGGTCATTTCGCTGGTGGTCAGAAATAAAACAAAATACACGCGTAATGTGCCGCTTTTTTGTAGAATTTATTGGACGCTTTTCGAGAATCCTTCGTTTAACATTAACTCTGAGAGGTTCATTCGATCAGCTGTCTGTTTCGTTCACCACGACATGCAGTCGTCACAGCAAGTCATGAACCGCAAATCGCATGGGGATATCGGCGTTAAGGGCGGCTATAAGTGCGCAGCTTTAAAATGACATTGATGTGCCACGACTCCCAAGTGGCAATAGCACTTGCGCTTGTGCCATAGAATCGTTTGAAATGCCTATAAATGTTGAGGGCCAACGTCGTCATACTATAATCTGGCCACATTATTAAGGTACGCTCACAATATCATCAACTGCCGCGACAAACCAACCCAAATCGTAACCTGCGTTCAAAAAGTTACAAATAGGATTTAGCCCCATTCAGCAATTCGAAGATCAATTTGTTTGCAGGATGGAGTTCTTCAGAATGGCGGGAAGGCTGACTTGGCTTGCCGAGCAATCGCCATAAAGATACATTGTATAATCTTATTTATTTTTCATGCATGTACACACTGCAACGAAGATTAGGTCCAAGCAGGAAGGGCACAGTTACCCAAAGGCAAAATCACAACCTCGAAATAATGAGATAAATATAATAATTAACTAGCCCGAAAGATTAACGAGCCATTACACTCTAGCTGTGAAGGTGGATGACGAGCGAAGCTGTAGCCCATCACACAGACAAGGGTACATGTATTTATTTGGATCATGTGGTAATGCTAGTGGTGACAGCTTTGGGATTACTGTTGCACTTATCGGTTGGGTTTCAACCTTAGTACGAATATTGGTCAAAGCTAAATCTATACACGATCATCGTGGAGCACTTGAGTGACTTAATGGGACTAGTGCGGGACTTTAATCCAAGCCCTTTTAGCACTCATCTAGCACCATTTCTTCTATAGTTCTCAAATGTCCACATTGAATTCTCCAACGATGATCACAGGGTAGCGTCATCACGTGTAACAGCATGAAAAAGTGCGTTTTCATGAACTCCCCTATATCAAACTTGGGCATGGAGATATATATACAGTGGATATCACAGTTCTGTCTTTCGATTGTACGGCACAGACACCCCCACAGCCAGCGTCACTGTCTTCTTCAAAGTCAAGGGCCTATTGCTCTACGTACATTTTGTCCTGCACGTGTATGGCAACGCCTTCTGCTCGTGAGTACATGTGCTGTTCGTAAACGATTCGAGTATACCCGTCTACTTGAAACAATCAATCTTGATTGACTTATTCATTCATTATTATATATTTACTCTTATTATTCGCGCCTGAGTGCTTGAAGCATTTATACTTCATCTCCACCAAGGGTCGGTCTGGTATTTCACTGTCTCCGTTACGAGCACACGCAGTTTTCGCGCACAAAGAACTAGGATGCACGGAACCCTAGCCATGAATAACTTCACTGTGATATTTACTAGTTCATTATCTTGGGTCCCTAAACGCTTTATGTCTGACCTGTTTCATGTGAATATTGCAGCTTTCAGAGGTTCCAGTTGGCATATGTCATTCCTATATAGCACGTTGTGCAGCTTGCGA
Organism: Dermacentor albipictus; assembly: GCF_038994185.2. NCBI lineage: Eukaryota > Metazoa > Arthropoda > Arachnida > Ixodida > Ixodidae > Dermacentor > Dermacentor albipictus. The sequence goes on along the minus strand of NC_091827.1, from coordinate 110,095,711 downwards.
GACCTTGAAAACCCTAGGCTTGTTACAAGTGTCAACAGGTTAGGCTCACGTGCCACCCCGCTAAGCACCCAAGATGTTATGTTAAATATGTTTTGTTACTGAGCTTTCTTCATTCAATAATCAATAAGCTTAGGTTTTGTTATCGTTTACGTCGCTTTTAGAGCTTCAACCAAAACGCGTATCGCCGATCTTCAAAAAAAAAAATTAAGCGAGCAGAATAAAAGTCTTTCTTTTCCCTTTCAAGTAGGCCAAATCTCGCACGTCACGAGATCTGTGCCAGTTTGTGGCCTCTAGTAACTACAACTAGAAACGGGTCTGCGCTGACAGTGTGAGTTTAAAGAAAATAGCACAGCAGAGACACCAAAAGAGTCAGACTGTTACTCTCCAACTGCGCCGTATTGGGTGGACAATTTACATACCAAGTTTGATGTTTCAACTTCATCCTCCGTGACTCTATGCACAAGTCCTTTCTTCTCATTATTCTGAGGCATTTCCCTGAAAGAAATAATGGAAGTGTAATTCGATTAGCCCAATTGAACGAGACTCTTTCATGCGTAATACTCCACAACGGTGACGCAGCGAGTTACGGAGAACTATTATCTAATTGCGGCTGTGGTGGTAATTTGACTAATGGTGTTCTGCTTAAGTCAACAGTGCAAAATATTGTGCAATGGCCAAAAAGGTCATTTGTTTATTTGATCGTGTTCCTGTTTTTACCCTCGAAACTAACCGAGTGATTGAGTCATTGTTCTTGTTCTCATTCAGTTTACGTTGACGAAAAAAATACTGCACGACACTGTTGAGGTTTATTCTTAGCACTTCACGTCTTTAATGAACGCAATTTCAGGGCAAGCTGCGACAGCTATATTTGCAGAGCAACAGCCTATAGGTGACCGTCGTAGCCGCAGACCAAAAAGTAGGACAGAAATGCAAATGTGCTGCTTGTGAATCGAAGGTCGGTCCGGAACTAGGGCGTCCATTGCACAACCACTGCATAATGAATGAGTCCAACAACGGGTGAGGTAAATGCGCAGCGTTGGTTCTATTGAAACACTATGTAAAATGTTGGATAGTAGGGGGGAGGGGGTGGGAACTTAGAGGAGTGATTCATTGAGATTGGCGCCTATGCTCACAGCGAAAGGCGCTATTGTGTTCCATCACCCCTTTTCGGCGCACGTGTAGCCATGCCTGCACGCGAACGACTCGCCCACTGACCGCGCCCCTTTCTCCTCGGCGTTTCACCCGTTGCACATGCTTTTCACAAACTGTGCGTTGCAATGAGCTAGCGTTTATGTTACCACTTCTTCGCGTGTGGGCAAACCGGAGGGCGCCTTCAGCACATGGTCGGACATGGTAGAAGCGTTTAGCTACTCCCCGCCTAGATGGCACAGGGACGCCACGAATGTAACCGTGCACACATGCCAACCAGTTGAACCGCAACGACACTGAGCCACCACGCTTGTCAAATACATACATAGATTTCATGCAAATTGTAAGTATTTCATTAAAATCGTCAACAGACGTCAACGTCAACAGCTGCATGCCGCATGCTCCGAAAACTCGCACTATGCTCTAAGGTATGCGAACAATTAAAAAAATATCATCATGATTTGGCCAGAAAAATATACTAAGAGAACCATCACACTCCGATGGTGATGCTATACGAAAGAGCTAAGTCTACCGGCAGTTTACGCCAAGAACACCTATGTTTACTGTTTGTCTTTTGGTAGGTGTCCTTCCCATAGACTGACACCACCTGAATAGCTTGTGGGCAATGCTCGTGAAATCAGTTATTTCCACAGAGCGCATGAATCGTCTGGCGTTTAGCATGGATAGCACACTTTTCTGCCAGTGTTTTAGTTCTTTTGGTCCTCGTTTCCTTGTGCTGCTACGATCTTAGCGGATATTGTTGGCACGCTAATCTGCACTTTTACAGAAGCTCCGTAATGGTGTAGGCTGGGAGGGGCGGTTAGGGGTGACTTTCACGGTAAGAAACATTCATTGTTTTTTTGTATAATATTATCGAGCATGGTAATGCCAAGGTCATTCCTCTTTTCAAATTTTTCACGTGGCTAATCACATGAAGAATATTGAGGCAAATTACTTATTAAACAAATATTTTTGCATAGTGTCGCGACACAAGAACCACAAAGAATTATTTGTGTTATCACACCAATACCTGCTGTTTAGACCTTTCCACTTACGTGTCCTTCCCATCTGTTCTCCTGTCTTTTATTTTGTCACCACTGCAAATCATCTTGGGGCATCTCGAATCGTTCATAAGTTGCTTTACGGTTTCAAAAGGCGTAATTTGTCTGTCGGCAACAAGTAATATCATATCCATCTGCTCAAGGTACTGAGTTTGCGTGCATACAATGAGTCTCGTCTGAAAATACCAAAACGACAAGGTTACGCAAGCAGTCATCTTCCCAAGACGAGGAAAACACTGTTACTAAAGCGCCATAAACGCACACCTATACTTTCAAATCCACCTACACCAAAAATACAGGCCAACGAAAGATCACAGTGTCCCGCTGTTAAAATGGAAGTCTCGTACATTTTACCAAATATTAGCCCTGGATTAAATTAAAATGTAACATAGATGAGCTAAAATTGAAACTCCGTTCGTTGATGCATTTACGCTTATTGGCGCTATACGTCACAAGAACACCTGAAAGTAAAGCGTACCTCGCGGGAAGTAAACGTTCACTAGGTGCTGGCAGTTTGCGTTTTCTTTGGTTGTTTGAGATTCACTAGCATAATCATTTTATGTTGAGGACAGCACCTTTTTCCGAAGCATTCCATGCCTGCCAATCACTCTGTCAAAAACCTTGGACGCCACATGCACGTCCAGAGCACTCAGTGTGTCGTCGAGAAGGTACACGCTGCTGTCACTGTAGACCGCTCGGGCAAGGGCGATTCTCTGCTTCTGACCGCCACTTAGCGTTGCACCCTGGGCATCGGACGAGTGTCCAAAAAAAAGAAATTTATTACTATTTGATGTATGAAACAGACTAAGCTACCGCAGAAGTAGAGGCCGCTCAAAATCATATAGAAAAAGCGTCAGTAGCCACGAGCACGTTTCCAAGCAGATGGCATACAAAGTTATTTTACCCGTGAAGGAAGAGCACACATTGAGAACATAGACCGGAAGGGGAGAAAGCATCTAGTGGGGAAGAAACGGATCACAGCCCCATCACGTTACACAGCAGCTAAACCTTCAGGCAGCGAAAAGCTCTCGCGCCTGAGCCCATGTGTATAAAGAAGTTAGTGCTCGGCAGCGATGGCGCTTGTCCGCACGTAGAAACGGGTGAAGAAAAGAGCTCTTTGCGTGGATCGTCAGAAAGCGCCCCAAATAACTCATTCGGTTATATAAATTAATGGGTCGCTTGAACGCGTATGTTGGTTATGGCAAGGACATTTATGTAGCATTTGTTGTTTTGCTGGGCAATCGCCTAGAGAGCAGATGTGGCAACCGGCACATAGTCAGGCCTAGTGCAGTTAGAAAAGAATTATGGGGTTTTACTTTCCAAAAACACTTTCTGATTACGAGGCATGCCATAATGGGGGACTCCGGAAATTTGGACCACCTGGCGTTCTTCAACGTGCACCTAAATCTAAGTACACGGGTGTTTTATGAAACAAGGAATACTAGCCTTTTTTGTGCAAACCAAATGGAGAATATCCGATATTTGATTTTCGAAAGTTGTTTTCTTAGAATATTTGACTCCGTTCAAAAACTTTGCTATTAGAAGACATCTAGTCATAATGAATATATATAGCGCCTATATATCCCCGCTCAAGTTTGGACTCATCCGTGAACTGCACCTTTTGTCCGACCTCCGTGAGGTCTCCGGCAGGAAATCCAGCTATATCTTTCAACAGCTCGCAAGCAGACAGCACCCGTTCGTAGAGGGACACGTCGAAACGTCTGCCGAACAAGATGTTGTCCCTGATAGACATGTTGTAGATGCACGCGCTCTGTGGTACACAGGCTATGGAGCCCTGTAACAGAAGAACTCATGGTGAATACGAGCAGTACAGAGGTAGTTTAACTGCAACGGATGACATGTGCGATGATCACTCAATCATACACATAAAGCCGCACTGTTCAGCAATAAATTCGTTCTCGTGTTTTTTCTTTCTTTTTGATTGAGCAGGTCAATGTTAATTTGCAGAAGCGGTATAAACACAAAAACATTTTTGAACTGGACTTTCTAAATGGAACATTGAAGCACGTAAAACCCCCTAATTTTTTAAAGTTAAGATGCAAAAATTCAAATAATGGAGTTTTCTGTGCCAAAACCACTTTCTGATTATGAGGCACGCCACAGTGGAGGACTCCGGAAATTTCGACCACCTGGGGTTTTTTAACGTGCACCTAAATCTAAGTACACGGGTGTTATCGCATTTCGCCTCGATCTAAATGCGGCCGCCGAGGCCGGGATTCGATCCCGTGAACTCGTGCTCAGCAGCCTAACACCATAGCCACTGAGCAACCACGGCGCGTTTACGACGCACCGTGATCCCGTAGCCCCATTTACCATATGCACTAGCCATTCGGAGACTTTCATTGTTTCACCCGTTATATTTGCACTTGGCTATGCAACTGGCTTGCCATGGTCACCCATCAGTATGCAACCCGTCAGTATGGTGGCATAAGGATGACTGCATGACACCAGCGTAGTGATGACGATAGGATAACGAAGAAGAAATTGTGCCGCTGGAACGACAAATGCGGCATAATGACGACGACACCGTGACAATGAGATGTTGATTCTTAGCTATGACGATCGTATCACGATGACAGCGTGACCAGGGCAATATGATGACAATGAGATAAGGACGAGTGTGTGACGAAGACTGAAGGCCGACAACCCTATGAGGAAGCCGGATTTACGACGGTGACACGACTACGATGGCAGATAATGACTGACAGCGGCTGCAAGATGGACTGGCGACGACCCAGTAAAGACAACGGCATGACAAAGCCAGTATAGTCAGGATTTAATGATGACAGCACAATAACGAGGCAATGATGAACAAGGCATGACGTCCATGAATCGACAAAGGCGGTATGACGACGGCATAATGACAAGCGGATGAAGTAACGAAGACGGTAAAACAACCGTGCGACTACGGCAGCATGAATGCAATGGAACAGCGATTGTTGACCGCAGACGGCTGACGAGGAAAACACGAAAAGATTGAGATGTCGAAGTTAGAATGACGAAGACTGAACGACCAGGACACTGTCAAGGCGACGGTGTGACAACAAATGCATGGCCATGACTATACGACAAAGATGACATGACAACCGTATGAAGATATTGAGATGACGACCAGTGTCTGATGACAGTGGCGTAAGCAAACGGCTTGACAAGCGTCGGATGGCGACGCTGGATTGACCACGATGGCACAACTAGGACGGCATGACGACAAAGGTCGGAGAACGTATGAGTGATAGCGATTCTCTGATGACGACGGCAGGAAAAGAGTGGCATAATCATTCACAGTGTCAGGCGCGTCGGAGCGCATTGGCCGCGTCCGCCAGTTCGCCGAACCGTTGGTCGAGCTCGACGCTGTTCATCTCGTTAACGTTATGTAACGTGCAGGCGCGTTCCCACTTCGTCGAATTATATTTAGGCATTTAAGAGACCGCTTTGAATACGGATGAAATACATGAATCTTATCGAGAAAAATAAAAACCGAGTACTTGCTTTCAGAGGCAAACACGGTCATTTGCGACGAACTGCGCCAAAAGCAGGCCGAGCCTTTCGCGCAAACGGCACACACTGAACACTTTCTCAAAAACAAAGTTCCCATTTTTGCTATGCATTCCTGCCATGCAGGATCCGGGAATGGCTTCGGTGCATTCACTTCGCGCAGAAAAGCCAACTCGTAGGCCATTGAAAAGTACAGCCTTCCGCTGGTCGCCTTTGACGCTGCCATTTCGGGAAACACTTTTGTCTCCCGCTCTCCCGAACAAACGAGAACCACCAGAGCATCACGCAAGGCTCCCTACGTAAGCACAAAAGAATCGGATGCGTGTGTACGCATCGGCTCCGTACGCATAATGTACCGTTCGTTTTGCATTCTGCACATGCGCACTTTGCAGAACGTAGCGATCTTGCATACGCAACACCGTTGCGTACGATACGTACGCGGTACTAAAACTCTCTAGTGTCTATTGACTAAATGCTCACACATTGCCGTCGTCAGTCATCTTGCAAACGGTTGTGCTGCAATTGTTTATTTTCTCGTTCAATTGGTTCTTGCATTGTCTTCAGCGTTTTCTTGAGCTTCTGCGTTATCCTGGAAGTTTACGCTTTCTATAGGGATTCCAGTAGCATGCTAATATGTGGATCTGGATCTAGGTATATTACATTCACATCTTGACCTGCCCAACTTCACGCAGTATTATTTATCCTGCTTCTGTCCTACTTTTACGGCACTACTGTTCCCTTCTTGAACGTTGAAGTGACGCGAATTTCTCAGCTGCGGTTGCCAGCTTCCGCGATAACATGCACACAGGTGAAATACAGGGCTCCCGTGAGCTTGGTAAACCATAAGTTTCGGTATCATTTATTTTTTTAACCATAAATACTGTAGAGCTGTTGTTATTATATTGGGGCACCACTCTACCCTAAAAAATTGTATTTATTTCGCTCCACACCAAATAATTCGTTATAATTTCTATATGAGACTTTTCAAATTACCTACTTGACGTATTGGTCACGCAGTTCGTCCTGTCAGGCTCTAATGCCTGACCCCGTCCTGAAAAAACACAAGGTTATGACTGGCCCTAAAGGCACCTAGATGTTTGTTTGTACAGCTGATATCGAGGGTCGGGAGTATTTGCGCGTGGTTGGAGATTTATACAATCTATAGGTTAAAATCGAGAACTGACGATGATGGTCAGCGGTAGATCAAACAAGCTCCCAAGGGAAATGAGCAGGTAAGCTTTCTGAGGATCTTTCTTGGCGTCTAATTTTATATGCTTAAGAGAGGTTTGTAATAAAGACACGTGTAATTGTTTTTGTCGCACAGTTAAAAACAATAAAGGAGGCAATTTTATACAACATCATGTCGGTTATTTTGTGCTAAGAAATGAAGACAGAAGAGGGGCAAAAATTGCGCAGCCTATTATGATGGTATATACGCAGAACCATGTGAAAGAATGACCGGACAGGAAAAAGGTGCTTTTTACCTCTCTGACTGTTTCTTTTCATGTTTGCATGTTATTTTTCAGGATATTAAGTATAATTCACCTTACCTAGAGCCGTTACTAGTTATATTCCGTATTCTTCGAGACTAACGACAATCGTGAACATTTCCAAACGTGCCTTCGCTGCCAAATTGACGCTGGGCGAGTTTTACGATGTACTACGCACCTAAACTCGGCGAATTTTCAATGGGCACACTTACCGTCACCCGGCAGCGGCCCTTTGTTTGATGAACATCGCCCTGAATTGCACTTATCAGTGACGACTTTCCGCTTCCCACGGAGCCCACGAGGCCAACCAAGGAACCAGGCTCCACTTTCAGGTTCACGTCACGCAAGACAGCTTCCCCCCTTGTTCGATGGCGGGCTTCCGCGGAGCTCCACGTGAAACAACAATCTTCCAGGCACACCGATCCTTCAAGTGCGAAAATATTACATGTTACCGCGATTGTAATCGTAACAATCGCAATAATTCACCGTGGTGACATAGCGGCTATGGCACTACAGTGCTAAGCACGAGGTCCTGGAATTCAATTAAAAGGATAAGGTTAGCAGTGACGACTTCCCAAAGTAACATGACAAATCATAATGTCAGTAATGCTAGCTACGCCATTCACAACTTAGTGCTGCAAATGGTTGGTTCTTTCATAACTTTAGAAAATCTCCACACGTTTCAACAAACTGAGATTGGACGTCTAAGCTGTATCTCTGAAGTCTGCCGCTTAAAGCTTGTAAAATGTTTTAGCACAGCAAGGAAAAATTTTTGTATATTACGCGTCCATTTCTCACGCACTTGCCATTGAAATGTGTAATTTTTAAGCTCCGCAAGTACCAAGCAGTATACTGAATTTGTGGCAATTACTTTCGCATATCACAGAAAACTACTTTGAATGTTCCTTTTTTATTTTTCTGTTTACTTTTCCGTCTGCTTGCACAGAATATAAAGGTATTTCAAAACGAGAATTATGAATAGAAATAATTAGGTATTCAAATTGGTTATTCGTACATTGTGCTTTCTTTATAATTATTTTACATGCCGGGGCACCATAGGTATTGTAGGATGTTAAGAATTTCTGAGCCCTTTCTTTTCCATCGCCGTCTGAGACCTGCAGAATCGCCAGAGAGAAAGCTCTCTTAGCTGGCGCTTTAAATGAGTGAGCTTTTCATAAATTTTACGGAGCCAGCAATGTTTCCGTGGCCTATTAAAGGAGAAAATGCAGGTTACCTTTCCTTTCGGTAGAATGGTTTCTGAGCCACTGAGTCGACATGGAGAAACTCAACATGGAGACGGCTCCAACATAACTTTCTGGACATGTCTTGCTTTGGAACGCTCTTGGGACACAAGGCTATTACACTGTCAGAAGGTTCTCCCAACCTATACTCGTAGCGTGCCACATTAGCGCATTTAACTAAGAACATCGCTTTAAGCATATGAGCAGCACCCAAATGTCCTGGATATGTTCCTCAGTTAGGAAGGCGTGCCATTATCTTAGGCGCCACATTTCACAGCAAGGTTATTAAGGTGAGCTGAGCAACATTTTGTGAGGTGCCAGCGAAGGCAGGCGGCATCTGTTAGCTTGGTGGCTGTAAAATATCACAGAAGAGTCAGCAACGAAGCCGGAGTCGCAGATATGGTCGCATCACCAGCCCAGTGGTTTACGCAGTAATCATGGCTATACTTTGTGCAGGGTACACAAAAATCCATCGGTTTTAGGCCCGCCTACACTAGCATTAAGCTCAGTTGTAGTGGGTCATGAGCATAAACATGGGTACAGCAAACTATTTCCAAAGGATAAGCTGACGTGCTTACAAGCATCGGGTTGATTTCAGGCAGTGACAAAACAGAGCCTCAGAACTTTTGGCAGGTGCGATAACTGCCTTATACACCTTCACTGCTTTTGATGCATCTGTCAATGAATCTGTCACACAGCATATGCTGCGAGCTCAATTCGGACTATGGCAGACGCTTTCCACCAACAGTACCGCGACGGCAGCTGGAAAAGGGGATTGTGTGTGATTTTCCGCGTAACATAATTGTTCTTTCGTATATTCGAATTACATTCCGATGCTATCATGTCTGTAGGTTGTACGTAAGTCGTACATTACGAATTGTGTGACACGTTTTAATTTGACATATTCAATTAGTTCAATAACGTACTTGTGCCAGGTGGAGGGCTTACAAGAATATGGATCCCAAAGGGAGCTGGAAAATAGCTGTCTTTCAGTTTCCGCGTAACAGGATTGTATTTTTTCGCTTTACAATCCAATGCTAGCATATCTGTACCTTGAGTGCGAGTCGTACTTTACGCATTTTCTGACGCAATTACTGTTAGCATTTTTAGTTGCGTAATTAAGGCGCTTGCGCACACCTACCTGGCGCAGAACGTGTTTTGATTGTATTCTTAGTGCTTGTGTGCGCTCGTCAGGTGCAGTTGTGGTATTTCTCTAGCATCCGCACCAGCTTCACCGTGCATTCACTTTCACAGGGTGGGATGGAGACGGATATTTATAGTGCAGAACGTAGGCGCCCGTTCCTGCGGTGAGTGTCAGCGTCGTCACCAAGCGTACGAGCACAGAGAACGATGAAAGAGCGAAAGCGGAGCGCGGATGAAAAATGGCGATAACAAACAGTGCCCAATGAGAAAAGCCAAGCAGGAAGGTATACAACGGAACAATGAGGCGGAAAGCGCAAAAGGAGGGTGCGGCGAACGCAGTAGAACAACAGCGTAATCCCGCGCAAGAAGGGCTTTGCGGTGACGATGGTTACGAGATGGCACCAGATATGCGCGCGTTTTCTGTTCACCGATGACGCTACCGATACCATATGCAGAAACAAAGCGCTGCATGAGTGGAGGTCAGTCTGTGGCGGCACCCGTGAATCGCGTTCACGCGGCACCCGCGCGCTGCCTCTCTTGATCTCCCGATTAACGAGGCAATCGCTCCTCATTTCACTCCGGTCGCAACGTGCCCCACAACAGAAATTGTTCATGCCAGCCAATATATCACGAAATGAAAGCGCATGTACAGTTGCGCTTAAATTTCAGGTTACGGAGCATTGTCATCACCGGTGGATTTTTATGTGTGCTTTCCTAGAGTGCAGAGCGCGTACTACACTCAGCAAGTCCTTCAGCGCAGCTACGTTTTGAATGTTGTGGCAGATAAATATAATTTACAGCAGTGAAATGGCGTATAAGCCTCGGGTATAAGAATGCTAGTGTATTCTAATGATGTTAAATCGAGTCATGACAGCTGGCGCTGCTAAGTGCGTTGCTTTTGGTGTGTGCTCTGCATGTATGCTATGAACACACCATCCTTCCTGTGGCGGTCTTTGTTCACTTCGCGAAAATCCTAATGGCGCCATTGGACTAGTGACCGTTTCACGATAACATGATACATGTCTAACCGGGCACAGCCTTCAATCATCTGAAAAGCATGATGTAATTTTTGATGATCGAAGGAGATAGCGTATATAACGTGGACTTTTCAGCATCTTTCGTAAATTTTAAGAAGGTAGTATTCGCCTGTGTCTTCATTCTTCAATAGCATTTTCCACGCTGCTGAATCTGAAAACTTCAGCACTACGTGAAAACCCCTGCTAAAATATGAACACGACAAAACAAATTCTTAATCAATTAAATCACTATACCCTGTTAAATACTAGTATTTTATATTGGCGGGCTTATTCACTTTGGGCATACTGAGATGACAGAAATTGCGTGTCCTAGCTGCATAGGACCGTTGATGTTGGTGTTTTTTTTCTGAGTATTGTTTTCTGAAACGCGCATCACAATCTCAAATAGTTGGTTATGGTTGACTGGAATAGGGCACTGTGCCGTCTTGGGGCGAAAATGTGGCTCCTTTTGCGATGGCGGCCTGGGGTGCTGGATCCCTCCGGTCTACTACAACGTCATCTGTCGCTGAAGCCTGAAGTCATTGCCGGCAAGCGGATCCGTAATGGATCCGTAAAGCGGATCCGTAAAGCCGCCGATCACGATATGTCGTGGGAGGATCGAAGAGATTTGGGAGCCGCGTTGTGCTCCAGCAGGAACTGCATATTTCGAGACCGGGAGCGAGGGAATCTGACTATCGCTGCATAGAGAAACAAATTCAACAAGGGGGGACACTCGGCGAAAACTAGCAACAGGAAAGAGGTCACGCGTATTGTTAATGCAATCCGTTAGTTGATGGGGCATCGGAAAACGACAATTGGGAATGAACTTACAGACAGTGTTATCTTTTTTTAATCTTTCCCGCTAAGCTTAAAAAGTTTTGCTTATAAATGAACTCATATTCGCGACCTACTTTTCTCGCTTTACCTAGCAACACGCTAGCGGCATGCCGGACGCGCCATATGATGCGTCATGCGCCAGACGAGCCACGCAAGCCAGCGAGGACGGTTCCGCATCTGAAGGCCATCTATTCGGCGACACGCCTCTTCTGGATGTAGCCGTAGCCTGTTTGTTGGGCTACCAGCATATTTTTGCGTTCCTTCTGCATTTCGACACGGCACCACTGCACTATTGGACTACGGCAAGGTGAAAAATCTTAGACTGTTTGTGATATTTGCAAATTTAGGCTTACGCACAAAACCAAGACTAGTGAGATAGCTAGCGAAAAACAGCTAGGCCTTCGTGAGGCAGTTAGTTTGGCGTGTTTGTGACGTTTTATGTCGCCCTACAACATCATATACCTTCTTTCGGTACTCACGCTAGTCGAAAACACGACGGCCGATTGGCAAGTGGGATCATGGGAGTGTGTTGTTTGCGCCGGCAGGACGCGCAAAGGATAACGCCGAGGAGCTCAAAAGCCAAGAACTTGAAAATTCAGTCTTCTGAGTGACAGAAAACAAGCCTTGCACCCACGCATTTGTCTTGAGTGTGGTCAGAAAGAGTTCTGCGAGCCTGTAACATGGACTGCCTGATAGCCTCTGTTCTGGCCACTTGTGTACTTTGCGTACCATCGCGACCGCTGAGGCCAAGTTCAGTTAAAAACGTACTCACACCCGTGTAATTGTGCCCTTAAAGTGCAAGAAATAGTCGCCGGGAAGAGAGGAGTGCTTGAAAATCAGATGTATTGTTCATATTTTACGGCATTGTTTGAGAGGAATCTTTTTTTACGAAACGTGTGTAAATGTGAATTTCTTTCTCATGCCACCTATTCACCACTTACGCTAGTTTCGCCTCTAAACGCACTATTCCTGTTAGGTCTATATACCAAAATGATACATGCTTGTAATTTACTTTTTGTCAGCTGATGGCGTCCGGTGGAACTTCGAAAGGCAACTACTGCTGCTTACCTGGTGCTAAAACTTTAGACGAATCGACAAAAAGTCCGGAACGAGCACTTATATAGAGGAAAAAAAAAACGTTCTATCATTTCAGAAGGCGCTTGGCATTTACCTTACGAAACTGCACGCGGCACAGGTTCGATAAAGCCATGTAAAGATGGTTGGCAATCATTTTTACTAAACAGTAAGACAATTCCGCGCCAAGGCTGCACGTGGCTCAGCCGTAGAAGCGAAAAAAAAAGCCGCACCGATTAGGGGAGCCGCCGTGGCGTGTACTAGCTGGTGTTCAAAACACGCGTGCCCAAAAACCCAACTGGAAGGAGTTCATCCCATCCGCTTGGCGCGCTACAGTCAATTCGGCCGCTAGGCTCTATAGGAGTCTTCGCTCTTGTTGAATTCCTTTCTCTATGGTCGCTACTCAATCTAGCGAGCGAAAGGGAGGAAAGCGGTGAAACAGCACAGGAAGGGGGGGGGGGGCTGTTTCTAATCCGCCAATAAATGCGTACTTTGCACAGTCGCGCGCGGTCGTCCAAGCGGTATTTCGAAAGGCACCTGCAGACAGCTAACACATTTCTGCATGGTGTGTGCTCACTACTCTTGCGTCGAAGCAATAGATAGCATGAAGATAACTTCGATATCTGCGGCTGCCATGCTTGCTCACACCAACGTTCTCGCAGCGAATGTCCGCGCTCATCTAGTGTGATGTGTTCATACTTTATTGTGCGCGCTGACACCGTGCTTGTTAATTCCGTTAATGAGAGAATATTTCCTAGTTTATACGGCCGGTAAAACTACTATCCTTGCTTCGCATGGCTTCCTACTAATTTGCTATCGCAATCGATGCTTCACCTTTAGGGCCAAAGGTTACCGCAGCATCCGCAGCATCCCCGGTTCTCCCGTTGTTCTACTATACGGAAGACACACTGCGCCATTCCAGTACATCTTAACAAGGTAGGGCTCATCTTCTCGAACAGAAACTCGAGCAGAGCAAGAAAATGTAGTCACTTAGCAGCTTCGAGTCCACCACGCCAAACATCTTTGTTTCAGTGTAGCTATTCAAATTACCTACTAATGCGAGGGAACACACGGGGAAAGCGGAAGACGGAAATTCAAGATAATGTACAAAACTATAAAAGGGGAAAAGTCGTAGGCATCATTTCGACAAATGCACTAGTCTTTTTGAAAAAGACAAGTATACTTGTCGAAACGCTGGCTCCTGCTTTAACCTTGTTCTGATATTGCTCATCTGCCAATGCTAGTCACACAGGAAAATAGATGTTTACAGAAGCAATGCTTAAGGTTGATCTTCACTTGATCAGCACTGTTCACTTTTGTTAATTTGTGCCCATGAAAGTGTAGAAAATTACTTTTGGCTTCTTGTCCTTTCTTTCTATTTTTTTTTCTGATGCTTTGCACTTATTGTTACATGACCAACGTCGTTCCTGTCCGCGACGGTGACCTATATCAAAGTGCGGGAATTATTGCCCTTAAAGTGCAAAGTGGGTTACAATGCACGCCGTAGATAAGTGCTCCAGACGACTTTTCCAACCTTCTCGAGGCTTTTTAACGTGGAGCTAAGCTAAAATACGTGATTGGTTGTACATATCATACTCAGCGAAATGCATATGCCATTGCTGTGAGTCTAGTCCACGATATGGCGCTCAATGGCACAACACTAGACGCGACGATACAAGAAACAGTGACGTTACACTAATACAAGGTGATAATTACCTTATCATGATTGTGGCAGTAAAAAGATGCGATAATTATTTGCATAACAGAGAGAAACGTCATCATCAGCCTGGCTACGCCCACTGCAGTGCAAAGGCATTTCCTATACTTTCACTTTAACTTTATTGAAATTTAGACAATATACAGTTGTCCGGGTGAAGAGGGCTAAAGGTGACACACGTAGTCACCTGACTAGGGCCTAGACACCATGAATTCACGCAGACACAGTTTCAACATGGTGAGTTACGAAGTACAAACAATTTTTTTTACAGGAAGGCTACAATCGACATACTGCTATATACATACCCTGTACATTCAAATCAATCTAATTAAGAATGTATAATAACTAGTTTAGAGGAATTTGAAATCCCACAGGTAACGCCGGAAGAAGTAAAGAAAGCCTTGGGAACTATGCAAAGGGGGAAGGCAGCTGTGGAGGATCAGCTAACAGCAGATTTGTTGAAGGATGGTGGGAAGATTGTTCTAGAGAAACCGGCCACCCTGTATACGCAATGCCTCATGACCTCGAGCGTACGGGAATCTGGGAAGCACGCTAACATAATCCTAATCCATAAGAAGGGGGACGCCAAAGACGTAAAAAATTATTAACCGATCAGCATACGGTCAGTTGCCTACAAACTATTTACTAAGGTAATCGCAAATAGTATCAGGAACACCTTAGACTTTTGTCAACGAAAGGACCAGGCAGGATTCCGTAAAGGCTACTCAACAATAGACCATATTCACACTACCAATCAGGTGATAGAGAAATGTGCGGAATATAACCAACCCTTGTATATAGCTACATTGATTAAGAGAAAGCGTTCGATTCTGTCGAAACCTCAGCAGTCATGGAGACATTACGGAATCAGTGTGTAATGAAATGAAATCAATGAAAGCTCTATATAAGCCTTGGTTATATTCTGAAAATTTGTCTATCACCTGACTGATAGTGTGAATATGGTCTATTGGCGAGTAGCCATTACGAAATGCTGCCTTGTCCTTTGGTTGACAGAAGTCTAAGGTGTTCCTGATTCTATTTGCGATTACCTTAGTAGATATTTTGTAGGCAACGTAAAGAAAGGTGATCGGTCTATAATATTTAGTCTTTGGCGTCCCCTTTCTTATGGATTAGGATTATGTTAGCGTTCTTCCAAGATTACGGTGCGCTAGAGGTGATGAGGCATTGCGTATACAGGGGGGCAAGTTCCTCTACAACAATCTGCCCACCATCATCATCATCATCATCAGCCTAGTTACGCCCACTGCAGGGCAAAGGCCTCTCCCATACTTCTCCAAATACCCCGGTCATGTACTAATTGTGGCCATGTTGTCTCTGCAAACGTCTTAATGTCATCCGCCCACCTAACTTTCTGCCGCCCCCTACTACGCTTCCATTCCCTTGGAATCCAGTCCGTAACCCTTAATGACCATCGGTTATGTTCCCTCCGCATTACATGTCCGGCCCATGCCCATTTCTCTTTCTTGATTGCAACTAAGATGTCATTTACCCACGTTTGTTCCGTTTGTTCCGTTGTACCCAATCTGCTCTTTTCTTATCCCTTAACGTTACACCTATCATTCTTCTTTCCATAGCTCATTGCGTGGTCCTCAATTTCAGCAAAACCCTTTTCCTAAGCCTCGAGGTTTCTGCCCCATACGTGAGTACTGGTAACACACAGCTGTAATAATAATAATATTTGGGGTTTTACGTGTCAAAACCACTTTCTGATTATAAGGCACGCCGTAGTGGAGGACTCCGGAAATTTTGACCACCTGGGGTTCTTTAACGTGCACCTAAATGTAAGCACACTGGTGTTTTCGCATTTCGCCCCCATCGAAATGCGGCCGCTGTGGCCGGGATTCGATCCCGCGACCTCGTGCTCAGCAGCCCAACACCATAGCCACTGAGCAACCACGGCGGGTCACACAGGTGTTATACACTTTCCTCTCGAGGGATAGTGGCAACCTGCTGTTGATGATTTGAGAATGCCTGTCAAACGCACCCGAGCCCATTTTTATTCTTCTGGTCATTTCAGTCTCATAATCCGGATCCGTGGTCACTACGTGCCCTAAGTAGATGAATTCCCTTACCACTTCCAGTGCCTCGCTACCTATTGTAAACTGCTGTTCTCTTCCGAGACTGTTAAACATTACATCAGTTTTCTGCAGAATAATATTCAGACCCACACTTCCGCTTTGCCTCTCCAGGTCAGTGAGCATGCATTGCAGTTGGTCTCCTGAGTTACTAAGCAAGGCAATATCATCAGCGAATCGCAAGTTGCTAAGGTATTCTCCATCAACGTTTATCCCCAATTTTTCCCACTCCACGTCTCTG
Organism: Dermacentor albipictus; assembly: GCF_038994185.2. Taxonomy (NCBI): domain Eukaryota; kingdom Metazoa; phylum Arthropoda; class Arachnida; order Ixodida; family Ixodidae; genus Dermacentor; species Dermacentor albipictus. The sequence continues at coordinate 110,079,130 of NC_091827.1, read as the reverse complement.
AATACCTCCTGTAAACGTGCTTTGAATATCACCATCAACAACAAATCTGCTGTTATTTGATCCTCCCCAGCTGCTTTCCGCCTTTGCATAGCTCCCAAGGCTTTCTTTACTTCTTCCGGCGTTACTTGGGGCATGTCAAATTGCTCTGCACTATTCCCTCTTCCATTATCGTCGTGGGTGCCACTTGTACTGTACAAATCTCTATATAACTCCCCCACCACTTCAACCATTTTATTCATATACTGCTGCCTTTGTTTCTTAGCGCATACGTCTTATTCTTGCCTATTCCTAGTTTGTTCTTCTCTGCTTTGAGGTTTCCTCCTTTCCTGAGAAGATGCTCAATTCCATCCACATTATACTTCCTTAAGTCAGCTATCTTACACTTGTTGATTAACGTGGAACATTCTGCCAGTTCTCTTGCAGCTGCAGGGTTAGAGGCTTTCATAAATTCGTGTTTCTTAATCAGATCTTCCATCTCCTGCGATAGCTCACCGGTATCCTGTCTGACGAAGTTACCACCGGCTTCTATTGCCCACTCCTCCTTAATGTTGTTTTTAAGATTGTCGTTCATTGCTTCAACACTAAGGTCCTCTTCCTGAGTTAAAGCCGAATACATGTTCTGTAGCTTGATCTGGAATTCCTCTATTCTCCCTTTTAACGCTAACTTGTTGATCGGCTTCTTATGTACCAGTTTCTTCCGTTCCCCCCTCAAGCCTTGCATAATTCGATTTCTTACCATTATATGGTCACTGTAGCGCCCAATGACATGAGCATGTCCAAACTAAAGTGCTCGAAAACAAGGCTGCGACAACACTGGTTTTCTTTTTGTGAATGCGTTGGCAGCTACTTGCCTTCAGGTTGGACGCTTTCTTCGGAAAGGCTCTCGGCTTCTCTTCTTTCCGGTTCTGTGCATGCCTTGGTGATCCTCTTGACCGCGTAGACTGACTGTGAATGAGAAAGTACATTGCTCATATATAAATAAATGCGAAAGTACCAATCAAGCTGTGTCCATTTGCACTCCGCAGATTGCATATTTCGATGACTCGGACTTAAACAAGAAATGAAAGTCATGACGAAACCATGCAACCCACTGAACTGCCTCTGACTAGCGTTTCTGTCTTATTTCTCGCTAGACGCCAAGAAAAACAAGAGATTTCATGCTTTGAGCACAACATTTCATTTTCCGATAATTATGGTTACTGCACGTGCTCTGACGCACGTGCAGTAACGTTGTCGTCTGTTGCTATGCTTAACAAAAAAGTAATTCTGGAAAATCTGTCTCATTTCAATCATGAGGAAGGAGAACGGCACCCGAAAGTTCCATCGCCATCGCCTGTCTCGGAGCCAGAAGAAGATCCAGTTCGCCCTTGCAGCTGAGCTGTCGTTGCTGCGGTTGTGTTTCTGGCAATCGCTCGACGACTCCTATAAACTTCACAGTATTCACATTTTGTTGCCCCCAATAGATGGTTTGTACTAGCGACATCGTAGCCGCCATCACCAGCGCAATAAGCTGATTCCGTGTCATCACGTCGAAGCTATGACTTACACTGACATCAAAGAGGAAGCCATAATGGTTCACAGGCACGCTGATAAGCTGGTTCCGTGACGTCACGTGGAAGCTATCAATAAGATGGCTTGCACTGACGTCATCGTAGCCGCCGTACTGGTTCACCGGCCCGGTGACAAGCTGGCTCCGTGACGTTATATGAAAGCTATTAATAAGGCTTCAGATGATAATTCCATCGCGTGCATATTTGTTGCAAGTGCTAGAGCTACCGGCCATTAGTGACTACGCATTCGATATCGTCAGGTTTAGACTGAGACCCTTTATTTTCCAAGATGTGCATATGCCGTAACGAAGTGTGTTTAATTTGAAAGCTGCTAGCACATTTAAACCCTCATTGACGAAAATATGTCCGCAGGGGGTCGCGAACCACAGTTTTTTACTATGCAATAAAAAATGTTTGTTTAAACTATATTTTTCCAAACCGCCTGATTTGCCATTTTTTAATGAATGCCATTACGATTTTTTTTTCAGTGATAGACAACGCAACGGACTGGTCCCGTTTATTTCCTGCCCGACAGTGGCTACGCTTGTAGCTGTGTACCGTTCTTATAGCTATTACTTCGCACTCCGGGCGCGTTTTCACCAGCTCCGTGGTGCTGTCCCGGTACTGCATCTGCGGCCCGTGAGTCCAGGGATAGGTCCAGAGATAATAGACAGTTTTAGTTACACGTACGTAGAGGCTTCACGTACGCAAACGTGAAAAGCCTACGTACATTACGTGCACGCCATCTGAAACGCTTTTAGCTACACGTACGCGACGCACGCCAAAAGGGACCCCGTAACCCCATCTATCGGGAAGTGTGAACACGGCGGTAGCAAATTCAATCCTGCCGCCGTGTTTCGATGCGAGCCGTCTGCGCACGCGCGGCCCGCTATCGCTTGTTCGTGATCTTGCGGAACTCCCGCGCGAAGCTGTCTACGTGCGCAAGAAACGCACGCAAAGAAATGAATCTCACGTACGTCCGTGAGACCAGCGCGCGGCCGCTACGTTTTACGCATGCGCACTGCTGACATGTAGAAGCTCGACGTACGCAAAGCCTCTACGTACGTGTAACTAAAACTGTCTAATGCCTTTGGCTGCAAACGTAACACAAAGCCACATAGACGCACTATCACCCTCCACAGTATCGGCCCTGCCGGACCCCAGGCCAGCATTCTTCATCGCATCCGTGTCGGTCATGAGGGCTGTGCCCATATACATTAGCGTTCCTGCTAAGCACCGGTGTGATACCACACAGTGGTGTATGCACACGCCAGTGCGGGGTGGACAGTAACTGTCAAAGAAAATTTTAACTCGATAACGTTAAGGGTGCCGTGAGGCAGAAAATCTGGCGTCATTGTGCAGCATCCAGCGTCGACCGTACTGAGCGAAAGAATCATTCCAAACCACGAAGCCCTCGGTGTAGCGCAACCATGTTACTTCACTAACTGAATTTCTCCATGTAGAAAGCGTAAAAAAATATTAATTACAACTTACACACAACCTAGAGACGTGATAACATCGGAGTGTAATTTGAATATACGAGAAAACATCATTCTGTTACACGGAAGCGCAAACACAAACCCATTGTGTATTGTTTCTGCCGCTCAACAGTTTCAGTGGTAGGAACACTCCCGCCTCAAAACTTTGAGGCGGCATGCTATAAAAGCTCAGTACTGAAGTGTAAGGTACGCAGGGTGCATGCTGGCCAGGTCGATCGTGTTGTTCCGGCCGAACCCACCGCGAGATTACTGTCGAAGTTAATGCGATTGGCATTCCAGCAATGTAAAGACTTGTATAACTTTAGAGACCTTTCTCAAGTTTCCGTAGTGGTTATTCAAAGATTTATATTGCTTCCAGTACGGTCGCCAATTGCACATACGAGAGATCCCCTCTGTAACCCCGGCACCTGATAAGATCTTCGCATGTTGAATGTCCTGGCTGCAAGTGACACTCTGTAACCGATTTTACATATAGTTGTGATTAGCGTCATATCAGGTGCTGCATGCAGCTGTATAAAAGTCTACAGCCTGCTTCACAAGTTACAGTGCTACAAATGACCCACGTATTCTATGGCAAAGCGTAAGGATTCTTTAGCTCGGCTGCTACTCCATATTTGCTTACTTGGCTGCCTTATAATTGTCTACACAACGGCACCACTCATGTGCTATTACACCAATATAACGAGTATTAATGTTAGCTTGAGCAACTACGCAATTATTCACCAGACAAATAGTATCAACTGAGCCTAAACACCATCACAAGTGGGTGTTTTTTGCCGCACCAAAGCATGTTTTACGCTTAATCGTAAATGGCCCGCCTGTGAATTCGGCGATATATTATTTGTAGCCTTGAGGCAAGCGAGCGCCGCAGGTCGTGAAGAGAATCGCCGAGTTCGCGCCCTTTCCATTTCTGCTTCGACACCGCGTCGAAACACCAAGGGAATGGATGCGAAGGCAGTCGCGGACATTACATTCATCTCGACGGTGCGACGCCTGGTGTGCCACAAGGAAAGCTCTTAATCCAGCACATCCAGCGAACAGACGCCACTAGCATGCACAGGCAGCACCGCTGCGTCAAAGCACCAAGGCAAAGGATGCGAACGCATCCACCGACGGTACAACCATCTCGACGGCGCGACGTCTTCTGTGCCACAGAGAAAGCCCTCATTGCAACACACGCAAAGAGACCCCGCAAACACGCGCAGTCAGGACCGCTGCGTCGAAGCACAAAAGGAATGGACGCAAATGCAGTCGAGACCATTACATTCTTCTCGACGGCACGACACCTGGTGCGGCCCAGGGAAATCTCATATTGCAACACATGCAACGAAGAGACGCCGCTGACATGCACAGCGAGCACCGCTGCATCGAAGCACCAAGGCAATGGATGCGAACGCAGTCACCGACATTACATCCATCTCGACGGAGCGGCGTCTTGTATGCCACAGGGAAAGCTCATATTGGAACACATGCAGGGAAGAGACGCCGCAAGCACGCACAGCGAGCACCGCTGCGCCGAAGCATAGAGAAAAAAACTGGCTGTGGCTTAGCTAAGGTTAAGCCCAGGATGCGAAGCATACTAGCCTTTATTTTAACGCGACAGCGTTAAGGAGCTCGTGTCGCAGAAAAGCCGGTGTCGTCGGCGTCGGCTCAGGAGTGCGGCGCTTGCTCAGGCGCACATTTCGTTGTCGCGCCGAACGCTGCGTTGCTCGACGCTCACCACGTCCGATGCGGGGCGCGTAGTCGCTGCGCCGTAGCAAAGCCACCTAGAAACAGTCTCTGTAGCAAGCCGCAACCTTCGCTCCTCATTCCAACGAGCAGCTCTGTCTCCAGGAGGCATCTCACCTCGTGAGTGTCTAGCAGAGGCAAGCGCTGCTGCTTATCGCTCGCTGCTCGCTGCTCGCCGCGACGCCGCGAGCGACGGCGCGAGTTGGAGCCCCGTTTCTCCTCTGTCGTGACGTCATGGTGTCACGTGGTATTGAAGGCGACACCACCGCGCCTGAGGAGCTGGGTTGAGCTCTAGTAATATGCTTCGCATAAAAAAAAGTTGTCGAAGCATAAATGGAATGGACGCGGATGCAGTCGCGACCTTTACATGGATGAATGGATGGATGTTATGAGCGACCCCTTTGGAACGGGGCGGTGGGTTGCGCCACCAAGCTCTTGCTACTATACTGCCTAATATTCTACCTAGGTTAAACAATGAAAAAAGACACAAAAACACTATGAACTACCACGGCCAAATTTTTTGATCCCCTATTGCGAACTGTGCTTTTTTTGTACGTCCCCGTCTTTTGTCGTTTCCCTACTTTTCTTCCACCAATCCTCCAGTCGCCTCTTACTAATGTCTATTGCAGACATGTTTGCTTTACGACTGCTCCCTCTGAACCCAAGGGCTTCAAGGAGGCCAGTGGTGCCTAAATCGACCACTGGGTCGACGTCTTCACATTCTAATAAAACATGCTCCATAGTGTCCCTAGCTTTACCACAGCAAGCACATGCTTCTTCTTCCTTTATCTCGCTTTATAGGTGCGTGTTCTAAGGCATCCTGATCTCGCTTCGAAAAGTAATGAGCTTCCCTTTGAGTTATCATAAATGGTTTCTTTCCTGATTTCGTTTTTTCCTCTTAAGTAGTTACTCATGGCAGGTTTCTTTTCCATTGCCGCCACCCATGAGATTAATTCAGCTTCTCTGACTTTCCGCTTGACCTTTGTTGTTGTGTTGTCCACCCTACAGGCCGCATACTCGCTGGTAAGCTTCCTAGTTCTTTTCCTCCACTGTGAATCAATGTTTTTTTCTGTACAGATACCTGAACACTCTCCCAGCCCATTTACTTTCTTCCATATTCCTCAGCCATTCTTCATACTCAGTTTTACTGCGAGCTTCCCCCACTTCAAAACTAGTCCAGCCCATATCACCCTGCACAGCTTCATTTGTAGTCTTCCAGTGAGCGCCCAATGCGAGGCGACCCACTGACCTTTGGTTCCCGTCGAGTCTTGATTGTACCCCTGATTTATAGCAAACAACCGCATTTCCAAAAATAAGTCTTGGAACCATTACACCTTTCCACATACCTCGGAGGACCTCGTACCTATTGTATCCCCATAGCGCTCTGTCCTTCATTATGGCTGCATTTCTCTTACAATCGTCTCGACAGCGCGACGCCTTGTGTGCCGCAGGGAAAGCTCATATTGGAACACATGCAGTGAAGAGACGCCGCTGCATGCAGAGCGAGCATCACTGCGTCGGAGCACCAAGGCCATGGATGCGAGCGCAGTCTTGGACATTACATCCATCTCTACGGCTCGACGCCTAGTGTGCCACAGGGAAAGCTCATATTGCAACTCATGCAGAGAAGAGAGGCCGCTAACATGCACATGAAGTACTGCTCCGTCGAAGCACCAAGGGAATGGATGCGAACGTTGTTGCTGACGTTACATCCATCTCCACGGTGCCACTCCTGGTGTGCCACAGGGAAAGTTGTTATTCCAACACATGACGAGAAGAGACGCCGCAAACACGCACAGCGAGCACCGCTGCATCGAAGCACCAAGATAATGGATGCGAACGCAGTAGCCGACATTACAACCATCTCGACGGTGCGACACCTGGTGTGCAATTACGAAAGCTCATATTGGAACACGCGCACATTACACGTTACGCGCAAGGAAGAGCAGCCGCAAACATGGTCAGCGAGCACCGCTGCGTGGAAGCACGAAAGGAATGGATGTCAATGCAGTCACGATCATTACATTGTTCTCGACGGTGCGATGCTTGGTGCGCCACAGGGAAATCTCATATTGCAACACATGCAGAGAAGCGACGCTGCTAAATATGCACAACGAGCACCGCTCCGTCGAAGCACCAAGGGAATGGATGCGAATGCAGTCGCAGACATAACGTTCACATCGATGGCGCGACGCCTTGTGTGCCGCAGGGAAAGCTCATATTGCAACACATGGCGAGAAGAGAGGCCGCTGCATGCACAGCGAGCATGGCTGCGTCGGAGCACCAAGGCCATGGATGCGAACGCAGTCTTGGACATTACATCCATCTCGACGGCGCGACGCCTAGTGTGCCACAAGGAAAGCTCTTAGTGCAACACATGCAGAGAAGATACGCAGCTAACATGCACAGCGAGCCCCGCTGCGTCGAAGCACCAAGGCAATGGAGGGGAAGCAGTCGCTGACGTTATATCTTTCTTGGCGTATCGATGCCTGGTGCGTCACAGGGAAAGCACTTATTCCAACACACACAAAGAAGAGACGCCGCTAACATGCACAACGAACACCGCTGCGTCGAATCACCAAGGCAATGGATGCGAACGCAGTTGCTGACGTTAGACCCATCTCGACGGCGCCACTCCTGGTGCGCCACAGGGTAAAGCACTTATTCCTGCACACGCAAAGAAAAGACGCCGCTGACATTCGCAGCGAGCACCGCTTCATCGAAGCACCAATGAAATGGATGCGAACGCATTCGCAGACGTTACGTTGATCTCGACGATGCGACGCCTAGTGTGCCATGTCGAAAGCGCCTGTCGTTGACATTATGAGCTTTAGCCCTCCCCTTTGGCGCTGGTGCGCAGTGAGCCCGCTACATCTGTGTTCTGGTACACTGTATTACTAGCGCTTCTGTGTGTGCTATGGATGCGCTGACCACGTTTCGCGATTGAGAGGCCGAGCGCCGAACTAAAAGGGCGAAGCAGCGATGCAAGTGGCGGAGTGCCATTCGACTGACCCCGAAGTCTTCGCCAAGCGCCAGGCACAAGCAGAAGTCCCACAAAAGCCGTGGGTTTGCCATGCCCAGGAGACTCCCGAGAAACGTGCTAGGAGGCTTGCGACAACATGGGTGTGATAATAATCAGCCTTAAATATCGGAATCCTTACACTCAATGGAAGCATTACTAAAACAATCTACACGCATTGCACAGATACAGAATAGCTCACATACGCTCGCACATAACCCGCGTTCACGCAGTGAAACGCCAATGTAATGTTTTACCGAGCAGCTTTGCCAGAACGCTGCCATGTAACCGATAGAGCAAAGCCTAACCGTGCGTCAACTTGCCCTCTTCGCTTTTGTTCCCTAACGCACTGCGCAGAAAAATGTAGATGTGATGACGCATGCCACTTTGTTCATGCTAGGTTACAAATATCCGAGGGTTACACGCAGCAGTTGAAAGGCAGCATTGCGTGCCTTCAAATGCATTTATGAGGCCAATCATCAATAATAATGAATACTTGTTATATACTTATGAGAGGGAAGTTCATTGAATCAACAGTCTCTGCAGCCCTCAGGTCGGAGTCAATCCGTTTAAAAACTTCGAAAAATGCTCCTGAAAACTTATCTTTTCTGAAAGAAACGTAGGTGCCACTAGGCTATCTCAAGGATGTATGTTTCACTCCCAAACGCGAAATGTCTTCTAGTATATCAATAGTTTTTCTCATCGATGTTTTACATATGTTGTGTATCTTCCGTGGAAAAAAGATTCCTCCGCCTTAACTCACATTGTGATCTCGTTCGCGATGTATGCCATGAAGAGTGCTTGCCGGAATGTTCAAGATGCATTATGGTAGCAACCTGATTCTAGTAACCATGAACACATTCGGCATTTTTTAAACAGTAAATACCTGTTGGTACAGATTTCACCTTTCATTCCTTAAAATAGCTGTTTAGAACAGGCTGGATGCATTCGATGCTTTTGTGCTCTCAGCTGCCATTTCACGGAGCCTGTGTGCACTGTTTTTTTTTTAATTCTGGATACGCACTTTCAATAATAATTTCCGGGCCCCAGATTGACGCGCTAAAAACAATTTTGTAAGCTAACTTTACCGATAGAAGCATTTATGACAATGACAGTTACTGTAAGAAAATCTGTAAGTTATTACCATAAATTCACCGACGCGACGTAGCTTGTAACCAGTGAAATGCAGCACTAGAGCACGTGACCAGAGAGAAATTCGCACAAACACATTGTGCCTGTGTCTATGCCTTCTCAACATCTCGAATAGGTGTCTATGCTTCCTCGAAGAAGAAGGTGCCCACACGAGTGGGCGCCATCTTCAACACTTTATATGAGGAACAAAGAATCGAACGTAAGAACATATAGCCCATTTCGAGAAGGACACTATTTATTTTTTCTAGCAACAGTAGGTGATGTGAGCAGTATGGCTCACTAGCCTTAGCCAACTTACCAGCACAATCATTCTTAGCATGACAACGATGTTGCCGCAGGCTGGATCCAGAAGTGACAATGCGTAGATGCAGGAGAACGAAAGTGATGCAGTAAGTGCCTTTTCAGGATAGCACAGTGCCCACGTTCCGAACAGTATGACAGCCATCTGCGCAAAATGTTGTTGAAAAAGATCAATCTTGACACGTATGACGATTCTTTGACCATACTCAACGCCTTTTAGCCAGCTATTGTTATTCAAGCCTTAGCCAGGTAAGGTTGGAATAACAAGTTTTAGGGTATAATTCCTATAAAAATGTATCGCAACAAGCATGCTCGATGATTATCTCACAGGACGCGGAGCATTTTTCCCCACACAATGCGCAACGCCCGAAGAAACGTGCTTCCGGCGAAACGCTCCTTAAGGACCGCCATTTGCTTGGACCGTGAAACCCTGACTATGCACGATCGAAACCATAGGCGGTCGCATAAACTACACGCCTCACCTAATTCGTCTGCGACAAAGTGCTTTTGAAAATACGCGTCTGCATCTCGAAAGTTGTGGTCCCTACTGCGAAAGGCATCCGTCCTGCGGCTGTGTTGGCTGGCGCTTGCTGGCTCCTACGGTTGGTGGCGCTGCTTTTTTGGTGTTTTCCCCGAAAAACCTGATGTGCATGGTGAGGATGGAGATGGCGCTAGAAGGACGTAATATCAGCTTTAATCTCATACGAACAGGCGCGTACAGATGAAGAAGGAGGGGAGAGTTCCAATCAACAAGGGACTGAGGCAGGGGTTTTCCCTATCCCCACTGATGTTTATGATATACATGGTGAGGATAGAGAGGGTGCTAGGAGGAAATATTATCGGCTTTAATCTCTCATAAAAACAGGCGGGTACAGATGAGGAGCGCGGAGAAAGTTAAAATCAACAAGGGACAGAGGCCAGCGCTTCCTCTATCCCCACGGCTGTTTATTATGGACATGGTGAGGATGAAGAGGGTGCAAGAAGGAAGTAATTTCTGCTTTAATCTCTCATACAAACAGGCGGGTACAGATGAGGAGCGTGGGGAAAGTTCATAACAACAAGGGACTGAGGCAGGGGTGCCCTCTATCCCCACTGCTGTTTATGATGTACATGATAAGGATGGACAGGGCGCTAGAAGGAAGTAATATCGGCTTTAATCTCTCATACAAACAGACGGGTACAGTAGTGGAGCAGCAGCTTCCAGGTTTATTTTGTGCGTACTACATTGTGACGTTAGCTAAGAAGCAAAGTGATTTGCAACGTCTCGCTAATATATGTGGACAGGAAGGCAACAATATAAGTTTGAAATTTAGTGTTAGAAAATCAGGTGTTATGGTATTCAATGAAAAGAGTGAACAGATAGTGGCGATACAAGGCCAAGGAATACCTCGGGTAACAGTATATAAATGCCTTGGTATATGGATAAACGAAGGCAATGGATATATGGAAACAGAGAAAAAACTATAACAGTGAAGGGGCAGAGAAATGGCAGCTATAATGAAGCACAGAGTGCTATGGGGCTATAATAGGTACGAGGTGCCCCGAGGTATGTGGAAAGGTGTAATGGTTCCAGGACTTACTTTTGGAAATGCGGTTGTTTGCATTAAATTATGGGTAGAATCAGCACTCGATGGGAACCAAAGGTCAGCGGGTCGCCTCGCATTGGGCGCTCACGGGAAGACTACAATTGAAGCTGTGCAAGGTGATATGGGCTGGACTAGATTTTAAGTGAGGGAAGCTCGCACTAAAATTGAGTTTGAAGAATGACTGAGGAATATGGAAGAAACTAAATGGACTGGAAGAGTGTTGAGCAATCTGTACAGGAAAAACATTGATTCACAGTGGCGGAAAAGAACTAGGAAGCTTATCAGCAAGCATGCGGCCTTTAGGGTGGACAACACAGCAACAAAGAACGTCAAGTGGAATGTCAAAGAGGCTGAAATAATCTCATGGGTGGCGGCAATGTAAAAGAAACCTGCCATGAGTAACTACTTAGGAGGAAAAAACGAAATCTGGAAACAAACAATTTATGATAACTCAAAGGGAAGCTCATTACTTTTCAACGCGAGATCGGGATTCCTTAGGACACGCACCTGTGACGCGAGATATAAAAAGGAAGAAGAAGCATGTGCTTGCTGCGGTAAGGCTAGGGAAACTATGGAGCATATTTTATTAGAATGTGAAGACGTTTACCCAGCACACCCGCTGTTTACCCACACACAGGCTGCAGGCGCGAATCGTCCGGTAGTAGTTCTGCATAGGGATGAGCATGTTCTCTTAGTGCACAAAACGTGGTTTCTCCCTCTCGGCGACGGTGACTCGCACTTTGATAGAGGAGCCGAATTTTCTCACCTCGACGATAGTGCCTGATCTCCACACCAATTACTGCCGAAGCGATTCAATGGCGTCGGAGTTGCTGATGACGATAACACCGTGGCAGACAACGCCTCCTTCTTGTCGAAGGTATCCGTGGAGCGTAATCGCCTCATGCTCGCTGTTCACAGACAAGTCCCCGGGGGCCAATCTGGCACTGCCGCGTTCGGGAAGTGGATCACTATGACGTTTTGTTTACAGGAATGCAGAACCGTAACAGACTGCCACCTCGGGCCCGAGGTAGGCCGTAATGGCGGCACCGTAGCTGTTCTCCGAGAAGGCTTGGTGCAGCGACACATGTTCGCGTGTTTTGAGCACGACCACTAAGTCGTCTAGGCGAGCTTTTGGGAATGGGTGAGGCTTCCAGATGGTAAAGGCCTTCCCTTTCATTCCAGCAGCGCGCAAGGCAGGATGCTGCGTCTTGCCGACCAGTGCGCCGGATGCCAGGGTGGTGATAGATGCCGTCATCTTAGACATAACAGCGTCGCCCACGTAATCGGGTGTAATTCGGTTGTAGAATCTTCAAAAATCTACCCACCTGGTGAAATTTGGTATCCACATGGTCCACATAGTTTGCTGCGTCGATTAACGTCAATCTTGTTCGGGTGCAGAGGACTGAGCCATGGTTCCAGCCAAAAATCGATCGAACTGGTACGCCACACGTGTTACTTCGTCGCGCACTTGCAGCCTCCGCCCTTTCGCTGTGCAATAATATGAAATTAATAAAACAAACACTCCGTCAATGGCAACTTTGCCTGTCGATGTTAGCTCCAGCCTGTTGCCAATTGAGTGGCAGCGCCTTCTGGGAATGATACAGCAATTTGGCGATTGCTTGTCGTCCCAGTCAAACGTCAAGCAGGACGTAATTACAGAAGTTGCCGCGAGGTATATTTGACAGAACCTGCACCATGTGGCCCTGAAGTGACATGAACAAATTCAAAAGGAGGGGAAGAAAATGCTTGAGGTATATGTGATACAGCCATCGAAGAGTATTTGGCCATCCTCCATGGTGTTCGTCCAGAAAAAATATGGCAGCTTACACTTCTATATTGACCAGGGCAAGTTGAATCAAATAGCAAAGAATGATCCCTACCTGTTAGCACGATTAGAGAATTCACTAGACAGCTGGTGGCACTCACGTTATTTTCCTCCATGGACCTACGCAGCGGGTATTGGCAGATAGAAGTCGATGAGAAAGATTGCGAGAAAACCACCTCCGTGACATCCGATGATCTTTAAGATTTCAGTAGTCCTTTTTTATTCGTGTTTTGCTCTTCAGCGTGTAATCGACGCCCTACGTTCAAGTCGAAACTGGGAAACGTATCTGCCGCAGATAGGTGGCGCCTATTGCGCGGTAATAAACAGATTAATCATGTTACTGTTCCTGCTGGCTAGAGCTTTTGTTGCTCGAGTTTCCGACGCTGCAAGTACAGGAAGACTACGACGCTATCATGACAACGGACTCGTCCCTAATGGCTGAGTCTATTTTAGAACTTAGGTTACATGGTCGGTTTAGTGGGCTTGATGACGACTGAACGAAGACAATCGAGAATATATATACATATATATATATATATATATAAAATGAGAAGCCAACAAACACTGACACCAAGTTGTTGGCTTCTCATTATATGACTAATAAATATCGGGTCCCTCGGTTAACCCCCTTTCTTCTCGTTTATATATATATATATATATATATATATATATATATATATATATATATATATATATATATTTATATATATATATATATATATATATATATATATATATATATATATATATATATATATATATATATATATATCATCATCAGCCTGGTTACGCCCACTGCAAGGCAAAGGCCTCTCCCATATTTCTCCAACAACCCCGGTCATGTACTAATTGTGGCCATGCCGTCCCTGCAAATTTCTTAATCTCATCCGCCCACCTAACTTTCTGCCGTCCCCTGCTACGCTTCCCTTCCCTTGGAATCCATTCCGTAACCCTTAATGACCATCGGTTATCTTCCCTCCTCATTACATGTCCTGCCCACGCCCATTTCTTTTTCTTGATTTCAACTGAGATGTCATTAACTCGCGTTTGTTCCCTCACCCAATCTGCTCTTTTCTTATCCCTTAATGTTACAACTATCATTCTTCTTTCCATAGCTCGTTGCGTCGTCCTCAATTTGAGTAGAACCCTTTTCGTAAGCCTCCAGGTTTCTGCCCCGTAGGTGAGTACTGGTAAGACACAGCTATTATACACTTTTCTCTTGAGGGATAATGGCAACCTGCTGTTCATGATCTGAGAATGCCTGCCAAACGCACCCCAGCCCATTCTTATTCTTCTGATTATTTCTGTCTCATGATCCGGATCCGCAGTCACTACCTGCCCTAAGTAGATGTATTCCCTAACGACTTCCAGTGCCTCGCTGCCTACTGTAAACTGCTGTTCTCTTCCGAGAGTGTTAAACATTACTTTAGTTTTCTGCAGATTAATTTTTAGACCCACTCTTCTGCTTTGCCTCTCCAGGTCAGTGAGCATGCATTGCAGTTGGTCCCCTAAGTTACTAAGCAAGGCAATATCATCAGCGAATCGCAAGTTACTAAGGTATTCTTCATTAACTTTTATCCCCATTTCTTCCCAATCCAGGTCTCTGAATACCTCCTTTAAACACGCTGTGAATAGCATTGGAGAGATCGTATCTCCCTGCCTGACGCCTTTCTTTATTGGGATTTTGTTGCTTTCTTTATGGAGGACTACGGTGGCTGTGGAGCCGCTATAGATATTTTTCAGTATTTTTACATATGGCTCGTCTACACCCTGATTCCGTAATGCCTCCATGACTGCTGAGGTTTCGACAGAATCAAATGCTTTCTCGTAATCAATGAAAGCTATATATAAGGGTTGGTTATATTCCCCACATTTCTCTATCACCTGATTGATAGTGTGAATATGATCTATTGTAGAGTAGCCTTTACGGAATCCTGCCTGGTCCTTTGCTTGACAGAAGTCTAAGGTGTTCCTGATTCTATTTGCGATTACCTTAGTAAATAGTTTGTAGGCAACGGACAGTAAGCTGATTGGTCTATAATTTTTCAAGTCTTTGGCGTCCCCTTTCTTATGGATTAGGATTATGTTAGCGTTTTTCCAAGATTCCGGTACGCTCGACGTTAAGAGGCATTGCGTATACAGGGCGGCCAGTTTCTCTAGAACAATCTGCCCACCATCCTTCAGTAAATCTGCTGTTACCTGATCCTCCCCAGCTGCCTTCCCCCTTTGCATATCTCCCAAGGCTTTCTTTACTTCTACCGGCGTTACCTGTGGGATTTCGAATTCCTCTAGACAATTTTCTCTTTCATTATCGTCGTGGGTGGCACTGGTACTGTATAAATCTCTATAGAACTCCTCAGCCACTTGTACTATCTCATCCATATTAGTAATGATATTGCCGGCTTTGTCTCTTAACGCATACATCTGATTCTTGCCAATTCCTAGTTTCTTATTCACTGTTTTTAGGCTTCCTCCGTTCCTGAGAGCATGTTCAATTCTGTCCATATTATACTTTCTTATGTCAGCTGTCTTACGCTTGTTTATAACCTTGGAAAATTCTGCCAGTTCTATTCTAGCTGTAGGGTTAGAGGCTTTCATACATTGGCGTTTCTTGATGAGATCTTTCGTCTCCTGCGATAGTTTACTGGTATCCTGCCTAATGGAGTTACCACCGACTTCCATTGCACACTCCTTAATGATGTCCACAAGATTGTCGTTCATTGCTTCAACACTAAGGTCCTCTTCCTGAGTTAAAGCCGAATACCTGTTCTGAAGCTTGATCTGGAATTCCTCTATTTTCCCTCTTACCGCTAACTCATTGATCGGCTTCTTATGTACGAGTTTCTTCCGTTCCCTTCTCAGGTCTAGGCTAATTCGAGTTGCTACCATCCTGTGGTCACTGCAGCGCACCTTGCCGAGCACGTCCACATCTTGTATGATGCCAGGGTTAGCGCAGCGTATGAAGTCTATTTCATTTATAGTCTCGCCGTTCGGGCCCCTCCACGTCCACTTCCGGCTATCCTGCTTGCGGAAGAAGGTATTCATTATCCTCATATTATTCTGTTCCGCAAACTGTACTAATAACTCCCCCCTGATATTCCTAGTGCCTATGCCATATTCCCCCACTGCCTTGTCTCCAGCCTGCTTTTTGCCTACCTTAGCATTAAAGTCACCCATTAGTATAGTGTATTTAGTTTTCACTCTACCCATCGCCGACTCCACGTCTTCATAGACGGTTTCGACTTCCTGGTCATTATGACTGGATGTAAGGGCGTAGACATGTACAATGTTCATTTTGTACCTCTTATTAAGTTTCACAACAAGACCTGCCACCCTCTCGTTAATGCTATAGAATTCCTGTATGTTACCAGCTATATTCTTATTAATCAGGAATCCGACGCCTAGTTCCCTTCTCGCTGCTAAGCCCCGGTAGCACAGGACGTGCCCGCTTTTTAGCACTGTATATGCCTCTTTTGGCCTCTTAACTTCACTGAGCCCTATTATATCCCATTTACTGCCCTCTAGTTCTTCCAATAGCACTGCTAGACTCGCCTCACTAAATAACGTTCTAGCGTTAAACGTTGCCAGGTTCAAATTCCAATGGCGGCCTGTCCGGAGCCAGTGATTCTTAGCACCCTCTGCAGCCTCACAGGTCTGACCGCCGCCGTGGTCAGTTGCTTCGCAGCTGCTGGGGACTGAGGGCCAGGGTTTGATTGTGTTGTTCATATAGGAGGTTGTGGCCAAGTACTGCACCAGGGTGGCCAATCTTGCTCTGGTGAGGGAAGTGCGTTAACGGTTCTGGTCACCGGGATCAGGCCACACTCCAGGCCTGTTTGTGCAATTTTAACAACACGCGGATTTTTTTTTATCCCGCGGAAAATTGCCGGCACCGGGATTCGAACCACGGACCTCTTGCACGCGAGGCGGGTGTTCTACCTCTACGCCACCGCTACACTCGCTGCACCGCTGCAATATATATATATATATATATATATATATATATATATATATATATATATATATATATATATATATATATATATATATATATATATATATATATATATATATATATATATATATATATATATATATATATATATATATATATATATATATATTGCACTTGCAGAAACTTTGTGTGCCCTCAAAGAATTGTTCACTGATGCGACGGCCTCATCTGCGAGTTTGCAAGATCTCTAGTAGGAGATTAATAATTTCACTACCTTAGTTATCTCGCACCCCTAAAAATCTGGTATCTGTCGGCGGTACGATTTTCCTTCGCATAACCGTCGCATAATTCGCTATCACTAATGTTGCTTCGCCTTTCCGGCGCAACTGTAGCCTCTCTCTCTGTCTCTCTCTCTCTTTTCGTTTTATATGAGTCCGAGGATAAGTTTTTCTGTGTATGAGCGCTGTTGATTCTCATTTAGAGTGAATCCTATATGGCCACATTTCGCTTACTGAGGGAACTTTGCTGTGTGTCTTTGCTATCATGCCCCAAAACCTAAAGAAAGAGAAGCGACGTTACTCGAAGAAACCTTTTTCTGTTTCCAGTACAGTGCAATAGCCGCCACTAATTGTTTCGTAACTGAGATTGAATTCGCTAATTGCAATTAATTATCAAACTCTAGACGTACTGTCCTTATTATCAAAGTGTCAGTGAGGCATTCGCAGGCAACTGCACACGTGATCTACCTCCGATGTTTTCAGCGGCGTACAGACTGCCTGCAATTTTTTTCCGACAGATAAAGAAACACCAGGAAATATAAAAAATACCATGTGACTGCGCTCATACACGCATGCTTTTTCAAATAGGCTGATTGGCAGCTACTGCATTGGTTGTTGCAAACCCGATGAGACCGCGCACCACCATGATAAATGTATGGAAACAGCACCAACAGCAGGTTTCACGTCTTTGGAGCTATTCCTTTCTTTCATTTCCACGTCACCTTTATTATCCGTCTGGCAAGACCAATTGATCCCATTGATAAGAAAAGCCCCTTGATAATGCAGCCGAAGTGCCAATCTGAACTGGCACGAAACGCAAAAAGCAATGGTATAGCCATAGAATGTTTCAAAATCCCGGCTCCGCTAGCACAGCGTCGAAACAATGCACGCGCAGCTATATTTCGAGCCAGAAACTTGCTTCGGACCAAAGCCAAATTAGAGCGACGGTTTTAACATTTGTGAGATGGTATACGTACTGCAAGAACATGTTCTTGCGAAAAAATAAAAGCGAAACGAACAGAACAGGAAGTGACCCACGCGGAGGGAAAAGGCAGAACCGATGTGTTCAAGAAAGTACATATATCGCTTCCAAATGAGCCGAATTGGCAATCGGGACGCCAGCAGAAAATAAAATGCAAAAACAAAAAGAATACCTGATTTCAATGGCACTTATCTATCAATTCGTAAGTGCCGTTGAAGACCAGCTGCGGCCTAAAGGACCGGCTCGAATGGGCCTCCTTCAGCAGATACGCTGTGTTAAGTCCGTTTTATCACAACTTCAATGCCTTTCTTAAAGGGACACTAAAGGTGGATATTAAGTCAACGTGTACTCTTGAAATACCATCCCAGGAACCTCGAAGCGTCCGCGTGCCTCTAGCGCCGTTCAAATCGCCCGCTCTCCGATTAAAAAGGGGTGATGTCATGGTCTCTTAGTGACGTTGCGCCGTCGGTGAGTAAAACAGCGCCCACAGACGGCGTTAGGGCTTTTCTGCGCAAAACGCAAACACGCGGCCAGAAACAGAGCCAAGACAGAGCCGACAGCAGAGCGAAAGCGGAACTATGTTGGCTAGCGGAAGGGGAAAGTGCGCGACGATAAGCTGGTTCTTTATTTTATGACGCCAACTTTGACGCCCGTTGCAATGTACGACCCGTGACCTGCTGCTGAGGGCTCGCGCTGCCGCCGTCGATGCGTACTACGACGACGGCAACTGTATGTCAAGGCTGTACATATTGGCAAAATTGTAGCTTTTCCTTCGTGAAAACCAAATGTCGCACTCACGGCCTCATCTTTGACCTACAGTTGTTCTTGCGCTTCGGAGAATGCAGGAAAGACCAACGGAACAGCGCTACGGGAAAGCATTTCTTTGAAAGGCAGTCCATACAACTTCAGTAAGTCGGATTTGAACTCGCAATCCTTTGGAAGAAAGTGCAGCGTGCACACTATGCGATTTTTCGGCTCTTTGCCAACACGCTATGGCAGAGGTATGGCACTTAACCACTTCGAATGGAGAGGTTCACTCGTTGGCACACAGTGATAAGTAATGTTGGATTCGCCGCTGCAACGGCTTTTGGTCAAGTTCCGCGGACCGTTCGCGCATCCCACACCACATGGATGTGGCATTCTCGCTGCTTGTTCCAAAGACAAGTTTCGCGAGCGAGCAGAACCAGCGCAGCACAACGCGATAACGATACAACTGAAACTCGAGCGAAAACGAAACCTTTCAACACCCATACTACAAAAGGGTAACGTCAAAATGTTATTTTTTTCTTAGAATCGAACACAAGTAGAGAAGTAGCATTTTCTTCCGTCTTATAACCTAATGAAATGATCTTTTTATTACGAGTAGTTGAGTACTAGTGTTATAAATTATGATGAGGAGTGCCTTCGTCATCGGGCTAGTACCGGAATGTCACTGGGGGGTCTCAAATTGTGTCATGCATTTACCTCAATTTCTCGGTTACTAAAGCTCTGTTCGCGGTTATATTGACGCCTTAGACGTTCTAGAACATTGATTTATCACTTTTACTTGACTTCATAGTAACCTTTAGTGTCCCTTTAAAGACGACGCTGAGATTCTACGGCAGACATCCGTTGTGCTTGCCTTGAGCTAAACTGGCGTCCGTCTCAATCATGTAAACACGATCTTTCACATAACGCCTCTGGTTAACCTCCCCACCTTTCTATGCATCCATTTACCTCTTTTTTTTTCTCATAACCCCAAAGAAAGAAACCGAGTGGAGAGAATTCAAGTGACCTAGCCTACCAATTTACAGGACCGCGCTCTCCAATCTATTGCGCATGAAAAGTCGCATGGAGCCAGTTTCGTGCTCGCCTTCTGCTGTGTGCCTCACCTTGCTGATACTACAGAAGTGGAAGACGTGACAGCCCGACTTCGCTAACAAACTCATCCCCCACTCCTTCAAGGATTTCGTCTGTGTAACGCTGTCCAGTCGGCGTGTGTTCGAAGTCAATGGGACCAATTGTATCGACTGTAAATTCCAAACCACACATTGAAGGACCACTGGCACTGGTGTCGATTGCGCTTTACTCAGTGTGCAATGTAGTCACTCCAATAGTGTGCATTATTGGACTTTCCCTGACCCTTTTTGCGAAAATTGGCTTCATCTGTGCACATGATGTTGCTTAAAAAGTCCAGTGACTCATCGGCTTTTATGAGGACCCAATTCGAGAAATCTAGACGATTCTGCAGGTCCCTTCCAAGCATTGGCGCTTGCTAAGGTGGTTTTCGCATTTCGCCCCCATCGAAATCGGGCTGCCATGACCGGCATTAGAATCCAAATCCTCGTCCTTAGGAGCCCAACACCATAGTCACTAAGCGACCATGGTGCGTACTTCCAAAGCATTGAAGTCAGGCTAACATTTTCAATAAAGACGTTCGAAAGCGCACTATAAAATGTCCAAATAAACAGTTTCTAATTTTCTAACTAATAGGTATTACGGTTTTTTCGCTTACTGCAGAAGCCCACGGAGCACAAAAACATACCACGTGACACGCCCACTTGCACGTCGTGATCGCAGTGCTCCCAACGTTCGGCGTACAAACGAACACAGCATTTAGCAGGCTGTACTGCACTTCAAAGACGACAGGGCAGTGACGGAGGTGCTGGCTGTGCAATTTACGCCAGCGACGTGCTTCCCTCGCGGTGGCAGATGACAGCGACAAGCAGAAGCGGCGGCAGCACAGCCGGGTAAATAGTATGTTCGTTTGTAGGCGGAACGTTTGATAGCGCTGCAATAAGGGCGCGCTAGCGTGCATGTCATGCGGTATCTTTTTTTGTGTGTTTCGCGGATATATGCAGTAAGCGGAGAAACACTCTTACTTAACAGAAAGTTAGAGCTTGTTTAATGGGACAGTTTGCAAACCGTTCTACAACTTTCTCATTGGAATTTTTCGCCTAACTTCATCGCTTCCAAAGCTGGTTAATCACTCTTGACAAATTATGCGCTTAAGCAGAATAAAAAAGATGGTTTGACTTACTCCATACAATAGTCAGCAACATGCATTTGGTTCCGTCGCCTTAGAGTGCATTGGTATATCTTTAAACTCTGGCTAGATTTAGTTGGGACACCGTGTGGGACACCCTGAGGAGGGGGGGTAGGCTCCAGCATCGGCTTAAGGAAAATAGAGTACCCTCCCCCCCCCCCCCCTTCCCTAACCAGGAAAACTCTCGAGGGCGCTCGGGCCCCGGAGCACCCACGTAGTCGACTCCTATGATATCTATATTTGCAAGGTTATATGGTCGATAGCGCAAACAACTATCACTACTTTGTATAGCTATCCACTTATTTGGTATCTCAATCAATGTGTCGTCTTTTGGGCGAAACTGCGACTTTTTTAAACATCGAGGCTTTCTCCGTGGCTTTCACGGCGAAAGAGAAATTTTATGCTCCCTACATTATGCTGGGATGCCCGGGGTGGTGTAAAATCATCACATTCATTAATACTGCATGTTAAGAAATGTACCTCTATTCTCATATTCCAGCTTTTGCAACCAGCTTTCTCAAGGAAGTATCGCAGATGAGATGGCACTCCGTACTACGAGCTGCGTGAAAGCGACGCAAGTGACCCACACTCTTATTATCGCATGAGCCTGCTGTAAGTACGAAAGTACAATTCTGTCGCCTCGTTTTAGTAAGCGTAGCCTCAAACTGAAGTTTCGTCGAAGATTTAGCGGCAGGGGTGTGAAGAAATCTCCCTTGCGGCATTGATCAGTTTATGTGTTTAATTGTCATTATCATGTTTTTCTTTGTTTAGTTTAACTATTATATTGCAGATGTTTTGGAACATATAGAAATTAGTAGTCGACGTGCAGTCTCTATCAAAATCCCTCGACAACGACCTGTAAAAAAATGCATCACCAGCATATGATTGCAGAAGAACGGTTAGCGCAGTGACACCGCCAGGATATCGGCAACCATCCGTGACGACATCGTGGGCACTATTTGTTTCTTACACATTACTGTTGTTAGAGCAGCTTTGGAACCCGGAAGCTTCTGTTGTTCATAGTGTTGAGTCAGTGTTGTGAGACCTCTCAAATATTCTCAGTTACTTCTCGATCTTGGTAAATTTATCGAAGCCTGCCGCCATTTTTCCGACCCGACTCTAGCGTTTAGCTCGTCCGCAGAATTTCCCATGCGCGTTCTCATGGCATAGGTGCGTTTGAAAATACCAAATAAAATTTTTGGTTTTATTACATTTCACTTCAGTGGAGTAATTATACTAACGAAGTAAAATTCGTTAGTAATAATCTCCGCGTAGGAATTTATGAGCTCGAACTTTCATTGTTCCTTCTAGTGCCGAATATTTGTTTTTGATGTAAACATTCACCATGTTCTGTTTGAGAGAAACGCATCAAAGAAAAAAGACGCGATCCTCGGCTTTCTAGTTGTTTTTCGTGCTCGGGTCATATCCGTAGAAGTGTGCTATTTAGGATCCTGAAATACTAAGAAATGTTTCACATAAAATATTAGCATCAGGTGCTTCGAGACCACTCAACACATTCGCCTTGAAGTACCAAAAATAACAATAACCTGACTAAGAAATTTGTGTATAGTTATGACAATAGCGTAATGAGCTTTATGTGCATGTAAATTCACGTAATTGAATCCGTGAGCCGCAACAAAGGACATTGAGGTATGTTGCAGGTAATTAGTGATAATTTTTCCTAAATACACCAGGAACTCTTGTCGATCGCATTGCAGTGCGAATAACAGCACCACTAGAGTTTGAGTATTATTTATATGATAGAATGGGAAAATGAAGCAATGAAGCCACAGAATATATTAGAAAGGATATGTCGATAGCAATCTCCATTATTGAAAATAGAGTGCTTGTCTTTATTTTAATACTTTAGAAACATAATAAACATGACCAATGTCAATAAACAATGGCTCTGAGTCTGAACTTACATGTACATTCCGCGCACTGGGGTAGTCGATGCTCGAAGCATATTGATGCTCGAAGATAATCTACGCATTGTGCAGGTAGCTGGTAATCCAGAGCTGTTTGGGTTTTCTGCATATTGTTTCCAGGTAGTCAGCCAACAAGTGCAGAGAGTGCGAGTATACGACATCCACTCCATCCATTCCATGCCCTATTATTCTTGTGCAAAAAGTGGCGCTATGTTTTCCGAACTGGGGTGCAGTTTTTACCGCAAAATATGCGGTGCTGTTGTGTCATTCGGTATTGCGGATGATGGTGATGTTACCTTTGCGGTTGTTCACAGACATGCAAACAGCATTTTATGCATAGCAGATGGCACAGCCTTATTGCATGGGGATAAAGTTATCATTATAATAAATAAGACGCGTCACCAAGTGCACAAGTCTTATGAAGAATATTTCTAAGCACACTAACTTCACCAACCATTTACAAATCATGGATGTACCATTGTTATTTCTTTACTTTGTCGCGATGCCATTAGTCAATGAAAGATAATAAAAAAAACATCTTTATGTGCTTTACTTCTGTGTGAAAAATGTTTTGAAAATGTAGCGTTGTGTTGCTGCATAATATATTTATATTTATTAAATCTGAAAATACGACGACACACTGAAAGGTGCACCAAGCCCAACATTACCAGTTTGGTTTTCGTTTAGTGGAGTGTGCAGTACATCCTAACTAAATTAGGTAACATTACTCAATTTATTGACGTTCATGCGTTATTTGTGACCAAAGAGGCTATCGGGAACATCTGCCAGAATGAAGTTAATGCACGAGCAGCCGATGAGCGCTATTGAATGGCGGCAGCTGATTCAGTGCAGACTAGCTCAGCTCCCCGCTTGGTGCCGTAAACAAGATCATTTGAATGTAGGCGTGCTTTTTGGATATGAGGGGGGGGGGGTGACTCGATTTGGTAGCTTGGCTGCGGCGAGCATAATTAGTGCCCTTAGTTCATTTCACAATAGCGGCAAACACAGAAGGCAGTTACGTAAAATAAAAATCGCGGCATGCGAGCTCACCACTGAACTGGTGGAGACGAAAAGAGAGTCCAAGAGCCCGTCCGTGAGATTGACGGCAAACATGTGTTTCATCTCCGGTCGCCTGAGCTGCGACAACGATTGGACGAACGTCTGCTCCCACGCGTAGAACTTCACCAGTCGTACGGAGGACAAAATATCGGTTATCTTCCTCAGTCGAGTGTCACGGCATTTTATTACACGTGCCTGAAAGCAGAAGAAAGGCTACAATGTACGATTTCAGAATCAAAGGGGATGATTGCTCTAGGTAGGATTGGTCGTCTTTCACTGTCAATGCAATAATAATATCGTTGCGCTATGTTCATATCCTAAGCATTCCGTATAAATTGAGGGCGGAATTCACAAAATGTTTCGCTAGTAAGTGCTGTTTGCTAATACCTACCAGGCTCTTCTAATTTGCCGGAAAGAGCGAGTGGCTGGAATCACCTATTACGAACAGACACGGATTATTTTAATGTAAATTGCTGCCTTCAGAACCTGCGGCTGTTCGCAAGCCTCGTGTAGGTTTTTACTTAGACGACTACCAACAGCTTTAAAGTTGGTTTGGTGTGTTTATCCGTCCCTTCTTTCTTTACGCCACCATCATCAGGCCATATCCTCATCCTCTGCTTTAATAAATACTGCAGGAATTCTTTATTGCTCAGTATTTTTTTCAACTCCAGCACAGATGCGCTAATCGTATGGAAATCCTATCAATCGTACACCGATGGTGCCTTAGCAACACTTCAAGTTGTTTTTTACTGCTCTGTACTTCCCCTCTCCTTACTACTGAATTCGCCAAGGTTCCAATATGTTGTCCCTGAACCCGATCACACTTTCTTTCGCCTCAATTTTAGCAATCCAGAGGAAAAAGCCGAGTTGTACAGTAACTACCGAAATCAACGGCCTCTCTTGTTGTGTTGCTACCGATGAGCCAGAAAAGAAAAAGCAAATTCGTACCCACATTTTTTGTTGCAGCTTCATCGCAGGAATGAACAACAGGAAAACGAAAAGTTGCCAAGCCACGCAGCAAAGAACAGGAATTGTGCCTGCACGGCGCCAGAGGGCGTAGAACATGAATGGTGTAAAGAGGAGGGCAAAGCCGACCCTTGCGACGACAGTGGCAGCCGTGGATATTATGACGCAGTCGACTCCCACGAGCGACACAAGGTACCCAGCCGAATTCCTTGACAGAGCGGTTGGACTCATGAGCATCATCTGTGAAGGAGAGAAACTCGCTGACAATGCGGAAGGGCAGGCGTGTCGGTTGATGTTGAGTACAGCAAACGCGTGCACAATAAAAATTTGCGAGGTATTCTACCAAAACAAACAATAGTCAATTTCTTGTGAGGTCAGTAAGATCGTAATTTTTTAATATACAGCCATTAGGCAGTTATCAGGCTATCTATTTTCCGTGAGCTACGACCGACTCATTTTTTATACAATTTTCAAGCTTTTTTATTATCAAGGACATGTAATACATCGCATATGACATGTAAATACAAAAGGTTTCAAAGTCAGAATACTGAGAGTGAAACCTCTTTAAAAACCATAAGACAGCAAAACTTCGCTAAAGGGCAGTAAACAGAGAAAACTGACTTATCGAAAATGTCCGTTTAAGCGAGAAACAAACCATATATACATAAACATAAGATAACCTATTATGAATATTAGGAAGTGTTTATGAGTTTAACAGGTATGAGCGCAAAGTCTTCTGAAATATTTCAAACGATCCCTTCTTCATTGCAAGAGGCAAGAAAGTCCCGAATGATACTGATGTGTAGTTTGCAGCAGACTTGACATGGTTAGTCCAGGGTTCAGGTAAGAGAAATTTATTTAATTTTGCAAAGCGGGTTCACGTTATATGAGGAAACTGATTAGTCTGTAGTAAAGAAATTGGAAGATTTACATTCACATACTTATATATGCGATTACCGAGTAAGCATCTGTTTAGTTTCTGAAGCGACAAGATGTCATGGGAGCTGAGCAAGGAAGACGAATAGGACATAAAATTGCTGGAAGTTGCTATTCTTATTGCTTGATTGTGGAGCTGCTGCATGGTTGGTTAATGAATAACGTACGTGTTTCCCCAAGATGAGATGCAACAGAAAACATTGCTGTGAAAAAAAGTGTAGTAAAGCGTCAACAGAATTTGAAAACGAAAGAAAAGATGGACTTTTAGTAAAACTTGAATGAAGTATGTTGCTTGTCGCGTAAGCAGAGAGGTACGTGAGGTAAACTTCAAATATTCATCCAGTTTGATCGCGTGAAACATTGCGCTAGAGGAAGCATGATTTCGAGTATCGCCCACGTAGAGAAAAGGATTGTTAGGAAGAATTCGGCTACTTTAAGAAAATAAAACGAAGTTAAACACTTTCGCATTTTTACTTATATATATTTAATTTATTCATCCTGAACAAGTGAACAAAATTTGTCAAGCTGGTTTTTAGTTTAAACAAGATTGAGTCGGCCTCTTTATTGGTGGTTATTATAGTTGTAACCTCCACATAAAACATACAGAAACAATATACAAAACTGCTTAAAATCATTGAAGTAAATCAGAAGTAAGAGCGCACCCGGTATTGGCCCCTGCGGCACGCCGGTGTTGATGGTTCGGGGGCTAGACTATGTAGCAGACACATACATCAGTTGCTCGCCAACATGCAAATATCTACAAATTAAACCTAATAGACGCAAGATACACCTAATAACTCTAGTTTCTGAAATAACATGTCGCATAATCGAACAGAAATCGTTTGAAAGGTCTATAAATACACTTCCAATGACATTAGCGGTGCCGGTGGCAGATTTAATTTTGTCTGTTGGTGATATTTGCGCTAATTTGGTTGAGTATGCTGGTCTCAAACCCCTCTGGATATCGGAAAGAATACAAAGCTTACCTAGATAGGTTCTTAAACGTTCTGCGAAATGTTTTTCTATGACTTTACTGCAAAAGTGAAACAATTGCGATGGGGTGGTAATTACATATTATTCGCCTGTCGCGTTTCTTAAAGGCGGGAATATTTGTTGCTTTTTTTGGTGATGTTGGGAAGAACCCAGTTTGAAATAAAATATGGGCGATGTGAGAGTAACGCACAGATTGACTACACTAGTGTTTTCATGTCGACATCATAAAAATCATAAAGTTGAGCGCCTCTATTCTTAATACTCATGATAACGGTGTAAGCTTTTTCAGATAAAGCCACGTGCAGAAAAGAAAAGAATGTAGTAATCGCGACCATGTGTAGTCGAAGGGCGCTGTCGACTGGGGTAAGTGAATGCCTAAAAAGTCATTGAAAGCCTTCGTCATAACCTCAGTTCACGTGCATAAACTGTGTTTGTGCGTTTTGTCTAGCATTGAGAAGAAAATACAGCGCAGTTAGAGCTGATGCTATGGTATCATCTGCTTACCCAAAAAGAGGACATTGGCTGAATGTTTATATTAAGAAAACAGAAAGTAGGAAACAAGGCGAAGGGAGGAAATCACAATGCTCTAGTTTAGGTTTGTACTCATTGAAGCTTGTCTTGTCCGACAGCATGATCTGTCATCCATCTCGCGTGCCATTAATTTTTCTAGAGCTGCATGCCTGGTACTCCCAGGTCACGAAAGCCATGTGTTTTATAACGGTGACAACACTCTTTAGAGAAAACAAGCAAGCGCAGTGTTTTCAATATATAAAGACTAAGTAGAGACAGATGATGATCATGGTTAAGACAAGAAGCACACGAGAGAGTGCAACTTTGTTTTACAGAGCACTGATCACAACGCAACTACCTTGCTTTCGCAGCTTAACTGGGCCCTCAATGGCAGTCACTACAGTGAGAGGATTGTAGGGGGTGTAAAACGACCGTATTTATCGCTCTACAGAGATATCATATCTTCAATTACCCTTGGCTTGCGCTAGCTGATTCCAACCTTGCGCTTGCATATTTGCCAGTTTCATCACCCCACCTAATTACCTACTGTCACCGACTTCAATTCCCTTCCTTGGCACCCATTCTGTAACTCTAAAGGTCCACTGGCTATCTGCCCTACGCATTATGTCTTGCGTCACACCACTTTCTTCTCCTAATGTCAATTACAACATCGGTTATCACCCTGCTCTTTGATCCTCAGCGCTTTCTTCTCTGTTAAGGTTACGCCCTGCATCTTTCATCCCATAGCTCTCGGCACAATTCTTAACTTTTTCTGAAGCTTCTTTGTTAACCTCCAAGTTTCTACGTGTGTGTTAGCACCGCTAGAATGCAATGATTGTAAATTTCTTTTCAATGACAGTGCTGCACTCCCAGTCAGAATTTGGTAATTCCTACCGTATGCAGGGATTCCGGTAGCACGGGGGAGCGGGAGGAAGGGTCTCCAGCCCCTTTGAAGTTCTCCTTTATGGGGCTCAGCTTCCCCCCTCCCCCCGCTCCGTCTGTCCGTTATCCCCGCTTCCCCCTTGCCTGTCATGACCCCGTATACTGCTTGTTTCCGTCATGACGAATAAACACAAAAATTGTCATAAAAAAATTCCTCCCCGTTTCTGTCGTGTTATCTGCCCCTTTTCTCGGGTGATACCGGAGGGTCAAATGGGCACAAGACGCTGTTTGGTCTACTTCGGAAATTGGCAAGAACGCCACATGCAAAGCTGTCCCATTTGAAGCACAAGTTTTCAGTAAGCAGCAACTGTCAGTTCCTTAAACATTTCGTCAAACAACTGCGTCGTGGCTGTCGAGAATACGTGCGACATAGTTACATGAGTAGCGCTAAACTGAGACGAGGCAAACAAGTAACGGGACGAGTATGTCGCAACCACTGCACCTCAGCCAACTCCAACAGTGTTTGCTTGAGTTTAATACTGCCATGCAAAATGTCTTAAGGCCTACATCTGACAAGCACCGCCAGCAAAGGGTGCAGAATAGCTAGAATAACTAGACGGCGCAGTATGCAAAACCAGACTACTGCGTCGATACGACTGTCCACCTCATCAAACATTCACCGCAACGAGCAACATTAATTACTATAAAGAAACGTGATGTATCACCTATGATCTTCCTTCTTTTCTTTATTCGCTTTCTTTCGGCATTGTGAACGCATACTACACATAAATGCGCACCTTGTGCCTGTACACGCCAACCGCGTAGCCAATATGTCAACAGTGTGAGCGGCGCAGTCGTCGCACTCTTAAAGGCCACGCGATTAGGATACGCCGGCAAAAAGTGTTTTGCGCAACATTGCTTCACCCGGCCACTTGCATTCAACCTTCCCGGTGTCACGCAACCGGACGTGTCGCTTTCGCACACTTCGCGTCAAGCTGTCTTTGCTGCGAGAAGAAAAAAAGAACGCGCAAAAGAATGAAGTTCTGAGGTGCTAATATTGCGTAAATGGTCATGACGACTACGAGCTTCTGTGTTCCTGTCTTCTTCAGTTAGTTTACTGGCAGCAATTCCCGTTTAAAATCGTCTAATGCTTTCTATCGAATAGTTTTTACCAGTCTGCGCTCCTCCACCTCAGTGCCGGAGGGGTCGTGGCGCACGCAAGTCGTATGTACGCCAGGATACCGGCTTCTCAACAGAAGACAAGCAGTTTCCTTCTGACAGCCCCAAAACGCTTACGCGCAAGAAATGAAAATACACAAGGTATGTCATATTACGTTGTCCACTTACTGATTGCTCGTGTGAATTTTATTACTTTTCTCGCTTCCGCATTTTTGCCTTAAAGGCATGTTCCTCTCCTGCGGCTCCGCCCCACGCAATGCAGCCATATTACGCAAGAAAATTGCTCTAGCAGTAAGGCTTCAGTGGGGAAAACTTTTTTTAACGCGACAGCGTTAAGGAGCTCGTGTGGCAGAAAAGCCGGTGTCGTCGGTGTCGGCATCGGCGTCGGTGGCGTTGGCCATGAGCGATAAATCCCAGCAGGCCCTTCATGAGTAAAAAATGGCTGTGGCTTAGGTAAGGTTAAGCCCAGGATGCGAAGCATACTAGCCTTTATTTTAGTTGTTGAACCACTGTTTAGCCTGGTGAACTGCTGTTGCTTGGCTATATTTGGTTCGGCTAGACGAAGAAACAACTAATGCATTACTGCTTCGCCTTCAAGAATGGAACGCGACAGCGTTCCCGTTGACCCGCCAAGGGGTGTAAGACAATGGGCTACAGGGCAGCGACTACGCGCCCCGCATTGGACGCGGTGAGCGTCGAGCAAAGCAACGTTCGGCGCGGCAACGAAATGTGCGCCTGAGCAAGAGACGCACGCCTTAGAAACAGCTCGTTTCTAAGGCAACACCGCATTCACTAGAGGCGCTTTTGTACCGCTTTGAAGCATCGTACTCTTGGCTCAGTGGTAGCGTCTCCGTCCCACACTCCGGAGACCATAGTTCGATTCCCACCCAGCCCGTCTTGCAAGAGTTGAGCCAAAGCCACTTCTCCTTTGTCGTGACGTCACGGTGTCACGTGGTTTCAAGGCGACACCGCCGCGCCTGAGGAGCTGGGTTGAGCTCTCGTAATATGCTTCGCATAAAAACAACTTGCAAGATGGGCTGGGTGGGCATCGAACCAGGGTCTCCGGAGTGTGAGATGGAGGCGCTACCACTGAGGCACGAGTTCGATGCTTCAAAGCGGTACAAACGCGCCTCTAGTGAATGCGGTGTTGCCTTAGAAACGAGCTGTTTCTAAGGCTCAGGCATGCGTCGCTTGCTCAGGCGCACATTTCGTTGCCGCGCCGAACGCTGCATTGCTCGACGCTCACCGCGTCCGATGCGGGCTGCGTAGTCGCTGCGCCGTAGCCCATTGTCTTACTTCCCTTGGCGGGTCGACGGCAACGCTGTCGCGTTCCACTCTTGAAGGCGAAGTTTAAGCGTCCTCCAGTTTTTATATTGCAGCCAATGAAACGCGTGAACTTCAAAGGAAACCTGTCGGAACTTTCAACCGCCATACGTGTTGCCCATGGAGAACGACTGCAGTAAAATTACACCTACATCTACTTAATTACACAAAACATCCCAAAGTGGGGTGGCTAGTATAAGATGACCGTCGGTAATGTCGGCAGCGTCGCGGTTAAAGGCTCTCCTTCCGGTGACTTGTCGGCCAGGCTTTGTTCGCTGCGTTGCACCGTTTAGCGCAAGTGATTACCCTACACATCCGCAATTTATGTTACGCGAAAGAAGAAGCGCACGTGCATTTGCATAATGCAAATGATGTAATTACAAATGTGGAGGATTCATCTTCGTACTGGTCGCAATTAAATATGCACACCTGTTCATATCTACATCCGTTGTGCACATGCGTAGTAGAAAAAGAAAGTACGCAATAGCTTTTTTCGCTTCGTGTACACCGCCTTCATGAAACGGATCGGGTTTCACGTGATACTCATGTGATAAAGCGAACCCTGAAAACGGAGGACTTTTCTGTGTACGCATTTCGTGAGGTTATGTTATGGGAAGCACGAAATGTTTCCTTATTTTCTTTCCCTGCACTGTCCGTGTGTCAGCCCCTCTCCCCAACCCCGATCACCACCAATCAGAACATACTTCCACAGTCAACAGCCGTATGCACCTTAACCAATTTTTATTAGTCTATAAGTTTCTTTCACCTCATAATGTTCCCATGTAAGTAATTAGATAACCGCTCTACTGCACAGACTTTAAAGGCTGACTAGAAATCACAAATTTGTGTTCCCTTGCAATCCTATTGAAAGTTACCTTTGCCTTCTCCCCATACTACTCTTCAACCCCACACTTACACTTTCATGGCTAACGCTATCATTGATGTTGTTGCAGTGAATCCCCAGTGTTGCTGAACAGGACAATGCCATATGGAAAACAAACATTTTTGAGATGTTGGCCGTCGACCCTCATTCATAAGCCTTCCCTGTGTAAGTTTGGCAATGTCTTCTGAGCATGAGAAAGATTGCGCCGCGTTACCTTCATTGATAGGTAATTTTATACTTTTTTTGTTGAGAAACAAGGTGGCTGTGGAATCTTTGTAGGTATTTCCCAATATATGCACGTATGCCTCATGTTTTTCTTGATTGTGCAACGCCTCTAAGAATAATGGTATCCCTACGGAATCAAATACTTTTTCTTCACCATATATATATATATATATATATATATATACATATACGTTTTTTTATAAACGGCAGATTGCTGAATTACCCGATTGATTGATGCGATAGTATTCTAGTACGCTGACAAAAATACCCCGAAAGGTGTACAGGAAATGACGCCATGGTAGCTCAATTGCTAAGTGCATGGCACACGCAATGCGAAGACGTGGGTTTGAAACGCCCCTGTAGCCACCAGCCTTTTCTTCGACTTTCATTTATTGTTGGTTTCTACATTTCACAAAAATAAGGAAATAATTTTCCTGTGCTTTTCTGGTTGTCATTGTGAGTTGGATTTATCCGAAGTTGACGTATGTTAGTGGACGCAGAGCTTTCGGGTGGTTTCGCCTAAACTGGCCGATCTCCTCGAGAGACATGGTGTTCTGAGCAGCCTCCCAAACAAGAGAGGGAGCGGGTGGTCAGTGGAGCACCTCGATGATATTGGGCAGTAGTAGTTCATGCGCGCTGTAGTAGCTCAGGTGATTCTCCAGCGATGGCGTTCGCGATTGCAATATCTAAATTAATTTTCAGAAAGCTACTGACACATTTGGGATCACATTTTTAATATAGAATGATAAACAGTAGGAAACCTAAGCCTCTATAGTAAAAACGTATGTCCTGTGTTGAAGTTTGGGCACGTTATAACAAGCCTACACACCAGTGTAGAATTCTATACAAGTATGTCCCCACTTATAGCTGTCGTGTTTAGTAGCTTTCCACAGAAATATGTGTCCCAAATTGATTTTATTATTGCCGAATGATAGCTGTGCTTATATAAACACATTCGAGTTCATATTATACCTAGGGGGTAGCGTCTTGCGCCATACATCGCCAGGCTCCAATTCCACTAAGAGCCAACTGCGAGTATGCAAGCTCTAGAGGTTCTTACCGGCCAAAATGGTGTCATCGAAATAAATCTCGACAGTCGAGACACAACGCTTGATTTCTGCGCTAGCGTTCATGTAGGAGCTACGCCAACAACTGCATTAGCAAGCTTTGAACAAGAATAGTGTATCACCTTGGCCGCAACAAAGCGGGCAAAGGTGGGACTAGCGGCTCCTCACATGCTCAGACAATGACGGGGTTGCGAATGTCACCTGCAGTTTCGGGCTCCCATAGAATTATTTCAAATGGAATGCATTATAGTCTAAAGCGTACATGTTTTGAAAGGTGGCACCATAGTGCTAAAGAACTGCTTTATTTATTGCATTAATAGCAAGCCATTTGGACTCGAACTTGGGCAGTGTACGGCAAGCGTCGTCAAATGCCCTACTTGACGCACTTGCGCTCAGACAGTAGAACATGTACGGGTTCCATTGTTTATATGAATATTGACACATGCACCTATTTATTCCTTTTTCGGGGACTGCATTTCACCCGCTGGCAAATAATATTACGGCTCAGCGCTAAATCTATGGGCATCATTTGGAACTTCCTCGAGTGGTATGTTTGATTGTATCTATCGTGTATGTTTTCACAAAAACTTGTGTATTCAGATTGTACGTACGATACGAATTGTGTAGTACATTCTGGAAGGCACGGGGGCACCGTCGATTACGCAGGAACCTTTGACGAGTCATGTATAAAAGCCGACGTGCTTGATCCGGACATCAGGTTTCGAATACCAACAACTGCAGTGCTTCGCCACTATTGCTGTCCTTCAAGTGTCATCTGTTTTTGTGAGCACTGGTTCGCCCAATTAAAAGTTAGTTTCTTGATTCACAGTTTTCCTATACTGCGTTCTCACCTTCACTACAACGTGACCATATGTTCTATA
Source organism: Dermacentor albipictus (assembly GCF_038994185.2). Classification (NCBI taxonomy): domain Eukaryota; kingdom Metazoa; phylum Arthropoda; class Arachnida; order Ixodida; family Ixodidae; genus Dermacentor; species Dermacentor albipictus. The sequence continues at coordinate 110,045,402 of NC_091827.1, read as the reverse complement.
GCTAGGAATTTTAACAGTAGTGTTCATTCTTCAACAGCTATCTCTGTAAAGGAACCAGCATATGTGAAATAATGTATAGGCTTCACGGTATAACCTTAGCCTATCTGTTCAACTAGAAAAAGATTAACACGCAGCAAGGTAGAATTTTCAAACCTGCGTTGTTCGGTCGTCAGAGCTAAAGCGACCGAATACCATATGCCCTATATTTGTTCCTTGCACCACGTTCTTTTAATGCTCACCTTTTCGTTGAACAGCTTGACTAAAGCTAGCTGCGACCCTCGGGATAGAGTCATTATGTTGAAATCCAGCCCATTAGGCTTTTTTCTTGAAAGTTACAACCAATAGGGTAAGGCTGCATTGATGTGACGTCAGAAGATGCCGAACGCTTGTTCCAACGTCATTGTAAGCTCCTCATAGCCCAATGCCACGAGACAGGCTCACAAATACTTGAGTGCTTCATTGTTACTCAGAAGGCCAGTGCATGCAGCAAAATCTATATTACGCCCCCATGGCACCATCGTCGCATGCTTGCCCGCAAGGCAGTCCATCGAATGTGGTTAGCCTGCTTACCTTGTTAAAGATGGCGCTCTGCAACAGCGTCCTGATTCGCACAGCCATTCCGTAAGAGCACGCGGCTTCGAAGCATCCGGAGAAGAACTCCGAGGCACAGCTGGCCACCAGGAGAGCAGTCAATGTGGTGGCCTCAACTTCGCTATCAGCTCTCAGCAGCATACTAGAAGCATGCCAAATATTTGAAAAAAGCACGTGTTACAGGTACAGTACAGATGGCGCACAGCGTTTTTTAAATATATCGCGTTGTCACAGCCGTGATTTTAAACAATTGTTCACTTAGTATCAAAAGTATTGGGCGTGATTTCGGGGGGAAATTTCGGCACAATAAATATCAGGTGATTTAGCACAGTTAAATTTTTTTGTTGGGGTTACGTGCGCTATAGTCGAACTTATTTGCTCGGTAACCACGTCACATCTGGTCACTTTTAATCCCTTTTTGCCTCATAAAACAAGTTTTACCCTCCCGCAAATGCTATCCCGTATCTCGTGTATTCTCTAGAGTTCTGTCTGTTTTTTTTTACCGCTAACGAAGTGAACAGGAAAATTATTCTTCTATAGGCGTGTGCCTATTCATATATAACTTAATAAATACGTTGGACGCTTCTGACATTATATGTAAGCATGCTTTAGCGCATTGGTCATTCATAATGATTTTTGTAAACAATCAGAGAGGACAAGCCTGTCGTATGAGTCAATGACGGCTTGCATGCCGCAAGATTCACACCCAAAAAGCTGCTTTGAGTTCCCAATTTTCTTGCAGTCGTCTATGACTGCGACGATGTGACGCCTGTGGAATGCTGATTACTTCTGACTGTGACATACAATTTTGACCAGTTTAACCGAATGAATCTTAAACTTGATGGAAAGCGATCAGCTGGTAAAAAAAAAATCGACGCATTAGGAAAATTTAAGTGTCATCATCGTCAGTCCACCTTTATTTCCACTGTAGGACGAACGTTTCGCCAAGATATTTCCAATTACTCCGGTCTTGCGCTAGTCAATTCCAATTTGAGTCTGCGAATTTCCTAGTTTCATCACTACACCTAATTTTCTTTCGTCGTCGACTGCGCTTCCCTTCCCTTGGCACACATTCCTCAACTATAATATTCCACCGGATTTGTTGACATTTTGTTGTGCTAAAGTCAAGTGGAATATCGGTTATGTCCGTTTGCTGTCAGATACACACCACTCTCTTCCTCCCTCTTAACATACCGCCTATCGTTTCTGGTTCCATCGCTCCGTGCGCGGCCCTTGTTCTTGAGTCTTTTCCCTAACCTCCAAGTTTCTGTACCATATGTTATCACCGGTAGAGTGCAATGATGGTTCGCATTTCAATGACAGTGGTCAGCTCGCAGTCAGGATTTGGTAATACCTGTTCAATTCGCTCCAGCACATTATTGTTTTTCTCTAAATTTTCTTCTGATGGTCAGACTTTCTACTGAGTAATTTGCCTAGACGGACGAATATGTCGTCTACATATACGTATATATGGTCTTAAATGTAGATGTAGTTTGTCAGATCAAGCTCCATTGCTGCTGCCACCAGATATTTAGGTACAGCTGTGTTGCTGTCATCTCATGACTCGTACAGAATATGGACTTTTCAGGCAGAAATTATCATGCTAATACATAAAACTTTGCTTGCAAAGGTCTAGATTGCTAAAAAATCACAAGGCAGTCTAAATTGCGCCTTACACATTCGACAACGAAATGTTTCGTTAGTCTAAAAAATGAAAAAGGGAAGTAAAAGAGATACATTTAGAAGGGCGATGGCCAATACTGAATCAGCAAATTACGGCCAGTAGCGAAAACAACCCTGTCATTGAACGTGGTAATTGGGACGGGTTGCGGCTTCCCGAGCGATCCCATTTCCTGGTGCTCTTTGGGCTATATCTCTGAGACACACATAGGAAACTACGACTATTTGATATCTTGTGACATCAGAGTAAGGGTTGGACGTGCCGGTCAGAATTTGCTGGCAGCATGGAGGTAGCTAGTATGTCCTTCAACGAACAGACGAAGTGGCTTGTACTTTTCATTTCCAAGCAAATAGTCAGTGTCGGTCATACGTACGACACCTCGTCCACAACATATAGCACCAGAAGCAGAGGCAAGGAAATCCCAATCCAAAATTAGCTGTTTGGAGCAGAACGACAACACAGCAAATTATATGTAGTGGGCGATGCCGTTGATCATTACACACACAGTACAAAACACGGAAGGGTGGATTGTGTTCTTTTGAGCTGCAAGCTGCATTGGCCCGTTGTAAGGCGTTGTAACTTCCCGGAGATGCCTAAACGAATTGGCATAAACAACAGATAAATTCTTCCAGGTGTGTACCGAAGCTTCACCCTGCACATCCTCCAGGATGTCATCCTTCTAGCGCTGGAATTGTCGTAAACCTGTCGGGATATCCAGTTTTTACTCCGAAAACTGCATCACTTAGCTTTGCGCTTGACAGTCAGAGGTGAACGAGGCAGCGCGAAGCAGTGACGAGGAGTGGCAGAAGGATAAAAATGAGCGCCGTCTTGTGATGTGGTAGCTACTCGCTCTCTCGTTCGTTGTGGGGACACCTAACGCTGGCTTTGGTAAAAGGTATCATCACAGCAGGGATCGCGTTCACACATGTCTACCGTCGCGGTTGTTGTTGGCGCTTGTGGCATAAACGCGACATAAGGCCGTGACAACGAAAGTAATAGCAGATAGGGCGAGACGGTCGACAAGGCGGGTAGCAGGGGCCGCTCGGTGCCCAAAGAGATAGTGCGGTCAGATGGGGGCGGAGGAAGCTCAAGTGGCATTGAGTGGACGTAATTTGGATGAGTGACACAAACCTGCGCGCATAGGGGTAGTGAGAAAATTCAAAGGACATCGGTTGGAGGTGGAGTAGCTACTTGCACATTTGTGGGCAGCCAGAAGCAGGAGGGTCCACATGCGCATCACAGGTCATGGAAGCCAGCTCCTCCTTGATCACGTCGCACAATACTGAAAAAGAAAGCTGCGCAGGAAGGACCAACAAAGATCAAAAGCTGAGCGGTTTAAGTTCCTCGCATATGATGACCCGGATAATCACATGCAGGTTGGAGTCCACCGTAGAACGGTGATCGCAGTTTGGCTGCAAGCGTATGGACTCGAGCTCGTCCAGGCGCTGCCATGTCAAGTCGATGACAGCGACGGTAGCCGGGGTCTTGAAAGCGTGCGCGTTGAAAGCGACAGTCTCAATACCTTTAATGAATTTGAGGAATCATGTGCGGCTCAGTCATATCTGCATTCACACGGCGACAGAGTGCAAGGACATCCTCGATATAAGATGTGTAGGACTCGCTGTACTCTTGTTTGGGAGCATCGAGAGATTTCCTCGCAAGGGCAGTGTGAACCGCCAGCGTGCGAAAAACTTATCGAAGCTCTTGCTTGATGAGGGTCCAGTCGGGGAAACCAACCTCTTGGATGAAAAGCCAGGTCTTCACCACATCCGTCAGATAGCACGATGCATGGCGGAGTTTGAGGAGATAATCCCACCGATAAGCAAAGCTTGCGCTCTAGTAATCATTCAGCCAGTCCTCAAAATCTTCTCCGCTAAGAGCAACAAACAGATGGATATCGCGCTAATGGCCACTTGTGGTCAGAGATGAAGCGACTTGCGTTGTCTATATGATTAGGGTAGGAGCGCCAGGCTGCAGGCTCGTCCTACGACGTGCTAGCGGACAGTAGGCCCACGCGGCGACCTGCACGAAGCTCCAGAGAGTCGCATAGTACGAGGGATCAAGAAGCACTTCCACCATTAGTGACGTCACAGTAAAGGTTGACACTTATTGAGCCCGAGAGACGCAGCGAAGGACCCTTGACATAGTGCGCGCTGATGATGCGCGCACACACGCAATGAAGAAAGGCACACACATGAAGTTGATAATATAGAGATGGTGAAGAAGTGCACAATAAATGGCTACACTTTAATAAATATTCAGGTCCTAGCCAAGTCCGTGGAAGGCAATTTCCCGAATTCTTCCTTTCAAACTCGCTAAGCTGCGGCATGACAAGAAGGATGTAAGGTGTTGAAAAGTGCTGGAAGCCGGCGTATACCGAAAGCTTTACTAAGCCATGGGTATCGCCAATATTGTAGCTCTTGCGCGTGCTGACACTGCCCACCAGGTTGCCCGCGATCGCTTATCAGCTTCACAGGTTAAGCAAAAATATCTTTATGGCCACCGACACCGGGAAGTGAACATCCCTCCAGGATCGCTCGTCTTGCTGTTGTCGCCACGTCGCGTTCGCCAATTCGAAAAACTTCTGTCGCGTTATGCTTGCGCTTATTGCGTCTTATGAAATGTCACCAATGTAACCTATGAGATCCCTCAGCTGAATTTCCAGTCTGCGTCTGCAACAACCACGAGTGTCATAGTCTATGTCTATCGCCTTGAACAGTACCACTCTCAACCCGACCCCTAATTACACGTGCACGGTGCTTCTGCCGTCGGCAGTTGGTGTCAGGGAGGGAATTGCTGCTTGTCGACAACGGTGCGGCTGTCGAATGTGCACGCGCTAGCGCTACCATTGCCGCAGCATTGTGCATGTTGCGTTGTAAATATATCCTTGTACATCGACTCTCCTCGTAAGAGTATCACATACATCATCAGCCTAGTATACGTTCCCTGCAAGACGAAGACCTCAAAAACCTTCAGTTAGGGTTGTCTCGTACCAGCTGATGGCACCTCACCTCCCCCCCCCCCCTATGTCAGCCTAATTCCCAATTTCAGGGCCCCACCTAGGTTTTTCTCCCGCTTGAGTGCACTCCCTTTCTCTTACAATGAAGTCTGGAGTACGAAAAGAACAACTGATGAGCTGCCCTGACCATTAAATGGCCTGCCCAGTAAAATTTTTCTTAGTCTCAATTACAATATTAGCTACCTTCCCTCCCATCTTGCTTTACCTCTAATCTGCACCGCTTTCCTTCTCTCTTCCCTCTTGGCCCACTATTATTCGCTTTTTGGAACGCTGCGTGGCCCTTAGCTTTTCAAGCTTTGTTAACCTCAAGCTTTGTATCCGATATGTCAATGCAGGGGACCCGGATCATGTGAAGACAATTTCCAGAAGATTATAAAGAAGTGCTTTTGCCTATACGCATGCACTACCAAGCCACGACCGGCAGCTGGCCGCTATGCTTCAATGTGCAATCGACACCAGGAAAGGACATAAAATTTGTCGATGCTCAGTAGAGGCAGACATCATAGGAAAGTGACAACGCTCCCTTAGCTGGATGCCTCCTAAATGTAACCGCTGTAATGTACGCTAAAGATCGCGCAACAGAACGGATAGGAACACCTTTGTCCGAAATTCGTTGTCTCGTTGAAAAACAAACCCTGGTGGTCTGACATCCGAATTCACCAAACATATCGAGAATAGTCTACGGAATAACACAGTCGCAGTATAAAAGTTGTACAGGACGCGGGAAAGCAGGTACACGAAAATAAGAATTATTTAACAATAGCTACTATGTTATCGAACTCGGTAATTCATGCAGGGTGACATTCATTGCTATCAACCTATGATTATCATCATTGCGTTTTTCATTTGGGTACGCCGGTATGGAGCATTACATTTACGTGATGTGAAATAGGCACCAATTGAGACCAACACGAAACAAAAACGCCTACAAAATTTAGAAAAAGGTATTCGAAGGCACGATTTTTGAACACACTGCAATGACCAAATCTTCAAGGGGAGTACGGCAGCGCGATTAAAAGACGGGACAAAGGAAGACACATAGGGACACGCACAGCGCTATGTGTGTCCCTATGTGTCTTCTTTTTCGTTTGTCCCATCTTTTAATCGCGTTACCGCACTCCCCTTGAAGATGCATGCCCACATTGCAACCCTTGTGAGCAATGACCGAAGTCGCAGTCATACCTTTTGTTGGGATCATCATTGAATTCGAATAAACATCATCGCAATGAATTGAAGTGAAATAAATGGACCCCTGAAAGCCGTGCTTAGCCACAAGGGTGTGCTTAACATTGTATGCGATTTTTGTTTTTCAAGTTTCAAAACGTTCATCGTTTTAATGTGTTTCTTCTTCTAACGCTGCTTTTTCCTAGTTGTTCTTGGTATGAATCGTTCAAAGAATTTCTGCCTTTCCCCCACCTATGAAAAAATCCATATGCATGTTTATCTCCTTTGATTAATCAACAGCGCACTATGCATTTCATCCTTTCTATTAGCTTATTCTACTAACGTCACTTTGTTTCATTCGTAGACTTATAACTTTATTTGCGTTGCGAGTGCTACAAGAACACTTCTGGGCCATCCTATGCAGTAGTTGTAAGGAGTGCTAAACGCTCATTATGAGTGAGTGAGAACTTTCTGCCCGTTTATCTGGGGCCGCACACAGGTTGTGCAAAACTCGTTCTTTTTGCGCATGAACTATATATACATCGCTTTAGCAACAGTATAAAATTATTCTAGGGGACTTCACTGGGACGATTGTGTTACTGTGTGCTTAAGATAACTCTTGTTACAAATAAGGACCTTGAATTTTGACTCCTCATAGGTCTCTAGCGTAAACATGGCAAACATTGCAAGCAACAGTTCATCGTTAGAAGAAGGGTGAAAGCCAATAGTCGACAGACGAACAAAGAATAGGCGTTTACTAACAAATCAAAAAGATATAAATAGATGCTGCGATTAAAAATGTTCGCAGCTTTACCAGCCTAATCAAGCGATTGTTTCTCCACCTGTATAGCCATAGCTAAGCTCTGGTGTCAGTACTATTCCAGCTAAACATGACGCATATTCAAATGAGGGCGTCCAGAGCGCTCTTAATCGATAACCTGTCTTCACGGCTCCGAGTGCTTACAAATATACCCATCACTGGCCAGCGAATTTCAGCTCGCTGTCTGTCTAGTGCACCGCATTACATTTTGCTATTTAAGAGTTAAGGCGTGTTATCAAGACAAGACGCATGGGGCACTCGAAAACGGCATCGCTGAAATACGAAAATATACTCACTCCAAAACGGGCACTCGTAAGAGTAGAGACAGCATGATAGCACAGTTCGCCGCTACGCATGCTAGTGCGTCAAGCCACAATACTCGGAAAACGCAAGCAATAAAACCAATGTGTGCTTTGTTCACAGGGAACCTGGAAGCAAACGGAATATACATTCCAAATGGAAGCTTACGAAAACAGTCAGACACTCCTGACTGGGGACGCTTTGGCGAATAAAATATAAAGCAAAATTCAGTTACCAGTGCTGCGTCACCAATCGGCGTTGTTGCCTATTGCGAAGAACAACATTACTCCAAAGAGCGCCAGCAGCTCTTAAAATGTGTCTCCGCAATGTCATCGGATGACAATACTTGTTCACTTGTTCCACCAATTAAGTAACATAATTACTGACCGAAGGAAACTTAGATAATAACGCGAACTCGTTTCTCATGATCTTACAGCACTTATCTGATGCACCTAACTTCTATTCAACGTAGTTCCTTTCTGTTCAGCCTGAACAGAATTTTCGTGCATGTACGTAGTGTGTACTTAACTTTCTCAGTAAATAAACAAATAGAAACCTCAATAACGCTTGAACGAAAGATCACGGAAGCTACTGAAGGGTGTGCGTGAGTATGGTTGTGTGTGTGTGCGTGCACGTGTGTGTACATGTGTGTCATTAAATTCATTAAATTCCGGGGATTTACGTGCCCAAACCGCGATCTGATTATGAGGCATGCCATGGCGGGGACGCAAGACTGATTTGGCGACCTGGGCTTCATTAAAGTGCTCCGAATGCACGCTAGACAGGAGTTTTTGCGTTTTACAAATGCGGCCGCCATGGCCTGGATTTGATACCACTGCCTGGTGCTTTGCAGCGCAACGCCCTAGCCACGAAGCAACCATGGCGTGCGTGCACGCTCGCGCACTTGAGCACATTCGTGCACGGATTCCTAACAGCAATATTTCGATGAGTTTTTCTTTAAGTATACACATCATTCGCTATTTCTGCACGTGAAGGAGCTAATCACAGCCGGTTAAATGACAGATTGCTCTCAAAGGAAGTATCCTGCAACATTGGTCTGGGCATTCCTGCCCGCACAATACCACAAAACCCTATTTGCGCTTCTTCTTCTGTATACTAACCGTTTTGATATTAGCTGACTTCTTTCTGCGACTAATCTCCACACTGTCTGCCTCTTTATTAGTTTTTCTACGTTTTCGTTATTTTGGCACTCCAGAAGCATTTCTGCCGTCAACGTGGACGCCAACCTCGCCGTGAGGTTCCGCATAAAGTGTAAGGGCGATAAAATTGTTGCCGCGCGCCGTGTGCTGTGTGTGCTAGGTAAGGCTGGAGGGAGCGCGCCGTTCTTCGTCGCCCGAAGCTCCGGGGGAAAGGGGCAGGTTCTATCTACCCCAGGCGGCGTGGGCGACCACGCGCGCGCGCCCGGGCTGCTGCATCTTGAAAGCCAACTGTGACGGGGCCAGAGGCCATTCGTACGCTGCGTCTTCGCGCCTTAGTTCGCGTTGATGCGAGACGCAGCACGAAGGTTGATCCGCCTTTTTCATTTTCCTATGCTGCCCTCTGCCGCATGCCGCTGAAAACGTTTTGGAAGGGTCCCGGGACTTTTGCCGGTTGATTTGTGTACCTGCGCCCACGTTGAGTGTACATTGGTTGTGCGTTTCGTGGATCACGAATCATTATTAAAGGGAAGCTGAAAGGTTTTCCGGAAAAATTGAGTGAACATCTGTACATAATGGTTTTCAACCCTCCGAATTCGAATATCGTATCGAAATTGAGCGAATGAAAGCGCAAATATATTTTATTTCGACGAAAATTGCAGCAGCGGACACACCCAGCTCAGGCGTCTCGTTTCCGCCTGTGATTGGTCGGTGCGCCTCGTGATGTCAACTCTTGTTTGTAACCGACCGCTGCCGCTACACATGAAGGGCGGTGCCAGGTAGTTTCGTGCTGTTTTTCTGAGACGGTAATGGAAAATTTAGAGAGACTGCGTTTCTCTGAGGCGTTCGGCGTTACTCCCTACATGTACGAGCCGATTGCGAAGAGCCGGCCTCTCGAAGAAGCAAGCGATGCTGGCGCGAGCAGTGCTTTCGACGCGAACGAAGCAAAGTCTTGGGATCTCCTCGTGTTGGAAATGCTCTTTGGTGAGAATGTTTTTTGCAAAGCGATCTAGTGACCTCGCCGATCTTTCGCCGATCTAGTGAGCTCGTTTCCGGTCAAACAACTGTAGTGTTGTGTTCCTGCATGCCTCCTCGTGGAACGTAAGCGGGGATGCGATCGTCGGCATTTGTGCGCTGTGCAAAGCTGTCGGCAATCTACAAAGATAGTTTAAACGCGTGAAAAGCTTCCTGGTTCATGCAGTACGTGTAGTAACCTTCATCTGTTGACTACCACTCACGTTGATTACCACTCACGTTGACTACCACGCACGTTGACTACCACTCTACATACACGCTGACGCACCAACAAAGGAATGCAGGGTCGATCGAAGCAGACTACGACGGCACGCACGCAGAAACAAGCGCGGTCAGGCACGGTCGCGGATGCTGTGAAGGGACGAAACAGTAGAGTTGACGTCACAACACCACGATTTCCGGTCTCTGCTCCGCTCGCTCACTAAACGGGGGGCGGAGCTACAGCGCAATTTCAACCGACGATTACGTCGCTCCTAATTGAAAAAAAAAACAAATTTTGCCTACATTGTTTATAAGGTTCCGGCATCCGTATATGAGTGTCTTATTGAATTCGACAGACTCTTCAGCTTCCCTTTAATGGCTTCTTCGGGACAGCATGTCATTCCTGGAAGCCAGGTAGCACTCACTGACGACTGGGTGAGCAGGCCTAAGTGCGCTGTTCTGCAAACAGCAGGGCCGATAAAGGCACGCTGACTTCCGTTAGGCGACAAGACTGCCTTGGAATTTGTCACTGAGTTTTGCACTTGGTCATTGCTTTTTGTATTCTTCTTGCATATTATTTATGCAGTTCACATATTGAAGAAATCTTCGAGTGCAGCCTTCTGCCTCGGATTTATCAGAACGGTGCACTTGTTTACATCGACTTATACAGCCGCATATCGTTGTTGTCGTCGAATATTGTGAAGAAGGTGCATTGCTGATATGAAATAATGTCAAAACGTAGCCAAACATGCATGTCTGCGCATATGTTCCCTGTTTTTACACCCTGAAACGACTCAATATGAGCGACCGAACCACTTAAAAGACGGCAACTGTGATCCACACACATATATTACGGGCTGTTCATTAAATCATTCACGCTTTTCTTTAACTCCATCATACTTAAAGTTTTAGCTTGCCGTCTTAGAGCATTATTAATGAAAACTGTGCTCGCATAAGTTCTCATTTTTTGGCCCTGTTGTACCCTCACGAAAACGTGCGGATGACATCGCTCACACGGCCTTGGTATAACTGAGCGAGGGCGGTTGCTTATGCTGCTCTATTGGGGGCGAGCTCCACCAGTGGAAAATATGGCGTCACCGTCCGGCTGACGTGGCATGGCGGATCTCATGGACAAAGCGACCGCGTCGGCTGCTTCGGAAGCGCCGAAGCGAGTTGAAAACAGAAATTTCAGATAATTTTTAATTAAAGGGAAAATCACACTGATTTTCCCTTCAATAATTACTTCTCTCAAGTCCCACCTACACCGCGGTTCTGATTAAGTGGTGAGGCTTTTCCGCCTTGGGTGTTGTTCTGTCGCGGCCAAGGAAAGACGACGACGGAGGAAGCCAGGCCAGGAACGAATGTGCTTTATTCGAGAGTGCCTCTTCTTTTATAGCATTGACGGTCCTACGTCATATGCATGTGCTGAACTGATAACTGATACCACATTCTTCCTTTCTTAGCAAACAAAAACTCTTTTTAATTACTACTTGCTTTTTGAGGGTGCGGCGACGCTACGATTCTGAACCAAGCACCAGCGCAGCTGTTGCGGCGGAACGGACGGCCGGACCACCATCAGAAGGCAAGCGTTTCAAAATAGCAATTCCTGTAGCTTCTCAACGTTTCGGAAGCATGCCAGAGTTTAACCCAAGAAGCGATGATATCAAGTCGAATTTCGAGAGGTTTGAAAATTTTGTGGCACATCACGAGGTTCCGGGGACAAAGAAGTTAAGGTTGTTCTTGAACATAGTAAGCAGCACAGTGTACGGGGAGCTGAGGAAAAGTTTAGTTCCTGACAGTCCTACTGACAAGACCTTCTCGGAAATTAATAGCGTACTAGAAAAACATCTAAGCCCCGAGTACTTAGTATTAGCCGAGCATTGCAAGTTCAACAAGCGCACGCAGCATGAAGAAAAATGCGTCAAAGGCTTCATGATGGAGCTTAAATATCTGCCGCGTAATTGCGAGTTCAAGGTGTTTCTGAATGTTCCCTTGAAGGATCGACTAGCGGCTGGATTTTGCGACCAAGATACTCAATAGATGCCGTTCGCAATTGGAGACTTAACCATTGAAAAAGCATGCAAGATTGCGTTCGAAAAAGAACGTGCAGCATGGCAAAGAAAGGAGCTGCATTGCCTGGCTGAACGCTCGACCAACGTAAATGTGGTTCGAGGGAAAGCGGAAACGATAGCCAGGCCGTCGGGGCGTAAAACAGAAAACGGGCACAAGCAGACCATTTGTTATCGCTGCTGCAAAAGGCACGATTCAGACAAGTGCTGGTATCGCAACGCGAAGTGCCGCTCTTGTGCAAAGGTGGGCACCTACAAACGATGTGCCGAGAGCGAAAAAGTCGTCCAGTGAACTGTGCTGAATCGACAGACGAAGAAGGGGACGATTCCGAGACATTTCACCTCGTACTATGCGCAAGAGATGGAAAGCGAGGCTGCAAAGTTTCCGTGCAGATTTAGGGGAAGCCAGTTGCTATGCTTTTGGATACGGGTGCAGCTGTCACGCTGATGCCTGACAGTGTTTGCACACAATGGTTTCCGCGGACTGAATGCAAGCCAACAGCTTCAGTTTTGAAAACGTATGCAGGTGAGCCTGTAAAGCTGCGAGGGAAGGCGACCGTAACCGTTGAGCATAATGGCTGCATAACTGAGCTTTCATTGCATATAGTAGAGAACCGGGGTAAGGCTGTGCCTACAGTTCTAGGCCGGGATCGGTTAGAAAAGTTGCAACTTGACTGGAAAACCGCCAGTCCTGTCACAGAAAACGCTGGTGTCAAGTCTCTGCGCGAAATCTTTCGGGAAGATTCCATCACAACAGCGCGAGTAGTCTAGAATTTCGAAGCGTAAATAGCCATAGAACTAAATTGTACGCCTGGGTTTTGCAAAGCCAGGTGGTCTATGGCTTTCGCTACTAAAGAAGCAGCCAGCGAAGAACTTCGGAAGCTGGAAAGTCAAGGCCTCTTAAGAAAAGTTACCAACAGCAGTAGTCGACTCCCATCGTACCGGTTGCGGAGCGTGGTGGCGGAATCAGAATTTGCGGTGACTACAAAATAACAAACAATCAAGTGCTAATGACCAATTCTTTCCCGCCCCCACGTCCTGAGGATTTATACGCGATGCTAGCCGGTGGTATTTTGCGTGCTGGATTTGTCCTCTGCGTAACAGCAAGTGCGTCTCAGTGAGGATTCTAAGCCACTGCTCACGATAAATTCACATCAAGGCTTGTACGAATTTCAAAGGCTTCCATTTGGAATTGCGAGCGCACCAGCTATATTTCAGGCCATGATGGATAACGTTCTACAAGGAATTCCCAACGTCGAGTGCTATATATACGACGTCATCATCACGGGCAACAGTGCAGAAGATTGCTACACAACTACCACAAGAGTTCTCAAGAGACTTAGCGAGCACAACATAATGGTGAAAGAGGACAAATTAAAGTTTTTTTGTGATTCAGTGGTCTACCTAGGCCACAAGGTTTCCATAGAGGTCATCTATCCCACCGCTGAAGAGATAAAACTTGTACGAGATTCCCCAGAGCCCAGCAACATCCCAGAACTGAGGACTTGCTTGGGTCTTCTAAACTTGTATGGCAAGTTTTCGCGGAATTTGGCAACTGTGGTAGCCCCTCTTTATGAGCTTCTTCAAAACGATCACGAGTGGAAATGGATGCAACAACGAAAGAAGGCTTTCTAAACAACTTAGGAAATTATTCTGAACGGTGAAGTATTAGTCTTCTACACCGTCACAAAGCTACTCGGACGTAGCAGCGATTCCTCCGCTTACGGCTTGGGAGCTGTGATTTTCCATGAAATGCCAGACGGAATGGAACGGCCTATCGCATTCGCGTCTCGCTCTTTAACAAGCACCAAGTGGAACTACGCTCAAGGGGAAAAAGCGGCACTCGCGCTCATATTTGGTTTTCGATGGTTTCATTGTTACTTGTATGCGCGCAAGTTCAGCCTATACACCGACTATCAGCCGCTTATCGGACTTCTTGGGCGTGAGAAACCGCTGCCACCTTTAGCAGCTACACGAATGCAGAGATGCGCACTGGCGCTAACAGCGTATGAGTACGATCTCAAGTTCAGGAATGGCAAGAAGATGGAAGTCGCTGACGCACTGTCACGGCTACCGCTCTCGACAGCTTAAGGCAATAACGAGCCGGAGTGTTTGGCTGTTTTTTGACGCAACCCCGCTAACAGCTAAGGAAGTCGCTCGGGAAAAGGAGCGAGACCCCATTCTAACATGCGTTTTACGCTACGTTCTTTTGGGATGGCCAGAGCAATACTCTGAACAGTTTCAACAATTTTTCATACGCAGAGATGAACTGTCTGCACTGAAAGACTTGGTACAATTGGGTGATCGTGCCGAAAACCCTGCAAGCACATGTGCTCTCTTTGTTTCCCGAAGCTCATCCAGGCATGCCGCGCATGAAAATGCTGGCACGGGCATACGTGTGGTGGCCTTCCCTCGACAAATACATAGAAGAAACCATTCGCAAATGTCAAGTTTGTCCAAGCACTCGTCCAGCAAAGCCGGCAGGGCCTCTGTAACCATGCAGGTATCCAACAAAAGTTTGGGAAAGGATTCCCGATGATCACGCTGTAAAAGACGGTCTATATCTGTTGGTTCTGGTAGACGCGCATTCTAAATAGATTGAAGTGTTCGTCATGTCATCGATGACAACCGCTAGAACCTTAGGAATACTGGACACAGTGTTCGCAGCCTACGGCTACCCCGAAGAAATTGTTACCGACAACGGCCCGCAATACCTTCGGACGAATTTTGAGAGTTCATGAGGCACCGGTGTACCAAACACCTCAGGACCGCGGGTCACATTGTCTCTTCTCAAACCATGCTTTGCAGGCGACATGAGAAAGCGCCTGAGGCGAGACACGGATCATCGTAACGTCCAAAGAGGATCCGCAGAGTCCTTCTCTATGGCTGATGAAGTCTACGTGAAAACAAGATGTGGTGAGCCTGTTTCGTGGCAAGAAGATACTGTAGAACAAGTTGTCAGCCCAGTCACGTACGTGATTTGGGTTCAATGCCGGCTACAGATTACTCACATAGATCACATGCGGCCAAGAAAAACCAGTGTATTGACTGTAGCTACTAATAATGCGACAGCACTAACCGGTCAGGAGAAGGAGGGAGTGATCGGTCTAGGAGGATTAGAAGAGCCAAGTGGTGCTTCTCAAGATGTATTTTCCAGATCCCCGCAGCGTGGAAGCGCTGTGCAGAGTCAACTTTCTCCAAGGGGAGATGCTATTCAGATGACCTCATCAGAGCCAAGGGAGTCCACCCACCGGCAGACCCCCCCCCACCCCCCTCCCCGGGCCCTGTTACCAAGACCACCACAATATACACCAGCAGTTGCAGAAAGCAGGGATCCAGGGCGCAGCGAGACCGGGTCTAACTACACAGCAGAAGAGGAGCCTACCCTTAGAGGCAACCAGACATCACCAGTTGTACTATGACGAAGCACCCGTGTGCGAAACCCTACCGAGAGATACACAACAGAAGACTTCAGGAAGAAGAGCAAGTAATAATTAAAATTCCTTTTGAATTACTAAGAAAGAAAGAATGTGGTATCAGTTACCAGTTCAGCACATGCCTATGACGTTGGACGTTCACTGCTATAAAAGCAGAGGCACTCTCGAATAAAGCACATTCGTTCCTGCCCTGGCTTCTTGCGTCGTGGTCTTTCCTTGGCCACGACAGAACAGCTGTATGCTTGACAACATTTGAAAGTACTATAATAGGTAGCAGCTGCCTTTAGAGGGCATGCAGCATGGTAGGCTACTGCTCGGTGCCGCAGTGCCGGACGTAGACAACGGAGCCCGGTGTCAACCTTAGTCACACATACCCGCTGGGCAGGGAACTGCGTGAAGCTTGGCTGACAAAACATAGAACCGGCAGACAGCCATCGACTACAACTCGGGTTTGCAGCAAGCACAGACGCGAGGAACATTTGTGGTAGCGGATTGCTGATAGCGGATGCATGAACTCGACGCCTCCAGCTTAAACTTTGCTGAACAGGATCGGCATTGGCTCAAACTTCATGGGCATGGCTTGAAAGGCTTAAAGCTTCTGCATTTCAACTTGGTAGGCGTGTTTGACTCATTTTGAGCACGATCAGTCATATATACAAGTGAACACGTTGTCGCTATTGTGCTTTCGGTTACACGGCCGATCGCGCGGGGTTGGGTCGAACGATGGCCGGCAGGCCTATTTTTCCGGTGCCGTCGACAAGAAAGCCCTTCGCAGTACAACTCGCGCTCGTCGGTTGCGCCGTTGTGGATCTGGTATGATAAAAAGTTTTCAGTGACGCACAATAGTCGGTTAATCGTTGGAGTAAGCGTCTTGTCGGTCTCGTATCGACCCAGTGTTGCCGCGTCTTACGATTACGCGCAGTCAGGCACGCGCTGCCATCACCAGCAAGTTTAAACCGACGCTGCAAGAAGACTTCGTCAGCAACGTTATGTACTTAAGTGTCGCCGTTGCCATCCGGCCAACTCCGATGAAGTCCTGGTGGCTTTCTCATTTAGAGTGGAGTTGCAGTCTTACGCTACGCACGTTTTCGGCGCAGCACCAACGTGGAGCTACCAGTTGAGTTTCAACGCGGTACACTGCACGAGTGTTCGTACACGGCACGAGTGCTCGTTCCGTGCACGAGTACACGGCACGAGCCCCCGCCCGTGCACTTTTCTTTTTCGGGGGAATTTCCAGTTCACGGCCACTAGCGCGACCCTTCCAAAACGTTCCGTGACTAATCCGCTAGGTCAGGGCGCATGCGCCGTCACGCCATGAAAGAGGCGCCTGCTGCCGCTATCGCGCTTCCCCGCTTCAGCGTTTTGAAAGTGAGTCTCAGTGGTCATCGACTGAGATCTGTTGATGTTTGCTTGTGCGCGCGTAGCACCATGATTGTTAATTTAGTTAGTATCCTATGCTTACACAGTTTATGTTGCCGAGGAAACTACTATCGGCGCTTCTTATAGCTGTCCACTAATTTTCTACCGCAATCAATGCTTCGCCTTTCGCGCCAAACTGCGAATTTCTTCAGCTGTACTTTCTGCTTTCGCCCTCCCTCCCTCTTTAAATCTACCCTTACCAATCGAGAGCGCCTTTTGTAAATGTTCTATTTCTGTCTTCGTTTCCTTGTTTCTCTCTTTGTGAATGGCAATATGCAGCAGCCACATCGTCTCTGACAGCGATTTCACGAGACCAAACTCTGGACGAGAACAAGACGCATTAGGCTACCATCTTTCTGAAATAGAACCTAACGGAAGCGACGCAATAAGCTTTAGGCTAGACGCTAGTTCTCATAACATTTGACGTTATCGTTTGCACATACATAGGTATTTGCCGTTTTTTGAGGAGCTGACGGTTGTTCTTCCCATCTTCCTGTGTTTCATAGTGACCTTTCCTAATCCAAACGAGTGCCGGGACAACGCCCCATGATTACGCATACTTTGGTTGATTTCGTTATATCCCGCTCATGTTTTCGGCAGTGTACTGGGTGTGGTATTGTATACCTTATGTGGTATGTATACCTTATGGCGGGTTTTGTCAGCCCATGTATCCTTAACTGGCAAAATGTAAGTGGATACACAGGTTGATCATTTCTATATTTTATGGAATTTTAAGAAATAGCCTATTGCATACTATATAATTCTAGTCCTTTAGCTTGCTTATTCAGAGACACATACATTACTTGCATGAGAAGTAGAAACACATGTTCAGCTAATTCCCAAAAAATCATTAATTATTCGCTCAGCACTTTGCCCAGAACCTTTCTTCGATATGTAGACGATTGCTCCAGCGTATTGAAGAAGTAGGCACTGACTGCGTTCACAGGAAACTTGAACGGTATGAATCAGGCAATCAAGTTTATTGTAGAGGTAGAGCAGCACGACCAGCTTCCTTTCCTCGACGTCCTCATCAAGAGCGAAAGAAATAGGTTGTCCTTCAGCGCGTAGAGAAAGAGTGCCCACTCAGGTCGCTAGTTGTATTTTAATTTTGTGAACCCTGGCTCCGACAAGAGGCCTGAAGTTGCGTCGCTTGGGAACCGCGCGAACAGAGTCTGCAAAAATTGAAAGACGTCACTGCTGACATACAGCACGTGCATCGGGATCTTTTTGAAACCGGCTACGCTGTCTCGTTGTGCGTTCCCTGAAACGTCAGCTAGCACTTCCCGCACGCACCGGCAGCGCGCGTTCGAAAAGTCGTGCTCCGGTGCCATATGTTCCTGGCATCAACGAGCACTTGGCGCATTTTCCACGCCTCCACAGTGTGCAAGTAGCGCATGTGTCAACTAACAAGTTGGGACACTCCCTAGTCAAGTATGAAAGACAAGCTACCTAGAGAAAAAAACTGCCAGGCGTAATCTACTGCATCGGATGCGCAGACTGCGATCAAAGTTACATTGGCGAGATAGGTAATTTCCAGCAAGGACTTAAGCAGCACATGTACGACGTAAAAAGAAGAACGTATCTTCGCATGCTCTCGCCGAACGCGCAGAAACAACTCGCCATGAGGTAGACTGGGACAAGGCAAAAATAATGGGAAAAGAAAAGAACTGGCCTTTTCGGCCTTTTCCTTGAATCCCTGACAATAGAGGCCACGGAGCACACACTTAATTGCAATGACGGCAACTTTCCCAACGTGTACCGCAGGTTGCCTACGTGACATCTTGAAGCCTACGTAACCGGCCCATTTCCGTCTTTAACTTCATTGTGAACAGGGCTCCCTTGCGAGAGCCAAAACGTCTTTCCTTTTATAAGCTTTCGTGGTCAGGGTCCACTTTTAACGCTTGTCATGTATGTTCCCGACCAGACAGGTTTCCGTCCAATCCTTGATTTCATAAATAAGAAATACATACTTCAGTCTTAAATGAGGAATACATGGCTTATGTCCGTTTGATGATGATAGAGTTGGATAACGGCACCAAAATACATAAATACTCGCAAAACCAAACCGTTCTCGATAATTTATCGCGTCGAGAGTAAACAAGGCACATATTCATCACAAAAAAATGTGGCGATTCTCGTACTTACCAGAATAGCTCTTCGTAAGTGGGAAAAAACACCAGAATGATTGAAGAGGCGCATCGATAATTGTTGTATATCTCAATTAAACCACTGCACTGTGTACCCAGACAAGACTACCCTGTATTTGGAAGTGGCGAAGTCACGTACCTTGTTTTCAAGCGCCGTTGAGCAGTAATCAAGACGCGGCAGCGGCTCACTTTGCCAAGCATTGGCAAGTCAGCGGGTATTATTTCACTGTGCCGCATGGCATTCCACACGTGCCTGAAATCAAAGAACAAAGTAAATGGCAACACTAAGTACGCATAACAGATTCTCGTGCATGACATAACTAATGCTCACGTATATTTAGTCACATTTGCCTCATTCGATAACAATACACCGCAAGAAACACATCTGGCATATTTTCCATGGTAACATAATTCACATGTACAGAAATTTCTGCACACCGTGTTGCCAATCATTTCCTGTAAATAGGGCTCTGCGAGAATTGTAGAGAAATGCCAGACCACGTCGTAATGTTGAAAATCATATATATATAGCGAAACTTGTTTTATCCCTTCCTTGTGTTAATATTTACTTCCTATATTGGCTTTCACATCATAATACCTTCCTTTTTAATGGTATTTCAATGTTCTTGAATGATATATTTAAAAAAAGATAGCTGCTTTTCTGCATACTGGAGCATTACAACAGAATTGCCGGCCAAGCTGTGCTACTCAAAGCGCCTCTTCATGATCCTTCCAAAAGTATATATTTACCCACAAAAATTTATTCAGCCCATACGTGACCCGTAACATGTCTCGCGTTTTCAGCTGATTCGAACTCAGTGACACAATTAGTTTGCCAAGACAGCAAAATTGTCACCCACAAAACTATAGCATGAAACTACAAAGGCGATCAGTGTGACTTACGCCCAAAAAAAAAAGCTTTCCGGGTTTGTGAATCTAACCCGGGACAACGTTTTGCGAAGTGGTTGCTCTACCGTTTGAGCGAAGCAGGTAACCTAGGATGACGCTGAAGTATTCGACAACTCAAGGCACACCAACACAGCATATGACAAATCAGAT